>NC_030812.1:106074271-107398620 GCF_001704415.2 Capra hircus | reverse complement strand
ACTTGAACTTCAGGCTAACACACACACACACATCAGATTGAAACGTAATACTCAACACAGGGTTATTTTTTTTTTCCACTTAAACATAAAGAAATCATTTAGCATTTAATTACCCAGGTCTCCCGCATTGCAGGCAGACGCTTTACCTTCTGAGCCACCAGGGAAGCCCCCAATTTCCCCACTAACACTCTCTAAATCCAGGTCTTGTTCATCACGCCGATGTCGCAGTTGGTAAGACGAAATATCCAAGGTTATTAAGTGACTTTCCCAGCATCTTGGGGCAACACAGAAAATTTTGATTTATGCCCAAAGTCTTTTTCAGTCTCTATTGCTTGGATCACTGAGCTACCCTCCAATTTCAATATTTGAGAAGCTCCAGTTACTTAAACCCAGAACTGCTGGGAAAAGAAAAAAAGAGCATATATGATTGTGGTCTGTTGCTTTTGGTAAGTCAATGACAAACTAGAGAATCTCCCGTTAGTAAATCACCTCAAGAATGAATTGTCTCATTCGAATAGTTTTTCATCATTGAATTTGTTCCATTTTCCACAATTTGGTTGAAAAGCAAAGGTTTACAGTTGATTTATTTGCGCTGGCAGGAAGACTCATCTGTTTGAATCACTCACCAGAAATCTGAGACTCCAGAGAGTCAGCGCATGCTTTTGTAAGTCTCTCCAATTCCATAAATTACGGGACTCTATTCAAACACCATCGTGCACCATTAGTACTGCTAGTGTTCCTATTAGAACTGAAATGATTCTCTGCAAATCATTATACTGCTTATTAAAATGATAAAGGCATTGTCTTAAAGTACAACCAAGAGTGTACAGAGAGAATGCGCTCATGGAAGGATTAGAACACACACCCTTTGCTTCCCAATTGCAAGAAGTATTATTCACGCCTTTGTTTACTGAGCTGTGTGTGTCCCACACCTGCTTCCTCTCCCTTAACTCCCTCTCCTAGAGAGGCTGGTCTCATGAACTCTGTTTCTGATGAGAAGGTGGTGTTTACAGAGGTAACCTGCTCAAGGCCACACACCTATAAATGATGGAACTAGGATTTTTTCAGGCTTGTCTGACTCCAAGTGCAAGTGTACATGTTCAGTGGTATCCAGCTCTTTGCAACCCCATGGACTGTAATCCAACAGGCTCCTCTGTCCATGGAATTTTCCAGGCAGGAATACTCCAAGTCTCCACTTCTAAACACTCCTCAGTGTTCCCCCATTCTCGCCGGGACCTCCCTCTGAGATAAAAAGAGGATCTTTTTTTAAAGTTCCACGCAGCCAAGTCACAGATGCCAATGACAAGCCAAAGACATCCCAGCAGGCTACAGTGCGGGGTATGCGTGTGGCCACAGCCGGGAGGCTCCTGGCGGATCCATCACTGGTCCTAGAACTTCAGGTCTGGGCCTTTAAGATCATCTGTTCACCTCTTCCATCTCATGGGAAAGGACAGAAACCCAGGGAGGTGGGGAATTCTTCCAGGTAACAAAACCGTGTCCCTGGGCTCCCAGAGCTGTACTTGGCCTGTGACCCCTGCCACATTTCATCAAGACCAATCTATTATCACTCAGTCGTGCCCACCACCCAGGCATGGGGAGACAGAGGAAGAACAAGGCAGACTCCGCGTCTGGTCCCAAGAAATGCAGCTAGGATAACCGTGCACAAAGATGTCCAAAAACAGCACAAGAGGGGTTGAACAAAGTAGCACCGTGAGCGACCACGGCGAGGACCCAAGCATGTGGCCGTGGAGACTCCAGGGAAGAAGAGAACAGACAAAGAGATGGACTTTCCAGGTCCCGAGCAGGAAGGAGAAACCAGTGGGCCTGGCTGAACATCTCCCTCCAGCTGGTTCCAGCCCCAGAGCCTGAGAAGCCAGCCCTGCAAGCAGGTGGCTCCAGTTATGTTTTCCATCAGCCACAAATAGCCATGCTTTGTACCAGGGCCATGACCCCGACAAGCCGTCATCATCACTGGAATGCCTGCGAGGCTGAGGGAGACGCACGGGGCTGCCAGAGTCATTGCAACATCCTCCCAAAGTCTGGGGCCAGGGGAACAGCCTGACTCAGCGGGGCAAATGCACTGGCCAGATTCTGCTGGCACCTGGGCCAGGCTCGAAGACATTTCTGGATCCCACTTCTCTGTGAACCTTCACCAAAGCCGAAAGCCGTTTTCCCTGCCTCGTTGGAAGACGGAAGAAGGTGCACAGGATGCCTTCCATGTGGAAGCAATGAGAACATGGCCAGGCTTGTAACAGGCCTGGGACGGTGGGCGGAAGAAGCTTAGATATTACAGAAAGGAGTCCGGATGTGGACATGAGGACCGCGTCCTGTCCTGCCAAGCACTTGCTGGGTGAACATGTCTTCTCATTTCTAGTGAGGACACTCAGACCACTGCCAACAGGTCACAGGCTCTTAGGAGGCTCAAATGGTATATGAGGAAATCACTGTAAACTTAAAGCACTGCGCAAATTTCAGTGGTCATATTTTTAAATGTGGAAGGCACATTCATGGGTTTTCCAGACCCATGTGAGGCAAGCGAGGGACAGAAATGTTTCTAGTTTTAATGACAGTGCTCAAGAAGATTGTTTGCTTTGTGCTGGTTCTGAGGAAAGTGAAAGTGAAGTCGCTCAGTCGTGTCCGACTCTTTGCGACCTGTGGACTCTAGCCCACCAAGCTCCTCCATCCATGGGATTCTCCAGGCAAGAATACTGGAGTGGGTTGGCATAAGTGGTCCCCAAAAGCACAGACAGGGAAACTTCATGTCAGTATGGACGTTCACTCTGGGCATGGCAGAGCCCTGCTAAAGACAACAGCTCCCCTCTCAGAGGTCCCTCCTCCAAGCCACTCAGTGAGCCAGGGGTTCTAGAGTCATCAATTCCAACTCTCCTCCCAGGAAAGTGATCCCTCCCCTACCCCAGTCCTCTTGTTTCCCCCTCTGCTATAATGCCAGGCACTCTCATCACATTTCTAGGGCTCCCCACAAACCTAGACAGCACATTAAAAGGCAGAGACATCACTTTGCCAACAAAGGTACATGTAGTCAAAACAATGGTTTTTCCAGTAGTCATGCACAGATGTGAGAGTTGGATCATAAAGAAGGCTGAGCACTGAAGAACTGATGCTTTCGAACTGTGGTGCTGGAGAAGACTCTAGAGGGTCCCTTGGAAAGTAGGGAGATCAAACCAGTCAATCCTAAAGGAAACCAACCCTGGATATCCATTGGAATGACTGATGCTGAAATGGAAGCTCCAAGATTTTGTTCGCCTGACGTAAAGGGTCGACTTATAGGAAAAGACCCTGATACTGGGAGAGATTGAAGGCAGGAGGAAAAGGGGATGACAGAGGATGAGATGGTTGGATGGCATCACTGCCTCAATGGACATGAGCTTGAGCAAACTCTGGGAGATAGCGAAGGACGGGGAAGTCTGACGTGCTGCAGTCCATGGGGTCACAAGGAGACAGACGCGACTTAGCCACTGAACAGTTAGAGATGAGTGACTCTGCTAGTTGGCTGCATTCAGGGACTAACGCCACAGGCAGGGTTAAATGACCACAAAGGCAGGTCCTCTCCTCTCACGTTTGGTTTTTGCTTCACTTCCTCCAGCCTCCTCTCGTGCCCCCAGCCTTCACGTGGGGCACACTGGGTGGGGCTCAGGGCTCGTCTCTGCATGGAGGTGGGGTGAGCATCGCCATCCTGCTGCACATGGGGGCTCTCACGCTGCTCCTCAGAGCCTGGGTGGACATGGTGGGAGGAAACCGGGGTCCCCAGTGAGACGGGGCCTTTCAGGACCTTGCCGGGCTCTGGAATGAGGCAGTCACCCCTCATCTGGATCTTGCTCCTTGGAAGTAAGACTCTTCCTGTGAGAGCTTAGAAAGGAGGAAGGGTGGGCAGGTTCGGTGAAACTGAACTTGAGCCCCAAAACCCCTAACACTCACAGCAGACCTGCAGGAAGGCTTGAGTAGCCCTTTTTTATAGATGAGAAACTGATACACACCCAGAGGTCAGCCGCCTCCCAATCTGGCTGGAGACACAAGATCAGAGGATGTCAAAGGGCGTGGTGGTGGAGGCCCCATGTCCAAGTTTATTTATCCAGTGCTGGATTCCAAAGAAAACAAAACAAAAACAAAAATCCGCAAGCCATTTCCACCCCTGAGTCACCAGCCAGGAAACTGACCAGCAAAGATCTGCACAGTCTCCAGAGGGGCTTCCTCTGCTCTGGGCTCGGAAGCCAGAACCACAGGGAGTCCGAGCACAGCCATCGCTGCCGGCAGCATCCTCGGCCACCCCTGCCCCTGCCCAGCGACTGGCTGTGTCTGGATGGAGCCAGGACTCGTGCGGGGCAAGAAGGAGGCCACCAGCTCCATCATTTTTCATATCACGAGGCTCCCATCCTCTCTGGCCCTGATCACCTTAGAGAATTTATCTCTGCTGCAACCAGGCCAAGTAATGGGGTCTCAGTTGTGAGGAGAGGTGACACTCAGGCCCCTTGCACTGCCCTTAATGACTCAGATCTGCAGGGCTTCAGCCCCCTCCTCTACCCTTGGCCCCGCCAGCCACAAATCCTCTGAGGAAGGAGCACGAGGGGACACCCACTCTTCTCTCCCAAAGACCCCTTCCATGTCCCACCACCCAGCAGTGCTTCTGCCAGGGTTTTGTCAACCAGACACGCGGCACTGGTAACTCCAATCTCCCCTCCCGTTTCTCACTGGAGACAGACGGCCTTGAATCCGGGCCCCTTGTCTGCACGGAGCGGCCATGCCGGGTCAGCTCAGGCTCTGTCCGCCGAGACCACAGAACCCTGACGTCTTAGTGACTCTTTAGAGCCTTATCTGGAATAATGGGCAGTTTCCATTAGGAGTGTTGAAATATTAACAAGAGCCATCATTATGTCCTTTATGAGCTGCTAGAGTGTGAGGACGCCAGGCTGGAAATGACCACAGGAGTGGCTCAGGGTACTTTTCCTCTTAGACTCATTTGCACTTTCCTTAAATTCCAAACTCAAAGAATTGGGTCTCAACTAATGAGATTTCAGGGAGCACAAGTGTAAACACTGGGGACCATGAGGGCTGCAGTGGGCCTTCCCTAACGGCCCTTCTCTGCCTGCACGACGGGGTGTTCTGGGGAAGCAGGAGGTGAAGAACTGGTCGGCATGGAGGATGGAGGCAGGGAGAGCACAGGTGAGAACATCGTGTCCCTCACCTCTAAGGGCCCCCCCAGGAATGTGTGGCTAGGACCTGCTCCTCTCCTTCAGAAGAAAGAGCAACATACATCACCCCTGATAACCTGTCGTTCAAGAGAAGGAAGGAGGCAAGCCTGACTCTCTGGACACTACCTGAGAGCTGCAGCCTCACCCTGCAGAGATCCGGGGACAGAGGGGAGGGACAGGCTGCCAGCAGGACTGTCCAGATGGGAGCGGTGAGAAGGCTGATAAACTCTGAAGAAAGAAATTGCCACCATGCCTGGCATGTTACAGAGCATCAGGAAGAGAAACGTTGAGTAAACGAATGAATAGTATAGGACTCCAGGGAGCCCCACTCTCAGCAACAAGCTGGGGGGCTCTTCCAATTTTCATTCTTATCTATTGTATATCCACATAGTTTAAAGTCAAATAGCTCTCACAGGCTCATGGCAAAACAAACAAACGAAGACGAATGAATCCACAGTTCTCTTCCTGACTGCCCTATTTCCTCCTCCCTAACAAACACCACTGTCCGTGTCTTAGCTGTATCTTTGGGTAGTTAATTCCATATTTTAAAATCATATGCTTCTATAACTTTTTACCAAGTTTTAACTTCTTTCCCAATATGAGAAGTGAGGATTTACCTCTCTAATCCTTCTCCAGCATCCTGAATAGCATGGGAATTTGTTGGGATCAGTGTCTGATTCTGCATCGTGATGACCGAAAAGGGACCCCCTTCACAGATGCTCTTTGCCTTTCTCTGAGCTGGATTCTATGTTTCCTGAATCCCATGATTCCCTTGGTTTAATCCCACTTCATTATGGAGAACTTCCTCTGGTAGCTTTGCAGCATCGGAGCTAACTTGGTTTGGGTTTGGGGTTTTACTTTTAGCTGTTTTTGTTGTCGTTGAGGTTTTCATTCACCTGAAAATGTCTTTGTTCTACTTGCTGCTTGGGCGATAATTTGGTTGAGTATAAAATCCATAACTGGAAATCCTGTTCCTTCAGGATTTTGAGGGCACTGCCCGAGTCGTCTTGCTTCTCATGAAGCACGCAACCTGAAACCAGGCTGATTCCTTATCCATTGTAATGTATTTTTTTCTCTCTAGAAACTGGTAAGACTGTCCCATTGTCCCCACTTTCCTGATATTTTCACAGTGATGTGCCCATCTGTGTGGGCACTCTGTGAGCCCTACTCACAGAGTAGGACACTGATGCCCTTTAGTTGTAGGCAGCGTTCTGGACTCTATTCCTGAGAGTCACCCCTCAGTGCATATTCAGTTACCTCTTTCTGGAACTTCAAGCTCTCAGATGCTGTACTTCTTGGACTGGTCATCTCACTGTCCTATTTTTTCCCTCCTAATTTCCAGCTCTGATTTGTTTGCCCTGCTTCTCTGGAGATTCATTAATTTTGTTTTTCAATGATTCATAGCCCTCAGCTACAGCATTTTTAATTTCCAAGAGTTCCTTTTTGTTTCGTGAATATTCCTTTTTCACAGAAATCAGTTTCTGTCTCAGGAAAGTAGCATCTTGTTGCATCTCTCTAAAGACAGAAAAGGATGCTGTTGGTGGTGGTTTGGATTTTTTTTTTTTTTACTCCTTTCATATTCTATTTTAAATATCCATCCTTTGCTTGTTTGCTTTGGTTTCTATTTTCATTTTAAGGGACTTCCAAATATTTAGGTGTCCTTAATTGACTGATTATATTTAAGAGTGAAACAATAGAAAACCGATAGGAGTGGTGAGTGGGCTTGTGAGCTGGAGGGGCTGTGGCTGAGTCATCCTGCAGGGTGGACCCTGACGTGTCCTCAGGGCTTTCTTCTCCAGGCTAGCTGCCTCTGCCAGCCTGAAAGATGCTGGGGGATGTTCAGATCTCCAGCCTAGAGAGGACTGGAGGCTGCACTGTGAGAGCAAGTGAGGGACAGCTGGGGAGTCTCAGCCATCCTTCCCCGGGTTGTGCCAGCCACGCCCCCATCCAAACAGTGTCTCCTTGGTCGCCAATAGAGGACAAACCACCTGTCTCAGCCTGGGTTGCATGGAGGTAGGCTGGGTTGCACGGAGGTAGGGCCTCTCTAGCGAGCTCTGGATTTAGCTAAGACCTTCACCCACCACCAGGGCCTAGGAAGGCATTGCTTCTGTGGTGCAGCGGACATCAACGCTGCTTTAAAAGAGGTGCTGAAGCCGCCTGCACCCATCAGAGCTGAGTTAAGCGACACGTGTACGCTCACATCCAACTGTGATGTTTCTACAGAGAAAGACCTGGTCGGCGCTCTGTGTGCTGATCACCATCAATATCCCTGGGGCTGGAAAATATAACAGAAACTAGAAGACCTGAGAAAGTGAAAGTGAAAATGGTCACTCAGTTGCGTCTGACTCTTTGCAACTCCATGGACTGTAGCCCGTCAGGCTCCTCTGTCCATGGGATTCTCCAGGCAAGAATCTTGGAGTGGGTAGCCATTCCCTTCTCCAGGGGGTTGTCTCAACCTGGGAGGCCTCCACAAAAGTGTTGGAAAGCCAAGCTCCATGATGTGGCTGGCTGCAGCTGTTGGGTTGTTAAGGACCATGGCATCAATAAGACATCAAAGAATACTTCAAACACAAAAATGAACAAATGAGAACAACCCTTAGATACACACACATGTATACACACACACATATGGTTGCTGTTGTCTTCTTTCCCATTCATTTTATCTCTGCGGTTTATGCATTTTTTAAAGATTTCTTCACCATAATTTCAGCATGGTTTGGGAGGAGGGCATTCAATCACAATTTCTAAACTGCTGTGCTTTTTCCCTCATTACCATATCACTTTATTCTATTTTTATAAAACATAACATTGATTCAGAAGAGTGCATAAAACATAGTTTTACAGATTAATGAATAATTGTAAAGCAAACTCTCCTGTGAGGAAACAGCACAGAGTGAGCTAGACTCTGGATGGGCCTCCCAGGCCTCGGGGCGGGGCAGGGCTGGGGCCCCAGGGAGTGGGATCTGCTGGTTTTGGTGTCTCCTGTGTGGGAAACTCAGGGACCCTCTGTGATCCCGCCTGAGAGCCCTCTGCCCAGTGGATCCAGGGCATCACAGCCACAATAGAAAATACCAACTCCAGAATCAAACCCAGGCTCCCAGCTGGAAAACAAGGTCCTTCCAGGAGTCTGTCAAGGCCATGCTCACCTCCCTGCTCTGACTCCTCGCTGCCCGGACGTGGCCAGTGTGGTCCTGAGGTGCGTTCTGTACCCACCTGCGCCATCCACTCCTATCTCTAGCCCCCGACGGCAGCCAGGCCAGGAGGATGGCTCAATTGATTGTTCAGTCCAGCCTGTCACTGGGGGAGGTGACGAAGCCTCCAGTTGTCAAGAAGAACCAGGACTCTCAACCCAAGAACCTATAGGAAAACCCTCCAGGGAGGCCTGTTGTAGGGTTTTACGAGGAAAACATCCCTGGGCAGAGAAGAGTGCTCAGGAGCGTCCCTGGGGGAAGGCAGAGTATTCCTTTTTTCTTGAATTTAGAAGAACTTCTGCCCAGCATCTTGGGAGGCAGGGACCATCTGAAGATGCAGAGAGGACAGCTGAAGTGGTGGACCTTGGAGGGCCCAGTGATTACTCAGCTCTTCTGAGACAGTGAATATTCCGTTTGCCAAGTATGTTCCCAAACTGTCTTACTCATGGTCCATGCCTACCCACAAAGAAGATGGGCACCAGCCCCCCTCACGCCCCGGAAGGGAAATGGGATGAGAAAGCGGGACAGTCCAGCACAGACTGCTCCCCACCCCCGCCCTGGAAGGGGGGACAGTCCAGCATGGGCTGCACCCCAGCAGAACCACAGCTTGAAGCCTTTACATCTCCAGAGAACACAGTCCCTGGTCTTTCCTGGCAGGGCATCCATCCACCTCCTCCCACCCTAGTTGGCGGCCTCCAGACACAAGACGAAGCCGCAGGGAGTTAGTGATTCCATTCTGAGGAACCACAGACAGACAGCGGGAGGTGGGGGCCAGGCCTGGGGGAGGGGAGGGGCCGTGCTTATGGGGAGAGAGTGTCCATTTGGGGAAATGGCAGAGTCCTGGAGACCAGGGTGGTGATGGTCACATGACTGTGTGAGCGTCCTTACAGCCACCCAGGCAACATGGTACGTACATACGCTCCAAAATGCGTAAAAGGATGGTTTTTTTTTTTTTTTTTTTTTTTTTTTTTTATGTTTCACCGCAATTTTTTCAAAAGGAGCCTCCATCCTAAACTGGAGAGTCTCACAGGCAGAGTGCCTCCCCACAGCCGTGCTGGGGCTCACCACTCCCGGGAACGAGGGCCTGTCATCAGGCAGGCGGCCAGAGGGCGTTTCAGGGCCAGCCAACGCAGATAGCATGAAGGGGGATGAGTCCTCGGTTGACTCATAAGACATGGAAATCTATGACCAAATTCGGGTGAGTAGTGAGGCTCCCTTCCACCCTTCACTCTGCTGGCCTGGGCCGCGTGGACCAGGTGGGGTGGGTGGACCCTGAAACTGTTTTCTCTGGAACTAACCCCCCGTGGCTTCATCTTCCTCCCAGGGTTGATCTGTCTCACTTCCTGACACTGAGAGGATGCAGGTGAACCACAGCCCTCCAGTCACCCAACACGGAGGGCCGTGGGACCCAGCGCTGGTTAAGGCACAGGTGACTTCCAGATTATTTAGACCCAAGCAAAATCTTACTTAGCCTCAGTTTCCTCACAAAGTCAGGGAATTCAACGTGATGAGCTTTCAGCTTTTCTTTTAATTCCACTGATCCATAAACTTGATTCCTGCCACACCACCTGTAGAGTCTGCTCTGAACAGAGCACGTGGGCTCAGCGGAACCCAGTGGAGTCTCAGTCGGTTCCTACCCCTCCAACCCCTTCATCATTCAAGACAGACCAACAGTGAACTCAGGCATGAGAGCCAAACCAAAACCAAAGTTGGGACATTAGGACAAGGCTGCCTCAGGCCCTTGGCACCTGCCCTGGGGGAGCAGTTACCACTGCTCTCCCAAGCCATTCTCCCAAGAGTGAACTCAGGTGCATCATCAACAGTGAAAGGCTTTGTGACGAGATCAAGGAAACCCATCAGGCTCCGGGACCAGAGCCTGGACCTGCCTGGACCTGCCATGCCCCAGCCTGGACCTGCCACGCCTTGGGGGCTCAGCCTCCCAAGTCCAGGCCCTACCTGCTGCTCTCAGCAGACACCAGCCTCTGCCCCTGCCCCTTGGGCCACTCCTCCTCCCCAAGATCAGCCCTGATCCCGGATGCTTTCTGGTGTTGTGGAAGGTGCATAAACAGTCAGGAAAAATTAAGATCTTGTTGGAAGTCAGGAAAAGGCAACAGTCTGCTCACTGTTCCCAGGAGATTTCTACGCTGGGCTTTTCCTAGAGGCCAGCTTTCCAAATGCCATCAGCAGAGAGAAGTCTTACAATGGAAACGTTAAATGCATTTTGGGCTTTCTAAGCGGGTCCAGGAGAAAGGACTGTGACGTTCCATGTGTTCACCAGGGCTGTCTCCTCTCTCCTGGCTGAGAGCCTGGGACAGATGCTCCCCAGCCCACAGGTGTCTGAACTTGCATGTCCCTCTGAGTGCTTCTGCAGGGTCCGGAGAACAAAGCACACAGTCCCCGCACAGCCCAGAGCCACCCTTTCCTCCTCAGCCTCAGATGCTCGAACATCCAGCAAACCCATCAGTTGCTGAGTTTATTCCACACAAGCCCCAAACATCATTCTGCCACTGCTCAGGTGGATGCAAGACTGCACCCTTCCAGACTTGAATCACCACCCCCCAGAGAACCCCAGGAAAGCAAGTGCCCTGTGGCCTCTCCCCTGGAGAGGCCAAGAACAAGCTTCAGGGTTGGTCCAGATGGGGGCCAAGCTCTGAGCCCCACGGACACGGCTGCCCTGCGACCAAGGGCGGGGAGAGTCACTGCTGGGCTCAGACCCACACCCTCTCCCCTTTCAGGCCCCTTTGGGGACACATCTGGGGGAGGTGGTGGCAAACCCTTCGCACACTGGAGAGAACAAGCACTCAGAGTCACACGGAGCGTGCCTCACACCCTCGCTTCACCGCATCCTCCCCCGGGTGGCCCTGGCTTGGTCATCTTGCCTCTGAACCCGCTTCACTGTTTGCACACAAGAGCTGGACACTGCAGAGCTGTAGAGTCGTGGTCAAGATCTGGGTCCCTGGGACAGGACACCTGTTCCAGAATTACAACAGTGGTGCCCATTGTTAGTCTGATTAAAGGGAGACGTGACTCAGAACACAGCGACTGGAATACATCCCTGAAAAGCAGAGCCCTGGCCTGGCCGTGGAGAGTCTGGGTAAACACGCCTGCAGGAATGGAGGGGCAAATACGAGAGCAGCGGCTAGATGACACCCGAGTCCCAGTGCCCGTAAGTGGGATCAGCATCTCCGTGGCAGGTCCTCTCAGTACAATATTTTAGGACGAAGGCAGAGCTGATGCTTCCTAGAGGCTGTCGGGCAGCAGGCAGTTCATTTCATGAGAGATTTCCCCGAGATCTCTGGGGCTGTGCGGGTGATGGGTTTCCGTCAGCGTGATGTATGTGGGCGGCCTCCCTCCTCTCTCAGCTCTAAAGGCCCTTCGGAGATTTCTTTTACGATTTTATGATGCTAATTCCTCCGGAAAGTTTTGAAAAATTTTACAGGCTTCATATAACTGTGTGTGTAAGTGTAGGCAGGCACGTGAACATACAAACAACAAAAAGCCCTAGGAGCTGCACAGATGTACCCCGCCCCCAGCATCCTCCAAACTGTGCCCACGTGTGCTGGGGCATCTTTCCAAGGGGACCCCTGCACAACTGACATGGTGATCTGAGGCCTGGGAATCGAGAACATGGAAGCCTGGGTGCTCGGGGTGAATTTTTCACAATGACTCACCTGGGAGAAGCCCGCTGCCTGTTTAATTACTCAAAGTGGAAAAAAAGCGAAAGTGTTAGTCGCTCAGTCATGTCTGACTCTTTGTGACCCCACGGACCGTAGCCCACCCGGCTTCTCTGTCCATGGGATTTCCCAGGCAAGAGTACTGGAGTGGGTTGCCATTGCCTTCTCCAGGGGATCTTCCCGACCCAGGAATCAAACACTGAGGGTTTGATTCTTTGATTCTGCAGACCCCGCCCCAGGGTTTCCACATTGAGGGCAGATTCTTCACCATCTGAGCCACGAGGGAAGCCCCACAGACGCCTCCAGAAGGCCTGGGAAGGCAGTCGACATCTCCCTCACTCTGTAACCCGCGTCTCCTCTCTCGCTGGCCAGCCCTGGTGCTTTCACAGCTTCCTTTAGACGCCTCTGTCCTGAGACGTGGCTTCTCTCCTCAGCTCTGCTCCCTTCCCATTTCTTCTGGGAACCCTGAGCCCTCTTCTACTTTTCTCTCCACCATCTCACCTTCCTGTCTTCTCAGCAACAAGCCAATGGCAATGACCGGACGCTCGCCACAAAGAGGCAACGTTTCCGGGAAGCGTTCACAACACAGAAGCTCAGTGGAGGCCAGGCACCAAGAAAGCCAAGTCTGCAGGGCCCAGATCTGGATTTCCCACCCCAAGGACGACAGGTTCACCTGCACGTTTGAGAGATGCTGACTCGATTTACAGAATTACAGACATTTGAGATGAAACAGCTCTCACATAGGCAAAGGCCACCAGAGTAGACAAAAAGTTTCATTATTTTTCCCCAAAAGGTCCAACTCAAGATGCCTACCTTGGAGAAAAGGAAAAGAAAACAATTATTCGGAGGGACTTCCCTGGTGGTCCACTGGTTAAGACCCGCAGTCCCAACGCATAATGCCTGGGTTCCATGCCTGGTCAGGGAACTAGACCCCACATGGTGCATGGTGTGGCCAAAAAATAAATAAATAATGCATGTTGTTGGAGTTCAGTCGTGTCCGACTCTTTTTGACCCCATAGACTACAGCGCACCAGGCTTCCCTCTCCTCTATCTCCCGCAGTTTGCTGAAGTAATGCACACTCCTACTGAAAAATAATTCGGGCAGTAATCCTCCTGATTACAGAAGGATAAAATGACTATGAATTTTTTTTTGTTACAAACATTAACATTCACTAAAAATGCCTGGCTACAGGGAGAAAAAGATGACGTTGGCACCTGTGGATTTCAAGTTGTCCCGAGAGGTAAGAAATGACATCAGATAGCATCTTCCCAAAAGTAAGGCACCCTGAAAATGCAGAAACTTTTTGCGTATAATTGAGTTTCCCGCTGAACAGTTTCCACAAAGTGGCAGAGAGGTCTGCTCAGTTCTGCCCAGCTCTGTCCTCCGGGAAGCCCCTCCATGTACCTGAGGACAGGTGTGACCATTCTTCTAGCAGCCATACCTGTCTCTTCCTCCTCACCCCTCATCCGTCTGATGCTGCAAGCCTCAAGTTCCATGATTTAGGGGTTAAATTTCAGCAGGATTAAAAAATCCCACCATCGACCCTAGCACATTTTTTTTCAATCACGATTTAAGAGGTTTTGTGGCATAGTCCTTCCTTCCAGGCCAGTGAGCAATCGTTAGCTTGGGCTTTGTTCTTTCAGTAGCATAAGTAAAATATTAACTTACAACAAACGTAGTCTCATACCCAAACATCCATATTTTAGAGGCCAATTACAATTGAATAATTCATTTTTTAATTAGGTGCTCTTACGTCTCTCCCTTAAAATGATGCCTTGCGAGGGCATCTGCCTTAAGTGGGGCTGTGCCTATCCAGCACGCGCCCAGTAGGGATTTTTGGTGAATGAATTCCCATCACCCCAAGAATGGCCCTGGACTGGGCTCTGGGAGGCTGTGTTCACATGTCAGAGCTGTACCTTCTGTGTGGAGTCCTGTCTCCTCTTCTGACTTGGACACCATCAGTCTAGCAGACTCCCCACGGGCTTCAGGTTTCACTCAAGAGCAGTTTCTCCAGGAAAACCTCTTCTATCGGTTTTCCACCCCAGTTTACACACATCACTGCTTTCAGGGCCTTTGTTAATCATCTTAGAATCTCAGGTGCCTATGTTCAGCCCCTCACTGCCCCTACCCCCCAGGGGCAACTAGGAGCAAGGCTCCTAAGAAGCCAGGATCAAGGTTATCAGGCCAACAAATTACGGGAAGGCACTTCATCACAATGAGCTCCTCCCACGCACATACCATGGGACCTGCTGACCCAGTGCCAAGCCCATGGGGTGGGCAGCCCGCAGTGAGGGCCAGCACCCAGCAGACAGGCGCCTGCAGCTGCCGGGGTCCCTAGGAATCCCATGGGGCTGCTCCAGACCCCAGCTGCAGGGACCCAGAGAGTCCCCCACCCTCCTAACAGCCTGATAGCAGGCTCAACCCTTGACACGTCCAGGGGCACCACAGTTCCAAGAAACGATGCAACCAGTTCAGAATTTCCTTTGAAGGATCCTGGGGTTTGGATTTTATATTCGAGAAAGGCTTTCCTCAAATATGTTTAAATTAAAAAGAGCTTGGTGCAGGAAGGTTTTCCATCACATAGAGTGTGAGTGTACATAGGGAGCATCTTCCCCCCGAATGAACACAGGTGGATAAAAATGGGGCAAGGGGTGTCACACGCTTAGACTTCAAAGCTTCGGCCGCTGCCAAGCGGGCAGCAGGCAGTGCCTGTCTCTGAAACTCTGGGGAGGAGGAGCCCCCGCACTCAGGGCTCCGTCCAGGAGCACTCACCACCACTGGAGATACCTGGTCCCCAGGGCAGCCGCCCAGGCCTCCCTGCACGGCCCAGCCTCTCTCCCAAGGGCATAGTCCTCAGGACAAGCTCCCTACACTGCAGGTGTTTCTAAACCTGCACCATTTGTGATGGGGAGGTGGGGTAGCACCCTCTGTCTGGTCCAGGGAACCCTCTGCCTGATGAGCACACAAGGTAGCTGTCTCCTGACGGTTGAGGACACGTGCGCGCATCCACGCCATGATGCTTGCGTTTCCAGGGCAGACCATGTCCCTTCTCTGAGAGCCAGTGTCCTCATCTGTGAAATGGGATGACAGGAGGCCTCACAGGGTCACTGCAATGCCCAAATCACCCTGACCCACTCAACGCTTTGGTATCTGCACGTGGAATGAAAAGACATTACTACTGAGTTAGAGATGCCACGTCCTACGACAGTCATCTGTGCAACCCTGCTTACCCCAGAATTTACCATTTTTATTTTGCAACAGAACCAAGTTGATTGTTTGAAACAGTAGTTAATGCTGCCACGGGTGAGGTGAGGTGTGGGGACAGGTGCTTTATCTCCGGGGATTCTTCCCACCCCCTCCTATGCTCACAGTCATGCACGTTCAGGGGAACAGGGGCCACCAACCCCCACACGTGAGTCCACGTGACACTTGGCCCCCTCTCACCAGTCACATCACTTCTCTGAACTAAAGGGACACCATCTGGCAGGCTCCGTCCACTCCCCGTCCACTCACTCAACAAATATTTATCAAGAGCCCAGCGGGGGCCGGTCCCCGCCCAAGGCATTGGGGACAGAGCAGCTTCCTGGGATGAATTCTCCCCTGAAGTAAGCAAGTAAACAGACGTGGCCATTTACTGTAGTGGGGCTGAGCCGCAGTGTTTGCGGAGCACTGGCGCCTGCTGGTCACGTAGAAAAGGGAATGGTCATGACTAAGCAGGTCTCCCGGCCCCACCTGCCGGAAGAGACACCAACAGAAAGGTTCAGTGACTGAGGGGAGCCCTCCCGCCCCGGGTCAGCCCCTCTCTCCCGGCTCAGCGCTGCAGGCCTGGCTCCAGAATGGCTCACAGGCTGCAGCTGCACCAGGTCCCGCCCAGACCAACTCAGCAGACCCCAGGGCAGGGCTGGGGTTGGGGGGTGGGTTGCCTCAGTGAAGCGTCTCCCCGAGGCCCTGGTTAGGAGCTGGGCTGAGCCCCAAGCCACCCCGTCCACACCCTCACCTTGAACACCCACAGACAGGACCAGCTGCGATGCGGGCCACCTGCCATCACCTGTCCATGGGTTTCCCACGCCTGGGGATCACACGCCGGCCCTGACTCTCATCTACCAGGATGCATTCAGGCCCCACAGCAACATCTCGCCTTCCAGCAGACCTGACGGTGCAAGAAGGCCGAGCTCACTGCAGGAGAACCAGGGCCTGAGCCCACATCTCTGCTTGCTTCCCAAACACGCACCCTGACGCATCCCAAATATAGGCCATGGGGGTCCTCAGTCCACAGGCTCAGCGTTGTTCCAAACATGGTCCCTGCAGGGTGAGTTGTGGTGGGGGGCTGTCCCTCAGGGACCCTTCTTTAGCCAGGAGGCCTCTCTGCCTCTCTCCCTGTGTGATGAGACCCGCGAGTAGGCAGCCCAGTTATCCTCCGTGGGTGAGGGTTCCAGAAACCAAGAGCCTGTGTGTCTCCTCGCCCACAAAAGCTCTCCCAAAGGGCCCTGTGGGACCTGCATCCAGGACCAGACAGAGGGTCCCCAGGCTCGGGCTGTGAGCTCTCCGACCAGCACACACAGCCTCTGCTGGCACCCTGATGGCCCCCAGGCCTGAACTCACCATCCTTACAACCAGTCGGGGCCACTCCATCTCACAGCATAAATGAGAAACTAGAAAGTCCCGCCTTCTCCCCGACACTTGGGCCCTTCTGCTGAGCCCATTCTCCCCGCTCCAGCCCCCATGTCTCTCCTCTGGCCTCTCCTCTGCCCCTCGCCCCTCTGGAACTACCTGGTTCTGGCTTCAGAAAGCCCAACACAGCCCTATTGTCTGCACAAGGTCAGACACCAAATATATTCTCTTAATATTCCAACCCAATCCAAGTCTGAGCCGACTTCAGGGTCTGTTGGGGGCTGGGAGTTTTCCACACGTGATGAGTCCACCCTGCCAGCAACAGAGCTCAGGAGACCTCGTCCAATTTACCTGCAGGGCAGCAGCCACCGCCGAGGGTATGCGGGGGTTCACACACTATTTCTACAGGATGCTCTGCCTGGCAGGTGGCACTGCCAGCAACAAGGCTGTGAATAATGCGGAAAGAAGCGCCGTGTCATGGGCCCGTTCACGTTTCCTTCTGCTCCACTAGCAGCAGGAAAAGATAACAAAGATGACGGATTTGGGCGCAATGGTGTATGTTAGATGGAGCATAAAACAAACAGACTTTTACGTAAATAATGAGAAAAAGACCTTTAAAAAAATTCCATACTGAAACACTTTTCATCTCCTGGAAAGATAAAAAAAGCAAAGTGCTAGGAAAATAAACGGGGGTTGCATCAAGCAGGTTGCAGGGGGAAGGAGCTGGGCAGAAGGAAGGAAGTTGAGAGCAGGAGGGCGGCTGTGGGCCCACAGGTGTCAGGGGGACCCCCTCCTTCTGGACAGTGAGGGTCTTTGCTAAGTGAGTTATTCTTGGACCCAACAGAGGACACATCTCTGGGCAGCCATGGGGAGAGGGCAAACTGACAGGGCCCCACTTGCAAGAGGGCAAACATTTGGGTCACTTTTCCCAAAGAGCAGCCTGCGACACCCATCAGCAGGGGTGCCAGGGGGCGAGTTAAACCTATGGACTCTGAGCCCTGCGGGTTCACACTGTCGTTGCTCCCCGCCCCCGCCCCCCGAGGGGATCCACAGGCTCTGCGGTGCCAGGCCCTCTGTAGGTGCAGCATCGCCTCCGTCTCTGAGCAGGACTCTGCGGCTGCAGTTTCTTGTTCTAAAAAAGCCACGGGAGTCACGGGAGGTGGTCAAGCGTCCTTTCAGGGGCCCTTCAGTGATTTGGGGGCCACATTCTGGAGCGACAAGGGGACAGCTTTGGTCCTCAAGGCTCCACAAAGAGCCGCACGCACCCCTGCTTCAGGGTTCCAGAGGCCACAGACATGACCCAAGGCCCCCGCTCTGCCCCAGCCCGCTCTCCGCATTGTTGGCCTGGAGCTGCCAGCCAGGTGAGTGTGAACCAACCCCTGCCGTCTCCAGTGGGTTTAAATCTCTCTTTCTTGAGCCTGGAAATCTCTCGGCTCTCGCCATCTCCCTCCCACTCTCAGGCAGAACCTCCCTGGTGGCCCCGTGGCTCCTCCTGCCCACCTGCCCCACCCCTCCCCTACACCTGCCACAGATGCTCAGAGCCGGGCCTGGGGCTCCTTCGGTCCTCCCTGCCTCCCCCAGCAGGAGGTGTCTCTGGAGTCCCGCCTGACACCTGCCCGCTGCAGTCTCCTCCTGCTCCGTCCACAGGCTCCTCGGTCACTGCCCTTCATCCCGTTAAAGCTGACCTTCTCCCGGCTGAAGGCATCTCTTGACCCCCCCTCACCCAACGAGAGGGATTTTCAAAATGCGTGTCTGGGTAGGTGTGTGTCTCTGTGTGTCTGTGTACATGTATGTGTGTCTCTGTGTATATGCATGCATCTGTGTATGTCTATGTGTGTATCTGTGTGACTGTGTGTGTGTACATGTATGTGTGTCTGTGTCTATATATGTGTGATTGTGAGTATCTGTGTATAGTGAGACTGTGTGTGTATGTGCCTGTGTATCTGATGTATATGTCTGACTGTGTGTCTACATGTATGTGTGTATATGTGTGTCTCTGTGTCTGTATGTGTCTGTGAGTGTACCTGTGTATATGTGTGACTGCGTGTATCTGTGTATAAGTGTGTGTGTGTCTCTGTATATATATTTAGGCTGGAGGAAACTCCATCATCCGAGCATATTTCCCTACTTTACAGTCACTGCCCAAACCAGAGCTTTAGAGAGGCAGCAACTGCCTCAGCATCTAGAACCCTCTC
The DNA here is from genome assembly GCF_001704415.2 of Capra hircus. Lineage (NCBI taxonomy): Eukaryota > Metazoa > Chordata > Mammalia > Artiodactyla > Bovidae > Capra > Capra hircus. Next base: position 107,379,741 of record NC_030812.1, on the reverse strand, counting down.
TCAGCCCCCACATTCTCTGGTGCACCCCGATTCCTACTGTAAGGTCCCCCAAGTCCTGGCTGCCCCCTACCACCCCCCCTCCACCACACGGGCTCACCCTCATGGGGGAAGACGGAAGACGGACCGGCGGTGCAGCCTGGACTAGCTTGGGCTTGTGGGTGTCACCCTTTACTCACAGCAGTTTTACTGAGGTACAACTTACATACCAGGAAATCTGCCCATGGTGAGGGTACAACTTACATACAGTTGTATGACCATCACTACTGCCTAGTTTCAGAGCTTGTCCATCACTCTGTGGAGTGATTTTAAAACCATGGTCCCTCCGCTCCAGCCCAGAGGACATCCTGGGACCGCTTGCTCTCCAGCCCAGCGTGAGGAGGGGCCAGCAGCACTCAGCCACCCAGAGCACCCACCTGTACACCCCCCACCCTCGTGGACTCTGGGCAAGGGGCCATCCCTGGGACCTAAGATGATAGCAACCTCCTCTGAGCCTTGGCCCAGAATCGACCCAAAGCGTCACTGGCTGCCAAACAGGCCTCAGAGTCTTTTTCTAAGTTGAGGATTAACTGAGAGGTTGTAGGGTTTCACGGAGGATGGGGTCTGTTGTGGGGTATGGTTATGTGAGAGGACACTGGGAGAAGAAGTGGCACCAAGGAAGGCCCTGCTTTTTCCGGGGACCTCTGGGATACTCCTGGTGTGTTTCTTTTGACACACCAAAGAGTTCCTGCCTGCTGACACAAGGTTGCACCTCAGCAGGCCACGTGGACTTGGGCCGAGGCTGTGCTTGCCATGTCATCTCTCAGCTCACCAGCCAGCTCTGGAGCCTGACCCCACACACAGCCCAGGCTCCCTGAGACAACGAGGCAAAGGCTGCGAAGTCCAAACAGGCATCAGATACACTAGCTACAGGGGCCCAGGAAAATGTCAAAGATTAAAAAGCACAAGAATTGATAACCCCGTGATATCAGGAGAGGCTGGCAACAGGAGAAGGAGGCCTGGTACTCTCCTGTTTCTTCCAGAAACAACCACCAACTGTCCCCTGTCACTAACTACAGGAAGCTGCCTACGACCCGGGAGATGCGCTTTGTGGGGTCACGTGAGAAGCTCCGGGGTCCTGGCAGGGGAGGGGAGAGGCAGGACCTCCCCCCCCGCCGGCAGGCAGCCCAGGATCCCGAGGCGCCTGGTCGGGCTAGCTACATTCCACAGCCCCCTCTGTGCCCAGACGGCTTTGTGATGACTTCAGGCTCAGCACAGAGTAAATACTCTCCACGCTTTTTCCATGGACACGTTCTAACCCCAAACTGCCAGCATTGGCCTCCCAACCATCCAGATGGAAAGCCGCCTTTCCCAAGAACATAAAACCTTTTTAACTAAATAGTCCATCTTGGCTGCAAAAGCAAACTTTCCTACAAGCTTCCTAGAAATTACTTCTTGAGCACTGAGCCTACGAATCACCTTAGCAAAGCACCCTCAGTGGAATGACGGCCCTGGGGGCAAGCACCATGGAGGATCCAGAAGGCACACTCACTCCAGCAGACACCTGCCCTTCCAGGGTGCGGGCGGGCGGAAAGAGCACCCACGGGCCACTGCCCAGAACTCACACTTGCGTGCATCCTGCTCCCAACTGCCTGACCGCAGCAGTGTTTCTCACAACAGGCCGAGATAAGACAGGTGCTGATGTGAATAAAGAGACCCTGACATCCAAGCTCGGCCGGCTATTGTAACATCAAGCATGTTCCAGCTTGAATCCGCATGGTCCAAGCTTAGCCCCCACTGCCCTTGTGCAGAGGCGGGCCCACAGCGGTGCACTTACCAGGTTGGAATTCGTGGCGTTGGAGTCGTCCTCTGGGAAGGGAATATAGATCGCTAAGGCCACACAATTGGCAAAAATAGTCAGTAAAATAATGATTTCAAATGGCCTGGGGAGAGGGAGTTAAGGAATTAATGCCACGGGAAGCACCAGTGAAACAAACACACACAGAGATATATATATATATAAATAAATATATAAATATATGTATATAAAAATGAATCGGAGATCCATAAGAATTTTGTTTAAACAATACATTCCAAGCCCCTTGTGTTCTGAAAAGAAACATATGCCTTTTTAAGTGCTTCTAATGGGGCCCCGCCAAAATTTTTCCTAATATGTCAAAAGCAGTGGAGGCCAGTCGCGTGCCAGAGTAAACACAGATTTCTAAAACTTTTTTCCCTTCTTTTATTTATTTAGATTGCACTGGACTTCATTTTCTCTCATGTGTGCGCGGGGTTGCTTTTAAAGATTGGGGCCTGCTCCAGCCGGGACTCGCCCCCGCCCACCCCTTCCCGGCCGCCCTGCCCGCGGGCTCACCCGCCTGCACTGGGGACCCGACAAGGCTTGGCTTGAAACAGGCAGACCCTGTGGGGCTCAAGGCAGAGACCTGACTTTGACTCTTCAGTGAAATTTGGAGATAATACTTTCAATCTTTTAAGTTGAAGTTCAGAGTCTTTTTTTTCCTTCCTCCTTATTCTCTGACAGCTTCCAGAGAGCCTGAAGGCGGCCGGGGGCTCTGGACCCCAGCAGCAGTGCAGCATGAGCTGTGTGTGGTGGGGGACAGCAGCTGGGCGCAGGGGTCTCTTCCATCTACTGAGGTCCTGCTTTTGGGGATGGGGGTGGGGCGGTCTGTGCCCCAGGGTCTCCTGACTTGCTGCGGGTTGTGCTGGGGTTTGGAGGGCATGGGGATAAGCCAAGCTTCACTCCCCAAGCCTCAAGGAGGTCCCTGTGCCTGGATCTCTGCATCAAAGTATCAGGCAGATGCAAAAATGAGCAAGTGTGACCATACACCTTCTGCCCTGCATGCTTGATGGAAGGCCATGGGGTGGGGGGTGGGGGTACTTCAGAGGAAAGGCCTGGCTCACTCTCTTCCAGCCCCATCTTCCTTCCTTCCCAGTACACCCAAGTTTCCAGCCCAGTCCGTGGAGCCTCTCCAGAGGAGGATGAGAAAGAGGGCAGCCATTCCTAGAGGCAGGGGCCGCCTCCATCTCCAGAAAGCCTGGGCTTGCAGAGCTCGCAAGTCCTGAAGCAGACAGAGGCTTTGGAGATGGCCTGGTCCAAACCCCTGGGGCCCAGGGAGCCTAAGAAACTCCCAAGACCCACGGCAGGCATTGACCTGCCAGACCAGAACCCAGACCCCTGCCCACAGAGTCCACTGTCCACTCCTCTGCCATGGACGTCCCAGGATCTGAGTTCTCAGGGCAGCTTGGGGCCTGGAAGGAATTGGTGATCCTGCAATTCAGGGCCCCCTGGACGCTGTGCTGCCTATGGGTGGGTCCTCTCGGCTCTGAGGGCAGAGCTGGGCATCCGCTCACCCAGCATGCCCCCTAAACACTGTCAGTCTTTGTGCACCTTGCTACTGAGAAGACCTGCAGCGGGTGCCCAGCCTCCCCACTGGACAGACAGAAAACAAAGCAGCGTCTCCCAGGGCCGAGCTGGCAAATAGCAGAGTCAGGTCTGGACCAGAGCTCCTGACTCATCTTTTCCATCATCTTGCTGCCTTTGAGCTGGCCAGGGATGCGTGGGGAGTTGGGATGCTGGTGGGAGGAAGGCTGGGCGCTGATCCTGACCGAAGGCTTGCCCCCTCAGGCCCTGCTCTGACCGCCCTGCTCAAACCGCAGCATGGTGGGCAGCTGTCACCCCATTCCTACATGGGGAAAGTGAGACACAGAAGGTGACAGGATGCGTCAACTTGCCCAGAGTCACCTCGCTGGGGTAGGATGGGGTTGGACCACAAAGTCTGGCTCCGAAGTCTGAATATGACAGGAGTCTTCTACACTGATCCACTCTGAAATCATCCCAAGCAATTGTCGTTGTTGTTAAAGTTTTGCGGGAACTTTTTTGGTGGACCATTTTCCAAGTCTTTGTTGAATTTGTTGCACATTGCTTCTACTTTATGGTTTTGTGTCCTTTTCGCTGGGAGGCACATGGGATCTTAGTTCCCTGACCAAGGATCGAACCCGCATCACCTGCATCGGAAGGTGAAGTCTTAACCACTGGACCTCCAGGGAAGTCCCACCCTAAGTGTTTTTAGGAAATCGGCTCTTTCAGGCCCCTCCCACATGGCCTCCTCCCTCTCGCCCTGTCCCCACTCAGCCCAGGCTGGTCATCTTTGTCCCCATCATCTGCCCTGGGGCTCCCGCCCGCAACCAGGACAAGAGCCAGGCCTCAAATATCAACCTGTCCCCTCCCCACAGGGGGGTGACAGCTGAGTCCAGGTGTCTCCTGCTCTGATGGCCCCTGCCTCCAAATTCAGGCTATCCTTTCATCACCTTGTGCTAAAGCTCAGAAACCACTCAGGCCAGCAAGCAAGGTTGCATGGTGGAGAGAAGATGCCCACTGTGAGCTAGGAGTTTAGGCCCAGGTCGGGTCCCCTTGGGACCCCACTGAACTGTTGGCTTCCTCCTGGCCTCCTGCAAACCACCCCCAGCCCCCACCAGTGCCTTTCTCCTAAACTCTGGACTCCTGGGGAGAGGGAGTGGAGATGTGAATTCAGGGCACCTGGATCTGAATCTCTGGTGTGGTTAGAGCGAGGGCAGCTCCACCAGGCCCCCTGCCCCACCCTGGACACATGGCCCAGCCGCCCCTTCACAGCCCTGACCAAGCGGTGCTGACAGCAACCCGACAGGGACGCACAGATCCAAGCCTCTGACCCAGGCAGTGGACACCTTGGCCCCGGGACCCCCTGCCCAGTTCTGCAGCTGTGCCTGGCTTAGGCCACCTCCTTTCAAGTGGGAGTTAAGGGGCTCAGGGTTTGACAGAACAAACATTTCTTGCTAAACAGAAATGTTCTTCTCTCTCGAGTCATCTCCTTATACCTTTCATCCACTCCCAAAACTTAGAAATCTTTCCATGGAAAGTCGTCAATGAAATCTAACACCCGCCCTGAACCCCGGGAGACGTGGCAGGCCTGCCCGAGTGGCTTCTTCCTAGGAAAATGCCTGGCGCTGAGTGCAGGGGCCTAGTCCTGTCTGTGCCACCCTGCAGGCTCCATGTTACCAGGAAAGTTGGGGGCACACGCAATCACCCTCAAGGGCCTTCCCATCTCCCTCACCCCACGATTCCTGGGTGGGATTGCTCTGTGAGAGCCCAGCCCTTCAAAGCCTCGTCCTCTGCAGCCAGCACCCACCGGGTTCTATGCAGACATGGGGTCTGCGTCACCCCCCAGGCTGGTGCTTCCGAACCCAGCTGCACCTGGAGAGTTCAGCCAGGCCCGAGCAGAGCTCAGACACCTGCGCTTCATCCCAACCCCCCACGGAACACTGATGGACTCCTCCAACCTCACGGGGAGGTCACACGGCTGTGCCAGCCCACAGATCAGGAGGAGGTGACATGTCAACCCGCACTGAGTGAGCCCTGAGCAAGCTCAGCCCGGCAAGCGAGGAGAAACAACCCCTTAGTCTTGTTTCCTTAAACACTGCTTTTATGTGCAGAACAATCCCCACGGAGCTGGCTATACAGGCAGCTTCCCGGGCCCCGTCCCCAGAGGCTCTGACTCAAGGCTGGGGAGGGCCTAGAACTCTGCATTCCAACCACGCCCAGTGACCGACCCAGTGGTCTGAGAACAACCCGCCGCAGGCCACACAGCTGAGCCCAAAGGATACTTCCACTCGACGATGCTGATGCAGGCCCTCCGGATGGGGTTCTTCAGGGTCAGGCAGAGCAGGGCGCGGGGCGGGCGGGTGGCCGTCGCGCTGCCCTGCTTCTTGGGCTTTCCGTACTGCTGCCGCTTCCGCTGCGTGGAGCTGACCGTGGAGATGGTCGCGTTGCCAGCACTGCCCATCAGCTTGGCCTGCCGGGCCGCGTCGATGGCGGCCTGCCAGGACAGGGCGGCCCCCGGCGTGGGGATGTGCTCGGGCGCCAGCCCCGCGGCCGCGTTGGCATTCATGTTGGCGTGAGCCGGGCGCGGGCTCCCATAGCTGGGACCTGCAGGAGAGGACAGGGACAGTGGTCACTGCGGGGGAGAACCAGGAGCCCTGGCAGTGTGATCTGGGCCCCAGACTCGCAAGTATTTTTTAAAAATTTAATTTCAAGCCATTGCAGGAGCTGGAGAGGCGACCCGTGGAAACACCAGTGTGTGACACTGGGTCTGCTCTGGTCCGAGCTCAGCCCAGGTCAGAGTGTGTGACCCTGGACACGTCTCTCCCCTCATTTTAAGTGGAAAAGACACGAGATGTATGCATTTACAGCACTTGGGGATCTCAGAAGCACAGCGAGAAGAAGAGGACGCAGAAAAGGGGAAATATGCTATGCAACACTTGGTAGTTAAAATATATACGTATAAGCACACATACAGATAGAATAGAATAGAATGGTTGTCTAGAGAAGGTGAGGCACAAAATAAGAATAGGATACGGAGACAGGAAAAACAGAATGAATGATTGAGAGCCGCTGCGTGGATCAATGCTGACAAATGTACAGTGAACTGAAGGATATAATTCACTCAAATCTCTGCACCTGAGCTCCGAAATAAAAGTAGGAATCATAAATGAAGGGGTTGAACCAAAGCAAGGTGACATCCAGGTACCACAAACCTGTCTGGCGACGGGTGTTGTTGGATAGGAGAGCCGGCAGTTGTGAGGGTTTTAAATCACGACAGCAGGTCCCATGACATTCCCCAAGTTGAACAATAGGATCTATGCGCCCTCCTGACATAGGTTGGCCTGCTGTGATTGTTTTGGCTCATAAAGTTCAGCAGAGGTGACACAGAGGCGACTTCTAAGGTAAGTGGAAAATCCGAAATGCCAGTCCTGGGCCACCACACTGTGAGGAAGCCCCACCAGCCTATGTGGGGTGGGGAATCCTGTCCAGCCCCCAGCAACTCCAGCTGTCATCTGACTGCAACCCCATGACAAGACCCCAAGCCGGAACTGCCCAGGGAGCCCTTCCTGAACTTCTGACCTGCAGAAACTGGAGCAGCCCAGCGTGCGCTGCGGAGAGCCACCTGTCCGGGGTGACTCACTGCGTGGCATCCAGCGTCTGGGAAATGGCGCTGTGTGTAGTGGGTGTGGCCAGGAGGGGACAGAGGGACAGAGATCCTGGGCAGGACCCAGAGGAATCCAGCAGAGACGCCTCTGCATGGCTCTGGACTGAAGGCAACACAAAGCTCCAAGACTGTCCCCATGACACAGTCCGGGCCTGGTGGGTTCTCCCCTGTCTACCCACTGACACCTCCCCCGAGAAGCCTACAAGATCCACCAAGAGACTGACCCAGTTCGGGCCCTGGGACAACGTGTGACCTTGAGACTGGCCGCTGGCTAGGCTCTTCGGGATAAGGAGGCGCTGCGAGAATGGGGTGATGCTGTGGGCAAAGAGCCTGGCATCTGGAGACCATGTCAGTTGCCCGGGAGATGGTGGCCAGAGCCAGGCCAGAGGCATGGACATCACTTGCAAGCCCCCCTCAATAACCCTCTCCTCTGCATCATTGCATGGGGTTCTTCCAGGAAAGCTGCTGCCTCCCCTTGGGGCCTCTTCCTCCTCCTCAGGACAGGCTGGACCCAGATGACCATGTGGTGCCTCTCCCAGTACTCCTCCTTCCCACAATCAACTCGGGCTCACCCTTCTAGGTTTGCCCTTCGAAGTTACTTTTGCTCCCAGCTGGCCCTCTCGCCTTCACCACCGGCCTTATCCCTGACAAGGGCCAGTTCAGAGATGACCACGTGGCCCAGGTTAGCCTCAGATCCCAGAGAAACTCCGTCCCGGAAACAGACTCTGACAACCGCTGGGCTCCTGCATCCAGCCACACCTGATGCCAGCTGCACCTCTGAGCTCTCCAGCTTTATTCCTCAGGTAACTTCATTTAAGCTAATCTGAATTGGTTTTCTGTCCCTTGCAGACCTAATGCACTTGCTCAAGTGCCTGAAAGCCCCTGCCTGTCTGGACTGCCACTCCTGCCCGTTTCCCAAGTCACATCCTCCCACCATCACACCAGGGACACACAGAAGTTTCCAGTTTCACGCCACCTGACTGATGGGACCCCTACACGCTGTATACCTCAAGGGCTCTGGGGCTTTTCTGAACCCGACAGGAAAGCATATCGTGACAGGTTACTGATGGCTATGCAGGCAGGAGAGGCGGTGGGTGGCATTTTATCACAGAGGGGCAGGTGCCCGTGACCCACCTGCTGGGCCCGAGAGGAGCCCTCCAGGTCCGCGTGGGTGCCAGCTGGTCTGCACCTTCTCCTCCGTGGCAGCTGCTCCTGCACCGTGCCATCTGGTCCCCGTGGCATCGGAACCCCACCCCCACTCCCCGCCTGGAGAGCAGCCTCTGAGCTCTCCTCAACATGCGGCCTATGCTTTGTAGACGCGGGCTCCACATCTCCACCAAGGACCCAGAGGAGCCAACCCCTTCCAGACAGGGGCCCCATCCCTCACATGCTCGCCGCCGTCGTCACTGTGGGGGGTCCCAAGCTTAGAGTGAGGGAGACCCTGCTCGGCCAGGCCTCTGCCTTTCTTAGGAGGCCCCAGAGGAAGAGAGTGGAGGACAGGACGCGACGCATTGAGGCACCTGCTGCACAAGGGCGCTGTGACAACCAGCCAGGTGTGTGTTTCCATCACCCACGAGAGCAAGGGCGTCGTGACAACCAGCAGGTGCATGTTCCCATCACCCACGAGAGCAGAGGCTGTGGAGTGAGGCTGGGGATGCTGCATCCATGCGCCCCATGTGCGCACTGATGGGGGCCACGAGCCAAGCACCCTGTGCCCGGTTCATGGCCTCGGGGTGAAGGGCCTGCAGTTCTGACCCCAAGAACAGCCTTCGTGTTTGACGTGACCCTCGTTAGGCAGCATCCAGCATGCCACCAGCCCTGGGCCCCCAGGGTGGAGGTGGGTGGACGAGCCACCCTGGACCAAGCGGGTCCAATGTGGCCGGGCTCTGACCCTGTTTGCTGATTTGATCTGTGAGAAACCACCTTCCTTCCTCGATCCCTGGTTTGGCCAGCCTCTTCTGGAGCTCCGGAATCAGCCTCTCCTCTTCCCTCAGGGCCATGGAAGCAGCCGTGACCCCCTCTGACACAAGGACCCTCCAGGCCACAGCTCTCTCCTGACGAGGCCTCAAAGGTGCCTGCCTCCCTGCTGTCCCCAGTTGTCCCCCAGCACCCCGAACTCTCTCACAGCATCGGCCACATCCCAACCAACCATCCCAGAGTCCACGGATGATGCTGGAAAAGACGGCAAGGTGCAGCAAGGCGGAGAAGACACCCATCACCCAGGGAGGCCGGCGTGGGTGCGTCCTGGGCCCCAAGCCGTCGAGACCAGGGCCCCTCGGAGCCCAGAGGCAGTCAGAAAGCCTGGTCTGGGTGGGCTGACTTCAGAGCCACCCGAGCCTCGGTGACCTTATTTACACTGTGAACCGTTCCCAGAGCACTCGGACCTCTCGGGAGAGCACCATCTGGAGAAGCACACACGAACAGGCCCGCGGGGAAAAGAGGAATGACAGCCTCCCCAGCCAGAGGGCAAGAAAACAACCTTCAGTGCCCCAGTCCTGGAGCCCAAGCACAGCTGCAGCCCTGCAACCAGGATGGGGGTGGGGAGGCGCGTGGACACACACACGCACATGCACACAGACACACACAGACACGTAAGACACAGACACACACACACACACAAACACAGAGATGCACACACATGCACACACATGCACACACATGCACACACATGCACACACACACAAGAGACACGTGTGGCCCTGCAGGCTGGCCCCTGCCGAGGCTATACCTCAAGACCCAGCTCAGCCTCCCCCACTCCACGTGACTGTCCCCCACCCTACATGACTGTGCCCAATGCCCTGGGATGACTCCCCAGTCAGGTCCGAGGCTCCATCAGAACCCCTGGGGCCCACGACAAGAGGACACGGTGATCTGAGAACGCCAGGAATGGAAAAGCTCCATCTCGGACCCCACACGGGTGCCGGAGCAGCGCGTGGAGGGAGGGAAGCGCTCTGTGTCTCTGACGGCTTCTGTTAGCAGGAAATAACCACCCAATGCAAAGAGACCAATTTTCAAATTACAAAGCTGATTCAAAGCTCGGTCTCCTGGCTGCCAGCTGAAAAGATGCCACCGTCTAAGCAAGCTCCAGCTCCTGCCTTCCCGGACGATCTGCCCGAGCCCAGGGAGGCAGCCCAGCTGACCAAGCTGCGCACACAGGTGGGGCATCCATAGCGGACACCTTCCTTGTATGGGAGAACATGTCTCCCACTTGAGAAGGAGCCCAGCTGCCCTGGGCAGCACCCCCTACTGCACCCACCGCTCTACTCCGAGGGACCAGGACAAGGCATCGTTCAGCCTCAGGACTGTCTGCCCTGCTAGGGTTCAAACAGGAGATGAGCTCAGGGCTTGGACTCCCCTGGGGCCCCCCGAGGAGCCTCCACATCAACCCTCAGAAGAGGAGCCCAAACCCCCAGTGCCAGAAAGGGACCCCCAATTAGCCATGTGTGTGGAAGGGGTTCAGAGCCACTGACCTGCTTTAGGAACACAACCTCCCTCTCTGGCCTCAGCACCTTCAGCTGCACACAGAGGGGTCTCTCCCAAGGGCCAGGCTTTGAACATACACAGCACAACCTCAGCTGATTTATGGAGATGGATGCATCCTGATGGATGCATTCCTGCCTGCCTGTATGCCCCAGGGCCCCATCCCAGAAAAGGCCCATGACAACGACGACGTCCTGGTGAGGACAACTTGGAAAACAGTGCTGGGACTGGCCGTCTGCACCCGAGAGGACAAGCTTTCCCAGGCTCCCTGCTGTGACCACAGGGGAGCATTTCTGGGGAAGAGGCTGTGAGCACTGACTTCCCCCTCTGGTGCCCCAGCCTGGTCCAGGCTGCCACCCGTTTTTTGCCTGAGATGCGGCAGCAGCTCTATTTCCCTCATCCTGCACATCCCCGGCCCAGTCTCCAGGCAGCAGGCAGAGTGACCTTTTAGAAATATCAATCATGAATCAGGCCCCATCGTCCTCCCAGTTAAATCTCTTCAACGTTCAGGCTCTGCCACAGGCTGTGAGCCCACAGCAGTGGCCCTGCCCTCCTCTCTGCACTTCCTTCTTCAGCCTGGTCCACCTTTTGCCTGCCGTCATGGCCCCATTTCACTCAGACAAGCTCCATCCTCGTCTGCCCCAGGACCCTTGCACGCCCTCAGTATGCTGTTCCCTTTGCTCTCAGCTTGGGGAGTCCTTCTCAAATACCCTCCCCGACCTCCCAGTGTAAACCCCAGGGGCCAGCATGCCTCCACATCAACCCTCAGAAGAGGAGCCCAAACCCCCAGTGCCAGAAAGGGACCCCCAATTAGCCATGTGTGTGGAAGGGGTTCAGAGCCACTGATCTGCTTTGTGAACACAACCTCCCTCTCTGGCCTCAGCACCTTCAGCTGCACACAGAGGGGTCTCTCCCAAGGGCTAGGCTTTGAACACACACAGCATAACCTCAGCTGATTTATGGAGATGGATGCATTCCTGTAGCACAAAGGACTTCTCTCTGGCCAGAAGCCACCCAAGGTCTTCGCAGAAGCCAGTGGTGACCTGGGGCCTCCGTTCCCTTTAAGAGCAGAGCAGCCGACCTGAAACAGAAAGCGAGCTCTCTCTGCCCATTAAAGGCCAAATGAGCAGCAACAAGGAGGCCGTTAATCTTCTCCATCAAGCGCGTTACTGAGATAGCCGGGTGCTCGCACAGGGAGGACAGGACGCCGTCTGGGCTCAGCAGACAGCCCAGGCTGGCCTTCGCAGCTTGGGGTGCTCCCCATGCAGGAGGCTAGTGTCCCTCTTGGCTCCGGATGGGCTGACTCAGCAGCCGTCCACCCTCCTCTCCTGCGCCCTCCTGTCTCAAACAGGCTGGACACACTTTTCAATCTCCCTGTGGCCAGACTGCTATGGCCGTGGGGTTGACCAAGTCAAGGCCTGAATTGAAACAAGTCCAGAGGGGAGGGTGTTCATGTTACTACTCTTGCTCGGTAGAGACAGAAAGGCTCTGGTGATGGATTTCTGGTCCCTGGACTGCAGATAACATGCTATGATCTGAAGCCAGCTCCGGGCAAGGCCATGTCCAAATCCCCCAGCTTCCCACAATCCCATGGCCCCAGTCCCCTTGGCAATCCAGCATGGTTCTGGGATCACTCCTGATGTCTCCCCTGCAACCTGCTCCCACAACCCTTCTAGCTGCTTTGTAAGCCCTTAAATTCCTGCATTAAGTATCTTTCAGGGACTTTACCAGTGGTCTAGTGGCTAAGACTCTGCCCTCCCAATGCAAGGGACCTGGGTTCAATCCCTGGTCAGGGAACTAGATCCCACATGCTGCAACTAAGCCTGGGCACAGCCAAATAAATTAATTTTTTTAAAGGTATCTTTACTCTTTTTATTTTATTTTATTTTATTTTTTTTTAGTTTTTTATTTTTTTAATTTTAAAATCTTTAATTCTTACATGTGTTCCCAAACATGAACCCCCCTCCCACCTTCCTCCCCATAACATCTCTGAAATGGCTATGGCAGTGTCTTTGTAGGTCTGGACCTTGACCTTGGCTGACCCAGCCAGGCCACAGCAGTGTTGTCCTACGGAACTTCTACAATGATGGAGCTGCTCTGTAATTCTGGGTCATCCAACGTGGTAGCCCCAGGCCCTGGCTTTAAGCATTTGACACGGGGCTAGTGCAACTGAGGCACTACATTTTGAATCATGTTTGATTTCAGTTCATTTGCATTTAAGTAGCCTCCCTTGGACACAAGGAGATCAAACCAGTCAGTCCTAAAGGAAATCAACCCTGAATGTTCACTGCAAGGACTGATGCTGAAGCTGAAGCTCCAATACTTTGGCCACCAAATGAAGAGCCAACTCACTGAAAAAGGCCCTGATGCTGAGAAAGACTGAGGGCAGGAGGAGAAGGGGGCAAAGGGGATGAGATGGTTGGACAGCATCACCGACTCAACGGACATGAGTTTGAGCAAACTCCAGGAGACAGCAAAGGACAGGGAAGCCTGGCGTGCTGCAGTCCATGGGGTCACAAAGAGTCGGACACGACTGAGCGACTGAACAACAAGCCTCCTGTCCCTAGCAGCTACAGCGTGGACGGGGCCATCCATATCCAGAGAAAGTCGTGACGGGAAGAGCAGGATGAGGAGGGATAGGTGTGAGAAACGGGAGAGTCCTCCAGAGCATGGAATCCCAACTTGTGAAGGAACTTAAAAAAAGCAATCCAGCCCTGATCCAGACGCTGTTGGGTGGGTGGATTTTCTGATCAGGAAATAACCATCCTATGCAGAAAGATGCATTCTCAAAGCCTACAAGATTCTAAGACCCAACAAACAACTCAGAAACAAAAGGTCATTCTTCAAGGTTAACACACTAGACGAATGAGAAACTCGTTTTCCCAAGGGCAGACAGGGATGCTGATGTTTCCCCAACCCCAGCTGAGCCCACAGAGCCCAGCCTAGGAGCTCTCGGCCAGGATGGAAGCCCTCGTCCTGACCGAGCCCCCAAGGTGTCTCCTGAGCCTGTCAAGCATGAACTGTACGCCTGCTCCTTCTCTTACCTGAGCTGTCCCTGCACTAGTTTCCAAGTCTCCTCGGGGTCCCTTTGCCCTCCTCTTCACTCATTCTGAATCCCAATTTTATAAAAGCCACTAAATATGAACAACTTATAAAATATTATTTAAAAAAAAACAAATGTTATTAGTGGTTATCTTCAGTGACGAGTGATTCATTTGCGTGGGGCGGATCAGCCTGGCATTTGGGGCCCTGGACTCAGAACCAAGCTGGCCGAATTCCAATCACATGACCTCCCTCACCTGGGAAACGGATGATAACAGAAGCTAACACACGTGAGTTAATTAACGTACAACCTTCAGAAGACTACTTCAGACGGAGACCCTGATAAGTACCAGCTATGTTTTCATTAGTTTGTTTTCCAAATTCTGTACAATAAATAATTCTTTGGTAATCAAAGAGAAAAAAAAGTTACAATTTTGTTTGACTGTGTTAAGTTAAACTTCCAAAAATTGCTGTGGCCAAACCAGCATCAGGTTCTTGTCCAATTTCGTGTAATATCAGGTGGGTGCCATGAGGTCTGAACAGATACGGGCACAGGCTGGGAAAGGAGTCGGGTCAGGACACCTGGGGCTCTGTACACATGTTCACACCATGCGCACACCACACGTATAACACACGCAAATACACACAAACACGCGCGCACATGGCTCCCTGTCCTCCCCAGACGTAGGGGAGGACATGGATCTCAGAATCTCGTATGCTGTACTCCTCATCCAGGTGGGACACAGGCAGTGTGCAGCCGGCTCCTCTACACTCACGGGCCCCTCACAGCCGTACTCTGCACGGAGCACGACACTTCTTTCATTTGGAAAAGTCAATGCCATTTACCTCGTTTATCCCCGTGAAGCCTCTGCCAGACAGCAGGCAGACGAGATGTGGAAAAGCAACGAAAAATGAGCAAGTGGCCCTGAGGCTGCTGCCCCTCTGCAAACACTAAGCTGTAAATAGACACGAAGCCACCGTGATGCTCTCCTGACTTTGGGGGGAGGAACCAAGCCGGAAGCCAAGAGACCTGAATCCCAGGCCCCACTCTGTAGCCAATTTTTCAGGGTGCTCGGGAGGTTCACTTTCCCTCTGTGGGTCTGAATTTCCCCTTTAGAGTAAGGAGGCTCAGCGGTGACCGTAAGAGTCCCTCCCAGCCCAGATATTCACATCTCAGAGCCTCGTGGTCCAGCCCCCCTCCCAGGCCGGTGCAACTCCCACCAAGCTCCTCGCTGCCCTGGTCTCCTCCACACTGGCCTCAGGACAGGGGCCGAGAGGGTTCAGCCCACTACCCACACCCCTCTGCTCCCTGGCCTGGGAGAGGGCGCCCAACCATGCTCAGTGGCTGCCCCCAGCCAGCCTGGGCAAGTCCCACCTCAGGCCCACATGGCCAAGAAGCCAGCACAGAGAGGACAGCCGTCCAGCCCTCGTTTCTTTTCTAGCTTATCATCCCACAGTCTCCCCAGGACTTCAGGGTCTCAACACAGTCTACCTGGAAGCCCTCAAAGCCAGGGAGGGTGCTTCACACCCACTAGGATGGTGTCATCTGAACACCAGAAAGTAACAAGTGCTGACGAGGACATGGAGAAAGCAGAAGGCTTGGGTAAGGTTGGCAGGAAGGTAAAATGGTGCAAATGTGACGGAAAATAGCACGGTGGTTCCTCAAGAAATTAAACATAGAAATCACCATATGATCCAGCAATTCTGCTTCTGGATATTTATACAGAAGAAGAAAGTGGGGACACCCATCTTCACAGCAGCGTTATACAGGACAGCCAAAAGCAGGGAACAGCCCCAGTGTCTGTCGACAGATGCGCGGGACAGACGAAGGGATCAACACTCTGTTATATGTACAATGGACCATCATTCAGTCTTAAAAAGGGGAAGAAATTCTGATGCAGTGTGTCAGGTGCTTCAAATGAAACTTAAGAACAAAATGCACAGGAAGATGAGCCACAAAGACGAATATCGCATAGTTCCACTTACAGGAGATACTCAGAGTAGTCAAATTCAGAGACACAGAAAGCACCATGTAGGTTAGCAGGGGCTGGGGAGGGGCTGGGCAGAGATCTGGAGACAATAGTGGTACTGAGGGGATGACAGTGTGAATGTACTTGGTGCCACTGAATTATATACTTTATCAAAGTTACAGTGGTAAACGGTGTTGTGTCAATTTTACATATTAATAATATTAAAAAATAAAATTTTTTATTTAATTCAATTTTGTTTTAAAAGCCAAAGAGGGATGAGTGTTGGACTCAGAGACTTGGAAGAACATCCCCAGAGGCAGAACACCTGAGCAGACACGTCCCCCCTCTGTGGGAGAGAAAGCTCAGGCCTGAGGGTCTGACCATCCCAGACTATCTCTGGCTCTGCCTAGGTTCTGGAGCAACCCTGAATTCTGGAGCATCCCCAGATTCTGGAGCATCCCTAGGTGATGGAGCATCCCTAAGTGGAGAATTCTGGGACACTGGAACATCCCTAGGCAATGGAGCATCCCCAGGCACTGGAGCATCCCCAGGTGGTGAAGTAACCCCAAGTGATGGAGCATTCCCCAGGAAGACCATCCCCAGGCACTGGGGCATCCCCAGGAGATGGAGCATCCCCAGGTGGAGAATTCCTGGATACTGGAACATCCTTAGGCAAAGCAGCATACACAGGCACTGGAGCACCCCCAAGCAATGGAGCATCCCCAGGCAATAGAGCATCCCCAGGTGATGGAGCAGCCCCAGGAGCAACATCCCCAGGTGATGGAGCATCCCCAGGAGGGGCATCCCCAGATGATGGAGCATCCCCAGATGATGGAACATCCCCAGGAGGAGCATCCCCAGGTGATGAAGCATTCCCAGGTGATGGAGCATCCCTAGGCACTGGAGGATCCCCAGGCACTGGAGGATCCCCAGGAGGAGCATCCGTAGGCAGCTGCAATGGTGCCTTTCCGCAGCCCATATCCCACGCAGCAGGTATAAAAAGATGTATTTGCTGAGGGAATCTGCTTTCTCCTCTGCATCCTGAGAGTTCCCGTCACCAATGACAATGCTGCATGGGTCGACTGACCTGAGGAGCCCTCTAGCTTCCCTGGATCTCAAGTTCCAGCTCTTCCCTCAGAACCTCCCGTGTCTCTCCCTTGCATGTGCTGCTTCCTGTCCTTCTGGAGTCCCACGCAGCCATTTCCCTTCTTCCTGCTCAGGTTTCCTGGACATCTTCCAGAACAGGAGCCTCTGGGCCCTCTTGGCTTCTCACTCCATTCTTTTCTCCAAGGAGGACAGAGGAGACAGTGGCTCCTAGTGGGGCACAGGGACCAGAGGTCATTCTTGGTGCTGCCCAGACCCTTCCCAGGCCTCCAGTGCATCCACAGGATGGGCCAGGAGGAAAAGTGGGGGTGGGGTGGGGGTGCATGAGAAAGCCCACATGCAAGAATCCAGGGGAAGGCAGAGGTCGAGGCACTTTCATTTTCCTTCCCAGGAGGGAGAGACAATCCACAGAGCAGAAACCGGGGCTGTAGAGATGCTGTGGGACTCCGTAGGTCTGACTCGCTGGCCTGTCTACGTGACTGTCCTCCAACTGAGTCCCTATGGCAATCAGGAGGGTGACAACCTTTTGACAACTCAGATCTGGAGCTGGTCCGTGGAGACCGCAGGAGAGCAAAGGGGTGTGGAAACCCTGGACGCGGGGGACAAACCCCAAGGGAACTGAGGGACTAAGGGAGCCGAGGAGGAAGCCTGGTGGTGGGGGCACCCATTTGGAGCCATGTTCCCCATAAGTCCCCACAGCCCAGGCAGGGGAGCCACACGTCTGAGGCCTGGGCAGCTCTGAGCCATTCCAAGGATTTCCAAAATTTTTATAAGCCCTTAGCAGGAACAGCCATACACCAAGCTGTGGTGGACAGCAGTTGTTCACTGGGGTTCTTTCACTGTTGACCTTGTCCATGTGAGTTGGCCCTGGGCCCACAGGAATGCAGAGGGGCCACCAGGCAGGGTGCAGTCCTCAGCCCTCCCCCCTCCCCCCCAGGTCAAGGAGACCAGGACAAGGTGCGCTGGTCCCGGGCACATATCTCCCCCACCCCCCAACTAGGGGCTGTGTGACTCTGGACAAGTTCATCCCCATTCTGTGCTTCAGTCAAGTTGACCAAAGGACCTCTAAGGCCCTGTACACGGTTCTATGTGCCCTGATTCCAGAATCTGGGTGTTGGTGGTGGAAGGATTTATCATTTGGAACATGCTGGTGAATGTACTTCCTAGATGATGTCCCCTCCCACTCCTGAATTTCCCTTTTTAATGCTAATAAACTGTTAAATCTGAAAAGCACCACAGACACAGTGGATGGACGGATGGATGAGTCTGCTGTGGCTCCAGAACTGGGTTGCGTGGTGCCCGCTCCCCACAGTGCCCAGCCTCGGGCACCTGCTGCCTCACCAGGCCACTCTTCCTGGCCCAACTGATATGCTGGAGCTCGACAGTGCCCTCAAATGTCTGACTCGGTGGGAGCCTCCCAACATTTGGCTTTTCCCATCTGTGAAATGGGGATCAGAGCAGACCCGGGTCCTGGATGGTGAGTCACCTGTCTCCACACACATCCAGGAGGGGACAGGGTCCAGGGTCACCTGCTCGGCTCTGCTCTCCTCACTCAGAATCTCACCAAGAAGAGCATCCTCTCCTTAGAAAACAGGCTGGACCACACAAAGCTGTGTGATGGGTCATGCCCTGGCCGCTGGCATCTGAGACAGTGTGCTGAGCACAGAGATGAAAGGCAGTTCTCCTTATAAAACTGTGGGCTCGGGGCTCCCACTCAGGATGACCAGTGCCCTGTCCAACCTCCTGGTTGAGCCAAGGGACTATGAAGCCCCACCCACTAACCCCAAGTCACAGGGGATCAAGCAAGTACGGCAATAGGTCACGACTAGGAGAGGGAGAGAAGCCTGCCTGGGATGTGGGGTTGGGACAGGAAGTTCCTCTCATGACTGGGCCCATGCACACACACACAAGCACATGCAGACAAGTGTGTCCCGAGGGTGCACCACGGAGGTGTACGGCATCTACAGGAAGCGTGCACGCCAGCCCGGCAGATGGAGGACAGTACCTCTAACAGTCGGAAAAGGCAGAGAAACTGATTCTGGACTTCCCTGGTGGCAGAGCAGGTAAGAATCCACCTGCCAACGCAGGGGACATAGGATCAATCCCTAGTCCGGGAAGATCCCACATGGATTCGCAGGTGTGGTTGAGAATTCATTCACGTTTCTCACTTGCTTTAGGATACACTAAGACAAACATCCTGGACCATACAAACCAGACTGCCCTAGGGACCTCACTCAAGTGGAGTCAGACAGTAGTCGTCTTTTTTGTGCCTGGCATATTTCACTCAGTGTAATCCTCAAAGTTCATCCCTGTTGTAGCCTGTGACAAAACTTCCTTTCTTTCCAGGCTCAACGACACCTCCTGCGAATCCATCCCCACTTAATGGACAAGATCATCCAAGATGGGAGCAGTGACCTGTTCCCATCGAGTGGATGACAAAATGGGTCATGGAATTCAGGCATCTAAGTTCTTGAGTCTACAGGACAACAGCCTTTCCTGCTTAGCTTACGAAATGGTTGGGAAATATCACCCACAAATACTTTTCCTACGAGCATCTCTCAGAACAGGTATGAGCCGAAAGCACAGCACAGATTCTTTGCTAAGCATCACAGAGCAGGGGAAGACTCTGAGCTACCTATCTGCCTTGGGCGCCAGCAGGTCACATCTAAGAGACGGGATCTGCCTTATTGGGCCCCCATCCTCAGATCCCAATATTCTGGAATTCACTAATTCTTTCTTGGTCTCTTACCTCAAAATTCCACACTAAAATGTGAGACACTGTCTTCTTTTTCAGAGTAACAAAAGAATGTCTACTGTAACACCATCCCCTTTAAAGCAATTTTTAAACCAACGTTGTACTTTATATATAAAGACGGGCTCTACGCTTCAGGCTTGTCTCCTCTAAGACACACAGCACCGGTTCCTTCGGTTTCCTGAAGCCGTGTTTTCCACTGTCTTCTTTTACGACTCTCATTGCTAGTCTTCACACTGTCTAATTGTCTCTAAAAATAGTCTCAATCCATAGCCAGCATCCCAGGAAGGACTTCAGAGCATGAGACATTTGAAAGGACTCTCTCCTGTCCTGTTGGGACTTGGACTCAGACAGGCTCCCATCCAGGTACACACATGGCAAGGGCCAGCAGCTGCCAAGGATCAGATGGTCCAGGCCCAGACACGTGGGCAGGGCAAGGAGGGTTGCTAGGAGACTGGAGAGATGGGGAGGCAAGTCCAGCCAAACCAGCCAGCAGAGAGGGCTGGGGTTCGGAGAATGGGAAGGCAGAGAGCAAGGCGCAAAGCCCAGGCCCAGCAGTGGGAGAGCCAACGGGCTCAGAGCACGGAAAGAGCCACTGGGGCCAGCAGGGCTCCAGGGTGCAGCCGGGGACACACAGGGACGACGGCCGAGACTGGGTAAGGGTGTGGCAGGAAGTGTTGATGCCCCACTGTCTGTGTCCCTTTCCTCCTGGGCCACAGCGAGCCCACAGTGGCCAGACTGCCTGGCAGCTGGACACGGTGGCCTGGAGACCAAGTTCTGGCCCATGAAGCGTGAACAGCAGCGATGGCGCTGCAGCCAGTCCCAGCCGGGGAGCCTCCCACACACGAGCCCCGCTCCCCGTCTGCAACCCTCTCCACCCCCGTATCAGCCGGATGGAGAGCATTCTGATGGCCGGAACGAGGGCTGAGCACAGGACCAGAGGGGCCCGGGTGGTTGAAGCCCCTTGTGGGAAGCCACCTAGCAAGGAGTGCCTGTGTGGTGACGTCGCCAGAAAGTACACCCTGTGTCCAACCAGGGACTTATGGGGGGCAGGGGAAGAACCAGCTTCCAGGCAGTAAAAATGGGGTTGAACTTGCCAAGAGGGGATGAGAAATCAGATGATTTGGAGCAAAACCTGATCAACGTCAAAGCGCCTCTTCTGCTATTTTAAATAAGATGACAAGGCCCGTGAACCAAAGAGAAGCCACAGACACAGTCTCTTGGAGGACTGACCGGCAGGGAAATCACCAGTCACTGGGTGCCAGGCCACCCATTCCCCCATGTGCTCAGCAAACTCTGAGCGCACGTCGCCAGGCCCTGCGCTGGCTGCAGCTATGACAGTGAATTCAGTCGCTGTCTGGAGGGGCCCCCGACCAGTGTGGGGGGGGGGGTGCAGACATCAGCTATTGAACCACACAACCCAGCATCTCATGAGTCTGCCCGAGTGTGACCACCGCCCGGAAGAGGGACCCCTGACCCTGGCTGGAGCAGTCGGCGGGGAGCCCCAAAGGAGGGAAGCTTGACCTGAGTTCTGAAGGAGGAGAAGTCAGTGACTATAAACTGTGAAAGGAAGACCGTGTGCAAAGCCCAAATGAACGTGCTGCATCCAGGAACCAGCAGCAAGTCGTACTGTGACGCGTGGGGCTGCCCAAGGGAGCAGGAAGCGATCCAGCTGAGAAGGAAGTGAAGGCCAACGGTGAAGGCCTAGCACCTTCAACAGGGCTTGAAGCAGCATAAGGACATAAACAGTCTGCTTCTGCTTCCTGGCAATGCAGTAAAGCAGGGGTCCCCAGCCTCAGGGATCTAATGCCTGATGATCTGGGGTGGAGCTGAGGTAATCATAACAGAAATAAAGTGCACCATAAATGTAATTTGCTTGAATCACCCCAAAACCATTCCCCCACCTGGTCTATGGTAAAACTGTCTTCCATGAAACCAGTCCCTGGTGTCAGAATGTGTGGGGACTGCTGCTAAAGGATAAACCAGGAGGGGTAAGACAGGACAGAGTAGCTCCTCCAGGATGGACAAGCTCTTATAGTCACCAAGGCAAGACAGACCAGAGTCCAAGGGTGGGTGACGAAACACTGAGGGAGGAGAAGCTCCAGGACCAGGAGACTGAAATGGCTGTGGAGCGAGAAGAAAAACGAAGACGTGGAGAAGTGAACCCTGCACCTGGCTTAGCCACCGTGCTGGCACCATCCCCGAAGCAGTGACCATGGAAAGAGAGAAAGGCTTTCGGGGGCAGACAATGATCTGATGTGGAGGAGCTTGAACTATTCTAGGCGTGAGCAGCAGCAAATTAAAAACATGAACTTGAGACAGACATGTGGGCTGAAAGGTAAATGTGAAAGTCGTAACCTTGTCAACGCTGGGAACAGAGCTTGAACCCACAGTGTGGACATGTACCCCCATGCTGGTCTGCAGCTGGCTGACACGCAGACACACTGCCCCCGTGCACAGCTGTCTGGAGCACAGATTCACAGATGGGGCTAAGCTTGGAAGGTCTCTACTGATGGGACCCACAGCTCTGTCCTTGGCTCTTGCTTCTTAAATGCTGAATTAAAAATTCGGATGAAGACAGATTTGTCAGTTGTGCTGCTGACACAAATCTGGGAGGAACGGCGGGTAAGCTGGAAGGTTGAACCAAGAGTCGAGTGACCTAAATCCGCTGAAACCACGCAAACTTCTTTGCAGACCTGTCCAAACTGACAAGATGAAATATAATAAGCATGCACACAGAGTCGTGCACTTACATGAAAAGACGTCACTGCCCAAACAGAAGGCGAGCGGCACTCTGGTTTATCAGGGATTTAGATGGCGGAGACCCTCGGGGTCGAGCAGACTGTAACTCACTGTGAGTCAGCAGTCAGCACGGCTGCCAAAAGCAAAAGCGACCTTTTCCTCCTTGATCTGCTCTCAGGGCCCAGCAGCCAGGAACCAGCCCAAATCAGCCCACATCTGGGCCAGTGACCCTCTGGGAGATGGACCCTCGAGGAACCTCTGGCAGGTGACCCAGAGAAGGTGAAGGGTGAGAATGAAGCCCTGGAGAACTGGGTGAAGAAAGTGGGGTGAGAACCCTGGGAAACAAGTTAGAAGGAACACATCAGAAATCCAGAGGGTAAATGCATTTTGTTCGCTCCAGATGGAAGGAGTCAGACTCTTGGGCAAAAGTCAGAGGATGGCAGATTTCTTTCAATATCTGTTTATTTATTTGGCTTCACTGGGTCCTAGCTGCAGAACACTAGACCCTCGATCTCCTTTGCAGCATGCAGGAGATTTGGCTGCAGCTTCTGAGATCTAGCTCCCTGACCAGGGACGGAACCCGGGCCCCCTGCATCAGGGAGTGTGGCGTCTTAGCCACTGGACCATCAGGAAGTCCCAGGATGGTATATTTCAACTTTATCTTATTAAAAAAAAAAAACCAAAGGCTCTCCCAAACTGGAATGACTGTTTTGTGAGTCTCTGAGGCACCCCTTCTGTGGAATCATTGGAGTAGAAGTCAGATGACCACCTGTCAGGAAGGGAAAGAGCGGTCCACAATGGGCGGGAGGCTAGGTTGGACCTGAGGGTCCTAAGCTTTTGGATTTCAAGGACTGGTAACACTTTTTAAAAATGTGCTATCTGAGCAATTTTTCAAAACTCAACTACCACCTACTATCACCATCATTTCATAAAAGAGAAGACATTTGTCAGCCAAAGCACAGGAGAGAGATATTACCGGTATAAGGGACAATCTTTTATATTGAATACACTTCAGCTTCTGAAAAATGTGCCTGATTTTTCTGAATCTGGGAAGCTGGAGGGAACATGGCTCACGACTCCACCGGCCCATTCCCTCGTGGCCCTAGACACCAGCGATTAGCAGCTGCTCAATAAATACCTGCTCCTGAGTGATTGCATGATCGCATGCATCTATGCCTAAAGACCTGGCCTCTGTACCTCATCACTAATCAATATATATATAGATGGCTCTCGTGGTTCCTGGCACTGAAATATGGAACACCAAGGGCCATTAACCTCCCCAGTCTATTCTCCAAACACCAAGAGGAATGATGCCTTATATGAGTGCTGTGTGTTAGGGTTTACATAGCATCTTCTCTTGTTATCATCACACTCAATTTTCTTGACAACATGGAGACTGATCCCCAGAATTCACAGCTGGAGAAACTGAGGATTCGGGCTTTCCTAGGCTACATCTGAGGATGGGTGAGGCAGACGGGAGACCAGGAGCCCACACTGCCAGGTGGACGCCGCCCACCCACCTCGAGCTGTGCCCTGAAGGAAGGGGTAACCCGACCCTCAAGCCCCACTGGTAAATTGTAATGCTGTCTCAGCATTACAAAAGCACAGGACACAGCTCGACACCACAGCTGCCCCAGGACCCACCGCCAGGGTCTCTCAGGGGGAAGCGGAGAGACGGGAGGAGACTCGGTGCTCATCGAGAGCCTTGTTTGCCTCCAAGACACCACCTGTCCACCAGGCCTGCTGGCACGGGGAAGCCACCTGGAGATGGACGGAACTCAGGTCCACCCAGACGCTGCACAGCCTCAAAACCCTCCTAGGATGATGGCGACGTGTGAGGAGCCAGAAACAAGCAGCTAACATATGTTACATATCCGGGCACCTCCAGTGACTCAGAGCTCCCCTCCTTCTACGTGCCAGCCAGGTGGGGCGGCCAGCTG
This sequence comes from Capra hircus, assembly GCF_001704415.2. Lineage (NCBI taxonomy): Eukaryota > Metazoa > Chordata > Mammalia > Artiodactyla > Bovidae > Capra > Capra hircus. The sequence continues at coordinate 107,355,692 of NC_030812.1, read as the reverse complement.
AGGGCTGCGGCAGCCTGGGAGCAGCAGGCGATTCGGGAGCCACACAGCAAGACCAGACTAAACACACCCAAACACAAACCCACCACAGTGTATTCTCACAGGCTTCACCAGTTAATCTGGCATATTCTATACCTACAGACAGGCTTCCCAGGTGGCCCTAGTGGTAAAGAACCTGCCTGCCAATGTAGAAGGTGTATGTAATGTGAGTTTGATCCCTGGGTCAGGGAGATCCTCTGGAGGAGAGCATGGCAACCCACTCCAGTACTCTTGCCTGGAGAATCCCGTGGTCAGAGGAGCCTGGTGGGCTACAGTCCATGGGGTAGCAAAGAGTCGGACACAACTGAAGCGACTTAGCACAGCACATAAATACATATAAATAGACAGAGAGACAGAGACTCTCAAGTCGATCTGAGAAGAAGGAGCCTTCTATTGGATGCAGATACGCTGGCTGAGCCTCCGTGGACGACATCTGGGCCCCCACCCCCAGTGTAACTGAACAAGGTCTCAGGCAGCCTAGCAACTGGTTCCCAGACGTTGTCACCCAGATGCTAGTGTCCTTGCTGCTAATTCCTCAGGTAAAGAAATCTGAGCTCTGAGGCCACAGTGAGCCGGGATATAGTGGGGGGAGCGGTGGCAGGGCAGCGGGCAGGTGGGCCCGGCAGGTGTGTGGGGGCAGGTGTTCGGATGCTCCGGTCTCACTGTGCTCCTGGCAACATGCGGCCTAGACGGCATCCAACATCTTGCAGACACCTTGAGAAGCCACAACAAAGACCTGGGAGGCTCTGCTGGGCTGTGACCCACGGTGGAAGCACAGCCAGGGCTGAAGGGCTGAAGGGCACCTGTCACCTGGAAGACTAGAGAGGTCATCTGCGGGGGAGGTAAACGGTGGGGGCAGGGCCCTGTGGACGGCGGGGACTGAGGCCGGACAGTCCAGGTAGCACCTTCCTGACGCTGTGACCACACCTGACTTCTGCTGGGTCGCCAGGTCCCATTTCCGAAGCACACTTACAGCCATGCAGTCCTTGGAGGGCTAGGGATACAAAAGTAAACACACGGCCTGTTTTGTCCCCTTGCAAAATGGGAGCCATCATCTCTTTCATATGGTTGCTGTGAGATGAAATGAAATAACATAAATGAAAGAATTCAGGACGTGTGAACTGTGGTTCTAGTGATTGTAATGGGGGTCCCAAGGCAACATCTGAATATTTTTCTTCTTTGTTCTGAAATATGGAGGATTTTAGATGAGAGCTCACAGTTCCTCTGCAAAACATGAAGACCTAAGAACACACTAAATTCTGATCTCTGCACCACCCCATCCATCACTAATCTTCCACTTTACTATTGCTCAATGTTTACAAATCCTTTGTTTTCAAATCATCCTAAATCTTAGCCTTCTTTCAAAGAAAAGAAACGATGAATGCTTCTTTTTCACACGTGTCTCCTGGGAGCTCTCTCAGCCACAACCACTTTAGAGGTAAACGCATTCAGTCTTTGTTGATGTGAAAAATGCCTTTTCATCCTAACTCTTGAAAGATACTCTGCCTTTGTGTAGAATTCTACTTTCATATCCACTGAGCACTTGGAAGACGGTGTTGCATTGTCTTCTAACCTCTGTTGTGCTTTTGATGAAGTCTGCTATTTGCAGATAATCTGTCTTTTCTCCCTGCTTGCTTTTAATATTTTCTCATTCTCTTTGACTTTCCAGCAGTTTTCCATGCCGAGTGTCCAGATGCCGACGTGTCTTTAATCCCCCTACCCAATCCTCAGTGCACCACTACAACCTACACAGCAGTATCTTCCTGCAGTTTTGGAATGTCCTTGGCATTAGCTTCTGAAAAAAAGTCTTTTCACCATTTTCTTTCTCTTGTCTCCTGGAACACCATCTAGACATACGTTGAATCTTTTGGTTCCAACCCTGACTCTTCTATCTGCTTTTTCATAGAATCAGCACCTAATCTCTTAGCGCTGAATTCTGGGCAATTTCCTCAGGTCTACCCTCCAGTCACAGACTTTATCTTCAGCTGTGTCTACTCTGATGTTTCATCCATCCCATTAACTTATTTACCTCAATGATCATTTTTCAGTTCCAAAAGTACTACTGGGCTCTTTGCTCAAACCTTCTCTTTTTTCGTAAAGCACTGTTCTTTTCTTAGGCTTCCTATTTCTTCTTTTATCTCTTCACCTGTTTCAAGCAATCTGTTCTATGGATCCTTCACACCACCCTGCTACTTTAGCTCTCAGGGCACGGACTCTGCTGCCTGTTACACCTGCTGGCTCTTGGACTTGGAGGTTTATTTTTCATGAGGTTTGTGTTTTATAGTGTTAGCTCATCCTCAGCCAGGATTGCTTATTTTATGAAAGCACTTAGGACCCCGAGATGCAGAAGCTTCTTCAAAGTCATTTGCATTTATTTTTATGTATTGGCTGTGCTGGGTATTTGTTGCAGTGTGAAGGGGCTGCTCTCTAGCTGCAGTGTGCGGGTTCCTCACTGCGGTGACTCCTCTTATTGCAGAGCACGGGCTCTGGGCGCTCGGGATTTCAGTAGTTCAGGCACATGGGCTTGATAGTGGTGGTACACGGGCTTAGTCACTCCGAGGCATGTGGGATCCCCCAGATCAGGAATCGAACCCATGTCCCCTGCATTGGCACACAGATTCTTTACCACCGAGCCACCAGGGAAGTCCCATTTGTGTTTATCTTTGAAGGATCATTGGGGTATCAATTATCCTAAACCTAGTTTTTGTGTGTAGCAAAAAACACAAAACACAGTATGGCAAAAACCAACACACAATTGTGAAGCAATTATCCTCCAATTAAAAACAAAATCACAAAACATAAAAAGTACCGTTTTAGCCATTTTTCAACCACTTTTCTAGTTTCTGGGCGTTTGATTGCTTTATATACTTCATACAAGTAGAATCATATAGGATCTGTCTCTTTGTTGTTCAGTCACTAAGTCACGTCCAACTCTGCAACCCCACGGACTGCAGCAAGCCAGGCTTCCCTGTCCTTCACCATCTCCTGGAGTTAGTCTTTTTGTGTCTGGTTTATTTCACATAGCATAAAGTTCTCAAGGTTCATCCCTATTAGAACATATGACAGGCTTCCCTTTTCTTTTAGAGCGGAGTCATATTTTACTGTGTCTTTCTGGTGGCTCAATGGGAAAGAATCTGCCTTCAATGTAGGAGACACAGGTTTGATCTCTGGGTCAGGAAGATCCCCTGGAGGAGGGCATGGCAACCCACTCCAATATTCTTGCCTGGAGAATCCCATGGACAGAGGAGTCTGGTGAGCTACAGTCCATGGGGTCACAGTGATTCAGACATGACTGCATGACTGAGCGCACACACACAACCTGTGAAGGTCCAGGGCAGGGGGCAGAGGGAGCCCCAGACTCGTCTCTTTCTTTACCAGGAATTTAAGTTTCAGTCTTCACAAAACAGCTTCATCCCTGCACCCCCGAATCTCACAGGCCTAGGACCACAAGTCTCACCCTCTACCTCCAACCCTACGCTCAACATCCAGATCCCAACTTGTATGGAGCACCACAGCATTAGCCATGGGGAACCGATTCCTTTCTTGGTACAGTTAAAATATGCATATCTATGGCACACAACTGTTTTGAGACTTAAAATACATAATTCACACGAAGATCCTGATTTAAAGTTTAGCATACACTAGACACTCAATGGATCATGGCTATTAATATTTCTAAACTCGACTCAGTCCAGTGGAGCCCAAACCACTAATCTTTCTCTTTAAAAAGATAATAAAAATTAAAAAGCTATACTCTATAACATGATGTACCTTGCATCACCCATACATAAATCTCTCCCCACTCTCTTGAAAAAGACAGGAGAAGAAAAAGTGAAATAAAAGAGACATCTATTAATACAATGAATTGCAAGTTGGGACCCCAATGTCAAATATGAGACATCCCCAACATGAAACATTGTCGAGATTAGCTAAAGTTCAAATTCAAACAAAATGCATGAAACCCTCACCAAACTACCATGCAAACACAGACACATACATAGCTAGCACGCATGCACACAGCGTTGTGTCCAACTCTTTGCCACCCTATGGACTGTAGCCCTCCAGACTCCTCCATTCAAGGCATTTTCCAGGCAAGAACACTGAAGTAGGTTGCCATTTCCTCCTCCAAGCTAGTGAAAGTGAAAATCACTCAGTCGTGTCCAGCTCTTTGCAGCTTCATGGACCATACAGTCCATGGAATTTTCTGGGCCAGAATACTGGAATGGGTATGCTTTCCCTTCTCCAGGCAATCTTCCCAACCCAGGGATCGAACCCAGGTCTCCTGCATTGCAGATGGATTCTTTACCAGCTGAGCCACAAGGGAAGCCCTCTCCAAGCTAGTAGGTGTACCTAAAAATTCCCCACTGACCTTTACAGACACAAATGTCTGCTCATCCCTTGGCTGGGTGTGGGCAGTACATTGAATACTATTCAGCCTTGTGGTTCCACAAGAAGCCTTACCTGGTTCCTGTAACACCCCCACATGGCTCGAAACCTGGTCCCCATCATGGTGCTGTTTCCACCCCATTCTGGGCTCCATGGTGGATGGTCCATTTTCATTTCCCCATTTTCCTTTCAGTGAGAAGCAATGAAGAGCACAACCCTGGATCAGGAGGCTTCCTGAGCCTTCCCAACAGGCGGCCCGCTTTAGAAGTCCCATTACATAAAGTAGGAGTTGGTCTGAACTGTGTCATCCTATAGAACTCAGCAGCGGCCCAAGACGGGTGTGTCTGACTCAAGAATAAATGGGGATCAAACTGGGAAGAAAAGCCAGAGGCAGATAATTTTATGGCAAAATATCTGGTGCTAGAGATGCAAGTGCCATGCCCTTTCTACTCCTGGAAGACTGTTTTGTCTAATGAATGAAAAGTATATTTGAAGGAAGGGAAGGGGAGGGGAAAAGAAGGGGAAAGAAATGTGGTTTATCCCCCAAAGCAGGCGGCTCCCAGTGAGGCTGGCTGCCGCCACGATGGATGTGTGCACAGCTTTATTTATTATATCCTCTTGGAGCCTATTCAAAGCAAGAACATTAAGCGTGTGTAAAATCCAGAAGTGAAAACAGCCCCTCTTGACATTGCTCTGCAAGTTTCTGCCCTAAATTAGACAGTGAATCAGGAGGCTATGTCTGCAGGCCAGCAGGGAGAGAATGCAGGGCCCAGACACGTGAGCCCACTGGGAAAGAAGGCGAGCCTGTGTGATGGTTCTTTCTCTAGGCAGGGAAGGCAGACCCAGGCTAGTCTCGTCTGACTGCAGTGCAGACAGTGACAATTCCAAACCGATAAAGGAAGTCCCTAAAATAGGCCCCTTGTATCCGGCCGCCCTAAGTCCCTGGGAAAAAAGCCGCTGTGTCAAGTGGACGTCAACCCAAGCATTTCTTACTGACCCACCTCCCTGACTTTTATCTCTGAGCCTGCAGATAAACACCCACAACAGTCCCTGGAGATTAGTTCTAAACATACCAACTGTGCTTAGGCCAGGATGCACCCTCTGCCTGTGAGTGCTCCGTGGGTGCCAACAGCCTCCCAGCTCAGACTGGGTGCACCCACTCCCCGGAGGAACCTGGGCAGAGCAGAAACTGGACCTGACACCCGGGACCCCACCATCCTGCATCTGAGGTCTGGACTGGGCCACTGTGCTGCTACTGCAGCCATGACGATGCCCATTCCTCACTCCACACCTCTCCCTGGAGGGAGGTCTGAGCAGATCCACAGGCTGGTGATGCCTGCATATGGGCTGCAGTTGAAACTACCAAGAAAAATCTCAAAACTCGACGACAGGCTATCCAGATTAGAAGAGAAACAACATAATCACGGCAGGGCTTTTCCAAAGAAAGCACTCAGAAAACAGTTGCTAGGTTCAAATTCCAGCTCCATCATTTATTAGCTGTGTGACCTTAGGCAAATTCCCCAAACTCTTTGAGCCTTTTTCTCCTTTTCTGTGAAATGGGGATAAGATGAGTTCCTACCTCATTGAGATTGTGGATGCGATGCGCTTTGCAAATTTGGGGAGGAAAGGAATATGCTGGAGGAAAGGGGAACCCCTTGTGATCCTCAAAGTGCCTGGTTGTAGAAATAAATCCAATGGTAGTCTGGGCTGGGGAGAGTAGGGGGAGAAGGCATGGCTGTCTGTTCACAACCGAAGGAATACAAGGCACAGCCGAGAACTGATTTATGTTCAGTAAACGGCCCCACATCCCTGGATGTCTCTACTGCCTGACACTTAAACACAAGGCTGGATCTGGGTCCCCACTCGGGTGTTGGCAGGTTGAAAGACATATCCAAAGCCAACCAGCTCAAGAAAGCCAAATATGGCCAAGCTCAGACCACTGTAGGTGGACCAGGAGGCCGCAGGCGCCAGGAGACGGTGCGGGTGACTCAGACGCTCAGCTGACAACTCCAGAGCGCGGATGACTATGGGCTGTGTTCATTTCCAAACAGAATTTTCCATCCTACAAACCCCGAAGCATTCTATCAGGGCAGTGGGGTCTAATGCATCAGCTACTGGGGAAACAGGCCTCTCAAGCTGGCGTGGACGCTACCCCGAGTCCCTGCACCAGCCTACAGGCCCCAGCCCCCAGAGAGCAGAGCAAAAGTAACCAGCTGGATGAAAGACTCTTCCAGACCCCAGAGGACACTCAGAAAGTTCACAGAACCACAGAAGGAGCCAGGATTAGGGCCAGCCCCTCGCCTACTCGTGCCGACTGGTCAGATCACCTCTGCACATATCCGGGATCCAGTGAGAACAAAACCACATACTCAATGTGAAATGTTTTGAAAACCATTTACAAAGACAGTGTAATAAAACCATAAAGTCTCATTGAGTGACTCCTCCAGCAGAGTCAGACCAGCAGTTATAAGCTCTCGGATTTAATTCACCTTTTAAAGTATGTCCATGATTTACCAACCTGGCTGAATAAACAGTGAAAAACAGAATTTATAAAATGGGTATTTTTTTTCCTTTCTTTCCTATATTATACTAAACACATTTCAGCTGATTTTTTACCCCCACTGAACTGGCTACTGACAGAACCGATTGAATCAGCCCACTGAATAAAGAGCCTGGGCGACTGTCTGACTTCCCCAGGCACAGCCAAAACAGTAGATGTACCAGGCAACATCCCCAGCCTGCGACTGATGCAGACATCACTAGTCAAGCCCTGCACTCTCTGCCCTGAGCTTCCACTGCACCCAGGATCCTTCCCTGGGCAGCACTTCAGGCCCCTTGACCAATCCCAGATCCACAGGGGACCCAGAATCATTTGTCTTCTTAGGTATGCCCTTCGTCTGATTTAAGCTGAAGCCACCAGCTCAATGATTTCAGTCTTACTAATTCCTCCTGAACTTGCTTGCTGATTCCTGGAATTCCTGGGGGGTGGGGGGGGGAAGATGAAGTCTTTTATCTCACAATTAGACAAAAGGCTGAACACCCAGATACATCAGAGAGGACACAAAATGACTTAAATTTGTAGAAAAATGGGCCCTCTGAGCAGGGCCCAGGTGGCCCTGCTCTCCTGGAACAAGTCTTAACTGCACCTTTGCATCCTCTGGAGGCTCAGGCCTCCAGGGACAGCAGCGGTCACTTGAGTCACCCCACAACTGCCAGGAAGAGTGTGGACTGTGCTGCACGGCTCTGCGGGGTCAGAGCCCCTTCCTGGGCACAGAGGAGGAGAGCCCTGGGTCCCTGAGGGTGACGTGGACAGTCCACAGCCTGGCAGGAGCTCAGGAAAGAAGGGGACAAGCAGAGATAAAGCCCAGTGACACAGAGAGAGCTACTGCACCCCACAAAGTCATCATTCACAACAGTCCACCCTCATCCCCCAGGCTGCTCCACTCCTGGCCTGGTTTGCATCTCACGTGGTCCTTGATGGGTCAGCTCTGTGAAAGCCGAGAGAGACTTCCGGTCTGGAGGACCTCCTTGCTCTTCATGCAAATGAGCTGCCACATCGCACCACGCGGCCACCACCGAGGAGGCTCCAGGCAGTGCAGCCAGAGGGCCCGTCGAGAGCGCTGAGGGGGGCAGGTGCCCATCTGTTTCACTCATCACTGCATCCTCACTGAGTCTCTGGCATCCAGTGGACACTTAATGCACGGCTGTCGGAATTGGTTCTGCTTGCTTATGCCTGCTGCCAAGAGGCTGCTACAGTGCCAGCTCACGGGAAGCGCTCATAAGCAGTGACTGATTGATTGACCAATGACTGATAGTCTGTTCTGACTCTAGTTCCCCAAGGGAAGACGGAACAGTGAGCCACCTGCCACACCCGGTCTGGACCTAACCGAGCGCTAGTCCCGGGAAAGTCTCGACCGGTGTCTTCTCAAGTCCAGGAACGCACGCACTGAGGGATGGAGCATGCTTCCTGTCTAGGATTCTCCAGGGCAGCTCTACAGACAGGGTGACAACAGAAAGCAGCCTGCAGCCCCAACTCCTGACCAAACACCTTCATCCTGACTGGCTGAGTGGATGATGGGTAGTGGTGGGATTCAAGCCCCGGCAGAAAGAGGCAGAAATTCCCAAGAGACCACATGGCCTGCACCGAGGACCCCATAGGGACCTTGCAAGAACTCACAGAGGTGCCCTAGGAAACAGTAAGCACTCAGGCAGCTGCCAGAGCAAAGAGTAAGATGGTGGCTGATGGTGGGCAGCCAAGCACTAAGGAGAAAGTCGTGAGCACTGTGTCCTCTGAGTCCCTCTCCTCTGCCCCAAGCCTAGAAGCCCAGCAGTGGGGGGAAGAAGGGGCTGGAAGAAGGGGAAAACTAGGTCATGACCCTCTTCCCCTGCACAACCTGAAAGAACGGGTAAGGCTTGAAGTAGGCCATGGGCTTCTGAATGATCAAACCAGTCAATCCTAAAGGAAATCAACCTTGAACATTCATTGGAAGGACTGGTGCTGAAGCTGAAGCTCCAATACTCTGGCCACCTGATGTGAAGAGCCGACTCATCGGAAAAGACACTGATGCTGGGAAAGATTGAAAGCAGGAGGAAAAGGGGATGACAGAGGATGAGATGGTTGGATGGCATCACCGATTCAATAGACAGGAGTTTGAGCAAACTCTGGGAGTTAGTGAAGGACAGAGGAGCCTGGCGTGCTGCAGTCCATGGGGTCGCAAAGAGTCAGACACAACTGAGCACCTGAACAACAACAAAAACGAGGCCTAAGTATTGCAATGAGGCTATTCTAACAACAAGGCTAAGAGGGGCTGTGATAATGGAGAACAGGAAAGGGGGACAGCAGAGCAGGGCTGACCACAGCAGTGCTGGACTCTGAAAGCGTCCTGCTATATGAGTCAGTCCACCCTATAAGCACGGCCCCTGCCTTGAGATTCTGGGTGTGAGAATACTTTCTCATGGCAAATCAAAGCACCAGTATGCTCTGGGCCCTCCAAGTCAATGAGCAAATACTAAAAACTGTTTCTAGATCAGTGAAACCACCAAGATTACCCACTGGAGGCAAATGTTAAACCACATTGTAGCATCACTTCCACAATTCATGTGCTTAGAACCCACAAGAGAAAAAAAATTCACAAAGGAGATGGGCAACTACTCAAAATTTGTATCACAGGAGGAAGTGATCCACCATCAGGGAAAGTCAGAAGACATAAGAAACAGGAGAGCCACTCCACAGGGTTGAAATCAATAAAACAATCTGAAAATGAACTATAAATATTACATATCTGTTTAAACTTATTAATGATATAAAATATGGAAGCAAAATCATAAATTGACAAAATACATTATTAAAAAATAACAGGTCTGAAAAAGAACAAAACAGAACTTTAATAAATAAAATAGTCAGTAGAAATAAAAATATATTTTAAAGGTAAAACAGTAGACTAGATACAAATGAAGAAAAAACTGATGAATTGGAAAACAGAGCTAAAGAAATTCCCTAGAGAGTAGCAAAGGAAAATAATGAAATATAAGATATGAAAGAGCATCTAGGTTGAAGAGTAAAGTGGAAAAATCAGCAGAGTTCCAGAAGCATAAAATAGATAGTCTAGGGGAGAAACAATAGTTGAAAATGACTGAGAATTTACCAGAACTGGGAATGATACAAACCCTTGGGTTGAAGTAGCTCACCAAGTCACAAGCAAGATTTTAAAAAAAAAAAAAATTAATGTAATAACACAATATGGTGAAACTACCTAATACTAAAGACAAAGTGAGTATCTTTTAAAAATCGAAATTATGACGTAGACCAACAGCAGACCTCTCATCAGCAACAATAGAGTCCAGAAGACAATGGAAGATCTTCCACTTGCTGAAGGAAGACAGCAGCTTGCATAGAATTGTGTACCATGAAACCATCATTCTTGAATGAGGGAGGGAGGAAGAAAGAAAGAAAAAGAAAGAACTTCAAATAGAGACTGAGGAAGTTTACCACTATAGACCACCACCCAGAAAAACTACAAAACATAAGCTTCATTGTTAAGGAAAGAATCCAGAAGGACGGAAAAGAATGCAAGGTGCAGTAAGGCTTCTTTGCAAGACTTTCTTGGAAGCCGGTGTGTCTGCTTAGTCACATCTACTGCGTGGGGTGTAAAGCAGCCCAACTTGACCCCATCCAGTCACTTCATACACAAAGCCAAGGAGACTCAAGACACCCTCATGTCTCTAAAACCCAAAACCTCTTTTCTTTGCTACTATTTTTGAAATCGTGAGGCTGTTTGACACTTTTCTTGCCCCCCCCAAGACATTCTTTCTTAGAAAAAAACTTAAGCTCAGAAGTACTCTTGATGCTTCTGAGCCTCCACTACCATCTCTCCATGCAGCTGACAGTATGCACAGGACCACACTCACAATGTTTTTCTCCTGCTATATTTTACTTACTCCCTTTGCAATATTTAACTCATAGTCATTTATAAATGGGGTTAAAAGAATAAATGGATTCTGAATTAGGGGGTTGAAGGTAGTGGATACCGATCCCCAATCATAAGGAAGAGAAGCAAGTTAACAAAATACCAAAGCAAGAGGCAGAGGCACCTGGGTCTCCTGGCACCCAGACACACCTGCAGCCTGTGACAGTCACTTTCTGGGGGCTTCAAGCTAAGTCCACTGCTGACTCTCCTGCTCCTTCTCTCCCTGACACTTGCACACATCACACACCAAGGAACTTTTAGCATTTGGTCCCCAAGTTTTCCTGGGGGAAACTTTCCCTGAGTCTATGGTCTAGAGTTTCCATTCATTTACTTCTAGGTCTGAAAATACTGCTACATGACCTTTATTGCCATTTTCCCCCTCTGCCTTTCAAACGCACCGTGATCTAATTAAACCACTGGGAGGTGCTGGCCTGTGCCCGTCCACAGCCAAATGGGTGTGAACAATACTTCACGCTGTGATGTCTGTGGGCATCCCCACCCCCACCCACCCCCCCAGAATGTCACCAGGCCCACCCAACTCCAGAGCATTTCTGCTCTGGTCATCTTCTCTTGTGGATTTTCTTCTCTCCTCTTCCACTCTACCAGAGCCAAGCCAGACTCCAAGGTTCAGGCCTGGGACCCACTGTCTGGAAAGTGACATAGCTGGCACTGCGGAGACGCCTACATCAGACTCAGAGCTCCCTCTGCAGCCAACACACTGCCCGGGTTCCCTGGAGAGGGAAAGGGGAGCCAGAGGACCCTGCAGCCCGGCCCCAGCAAGAGCTCAGGCTGGGATCAGCAGTGCCTTCGAGATTCACCAGAATAAGGCTGGACTCTGCAGGTGGGTTTCCAGATGGGACCACACAGGGTGGCAGGGCACCAGGCCCCAGAAGGCCATCATAAGCACACTGCTTCTGGGCAGGCAGACAGCAGCTGGGCCACTTCCCTAGCCTAGAAGGGGAGTGAAAATAGCATCCAGGTAAAGGCCTCTCCGTTCCCCAGGTACCCCTCCCTGTGGTCAGGTCCATCTCAAGTGGACCCACTCTCAAGGTCCCCTGAGAGCAGATTCAAATCCAGTGGACTGCCTCAGTTCCCATCTCCTCTCCTCTCTCCCACATCCCACCTGATGCTGACATGGATGCCCTCTGCAGCCCTGCAGGAGCAAGCACCTCCTCCACCACCCTCACCCCTCTGGCTCTGTTTTACTTGCTTCCTAACCTTTAAACTCATGGGCTCCATCCTCAGCCCTGCATCCTCCCCTTCTCTCTGCTCTCTCTCCCTAGTAATTCCATCCATTTCCACAGCTTCAAAATCTCACTTTTAAATGAACTCTTATCCTGCATGTTTGCTGGGTATCTTCCACTAGCCTTCCAAATCCACCCTCTACCCTTCCCATCCAGATAGTCCTGCCCACCTAGATAACCCTCTCCAGCTAGACAGATTTTCCCATAGAGATAGCCCTGCCTACCCATGTAGCCCCTCCTTCCTAGATAGATTTTTTTTCCCATGGAAATAGCCCCACCCATCCACATAGCCCCACCCTTCACTTCCTAGCAACCAGATGGGGAAACAATGGAAACAGTGACAGATTGTATTTTCTTGTGCCCCAAAATCACTGCAGATGGTGACGGCAGCCATGAAATTAAAAGACACTTGTTCCTTGGAGGAAAAGCTATGACAAACCTAGACAGCATATTAAAAAGCAGAGACATTACTTGGCAACAAAGATCTGTATAGTCAAAGCTATGATTTTTCCAGTAGATATGTATGAATGTGAGACTTGGCCCATAAAGAAAACTGAGCACTGAAGAAGTGATACTTTTGAACTAAGTGTTGGAGAAGACTCTTGAGCTGCAAGGAAATCAAACCAGTCAATCCTAAAGGAAATCAAGCCTGAATATTCATTGGAAGGACTAATGCTGAAGCTGAAGCTCTAATACTTTGGCCACCTGATGGGAAGAACTGACTCACTGGAAAAGACCCTGATGCTGGGAAAGATTGAAGGCAGGAGGAGAAGGAGATGACAGAGGATGAGACGGTTGGATGGCATCACTGACTCAATGGACATGAGTTTGAGCAAACTCCGTGAGATGGTGAAGGACCGGTAAGCCTGGCGTGCAGAAGTCAATGGGATTGGAAAGAGTTGGAGATGACTGAGCAAATGGAAAAGGTCAGTTTTCATTCCAGCCCCAAAGAATGCTCAAACTACCGCACAATTGCACTCATCTCACAGACTAGTAAAGTAATGCTCAAAATTCTCCACGCCAGGCTTCAACAGTATGTGAACCGTGAACTTCCAGATGTGCAAGCTGGATTTAGAAAAGGCAGAGGAACCAGAGATCAGATTGCCAACATCCGTTTGATCATCAAAAAGCAAAAGAGTTCCAGAAAAACATCTACTTCTGCTTTACTGCCTATGCCAAAGCCTTTGACTGTGAATCACAACAAACTGTGGAAAATTCTGAAAGAGACAGGAATACCAGACCACCTGACCTGCTTCTTGAGAAATCTGTATGCAGGTCAAGAAGCAACAGTTAGAACTGAACATGGAACAACAGACTGATTCCAAATAGGAAAAGGAGTACGTCAAGGCTGTATATTGTCACACTGCTTATTTAACTTATATGCAGAGTATATCATGAGAAACACGGGGCTGGATGAAGCACAAGCTGGAATCAAGACTGCAGGGAGAAATATCAATAAGCTCAGACATGCAGATGACACCACCCTTATGGCAGAAAGCGAAGAAGAACTAAAGAGCCTCTTGATGAAAGTGAAAGAGGAGAGTGAAAAAGTTGGCTTAAAACTCAACATTCAGGAAATTAACATCATGGCATCTGGTCCCATCACTTCATGGCAAATAGATGGGGAAAGAGTGACAGACTATTTTGGGGGGACTCCAAAATCACTGCAGATGGTGACTGCAGCCATGAAATTAAAAGACGCTTGCTCCTTGGAAGAAAACTTATGACCAACCTAGACAGCATATTAAAAAGCAGAGACATTACCTTGCCAACAAAGGTCCATCTAGTCAGAGCTATGGTTTTTCCAGTGGTCATGTATGGATACGAGAGTTGGACTATAAAGAAAGCTGACCACTGAAGAATTGTTGCTTTTGAACTGTGGTGTTGGAGAAGACTTTTGAGAGTCCCTTGGACTGCAAGGAGATCCAACCAGTCCCTCCTAAAGGAAATCAGTCCTGAATATTCACTGGAAGGACTGATGCTGAAGCTGAAGCTCTAATACTCTGGCCACCTGATAGGAAGAACTGACTTATTTGAAAAGACCCTGATGCTGGGAAAGATTGAGGGCAGAAGAAGAAGGGGATGACAGAGGATGAGATGGTTGGATGGCATCACTGACTCAATGGACACTAGTTTGAGTAAACTCTGGGAGTTGGTGATGGACAGGGAGGCCTGGCGTGCTGTGGTTCATGGGGTTGCAAAGAGTCGGACACGACTGAGCAACTGAACTGAACTGAACTGAGTGACTGAACAACCACTTAGATACCTATTCCCAAGTAGACAACCCCACCCACCCATATAGCCCCACCCACCTAGATAGCCTGGCCCACTGGATAAAGGACTTCTTGCCGTCCAGCCTTTGTTGAGAAAACCCCTTCTTCCCTCTCCCACCTGGACTTGGCAGCAGCCTCAGAACTGTCCCTCCATCTGTGCTCTTAGGCCCCACTTCACGCTCTACCACGCTGCCTAACTAGGCTCCTGGAAGAGCAGCTCTGATCACCCCTTGCCCTCGCTCAAACACTCCAGAGAGTCTTGGGGAGCCTCCGGAATGGGAGGCAGACTCCAGCCCAAGGTGAGGGCTCTCCACGTGTGCCAGCCTTCCCTCCACTTCTTCTCGGACATGGCTGTGCCCTAAGCAAACTCAACTCCCATTCCTCTAAAATCCAGTGCCTGAGCCCATCAATACTGCTCTTCCTGCGGGGACCACCCTACGTCTGCCTGCCCTTCAGGGTCCAGCCCCGTCATCTACGCTTTCCCTATTTACTCCATTTGACCATACATCTCCTTCCTTAAGCCTGTGAGCCCTTCATCTTCATCTCCTTGGAACGCTAGGCATGCTCTGCCCATCATGGGTGTCTGTGCATCTTCCCTTCCACTGGACTACACGCCCGCCCCCCCCCCCAGGGGAAGGGACAACTGAGGGGCCATAACCAGAGGTCACAGGAACAGACTGCCTTACAGACAGCAGGTGCCCAACAACACGGTGAGAATGACCGACCACCCCAATTCTGGGAGAGGAGAAGCAACTTTTAGGATTGTTTTCACCAAAATTGGCATGAGATTCTCCATTTTCAGGGCATTTCACAGTCAATTTATCCTGAGAAAAGGCTCCTCATTGCCTGGTCTTTCAGACAGCCAGGCACAGATCAAAATTTTTGCCTTTTAAATAATTGAAACACAGAGCCACAGGATCTTATCCGCTGCAGACCAAATATGACATCTGAGTCACTATAATCCCCTCGGATGTGCAGCTCAGATCCCCAGGAGGTCTTGGGAAGCCAGACACAGTGACAGAGGCTCTGACCTTGGAGAAACACTGTGCAACCTTTCAGCTCTGGACAGCGGCCAAGACATACCTGTGCACAGGACCAGAAGGGGATGCAAAGGCAGAGCCCGCAAGACAGGGATTTACTAAGAGTCGGATTAAAGTAAGTGTATCAGTCTGCCAAAGGTCTGACCTGCATTCTGACTTAGCATGCTCAACTCTGCTAATCTGAGAAACAGCGCACACACTTAATGCCCCAGCTGAACCTGACAATCGGGGAGCTGGGCGTGGAGCTGGGTGGGTGTGGGGCTGGAGGTCAGCCTGCGTCAGGACAAGGAGCCCTGATGTACGGTCAATACAGTCAAGCTACAGGAGGAGCTGAGACCAAGAGTCGGCAAGCCACTGTAGCACAGAAAGCTGTCTGACTCTAACAGGGCTCCAGCAGGAATAAATGGGATAACATATGAGCCCACAAAGGTAAAGATAAGATAAAGTCTACCATCTGACCTTCTCTCTCTCTAAAAAAAAAAAAAAAAAAAAAACCTGATTCTTTTATTCCTTCTTTAATAAGTCAAATTGTTCAGATTTTCTAAGCCCAGGTTTCCTTATCTGAAAAAATAGAAATCATAAAACTTGTCCCATTACTTTGAAAAAAATTTTTGAAGGATAGTTGACAGTCGACATGAGCAAGATTGAAAAGGTATTCTAGAGCAATCAAAGAGCAAAGTGATGTTATTACTTTTAGGCAAAACAGTTATGGAAAAAAATAGCCATCCCAAGAATGAAAGGGCTTCCTGAGTCAGTAACTGGCCACTGGTCTCCACATGGGGCCACCATGTCTTACTGGCTTCCTCCCTCCTCCCTCTGTTCCTGACTCTTTCCCCTGAGTGCTTCTTTTTCCGAGTGTCTTTCCCTCCCTCACTTAGACTGCGAGGTGCAGGCAAGAGCCCCAGGCACGGCAGCATCCCCAGGCAAGCCCCCAGGCTGGAGATAGAGGCCGCTCGTCAGGCAGCACCTGGCCATACAGCCCCTCCACCGGCGCAGACGTGGGGCCACAGAGCAGGACTCAGCTTAGCCACACAAGACCCATCCTCTCCCAGGATCCTCATAGTTCCCAGAGTAGATGCTCCTGGACTATAGACAGGCAGACGGGGACACACAAACTAAAGAGCTCTGTCTTACCCAACACCCGCCTCCTGCCGTTCCAAAGCCCTGCTGGCAGGAAGGGGAGGGCTGAGCTGAGTCTGGAGACCTTCTTTGTTTCTTGGAAGGGAAGCAGCATCAGTCATTTCTCATTGCTGGATTGTTAAACACCTTGTTAAAGTAAAAATTCTGGTACAGGCCCAGGGAGCCTCAGGAACACACTAACCCTCATGACTGCCACAGTGGAATTCCCTGATACAATATCCTTGTCTACACGGGATTCTGACATGGTGAAGCCACATGAGCAAATGGGCTCTTCTAACAAAAAAGCCATAAATTCAGACCCAGAAATTCCATTCCTAAGTCTGTACCCTAAAGAACTGAAAGCAAGAACTCAGATACTTGTACACTGATATTCACAGCAGCATTATTTACTGTAGTCTAAAGGCAGAAACAGCCCAAGTGTCCATCAGTTGATGAATGGATAAGCAGAATGTGGTCGGTTCATACAGTGGAATATTATTCAGCCACAAAAAAGAATGAAGTTCTGATACCCATGATACAACATGGATGAGCCTTGGAAACATCACATAAAATAAGCCAGACACAAACAGAAAAATACAGTATGATTCTATGTAAATGAAATACCTAGAATAGAAAAATTCACAGACAAACAGATTAGATGCTACCAGAGGCTGGGAGAGGGCGGAATGGGGAGTTGTTACTTAGAGCTTATAGAGTTTCTGTTTGGAGTGAGGAATTTTGGAAATAGTCTGGTGATGGCTGTACAATGCTGTGAATATAATTCATGCCACTGAACTATATACTAAGATTGGTTAAAATGAAAAACTTTGTTATATAAATTTTATAATAAAACATTTTTAAAGGTCATAATTCACATCTTCAGCTATCAGTAGATGTGCCTTACAGACTTAGCTTTGCTGAGTTAAAAGAAATAAATCTTAAAACCACTTTTTGTGTAACTGAAAGAAAGTGCTCGATCTCACCTGCAAGTGACACCCGGGTCCCCAATTGACCTCCTGTGCTTCCTTTTAACTGCACCATTTATCAGGTGGGTCATTTATCAGATGGGTCGTCACAACCAACCTAGACCTGAATTCAGGGGATATGCCACCGACAGTGAGATGGCAGAGGTGAGCCCCAGTGACTGGATTAACATCACGGTCAATGATGCTTGAGAATCCACAGTCACATGGAGACGCAGGGGACAGGAGCAGGGATGGGGAGTGACTGTCAGTGGGTGCAGGGTCTGTCTCTGGGCTGATGAAAATGTGCAGGCTTTGGTGATGATGATTGCACAACCCTGTAAAACTACTAAAAATCACCAAACTGTACATTTTAAAGGTATATGAAATGTATCTTTTATGGTAAGTGACATGTCTCCACCAAGATGTTCTTTAAAAACAAATAAATGGATAACGCATGCAATCTGGGAGCTCAGCCTCCAAGGATGGGCCCCAAACTCATCAGACCCAGGTTGGAGAACGGAGGGCCCATTTCCAGGGGGGCAGATCACTGGGGAGACGTTCCAAGAAGGCAGGGAAGCAAGGCCCTGCCATGAAACGGTCATCTCAAAGCCAAAGCTGGACAGATGGAGTCCCCACTGGGATCTGAGGACCAAGCAGGGTCCAGGCAGGAAGCTCGGGAACAAATGCACAGCTCGGAGAGGGGACGGCAAGCGGAGGCGTGTGGAGTGACCACAGGGCAGCGCAAGCACTCAGATGTCTGTCCACCGCCCTGACCGGTGGAAGACGCAGCTTCCACAGTGCACATCCAAGCCGTGCGACACGAGGCTGGTCAAGGTCGTCTCTCCTCGGCCCCAGGTGGAGAAAGGAGAGAGACAGCACGTGCTTGGAAAGTCCAAGAGACCTGAACTTAATTCTTGGCTCCCACAGCATCAGGATGACCTTGACCCCATTATCAAGACCACTGCTCCTGAGTTCCCTCACGTAAAAAATGTCATTAACACCCTCCCATAGGATGCACGGGGCTTCCCAGGTGGTGCTAGTGGTAAAGAACCCACCTACCAATGCAGGAGACGCAGGAGACTCAGGTTTGTTCCCTGGGTCAGGAAGATCCCCTGAAGGAGGGCATGGAAACCCACGCCAGTATTTTTTCCTGGAGAATCCCACCAGCAGAGGAGCCTGCTGGGCTACAGTCCATAGGGCATGACTGAAGTGACTTAGCATGCAACACCTAGGATGGGCATAGGATGTAACGGTAGGAAGAGTGTACAAAGCATACTGCTCCTGCCCCGTCTACAAACACAGAACAATGGATGCTACAGCATATTATTTTAAAAATAAAAATGTAGACATTGATGCCCCAGAGATCACAGGCCCAGAGGCTGGGAGGCAGGAGGCGAGTGGTGCAAGGCGCAAAGTTAAACGCACGTTTCCCAGCACACATTTTGACGATGAGATTATTTTTGCTTTGGGGAACTAAAGGCTAGTCTGTCACTTCCCATGTAAAATTAAAGCCCTTTCCTATTGGATGAGTGTCTTAAGATGCCACATGGAATTGCTCCCTCCCCTTACCTACAGACCGCCAGCACATTTGCTATATGGTTTTTTTTTAATTAGCTTATTTGCCAAAGCCAAGGTTGACATTTGAAGCAAAGTTTTATTTGCCAGGCAGCCTGTCCTCCAGGTCTAAGGAGTTGTTGCTTAGTTTTGGGGAGTTCACGTGGACAGCGAGGACAGGTTGATCGCCCAACCTCCTGCTCTCAAGGTCTGGACCAGCAGAGCACTTCTGGCTGGTTCAGGAGGCAGAACTTTGGCCTCAGGCTGCACACAGGGACCACGTGCCATTGCCATGAGGAAGCCCGGCCTCCCTGGGTCCTGACCCTCCAGCTGGTTTCACGGTCCTGAGAGCCCACGGGCTCAGGTTGGTTGCCAAGAAAACCAGAAGACCAAGCCTCTCCCAATGGTCTTTCCCTTCTCCTTTGATATTCAGTATCAGCCAGGCCGCCTCAGATTCTATTTCTCTTTGTTTCATGTTTCCATCCTTGAAGTTTTGAATAATGTCAGCCACCCAACACCACCTTCAACGCTGCTTGAATGCTACGGAAGTTTCATGGCCCTGCTTCCTCACACGCTGGTTTTCTGTGATTTGCTAAAGCCAGCTGCCACCACACAGCGATGTACGGAGCCTCATGGCTGCCCTGCAAAGCCGACTGGCTAAGGATTACTGTCTCCATCCCACAGATGAAAAATGGGGACCTGATTCTTTCAAACGTCTCAGAGAAAGACATGAAGTCAAAAAATGTGACCCAAGTCATTTTTCTAGGTGTAGGCTTATTTATTTTTCTTTCTTTCTTTCTCTTCTTTGCTTTTGCTAACTAACATCTTTGAAAGGTTTTAGCCCAACATGGATTATTTTGGAAGGAGAAAAGTATATAAATGACAGAACATGACACAATGGTTACAAAGTAAATAGAGCTTAATTGAGTAATCAAATCAACATTTCTCAACATTTCTGCCCACAGGCAATACGGAGAAGAACATTCATTTACTGTCTGAGTTTTGGCTTGCTTCTCTAAAGGACAGGAGACAAGATTATTTTATTTTCTTTTCAGCTAGGTTCCAGCAGGCAGCACCATGAGTAGACGAGTGTATTAAAAGAAAGTCCTGTTGGCAAATGGGCAGCTTGAATATTTCATGAAACGATGGCAACACTGTGTTCTGAAATGGTGGCTTCCTCCCGGGACCTCAGAGGCCACACCTCTGTGGGTGAGCAGGGCTCAGGCCTGGTCCTAAAAGCTGAAGACCAGCTCAGCCTCCAAGGCCTTCCGGTCTCTGGGAGCATCAGGTCGGACACCAAAGGCTCAGAGATTCTGGGGATCGTGGAGGCAGGCCCCAGTGACCCCCTCCCCATAGACCTCTCCTTCTTTAAATGTCTCCTGGGAAGAGGAGGGGTCCTGGGGGTCTAGCCCTGACAAGGGAGCAGGGGGGCCTTTGTTCCCCTAGCTCAGGAGACTCGGGGGCTCCCTGGCCTCTGACAGCTGCAGCCTGACCGCCTGTGCTTTCTACCTGTTCTGCCTGTAGCTCACCTGCATGGCCACCCTGCCCTTGGTTTCTACACACAGCAAAGCTGGCCAGTCCATGAACAACTGGCAACCCCTTGCCAAGGGGACCTGGCAACACAGGCTTGTCGCTCCCTCAGGGGAGCCCTGACTGGGGCAGAATGGTGGGAGCAAACAAAAGGCTTGGACGCATCTCCATTCACAAAACAGTGATCTGAGTTTTGCAGGAGTTTCTTGTGGACATGCACAAACTTCTACTCTGTTGTGTAAGAAATGTTTAAACCTTTCCAATGAAAGATAACCCCAAGTCAGTTTCTAAATCTACTATCTCAGAAAAGACTTTAGCCAGAACAAAAGCAGGGTCGGGAGAGGGATGGGGGAGGGCAAGAAGTTTATTAGGCAAAGTCTAACCAGAAACCCTGAGCGATGCTCTTAGAGCATCGGCGTGCACCGAGTAGGTCCAGAGACGGCAGGAGGATGGAGAATGGAGGTGGGTTCCAGGCCCGACTCTCCTGAGTGACCCTGCAGGGGCCTGTTTGCTCATCTGGGAACGGCATTGGTTCCTATCGTTTCTCTTGCCCGTAAAATCTTCTGATCGTGGAAAGTACATTCCCGAAGAGACAGGCATTTATTCCAGGTCTGCTTGACAGACAACACGAGTGTGGAAAGGCCCCCTCTCTCTCCCTACACACTCTCACACACGCACACCAGAGGACACCCGGGAAGCGGCCCTGTGATGAAGAGCTGCCTGGGGCCTGGGGATGGGACTAGTTAGGCCTCCTCTCCCTCACCTCCATTCAGAGCCAGGTCCCCCCGGGGCTCTGGGGAGGTGAGGGCCTGTTTTCAACCTCTCTTTGTCTCCTGAGCTGCAGGCCCAAACCGCCCCTCTCTGTCCTGTAAATCCCCACCGAGGTGAATTCAGTCCCACAAGTAGCAGCTGTGCGCCCCACATGCTCCCAGACACCCCAGGGAGCTGGGCCTCCTCCTGCAGCCCCTGAGCCCCAAGTCCCCTCCCAGCTCTGCCCTCCAGGGCTCCCACCCCATCTCACCCAGCAAAGAGGTGGCAAGGCCCCAGGGGCCCCAGGTCAAGGCCTGGCCGCAAGCAACGGGTACCCATCTGGGACCTGGGCCCCACAACACAAGGGTCTTGCCAGCCCCCACCCTGCTTCCCCGCCAGGGAGTCCCTGCACCCGACTTTGAAACAGCGCTGAAGGCCCTCCATTTCCCCAGAGGGATCCTGTCACTTCTACTTGTTTCGTACAGTATATAACCTTGAGGTTCATCGAAACAGGTGTTTACTAAATTATTTTAATCATGACAGTCGTGGCTGGGAGTGTTGCTTCATTATCAGAACACTTAGCACTTATGTCACTAAATATTTAGCACCTGATATTTTGCAAAACAATTCCCCATGCCATTTAAAAATTTTTTTCTAATCAGTCTTCTCCTCTCATCCTCAGAGCCCACGATAGACGTAGGCAACCATCAGGACAGAACCTAGAAACAGACTCACTCAGGGCGATTATCTTGCTAATTAGCCTTGTTGTTAAGTCTCCAGGTGTTTCCCAAACAATCCATCTGATTCCTTATTTTTTTTAAGATTTTTAAAGTTTTTTTTTGGATGTGCACCATTCTTAAAGTCTTTATCGAATCTGTTACAATATTGCTTCTGTTTTTTGTTTGGGATTTTTGGCCCCGAGGCATGTAGGTCCTCAGCTCCCTGACCAGGGATTGAACCCGCACCCCGCTGCACTGGAAGGCCACGTCTTAACCACGGGACTGCCAGGAAAGTTCCCCAACCAGCATCCTTTAGTTCACACTGGAAAATAAAATTGTCTACCGATTTCGAATGCGGAGCACGAACTCCAAAGTCCCTGTGAGGAGCTGTCAACTGACAGGTCACCACCAAGTGACCTCTGACCCCAGCCGGAGGGTCTTGGGCCAGGAGGGGCGGGTGCTCCAGCCCCTCACTTTCACTGTCAGGTTGGCGGCCGGGGCCCTTGGACCCTGGGAACTTGCCTCAACAGCCGAGAAAGTTCATCCCCCCCAGGGTCAAGGCTATGCTAGGAGGTGGAGCAAAGAAAGGGATGGGAATGAGAACACGGGAAGGGGGGCGGGGAGGGGGGCAGGACCCAGTGCTGAGAAGCAGAACAGATCGCAGTCACTTCCTACCCGAGGTCTCAGGAGCTCTGCTGCTGTTCCCAGCAGGACACCAGCCAGACTCACAAACAGAGATCAGCTGTGAAGTGTATACCCACTTGTTTCTGTGTTTTTCCCCTAATAAATCTAGGGGAATGTCTTCTTGCCTTTGAGCAACCCCATAGGCCAGCCCCTCCCAGCCCCACACTCCAGCAAGGCCTCAGGCCGGCCCTGGGACCCACCAGCCCCTCTGGTCACCAAGCCCTGGTGAGATTAATCTGGGGAGGAAATACATACAGGGAGGATGTTAATACAGGGCCGTGACAGGTTCAGCCTAGCGGATGCTGCCTGTGCCAGAGGTCACTGCAGGGCTGGGGCAGGAGGAACGATGGGGTGGGAGAAACTAAAGTGGGTTCAGAACCGGAGAGGGAAGGGGGTCGGTGAGGGCGCATCATGTGCACGGCGTGGCACCCCAGTCTTCCGGGCCTCTGCCCTGGGGCAGGTACGCCTAGGAGGCCCAGCAGCCAGGCTGCCCTCACCTGTGCCTCCCACCGCAGGTGCCCCTCCTGACGCTCGGACCCTGGAGCGCCACCTCCTGGAAGAGGCAGGAAGCACAGCCCCTCTGGTCTGGGGGCTGCTTTCATCCCCCCAGGGTCAAGGCTGTGCTAGGAGGTGGGGGACACAAAGATCAGCAGGGCCTCAGACCCTGATCCGAGATGCCCCTGGGTCTCCGTCTGCATCCGGTTTACACCCAGAAGAACCCACCTCAGGCAGTTCTAAGTCACAGAGAAAACTGAAGGAAGAGTCCCAAGTCATTTCCAAGACTCACGGGCCAATGGCTCACCATCTCCTGTACCTGTAGCATCAACCTGTAGAGAACCATTCGCCCAACGTGAGGCACAGGTGTGCAATGGTACAGGGACTACATCACCAGTCTTCCTGTCTGCCGTGTACCAGGTCCCCAGAGGGCATTAGGCTCTTGTGTAATCTATTTAAAATAGCTCTTCTTTACTCAGTGTGTGTGCGTGTGTGTGTGTGTGTGTGTGCATGTATGCGCACACATTTAAATACTGTTAGCATGTACTCCATGGAAATAATGAATAATTGATTCTTGTAATAGATTCGATTGTCTAGTACTCTGATACACTGGAAAGTGTCTGAGTGGTACTAGGAACGGTATTTGGAAACTTAAAAGCCCTTTTCTCTGGGTTTCTCCACACAGAATCCGAGAAAGAGAAGCTAGTGTCAACCTGCACAAGCTGGGGTGCAGGTAACAATGCCCTCCGACCCCTGACCGTGATTACTATCACTTTATCACGATGAGGACTGTCCTGCCGCATCGCTAAGTCCCGCTTTGAAAAGAAAAGCACGGTGTGTCTTCCGCTCCCAGAACACGCCTCCCCCTCTGCCTCGTCTCTAGCAGATAAGGGACGTTCTGATGTTTTATTTGTTAAATGGTTGACTATTAAGAAACTCATTTGCTAGCTGGAGCCTGCAATGGAAAATCAGCCCAGAAAAGTGGGAGGCTGGCAAGCGACCAGAGCAGATGGGAGATGGAGGTGAGGGGAGGCCCATGAGCCCCTTCCAGTCTGGACCTGGGGTCAGGGGCCAGCCCTCGGGGAACCTGCAGGCTGTTCCAATGTGCTGACGCCTCTCCACACCCTGACCGCCGACCCCTACAACAGCACTGCAAACCAGGACGAAAGGGCCCATGCACTAAGCGATGGGAAGAGGAGGGTGTAACCCCCAGCCCCGGCAACTTCTCCGGCCCTCCACTCTGGCTGCCCGACGTCATCATCCACTCCTCCGGCCTCTCGGGTCCTGAGACCCTGACCCCGGGCATGTTCCACGGCTCCATTAGTTCTGAAGCCACAGCCAGCCCTTCCTGGCAGACGCTCCTGCTCCTCCAGGTCTGCCCCTCCTCCTCGCCTCCTGCCCCAGGAAGACCCCGGTAATGCCAAGGATGGGGGTGGCTGGGAGGGAGAAGACAGCAGGGAGACGGGGGTCCTGGTGCTCTCACACCTGAGAACCAAGTCCAGGAAAGGAGGCAAAACTGCTCCGAGAATTATATAATCACTGCGGCTTCAAGGGAGAGGACTGGGATCCAGGTTGCCATAGCGTTTGTGGCGTGTGGCTGGGAAGGCAGCGCGCCCGGCCACGCGCCCTGCTGCCCGCCCCTCCATCTTCCTCACAGACCTCACAGGGCCTCTGCTCCTACTTTGAATGTCTGCTCCCTGCAGACGGGAGGGGAGGAGGCGCTGGGGGGTGGGGGGGGCAAAAGGAAGGGGAAAAAGGGCCCAAAAGGATTTGTCCTACAGAGAAAGGGGGCCCTAGGAACTGCTGAGGATTATCGCCACATGAATAACAATCATGACTACAGGTCACTGCCATTGTGGGTGACAGCCAGGACGTGGCCACTGGGCGCTCCGCTTCAAGGCTGCCTGGGCTGAGCTGGGAGCCCCGAGGGCAGAAACCTACCCCCCTCCACTCTTCACAGACATCACCCTTTCTTTTGTGTCACTCCTGCCTTCCTCTGAATCCGTCCAGGACTCCATCAGGAGGGGCACAGCGGAACAGGTGAGGGGTGGGACATGGGGACAGAGCTGCCCTCCTGACCCGAAAGCCACGGCTCACCCTAGAACCCATGGTCCTTGACACAATCGTTTGCACTAAAAGAGGCCACAGTCTCCCCACGGCCACCCAAGCTGGAGATCAGTTTTAGGTTGGACAGAGCCCAGGGAAGCTGCCCTGCGGCCTCTGGCTCCAAAAGGGTAGGGACTCTGCCTGCTAAGGGTGAGGCTGGGGGCCAAAGGAGGGAGGAGGCTGGAAAGGAGAGACACGGAGACAAAAACCACCAGGCTGTCCTCACAGGAGCACCTGATGTGCCCAGGCAGTAGCAGGACCAACAGCGACAGGTACTGAGAAGGAAGAGGCTGGAAGGAAGCATGTAAACAGGGAGGCTTGGGAAACTGGGAGAGGCGAGGCAGAGTCTGCACCCAGAGGCAGAGGAAGCCACCAGGGAGGCCCAGCCGGAGCTGGAGGCGGCCACACTCCAGCAAGACCAGCCCTCTCCACTCCATATCGACCTTAATTGCTGAGCAGTGCCAAAAAATAATAACTTGTTAATATGGGCGGGGGGGGGGGGGGGGAGGTGGTAAGGGAGAAAGTTTCCAGGAAGCTGGGAGTTGCCTGAAAGCCTTCCCCCCTCGCAGGGGGAGCGGCTGACACTTGATGCCAAGGATGGAGACGCTGGAAAACACTGGGCGACAGTGTACAGCCGCGTGAGCTCGGCACACCCTTTATTATTGCCTTAAAACATGAGAAAGCAGGGCCCACACACCGCCCGATTTCTAACCCCCGCCGACATCCTCAGGTGCTAGCCCGCATGTGGGTGCGAATAAGAACACACGGGGCGTGGGCGCGCGGGGTCAGTGGCTGCAGAGAGGTGGGAGGGTGTAGGTGAGCCGAGAAGAGGGACACAGGGAGAGGGAAAGAGGGGGAGAAGGGAAGGGAGAGGCGCCGAGGCTCACAGCCTTCTCTCGGCCCCCACCCGCCCGCCGGAGCGCGCTGCCCAGGCGGGGGCGCGGGGCCGGGGCGCCGGGCAGCGGGCGGGGGCGCCGGCCGGCCTGGTGCGGGGCGCGCGCGCCCGCGCG
Source organism: Capra hircus (assembly GCF_001704415.2). Taxonomy (NCBI): domain Eukaryota; kingdom Metazoa; phylum Chordata; class Mammalia; order Artiodactyla; family Bovidae; genus Capra; species Capra hircus. Next base: position 107,329,314 of record NC_030812.1, on the reverse strand, counting down.
CGCTCCAAGCCGCGCCCGGGCGAGGCGAGGACCCCGGCCCGCGGGGCTGGGGCGTCGCCGGCCGGGCAGTCGGGCTCCCCTGGCGAGCGCGAGCCAGCGAGGCCGGAGCAGACACTTGGGAACTTTTCCCCTCGCCCGGAATTTCTCCGGACGCGCGGCTCCGGGGGGCCCGCGGGTGCAGGCGGGGGAGGGGCGGGGATTTTCCGCTCGGTTCGGCCCGGGTCCCGCGGGCCCCCGGCCGCTCCGGGAGAAGGACGCGCGGGCGAGGCCGGCGGGCGCGGCGGCGGGGTCCAGCCTTACCTTGGTGGTTCTCCTCCGGAATGTACATCCTCGTGTTTTCATTGACCATGGACCAAGAATCGTGTGAGCAGAAGAAGCCACGAAGAGGAGGAAATGTCAAACACCCCCGAGCGGGTCTGCCCCGATCCCTGCTCCGGGCCGGCGGGTCTCGTGCAGAACCGAGGAAGCCGTGGGTCTGCAGCAGCTCTTCTTTACCTCTGGCGATTACCTGATCCCCATCATTGCATCAAACACCAGAAACCGTTCCTTTCCACTCCTGCCTCCTTCAGCGGGGCTGTCGCGCATCCTCAGCACATCCGGGCCCCTTTCAAGAATTCAGCGCCGCACCTCTGGCGGCCACAGCATTTGAGAAAATAAATGGGGAGGCAGAGCGAGAGGAGGCGGAAGGGGAGAGGGGCGCGCGGACCCCGGGGCGGGGGGAGGGCCCGCCGGCCGCCGGCCCGAACCGTCTCCGCCCGCTCTCGGCGCGTCCTCCCCGGCCCGGCTCCGCTTTCTCTGCCCGAAGGTCCGGCGAGTCCCGAGGGCGAGGAGGCAGGAAGGCGCCGCCGCTCCGGGCCGCGCCGCGCGCCGCTCTGGCAGGAGCTGTTTCTGCAGAGGCGGCGAGAGGGAGCCGCGGGCAGGAGCGCGGAGCGCGGCGCTCACCCCGCGGCCCGCCGCCCCGCCCGCCCGCCCGCCCGCCCGGCGCGCCCCAGGCGGACGCGCTGAACGCTTCCAGATGTGGCGGCGGCGCGCGGGGCCGGGCGCACGGCGCGGGGCGCACGGCGCAGGGCACGCGGAGCCGACTCGAGCCCGGCTAGAGCCCCAGCTCGCCCGATCGCCCGCGCCTCGGCCCACATGCCGTCCAGACACACCCCTCGCGCCCCGCCCCGGCCCCCGAGTCCTGCGCGGGCGCCAAGGCGGCGAGGCCTCGGGCGCGCAATTCCAGGAGGGGCTGCCATCAGCCCACCTAGAGTCTCGGCGGGTCGGGCCACTGAGCAGAAAGAGCCGCGATGCCAAGGCTCTGTTTGATCGATTAGGACCAGGGCGGTTGCACGAGTGGCGTGGAGAGGCGAGGATGGGGAGAGACAGGGCAGGGAGAGAGGGCCCGAGGGGCGGAGCCTCCTGGCGAGGCAGCGGTGCCCAGATGTCTGAGCAGATTAATAGACCGGGGTTTCTTAATTCCTCCGAGACACCGGAGCACGTGTGCTACTCGAGATCCTTACCTTCTCCTCTTAATTATTTCTGCCACTCCAGCGGGAATCCACTGAGCGCTTTCCTTCCGGAGCGGCGGACCTTTCTCCCCGTCCTCAGGCAGCCACGGAAGGTCCATGGCACCCCCTGCAGGCCCGGGCTCCTGACAGTGGGCTGCCCGGGGCCCTGGCAGGGGCGCCTACAGCTCCCACTTGGGAAAACAGCCCGCTTCCTACTCTCAGACCCTCACTCCCCAGCCGCCCTTCTCCCCGCGGGGGGAGCCCATCCATCTCCGGTGTCCGTGGTGTGACAGCCCAGACCCGTCTTCCTGAACGCCAGGCTACATGGCCAACTTAGTCTCCGCTCGGGCATCTCAAAACCCAACAGAGCCAATGCGGAATTCCTTGCTTTCTGTGCAAAACTTGCTCCTCAACAGGCTCCCCGTCTCTCAGTTGATGGGCCCAAAGATCTGGAGTGGTTCTTGATTGCTTTCTCTCATCCGGTCCTTAGCGAAATCCCGAAGACTCTTGAATGTGACCACTTCGCAGTCCCCCCGCAGCAACCCCAGCCTGAGCCCACATGCCCCTCACTCGAGCTCCTGCAGAGGGTCTTTTCCCTCTTCGAAGCCCTCCTCTCCTTGGGTGTCTTCTCAATACAGCACCTAAAGGGTCATGTGTCAGCACCTCTCTGTGCATGGGCACCTACCTCTGACCCTCCTCCGCAGGGCTCCCTGTTCACTTAGTAAAAGCCGGGCCCTCATGGCAGCCTCCAGGGACCCGCGGCCGCTGAGTCTAGGTGCCCCCAGTGCCTCTCCCCCAGCGTCCCTGATCCAGCCTCACCCTCTCCGCTGTGCGCCCCCAGGCTCTCCAGGACACCCCTCCTTCTTCTCACTCACACACCCCGAGAGCCCTTTGCTCTAGCTGCCTGCCCTGCCTGCAACCCCCACCTCAGCTGTCTACCTGATGAACCCCCTCATCTTCAAGACTTTGCTCAAATTGCACTTTCTCAGCGAGGTTCACCCTGACCGCCCCACTTAGTATAGTGGACCTGTGGATGGATCTTCATGGTTCATCGAGTCCGTGCCTGTGGAACTGCGAATACCGAAGGCCAAAATGCAATCGCAGATACCGGGAACAGCCAAACACCTTTTTGTAAAAGGAGCTTGAGAACCCACGGATTTCAGCATACACAGAGGTCCTGGAGTCAGTCTCCCACTGCACCTAGCAGCCCCTCCAGAGCCCTCAATCTCCCCTTCCTCCACTTTTAATTTTTTTGTTTAATCCGTGTGTAACATACCATATAGTCTACTTATTCATTTATTGCATGGTTTATTGACTATTTGCCCCACTAAAACATAAACCCCGTGAGGGCAGGGAACTCTGTGCTTTTTGCACACCAGTTTATCTCAAGTGTACAGAACAATGTCTGGCAGAGGGAACGAGTCCCTAAGATGCCACCACAGTATGCATCAAAATGCCTCTGTAGGCACCCGGATTTCTGTCTGAATCCTCACCAGTTCAGCCCCATTCCTTGGGCCAAGGATTTGGGCCCCAGCTTACAATGCCAAGGCCCCTGTGAGAGGTATTAAGCTCTATCCATCTTCTTCATTCTACCGTGAACAGTGGTCTAGATTTGGTTGGTTAGGAGAGAAATCTGGCTTCTTTACCATTCTGGTGTGTTCACACTCAATTTTCAAGCTAAGAGAAAAAAATCAGAAACGACACAAATCCAAAGATCCCTTCCATTTAGCTTTAGAGTGCACCACCATAGGCTGTGTTTCAGAGGCCCGTGCATCTGTTTATTTGTTTAACTAATACTAAAATTGTTTTGCAGCCCTCTACACACTGCACTACAGGAATAATGACAATATCAGACAGTGCTCAGTGGGCTGGGCTGTGACATCCTCAGTGCAAGGATAACGCTGGTGCTACTGTTGTGATTGCCATCCCCATTTTACAGATACGGAAACTGAGACTTAGAGACTGTGTGTCCAGAGTCATCCAGTTGGTAAACTGTGGAGCCTGGACTTAGCCCAGGAGGATTTGACTCCAAACACATGATGATACCATGATCCTGTGCTCAAAAGGGGTGCCCAAGGGTGACCTTGGGTGGGACAGGGCATGGGGCAGTCTAAAGTGACAGGAAAATGATTGCCTAAAATGATTAAAAGACATTTGCTTCTTGGGAGAAAGGCTATGACAAACCTAGACAGCTTATTAAAAAGCAGAGACACTACTTTGCCTACAAAGGTCCATATAGTCAAAGGTATGGTTTTTCCAGTAGTCATGTATGGATATGAGAGTTGGACCATAAAAAAGGCTGAGCACAAAGAAGAATTGATGCTTTCAAACTGTGGCACTGGAGAAGACTCTTGGGTGTCTCTTGAACAGCAAGGAGATCAAATCAGTCAACCCTAAAGGAAATCAACCCTGATATTCATTGGAAGGACTGATGCTGAAGCTGAAGCTCCAATACTTTGGCCACCTGATGCGAAGAGCTGACTCATTGGAAAAGACCCTGCTGCTGGGAAAGATAGAAGGCAGGAGGAGGAGGGGGTGACAGAGGATGAGATGATTGGATGGCATTATCAACACAGTGGGCATGAGTTTGAGCAAACTTCGGGAGATAGTGAAGGACTGGAAAGCCTGGCATGCTGCAGTTCATGGGGTCGCAAAGAGTCAGATACTCCTGAGTGACTAAACAGCAACACAATAGCTAGAAGTTGAGAATTAAAGATGAAAACCTATCTTTGGGTTTCAGAATAAATGATAGCCCACTCACTCTGTGAACTCTTTTTAAAATATTTGTTTATTATTTATTTTTATTTATCTTCATTGTTGCCTGTGGGGTCACAAAGAATCAGACATGACTTAGTGACTGAGCCACCACAGCAAAATGATTGCAAAGAATGCCTTAGGGGGTTCACAGGGAGCTGGGTAACTGAGAGCTGGTGCTCCGTGTCAGGGCCACTGGCAGGATTTACAGCCAGGCTTTTCTCCAGGTAGGCACCATGTAAATCTAGCAAGTAAATATTACCTTCATGCCTCTCCAGTTTGGTTTTTCACTTATCTTTTCAGCTGTGAAACGTATTTTTTGCCTTCCAGAAAAAGGTACTTTCTAAATATTTGGTCTCGCAACGAGCACCCATATCTCAGCTTCTCACTTTGGAACACAGCCCTGGGTGCTCCCTTTCCAGGGAACAGATTCTCAATGTGACAAACAGAAGCCATCCCGGATTCCTACTGGGGTTTGGGAGGTGGGAGCCGAGGAGGGATCTTTCTGTCTTTCGTGACCTGACTGTACCCTTCGGTGAGACTCTCACCTCTGCTCTCCTGGGCAGGGTGCTACAGACAGGCACTCTTCCGGTGCAGTGTATGGTGTAATATCTGGATGCGAATGTGCCTTTTCTCCAGCCGTCTTCGCACTACATCTTAAATGTCTTCAGAAAGAGAACTGTGTTCATTTTTCTTTGTGTGAGTCTAATGCTTGGTGTACAGGGACACTCACTGTATGTTGAGTGAATGATTCATTCTGGAAAAGATTCCTTAAAGTGATCACAAAAAAATTTTTTTGGAAGCAATTAAGAGTGCGCTGAATTTGTTAATTACAATACATTTGTAAGAGTGAAAAACTTGGAAACAATCTAAATACCCAACATAAAAGGTTGGTTAGAAGAAAATAGCAAGAGATTATTGTAGCAGCCACTATCGAAAACAGTATGCTGTGCGCTCAGTCACGTCCAACTCATTGTAACCCCATGGACTGTAGCCCACCAGGCTCCTCTGTCCATGAGATTTTCCAGGCAAGAATATGGGAGTGGGCTGCCATTTCCTACTCCAGGGGAATCTTCCCAACCCAGGGATCAAACCTGCGTCTCTTGCATCTCCTGCATTGGCAGGCAGATTCTTTCCCACTGTGCCACCCGGGAAGCCTGGGAAACAGTATGGAGGTTCCCAAAAAGCTAAAAATACAGTTACCATACGATCCAGCAATCCAACTCCTGGGCATATATCCAGAAAAGATGAAAACTCTAATTCAAAAAGATACATGCACCCCAATGTTCAAAGCAGCACTATTTGTAATAGCCAAGACATGGAAGGAAACTAAGTGTCCATCAACAGAATGGGTAAGGAAGATGTGGTATATTTATATACTTCACACAATGGAATATTATTTGCCCATAAAAAAGAATGAGATAAAGGCATTTGCAGTGGTGTGGATGGACCTAGAAACTATCCTACTTAGTGAAGTAAGGCAGACAGAGAAGGAGAAATATCGTATAATATCACTTATATGCGGAAGCTTAAAAAGGGTACAAATGAACTTATTTACAAAACAGAAATAGAGTCAGAGCCTGAGAGAACAAACTTATGGTTACCTGGGGCAAGGAGGGAAGAGATAAATTGGGAGGTTGAGACTGACACATATACACTATCATATACAAAACAGGTAACTAGTAAGGAGCTACTGTATAGCGCAGGTAACCATAGGCAACATCCTGCCATAAACCACAAATGGAAAAGAATACATACATACATACATATGTATATAAGGAAATCACTTTCTGTACCCCTGAAACTAACACAGTATTGTGAATTAACTATAGTTCAAGTTTTTTTTTAAAGATTTTTAGTCATTTGCTCCTCAGAACAACCCTATGAGGGAAGCACCATTACTCCTACTTTACAGACTACTGTGGGTATGGAAAATCCCACGGGCAGAGGAGCCTGGTGGGCTGCAGTCCATGGGGTCGCTAAGAGTCGGACACGACTGAGCGACTTCACTTTCACTTTTCACTTTCATGCATTGGAGCAGAAAGTGGCAACCCACTCCATTGTTCTTGCCTGGAGAATCCCAGGGACGGAGGAGCCTGGTGGGCTGCCATCTGCGGGGTCGCGCAGAGTCGGACACGACTGAAGCGACTTAGCAGCAGCAGCAGCAGTGGCTATGGAGAGCTGGTCATGCTGTGTTCTATGAGGGTCACGTCACAGCTGATGAATGCTGGAAAACCTGTGATTTGAACCCAGCTGTCTGTCCTCAGAGTCTCTGCTGTCACCTGCCTCGTGGATAAACCAGGGAGCACCCATACAGAGATGTGAACCATAACAAGGAGTTATATTAGGGACATGGACAAAGACTATTTACACTATAAGAAAACAGGCTATGAAATTTTATGTGTGTTACGATTCCATTTTTCTTCTAAAGTATGTGTTTGAACTAGGAAAAAGGCTAAAAAGTGTTCATCCTGAAATGTTGACAGTAACTTTCTTTGGGAGGTGGGATGACGGGTATGTTTTTCTTCTTTCTGCCTGCCTGGCCCACAGCTTCGGAAGCCAGACCTCTGAGCAGAACCACACCCCCACTAGCCCCCTGCAGCCAGTAACACCTCTGAGGAGTCAGCCTGGATTAACCTTCCCCTCAAAGCCCCATGGGTCCCTTCCCGTCATCTCCCTCTGTCCACCCTGGCCACCTCTCAGCACTAAATGCTGCCGCCGCCTCCTGCAGAAATAACCTGTCCAGCATCTTTGCCCAAACGCTCACCCTCCAAGGTGATGACTTAGAGTGTCAGTCATTCTGTGCAGAGGAGAGAGGCCAGGAGCTCCAGGTAACAGTGACCTTCTAGGAATATGTTTCAGACTTAAATTTCTAACCCACAGGATTGTCTGTGTGTAAGTATTTATAGGGGTGGGCATTTCAGACCAGGTAAATATGATAGGCAAATAATATGGCCCTCCTTCCATGTGCCTTCCAAACCTCTTTACCTCCGTGAAGGACCACATAGGACCATGTAGGGCCATTCTTCCCCAGAGGCCAGACTGGAACCTGATTTTACAGCCATGTTTTCTGTACACATTGCATTGAATGAAAATGCTCCTGGCAAGTCAGCCCCATCTCAGCCCCAAGGGGAGGCCAGAGTGTTTGGAGGTGAAGCGGCTCAGCCCTCATTCACATCATCCTTACATCACAGGGGGAACAACAGGGAGGACAGGCCCACCATTGTGATCTCCAGCGACTCAACCCCAAGACAGAAAGCGGCAGGTTGGTGGCCGGCCTGGCCCTGGAGACTGGCCCTCCACGTCTGGGTCTCATTCTGCATCAGCAGGACACCAGCCCAGGCCAAGGCACACGGCCAGCTGGGACTTCGCCTGTGAAAAACCAGGTAATGGGGCCCCATGGCCTACAGCTTTTTGCGAAGAGAAGCAAATGCAAGAAAGCAGATTAATGTTTGAAATTATTTTCTTAGCTTCTCATCAAGGCCCCCGGGGAAGTCAGTTTCCTGTGGATGACCTGCTGACTCCAGAAGAAACCCCACAGACCCCTTCATCCCCAGCTGCCCACTTCCGAGGGGCTTAAAGGCCACATGGACACAGGTTCCCACGTGTGTTAGTGTATTGTGTCACACTAAGTCACTTCAGTCATGTCTGACTCTTTGTGACCCCATGGACTGTAGCCCACCAGGCTCCTCTGTCCATGGGATTCTCCAGGCAATAATACTAGAGAGGGTTGCCATTTCCTTCTCCAGGGAATCTTCCAAACCCCGGGACTGAACCTGCATTTCTAAAGTCTCCTGCGTTGGCAGCCGGGTACTTTACCACTAGTACCACCTGGGAAGTTAGTGTCTTAAGGCTGCCAAAAACTGACAGCTTGCTGGGTAGTTTAAGATGACAGACATGTTTCTGCCTTTCAGTTTTGGAGGCTAAAAGTCTCAAATCCAGCAGGGTCATGAATATGAAAACAGGCCACACAGATAGGAATCTCTCCAAATATTTACATCCTCAGGAAGGAAAACCAAATGCCCTCAGACTGATCCCACTTGGTACTAGAGCTGGCTTAGTCACTGTCTCTGGGAAGCTCCAAGCCCCGGGGATGGAGGCGTTATAACTGATCACCACCACTCTCACAGAAGTTCAATGCCCCATCACACATCTGAGGCAGGCAGAGCTGAGTCCAGGGGCTTACAGGACACCCAGAAAGGATGCCTCCTAGGAGGCAAGCATTGTTAACTTACCAAATCACTTCCATTCAATAGCCAGGTGGAGCCTGGTGCAACCAAGAACCTGGCGGCTTTCAGTCACGGCAGGGCACTCCCAACCATCTCCTCACACGACCCTGTAGAATCAGCACTGCCCTAGGGAGGTCTTGGGTAATGATCATCCTTGTCGACCAATGGCATTCCTTCACAATTCACCAGTTTTGCCATATTGCCATATTTCATATCAGATTAAAATTTTCTGCCCTTCTCATGTTCAGTCCTGTTTCTATAGTCATTGTTTGCATTGAATAGAACTTCATTATTTCACTATTAACCACCAAACCTTGGGGATCACTTTTTTCCCCAAATTGACTAATGCTGCTTATCAAGTGACACCTATATAAACTTCTGCTGCAGTTTAGTCCCAAAGATATTCTGTTTTCCTCCACTCTGGCCACATGGAAACATTCATTTCTCTCCTGTATCTGGACACACTATTCGGCTGGTTCTGACCAAAAGTACTTGAGTAGAGAGGGATGTGTCCCTTGCAGGTTGAGATCATGAGAAGCCCGTGGTAGGGCCTCTTTGTTCTCTTCTGCCCTGAAATCCAGATGGACTCGCTGTGAGATAAAGAAGAATGCACTGGCCAGGATCTCCCAATGCCTTTGTGAAGGAGAGCCTTTGCACTGACCCCATCTGGACATGCAGCATGAGAGGCAAGTAAGCTTTTATTATATGAATCCCCCCAAATCAGGAAGTCTCTGCCGATGGATACCATTGCCTGTCCTGACTAACAGACTGACAGAAGTCAGCAACTTTGTGTGTGACCTACAGGTGATCAGAGATGTGCCAAGTTCCAATCAGTTGAATCGGTTTCCATTCCAATCATCATAAAAGTCAGTCAATGGTTCTAATTCATAAGAGGGAAGGTTGTAACCATAATGACCTTGCGGTGGGGGAATATTGAGAGCATCTATAATTTATGTAGCATATCATTGGTTTTATTTGTTTCAGATATATCAATGACACTATCCATTTTGACTGATTTTACAGACAAAATACCTCCAAACTCATTTCCGTCTTTAAGCCTGCTGAAGGTACAGGTATATTTATGTCTATATTAATATTGATGAACTGATGAAAACTATTCTTCTGTAGGTGAATCAGTACATGCTGACACTTCCCCAAGTGGGCTCCAAGTGTTTGCAGTGGTTTATGGCGTCTTCAAATGTGTTCGAGGAACCCACATCTGGATGGGTTTTAGTTTCCAGACCCTTAAATTTCTTATGTGCTCAACCTTAACTCTGGACAAAGGACAACCTGGGACAGAGGTTGTCCTTTCTTTTCTGACCCTTCTCAGCCATCCCTCCCCCTACTACAGAGGAGAGACACCCCTGTCACCCCGCTGACCCCCTCCATCCTTCCAGGTCCATCTGCCTGTAATGTGACTCCCTCCAGGCATCGAAGACAGAGACATTTGAAACACTCGTGTCTATCTAGAAAGGCTCCTTTAATCAGGCCCCACACCCACCCCCAGTCACCCATCTCTTTAAGAGACACATTTCTGATACTATTTAAACTTTATATTGAGAGCTGCTTTTAAAGCTCATCATGTGATTATGTTGTTTTACTCAATTGTTGTTGTTGTTTCGTTGCTAAGTCACATCTGACTCTGAGACCCCATGGGCTATATAGCCCAGCAGGCTCCTCTGTCCATGGGGATTCTCCAGGCAAGAATACTGGAGTGAGTTGCCATTTCCTCCTCCAGAGGATCTTCCCGACTCAGAGATTGAATCTGTGTTTCCTGCCTTGGCAGGCAGATTCTTTACCACTTGAGCCACTAGGGAAGCCCTTGCTCAATTGTACACTAATAATATTTGCAATGATATTTCAATCTGGAGGAAACCTGTGGCACTGAGCCTTATAGTCACAGGAACTTTATTTTAATTTAAATATAATTTATATATCTCTTTTTCTGGCAGGGTAGTACGATCAGTGAAAGACTTTCAAGCACAAAATTATCTTGCATCAGGGTGAAGCTTTACGGAGGAAATGGAATGGAACTATGTTTCCAAGGAGAAAAAGAAGTGATATGAAATCTTTGTTTTCTTTCTTTTTTCTTTTTTTTTAAAAAAGAGCTTTTATATAGTTCTGAATGGATAATAGAAGGTTTCAAATAGCTCGGTGTTTATATTCCATTGAAACTTTTTAAAGAGTGATGCAACAATTTTATTTTACTTTTAACTGTCAAGAGTTACAAAGCACTAGAAATTGCATCATTTACAACCATTTAAACTTATCATGAAAATATGGGGATGTCAACTTGAAATGTATGATGAGACACATAATTTTTCAAAACTCTTTTCAGAGGCTATGTGAGCAAAATGGTGTGGAGACTCTGGAATTGGCACAGTTCGAAGTCCAGGGAGACCCGAGCTGGCCTGGCCTCTGAGGCTGTATTTGTATGGAATGACGGTGGGCTTCTGGCAACAGGCATGGGCCAGGTAAGTATACACGTGGGCAACATGTAAAAAGCCCTGGTTCCCCTTCTCATTCTACCTTCCACCCCCAACACGATCTTGAAGGACCTACTTCTCTTCCTGAGGTTTTTATGCTGCTTCTTGGAGAAAAGAAAGCAGTGTCACGTGGTCACAATATCCCAGAAACTATGGTGGCTCTAGTGGTAGAGAACCCGCCTGCCAGTATAGGAGGCATAACAGATTCCGATTCGATCCCTGGGTGGGGAAGATCCCCTGGAGGAGGTCATGGCAACCCACTCCAGTATTCTTGACTGGGGAATCCCACGGACAGAGGAGCCTGGAAGGTTAACATAGACAAGGTTGCAAAGCGTCAGACATGATGGAAGCGACTTAGCACACACTCATGTGGCCCTGGGGGCTTCCCACGTGGCTCAGTAGTAAAGAACCCACCTGCCAATGCTGGAGACATGAGTTTGATCCCTGGGTTGGGAAGATCCCCTGGAGAAGGAAATGGAAACCCACTCCAGTATTCTTGCCTGGGAAATCCTATGGACAGAGGAGCCTGGAGGGCTACAGTCCGGAGGGTGGCAAAGAGTCAGACACACCTTAGCGACTGAACAGCAATTACCTGGCCTTGAAAATGCTCCTGAGGGATCCTTCTGACCTCTGATTATTTGTACTTCACTCCAAGACAGAATCATTCCATTTGCCAGTGTGGTTTCCATTGGGAAAGTTAAACAGAACAGACTCTGGGACTTCACTGCCTGTATTTGCTCTTTCAATGATTGGAGATTGAATTTTCTCCTTCTCTCCATTCTGCAGTCCAGCTGGGCCTCATCGGGGGAACCTGAACCTGTCACGTTCTCGGTCACTGTCTTGGAGCCATGATGGTCAGGTACGGGAATGAGCTCTGGGTCCAAAGCCTGCACCTGCTCATGCCCAGCTGCACGAATTTGGCCAAGTCTCTCCTGGCCTTTGAATATCAGCCATGGTGTCAATCTCAGACACCAACTGACAAACTCCCCAGGAGAGGGGTCTGAGCATAAGAGGAGCATCATTAGTATGAAAATATGACATGAGGGCCTTCCCTGCAGGGTCCAGGGGTTGAGACCTGTGCTCCCAAAGCAGGGGGCCCAGGTTCAATCCCTGTTTTGGGAACTGGATCCCACCTGCCACAACTACCACCCGGTGCAGCCCAATGAACAAATATTAAACAAAGAAAAGAAAATGTGCAGAGAATAGACATATAGACACAGCAGGGTATTTACTACTGGGAAGGTGGGATTTTACATCATCCGTGACCCTCTGTGGCAGCACCAGTACCCACGCTTGGCCCAACCTAAACATCATCAACCACAATTCCAGCCCTCTTCTTTTTGTCTTCTTTCCCACTTCAGAAAAAGAGAATGGTTGGCCTCCATCTTTTGCATAAGAGCCTATTATCTGTTTGAAGCAATTCTTCAGAAAGTCAAGAGCACTCAGCGTCTCCACATCACCCAGCCCACACCAGACCCTGAGAACCATCCCTGCAATAAAATTTCAGTAATTTTATCTAAGTAACCATTTTCTGCTGGAAAATTTCCCTTGAAACCCTGAAAGCAAATCCCAGAGGGGTAGGAGTTGGATTAGCTAAATTGTTTGCTGTCAAGCCTATGCATTTAGCGAAGGTCCTGGTGAGATGGATTGTTCGGCAGAGCAAACTCCCTTTCCGGGGATTCATCACCATTACTCCCATTTGGCGAGTGCGAGGCTGAAGCATTCCCATTGTACATTGTCAATAAACGCCCACATTATGAATGATTAAAAAAAAAAAACAAACAGAGTTTTATGGTCCAACCTTCTCATGGCTGAGGTCCTGGGTGAGCCTCCACTGGGTGGGGCAGCTGCATTTGGGGAGCAAAATGTTGAATGAAGAGGGGACGACTTGAAAGAAAAATCTAGTGCTGTTGTACTTTCAACAAAGTGGCCAAGCAGCAGATGGGTCTCGGCCTTCTTCTAGCTCTTTGCATAAACCTTACCCCCGAAGAAGCATCTCTCAATACACACCAGAATTCATGGCCCATAAGATGTCCCGTGGGATGCAAGGCTGGTAATCCCCTGGCCCAGCCCAGGAATGCTCCCTGCCCACCCGTGGGGCCTGGTGGTCCAAAATGACCCCTCATTTCTTCTCTCCTTCATCCTGGTTTCCAGCCTGCACATGTGGCACCTCTCTGGTATCCTTTGGTTCCTGTTAGTCTCAAAGCCACCTGCTCAGGTGGGTGAGGCCCCGACTCTGTCCCCCATAGAGCTTTATAGTCATCTGTCTTAAAGCACCAGTTATACTACTTATTTTAAAAATATTTTTATTTGTTTATTTATTTGTGCCAGGCCTTAGCTGTGGCATGTGGGATCTAGTTCCCTGACCAGGAATCGAACCTGGTTCCCCTGTATTGGAAACATGGAGTCTTAGCCACTGGACCACCAGGGAAGTCCTTATACCCTTAGTACTCTTTGTTTATTTGGTCGTTTCTTTACCTCCCATCTCTTCGAGTGGACTTCGAGCATCTCAGGGGCGAGAACCATATTCTACTTGCCTTTAAATTTCTTGTTCCTAGAATAGAGTTTGTGTGTGTGTGTGCTAGTCACTCAGTTGTGTCTGACTCTTCTCGACCCCATGGGCTGTAGCCCACCAGATGCTTCTGTCCACAGAATTCTCTAGGCAAGAACACTAGAGTGGGTTGCCATGCTCTCCTCCAGGGAATCTTCCCAACACAGAGATCAAACCAGTGTCTCTTATGTCTCCTGCGTCGGCAGGGGCATCTTTACCACTGGTGCCACCTGGGAAGCCCTATTTAGGGGCTACTTAACTAAAAAGACCCTCTCTGGGGGCTGGGTCTCTTTGTGAAAGGTTGGGGTCTTACTTTTCTAGTAAGATGCCCATGTTACGTATGAGGCACTAATTCTGGCCCACAGACCATCCCGCACAGCGTCTGCCTTTTGCAATTTCCTATCTACACACACTGTGTTTCTTTACATAACGTGTATAATCCTTGCCTTTGCCCATGTCCCGTCTGTAATACCTGGATTTATCTGTTTGCCCTCCCTAGCATCTGTCTCTTACAAGCTCTCGTTGACAAAATTCACATTTAGGGATTTTGTCTCTGAAAACACCTGGGCCTGGGACAGTCAGGAACTGGACCTCTGGGAAGTGACTTGAACAGCAAGAAAAAGGAGACACTCCACACAGGCCAGATCTGATCCTATGATGAGGGGAAGGAAAAGGATGGTTGAAGACCTATAAGCGTTCCTTACAAGTCAAACACTAGCCACCCCCCCAAACACAGGTCAGGCTATCTCCTGCAATAGTTCCGGTATCACATCTCAACAATTCTCCTTTTTAATATGCTTGGCTTATCAGGAACCCTCCAAAATCCACAGCTTATTTTAAAATCTGGACCCTGTGTCTTAAGTGACCGAGAATTCCAAAATAACACAGATAAGAAAAAAGTGTCTGTGATGCAGAGCTGAGAACCGGTGTCTGAGAGCAACGTCGAAGACTTCAGGGTCTGAGGAGTGTCAAGGGTCACCCTTCCGGGAGGGGCCGGCCTGCCGTGGTGTAAGATTAAAAGTCTGCCAGCAAAGTGTGTGATGCATATATAAGGAAGCCAGCCTGTCCCCCAGACACCCAGGGCCCCACCTGTTGACCCAGGGACTCAGTCTCTAGGAGCAGAGACATAATCTTCAGGTAAGGCCATGATTCAAGCATCCTATTTCTCAGCAGAGTATCCTTGCAGGAAAGAACTCTTCCAGCTTTGAGGTCACTAATACGTTAATGAGGATGCTCTGCTCAGGTCTCTGTTCACCTGCAAGGAAGTGAGACCCCATCAAGGAGGAGTGTTCTGCCCTTTCTCCCCTCTGGGGGGCCTGAGGCCGTTTCTGGTGCACCGATGACTATTTTGTTGTTTTCCTTTGTTTTGTTTTGTTTTTTAGGGTAATTTTAGTTCAATCACTCAGTCATGTCCGACTCTTTACAGCCCCGTGGACTGCAGCACGCCAGGCTTCCTTGTCTATCACCAACTCCCAGGGCTTGCTCAAACCATCTCCATTGAGTCGGTGATGCCATCTAACCATCTCATCCTCTGTTGTCCCCTTTTCCTCCTGCCTACAATCTTTCCCAGCATCAGGGTCTTTTCCAATGAGTCAATTCTTCGAATCAAGTGGCCGAGTATTGGAGCTTCAGCATCAGTCCTTCCAATGAGTATTCAGGACTGATTTCCTTTAGGATGGACTGGTCTGATCTCCTTGCAGTCCAAGGCACTTTCAAGAGTCTTCTCCAACACCACGATTCAAAAGCATCCATTCTTCGGTGCTCGGCTTTCTTTATAGTGCAAATCTCACATCCATATATGACTGCTGGAAAAGCCATAGCTTTGACTAAACAGGCCTTTGTCAGTGAAGTAATGTCTCTGCTTTTTAATGTGCTGTCTAGGTTGGTCATAGCTTTTCTTCCAAGGAGCAAATGAAGCAAAGGGGAATTTTAAGTTTACAATAAAATCGAGAGGAAGGAGCAGAGATTTCCCACACACCCCTCCTCCATTATCAATAATCCCCTGACAGAATGGTGCCTGTTTTAACAGGGATGAACCTATGCCAATCACCCAGACTCCATCATCCAAGAGCTCATTCTCAGTACTGTACATCCAGGGGTTTTGGACAAACGTGTGATGACTTTAAACATCAAAATAGCAGCATGCAGAGAATTTTCGCTGCCCTAAAAAAATCCTCTGTACTTCATCCCCAACCCCCACCGTGCCCCCAGCCCACCATTGATCTCTTCTCAGCACCCTGCAACTTCTAACAAACAATTTCAAAAGTAAGTTGGGTTCCTTACAACCTCACTCCTGGGCATAAATCTGGAGAAAAACATGATCTGAAAAAGTACAACAGCATTGTTTACAATAGCCAAGACTTGGAAGCAACCTAAATGTCCATCAACAGAGGAATGGATAAAGAAGATGCAGTATATATGTGACTGGAATTTTCAGTTCAGGTCAGCTGGTCAGCTGTGTCCAACTCTTTGCGACCCCATGGACTGCAGCATGCCAGGTGTCCCTGACCATCACCAACTCCCAGAGTTTACTCAAACTCATGTCCATTCAGTCGGTGATGCCATCCAACCATCTCATCCTCTGTCATCCCCTTCTCCTCCTGCCTTCAATCTTTCCCAGCATCAGGGTCTTCTGCAATGAGTCAGTTCTTCCCATCAGGTGGCCAAAGTATTAGAGCTTCAGCTTCAGCATCAGTCCTTCCAGTGAATATTCAGGACTGATCTCCTTTAGGAGGGACTGGTTGAATCTCCTTGTAGTCCAAGGGACTCTCAAGAGTCTTCTCCAACACCACACTTCAAAAGCATCAATTCTTCAGCTCTCAGATTTCTTTATAGCCCAACTCTCACATCCTACATGACTACTGGAAAAATCACAGCTGTGACTAGATGGACTTTTGTTGGCAAAGTAATGTCTCTGCTTTTTAATATGCTGTCTAGGTTTCTTCCAAGGAGCAAGTGTCTTTTAATTTCATGGCTGCAGTCACCTCTGCAGTGATTTTGGAGCCCCCAAAAATAAAGTCTGTCACTGTTTCCATTGTTTCCCCATCTATTTGCCATGAAGTGATGGGACCAGAAGCCATGAACTTAGTTTTCTGAATGTTGAGTTTTAAGCCAACTTTTTCACTCTCCTCTTTCACTTTCATCACAAGAGGCTCTTTAGCTCTTCTTCGCTTTCTGCCATAAGGGTGGTGTCATCTGCATGTCTGAGCTTATTGATATTTCTCCCTGCAGTCTTGATTCCAGCTTGTGCTTCTTCCATCCCAGTGTTTCTCATGATGTATTCTGCATGTAAGTTAAATAAGCAGGGTGACAATATACAGCCTTGACATACTCCTTTCCCGATTTGGAACCAGTCTGTTGTTCCATGTCCAGTTCTAACTGTTGCTTCTTGACCTGCACACAGATTTCTCAGGAGGCAGGTCAGGTGGTCTGGTATTCCCATCTCTTTTAGAATTTTCCACAGTTTGTTGTGATCCACACAGATAAAGGCTTTGGCATAGGCAGAAAAGCAGAAGTAGATGTTTTTCTGGAACTCTCACTTTTTCAATGCTCTGACTGATGTTGGCAATTTGATCTCTGTTTCCTCTGCCTTTTCTAAATCCATCCTGAACATCTGGAAGTTCATAGTTCATGTACTGTTGAAGCCTGGCTTGGAGAATTTTGAGCATTACTTTACTAGTGAGTGAGATGAGTGCAATTGTGTGGTAGTTTGACCGTTCTTTCGCATTCCCTTTCTTTGGGATTGAAATGAAAAGTGACCTTTTCCAGTCTTGCGGCCGCTGCTGAGTTTTCTGAATTTACTGGCATACTGAGTGCAGCACTTTCACAGCATCATCTTTTAGGATTTGAAATAGCTCAACTGGAATCCCATCACCTCCACTAGCTTTGTTCATAGTGATGCCTCCTAAGGCCCACTCGACTTTGCACTCCAGGATGTCTGGCTCTAAGTGAGTGATCACGCCATCGTGATTATCTGGGTCATGAAGATCCTTTTTGTACAGTTCTTCTGTGTATTCTTGCCACCTCTTCTTAATCTCTTTTGCTTCTGTTAGGTCTGTACCATTTGTGTCCTTTATTGTGCCCATCTTTGCATGAAATGTTCCCGTGGTATCTCTAATTTTTCTTGAAGAGATCTCTGGTCTTTCCCATTTTATTGTTTTCCTCTGTTTCTTTGCATTGATCACTGAGGAAGGCTTTCTTATATCTCCTTGCTATTCTTTGGAACTCTGCATTCAAATGGGTATATCTTTCCTTTTCGCCTTTGCCTTTAGCTTCTCTTTTTTTCTCAGCTATTTGTAAGACCTCCTCAGACAAGCATTTTGCCTTTTTGCATTTCTTTTTCTTGCATTTCAGTTCTTGATCACTGCCTCCTCTACAATGTCATGAACCTCCATTTATAGTTCTTCAGGCATTCGGTCTGTCAGATCTAATCCCTTGAATCTATTTGTCACTTCCACTGTATAGTCATAAGGGATTTGATTTAGGTCATACCTGAATGGTCTAGTGGTTTTCTCTACGTTCTTCAATTTAAGTCTGAGTCTGGCAATAGGGAATATTACTCAGCCATTAAAAAGAATGAAATAATGCCATTTGTGGCAAAATGGATGGCCCTAGAGAGTGGTATGCTGAGGGAAGCAACATCATATGATCCTTTATATGTGGACTCTAAGAAGAAATGATACAAATGAACTTACAGAACAGAAACAGATTCACAGACTTCAAGAATAAGCTTATGGTTGCCAGGGGGAAGGGTGAGGGGAAGGGACAGTAGGGAGTTTGGGGTGGACATGTACACACTGTTATATTTAAAATGGATCACCAACTAAGACCTACTGTACCACACAGGGAACTCCAGTTAGTGCCATTTGGTAGCCCAGATGGGAGGGGAGTTTGGCGGAGAATCAATCCGTGTATATGATGCCTGAGTTCCTCTGCTGTTCACCTGAAACTATCACAGTGTTGTTAATCAGCTATTGTTATTTATTCGCTAAATCACGTCTGACTCTTTAGGCATCCCAGGGACCGTAGCCCGCCAGGCCCCTCTGTCCAAGGGATTTTCCAGGCAAAATACTAGAATGGATTGCCAATTCCTTCTCCAGGGGATCGTCTCAACCCAGGGATCGAACTCACATCTCCTGCATTACTGGCATTACATCCTGCATTACAGATTCTTTAACACTGAGCCACCAGGGAAGCCCTAATCAGCTATACAAAATAATCCCAAATGAAATCACAATACAAAATAAAAAGGTTTTTTTAAAAAAAAAAAAAAAAAGAAGAAGAAGAAGAAGCTGGGTCCTGCATACACTCTAACTCCCGGCTAACTAGGGTGTCATCATTCAAGAGTGGCTGTGGGCAGACGGGAAGTCCAGGGTCATGTTGGATGATCCAAGTAATAAACCCAAGAGAAACCCTCCGATCCCACACTCACATGTGCAGAAGATTAACATTCCTTGCATGCCTGCCCAACAAGGAATTCTTTATTTCCGTCTTCTTTAGGGGCTGGCGGAGGTAGAGCATCCCAGTGAAGGGCAGGTTAATCTGTCCCAGGACGTGATCCAGGTGAGGCGGATGCTGGCAAGCATGGCTGGGGAAACCCCGCCTGGCCTCCGGGGAGCCACGCTGCCAACTGCCTCTACAGCGAGGTGCCAAAGGCCGGCCTGGAGCTGGCTCCTGGGGACACGCATACCAAAGGCAGCAGACGAGGATGAGTTTTAAAAACTGGGGAATAAGTGCGCTTTGTCTTCAGCATCATCTTGCTTCTTCTGTGGAGTCTTTGTCTCTGGTCCTGGCAAGTGTCCCTCTGCAGGTCCCCAAGTCTTCACCCCGCCCTGCTGTCTGCAGAGCCAGGGCCCACTGTGCCCTTTTTCGGGTCACTACTGACTTCTGTGAAAATGCCTCCCTGGGGCACAGGCCATAAAGGTAGTGAAGGGTGGGGAGACCCCCACAAGGACCCTCCTCCGGGTGTCACCTTCTCAGCTGTCAGGAGCTGGAGGCTGAGGCAGCGCCCACAGAATGGACCGTTCCTTCTCTGTGTGACTCTGAAAGGTCCAGCTCTGAGGGAACGCGGCTGCCCGGCCCTTCCTCCTCCCCAGGGTCCCACTCGTTATCACAAGGAAAGATACTGTTATCATGTTATCCCTTGTTATCACGAGAGAAAGACGGCTTTCCAGGCTGGGTCTCTGCGGCATCACTTCAAATTGCAGCTCCAAGCTCACCATGAGACAAAGCGTGATTATTTCCATGGGATACTGAATGGCCGGGATGCCTAGGCAGCACTTTTAATGTGAGTAGTCACAGCTCTTAGAGGTGGAGGAGTCCTTGGGAATCACCCCCAGTCAACCCCCACATTTACCAATAAAGGAAATAAACCCCAGAGAAGGGTGTTCAGATAGAGCAGGTGATTCCCAAGGCAGCAAGATTAAGACCAGAACTTCCCTTCCTTGGAAGCAGGGAACCCGCAGCATCTGCCCTCAGGAACAAGACTGAACTCACCACAAAAAGGTTTTAGATGTGGTGTCAAGGAGACCTCGCTGGTAATGAAGATTATTAAATACTAGAACAGACAGCCACAGGGATTGTGAAATCGTCCTCCCTGGAGATCTTTTAAAATAGGACAGTTAACCATCTGTCTGAGATGGTTTAAGTACAGCCCTGCCTTGGAGGTAGGAACATGGAGTAACCCCCCTCCCATCACATTTGGGGTTCTGTGATCACACCTGGATGTAGGTGCACCCTGGGGACCCAGGGGGGTCTGGGCTGCCAACCAGGATTTGGATGCTGGAGCTGCCCAGAAGGTGGGAGGGGCAGTGCTCTCTGTGGATGAGGGGGGATGGGGGCTGCTCAGAGGAGGCTTTGTGGGGGCTTCTGGGGAAGAAGGGGCTGCAAGAACCAGAGACATCTATATCCCAGGACTCCTCCCCAGCCTCCAGCCCCTTCTAATGCCCACCCCCAGCCACTCCCTGCCAGGCAAGGCCAGTGGGCTGCAGCCCAGGCCAGTGGGGCCAAGGGACCCGAAGCAGCACGCAAGGAGCTCAGCAGCCCCGCTTTGTTCCCAAGAGACAAAGCACAAAACCCCAGGGATGAAAGAAGTCTTCCTCTTTCCTTTTAAACATCCAGTATGGTTCTGGACTCATGGGAATTCTGGGGGCTTCTGTTCAGGACTCCAGTGGGGAATTCTGGAGCAGCAGGTGGCCAAGGTTGGACCAGCCCTGCTGGGTATTCAGTCCCTCTGTGCCATTGAGGGGGCTGGCCCCTGAGCTGCCCAATGTGGCTATGGAGCCTTGGGTCCAAGCACCCAGGGCTCCCCCATGGGTTGTCTCTTTTACCCTTTCTCCTCACCAGTTCCCGAGTCTCCCCCTTTTCTGAGAAGCTAGGCTGGGCATCTCCTAGCACTCTGCTGCTGCTGCTAAGTCTGCTGCTAAGTCGCTTCAGTCGTGTCCGACTCTGTGCGACCCCATAGACGGCAGCCCACCAGGCTCCCCCATCCCTGGGATTCTGCAGGCAAGAACACTGGAGTGGGTTGCCATTTCCTCCTAGCAGCACTCTGTACCTCTCTAATTACTCCCACAAGTGGAATTAAAACTACGTTCCCACATCTCTGGCCCTGCTGGTCTACAGACTCCTTGAGAACAGGAGCTGTGTCCCCCAGCGCTGCCTCTCCAGGGCCTGGCACATAGCAGGCACTCAGAAAAATCCTTGTTTAATAAGTGAATGGATGGAAGGATGAGGGGATGGATGGATAGATGAAGGGACGGTGAAGGGGTGGATGGATAGTTGGAGGGAGGGATGCACAGATGGGTGGATGGATGGATGGGTGGGTGGGTGGATGGGTGGATGGATGGAGGGATGGGTGGATGAAAGGATGGATGGAAAACCATCAGGTCTAACACACTGGAGGACACCATTCACCCTTGAATGTTTCCTAAGTGACCAGATACTAGCCCCGTGAGCTCTTTGACTTTCTTCCTGAACTCATGTGCCGAAGTTACTTTGGGAAGAGCAATAAAACAGGAAACTTCATTAGGGTCATCTGGTGGCTCCTTCCCATGACAGTAAACAGCCACACCCACTACACCCTCCCCCTTAGCCCCGCAGCCTCTGCCAGAGACCTCAGGTTACAGGACATTCAGGTCCTGCTGGGTCATTCCTTCCATCTCTGGACAGCTCTGGCCAGGAGCAAATTCCCCATTAGGCTGAATTCAGTCTCTCCCAGTGCTGTCTTCCCTGTGGTTCTAACTCAGCTCCCAACTTCACATGGACACCAAGCACCCTCTTCCATGCTCCAGGGAGACCCAGGAGATGGCATGTGGCCTTTGGACAAGAAGGACTTGGAGATGAGGCTCCCTTTGCCGTTTGCCAAGTGAAAGCTGTGGTGAGTCCAGGCCTCTCCAGGCTTTGGGCTTGTTGTCCTGTGTAACGGGAGGTACGACACCCATGCCCCATAGGGCTGTTGTGAGGGCTACAATGAATCTGGTGAACAAGTGAAGTTGCTCAGTCGTATCCAGCTCTTTGTGACCCCACGGACTGTAGCCTACCAGGCTCTTCCATCCATGGAATTGTCCAGGCAAGAGTGCTGGAGTGAGTCTCCATTTCATTCTCCGGGGGATCTTTCTGACCCAGGGATCAAACCCAGGTCTCCCGCATAGCAGGCAGACGCTTTACCGTCTGAGCCACCAGGGAAGCCCAATTATTACAATGAATCAGTACATTCCAAATGTCAAAGACGTTTAGATGCTAGTATTACTATTAAATAAATGTTCTAATAGAGATACTAAAGATATATTACATAACATATTGAAAGTCTCCCTCCCTCTCCATGAATCTTCCCTTCTCCAGGCTAAAACACAAGTGACTATCGCCTCCTCCGGCACACTTGTCTGTTTCTCTATCAGTGGTCCTCGTTAAAGGACCGCGCCGTCCGCCGAGCCGGTGGGACTAGCTCAGAGCAGCCGTTCCCACTCAGCTTTGGATGCCGTGCTTCTGTTAATGGAGCTTACGGTGCCCTTAGCCATGTTGGCAGCTTCCTGTTGTGGTTTCTGTCCCTCTCGTCTCCATAATGAGACAGTTGCTCGAGATTTGACCCTGGGGGTGATTCGGTGAGAGGAGCTGGGATCTCGTTTTTTTTCATGCATTGTAGTGTGAGATTGCTGGGGAATCTTTGCCCTTGGGATTACAGTAGGAGTCATGTTCAAGGCCCTGAAGATCAGGTCCCCAACCCCACAAGGTCAGTGTCAGGCCCCAGGGGACTTTTGGCCTGGAAGAATGGGGGCGATGCTGATTTTCCGGGAAAGAAGGTCGAGTTAAACTCTAGTGTTTCAACAGTGTGAAAGCAGCCTGGGGCAGGGATAAAAGGGAGTTCAGGATGGATATACACACTGCTATGTTTATAACAGATAAACAAGGACCCGCTGTACAGCCCAGGGACCTCTACTCAATACTCTGAAATGACCTCTATGGGAATAGAATCTAATAAAGAGTGCATATAAGCCTATCTATAACTGATTCACTTTGCTGTATAGCAGAAACTAACACAACACTGTAAACCGACTATCCTCCAATGAGAAATTAATCTAAAAATATAAATAAAGAAAAGCACCTGGGTGTGGAGGGGAAAGGGGACCTGTGTTCTGGGTTCCTGAGCCCGTGTACCACCCAGGGTAGGCCTGCAGCGGGGCCACTGGGAGTGGGCATCACAGAGCAGGTGCTGAGGTGCCAGGAGGAGGGGCAGCTGGGCACAGCGATGGGCCCACATGTGGGGAGCGCCTGCCCACACCTTCCCCAGATTCCCTGTGGTTTCAGGAGCCAGGAACCCACACACACACACACACACACCCCTCCAGGACAGCAGGACCCCAGGGATGCTTCAGCTGTGTCTGTGAGAGCATTTCCCTACAGCCCACCCAACCTCAGTTTAAAAACCTTCGGATCAGACTGGCCAACCCTCGGTTTTTCACAAAGCAGGCTGCCCAGGAGCCAGCACCGTGGGGGCGTTTCTGGAGGGGGAAGATTCTCTCTCTCCTGATTTGTGTTATTATTTCCAGCGCCAGGGCTTCAGCAATCGTGAAGTCAGAACCTAGTTCTATAAATACTTCTGACTTGAAAAGCCACGTTCCCTTTCTCTACTTCAGAATCTGAGCCCGAGATGGCAGCACCTCCCTCACGTCCCACCCGCCGTCCAAAGGACGAGCAAGGTCGCTAATAAACACCACCGAACCGCACCTCCTTTCACGCGTCGTGCATGAAAACATCGCAGCCCCTTGAACAGCAGACAAGTGTAAGGGCTGGTCTGATGAGCAACTGAACGCCTGCAAACCCCGCAGCCCTGAAACGTGGCGTCTCCAGCAGCTTTCCTCTGAAACATCGGTTGTCCTGACTTTACTCCAGCTGAAGTGAAGGCGCACTTGGAAGGTTTAGTTAGTAAAGGAAGGGAAATCCAGAGGCTAACTATATTCTTTTTAAAAAAAAATCCTTTCAAGAGCAACAAAGCCTAGGGGCCTCCCCTGGTGGTCCAGTAAAGATTTCGCCTTCCAATGCAAGGGACGTGAGTCTGATTCCTGGTTGGAGAGCTAAGACCTCACACACCTTGCAGCCAGAAAGTAAAACTTAAAACAGAAGCAATGTTATAGCAAATTCAATAAAGACTTAAAAAAAATCCACATTTTAAAATAAATCTTAAAAAAACAACAACAAAAAGAGCAACAGAACCTCTTCTCAGCATGTGCACTGAACCTCCCAGGTGGAGGAGGAGAGGTATTGGCAGGCATTAGCAGGTACACCCGGAGAAGGCGATGGCTCCCCACTCCAGTACCCTTGCCTGGAAAATCCCATGGGCGGAGGAGCCTGGTGGGCTGCAGTCCATGGGGCTTCGAAGAGTCGGACACAACTGAGCAACTTCACTTTCACTTTTCACTTTCATGCACTGGAGAAGGAAATGGCAACCCACTCCAGTGTTCTTGCCTGGAGAATCCCTGGGACTGGGGAGCTTGGTGGGCTGCCGTCTATGGGGTCGCACAGAGTCGGACACAACTGAAGTGACTTAGCAGCAGCAGGTATACCAGAATGAAGCAGTATTCTTGCTAGGAACTGTCAGTAATTCTGAGGCCAACAGAAGTCACGATGATACAACCACTCAGACAAAGCCTAACAGTGGGAAAGACTTCCAGTAGAGATGGGCAGGGGGTGGGACCACAGGAAGGTCCACGCTGTGCCCAGGCACGCTCTCCATCTCTGGGGCCCAGTCTCCAGCGGGGAGTGCCCCCCTGACTCACATTCAGGTCAACCTGCACACTCTTTGTCACATGGAAGTGTTCAGGTAGCAGCGTAGGGCCACCCTCTTCCTACCCTCAACACACATACAAGCACAAGCGCACACACACAGAGGGAGCAAACGGCTGTCTCAGGATGGAGAAAGAACAGAGAAACTTAAGGGTGACAGGCTCATAGTCAGACTGATGGCAGGCCGTTGCCCTTGACCCCACCTCTGTCGTTCAGAGGCGACGCTCTCAGAGCATCCAGGGAAGGGCTGAGAGGGACCAGAGAGCTCTTCATGGAAACAGAAATAAAGGCCTCACAGAAACCCCTTTGCTCTTCTTGGGCTCTGAAGACATTCCACACAACATGAGAGCTGGCGCCTGGCACAGATGGAATCAGCCTCCACCTCTCCCAAAGACTGTGCAACCAGGAAAGGTGAAAGGTCAGCGGGTACTTTGGTGGGGAAACAGATGCTAAGACAGAAGAGAAACCAGTTAAATTTATTCCAGCAAAAAGGTTGCATGAGAACAAATCACTGTATTACAGGTAACAAGCCTCAGCCAACCCTTTGTGGGCAGTGCCTAACTTTACATCTTTCCCAGGTAACTCAAGGATGAAGAAATGGGCGCTGGGAGGGGAAGCATCCTTTGGCCAGTTGGGGTCTCTCCACCCCTGTGCTGCCTCACTTACAGAGATGGATCTGCGCCTGTGACCCCAGCCAGGAAAGGGAGGCAGACTCAGGTCTGCCCAGGCTGGTCCATCACAGGTAACTTTCAGCAGGATGATCCCAAGTAGGGCTGTCACTGGGGGAGCTTGAACACACGCCTGGGTCCCAACCCAGAGGTGCTGACCCAGTCGACCAGGAACGCAGCCTGGCTTCAGGATTTTAAGTCATACCTTCTCGGGCTTCCCTGGTGGCTCAGATGGTAAAGAATCTGCCTGCAACACAAGAGACCCAGGTTTGATCCCTGGGTCAGGAAGATCCCCTGGAGAAGGGAATGGCAACCCACTCCAGTATTCTTGCTTGGAGAATTCCATGATAGAGGAGGCTGGCAGGCTACAGTCCATAGAGTTGCAAAGAGTCAGACACAACTGAGCAACTAACACATTCACTTTTCACTTTGCTGCAGAGCAAGGGGAAATGGGAGAGAAGAGAACCGAGCATTCTGACTTTTAAACTTCATTTCCAGAGAAAATAAGGGTGGAAATGAAAGTGGAACTTTCTTCAGGCCCTGGCACAGGGCCAGAAAGGGGGGATGAGACAGGTGGAAGACTCACACCTGGTCCACAGGTAGCAGCCCAAACCCACCTGGATGGCAGGGGAGCAGGACAGGCCTTTGAGTTTCCTGTGCTGATACCACACTGATGAGGAAGGAGACAGGCTGGACCCCTAGGAGAGTGAGGGTGTCTGACCCTTTGGATTGTCTGGTTTTGAGGATGAGGAGAGGGTCTGCCTGGTAAGGACGGCCAAGGTCACCATGGGCAGGTAAGCAGCGGACTCCATATGCCTGTGTGACCACAGAAAGACATTAGGTGACCTCTGAAGTTTCTCTGTAGATGGTTACTACAGCCATGAAATTAAAAGACGCTTGCTCCTTGGAAGAAAAGTTATGACCAACCTGCTGCTGCTAAGTCGCTTCAGTCGTGTCCGACTCTGTGTGATCCCATAGACTGCAGCCCACCAGGCTCCCTCATCCCTGGGATTCTCCAGGCAAGAACACTGGAGTGGGTTGCCATTTCCTTCTCCAATGCATGAAAGTGAAAAGTGAAAGTGAAGTCTCTCAGTCATGTCTGACTCTCCGTGACCCCATGGACTGTAGCCTACCAGGCTCCTCTGCCCATGGGATTTTCCAGGCAAGAGTACGGGAGTGGGGTGCCATTGCCTTCTCCGATGACCAACCTAGACAGCATATTAAAAAGCAGAGACATTACTTTGCCAACAAAGTTCTGTCTAGTTAAAGCTATGGTTTTTCCAGTAGTCATGTATGGATGTGAGAGTTGGACTATAAATAAAGCTGAGCACTGAAGAATTGATGCTTTTGAACTGTGGTGTTGGAGAAGACTCTTGAGAGTCCCTTGGACTACAAAGAGATCCAACCAGTCCCTCCTAAAGGAAGTCAGTCCTGAATATTCATTGGAAGGACTGATGCTGAAGCTGAAATTTCAATACTTTGGCCACCTGATGTGAAGAACTGACTCATTGGAAAAGATCCTGATGCTGGGAAAGATTGAAGGCAGAAGGAGAAAGGGACAACAGAGGATGAGATGGTTGGAGGGCATCACCAACTCAATGGACACGAGTTTGAGTAAACTCCAGGAGTTGGAGATGGACAGGGAGGCCTGGCGTGCTGCAGTCCTTGGGGTCGCAAAGAGTCGGACACGACTGAGCAACTGAACTGAACTGAACTGAAGGTTCTCCATCCTCCATCAGGGCTGAGATGCAGCTATGGGGACCTGGCTGGCCTTCCAGCCTCTGACACACACCTCCGGGGTCTTGCCTGACACAGGAGCCAAAGCAGAGACAGAAGAGCTGAGCCTGAAGCTTGCCTCTGCCCTGGGACTTAGCATCACCAGCAGCGTCCCCAGCATGCCATCCTCCCACTGACCATCCACCTGCTACCAACCTCCTGTCTGGTACAAAAGTCCATGTCGGGTCCTTTCTGTCTTGGCTACTCTCATTCAACCTCATGCTACCTGGATACCCAGCCCTGCCTATCCACAGGGTCAGCCCTGTGGACCATGGCCTCCTGCTCACTGGAGTGCTGCTCCTGTCAGATCCCTGGCTGCCTTCCCTGAACTCACTGAGCCCATGTGGGCAGCTCTGCCTTGCTATGGCCTGTGCCTGGGCCCTGAGATCAGCACCAATAATCCCACCAACAAGGTAGGCTCGGCTTTACCAGCACCCCATGGACCAGGATGCAGGCCCCAGCATGCAGATGAAATGCAGCTGCTGGGGCCGCCTGACCAACCATGGGGGATGGCCAGCCCCGTACAGCCACCCAGCATGGGATCACAGCCCAAATAACAACCTAACCTGTGAAACCTTGGGGAAGGAAATGCAACCCACTCCAGTACTCTTGCCTGGAGAATCCCACAGACAGAGGAGCCTTGGGGTCACAAGAGTCGGACATGACTGAGTGACTTTCACTTCACTTCACTATGAAACCTGGCTCGAAAAGTATATTTTTGGTTAAAAAAAAAATCTATGAAATTTTTGGTTTGCCAGAGTCAGGAAATTAAAACCAAAAAAAAAAAAAAAAAAACAAACTACGTTGGGCAAGATTTTATCTTGACAGTGTTCCTTTAACTGACGTAAAATGTGAAGAAATGGACTGTAATTGCCTCCAAGGGAGGGTGCAGAGATTCCTCAGTACTGGATCCAAACTTAAAATAGGGATTAGTGGGCCTGATGAGAATACCCATATGATTTTTTTTAATCTCTCCTCTGCAGTTCAGACATTCGTCCTTACAGACCAGGAACTCACCCATTAACAAACGGGTCACCCCCCCAATCAGGCCATGATGACAACTTAGTGCCATGTATCCTGCTTTGTGATGTAATGGCCAAGACCCGGTGAGGCTGTGTGCAGCGAGGGCTCCCCTTCTGGGCCGGGGATGTGACAACCGGCCGGCAGAGGTGGCTGACACAGCGAGATGCTCCACTTCCAGCTGAAAGTGAAAGTCGCTCAGTTGTGTCTGACTCTTTGTAACCCCATGGACTGTACAGTCCAGGGAAGTCTCCAGGCCAGAATACTGGGGCGGGTAGCCTTTCCCTTCTCCAGGGGATCTCCCCAACCCAGGGATCGAACCCAGGTCTCCTGCACTGCAGGTGGATTCTTTATCAGCTGAGTCACCAGGGAAGCCCAAGAATACTGGAGTGGGTAGCCTATCCCTTCTCCAGCAGATCTTCCTGACCCGGTAATTGAACCGGGGTCTCCTACATTGCAGGCAAATTCTTTACTAGCTGAGCTACCAGGGAAGTCACTTCCAGGTGGGTCTGTGCAAACCCAGGGAACTCTCAGGGGCCGAACTGTCCCCTCCCTTCTTCCCTTCTTCCTGCCTCAGAGGTCAGCCCACAGATACCTGGGCACCCGCACTGGCCTGAGCGGCAGGAAGGGACTGCCTCTATCCTTGGTCTACTGCCCTGAGAGACTGGGAGTAGGTTTGTAGAAGGGAATGGAGGCACAGCAGAGCCCCTCCGTAAAGCCCAGAGTGGATAGAGGGAGAAAGTGTGAACAGAAAACCGAATGACAGCCAGCTTGCCCACTTCATGGAGTACGTGGAGATGGGGGGTGGGGGAGGGATAGAACCAAGAGGCGACATCAAGAGTATGAAAAGGAAGGAGGTGCTGGCCCGAGCTGCAGTTGGATGAACACGCAAACACCATGCTTAATGGACAAGCCGGAAACAAAAGTCCACAGACTGTGTGGCTCCACAGTACGAAAAATCCAGAACAGGCAGAGAGAGAACATCCAGTACAGAGACAGAGGGAGATCAGAGGTGGACAGGGGTTGGCATCGGGGGACGGAGACTGCGGCCGCCGAAGGCACAGGGGTCCCTCTAGAAAGGACAAGAGCACCTTGGGCCTGGAGAGGAGAGTCCCATACCGTAAATGTCCTTAATGCCACTGAATTGGACACTGTAAGCTCTCTCATTTTGTGTTAAGTGGATTTTGCCACAATAAAGTAATAAAATGTTTTAAGTGCAACACAAACACATCAGTCTCAAGAACAAGCAGTGGTTTCCAGGTAGCCTGGGCCCCCAGGGCTGTCTCCTTCCTGCCCTGTGTTTGGAAAACCCCCAGAGACTGAGCAAGTCATTTCCAATCTCGGGGCCTCAGCCTGGGTTCCTGTCCCTCCTGCCACACGATGGCGGTGCTAAAGACACGTGGGAAATCTCTACGAACATGCTTATCCACAGCTCCAGACGTCAGAGGATAGACAGGCAGCAACACGTCAAGGGGTAAGTTACAGGAAGCCAGGCTTCAAAAAGCCTGATGGTACCAAGTCTTAAATAAACGAATGCTAGTTGGGTATTTACCTCTGGCCACGCCACTGGCGTGCAGATTGCCTTGGTGTATTTCACCGTCGTAGGTGCTGACGTGGTCAGAAGCTGAAGAGGCGGATAACGGGCTGCCCAGAGTGGCCGTGTCCAGAACCAGCCGGTCCCACTTCTTCACGGACGGGACCCACTTTCTCTTAGTTTCTGTTTTAATTCTCAGATTGTGCTGATATGTCTGTACTGGTCCTGGCCACATGGAGGGATCCAGTGGTCACCGGGGAAATTTAAGAGCACTGGACTGATGGACAGGAGGTCAGTGTTCTCGATCCATCTTGATCATCGGTGTGTGACTTCAGGCAGATTAGAAACCTCTCTGGCCAGCAATACCCTCTTCTGTAATAAAGGGAAGTTGAACTAGAGAAATGGTTTTCCAACTATTTAAGGTGGCTCAGATGATAAAGAATCTGCCTGCAATGAGGGTTCAATCCCTGGGTCAGGAAGATCTACTAGAGAAGGGAATGGCTACCCATTCTGGGATTCTTGCCTAGAGAATCCCCTGGACAGAGAAGCCCATGGGGCTGCAAAGAGTCGGACATGACTGAGCAACTAACACTGACTTTTCAAGTAGCAGAATTCATTCTTTTTTAAAAATTTCTTTTATTATATATTTATTAATATAGTTGTGCTGTACTATATACTGTGTTGTACCAATGTCACTAGACAGCAAAGTGACTCAGTTGTACACGTACAGACATTCTTTTTTATATTTTCTTTTCCATGGTGGTTTATCATGGGATATTGAATATAGCTCCCTATGCTTTACAGTAGGACCTTGTTGCTTTCCCCTCCTGTATATAACACTTTGCATCAGCTAATCCCAAACTCCCAGTCCATCCGTCATCCACTACCCCTCCCTGCTGGCGGTAAGTCTGTTTTCTATGTCTGTGAGTCTATTTCTATTTCATAGCTATGTTCATTTGTATCATTTTTTTAGATTCCACATATAAGTGATATCATATGGCATTTTTCTTTCTCTGACTTACTTCACTTGGTATGACCACCTCTAGGTCCGTCCATGTGCTATTTCACTCTTTTTTTATGACTGAGTAATATTCCATTGCGCATGTGTACCACAACTTCTTTATCCAGTCATCTGTCCATGGACATTTAGGTTGCTTCCATGTCTTGGCTTCTGTACCATTCTTAAAATGAAGCTTGACTCAGAAGCCCAATCTATAAAACAGATGAAAGTGAGCAGCAGTTCCAGCTTCAGGCGGAGGAGGGAGGGTGCAGACCCCCTCCCCACGGCCTGAGAAGTTCCTGGAACACTTCCCTGGAACTCCAGGACTTCGTGGAACACAGTTTGAAAACCACTTGACAGATATTCAAAGTCCTTTTGCAACTGAAACCTGAAAGCCTTCGTTCCAAGCATCACTTCTGAGACATCCTTTAACACTGAGGGGTGACTTGGAATCCTCTCTCCCTTTGCTCAGAGCTGCTCCTCTGTGTCTGTGGCCTTGTGCTGAGTTAGCAACGGTTTCAGGGAAGAATCCCTCTAAACCAACTTCTGAGTGCCTCCAGCCCAGCAGAGCCCTGTTTAGGGACAAGCTGTCCAATTCTGAACATGTGTGCTTTCTCTCAAGAGCCCTGGAATGATGAAGCTGGATGATCTACAAGGATTTTCTATCAACCATGGTAGCACCACTTCATTCTTCATAAACTTGATACTGTTGTCTTACTGGGTCCCTATAATTAACCTTGGCCAATAAATAACTGGGCAAGAAACGTCAGGGAGAATATGAGTCTCTCATCCTCGTTCTGGAAAGATCAACCAACAGAGACCTCCCCCAAGGAAGGAAACCTGTGTTTCAAACATCCAGGCTCAGGTCAACACCATTCTCCCCACTCACTCTCCGGGCATTTAGAAATTCAAGTTTGCTGCAGTGCTGGGAAGAGGTTATACAACTCTTATGATGCAACGTTCAAGGCAGCCGACAACCAGTAACTCAGAGGCCCCGACAAACAGGAATATATAAATAGCGGCCACAGCATAATTTATTTTCAGTATCTGGGAGTCGAGGGGATCCGCAGATCGGCTGTGAAGCATTTAGGCATTAAAGCCGAGGTGCTTAACAAACAAGAAAGACGCAGGAGAGAGACTGAGGGGAGACAGATTGGTCTCCCTCAGAGAAGATGGAGCATCTGAACCAATTAACTTACAATTATGTGGTATGGGCAACGCCATACAATAGGGAAGGAATATTCTCCCCAGCCCCTTGCTGTGCTATTTGGATGGCCTGTATCCCCCGGGGGAAGAGGCACTCCTACGGGGCTAGTCTCCACCCACGGGCAACGCACTCCTCTGGGGCTGGTCTCGAGCTGGAAGAGAGATTATATGGGAGACACTGTCCCAAACTTCACTCCCAGCCCCTGTCATCATTTTGCAGATTGCTGGCCTGACATCAGTAAACTAACAGAAAAACCCAGTTTGAATTTAGTCAAGCATCACAGTACCTTTCTTTGGGGAATAGCAAGAACACATTAGAAAGCTCTTTCTCCACTTATTTTAAACCCATAAAACCTGAAGGAAAAGAATCACTTTGCAGTTTCAGTTTTTCTTTTAAAATGTAGCAGCAAACACATTTTGATGGTGTTCTCCCAGAATGTATATTATATTGTACATGCCCCCCAGGTGTCACAAATAGTCCTTTTTTTCACTTTTGATTGATTTACTATTCCAATTAGAAAAGTTAAAAACATTAAAAAAAAGAAAAGTTAAAAACAGGAGCCAAAAAAGAAAATTACAGAAGAACCTCAGTTTGTAAGTAACAAAAAATAAAATATACTGATGTGTGTGGGTGCTGTCTCTTCAGTCATGTCAGACTCTTTGCAACCCCGAGGACTATAGCCCACCAGAATCCTCTGTACATGGGATTCTCCAGGCAAGAATACTGGAGTAGGCTGCCATTTCCTACTCTTGGGGATCTTCCCAACCCAGGGATTGAATCCACGTTTCCTGCACAGGCAGGCGGGGTTTTTCTTACCACTGAACCACCAGGGAAGCCCCAGTTCCTCTCTACCGAAAATTTAAAAGCATGAGAAATAAGTAGACTTCTGAGATACAGTAGGTTCTGTTTTAGACCACTGCAATGAATTGAATATCACAATAAAGCAAGTCACATGAACATTTTGGTTTCTCAGCACATATAAATTATGTCTACACTTTGGTCTGTTGAGTGTGCAATAGCACTGCGTCTCTAAGAACATGTTCATACGTTAATTAAAAATACTTTATTGCTGAAGCATGTTCACCATCTTCTGAGCCTTCAGCAAGTCATAATTTTTTGGCAGTAGTAATAGCAAAGATCACTGATCACGGGTCACCATAATAAATAGAATAGTAATGAGAAAGTCTGAAATGTTGCAGGAATTACCAAAGTGACATGAGACACAAAGTAAGCAAATGCAGCTGGAAAAAACTCTTCTTGACACAGGGATGCTACGAACCTTCATTTGTAATGTCTGTGAAGTGTAGTAAAGCAAGGGCTACACGTAGCAACGGGCTTCCTAGATGGCTCGGTGGGTAAAGAATCCGTCTGCAATGCAGGAGACTCAGGAGATATGAGTTTGATCCCTGGGTCAGGAAGGTCCCCTGGAGGAGGAAATGGCAACCCACTCCAATATTATCAACTGAAAAATCTCATGGATAGAGGAGCCTGGCGGGCTATAGTCCATGACGTCACAAAGAGTCGGATGTGAATGAGCGATTAAGCACGCCTGTAGGAACGGAAAACCATTGAAGTCTTACAGACATCATTAAGTGCGAACTATTAAAGACGTGTAGGTGCATATTTCATTTTAAATATTATTTAACACATTAAGGGCACAATCAAACCGAAAAAACCTGTGAGCAGATCAATCATGCCCTGGCTAGCGGGTCCCCTTGCACAAAGAGGTGCCTCCTAGAGGCCATCCCGCTCCAGCCCCCTCCTCAAGCATGCCCACCTCAGGTCTCTCTCCTTCCTTCTTTCCCACAAGCCCTCTGGCTGCCCCCATCCAGCCTCACACCATTAGCAGCCAGAGTGACAGCTCTAGGGAGTCACCGTCTGGCCTCTGCTTCTGCGCCTTTGCGCTTAGTCATGTCTGTCTTGAGACCCCATGGACTGTAGCCCGGCAGGCTCCTCTGTTCCTGGGCTTCTCCAGGCAAGAATCCTGAAAGTGAAAGTGAAGTCTCTCAGTCATGTCCGACTCTTTGCAACCCTGTGGATTGTAGCCCACCATGCTCCTCTGTCCATGGGATTTTCCAGGCAAGAGTACTGGAGTGGGTTGCCATTTCCTTCTCCAGAGGATCTTCCCGACCCAGGGATCGAACCCAGGTCTCCCACATTGTAAGCAAGACTCTTTACCTTCTGAGCCACCAGGGGAAGAATACTGAGATGGGTAGCCATTCCTTTCTCTAGGGGATCTTCCCAACCTAGGGATAGAACCCTCGTCTCCTGAGTCTCCTGCATGGCAGGTGGATTCTTGACCCACTGCGCCACCTGGGAAGGCATGCCTTCAGAAGCATCCACAGATCCGTACCTCTCAGTGGAGGAGATGGATCTCACTCCTTCCTTAGGCAACATTCAAGGGAGGGTTAAAAAAAAAGTCTTTTTAATGGGCTTGGGACTGCAGCTTGCAGGTTGGTAAGAGAGCTGATTAGGACAGAAACCCCAGCCTGATGGTTAGGGGAAGGCTCTACTTTTGTTTCACCTGATGGTTCTGTTCGCACGGACATTCGAGCACTGTGTGTTTAGAATCAGAGCTGCCACATCTTAAGCCAGGTTCTCTGTCCCTGCCAGGTAAGGGTCAAGCTGAACTGAGTTTTTGATTTGTTCCTTAAATAATCTCATTCTATTTATTTTTGACTTTTGGCTATGCTGAGTCTCCATCGCTGCAGTCTCCGTTTTCTCTGGTTGTGGGGAGCGGGGGCTACTCTCTCGTTGCAGCATATGGGCTTCTCATCGCAGTAGCTTCTCTTGTTGCAGAGCACGGGCTCTAGGGCAGAGGCTCAATAAACTATGATGCACAGGCCTAGTTGCTTCGAGGCATGTGGGATCTTCCTGGATCTGAAACTGAATCTGTGTCTTCTGTGTTGGCAGGATTCTTCACCACTGAGCCCCCAGGGAAGCCCCTGAACTGAGTTTTTTTCCCCAAGTTCATTGAATCACACTGGTTTAGACAGGGGCCCAAATTCACCCTGCAACAGCCCTCCTGTCCATGGAACGCCAGGCCTGGCTCATCCCAGCTGATGGTGAGGCTGTTTGTCCACAGCCTTGAACTTCATGGTCGGGGGCCCCTTCATTTTAACCCCCAACACCTCTGGACACTCTGACTCCCCTTTTCCTAGAAGAGGTATGCGGGGCCAGCTTGAACCAGTTCAGAGAGGAGAGTGCTGCATCTGAAATTGTGTGAACCAATTGTCAGAGAGAGCCAGCATTAAAACTGAGTTCTGTCCTCCTGCAACTAAACAGATGATGACATTCAAAACAAAGGGAAGGAATACTCAGAAGCACATCACTTCCCAACCGTTTCACTGCATTTAGTGCCATGCCTGTTCTCGGAGTTCACCCCGTTACATCTGTGTGGCGGAAACACCTCCCACCGTGGACCTCCATGTCTTCCCCAGGCCCACATCCGGCCAGGATCGTGCTGTTATTCGAAATCAAGTCACAGCGAGGGTATTTACAGCAGGAAAACCAGAAAATGCTACCTGTCTGCCCTTGATGTGTTGTTTTGGGGTCTGCAGACTGGCCAGTGGCTTGGTTTTTCAGTCCCTCGAGCTTAGATTGCTCTCTACATTTTAAGAGCTGTGAAAAGTGCTCAGGACCTCACTCTGATGGGACATGAGTCTGTGTCCATTTGGAAAGTAGCTGACGCTTTGTCTAAGTCGGGGGAGCCTTCCAGCCGAGAGGGGCTCTCCTACGAGGCTTCTTATCCCCCGACTGAGTCAGCGTCAGGACTCAGCTGACAACGGACTGAACCTGAAGGAGCTCGAGGGGAATGAATCTTGACGTCACCAGCAGAGACGTGTGAGCAGACCCAACAACAGTAAAATTGTGTTTTGATGACTGGAAGCAGGAGATAAAGGAGAAAACACAGAACAACAGCCATCTCCGAATCACAATGTTAAGTGGGTGCTTGGCCATCATCCAGGTAATTGAATCAGCATCAGCAGCCTCCCCACCCCTTCTCTGCCCTCCCTCTGAAAGGTCTGTTTAGGAGCGTAATGATTGCCAAGATTACCCAAGTAATTACAAAATCTATCTGTGCCCTTTTATTTTCATAAGAGTGGTAATTCATCTCCATGTCATTCTGAAACCCATACATGGCTGAGGGCTCTTGAAGGAGCCACCCTCATTTAAAAACCAACCTTCTAAGTATCAGCAGAATTCCCTAGATGTTTAGTGAGAAGGCAGTGATTAAGTCTCAAAGCTGAAAAACAACAGAAGCAAACATCTCAGTCACCCTGACTCCCCGTACTCTGTTTCCGGCCCTGTCCCTCCCCACATTACAGCCAGAATCATCTTCCTGAGACATAGGGGTCACTTCTCCTTTAAAAACCTTCAAGTGCAACCCACTGTCAAGACCCAAAGGCCCAGTCAGATGCTATCTCTGGCCTGTTGTACCTAAGTTCTATCCTTAACGAGCAGGAAGCTTCTAAATCAGAGGTTCCCATACTCTGATGCACATTTAAATCACCCTGGAGCTTGAAAAATTCCCCACGCTCAGGTCACATCCTGTATCAATTAAATCAGAGTCTGCTCACATTCACTGATGAGTTGTGTCTGACTCGTTGCGAACCCATGGACTGCAGCTCGCCAGGCTCCCCTATCCTCCACCATCTCCCAGAGTTTGCTCAGCCTCATGTCCATTGGGTTGATCTGTCACTTTAGTTAACAGCAAAACTGGAATAATTTTTTGTTTTCCCAGATTGCCTGGAGAACTGGAAACTGTTCTTAGAACTTTTTTTTTTTTTTTTTTTACAAATCTACTGTCATAATCAACACAATACAATCATTTGTTTTAGTGGTTTTCCTCCATTAAACTTTAAACTCCTGGAAAGCAGGATCTATATTTAATTTATTTGTTATATTGATGATATTTAAACAGCACTTGGCACCTAAGAGACACCCAACAGATGTTTGTCAAATCAGAAAACAACTGAATGAGCAGATAAACAAATGAATTCTATTAAGCGGGAGACACCGAAATACACTGACGCTTAAGAGGCCTTAAAAATAAGGGATAAGAAACAAGGCCGTCGGCGTCACTGTAAAGGAAAAAGCGCCCCATTTTACACTTAATTGATCACCATAGGCCTTGATAAATGACCGCACTGGAAAGAGCATTACCTGGAAATCAGGAGGCCCGAAGCCTCACCGTTTTCTGCTATTAACAAATAACATCTCAGTCATTTATTTTTATTAAGTACTCGATATGTTTCGGCTCTTGCATTCTCTGCTTGATTCTCAACAAAAATCCTACAAAGTCAGGACCATTAAAAACCTCATTTCACAGGGAAGGAAGCTGACGTCTACACAAGATAGTAAACTGCCCACATCCCCTCCCCAGCTGAGCCAGATTTGAACCCAGGGGGCCCGTCTTTTGACACAGGGGCTGCAGTGAGGACCACTCTTAGGACACTCCCAGTTTATGCCAAACATGGCTAATTCAAGC
The DNA here is from genome assembly GCF_001704415.2 of Capra hircus. Classification (NCBI taxonomy): domain Eukaryota; kingdom Metazoa; phylum Chordata; class Mammalia; order Artiodactyla; family Bovidae; genus Capra; species Capra hircus. The sequence continues at coordinate 107,291,831 of NC_030812.1, read as the reverse complement.
TAATTAAAAGTGTTTGCTTTTTCTGACGGTTTCTTACTTTCTTACCAAGCCCATGTCATCCTTCATAAGAGCAAACAAAATCAAACAGTGACTTCAGTGTTTGAAGTTCTTAAAAAATTTACTTTAGGGACTTCCCAGGTGGGCCAATGGTTAGGATTCCATGCTCCCAACGCTGGGGGCACCAGTTCCATCCCTGGTCAGGAAACTAGGATCCTGCTTGCTGCACAGTGTGGCAAAAAAGAACAAGGAAAAAGAAATGTATTTTAAGATAGATAAACAATAAGGACCTACTGTATAGCACAGGAAACTATACTCAATATCTTGTAATAACTACAATGAAAAAGAATCTGAAAAAGAGTATACATGAGCGTATAACTGAATCACTTTGCTGTACATGGGAGACTAACATGACATTGTAAACCAACTATTTGTGCTAAGTTGCTTCGGTCCCATCCGACTCTTCGTGACCCCATAGACTGTAGCCTGCCAGGCTCCTCTGTCCATGGGATTCTCCAGGCAAGAATACTGGAATGGGTTGCCATTTCCTTCTCCAAAATCAACCATATTTCAATTTTTAAAAAATTAGTGTATTAGTTCGAAAGGCCTCAGAGGCAGCTCCCACTGCCTCGTCCCCCCTTGAGCAGGCTCCCCGTGTGTTCGCAATCAGCAGTGAAGGTCGAGCATGGCAGAGGCCGTTTGTCACCAACAGGAAACGCAGTGATCACCCTGCCTTTCATCTTCGAGTAGCCTCCAGGGAGACAGGCAAGGCTGCTGTCAGGCTTTGTCCACAGAGGAAGCAGAGCCGGCCCTGGACACTCAGATCCTGGTTTAAAGCCTCGTGTTCTGTGATGACATCAAACAGAGCGTCTCAGAGGGCTCATTCAGCAAGGCTCTCAACAGTCACAAAAGTGCTAGCATCTCCTTATCACACATCAGGAGAATCCGTCTGCTTTAGACGAAATCCTGTCCACAATGGAAGACGTGGGTGAAAATGCAGGAAAGCGCCCGCCACCATCCAAGAGACCGTCACACTGCCAACCTGCCTGGCCTCTGGAGGGAGCGGGCACCCCGAGAACACCAGCCATGATTCCTGCAGGTGGGGACCTCAGTCCCGTCCCAGGATCTCCAGGACACCACAGAAGTGAGCTGGGGGCCTGGCAGTGGCCATCATGAGGAAAATTAAGACTCACGCCCGTCAGTAACCTAAAGAGCGGGGAGAGGTTATTTGCACTTTGCAGTAATGTGCTTTGTTCTCTGCTCAAAGTGCCTTAACAGTGCAGCACCCGTTTTTGTTCTGGAAGCGAGGACGGCTCTCTTGTCCAGGACAGACATAAACCCTGCCACCACCCAGAGCAGTGGCCAGCGGCGGAGCATCCTCGGAGCCGTGCCAGAGCAGTGGCCAGCGGCGGAGCATCCTCGGAGCCGTGCCTTTTAGAGTCTGAGCTTCAAGTGCCTTTGCTGTTCTCATGACCACGTGAAGAGGCGGACATTACCATTGTCCCTACTCCGCAGATGCAGAAGCTGAGGTCCAGAATGCTCCAGAGTCCTCAAGGCTCCACAGTGTAGAGGGGACCAAACCCCGGCCTCCGACCCCACGCTCACAGCAGTGTATTGTCTCCAAAAAAGAGCGACATCATGCCGCTGTAATGAGATTAAACCCTCTGAACTTTAGGGAGTCTGTGTGCCTGCTCAGTCGTGTCTGACTCTTTGTGACTCCATGGACTGTAGCCCGCCAGGCTCCTTTGTCCATGAGATTTCCCAGGCAAGAATACTGGAGTGGGTTGCCATGCCCTTCTCCAGGGCATCTTCCTGACCCCAGGATAGAACCTGACTCTCCTGCATTAGGCGGATTCTTTACCACTGAGCCACCTAGGAAGCCATAAGGGAGACTGAAGGAATCCCAGATCCTAGAAAAATCAGTCAGCTCAAGGGGCTTAGATATATTTCTGGTCATTAAAGCATCCCATAAACACAAGGCCAAAAATCTCAGTGACTTAGATGACAAGAGTGGGAATAGAGGCTGAGTCCAATCCCAGAGGACCCCAAGGGGTGTCCATCTTGCGTTTGTCCTAGAACTTCATTCCATTCAGTATCACCTTCTCAGCCACTGGGGCTCTTGCCAACCTTCCCGTCTTTTCTGCAAACCCTAGTGCTTATCTACGTGTCACAACTTAACCCTTGATTATATATTGTCTTTCACTGCCCCCATCTTTCCACACATGCTAATCGTTGTCTACTTGACCAGATTATTATTCCTTGAGCAGAGTAACAAGGCTTCGTCATGTCCCCCTTCCAATCCATTGTGTGTTTACAACAGACACCAAGGGTGCCTACTGACATGTAGAGGGTCCTTGATGCAAGCTACTCACTGATTTGTTAAATAACATAGACCAGGGGGTCAGCAGACTTTGTCAAGGACCAGAGAGCCACCGATTCAGGCACTGAGGTTTGTCCGGTTTCATCACATCCATTGTTGCGGGCTGAAAGCGCCCCAGACAATGCAGTGGGCGTGGCCATGTCCCAGTGAACCTGGGACCAGACTCAGCCTGTGGGCCCGACAGAGACTATATCTGCCTGGACTGCGGGACACAGCCCTACAGCGGCAGGTTCTGTCCCCACCTTGGGCCTCCGGTCCCTTCCAGGGTCCCTGCTCCTCACCAAGCCATGTGTCTTTCCAAAGCCTCTCCCCTTGAACTTTGGTGTAGTTCAGCCCAACATTGCACAGTTCATTTTCCTCTGGGGATTCATACGTTAGTTCAGAAAGAGAAAAATCAACCACAAAGTGATAAGCTGCTGTGGTCAGTTGTAACAATAACAAGTAATTAGAAAGTTCTTTAAATGCATTCCACCCGTCCCTGACACTTCTTCCTGACCGCTTCCTACACATCTCTGTGGAAGGCATCTCAGAGAGTTAGAAACCTGCCTTTCACCTGAACTAAAAGTCCACAGCAAGCACTGATCACCCTGGCAGGAGGCCATTGGAAAGATGGTAAGGATAAGCATTCCTTCCTCCCAATGCCCTCCCAACACCTCTGAGAACAAGAAACACAACCAAGGAAAGAAGAAAAAACCTTTTTTTTTTTTTTTTTTTTGGCTAAAGTATTCCACCCTCACCCTTGATAGGACATAACATTTCAGAGTCCGTAAAGGGCTGCTCCCTTGAACTCACTGCAATACATATTAAATGGATTGTTTATTACTGCTTCTGGGTTTCTCTCCATGTTGGCAAAGATTGCTGTACCTGACCTGGACGGTTCAACAACGCAGAGTCTGCAAGCACCGCCCAGACCCTTTACTCCACAAGAGTGAGGAGACTTGCCCAGAACTGTGGATTCTGCTCAAGTCAGAAGGCCATCATGCCATCCCTAGATGACTCAGCGCCACTGCGATGAACCGGCCAGGACCACACACGCCCACTTCATGTGACAGGCAGCTCAGAGTCCAATGGACAATCCACCAACACCCACACAAGCCACTCTGCCCTGGGAGAAATTCCTCCACATGAAGTCAGGCCCATTGAACAGCAGCTTCCTCAATTACAGGACACAGAGCTGCCTGTGTTTCCATAGACCCAGTAGCTGGTCTCTGCATGGCTTCTGCCATCCCCTCCTCGGGGCAATCATGAAGCAGGGAGAGGGTCCACTGCCTCCGTCTGTCCCTTCCACATCCCACTGCCCTGAGTAACCGGGGACTGGGCCCATGCATGTCAGTCACCAGTCAGGTCTTAGGATGTTAAGCCTGTTATCTCTTCATGAAGACTCAAGGCCCTTTTTGTAGCCTGCTCTGGGCTCTGGGCAGCAACCGAAAAGATGCTATCATAGACACCCTCCAGGCCCATGAAGCCATCACCTGACTCCTGATGATAACTGTGGAAGGACTAGATTTTTTGAGAGTGGCAAAGAGAGGCAAGAATGAGAACCAGAAGAGAACATGAAAGAATGGTCCTCACTCCAAAGAACCCCAGTTGCCCCAGGCCCTCTCTGGGTCAGGCAAGCAGAGCCTTAGTCCAAGCAGCTACTGGGCGCAGACTAGAGATGTTCTGACTCTTTCTCCAGGTCACTCTCTCCTCCCCATCAGGCCTCTTCCCTCCTCACTTCTGCCCCTTCTCACTCTGTTTCAAGACCCTCTGATGACTGTTTTCAGTCTTAACTCCTGGGACTTCCCTGGTGGTCCAGGGTTTAAGAATCTGCCTGCCAATACAGGAGACACGGGTCCAGTCTCTGGTTCACGAAGATCCCACATGCTGCCAAGTAACTAAGTCCATGCGCTACAACAATCGAGCCTGCCTGCCACAATTCCTGAAGCCTGCATGTCCTAGGGCTTATGTTCTGCAAGAAGAGAAGCCTGTGTACCTCAGCTACAGAGTAGGCCCTGTTGGGCACAACAACTAGAGAGAACCCGCATGCAGCTACAAAGACCCAGCACATCCAAAAAAAAATCTTAACCCCTTTGCAATCTCATGGGACATCGAGCTATATCTCCTACATCATTTCTTCCTATAATTGTAAACTTCCTGATAAACATGTCTCAGTTCACATCCTCTACCACATAAAAATATTGGGATGAACTGCCTTGGGATTTAATGTATCCCTTGTCCCTTATGCTGAACTTTGTTGAGATGATCGGAGCCCTGGCTGGGTAATTAGACAAGAAGAATCCCACCCCCACCCCCCAGGCTTCTACTAGAAATAATGGGTGAGGGTAATTATAACAGTAATAGCATTCTCATTCGCAGAACATTTTACACACTGCAAATCTTTTCCAGGGATATTTTCTTCTCATCTCATCTACCTGTGAAGTTGTGATATGATGATCCCCAAGCTCCAGTACCCCAAGTACATGAACTGTGAACTTCCAGATGTTCAAGCTGGATTTAGAAAAGGCAGAGGAACCAGAGATCAAATTGCCAACATCCGTCGCATCATCGAAAAAGCAAGAGAGTTCCAGAAAAACATCGACTTCTGTTTTACTAACTATGCCAAAGCCTTTATCTGTGTGGATCACAACAAACTGTGGAAAATTCTTAAAGAGATAGGAATACCACACTACTTGACCTGTCTCCTGAGAAATCTGTATGTAGGTCAAGAAGCAACAGTTAGAACTGGACATGGAACAACAGACTGGTTCCAAAACGGGAAAGGAGTACGTCAAGGCTGTATATTGTCACCCTGCTTATTTAACTCACATGCAGAGTACATCATGAGAAACGCTGGGCTGGAAGAAGCACAAGCTGGAATCAAGATTGCCAGGAGAAATATCAATAACCTCAGATATGCAGATGACACCACCCTTATGGCAGAAAGCAAAGAAGAACTTTAAGAGCCTCTTGATGAAAGTGAAAGAGGAGAGTGAAAAAGTTGGCTTAAAACTCAACATTCAGAAAACAAACATTATGGCATCTGGTCCCATCACTTCATGGCAAATAAATGGGGAGACAGTGGAAACAGTGACAGACTTTATTTTCCTGGGCTCTAAAATCACTGCAGATGGTGACTGCAGCCATGAAATTAAAAGATGCTTGCTTCTTGGAAGAAAAGCTATGACAAACCTAGACAGTATATTAAAAAGCAGAGACATTACTTTGCCAACAAAGGTCCATCTAGTCAAAGCTATGGTTTTTCCAGTAGTCGTCTATGGATGTGAGAGTTGGACTATAAAGAAAGCTGAGCACTGAAGAACTGATGCTTTTGAAATGTGGTGTTGAAGAAGATTGTTGAAAGTCCCTTGGACTGCAAGGAGATCCAACCAGTCCATCCTAAAGGAAACCAGTCCTGAATATTCATTGGAAGGACTGATGTTGAAGCTGAAACTCCAATACTTTGGACACCTGATGCAAAGAACTGACTCACTGGAAAAGTCCCTGATGCTGGGAAAGATTGCAGGTGGGAGAAGAAGGGGAAAACAGAGGATGAAATGGTTGGATGGCATCACTGACTCAATGGACACGAGTTTGAGCAAGCTCTGGGAGTTGGTGATGGACAGGGAGGCCTGGCGTGCTGCAGTCCATGGGGTTGCAAAGAGTCAGAGACGACTGAACTGAACTGAAGTACCAGGTGAGGTTAAAACTAAGTAAAACTAGTTTCTCTTTCCAAGGGGCTGCCTTTCCTGCTGTGCTCCGCCACTTCAAAAGGAAATGGACCATGAGCTGAGAACAACTGATAACACACACAGCTTCTGACCATCTCCTTCCACTGGCAGAAAGAGGCATTCACTGCTCACTCGTGTCACCCTTTGGTATAAAATTTCCAACATGAAGAGCTGGGAATCCATACAGGCAGCACCAGCAAGGTGTCAGAGGCTATTTAAGTTATTTTAGGGTCGCAAACTCTTAGGGGCATCCTGGAAGCTCTTCTTTCCCCTCCAATACATTCTGCTGCTGCTGCTGCTGCTTCTAAGTCGCTTCAGTCGTGTCCGACTCTGTGCGACCCCATAGACCGCAGCCCACCAGGCTCCCCCGTCCCTGGGATTCTCCAGGCAAGACCCCTGGAGTGGGTTGCCATTTCCTTCTCCAATGCATGAAAGTGAAAAGTGAAAGTGAAGTCACTCAGTCGTGTCCGACTCTTTGAGACCCCATGGACTGCAGCCCACCAGGCTCCTCCGCCCATGGGATTTTCCAGGCAGGAGTGCTGGAGTGGGGCACCATCACCTCCTCCACCAACACATTCTACAACCTGACAAGCGTAAAGGTTCTTACACAGTCAGGGCTTCCCAGGTGGCGCAGTGGTAAAGAATCTGCCTGTCAATGCAGGAGACATAGAAGACACGGGTTTGATCCCTGGGTGGGGAAGATCCCATGAGGTCGCAGAGAGTCGGACACGGCTGATCACAAACACACACACACAGAAGCAAACAAAACACAGAAAGGGGTACTGATGGAGCAGACCGCGTATTCATGTTTCTAGACTAGCAAGCTGTAAAACATCAGTTTACATTTGTATACAAACATCCATACGTGGCTGAAACCAAACATTTTCCAGTTTTATATCTATTTCTAAACAATTTAAGCATACTGTGTTCTTACAATTACCTTAAGTGGTGAATTTTATCTTAGTCATTGCAATGGTATAAACAACCTAAACCCAGACATTATTTTTTTAAAAATACTGTAACTTGTTTTAAGTTGTGGTTTACAACTTTGTAACACCAAATGTTAACACAGATCTTATCTCATAACAACAATTATAAAATAATCGAAGACTCCAATATTTGTCCAAGGTGCCATGATGAGGGGCTTCCCCGGTGGCTCAGCAGTAAACACCGCCTGCCAATGTAGGAGCTGCAGGAGACACGGGTTTGATCCCTGGTTTGGGAAGATCCTCTGGAGGAGGGCATGGCAACCCATTCCAGTATTCTTGCCTGTAGAATCCCATGGACAGAGGAGCCTGGCGGGCTGCAATCCACGGGATCACAAAGAGTCAGACACAACTGAAGCAACTTAGCACACACGGATGCACCATGATGAGGTTTCTGAAAACACAGGGTAAGTATGACCACACTATGGAAGGCAGTGGAAGTTGAAGTTACATGAATTTTAAAAGAATTTGCCCATTTTAAATGGCCTTTGACTAACCTGGAGCCTGCAACTTAGTATATTTGGATAAGTGATGGTGATCCAAATTTACAAACATGGACTATTCAAGTAGAAATTAGACAAAAGTCTGTATTCTTCCTAGAAGCTTACATATTTAAGCTTTGGTGGCGGGGGTGGGGGGCGGATAAAGAACAAAGCTCTCAGACCAGGAGATAGGTCAACAACACAGTGGTGCTGAAGTCACTGCAGCATCACATATCTCCTTTCTCTGAGTGTGATCGCTAATCTTCAAGGTCTTTCACCTTTTCTTTCTTGTTTTCTTTATAATATGGAAAATTAAATAAACCTTTCAAGTTTTTAATCTTCCTTAGGGTGTGAACTCTGGAAGTTCAGGACTTGTGTCTTCTCTTTCATGCCAACTTAGATCTCCGTGTTCTGAACATCACGGGCTCTTATAGAAAGCTAATATTTAATGAGTACATCCTGCCAACTTAGGGCTGAGTAAAACAGAATCAGCATCTACATTCTGTATTCAGCACAAAGCACTGGACCAAGAACGAGAGAGACGACGATCCTACCTGAAATTATCAGAAAGTAGACCTTGCCTAAAGACCTCCAGACTCGAAGATAAATTCCTTTATAAAAGAAATATTAAAGCTATTGAAACATTTTAACAAAAATGTACATCCAGTTATACATGCACCACAGTGATTAACAGTTCACCTTTCTCTCAAGTTTTTAAAAGCAAATCCCTCATCACAGGCTTTCCAAGCACTCGGCCATCTCATCAGAAAAGACTTAGTGTATTGAGAAGCTGTCAGGCTCATGGCAGTGGGTACACATTTTGTAAACTTCTCAATCTTGCTTGAAAGCTCAAAAATTATCACTGGCGACAATAATTACCCCCTTGTTTTCCTGGAAGTGACAGGTGCACGTTATTTATTTTCTAAAAGTGTCTGTCAAATGCCTTCCTGAATAACCATACTTTGTCCATCTTCCTTTCAAGTAAAAATAGCGCTTGGTGAAAATAAAAATTAAAAAAACTAGCTCAGCTTGCAAATCAAGCATCCAAGTGTTTTCCTGGAAGTAAATATGGCAGCTTGGAGCACGTGCTTTACGCATTCTTCCTATTTTTTTCACACAGAATTTTTAAAATGTACCAAAGAGTTGAAATGCAATAAAAGTAATAATTTTTCTGCCTTACTGCATATCTAGCGATACTGGCCTGTAAAGCGCGGTGCCTGCCAGCATTCCTGCTAAGACACCTGCACTTTCTCCCACCATTGTCTTTGCAGCATTCGTGCAAAGCGAGCACTGGGCATGAGTCACGTGAGTCTTAGCATTGTCGTGAAAATGGTTCTGACCCGCAGACCCCTTGAAAGGTTCTCAGAGCCCCCCCTACTCCCCCACTCCCGGCGTCGAGGACCACACTTTGCTAACCACCCGGCGTCCGAGCACGAGAAATCGCAGTATTCCCTCCCTGTTCAGTTACGCACGCTCGAGGCGTGTACATTACTACAGGTCTGACCGCGGAGCGCCAAGAGCAGAAGTGCCAGGCGTTCAGCTACGCTCGGGTACCCGGGATGCGCACAGCTTCGCGCGGGGGCAGCCTGGCGGTTTCCGTGGCAACGATCGCGGGCCCGCGCGGGGTGGCCATCGACCAGTGACGCCTGCGCGCTCCGCGCTCCGCCGACAGGGCTGCGGCGCCCCGCGGGCGGACGGGAAGATGGCGGCGGCGGGTGGCCCGGCGGGGAAGGGGCGCGACATCAGCCTGGCGGCCCTGCGGCGCCACGACCCCTACATCAGCCGCATCGTGGACGTGGCCAGCCAGGTCGCCCTGTACACCTTCGGTCACCGGGCCAACGAGTGGGTACGTGCGGGAGGACGGGGTCGGGGAGAGGCTGGGGGCGGGGCGAGCGGGGACGACTGTCCCGCGCGGTCCCTCGGTCCGGCGACCCCGACCGCCCGTCCCCGGGCCCCTCCCGTGGCGTTGACCAGACTCACGGAGCGCGGACTGGACTGAGTCCGGAGGAGCGGGTCGGACACCTGGCACGTCCTAGCCGGCCGCGAGGAGAACCCGGACGGGACACAGCCCCGCGCGTTCCCTTCGCCTCGCCACCTCTCTCCGCAGCCGGTCATTACAGTCCCCTCGAAAGCCACTCACAAAAGCGAAAACACTAAGTGGGTCCTGACGTGAGAGAGAAGAGAACAGCTTTGCTCTAAGTTCGTAACCGCGGAAATTCACCGAAAGGGGCAGGAATGGAGGGACGCGGGGACACCTGTCCCGCGTGGTCCCGGGGGAGGAAGCGGGCTGTGTGTCCCCTGTTTTCGGGGGAATGTGTCGCCTGTGTTTGTGTAAAGGACTTTGACCGACGTAGTGGACAGTTTCAACGCCATCTTTTCAAATGCAGATATTCTACAAGTAGATGTTTGCTGCAGCGTAGAAAAGTGCCAGAGGCATAGTGTCTTAATTCTGCCGAGGAAATCCCAAAGTAGAGATGAGGGTCGGAAGTGTCGTTCCCTGGAGTGACTTGACACCAGGCAGGGCTAGAGTCTGGGGATTCAGAGAAGTTAACCTGTACAGAAACGGGTCCCCCTTGAGTAAAGGTGGTTTCCTACAGGCTCTGGACAGGGTCAGTGAGTCAGGCACGTGTTACCATAGTTACCGAGTAACTAACTATACTGGGTACCTGGCGAGGCCTCTCTGCAGCCTCATCGGAAAGCCCAGGTGTCACAATGCATTATTTACAGGACTTATGTTTTCTTGCTTCCTGGACTTGTTGCCTTCAGACAGTGCATAATTCATCCCACAAAAGGTCATTCTTTCAGAGTACTCATCTTCAAGGTTGTGGTAGCAGGGAAAAAAGACGGAGACCTGGTTTAGCTGCAGGGCAGTTGCTGGGGCAAAAGAACTGTCACTGTGTCTCCACAGTGGGGGCTTTTGGGCAGAAACCTGATGGAGGTGTGTGGGACATTCTTAGAGGAGACATTACTTGGAGGTGGACATAAAGGAGGAGGGTTCTTATGACACTAAATATGGATGAATGATGACTTCAGGCATTCAGCAGGAGGAATATGGAATGAAGAAGGGAAAATGAGCTGCTGTAAGGAAAGTTAGGGCTTCCCGGGTGGCATGGTGGCAGAGAACCCATCTGCCAATGAGGAGACCCGGGTTTGATCTCTGGGTCAGGAAGATCCCCTGGAGAAAGAAATGGCAACCTACTCCAGTGTTCTTGCCCAGAGAATCCCACGGACAGAAGAGCCTGGCACTAGAGAGGGGCCAGCTAGAGAGCCCTTGCATCACAGCTGCTGAGCCCACTCCCCCTCAAGCCCCCTCACCCTCAAGCCTGTGCTCCGCAACTAAAGAAGTGCCCGAGTGCCACAGTGAAGACCCAGTGCTGCCCAAAAGGAAGTACAGCCCACCAAATCAGAGTCTCTGGGTATGAGGCCCAGGCATCTGTTATTCGATGAAAGCTTCTTAGGTGACTCAGATGCTGCATATGTGCTTGAGAAAAGCAGGTTTAGAGGGTAAATGGAGATTGACTTTTCATTATTTTAACAGAATAATCAGATGTAGATTATGTTGTTTCGAAAGTGTCCACTAGTCTGCCAAGCCCCAGTAGTTTGCGGACCAGCATTATTTTACATCCTACTTTGTTATCTTAAATTTTGAACTGCTGAATTTTTTTAGCACGTCTTAGATTTTATAATATAGTACTGTACTTTTAAAATTTAAGCTAAAATCCCTCAGAACTGTAAACTTAATACTTTAACATAAAAGTCTTCTTTACTTGCAGGACGTAAGGAGGACCTAATAAAATTTTGCTTTCACTGTCTGTCAAACCCCCAAACCTGGCTTTGCATAGAAAGAAAAAAAATCTGATTACCCTGGATAACTGTGGAGGGAACAAGAAAATGCATGAATATGAGCTGTTTCAGCCATAATAAACCAGAAATTGACACCCAAAGGCCTTTTCATCTAAGTGTCATAGAGCCTTTGATGAAAAATATGTTTTTAATAAAAAAAATCTAGGTGATGTAAGCTGGTCATCCCTTTTCAGTGGAGAAACTGAGACAAAGAACATAAATCAATTCAGAATTGCATGTTTTGAGTCGGAAAATAATTTCAGGAGAAGCATGCCTTGAATTTCCAAAACTAAAATTAAACATTAAAGCCCTTTTTTTCCCCTTAAGGAAAAGATAATTTCTGTTACTGCTTCGTTAAGGAAAAAACAAGTCAGAGGCTATTAGCTTTCTCTAGACTGATCTGTTCTCAAGGCAAGAATATTGAAGTGGTTTACTATTCCCTTCTCCAGTGGACCACATTCTGTCAGACCTCTCCAGTCCAACCAGTCCATCCTAAAGGAGATCAGTCCTGGGTGTTCATTGGAAGGACTGATGCTGAAGCTGAAACTCCAATACTTTGGCCACCTCATGCGAAGAGTTGACTCATTGGAAAAGAGCCTGATGCTGGGAGGGATTGGGGGCAGGAGGAGAAGGGGACGACAGGATGAGATGGCTGGATGGCATCACTGACTTGATGGGCATGAGTTTGGATAAACTCTGGGAGTTGGTGATGGACAGGGAGGCCTGGCGTGCTGCGATTCATGGGGTCACAAAGAGTCGGACACGACTGAGCGACTGAACTGAACTGAACTGAACTGAACACTGATCTGTATGAACATCCTGCCTAGGATATGGGATGAAATAGTCCAGAGTCAAATACTGAAAGACAGAAAAGTGTTCTGTCTTCATAGCAAGTGGTCACTTTACTTAATCCATTTAAGGATGATGAAATTACTTGAGCGTGGAGAAGCTCATGCTTCCAATTTCTTGTGTGCCTCTTCAGAATTATCATTTTAACATTACACTTCTGTTTCCTAAAGAAAGTGTTTTTCACCAAAAAGACAAGAGTACTTAAATTTTGAATGACACTGCTAAGGGACATAAATGACAAAATATTGAGAGATTTAATAGAATGCTGAGATTAAGCCATGTAAATAGCAAAAGTATATTTAAAATTCTGAGTTACATATTCTAACTGCTAGTTAGTCAGACAAATGCATACCTAAGTTTTTTTTTTAAGTAAGCAGAGCATTTTCATCAGCGCCTGGAGAGATGGAAAAGAGCCCTTCCTAGGGAACTGAAATGATCACTTCTCATTTTCACTTTACAAGTTTCCCACTTCCTCTGAGGCAGATTTGTTGCGTCCTAGCTGGGGGATGTTTCCGTCTTACTTTATTTCAGTATTCTGCACCAAATAAGGGTTGTTATTAGGGTTAGGGTTAGGGTTAGGGTTAATTGAGAACCGCGGCTGCATTGCTGTCTTCTGTGTAGCAGATGAGGCAGGGTGACAGGCAGGTCCTCTGTTCTCCTAGGTGACAGGACACGACACGAGAAAAGGAGACGAGGAAACGGAGACGGAGGGGGACCAGTGGTTTCTGCGGCTGGCTGTGCCCCCGCCCAGAGACGGGTGGGCAGCACCTTTACTACCGTCCCTTCTTTCTTAGGGGGCTGTGGAGCGTGTTTGTTTCCTTTGTCCAACCAGAGGTGTTGTGGTCCCTGTGCTTGGTAAAGAGAGGCGTCAACGGTTTGTTTGTAAATGGCAATAGGAGGGCACTTCCTGCTGTTTAAGCAGCAAAGTCACCACTGGCAAAGTCTGCTTTTCGCCTTTCCCCAAGAACCACCCCCACTTGAAACAGGATCGAATCCCTGTTCTCCAAGATGTGTGTGTTCTCTGACCTCTGTGACTGTTTCCCATCAGTGAAGAGCATATGCTTATGTTGCTGTTTGTTTTATTTCTTAGGAAAAGACAGATGTGGAGGGAACCTTATTTGTTTACACAAGGTAAGAGTCCTTCACTTTTATAAAGAAGCTGACAGCCTTTGAGTCGCGTCTTTAGCTCTGTGTGTCACCCTTCCTCGAGTGGAGTTTTATTATAGTTCAGAGAAGTGCAGGCACCGAGTCTGAGTTTGAAGTAACTAGTTGACATACGGAAGGGAATACTGAATAATGTCATCTGTCTAGTGTGGTGAATACTAATTACAGAATACAATGTGAACTCCAGTATAGCTGAACTTAAATCTTTGTGTTCTTTTTAAAACAGAATGAAATATTTATTCTTCAGCTCAAGTGAGTGGTACAAAGTGCTTGAATATAGTGAACTGATGGAGGAGCTGGGAGTGCACTGTTGAGAATGTTAGATCATTTAAGCAGTGTCTGGAAGAGAGTGTTATTGGCCACTCCCGCCTCTGACTCTCTGAAGAAGCATGATCCAAGATTAAAGATGTCTCTGAGTCCTCCGTTGTATAGCTAACAAAATAGGTATTAGGAAAGATTTAATAAATTCATGTTTTGGGGTAATTTTTATCACATATTGTTAATATCTGTATAGTTAACACATACATACAGAGATATGTAGTGTGAGTACTATCTTAACAGCTAAACTTCTTGTTCACATAAACATTCACGTAAAATGTCATAGCTGAGTCCCGTCACCATCAGCAGGTTTCAGAGATACAGGACAGAGGCCTGGTGCACACACACACACACACACACACACACTCTCATCTGTGTTTATATGCCCATTCACCTTTGAAGATAAACCACGGTGTGGCTAGACCATCCCCAGGCTCAGGTGACAGGCAGTGCCTGGACAGCTGCAGAGGCTTTGCAGAGCTGCCGAGATACTGGAAGGATCAAATTCTGATTCTATAAAAACACCTAACTCCATTTTAAAAATGATGTCTTTGCTTCCCCCCATGTCTCTCTGTCTGTAATAGAGTTACGCCCAGTGGTGGTTTTCAGAGCACCCTCTGTTGAGAGCTTTGGAAGTCACTCTTCACACTGCCCCAGAATTTAACTTGAAACGATGGTTGTGATTACCTCTGGTATTGCTTATATGCCCAGCACCGCTCTACCACTCAGTAAAATAAATTAGGCAAGGATGGCCTTCCATCACTTTTAAAATAAATCTCAAAACCGTGGTTAGTAAATCAGATGGTTGGAGGTGAAATGAAACTTGAGATCCAAACCCCGTTTCTCCGGGTTGCGCACGGCATCCCTGTGGGCGTGTCCCCGGCCCCAGACTGCATCTGCGGTCCTGCATGTGTGCCTTGTGTTGTCACGGAAGTTGCACAGTTGGGTTGGTGTCTGGCTATCCTCCAAGGGTAGACAGATGCACTTGTTAGTTTCTGTGTGATCAGGCTTCTCCTTGCCTGTCAGAGAGTAGCCACTGCAAGTTTATTGAACAAAATTAAAAATAAAAAGTCACTAAATACACAGTTTTATGGACAAAAAATGTTATAGTAGCTTGTCTGTTGGCTTTATTTTGAAGAAAAGTAGATATCTCCTCTTTGCTTTAAATTGTATAAACTTTTAATTGTACTGTATATCCTCACTAATTCATTGACCAGAGTTACATCGTTTCCGTAAGAAATTATGCAACTTTCAATTTCAGACCAACAGTAGCATTTCCTGTGACTGTGATATACAATGTATATCAACGGTCTAGCTTCTTTAAAAGTATGTGTCAGTAATTTTTTTTAAGTGGTTACCATGTCTGCCTTAAAGGAGCTTGCAGCCTTCGTAGGGAAATGAGCTGTGTGTCTGTGCACCCCCCACCCACCCAGATTCATAGGGCTGGACTTCACCGTACGCGTGAGCCCGTTGATGCGGCCCACGGTGAAGGGGCAGGAAGGCTGAAGGTGCGACGGCCGCCCCTGTCCTGGAAACGCTTTGCTCTGAACGCCCCCTCTCCGTGTCCCCTGCCCCGGCGACCTCTAGGTCCGCGTCTCCGAAGCACGGCTTCACCATCATGAACAGGCTGAGCATGGAGAACAGGACGGAGCCCATCACCAAAGACCTGGACTTCCTGCTACAGGACCCCTTCCTTCTCTACAGAAACGCCAGATGTGAGTCTGCACATGTGAGGGACTGTGGTGACTGTCGTGGTGTTTGGTGTCCGGGACCGGGGTCAGCACGGGTGGCCTGGGAGGTGCAAGGCTCGGCAGGGGATGGCGTCTTCCTCCGGAGAGTTTAGACGGAGACAGTGTGACTGTGAAGGTGTGAATGTGTAAAGCTCGTCCTCCCACATCTGGGCCACTTTGTGTCTGAGCCCGAGCGGGGCCAGGGAGGGGAGTCCTGGGCCGGGAGACCACAGAGGACCTTGACTAGCGATTCAGCTTGTGGGTCCCTGCGGCTGAGCATCCAATGGGATGCTCGAGGGGAGGGGGCCTGTCTTCCAGAAGCACTGTCTTTTGAGTACATAGTAAATGGACATTAAAGTCCAAAGAGTTTTGGTTGTTAAGAACTTCCTAACACTTGGTAAAGCTGGAGTCCTGTTAACTAAACGGTCCCTGTCGGGGGGAAATGAGGTAGCAGCCGCCCACCCACCATCCTATGTCCATTACACTCTTGTGTCTCATCTGACCACTTGCTGCACTGTGGGGCAGCCCACAAAAGTGGATGAGAGTGATATGATTCAGGAGCTTCTCCACACAGGAAATGAGAGCAGACTCAGAGCTGCAGAAACACGGGTGCGTGTGCTTTGCTCCGTGATGACTTTGCAGTTCAGAAACGGTTTCTGTTCATCTTCCACCCTGTTCTTTGAGCTCAGGGTCCAAGAATTCGCCTACTGTGTACTACTCAGTGTTACCTTAGTAACAAATGTAACACAAGTCATATTTTGTGCTTTATCCCCATTGACTTGTTCTGAAGTAAATATAGCATCACTTTAATATTATATTTACTTAAAATTATATTCACTTGTAACTGAGTTGTCATAATAAGTGGTCATCCTATTTAGAGAATGCAGCTAACCTTTTATAAGAAAAAAATTACAAGAAAGCTATTAAACATGACTTTCTAATGGCAGGTCCTGTGAAGTGAGAAGTTTAGCATAATAGAGAAATATTTTGTTTTCTATTACTGCTTCTTTGCCCAAAGGTGTAGTTTAATCAATTGTAACTTGTAGTTCAGATTTTTTGTGTACTTACTGTTATGTCAGGTTATAGTTTCTTTTTTTGAGATTATTAGATTCTATGTGAGATTGATATGTAATTCAAATCCTAATAAACAAAATTAACCACAAAAATAAATATAAAATGAACGACTATTAGTGGCTTATAATAATTTTTGGTTGCTCTTATTTTGGATAAATACTGAGTCTAGTCGGTATGGATGATACCGACCAATTCTTGCTGCAGTATTACCTATTAGGTATTATATACTATACCAAAGATAGGAAAATTTGTTTGATGTGGTTGACTTAGCCCCACAGGGTTTGTCTGCTAGGGTCTGGTAAACATGCTCAGCCCCTCCTGGGCACCACGCTGCGCTGTCCCATGCGGTCCTGTGGGCAGCTGGTCTGAATCGAGCTGATCTGTGTGTGTCAGAAACACACTGATTTCCACAGACTTTAGTACAAAAAAAAAATGTGAAAAAGAAATCTCAGTAGTCTTATATCAGTTTACCTGTTGAAATGGTAATATATTTTTTAGTATATTGAGTTAAATAAAAAGTATTATTAAACTTAATTTCACCTGCTGCTTTTTATTTTTCATTTAAAATTCCCTCTGTGGCTCTCCTTTGTGGTTCACCCATGTTTCTGTTGGATGCACCATTCCAGGTGTTTTCCTTCATTTTCCCAGTTTCCTCGTCCGAGCTCTGAGGGGCAGACTGCTCCCTGCTGCTTTGCAGCTGAGAGAACCGCGTGTCCAGGGGCCGCAGCCCTGCCAGACCCACACGCTCTGACCTCAGGCCCGCTGCTTTCCCTGCACCTGCTGGGCTGCCCCCGACCCTGTCCCACATGAGCGCAGATCGAAGGCAGCCTTCTCGGTGCGTGTTCAAGTGTCTCTAATGAGCTTCCATAGGAAAGAAATGAAGTCAGTTGGACAGCGGGGAATGAAAGGGAGTGAATCTGTTTACCTTACTGAGTTTATTTTGCTCTTTGTCTTTATTATCTGGTGCGTCTTGACTGTGCAGCCAGTCATTCGGTTTTAGTTTATTTACAAAAGCCTCTTCGGCCTCTGACGTCCGAGTTTCCCAGAAGGCTTTGCTCCAGGTGCTCTCAGAGGGTCAGTACTTTGCAGATGTTTTTAAATAACTCTGATACTCTGTGTAATAACTGCCCCGGGTTTGTATATTCTCTGATGATGTAAAGATTCATTCATCAGCCTTTGGAAGATGAACCCAGCTTCCCTCAGGACTGTGTTTTCGACTGTACCTCTTGAGTTCTGTTGAGTCAGGGATCTCTGTTTAGTCCTAACATTGCACTTGGGCCGACGTGTGTCACAGGCCAGGGTGGGACACGTCGAGAGGCAGCACTGAGAAGGGGTTCTAGTGAGTTTTTCAGACTCTGGGTTTTTAAACATTAGGTTTAAAAAAATTAGTACCTGAGGAGGTAACTGTCCCTTCCTAGAATTATATGGATTTAGCAGAGCAAAATAAAGAGGTAGAAATCTCAAACTTTCATTTAATTAAAAAAAATGTTAATGAATAAGTAACTTTGGATTTTGGCCAAACACAACTTATATGGTTTTATTACAGTAAAACATGCATGATGTTTAAGCCTGGCTGTCATAAAGTTTGACCTCTGTAAGTTCTCACGGTACATAGGGTAGCTGCCGTATTAGGACAGAAATTTTATTTTCTCAACAAACTTACACTGAGCATTTACTGCCTCCCAGGCATGACGTCATGGCTTTCTATGGGTTATTTAATTCTCATCACTTTTCCTCAGAAATCCTCCTATTTCTGTTTTGTAAATGAGGAAATGGAGATTAGAGGGATTACATAATTTACGGAGTCTGTAACTTTTTTGAGATGGAAAGAGCATCTGAACTGAGTAAGCCCAGCCTCAGACATGCAGGCCCGCGCAGCGGAAGTGCCAGCAGAGGAGCGAGGGGTCTGAGCCAGGTTTACCTTTTAGTTTTAAAGTGTACACTCCGGAGGTGAAAAAGCGAGTTTCTTTTTTTTCAGGTTGAGAATCTACTATATCTCAGTTATTCGAAAAGAGAATATCAAATAAAAATAATGTAACGTGAAGCTGAATTCGACCATTTCTTGTGTCCCATTACCCTCTAGTAACTGTTTGCCATTTCAAAACTAAATAAGATTCTGGTATAGGGAGATGTATTTTAGAACCATATTTTCCTGTAAGACTAAATAAGACTATATCATCTTATTTAAGATAAGTTACAGACAGCAATGGCAGGAAGATTTCAGAGCTTCGCCAGCATGTTGAATACAGTATTGTCTATGGTGACAGAATTAGAATGAAATTCTTTTGAGCTGGTTGATTTTATTTCAGACATAAGCTTGGCGCTTACAGCAGATCCGAAAAGGCAGAAGTCAAGATACTTAGAATCAAAGCTGTTTTAGAAAAACTGCAGTGCTTCATTGACATTTTAGGATCTGAGAAAAGCTGCCTCAAATAGTGGGAAAGGGTGAAAGTGATAGTTACAGACAGTCCTCATCTTTCAGTTACACTGTGTCCTACAAGTTCCCTTTTAAAGTGATTGGTTGGCAGACTTTTGGCTCAACGTGGTAGATTGAACACATTCCTAGAACAACTGAAATGACAATAAAGGAGTAAAAAGAAGATACAAAGAAGAAGATGGAGGGTGGATTTCACGAACAAGATAGAGGAAGGCTCTCTGTGACTGCTTCGTTGTTCACGACCACTAGCTGTTGCCCTGCAGGAGACGGTACCTCTGGTCTGTTAACATCAGACCCGACAGTGTGATCTGGTTCCTCCCCACTCACCCCTCCAGGCGGCTCTTGTATAATCCTCTCCCCGCTCCAGGCCTCAAGTACGGTTGTGTGAGTCACTTTGGCCAGAGAGATGTGGGTAGAAGTGAGCAGATATGTACGAACCAGCTCCTGACTGACCACATCTCTTCCTTCTGCTGTGAGGACTCAGGCTGTTTAGGCAGAAGCTGCCCTGTCAGCCTGGGTCCTGGAATGATGGAGACGTGGTACAGAGGTGGCCCATGACAGACACGTACTGTGTAAGCCATTGGCGTTTGAGTGTTGTTTGTTACCGCAGCGTAACCTGGGCTATTGCGACAGACACACAAGCCACACAGGAAAGGGAGGGAATCCAAGCACAGGTTGGAGGTAAAGGAATTCTGAGAGCAGTGGTAAAGAGTCCATGGTGACCCCCTAGGCAGCTGAACTAAAGAAAAGTCTGTTTTAATTAGAGTAGGAAGATGGAGGGCTTCCGGAGGGTGTCCAAGAAAAAGTTTACACCTGAGAGTTTGAATCTCTTAGGGTATTTACAGTTCCTTTTTCAGTGATTTTGCTTAATGATGTAGAAACATTGAAAGCTAAGGGCATAGAAAACAACAAAGGAAGCAATTCTTGATTCCTGGGAAAACAAAATTTCGTACAGAAAAGGAAATTGAGTCATAGTACACCATTTGGCTCCACTGATGATGAAGACAAACACCAAATGTGAGATAGTGTTATACTTTACATAGGAAATATGGAGGGAAAAGTATGTGTGTTTCTAGATCAGAGTGTGCATGTATTGTCAGAAAACTAAATTCTCTTTAGTGGATTTTTTTTAAGAATCAAAAAGTAGTGTAGGGACCTCTCTGGCAGTCCAGGGGTTGAGACTTCACCTTCCAATGCAGAGGGTACAGGTTCGATCCCTGGCCAGGGAGCTAAGATCACACATGCTCCACAGCCAAAAAACGAAAGCATGAAACAGAAGCACTACTGTAACAAGTTCAGTAAAAGACTTTTAAAACGTTCCACATCAAGAAAAAAATCTTTAAAAGAAAAGTATACATGACATATAGAAAAACAGATTGACACAACAGAGAAACCATTGGATCAGAAAGAAATGGAAAGCAGAAGTCACTGTCATGGGGAAGGTTGCTTTTGGGGAGCAGTAGTCAGGCCCATCATGCCTGGAGAAGAACTCTGCTGTCAGTCATAAAACCTCACAGCGTCTGATATTTAAAATTTTATATATATATGTTTTACTTTTATGAAATTAAAAATACAACTGGAGAGGGCTTCTCTGGTGGCTCAGTGCGCCTGCATATCAACCAGCAGGGGACATCTTGTGCCCGTCTGTAGAGCTCGGTCTCCACGGAAGGGACTTTAGCGTACAGTGATGGCAAAGTGAACTCAAGGCTCTCACGGCTCGTGGCCGGGTCTTGGCCCTTTTCTCTTTCCAGTCCCACTTCCATCGCAGGCCAGGCTTCTGTTACATTACCTGGGCTAGCTCATACCTCGTTAGAGTGAGAGATCAGCTTCCAACACCAGCCAAAAGAGAGCAGGTTCACACTGATACTCCTCTCACTGGCTACAGTGAAAGTTGTGGACAGAACAGAATTCCAGAGAGCCTGTGGATTCTGAGAGTAAACAACAGCAGGTTTATCAAAGGGGAAGTGAGAACTTGAAGAACAGCCAGTGTGGTGGCAAGTCTCCTGGTTTATTCGCTCCTGCTTTATCTCCTGAGTGTGACTCAAGAGTGAGCCATGTCCCAGGACTGTGGACAAAACCATCAGAAGCCAGGGGGCACCTCTCTGTGGAGGCCTGGAGAATGCGCTCCTGTGAGCTCAGAGTGTGAAGAGTCTCCCCTCCTCTCCCAGCCAGGCCCGAAGCCGGCTGCCCTGCAAACCCAAGCTGCCACCTCGGCACTGAAGGGTGACAGGCACTTGACGTCCCACAGAAAAGCTGCCTGAGAGACTGGAGAAGGGGCCCCTGTGGTCTCAAGTGTGCAGGGAACTCCTAGGAGATATATATATATATATATATATATATATAGGCTTCCCAGGTTGCACTAGCAGTAAAGAATCTGCCTGCCAATGCAAGAGACGTTCAGTCCCTGGGTTGGGAAGATCTCCGGGAGGAGAGCCTGGCAATGCACTCCAGTGTTCTTGCCTGGAGCCTGGTGGACTGCAGACCATAGAATCACAGAGTCAGACACAAGTGAAGCAACTTAGCATGTACACACACACGCGCACACACACACACACGTCTTCCCTGGTGGCTCAGACAATAAAGAGTCCACCTGCAATGCAGGAGATGCAAATTCAGTCCTTGGGTTGGGAAGATCCCCTGAAGAAAGGAACAGCTAGCCACTCCAGTATTCTAGCCTGGAGAATCCCATGGACTGTATAGCCACTGGGGTCTCAAAGAGTCGGACGTGGCTGAGCGACTTTCACTTTTTCATATATAGATGAGCTTTTTTATTGATATTTCTTTGCTTTACCCTGCAAGCTGCCCAGCTATGGAGTCCACTTGACAATGTGAGAAGTCAGACCTCTTGAAAGAAACCCTGAGTCTGGCCAGAAGACTGGGGAGAAGGGCCCCTGTGAGCTGGAGAGTGCCCTGGATGAAGAGACCCCCTGATTCTATCCCTGAACTGACACAGATCCCAATCTCACCTGTGAGCATCATACACGCCCACACGCCAGAGCCACAGAACCACAGCCGAGGCCTGGAGAACTAACCCACCACGTCCGCCACCACCACGCACCAGGCCAGCCCCTCAGTGGCATCTGCATGGGGCAGACATACCTCTGAAAATAGAGCTGACGTGGGAACCATCGTCCACAGAAGGCGGGACGGGACTTCCTGTCTGTTGTTGTTCCGTCACTCAGACGTGTCCGACGGCAATCCCGTGGACTGCAGCATGCCAGGCTTCCCTGTCCTTCACCATCTCCCCAAATTTACTCAGATTCATGTCCATTGAGTCTGTGATGCTATCTAACCATCCTCCTGTCTAAACCTGAACAAGTCCATCACCGTTTTCAGAAGACTCTGAAGAGTTTTCAGAAGACAGATTCTCACAGTCTCAACAAAACGTCCGAATGCAACACAGCATTATCCATCACACAGAGAGCCAGGAAAATCCGACAGCTCTCGTGGGGAAGGTCGGTCAGCAGATGGCTGCCCCAAGATGACCCACATGCTGGCATGGTAGGCCAGCGGCTGGCTGTAAGGCAATTACTGTGCCCTGTGAGGTGGGACAGGTCCTCAGAGATGAGTGGAAAGATGGAAATTCTCAGCAGAGAAGCAGTGTAAGAACTCAGAGGGAACATTTGGAACAGAATAATAGGGTGTCCAGTGAATGGCCTTACTAGCAGTACAGAGATGGCAGAGGAAGGACGAGTCAGTGAACATGAAATACATCAGTAGATACTGTCTGACCTGAAGAATATACAGGGAAAAGGTTAAACAACAACAACAAAAAAAACAGGGCCTCGCAGCACCTGTTGGCCAATGCCCAAAGGCCTGAATTTGGGTCATTGGAGTCCCATGAAAGGAGAAAGACTGCTGTAGGAAAAGTAGTTGAAGAAAGCATGGCTGAAATTTTTCCAAATTTGGTGAGGCACAAATGTATGGATTCAAGAAATTCAGAAAACCCCAAACAGGGTAAACTCAGACAACCCCAAACAGGGTAAACTCAGAAAAAATCATGCCCATAAACATCATCAAACTGGTGAAAAACAGACTTTAACACACAAAAAGCCTTGAGCCAGAAATGATGCATTACAGAACAAAGTTTTGAACAACAGTAATTTCTTCTTTCTCTCCAAGAAACCTTGGAGTCTGGAGACAGTGCTGTCACCCTAGAATTCTGTCTCTAGTGAAAATGTTCCTCGGAAAGGAAAGTAAAACAAAGATACTCTCAGGTGAAGGAAAACCTTCAGTACTTCCCTGTCAGCAGACCTGCTGTGAAATAAAGGCTGAAAGTTCTTCAGACAGAAGGGAAGTGTTGCTGAGGGAAGGTCGGGGCCTCGGGGGTAAAGGAGGAGCAACATAAATAGTAAAAAAAAAAAAAACGCCCTCGGATTCTTTAAAATG
Organism: Capra hircus; assembly: GCF_001704415.2. NCBI lineage: Eukaryota > Metazoa > Chordata > Mammalia > Artiodactyla > Bovidae > Capra > Capra hircus. The sequence continues at coordinate 107,268,472 of NC_030812.1, read as the reverse complement.
CAAATAACTATCAAAAGCAAAAGTTACAGCAGTATCAGGAGGGGGATTCATTGTGTATAGATGTAACTCACATGCCAGCTGTGGGGTTAAGGGTGGTGGGAGACGAGCTGTGTAGTTGTAAAGCCTTTACATTTTGCTTGAAGTGGTGAAATAACTGTAAACTGAAGTTAGATATGTATAGTGTGATTCCTAGAGCAGCCAGTTAAAAAAAGAAAGAACCAATAGATAGATGAAAACTGAATACTAAAACATTTTAATAATCCATAAGGAGACAAGAAAGGAAGTACCAACAGAGCAAAAGATGGGGAGACAGACCACGGAAATGCTAATTAAAAGAAAGCCACTTGGGAGAAACATACACGTACTACTATGTACAAGAAAAACAACAGGGACCAACGGTATACCACAGGGAGCTCTACTCAATACTTTGCAATAACCTATATGGGAATTGAATCTGAAAAAAGAATATATATATGGCTAAATCATTTGCATACCTGAAATGAGCACAATATTATAAATCAACTATACTTACATTTTTAAAACAAATAGATTTTTTTAAAACTTGCTGAAAGCCAGAGATGCTATATTACTATCAAAATAGACATCAGAACAAAGAGAATTACCAGGGGTAAAGAGATACATTGCATAATCTTAAAAGGATTAATTCACCTGAAATACTTAACCATCATTAATATGTGCACCTGATGATAGAACTTCAGGATACTCAAAAGTTAAAACCCGCAGTTGTGCTTGGAGACTTGAGCTCCGCTTTCTGTGATTGGCTGAACAAATAGCAGCAGCACGTCTGTAGGAGACTTGAATAACACTATCAACTCACTTGAGGCAGTTGACGTTTATCAGACATTCCACCAACCACAGCAGAAGACAGCCTCTTCTGAGGTGCTCGTGGGCCAGCACCCAAGGTCAGCTTTATCATGGGGCATAAAGCAAGCCTAAAGATTTTTAAAGAAATAGCAACCATACTGAGTATGCCCTCTGACCACAGCAGAATTGAACTAGAAACCAGTAACAGATAACCTGGAATACCCGCAAAAGTTTTCAAATTAGACAACACACATCTAAATAACTCATGTGTCAGAGAGGGAAGAAAATTAGAAAACAAGCTGAATAAAGATGAAAAGACATGGCAAATGCGAGTGAAATTGGGCTGGTAGGGAAACTTATAGTGTCAGATACTTCTACTAGGAAAGAAGGAAAGTCTCAAACGGGTAATTCAGGTTCCACTTTAAGAAACTAGAAAGAAGAGCAAATTAAGCCCAAAGCAAGCAGAAGGAAAGAAAAATAAGAGCAGAAATCAGTGAAATAAAACACCGAAAAACAGGAGAGAAAATCAGCAAAACCTAGAACTGGTTCTTTGAAAAAAGTAAAACTGATAAACCTAAACTCCTTGCCAGACTGATCCAGCTTACCTGTCCTGTCTGTACAGGTAAACCATGACTGCCTTCTTCTGTTCTAACTAAACGTGTACATTCCCAAAAGACTTCTCCACAAATCCTCATAGTAATTTTATTTGTAAGAGGATAATAGCAGTGAGGTTTTAGAAAAGGTAGAGGAACCAGAGATCAAATTGCCAACATCCGCTGGATCATCGAAAAAGCAAGAGAGTTCCAAAAAAACATCTATTTCTGCATTATTGACTATGCCAAAGCCTTTGACTGTATGGATCACAATAAAGTGTGGAAAATTCTGAGAGAGATGGGAATACCAGACCTGCCTCTTGAGAAATCTGTTTGCAGGTCAGGAAGCAACAGTTAGAACTGGACATGGAACAACAGACTGGTTCCAAATAGGGAGAGGAGTACGTCAAGGCTGTATATTGTCACCCTGCTTGTTTAACTTCTATGTAGAGTACATCATGAGAAACGCTGGACTGGAAGAAACACAAGCTGGAATCAAGATTGCCGGGAGAAATATCAATAACCTCAGGTATGCAGATGACACCACCCTTATGGGATAAAGTGAAGAGGAACTAAAAAGCCTCTTGATGAAAGTGAAAGAGGAGAGTGAAAAAGTTGGCTTAAAGCTCAACATTCAGAAAACGAAGATCATGACATCTGGTCCCATCACTTCATGGGAAATAGATGGGGAAACAGTGGAAACAATGTCAGACTTTATTTTGGGGGGCTCCAAAATCACTGCAGATGGTAACTGCAGCCATGAAATTAAAAGACGCTTACTCCTTGGAAGAAAAGTTATGACCAACCTAGACAGCATATTCAAAAGCAGAGACATTACTTTGCCGACTAAGGTCCGTCTAGTCAAGGCTATGATTTTTCCAGTGGTCATGTATGGATGTGAGAGTTGAACTGTGAAGAAGGCTGAGTGCTGAAGAATTGATGCTTTTGATCTGTGGTGTTGGAGAAGACTCTTGAGAGTCCCTTGGACTGCAAGGAGATCCAACCAGTGCATTCTGAAGGAGATCAGCCCTAGGATTTCTTTGGAGATCAGCCCTGGGATTTCTTTGGAAGGAATGATGCTAAAGCTGAAACTCCAGTACTTTCCAGTACTTTGGCCACCTCATGCGAAGAGTTGACTCATTGGAAAAGAGTCTGATGCTGGGAGGGATTGGGGGCAGGAGGAGAAGGGGATGACAGAGGATGAGATGGCTGGATGGCATCAAGGACTCGATGGACGTGAGTCTGAGTGAACTCCAGGAGTTGGTGATGGACAGGGAGGCCTGGCGTGCTGTGATTCATGGGGTCGCAAAGAGTCGGACATGACTGAGCGACTGAACTGAACTGAACTGAATAGCAGTGAGAAGGTCAAATTTGCACAGATAGGTCAGAATTTGGAAGCAGCCTCTTGTGAGACGTTGGTTCTCAGTGCCAGGTCACCATGAATGAAGTAGTGTTGACCACCTGTGCTATGCTGAAAGCATTGGCGTGAGTCATAAATTACAGGCCCCTTGTGCAGAGACCTGATCTTGTATTTTATTTGTATTCTGTGTTACCAAATAAACACGGCAAATGACCAGATCTGGGTAAGAAGATAGGTATAATGTGCTTAAACTGAAGTGAAGTCACTCAGTCCTGTCCAACACTTTGCAACCCCATGGACTGTAACCCACCAGGCTCCTCCATCCATGGGATTCTCCAGGCAAGAGTACTGGAGTGGGTTGCCATTTCCTTCTCCAGGGGATCTTTCCGACCCAGGGATCAAACCCAGGTCTCCCGCATTGTAGGCAGATGCTTTACCATCTGAGCCACCAGGGAAATCCAGTCACTGGAGGTACTTTAAGTACATAAGTACATCCAGTCACAATGTACTTAAAGTAACTCCCAGATACTTGTATCTTAATCCGAGTCATTACACACCTACATATGTCTGATGTTTCTGTCCAGTTTAATGATGTTCTGCTCAGGGTGATCGAGAAGGAGCCACAGAGTGGCCCCACTTTCCCAAAATTCCTCCCTCTTTATGACTTCATGATGGAGATTGACACAAAGATCCCGCCTTGAGCTCAGGTCACAGCGCTTGAACCTGGGCAGGTGGCAGAAGATGCCGGGGGTTTCAGTGCCATCAGCCTCTCCTTGGCCTCAGGCCGCTGGGAGGAGCGAAAGTGAAAGTGAAGTCACTCAGTCGTGTTCAACTCTTTGCGACCCCATGGACTATAGCCTATCAGGCCCCTCTGTCCATGGAATTTCCCAGGCAAGAGTGCTAGAGTGGATTGACATTTCCTTCTCTAGTGGATCTTCCCGACCCAGGAATCAAACCCGGGTCTCCCACACTGCAGGCAGATGCTTTACCGTCTGAGCCACCAGGGAGGCAGGGAGGAGCAAAACCTCTCCCAATCCAGCAGATTCTAAGACCTTGAGGCTTTATCATCTGTTGTCTTAACCTTGGAATCAGTTCAGGCAGTTACTACAAAAGCAATTTGAAAGGTTAAAAGTGAGCCCTGTGTAAATTTATTACTAGGGAAATGAAAGCCCACAGATAATGGCAAGTTTATTTTTCCATTCTGAGATCCTTACTGGTATGTCCGTAGCCTCGGATAGTACTTCCTAACCTTTTGGGGGTCACAGAGCCCTTTGAGAATCTGATGGGCTTCCTGCTTGCCTGCCTCCACCACACCCTCAAATATCAGCTATTTTCCTGCTACGGGCCAGGCCTTGTTCTGGGGGGCTGTGCTTTGTGCCGACCCACCTCCAAAAGCACCTGTCTGCACATGCACACACCATCTCCCATACAAACTTCAGGGATTGAGTATTGAACCGCTGAAGTTGTCTAGAGTCCAGAAATCCCTTCAAAGTAATTGTACGGGACCTCCCCGGTGGCACGGTGGACAAGAATCCACCCGCCAGTGCAGGGGACACAGGTTCGATCCCTGGTCCAGGGAGATCCCACAGGCCACAGAGCAGCTAAGCCCGCACAGCACCACCACTGCTGAGCCTGTGCTGCAGAGCCCGCGAGCCGCGACGCCTGAGCGTGAGTGCTGCAAGCGCTGAAGCCCGTGCACCCTGGAGCCACCACAGTGAGAAGCCCACACACCTCACCTAGAGAGTAGCGCCTGCTTACTGCGACTAGGGAGAGGCCCACCCAGCAACTAAGACTCAGATACCTGATGCTCTTACTGGACAGAATCTCAGTGTTTGCAGGAATGACAACAGAATATTGTCCGTTCAGGACCTGGGCAGGGAGAGGAAGATCCTTAAACTCGTTCAGACCACGTTGGCAGGGAGGGGTGGGTAGGAGTTTGACGTTTCATGGCGGTCAGAAGGGGTGCCCTGTGCCATCAGTGGGCTCATTGCTATGCATGAGTGCAGTGGCCGGGGCAGCCTTCAAGGACACTCTACCTGCCCCCCTCCCCCTCCTCCCAGCCTGTGCTTCTTAAAAGAAGCAATTTTAAATTTACACTGTGGTCAACAAATCTTACTCATTGTAGCCTCCTCTGCCATTCTAACTGAAAAACTGACCTCTTTCCTACAAACCATGGCTCAGGAGCTAATGTGTTTTCATACGTGATTAAGGGGCACACGTCTACGGGGAACTGAGTGATGACACTTGTCACTCCAACCTTAAACCCAAGAGTTGCTTTTTTGTTCTCTTGCCGGGGTTCAGCACATGAACAGGTCTAAGCTCTGAAGGAGACTGTTTATCTCAAGGCTGGCCCACTCTGAAAAGCCTCACGACAGCAGAGCCTCACTGTGGGTTCTCGTGTTTCCGCTCTTGCCTTGGGATACCCGACAGCTCCCTGGGTTACATGCTCCGTGCAGGTCCTCAGCGCCCCTCCCGCCTGGCCAGCCAGTTCACACGGCCTTCATTCCTCATGCTCTGGGACCAGGGGACTCACTGCAGACAGGACCTCACCCGGAGTGCAGGGAAAAGCTCTCCTCGGAACTTAACAGTCTGGCACGCGCAGACGAGGGAGACCGGGCGGCAGCCCTGTGTAAGTGGCGCAGACTCGATGTGAGGGGAGCCAGAGAGGGGTCACTGTGCACAGACTTCCCTGGCAGCCGAAGACCCCGCTCCCAGTGCAGGGCCCCTGGCTAGGGAGCTGGACCCCACGTGCCGCAACTGCAAGAGCCTGCATGCCACAACTAAGAACCCAGCGTGGCCAAAAAATACATACATATGTTTAAAATGAGAGGTCACTTTTTACCGAGAAACATCTGTGTAGCAGTGCCGTTTGGATTTACGCTCTGCTCTTGTGGCTCGACAATGACTGTATTTTATCATTTGTGTTTGAAAGTCCAGACTGACACGCTAGAAGTCTGAATCTCGGCAGAGAGAAACTGGATTCCAAAACGTTTTCCGAAATGCTTAACGAGCGAAACGTCTTTTAGTTTCCTTAACACAGTGCTTTGCACGTGGCAATCGCTCAGGATGGCTGCATCGAGTGTTTGTGTCTATTCTTGTCCAAAAATCACTTAGAAAGTAGTCTCAGATAATCAATTTGAAGCTATTGGGATGTTATTTTTAACCCACAGAAGGAAAAAATTACAATTTTTTCATGTTCTTATGGGTTTTGGAGGAAGGAAATTTTAGGCAAGAACTGGTGTTAGAATTATCCTCTATGTCAACCATAGGACTCTAATTTAACAAAGGAACCAAACCATAATTTGACTGCTTATAACTGAAAGGGCTCTGGGTTAAGTGGGGTCTGCTGTTTCCATAATTATAGATTAAGGTCGAAACGAAAGACGTACAGAAACTCCAGCTTATTTTCCCTCAGTCACAGACTGGCATGAGGCCCCATTACTAAACCACTGTTCTGTGAAATCTTAGAAATTTTTCATTGATTATGTATTTTTATGGTTAGTGTATTTCAACAAAGCTATTCCTATCCCTGCTGCTGCTGCTGCTAATTCACTTCAGTCGTGTCTAACTCTGTGCGACCCCATAGACGGCAGCCCACCAGGCTCCCCTTGTCCCTGGGATTCTCCAGGCAAGAACCCTGGAGTGGATTGCCATTTCCTTCTCCAATGCATGAAAGTGAAAAGTGAAAGTGAAGTCTTAGCGACCCCATGGACTGCAGCCTACCAGGCTCCTCCATCCATGGGAGTTTCCAGGCAAGAGTATTGGAGTGGGGTGCCATTGCCTTCTCCGATTCCTATTGCTAGTAAACACTTAATTCAGTAATCTGATTTCAGCATGAGAAAGTCTGTTTTTCATCAAAACAAGTTTCTGACCTGTAAAAAATACTCTGTTTTATGTTTGCCTTAAACATATATTTCCCACAAACTATAATTCTATGAGACAAGACTTATTTTGCTATATCAAGATTCACTCTGGATAACACAGTTTCAGTGTATTTTGGGAAGAATTGACAGTTTTAAGATAATGTAGATGCTTTTCTATGTAAGCTTCAGAATACTATCATTAGATTTGACCGGAATATGCTGTGTTTTCTGCCACACCAAAGCACTAATGCTTGTACACCAAGAGAAACACTTGTAAACCTACAGGTTAATTGCATTATTTGAGCTCTGAGTTGCCGGTGCCTGACAGATAGTCCATCAGGGAACTGGTGTACGGTAGCCTTGTTATAATAATAAATACACAGAAAATGAGAACATTGGTACCCACGCAGTGCTAGGCTGTGAGAATTTACAGCTGCAGGGAGCTGATGGCAAAAGCCCATCAGCATAAGTTATGCCGAAGATGATCAAAGATGATCGGGTGTTTGATGCAAATTAAACTCGGAGTGAGGGCAGGAGCATGACAGGGTTGGTGGAGGAGAGCCCTATGCTGTGAGTCCCGGGGAAGGTGTGGTCGGTCATGGGGAGGACCTGCCTCGTCCAGACTACAACATGTAAGCCAGGATGGAGGCGCCTGTCGTGAAGATGGTTCAAGATCTAACGTCTTGGATTTCAGTTTAACTCAACAAACATCTGTTGGATACACCACACTGCTCGTGATGCGGTGGGGGGAGCAGTAAATACTTATGACATGGGCTTTTTTTTTGTTTAGTCCAAGGATCTACGAAAAACTATAGGAGCAAAGAAGCAGGAGTCTAGAGGAGTCTTGAAGGACAAGGCGTTGGGAGGGAAGACACATCAGAGAGCCCACACCTATCTTCTTGGAGATTTGGGGGTTAACCAGCCAGTTTATGGGCAGAATTAAACTATAAATGGCCAGCAAAACAAAATAAATTGTTCCTATTTATATTTGTTATCACCCATGACTATTTCTGCTTCTAATTTTCGTGTTTATTTACTCTGTTAAATCTCCCAGACTAAAGCAACTTTCTCCTCAAATAAATAAAATTAGGAAGTTAGTATATAATTGAGAAGATTCCATGTGACTGTTCATGAACCTGAGGGCAGAGACAGACCTCAGATTCCCTGTTTGGGGAGCATAAAGACCTCTGTGGAGGTTTGGAAGGTCTAATGACATAACATGCATTTGTTAGAAGTGAAACCTTTGGAAGATTAACCCATCTTTTCCTCTGAAGACAGTGAATTCTCATTTACAGTTGGGAGATCCATATAATGTGATCCAAATTAGTGTACCAGCTTAGTCGAGAGGCTGACTCTGTCATTGTCTATGGCCTTAACTTGGTAAGGAGGTTGTTTAGGAAGAGGAAGGTTGTTTCACTTCACAGCACTCGTCCAGGCTTTCTCCTGTTTTTCCCAAAATGTGCATGCCTCAGTCACTCACAGAATACAAGCTGCTTCTCATCCACTGGGCACCTCTAATGTCAGGAGGTCATGGGACCCCTGATGTGTGAGGTGCAGTACAACCATGTCACATGAAAAGAACCAGACCAGGGGCCGAAGATAGCAGTGCTATGTGGACTCTCGGGGCCAGCGAAGGTTCTGTCCGGGTTTGGTCAGTGGAGCTGAGGCAGAAGATGAATGAAAGAATGTGACTTTATAGGCATTAAAGAGCATGCGGATGGAATGCGTCTTTAGTGCAGAGTCTGAATGGGGCGGAAAGGCCGGTCAGCACAAAGCAGCCATGCAGCCCGTTGCCCAGCCATGGATACAGAGCCCCCCTCACAGCCCCTGCCCTCAGACACCCCGCTTCCTGCACCCCCTTCTCCTCCTTCCCTCCACCCTACCTTTGGTCCTTGTGAGAGTTCACACGAACCTTAGTTTAAACAAGATGACTTCCCATCTCTTATAACCAAGTCTCCAAGTCATTCAAACATAGACACTGTTTTTATGCGTTATGTATTCTGTTTGTAAAGCCAGAGGAGGGGCATATTTTACGCAAACAGATTGAACCTGGAAATCGAGAAACAGAACTGTGACCACAGGAGACCACCGTCCACCCCAGGTGTCAGGTGCTTGAACTGCCCACCTGCGCCCACCTCCAGCTCTGAGGGTTCACACCCTCACTCTCTGTTTAACTATCCTGTGGTCTTTCGGAAGGACAGTAGCTGTATATGTGTGCATGCGCACACACAGGCACGCTTAGGAACAAATGCCAGTAAATCAGTCACCATCCTTGAGGTCGAGCTACAAAAACTATCAAGGGAAAATCAGGACAAGAAATCAAGCAATTCTGTATTCGAGCAAAGCCTCAGCAACAAGTGTTTACACCAAGTATATGATTAGATGTTCTTCGTCCTTCCACTGGGATTATTATTCCACTCATTTGAGAAAGACTTACTGAAGGGAATGGGGTTTGAAGGAATTTTAAGATTTTTGGCTTATCCTTAAGTGCCCAGAAGAGGTTTGTGTAATTACACTCCCTGGTTTCCATGGCTTTTCCCAGTGCAAAGAGAGGACTTAAATGCCTTCTTTCCTGCCTACTGTCCTGCCCTTTTGAGAGAAATTAGTGAGATCGCTTTGAAAGGGAATGACAGCAGGGTGGGAGGGGCGGGAGCAGCACCGCACCAGACATCCTGTCCTGCTCGCACAGACGTCACTGTCGCCGTTCTAGCTTACCTCCTCAGTGACCATATGGAAGTATGGCTTGTATTTTAAAGTTGCGCACGTTAGCGTGAATATCGCTGAAAGATCGCAAACCCCCTTCACGATTTGGAGTTGAAAGATTTTTGAGACCAAATATGGAACAAATGATGACTGTCTTCAAAGGAGATTTCTAGAAATAGTTGTTAAGACATAAACTAGATGAGGTAATCCCCAGGGAGGCTGCAGAATCGCCTCATGCACCGTGATAGTGAGGATCGGAGATCCCCAGATGCAGGTGCGCTCAAGGACATTGGCTTTTCCCTCTGTGACCCTTTCAACCAGCCTCTTCAAATATCAATTTTAGACTTTTCTGCTGGATAAATTTAAAAAGAAGAAAACAAGACCATCAGATACCATCAGCTTGCTCTCTTTCATGTCTGTTGTACCCTCAACATTCAGATGTGAAATCTAATACATAAATTCTGTTTTGCTCATCTTTCTTATAGAATTAGAAGGAAAGTAGAAGGTGTAAATAGATGGCATTTTAACAGACAGGTCCCAGCGGTGGTACCTTGCCTGCTGCCTCAAACATTGCTCTTTTCAACCAAGAATCCCCAAAGCATGACATAAACCAGGTTAAGGCAGTTTTAAGGCAGAATTTCACAGCTGTGCTTTTAAAGGCCTGTATTCATCAACAGGATAAGACTGCACGCAAAGTGTTCATGACATGGGGAGGCCCATCCTGGGCGTCATTAACTGATTTAGAGTGAATATCAACAGTATCTCCCTAGTTCTCCCCCCATCTTGGGGTCTCTTACCTCCAGGAGAGACATAGGAGCAGCTCAGCTGAGCCTCGTGTACCAGCGTACCCCTGGAGCCCGCCTGGGTGGCAGCAGGGCGGCGGGGCAGCGGCTGGTACCCGGGCGTGGAGTGGGGGAAGAAGGCTCGCAGCATGGTGGGTTGGGGCCCCAGAGTGCTCAGAGCATCTCCCGCTGACCGCTCAGTACCCCGTGTCCCAGGCTCGAGCTAGGCTGCAGCGACCACTCTCAAGCCTGAGAATGCCAGGAGCACACCTTCTCCCTCGGTCCTGTTCAGCTTGTCTTCTTTCCTCCCTGCGGCGCCCACTGCCCACCCCAGGCTGGCCTCACCCTGTGGCCGCCCGGGAAGAAGGGAAGCGAGATGTGATGGATCTATCAGCCCGTCAGCTCGGCACCTCCCGGCCGGTGACAGGCTCTGGTTTGCGTGGGTCACCACCAGCCGCTGGGACACAGGACAGCGATAGGCCTGCCCAGCTGGGAACGCAGGCCCGAGAGGCGGGGGCTCCCGTGGAATGTGGCCCAGGCTGGGAAACTATTTTAAGGAGAAGAAAGTTAGGCCCAGTTCTGTGTGTTATCTCATGCTCTCTCTCGGGAGCAAGGACTTGGTAAATCTGTTTTTCCTCCTCGACTGTTTTAAGTTGTACATTCAAATGGCACATTAACTGGGATGAAAAGAGTTGTTTCAATATGACCCCGTTCTAATCTTAGAGCCATGCTGCTTTAGAGATAAGCAGTCAGTCGGGTCCTCAGGAAACCTCCACGGTGTCCCTCCATCCCTTTAGGCCCGGCCCGCTCTCCCTCCCCCCCATCAACGTCTGAAAGATGTTCCCACGGATATCTTCCCCTCCATCTGTATTTCGGGTTTCTCGTAGTAATGACATAGTCAGACTGCTTTCCCATTTATGTCAATAGTTTGCTTGGCGGCCGATCCTTACGAGAACCTGGTTCCTTATGTCAAGTGTCACAAGTGAGTAACATCCCCCCAGATGGCAACAGATGTATTTCTACTTTCACGTTCTCCTGACAAGGCATAAATGGCTGCTCTTCCCCGGCTACCAGGCTTCCACTTCCTCGGTGACGTGTTTTTCTCCACTGCTATCACTTTCCTCCTTTGGTAGTTCTGGAAAATTCTATCTCCACGGAGAGGAAGTTTTCACTGTAACCAGAGAACGGAGCTAGATCCTGGGTTTGTAACGAGGACTGAAGCCTCCAAAACACACACCGCCTGCAGGTTTCTTAGTCGCTGTGATCTTAGTGTCGGTGGTCCAGTCCACTCTCACTCGGGGGCACAGGGCGGTGGGTCGGCCTGCGGGAACCTGTGGGGGCAGCTAGCACCGGGGATCAGTGTCCCTGAGCCGGGAAGAGCCCGGAGTCAAGTCCTAAGAGCCTCGCTTAATGGTCTTGGGGTGAAAGACTTTTTTTGGCTACTAAGGCTCTCAGCGCATCGGCTTCAAAATTCTGACTCTTTTTTTCCAGTGTCCGTGTATCAGAGAGCAGTATGTGTGTGTGTTTCAAAGAACAGTGGTCCGATCAAGAGAAAGCTGGAGTTTTTTTCCACTTGCCCCGCCCCTGCACTCGCAGATAAGATAGACTCCTGGTTCACGGACCACAAAAATTACCCCCATTTATAGGGGTCAGATTTATAGAGTCCTTTTAAAGGCATCTGCTTAACAGCACTAAAACGACACTTCCTGTACCTTTTGATATCTGAATCTTTACTGACAAGAAACAGAAAGACCCACAGGGCCACTGGTAGGTGAGTCGGGATGGGACGGGGGCAGTGAGTAAAATGTCACAAATGTTTGAATGATCAAATAATACCCATATAATTAAATATTTCGGAAGTTTAAATTAAGAAAATTATTTTCTTTTAAAAGTATATTTTGTTGGCTCCCATTGCCCTGTCATAACTTAGCAGCTGTTTTCGGTGAAGACTTTTTAAATGTGTGTGTAGTTAATGTGTTATTAATGTGGTTAATATTACCAGATCCTCAACTAGATCTTTATAAACTTATTTTTTACTTGTTTGTGTCATTGTTTAGTCGCTAACTAGTGTCCAACTCTTTTGAGACCCCATGGACTGTAGCCCGCCAGGCTCCTCTGTCCATGGGATTCTCCAGGCAAGAATACTGGAGTGGGTTGCCATTTCCTCCTCCAGGGGATCTTCCCAACCCAGGGACTGAATCCGAGTCTCCCACGTCTCCTGTGCTGGCAAGTGGATTTTTTACTGCTGGGCCACCTGGGGGACCTTTGGACCTGTTTAGCCTTTGCTATAAAAATGACATAGATCGTACATACTAATATATACGACTTACTTGAAAATTAACTGAATCAGTAGCAACTGTATTATGCCACATTGTTCTTTCATCACTAAATCATCAAGTCGTGGCTGCATCTAGTCTTTAAACAGTTGTAAATATTCTGTGCAGACACTTTGGTGTTGCAGATTCATTACTGAATTTTATTTTCTCAGCACTGTATCCTCACTTAAGGCCTCCAAACCCAATCTTTCAGTTAATAATACCTTCCCAGGAAAAAGGAGAAGGGAGAGAAGCTTCCAGGCCTAATATGTGTGTCAGGTGTCCAACAGTTATAGAAGATGGAGCGTGTGTGTGTGTGTGTGTGCACGCGCGTGTGTGTGTGAATGTGTTTCTATGTGTGAGTGAGAGCTCTGTGTGAGCGTGTGTATGTGAGAATGTGTGTGTGAACGTGTTTGTGTGTGTGAGTGAGGTCTGTGTGAGCGTGTGTATGTGAGAATGTGTGTGTGTGAATGTGTCTGTGTGCGTGAGAGCTCTGTGTGAGCATGTGTATGTGAGAATGTGTGTGTGTGTGAACGTGTTTGTGTGCGTGAGTTCTGTGTGAGCATGTATATGTGAGAATGTGTGAGTGTGTGAACATGTGTGTGTGCGTGAGTTCTGTGTGGGCGTGTGTATGTGAGAATGTGTGAGTGTGAACACGTGTGTGCGTGAGTTCTGTGTGGGCGTGTGTATGGGAGTATGTGTGAGTGTGTGAACATGTGTGTGTGCGAATGAGTTCTGTGTGGGCGTGTGTATGTGAGAATGTGTGTGTGTGAACGTTTGTGTGCATGAGTGAGTTCTGTGTGAGCGTGTGTATGTGAGAATGTGTGAGTGTGTGAACATGTGTGTGTGCGTGAGTGAGTTCTGTGTGCGTGTGTGTATGGGAGAATGTGTGAGTGTGTGAAGGCATGTGAGGCAGCGACGCTGCAGAGCTGGAGGTGAGAGAGTTGGGGCTCGTCTTCAGTCTGCTCATTGGCTATGCGCTCGCCACGTGCCTGTTGTGTCCAGGTGCTGTGTTTGCAAGGACAGGACACTTCGGTGTGCGTCTGTGCATGCGTGTGTGTCTGAGTGCCTTCTCTTGGGGCTGAAAAAGCCCCAGCTCAAGGATTTCAAGCTTCAACTCCAGCAACTAGTTCATTTATTCTACGAGTATGTACTCCGCTCATGGTGGAAAGGGGATTTGTTTCCCCTTCTTGAAGACACTCATTCACTGGTCCTCTGGGTTTCTTGCAGTGTCCATCTATGGAATTTGGTTTTATGACAAGGAAGAGTGCCAAAGAATCGCAGAGCTAATGAAGAAGTAAGTGCTGTGGGATGTGTTCTGTGTTGCTGAGTGTGTGGGACTGCACCGCGGGGTAAACAGAGCCCGTCTCTGATAGCAGCTCCTTCACCACGCTTAGGAACACCTTCACCGTTACTCACCAGATGAAAAATAAGCGTAAATGACAATGTCTCACACTTCCACTCGGCAAGATTTATTTTGTAGAATAGTCCCCCTCTTTTTTTTCTGTGCATGTGATCTGTAATATCAATTTTTCTGGGTGGCAGTTTTCCTTAATACCATCCTCATTTGTAAATTAGCAGCTTTTTCCTCTGAAAAGCTATTAGTATATCTCAGTGAGGAGAACATTCAGAGTCTTTCTGAAAGGCTGCCCCTTCTCCTCTGGTGTCCCCATGCCCTCCTGCCCCAAGGACTGCCCTCCATCTGCCTGTGGGTCTTGAACCTCCTTCCCGTGTGACTCTTTAGGGCTTTGCTCAGTCTTTGTTTTCAATATCTTTGGAAATACCTGAGCTAATACTAGTTTAGGGATCAGCAGATGGACTCTCTCTGTCTCTCTCTCTGTCTTGTGTTCCTAGTGTCTTTTCTATTAACCTTTCCAGGCCTTGTTGACTGGTGCCAGTAGGCATGAGACTGGGGGGTATGTACATGACTGTCTCCTGGTCCCGCTCTTGCTCCCCTGATGACCTGAAAGGAAGCCCAGGGCAGCACACTGTCCCCCTGGGGATCTGTCAACCCTCTGAGGTTCTTGAGCCCCAGGGCCGCTCTGGGAAGGGAGTTATTTCCCTGCATTCCTGTGGCTGGTTCAGAGCTTGGGAGCGAGTGAGCTTCCTGCATGCCATGACCCTGGGCCGGGACTGGGCTCAGCCATACACGGAATCCAGCTGCCTCCCACACAGGCTCAAGCAAGCAGCTCCGTCTACAAGAGAACCAACCATTTGTCAGTTTTAAATCCTAGGTCACTGAAATGGCCAAAGTAGCAGGGAAACCTATACATTACCATCTGTCAAATAGATAGCCAGTGGGAATTTGCTGTGTGGCTCAGGGAGCTCAACCCAGTGCTCTGTGACAACCTAGGGGTGGAAGATGGGAGGGAGGCTCAACAGGGAGGGGCCATATGCAAACCTGTGGCTGATTCTTGTTGATGTATGGCTAAAAAGTGGCCCTAAAATATGGGCTGGGGGGAGCACTTTTTTATAGATAAGACTGATTTCTGAAAAGCCGAGCTGGTAAGAGCTAATTTTAAGTAAGCAGCTCAGGCTGCAGATGGTGATTAAGTGTGTTCAAACTGGTATTTACCACCATAACAGCTAGTTCCTAGAACATTCCTGTGATTGTAAACTGCGGTGGATAATAATAGCAGGGCTTCATATAGATTAAAAGGCACCGTGTCCCCCAGCCAGGAGGCCATGTGAAGACACTCAGGCTCTGTGGCGATGCCTCAGCAGCCGGGGCAGGACCTGCTTGGTGTCGAGCAATTAGCCAAGCACGATGCATGTGGACTCCCCGCCCATCCTCAGAGCTGAGCCTCAGCGAACCCGCAGCTTGCTTTCCCCACAGACCTCATGGCAGCGATGGGGAAGCACGAGCCGTGGTCAGAGCCCTCCCAAGGAAGGGAGACGCACCCCCTGCCAGCGGGAAGCGGCCTGGCCTCCCCTCTGCAAGGTGTTCCGGAGGACAGAGGCGCTTCCCAGCGCTGTGTTTTCACACCCCCTCTTCTGGGGTGGTACCTTCGCTGTGCTTCTAAACCACCCAGGACATGGGGGCTGGGCTCAGCTGCGCTTCGACTCCCAGGCACTTTGGAAGAAGGGGGAGACTGGATCTGCCGTGTTGGGAACCTAGTCTCCAGGTGAGAACCCTGAATTGGGTTCCTCAGCAGTTCAGGGGTCCCTCCTAATGCTCACAATGAGGAGTCACAGACTTCTTCTGAGAAGGACCCGATAGTGAATACTTTCAGCCTTTCGGGGCCACCTGGGTGACTGCGCCAGATGCAGTCCAGTGGTCAGTGAACTTGGGACCTCGACTCCCATGTTTCTCCCATCAGTTCCAGTGGTCTTTTTTCTAACACGATTGTAACAAGATAAAAACAACTGGGTGAGAACTGGCTGGTTGTGTTGAGCTGTCTTTTCTGGTATGGATCTCGTCTTTGTTTTTCTAGCCTCACTCAGTACGAACAGCTGAAAGCCCACCACGGAGCGGGAGCCGGGGCCTCGCCCGTGAGCCTCAGCTCAGGAGAGGGCAAGGAGGCCGACATCTTGCGGATGCTGACCAAGGCCAAAGACGAGTACACGAAGGTGAGTCCCGTCCCCACGGTGACGCAGACTCAGATTCCAGGTGGGGACCTGCCCGTTGAGGCAGACTTGGTCCCCTTCCTTCCGCCAAACAGAAGCCTGTGAGTAACACCATCCTTGTTGACTTTTAGTAGACTGAAGACTGTTTGCTTTTAAGTGGATTAAAGCGCAGTCCCAGGGGCTTCCCTGGTAGCTCCACGGTAAAGAAGCCGCCTGCCACTGCAAGAGATGCAGGTTCGGTCCCTGGGTCGAGAAGATCCCCTGGAAGAGGAAATGGAGCCCGCTCTAGTGTTCTTCTCTGGAGAGTCCCATGGGCTCTGGTCTATAGGATCTGGTGGGCTGTGGTCTATAGGATCGCAAAGAGTTGAACGTGACTTAGCAACTGAGAAACAACAGCAGAACACATCGTGTGCACACTGTTCATCGCTCAGCTGAGCGATGAGGAACAGAGGACGCTCTTCCTCCTGCCGTCACCAGCCAGGGAGCGTCCAGAAGCACCTGCGCAGTCACACTGTCCTTGCTCCACGTCCTTCTCGCCTCTCACTGCCCAACGTGTGACACCAGGGCCCTGCCGGGGCACCCACCGTGTGACCAGGGCGATCCAGCCTCGCCGCCCTGGAGGAGCCCCCTCCTCCTCTACTCATCCGTCGGCAGGGGACATCTTTGAAGGCTCACTTCACATGTTCTCGGTCCCTCATGTGGCTTCTGACCCACCCACTGGGGGTACCTGCCCCGAGAGCCCCCAGGTGGGGCAAGTCTGCTCACGTCTGTGTCTCTTCCGATACACAGAGCGTGGGCATCATAAGCGGCCCAGGCCTGGGTACGGGAAGGTGGGCATGGAAACACTGCCCTTCCTCAGGAGTCTTGCTATGAGAGCATGGATCTCCAGTGACCACAAGTCTTCAGGAGGACAGAGTGCTGGATGTCGGGCACATCCCAGGAGAACAGCACAGCTCTGATTGAGTCTTACACCAGTTGACCACTGAGGCCTCTGCAACTCCAAACCTCTTAAATGTGTGATAATCCCAGAAAGTGAGAGAGGAAATACTTTGAGCTGGAGGAAGATGATATTGATAAAGCGAAGCCTGGCAACACTACAAATGCCTTTTTACATGAAGTTAATAGAGTAATTTGAAAAACTTATATTGGACAATATTTTATGTTTTCTCCCTGAAGAAGCAAATGCCTAGCAGCACCGTGACCTTGAGCTTCCTCCTCCATTAGACTTAGTTGGAGGGCAGGTGAGGTTGGGGCAGTGGCCGGGCCAGGGGGGTCAAGGGCTGTGGGGCTACATGCCGAGTCTTTAGAAGTGGCCTGTTGTGAAGAACATGTGTGCACACGTATAACTGAACCACTTTTCTGAACACCTAAAGCTAATACGATTTTGCAGCTCAACTATACTGCAATAAGAAAAATAAAATGATCGGTGGACTATTCTGTATTTAAGACTGTTTTGTGGTTTAAGGCAAGAAGGAATATTTGTCCTCTGGATATACATCTGAGTTAGCTATGAAATTAAAGAACTGTTGTATCTTGATGTTCAATGAGAAGATTTAGTGGAGAAAGGGAGATCAGTGGAGAAATAACTCCAGAAAGAATTAAGAGAGCCAAAGCAAAAACAGCACCCAGTTGTGGATGTGACTGGTGATGGAACCAAGGTCCGATGCTGTAAAGAGCAGTATTGCGTAGGAACCTGGAATGTTAGGTCCATGAATCAAGGCAAATTGGAAGTGGTCAAACAGGAGATGGCAAGAGTAAACGTCGACATTTTAGGAATCAGCAAACTAAAATGGACCAGAATGGGTGAATTTAACTCAGATGACCATTATATCTACTACTGTGGGCAAGAATCCCTTAGAAGAAATGGAGTAGCCATCATAGTCAACAAAAGAGTCCAAAATGCAGTACTTGGATGCAATCTCAAAAACAACAGAATGATCTCTGTTTCCAAGGCAAACCATTCAAGGTCACAGCAACCCAAGTCTATGCCCCGACCAGTAATACTGAAGAAGCTGAAGTTGAACAATTCTATGAAGACCTACAAGACCTTCTAGAACTAACACCGAAAAAAGATGTCCTTTTCATTATAGGGGACTGGAATGCAAAAACAGGAAGTCAAGAGATACCTGGAGTAACAGGCAAATCTGGCCTTGGAGCACAAAACAAAGCAGGTCAAAGGCTAACAGAGTTTTGCCAAGAGAACGCATTAGTCATAGCAAACACCATCTTTTCAGCAACACAAAAGAATACTCTACACATGGACATCACTAGATGGTCAATACCAAAATCAGATTGATTATATTCTTTGCAGCCAAAGATGGAGAAGCTCTATACAGTCAGCAAAAACAAGACCGGGAGCTGAATGTGGCTCAGATCATGAACTCCTAATTGCCAAATTCAGATTTAAATTGAATAAAGTAGGGAAATCCACTAGACCATTCAGGTATGACCTAAATCAAATCCCTTACAATTATACAGTGGAGGAGACAAATAGATTCAAGAGATTAGATCTGATAGACAGTGTGCCTGAAGAACTATGGACTGAGGTTTGTGACATTGTACAAGAGGCAGTGATCAAGACCCAAGAAAAAGAAATGCAAAAAGGCAAAATGGTTGTCTGAGGAGGTCTTACAAATAGCTGAGAGATGAAGAGAAGCTAAAGGCAAAGGAGAAGAGGAAAGATCCTCAGTGATCAGTGCAAAGAAATAGAGGAAAATAATAGAATGGGAAAGACTAGAGATGTCTTCCAGAAAATTAGAGATACTAAGGGAACATTTCATGCAAAGATAGGCATAATAAAGGGCAGAAATGGTATAGATCTAACAGAAGCAGAAGATATTAAGAAGAGGTGGCAAGAATACACAGAAGAACTGTACAAAAAAGATCTTCATGACCCAGATAATCACAATGGTGTGATCACTCACCTAGAGCCAGACGTCCTGGAGTGCAAAGTGAAGTGGGCCTTAGGAAGCATCACTACAAACCAAGCTAGTGGAGGTGATGGAATTCCAGTTGAGCTATTTCAAATCCTAAAAGATGATACTGTGAAAGTGCTGCACTCAATATGCCAGCAAATTTGGAAAACTCAGCAGTGGTCACAGGGCTGGGAAAGGTCAGTTTTCATTCCAATCCCAAAGAAACAGAATGCCAAAAAATGTTCAAACCACTGCACAATTGCACTTATCTGACATGCTAGCAAAGTAATGCTCAAAATTCTCCAAGCAAGGTTCAGCAATACGTGAACCGTGAACTTCCAGATGTTCAAGCTGGATTTAGAAAAGACAGAGGAACCAGAAATCAAGTTGCCCAGCATCTGCTGGATCATCGAAAAAGCAAGAGAGTTCCAGAAAAACATCTGCTTTATTGACTACACCAAAGCCTTTGACTGTGGGGATCGCAGCAAACTGTGGAAAATTCTTAAAGGGATGGTAACAGCAGACCACCTGACCTGCCTCCTGAGAAATCTATATGCAGGTCAAGAAGTAACAGTTAGAACTGGACATAGAATAACAGACTGGTTCCAAATCAGGAAAGGAGTATGTCAAGGCTGTATATTGTCACCCTGCTTATTTAACTTATATGCAGAGTACATCATGTGAAATGCTGGGCTGGATGAAGCACAGGCTGGAATCAAAGATTGCTGGGAGAAATATCAATAACCTCATATGTAGATGACACCATCCTTATGGCAGAAAACGAAGAACTAAAGAGCCTCTTGATGAAAGTGAAAGAGGAGAGTGAAAAAGTTGGCTTAAAACTCAACATGCAGAAAACTAAGATCACAGCATCCAATCCCATCACTTCATGGCAAATAGATGGGGAAACAATGCAAATAGTGACAGACTTTATTTTGGGGGGGCTCCAAAATCACTGCAGATAGTGACTACAGCCATGAAATTAAAAGACGCTTGCTTCTTGGAAGAAAAGCTATGACCAACCTAGAAAGCATATTAAAAAGCAGAGACGTTACTGTGCCAACAAAGGTCCATCTAGTCAAAGCTATGGTTTTTCCAGTAATCATCTGTGGATATGAGAGTTGTCCTATAAAGAAAGCTGAGTGCCAAAGAATTGATGCTTTTGAACTGTGATGTTGGAGAAGACTCTTGAGAGTCTCTTGGACTGCAAGGAGATCCAACCAGTCCATCCTAAAGGAAATCAGTCCTGAATATTCATTGGAAGGACTGATGCTGAAGCTGAAACTCCAATACTCTGGCCACCTGATGGGAAGAACTGACTCATTGGAAAAGATCCTGATGCTTGGAAAGGTGAAAGTCAGGAGGAGAAGGGGACAACAGAGGATGAGGTGGTTGGATGGCATCACCAACTCGATGGACATGAATTTGAGTAAGCTCTGGGAGTTGGTGATGGACAGGGAAGCCTGGCGTGCTACAGACCATGGTGTTGCAAAGAGTCAGACACAACTGAGCAACTGAACTGAACTGAAAAATTTTAAAGTAGAAGAAAGAAAATGAAATTACCCATAACCCTACCACCCAACAATGTCTGCCTTTAGCACTTCAAGTATATTTTCCCCCAGGCTTCCCTGCCTCGTGGGTACTCGTGTCTGTGTGATAAACAGGCTCATGTGATGTAGCTGTTAAAGCCTCAGGTTCTCTGCAAAGAATCCGTTATACACTTTTGCCAATTCTGTCTGTTTTTCCAAGTAAGGAAGGGCATAGAAGCTTTGGGTAGGGAGAGGCGTAGAAGCTTCAACCACTGGATAATGAGCTGCAAGCCTCGGAAGTCAGTCTTGTTCTGAGCACTTTTTACATGAAAGTGAAGCTTCATTGGTAGATGGCCTGTGGTGGTGACTCAGGAAGCAGCTGCTGGCCGCTTCCCCTGGGGGGTGCTGTCCACGGCCCGCCTCAGCGTGTGCAGAGTAAAGCAGTTGGCAACCCAGGGACCCTGAGCGCAGAAGGGAGCACTTGCAGAAGTGAGCTGAGCTCCGCTGTCTTCGGCATAGCCAGCAGGCTGTCCAGCCTTTTCACGCCAGCATTCCATCAGTGACTCTGTTGGGGACCACACTCTGGTCTCCTGTTCCTGATCCACATCTCGGAAGCCAGGCCAGTGGTCCTGTGGCCATAACTCACCTGAGAGTTAGAAATAACTTTTTATGACTCAGAAAGTGATTCCATGTGCCATTTAATACTAGCGCCAAATATGCGAATGGTGGACGGAATTCTTGGCTGAAAAAAATCCTTTGTGCAGTGAACTTTCCAAACCGAAGCAAGCACAGTGGTGATCAGCCCCAGCCCCGACATCCTCGGGTAGAAAGTGCAGCCAACAGCCACGAAGCTTACGGAAACACTCAGGGTCCGGGGGCGGGAGTTGGGGGGGAAAGTTGTATTCACGGCCACTCCACGCTGGGGACAGAGAAGTGTGTCCTGGCCCGAGGGCACAAGTGTGCCATGGAAACGAATGATGCCACAAAGCCCACCTGGCAGAAGCCCGCACTTTACAGTTTTATTTGCTGTTTCAGCGAGGGAGTCACAGACAGCGCTGCTGCACTCTCCCTGCTATGAATCCCAGTGTGTGAGCAATTGCATGGTTGATTAGATTAATGGGTGGTGATGACTCGGGATCTGAAATGACGAGGCTTGTCTCTCATCTCTTTCTCTGTGAAATTCTAATTTGTAGTGAGCGGTTCAGAACACTCGGATTTGAATTATTCTGTTTATGCAAAAATCACTCATTAAATAAGGATGATGTTAGTAATTTTTAAAAATCAGTGGTTTGAGTCAGCTTTCCCCATTGGTTTATAGACCAAGGTCAGTCGCTCTGAGAACACAGCTCTCCAGTCTTAAGTCAGCTGCCAACTGGGCTTGGAGCCCTCCCCTGACCCAGACGAGGCGCCAGGGGAGCCTTTGTATTGCTGATTACCGTGGGAGAGCCGGAGACTTTGTTAAAGCTGCTGCTTCTCAAGCAGACCCCCAGACTGTCACACCTCCGGGCGTCTCGGGGCCTCTGGATCCTGCAGGCCGATGGAGTACCGCTGAATTGTGCCGCTGCGACACACTCAATCTGAATTTGGTTTAGACTCAAACATAGCTTGGGCTTCCCAGGTAGCACTAGTGGTAGAGGACCCACCTACCAATGCAGGAGATGTAAGAGACCTTGGGTTCGACCCCTGGGTCAGGAAGATCCCCTGGAATAGTAAATGGTTACCCACTCCAGGATTCTTGCCTGGAAAATTCCATGAACAGAGGAGCCTGGCAGGCTACCATCCGTGGTGTCACCAAGAGCCAGATACAACTTAGCAGCTGAGCACACAGATACGATAAAGAGCATGAAGGTGCGTTCTTCTCAAGAGATTAAAGTTTCTTTTACACCGAAAATGAGGTGGTTTTTTCCATTTCAGTGTAAAACCTGCTCCGAGCCCAAACAGATCAGCAGCTCGTCCGCCATCCACGACAACCCCAACCTCATCAAGCCAATTCCAGTGAAACCCAGTGGGAGCCGGCAGCAGCGGGGCCCTCGGCCCAGCCAGGTGCACGGTCCTTGCTCTCCACCCGGTCCCAGTGATTCCTGAGGGACTTTGGCCCTGAGGCTGGTCAGAGGCGAGGGGGTGGGGGGCTGTGCTATGGAGGTGCCCTAGTAGTTGATCCAGGAAAGAGAGATTTCAAAGTGCAGGTTTTGTCATTATGTATAATTTGCTCTTCCTACAAAGGATTGCCGTTTTGACATTTGGCATTTCCCTTACTCTGTGAACTTGATTCCTTAGAGGTTAATTTGTTCCAAAAAGACAGCAGCCTAGTACCACATTGGAGCTGACGATACTATTACCCGTTGGGCCATATCCTTCTGAAGTTGGCCACTGACAAGAGATGCAGCCCTCCCCACTTAGCGCCCAGTCTGGGGCCATGTGCCCTGTGTGGGTGGGACTCCTGGCCTAAGGACTGGTGTCAAGTCCCCCTTTAGACCCCATGACCCTCGCTGCATTTGCATCTAAGATACAAACTTGAAACATGACATCAGTTTTTGTATGAGTATATATATTTTTCAGAATACGCCAGCATCAGCAAAAGGGCTGATCTGCAAGTTCCATCACTGAGTGTGGGTGTAACCAATACCTATGGTTATTCTTCATCAAAAAAAGTTTTTATAAGGGAATTGTTGGTTTAAATCAACTTTAAAGATGAACATGGAGCCAAAAGACAGTCTCATGCAAGTCTTGCATTGAATTTTTTTTAAATGTCTTTTCTAATTATTTTTTAGTTTTTATTATAAGCTTGCTTTTCGTGGAAATTGTTTACAAGAGAAACTGGAATGTGTGTCTTTAGGGTACACGCATGTTCTCCTAGCAGAGGCACCAGGGCACAGGCAGGAAGGAAGAAGGCCTGTCGCCAGCCACAGGGGCATCTACGCCTCTGACGGGCTGTTAGAGCTACTACTCTGTATTCGCATCAAGTTAGAGAGAGTGATGACTTAGAACTCTCCAGCCCTTAATTTCTGTCATTCTGTGGAAAACTGTCAGGAATTCGGAAACCCTTGTGTTTCTGTGTTTGCTCAGTGTCCCAGGTACTTTGCAGGGGGAGGTGTACTTCCTGCTGGGGAGACGGTCCTCCATCTGTCAGTGTCTGTGCTTTTGCACACGGTCGTTCCCAGGCCCAGCAAGCATCTCCTGACTGCTCGTCAGTCAGCGGATAGTGAGGGACTTCCACGGCGGCCCAACTTTTAGGGCTCCGGGCTTCTGCTTGCAGGGGGCCCAAGTTCCATCCCTGGTTAGGGAACTGGATCCCTTATGTGGCCCAGCCCCACCGAAAAAAAAATTCAACAGATACTGAAATATGACAGCTGTCTTGGGATGGGAGGGAGAAGCCTGTGACAAAATTTGATGTTAGAAAGGCAGTCCCAGATGTGTAAAG
Source organism: Capra hircus (assembly GCF_001704415.2). Taxonomy (NCBI): domain Eukaryota; kingdom Metazoa; phylum Chordata; class Mammalia; order Artiodactyla; family Bovidae; genus Capra; species Capra hircus. The sequence goes on along the minus strand of NC_030812.1, from coordinate 107,244,599 downwards.
TTTATGATCATTAGGCTTTTCTATCCTCTAATCGACCCCTTGTAAATAGAAATCATTGGGTGGGTAAGTTAGGTTTCGTTCCCCCCATCACACATAACCAGATCACACGTGGACATGCTCTCAGACGTGTGTGTTTGTTCCAGACCTCAGACCCGGAACCCCAGCACCTGTCCTTGACGGCGCTCTTCGGGAAGCAGGACAAAGCCCCATGTCAGGAGGCCACAGGGCCTCCCCAGACCCTCCCCCTGCATCAGCAGCAGCCAGAGAAGCTCCCGGTGCGGCAGGGGGTCGTCCGATCCCTATCCTATGAGGAGCCCCGGAGACCCTCGCCCCCCGTTGACAAGCAGCTCTGCCCTGCCATTCAAAAGCTCATGGTCAGGAGCGTGGACCTACAGCCACTGGCAGAGCTGCCTGAGAGCCGGCCCTGCACAGACGCCCTCAGGGCGGCCTGCGCTGGGCCCGCCCAGACAGGGTCTCCCCACAGGCACGCACTCGCAGCCCCTGGGATTCAGAACCCCCTCCAGGTGCAGAGCATCCCCGGGGCCGAGAACAAGTGTGAGCCCGGAGCGCCAGCACCAGCCAGCTCGGCCACCACCCCCGCGGCCCCAGCCCAGCCCACCCGTCTTGGCAGTGCCCTCCTGCCCCAGACTCCGGGGCCCTGGGCCCTCCCCAGACCAACACCCCCCGGCCCTGGCCCCGGCCATCAGCCAGTGGGGCCGGGGGAGGTCTCCCCACGGGAGCTGCTGCGGAGGCTCCAGGCGGTACAGCAGGAACAGCAGCTGCCAGCGCCCGGCCGCCCAGCCCTGGCGGCCAAATTCCCCACAGCAACCCCGAGCACCCGAGTGCGGAACCCCCTGGAGCCCTGGAGGGACCCGCCCCCCAGCACTGAGCAGCCAGCTCCCCTCCTTCAGGTAAGTGTCCTGCTGGGGAGCACTGGACGGGGTCCATGCAGGACACCACGCCCACCTCCACCTCCTGCCAGGAAGGGGTCTGCTCTCTGCCCAGTGGTTCTGGGAGCCCTCCTCTCGAACACGCTTCATTCCTAGAGAGAAGACTTCTTGTTTCCACGTGTGACATGGATACAAGAAAACCCTAGGTCTTTGTGGTTGGAAACTTAGGGCCTGAAATTGTTCCAGGATGCCATACCTCGGGTCCCCGCTGGTTACGTCGCCCACAGTGAACTGTTGTGTATTCACGATGCAGTACGTGCTTTCAGGCACTGGCTGTGGGCCAGGCCCCTCTGCACGTGCTGCGTGGAGGTGAGCCGGGCGCCCCGTCCCTGTGGAGGCCGCAGCCCGTGGCGTCTTGAGGTCAGCGGAAAAGTGGGTCACCGACCCTGGAAGGCACAGCCTCCCTGCCCATCTCTGCAGGGATAGCTTAGTGAGAGTCAGGAGAAGCCAGAAGCTGCCCCTGCCCCCGTCCCGACGACATGCACACTGACTGCCAGAAAGGAAATGTCCTTCTTAGAAGTGCTCCGTCCTCCGGGGAAGCTGGTTCTCTGTGGTCACTAATAACTCGGGACAGTGACAAAACTGAGAGCTTGTCCATTTCTTCACTGCTCATGCGCAGGCAGCATCTGGAGATCTGAGGGACGTTTTTCCGTTTGGGCTGGTGCAGATTCATTGACAGTGCCTCAGGGCTCAAGTTCAGGAAGTTCTTCCTATGTATTATGTGTCCTCGTTGCTCCTTCTGTCCTGTTTCGGCGAGCGGCTTACAGCAGGGCCCCAGAATCGTTCACTTTCAGGAACCAAGGCTGCAGGCGTGGAAACACAGTCTTCATGTTTGTCAGACTGTGGGTCAAAGTGCTCCTGTGGGCCGTTGATGGAAATCTCACCTGTGAGCACCTGCCGTCCTGAGACAGAGGCTGCTCCCCACCCTCATCCTCGCCCCAGCGCGACCGTGCCCCCTTTCTCTGCTTGTTCCCGAGGATTCAGACCGGGCACTAGGAAGCTGGAGTTAATGGTTGGCGGTCACCCTCATGGGCACGCCCCCTTCCCTGCTCACAGGCCACAGAGCCGGTGCTCCACTAGCCGCCCGTGGAGCCACCTCTGCTTCAAACGACGACCGGGGACAGTTACACAAACCACCCGCCCCCTCCACCTGCTTTCTGCCCAGGATAGCGCCGAGAGGGTGACTGAGGTCACAGCAGCTCCCGAGGGGCCAGGAGACACTATGGAAAACTTGGTTTTAGATCTGGTAGCCAAGAAAGGCAGACTGACCCGCCCAGACAGACTGGTCACTTGCAGGGCCTGCAGGAATAGTCCCCAGGGCACTGTCCCCCCGGGCCCGAGTGCAGAGAATTAGGAGGTTGAGGGGTGAAGATGTGACCCTGCCCGTCCTGCCCACGCCAGGCAAGGAACAGGGCGGCTCCCTCATAGAGGGAAGATGGGCCCCAGCGGGCAGGGGCATGGACGGCCAGCCCCAAGGGAAAGGACAGGTTCTAGATGCGGTCAAGTGGTAACCGGAAGCGGGGAAGTGAGGTGCTACTCAGAGCACAAGCCTTCCTGCCGAGTGGCCCGTGGGTATGACAGCGGACGCCAGGCCGATGGTACCGGGGTGGGGCGGGGGGCGGTGCAGGCGCAGGCGCAGCCGGCCTTCTGTGGGCTGCCCCAACGCTGGAGCCGCGGGCGGTTAGCCTTGGAGCCTGCCGTGTCCCCCTCACTGTCCTCGCCCTCCATGTGCGCCGGCGCCGGAGGCCCGCACCTGCCCACCTGCCTCCGTCTCCCCGGCCAGGCCCTCTCGCCGCAGCGCATCCCGGCCGCCGTGACCCCGCCTCCACTCATGTCACCCCTGGTGTTCGCGCAGCCCAGCTGGGCCCCGCTGCAAGAGAGGAGCCGTGCGCCCTTGCCCCCAGGAAACCAGGACCCCGCTGCCACACCCCCTGGCCTCCTCCTGCCCCTGCGGACGCCCGAGCCCTCGGGGACCCCCGGCAGCGCCCTGAGCAAGCTGCAGCTTCAGGAGGCCCTGCTGCACCTCATCCAGGTAGGGAGCACCGCCCCCTCCTCTGCCTCACCCAGGGCTCCCTGCCCACTCCTGCTCCCCAAGAACCAGAGGGTGATGCGGCAGCCCAGAGCTTCCGGGCGGATGCGTCCGCTCCTCAGGGTGCTGTCCTTGGAGGAGGGACTGGTCCCCTCCAGTGCAGGAAAGGAAGAGGCAGGCACCACCCCTGCCACTGGAGGGTCCTTGGCCTGGGGGCGTTGGGAACCAGCAGGAGGTGGAGAGGCTGCCCTGAGCCCCGGGGAGGGGGCAGCGGGGACAGCAGGAGCGGCTGTGACAGCCCAGGCGTGTTTTACAGAGATCCTTAAAGCCTGCAGTGAGGATGGGGTGGGATGACTTCCTGTGCTCACTCCTCCCTGTGAAATAAGAACAAGGACACTTGCACAGAGCTATGCCGGGCTGGGTTTCCAAGACCAGGAGGCTGAGGCCGAGGGACAGGCCTGCGGGCACCCGCCAGCGAAGAGCAGAGCTAGGCCGCAGCCTCACTGTCCAGCGCCCCTGCCCACCTCACAGACCCGCCACGAGGTGGCTGAGCGGCCCAGAGAGAGCACACCCCAGGACTCGGGGCAGGCCCTGAAAAGCCGGCAGACCCAGACAGCTCAGGTCTCACGTTCAGGGGTCTTTTGCGTAGTCTCTTCGGGTAAAAGGATTTTCGTGTCATTTTGCTTGAGTGTCAGGGGGCCTTGAGAGAGCAGCCAGCACTTCCTTGCTCTGTAGTCCGGCTCAAAAAATGGAAGTGTCCTCTAGTCAGACTGTTTAGTTTGAAGGTAACGCATTTTAGAGAGGAGGGGAAGGGGTCAGGAAGCAGCTGAGCATGAAAGCGGAGCAGACAGGAGTCGCCCACACCTCCCTGATTGCCAGGAAGGGGAGCCCCCTCCTTTTCCAGGGGCCGCTCGTGGTAAGTTCATGAAGGCTTGGGGACGACATCTATACACCTCTGTGAGCAATAGACAAAAACCCCTTAAATGTGAATGTACAGGCACTTACTCCATCTAATAACCCTGTCCACAGTTCTCGGCGCAGGGGCAGAGACGCTGCGGGGCTGCAGCGGCCTCTCCCCCAGGCCTCGCTAGTTAGATTTCACACGTCTGTCACCTGCACTGGCCGCTCCCCCGTGAGCCCCTGGGAGTGAGCAGGCGTGTGAGCCATGGGTGGATCACCAGAGCGCCACAGAGCCCGGCGGGAGGGAGTCTCCAGCTTCAGAAGCAGAAAACCTCCATGGGTCCCTCGGCCCCTAGAGCAGCAGCAGAGCCCCCCGGTCTCATCGCTGTCCCCCAGCCAAGACCAGAGCCCTCCTCAGCTAACGGGGCCAGGGCAGGGCTCTGGCTCTGGCTTCACCAAGCACATTGCCCTGAAGTCTTCACTTTGGCCCACAGTAAAGGCCGGCCTCCCCGGTGGCTCAGTAGTAAAGAACCTGCCTGCCAATGCAGGAGACCCAGGTTTGATCCCTGAGTCAGGAAGATCCCAAGGAGAAGAAAGTGGCAACCCACTCCAGTATTCTTGCCTGGGAAATCCCATGGACAGAGGAGCCTGGTGGGCTACAGCCCATGAGGTCATAAAGAGTCGGACACAACTAAACAGCAACAACCACTGCTTGTGGGTGACTTGGGGACCTTTCAGAGCCACTAGTGATCTCGCAGCCAGGCGGGCAGGATCGAGTGGGTCCTGTCCTCCCCCAGCAGCCTCCAGAGGCCTGGTGTCTCTGCAGGCAGTGGACTGACCAGGCCTCTCTGGAGCCGGCCTCACTCCGTGCTTCCCCAAGGCTGGGGCCCTGAGCTGCAGGCCACAAGCACCTGCTGCTTCCCCACCTGACCGCTGAGGACCCACAGCTGACTCGTATCCCTACCACCTCCACAGCCTGGCCTCAGCCCCCCTACTCACACAGGTGCTTAGAGACCAGGCACGTGAGCACCCAGGTGGGGAGGAACAGCTTAGGATCCGGTGCCAGCCCAGCCCCAAGACAGACTAAGCCTCTGGTTTCTGCAGCCGAGTCTCACCCCCTCAGGGCCTCTGATTCTGTTTTCCAGAACGACGACAACTTCTTGAATATCATCTACGAGGCTTATCTCTTCAGCTTGACACAGGCGGCCGTGAAGAAGACTCTATGAAAGCAAGACATTTCAAAACCCATGTCCGAAGTCCTCCAGTTCAAGGCTGTTTCTTGTCAAATGTTTCCCTAAATGTTTCTGCCTTTTTAAAAAAAAGAAAAGAAAAGGATGTATAATATGAAATAAAATGTTTCAGACATTTTCAGTCACGCGTCTTTTTTCATTCCATCCTTCAGGGCACCGGGTGCCAAGGATTGCGCGCGTGGGAAAAGCCCTTTGCTCACGTCACATCGCAGCGAATGCCGCGCTTCAGCAGTGTTTGCTTCTTCCCATCCTCATTTCTGAAGAGTATTCTCCCCGTGGAAAGAGCCCTTCCCTTCCAGGAACGCGGTTTCTTTTTCATCAGCAGCTGCAGTTATTTCGGGACCTCAGAGAACATGCCAACCACCAGGTGGCAGTGTAGGCCCGCAGCCACCGACGCGCCCCACCGGCCTCGCCAGTAGCAAGAGGAGCGATTTTCCAGACAAAGTCAACCTGTTTGTCAGCACCCATTGGCACCAAGTGCCGGGCCCTTGATGGGAAATGCTTGCTGAAAGTATTCACCGCTGGTTTCTATGGGGGTCATCCCAGGACTCCAGACACGTCCCAGGCTTCCAGCAACACAGCATCTGTCCAGCCCCTTCGGCAGAAGCCAGCCTCTGCTCCCAGGGGAACACTTTGCAGTCTTCAGCGAATAGAGCTGAGAGGAAGGCCACAGATCTTGAAGCCAGTTCTTGGCCTCTGCAGGATGGCTGCGGCCCAGACGGGCTTGTGTTCACAGAGCCAAGGGGCTCGCCTTCGGAAGGAGGCAGGAGGGCTCTCTCCAGGTTGACCTAATCCCTGCCGAGCATCGGAAATGAAGTCAGCTTTGCATTTCTACAGCCCTGTTTCTTCTCGGACCATAAAAAGATCTCCAGATGCCTACACGGGAGCCAGGCCTCGCTCTCCTTTTAGGGTCAGAAAAGAGGCAGGGGAAGTAGGTTTCCTCACAGCTTCTGCCGCCTGGACATGGACCGGGAGCGCAGACCTGGGGCAGGCGCGTGGCCAGGCTGGGTCTTGGGGTGCCTCCTCGCCCGCCCCCGAGGGAAGGAGCTAAACTTTCCGGGCCCTTCAAGTATACCCTGAGTCCAGGGACCTGCTGTCACCCCCTGAGTCAGGGAGGGACAGGCCCTTCTGCTTCTCCAACACTCACAGCATCTGACGCGACGGCAGACCCTCAGGACACCTGAAGCTCGTCGCTGCCTGTGCAGGATCTCTGTGTTCTTACAGGGCAGGAGGGCAGGGGGAGACACGTGGACCTGCTGCCCCCACAACGGGAACTACTGCCCTCAGCCCCACACCCCCCATACTCAACCTGGAGCAAAATCAACCTTCTCCCCAACTGCAGGCCGACCTCTAAAACAAGCCTGCATATCCTTGATCAGTGTTCAGGGTCGCTTCTCCAGCTGGGGGAAATGAAAGCCACCGAAAAATTTCCCAATATACTTGTGGTGGCAAATGGCTGATTTCTGAAATAAGGATTTTTTTTACTTGATTTGGATAAACAGCCCAGTCAGAACACTGACAGTGCAGACAGCTGGGAGGGCGCCCCCCGCGCACACCCCCCCCCCGCACACCCCCTTGCAGCATGGTTGGAAGGACGCCCCCGCCTGGCATGGTCCCGCTGTCACCACAGGCTTCACTGGGCCATTCCAGGTCAGCACCGCGGTGATTGGGTTTGAAGACGGATTCTCCATTCTTTCCTGGAATGAATCGCTTTGGAAATGACAGGCCCAGTTTGTTCAGAACAAACACGGAGCCCCCTTCAAAGGGCTCTCGGAGGTGGGGGAGCTGAGTCCCTCTGTGTTTGGGGGGGCGGGGGCTGCTTTGTCCAAAGGCCTTTCCCTGGAGGGTTCAGGAGGTGGACTGCAGGGCCACCTACACATAAACCGACTTTCCTTTTTCCCACCTCACCCCAATCCTGAGACCATTGCAGACAGCCCCCCTCCACGTCGTCGGCTCCCGACAGCCCCTTGAGGCTAACGGAATCCCACAGGAGGAAGGTGAGATGCGTCCCCGGGCTCTGGGCTTTAACCCTGGAGACGGGACCCAAGTCAGTTCTGCCTGCTGTGGGGACAAAACACAGGGCCTTGGTCAGACGGCCTCGCCCCCAAGTCCCGGATGAGGGACCCCGTCTCAGACACTGCTGTTTCATTTATAAAGCGAAAGCTGCACGCACCTCTCAGGTCCTCATGGGGATTAAAGAGGAGTGATTCAGGGAACTGCCTCCTGAGGCCACGAGGGCCCAGCTGGGACTCCCGTGACCTCGCCTACCGCCCCGAGGGGCGCTGTTCTCCCCTACTCCTCTATGGATGACGGGGGATAGTTCCCCTCACCCCTTCTCTTCAGAGGAGAAGCCCTGACCTTCAAGGCACAGCAACCCCATCCCCATGACCCAGCTGCTGCTGCCACCACCCTACCCTCACTGCAAGGCTGGGAGAAAAAGAAAGTGCCACTCAGTCGTGTCCAACTCTGCGACCCCACGGACTATAGCCCTCCAGGCTCCACTGTCAATGGGATTCTCCAGGCAAGAGTGCTGGAGTGGGTTGCCATTCCCTTCTCCAGGGGATCTTCCCGAGCCAGGGATCGAACCTGGGTCTCCTGCACTGAAGGCAGATTCTTCACCGCCCGAGCCACCAGGGAAGCACTCATTCTGAGGCTGGAGGAGGAGAAGTTGAAGGGATATCCTGTCCTGCACCGTCTTTGCAGAGACTACGCTCTGCTGTTCCCTACTCATCAGCGTCCTTAGGAACGTCTGAGCCTGGCCCTGCAACGCCCACCCACAGGGCCACCTCTGCACGACCCCCCTGCGCTGACAGGGACTCCAGGCCAGGGGCCACATCCCTGGTACCGGGTGACCGCCTTTCCCTCAGACACTGGTCACAGCCCATGGGTCCTGTCCCAGGACAGGCAGGAGGACATGCGTCCTGCACAGGATGGTCAGCCGCAGGCCAGCCCAGCCAGAGGACACATAGGCCCGCACCATGAAGGCCGGTGTCCCTGGTGCGTAGCCCCAGGGCAGATGCTGTCATGTCAGGTTCTGGCCCCTGAATACCAGTGTGCAGGTGGTCTGGCCGGATGTCACCCAGACGCAGGCGGGAGAGGGAGCCCAGAACCAACCTGCAGAGCCCCCGGGATGCGGGATGGGGGGAGGGCACAGTGTCGTCTCTACAGCCCAGCTGCTCACTCCCGCCAGCAGAGCAGCCGCCTGCCTTTCCACCTGCCTGCTCTGTTCAGAGGGCTTCCCAAGTGTCTCAGTGATTAAAAGATCCGATGCCTGCCAATGCAGGAGACCTGAGTTCAATCCCTGGTCTGGGAAGAGCCCCCGGAAAAGGAAATGGCAACCCACTCCGGTATTCTTGCCTGGAAAATCCCATGGACAGAGGAGCCTGGCGGGCTACAGCTCATGGGGTCGCAGAGTCGGACACGACTGAGCGACTGAGCCCGCACACACACACTGCACGCAGCCCTGTGCCACCCCTCCTATTCGGGGAGGCCGGGTGCGTCCCCGCCTTGGTGCGCAGAGCCATCTCCATGGCCTCTTGTTGCCGGCAGCCAGCAGGCTCAGCAGCTCCGCGTCTGCACAGTGGTGTGGGGCCCCAGCATGTGCTGAGTGCCTGGTTTTCTGGTTTCCGATGCTCAGCACTCTTACAATTGTAAGCGGGGTGGGGTGAGAGAGGTGGTTACAAACACTCGGTATATTTACCTCAAGCGTGAGTATCCAGATAGATTTTCATCAAACTGAGTTATGAGTAATGCCTCCCAACAGAGCCTTGCGGAAAGCACACAAATAAAAACTGTGTGCAGACTGGTCCTAAAATTCCAGGGGGAGGTTGAAAGCCACGCACGGCCGACCAGCCCCCTGGTGGCAGCTCGAGCGCCACGCAACCGGCCCCCTGCGGGAGTTACCTGGAGCACTGTGGGAGGGAGGAGAGAATGTTCTGGATGGTGAGAGGGGTGGGAGCCAGCAGTTGTGAGCCAGAGGCTGCAACAGCCCCCCTGGGCAAGCCAAGGTGGGCTTCCCCGAGGTTGGCAGGCGCCGGATGGACATGCGAGGGGGCAGTGGACCTCTCAGGTCTGGAGGAAGAGGTCCCAGCTAGCTGAGCCCACACGCGACCCTGGAAGACATAACCCGACACCTGGGCGGGGGTGATGATCTGAGGACCGGGGCGCTGCCCAGCAGCCAGGTGACCAGGCTCCATGTGTCCTGTGATGATGAGCCCAGGGGTTCCAGGAGATCTCTCCTCCCAGCCCCTGTATCCTCCCTTAACCGGTAGCCCCGGAAAAGCCGTCCCTGTGTGTCTGCTGCGGGGACAGTGAAGTCGTCACTGGAGCAGAGCAGTGTTTCCTGGGCAGGCCCCTGGCAAGCATGGCCCCTGCCCACCCGGGGTCCCCAGGGTCCTCCTGAGGGAGGAGCAACCACTTTGAAGTGGCCCCGCCAGTGGGCACCAGGTATAATCTGTAGAAATTGGGCAGCAAGGGGCCTGGGACCTCTCCCCACTGCCCAGGCCTGGATGTCATCGGGGCCCTGCCCGACGTGAGTACCCAGAGCTAGGCAGCAGAGGACGGAGCAGGGCCTGGGAGACCCACTTCTCAGGTGCACTGGGCTGTCAGCCATCTACAGACCTCACCCTGCTCTGGACATCCGCGTCCCCAGTGATAAACTGCGGGGGTGGGCTTGGTAACAGAAGGTAACCAACGCCCTGGGGCACTCTCTGCTGTTCCTGGCCCAGCGACCCAGCATCCAGGTGCTGCTGTGGCCACTTGGTGCATGAGTTTCGGTTCAGAACTCACGGGTCCTGGGGGACTTTCCTCCCCCCACCCCCCAGGGAGCAGAGTGATCGTGTCCTCAGCACGACGACAGGTTTAGCGCCCGGACTTTGGGGAGTGGGAGTCTGCAGCAGACAGAGATCCTTTCCGAGCTGAGGCCAAGGGTCCCAGGCCTCAGTCCTCTCTGTTGTCCACGCATGTCCATCAGGGGGGACCCACGTGAACCAGGCTGCTCTGAGCCCGAGCGGTCTGGTCACTGTCCAGACAGAGGCCAGATGTGGGCGTCCTAGGCTGCCTGGACGGGTGGTCTCTGCCCGCATCGCCGTGCACACATGCCGGTCACCCAAGAGGCTCAGGGCTGTGGGTGAGCAGCTCCTCAGGTCAGGAGGCCGAGTCCGGGCCTGGCTCTGTGGTTCATCTGCTCATCTCTGGGTGGAACTGACCAAGGCCCCCAGCCACAGCATCCCCGTCAGTGAGGGCTTGAACCAAACGTGGCCTCGTCCAGCCCCGCCCGCCTACCCCCCGTGTTCTCCGAGGGCCTTCCTTTCTGGTTATGATGTAAGTCCAGGAAAGGTCATCCCCAAGCTGACCCAGATGCCGGTTGTGACACGGCCCCCACCACCTCTGCCTCTGCCCTGGGACTGGGGTCTTTGAAGGACACTCGAGGACCAGTGGCTTTGCAGCTGGTGTTACCTCTGAGGGGTCCCTGGGCAGGCCATGGGCCTTTCCCAGCCGCCTTCAAGGAGTGGCCGGGTCGTGTGTGGACCAGGCCAGCCACGCAGCCCTGCCTGCTTCTCTCAAAGGCCCTGGAGCTGAGCGGGAGGCCGCTTTGTGACCCTGGCCAGAGGCCGGATGGGAAAGAAGACAGAGGACCTTGTGAAGATAAAGATCCAGTCTTGATTTTGCTGCTAGGGACACAGCCCCAGGAGGAGTCCCGACCTTGTCCAGGACGCCACCTCGTGCTCTGGGGACCTCCTCCGCCGCCCCTCCCCCAGTCCTACGCTCTCCCCGCACCCAAGGGCATGGGCATTAGTCAACCTTCAGAAGTCAGTGTTTATTTATAAAGCTGCTACTGCTGCTTCCAGCATCTGAGAGCATCTTACAGGCATTAATTAAGGAAGGTTCCCAAAAACCCGGGAGGGAAGGGAGGAGGGGCCTGGGGTCGACAGGGACCAGTTCCCAGCTGGGGGCCCTCCCTGCGTTTCCCTGTAGCCTCTCAGTCTCCTCAGGACATGCACATGTGCACACACATGCATGCACGTGAAAGCACATGCATGTATGTATGCACACATGCACACGTGTGCACGCCCAACAGCCCCCTGGCACGCTTCCTAACTGCCTATCCCTGACAGCATCTCCTGAGCCTCCCCGAGCAGTGACCCCTGTAGTCTGACCCCACTGCCCAGGGGGGCGCCCCACAGTCACCCCACACCCCTTTCAAAACCCACTCTGGAAGCCCCTTTCAGCTCCAGGCCCCTCCCTCGTGGTGGGGAGGTTTTCCTTGAAGCCAGAGGGTTGGGAGTGGAAGCCCAGGACTAGAAGAGGGTTCAGAACCCAGCAGTGCTGGACTGGCTCCTGGGGTGCACAGCAAAGCGCCCCGGGATTAACAGCAGGGATGGATTGTCTGGGGTCTGGAGGCCAGAAGTCAGGCTAAGAGGCCAGCAGCAGAGGCTTCTTCTGAGGGACAACTGGTCCACACCTCTACTCACCTCTGGCGGCTTCCGGCCGTCGATGGGCGTTGGGGGCATATGGGAGGGGGGCTTCTCAGGGCCCAGAGGCGCCACCTGGGCTCTGCTTCCCCCTCATGCAGTGTTCACCCTCCCCGTGCCTCTGCCCCAGAGTCCCCTCCAGTAGGACATCCGTCGTGGAGGATGAGGGCCCATGCTGCTCCACGAACTCTGAGCGAGGTTACATCCGCAGGTCCCAGGGGTTAGGACCTCAGCTTGCAAACTGGGGTGGGGGGCCCCATTCAACCCTCACCGCTGTGTCTCTCTCCCGAATTTCACACAAATGGGTCACGTAGCCCATGGTCCTGGTGGCCTTCCCCAGCTCCCGTGCTCCACCCCACGCCAGCTTCTTGTCTGGGAGGTTGGTTTCGAGGGCCCCTGAGCTGCTAGACCTGGGGCGGCCTTCGAGGGCGTCCAGGCAGCACTGCCGAGAGCACTTACCCGCGTGGCTCCCGGTGCAGGTCTGGGCTTGTTCTTGAGAGTGGAGGGGTCGCCGGGAAGCAGCCCCCTCCCAGATAGGCTGCAGATGGTGTCCCATGACTCCGCGCCCCTACAGCAGCCCCTCCAGTTCTAACCTGTCCCCTCTGATGTGGTTTGTGGTGTCTGGTGGTCTAGCTTGTGTATCCCAGATAACTCCAGATGTGGAGCATGGGTTCTGCACGTGTGGTCCTGGCCACGCACATGTGGTCTTGGAGCCACACTCCAGCACTTTCTTGCCCTCTTTTCAGTGTGGGTCTGTCCCCATCCTATTCACGTCCCCGCTGAGTCTTCTGCTGGAGAGGGAGACGCCTTCAGTCTGTTGCCTTTCCATCTTCTAATGGTGCATTTTGACACAATTATAAATGCTCTTCATCTTAAAGAAGCCCAAGTTATTAAATTTTCTCTTACAATTTAGTGCTTTTTGTGTTTTAAGAAATCCTTGCCAAGCCCAGGGTGTGTATTTTTAATTTACGTCAGTATGATCATGTTACAAATCCTTTCTTCCCACGAGAACTGTTTACACTTTTTATCCTTCGCCGTCTGCACATGGAATCTGCCGTTTCCAGTCAGCTGTTTGTCCCCACAGCCCCTCACCCTGTGCGCTCCCTGCGGTCACTCCTGTGTCGTACTGGACGGTGCTGCTGGGGGTGGAAGCGCCTGGTCCAGGCAACCTCTGTCCTCACGCTGGGCAGCTGCTCAGAACTTGGTCTCCAGGCTGACCCATCCTTCCCTCTGCGGAGGGCAGCACAGCTAAGGGGGTGCTCCAGGTGCCGGGACCGCCAGGCAGAGACCTGGACCGGCAGGCCTGGGACGCAGCCTAGGGACCTGCATTTCCGGCAGGCTCCCTGCAGGGCTCTGATCTGCAACCAGATTCCTTCTATTCCAGGAGCATTGATTGGGCACTTGCTGTATGTCTGTACTGATTCAGTGCTGGGAATAGTGAACAAAGCAAACAGCCTTCCTCTGAGAGGAAAAGATGAATAGCCGATGGGAGAGATGAGAGTGATGTGCACACGTCACACTGCCCTCGGGTCAGAAGTTTCTCGTGGCGTCTGCCTCCTTGGCAGCCTGTGGGCTTCCCCCTCCCTGCAGGAGCCCTGCTATCGTGGCTCCAAGCTCCCAGCCCCCACAGAGCCGGAGTATGGCAGGAGGGTTTGCTGGGTCCTGACAAGAAGAGAAAATGAGAAATGGACAGGGAGAGGGGATGCAGGGGTAACAGATGGGGAAAGTGAGGAGGGTCCCGGATGGCTCACAGACAAAGTTGCCTGGGATGAAACTTCTCCAGGGGACCAGGCATGCATGTGCGTTAAGTTGCTTAGTCATGTCCAACTCTTTGCAACCCCATGGACTGCAGCCTGCCAGGCTCCTCTGTCCAGGGGATTCTCCAGGCAAGAATACTGGAGTGGGTTGCCATGCCCTCCTCCAGGGGATCTTCCACACCCAGGAATCAAACCTGTGTCTCTTATGTCTCCTGCATTGGCAGGCAGGTTCTTTACCACTGTGCCACCTGGGAAGCCCCCAGGGGACCAGGAGGCCCCATGAAAGGAGAGATCAAGGCAGTGAGCTGGAAGGACAGAGAGCACGGGACCCAGAGGCCAATGGTCTCGGTCCAGTGAGCCTGCAAACACCTGGCTGCAGAGGCCCTGGGCACCCCGCTCTCGCTGCCCTCTGCCTCCCGCCCCCCCACTCTCCCCCTCCCGCTCAGGGGAAATGAGGACACGGCTTAGGCTAAGAGGGATGAGCCTCTAGCTGCACTTCCCAAAATTGCCGAGAGGCTCCCGCTGCCTGTGCTCGCTCACGTGTGGCTCCCACACAGCTGCTGACACTCGGGGTGGGCAGAGCAGCTGCACGGCTGCCCCCCAGGCCTCCCCACTACCCCCCAGGGATGTGCCACGGCACCCTCCCCATAGAGGGCGACTGGCCTGCCGATCCGCCGTGGTGTGAGGACAGTAACAGGACAGGAAGGGCTAGGGTGGCTGCAGGACCCCATGATGAGGGGGCTCTGCAGAGCTTGGGCAGTGGGCAGGGATGAACCATACACAGTCCTCCAGGCCTGGGCTTCATCCTCTGGGGGGTGTGGAACTGAGAGCCAAAGAAATGAGGGGTGTTACTCTCCCTTCCCACTAGAACCTCTGCCACTCTTTCTCCAGGTAAAATCAGGATCCCTTCCTTGGAAGCACCCAAGGGCATCGTGGACTGAAACTCCAGTCCCCTGTACTCTAGGCAAGACCTGGGACACCCCCTCGAAGGACACTGGCCAGTGAAGCCGCCTCCTCCTTCCTTCCTGGAACACAGGGTCCCTTCCTCAAGGAGCGGGCACGCCAGCTCCCCTGAAGGCATCCTGGGCTGGAGGGTCGCCCGTCAGTCAATGCACAGGAAGAGAACTTACGTGTGAACAGTAACAGAGGCCGTTTCTCAGCGCCAGCTCCCGTGCTAAGAACTTGGGCAGAACCTCATCCATGCTCAGGCGTGCAGCAGGAACGTTGTCCGAGCAACACCTGGCCTCTTGGTCTTCCTTGGTACCAACGCCAGCCCCAGGTGAGACCCTGGGACTCAGACTCGGGAATGGGGACCGTCCTCCTCCCATCTCTCCAGCCCACCTTATACCTTCAGGTGACAGTGTTGCTCACTTCAGGCCGGTATGTCAGAGCTAAAGTCTGCCAGCAGAGGGCGCCAGTGAGACTCTAGGGAGAATGTGTGCCTTCCTGCTAAAAAGTATAGAAGCATGTGGCAAGGCCCTTCTTTCTCCTGCCTTGAACTCATATGTGATGTCTGGAAGAGCAGCAGCCATCTTGTGACAATGAGGTGACAAGCGTGAGGATGAACCCAGAATACAAAGGAGGGGAGAGTGGAGAGATGAAGCACCCAGACCCTGGCTCTGTGCCGAGTCCTCGGTTGTTAGCTGGGCTTCCTGTTACCTGCACTGAATACATACTTGCCCTATGCAGACAGGGAATGTCATCTCTGTTCCACAGACAAGAAAAACAGGGTGCTCTGCATGACAATGCTGAAGAAATGAGGTAGAATTCAGACCCAGAACCCAGACACCAGAGCCTGAGCTCTCATTGCCTATGAAGTCTGTTAAACAAATGAGTCGTTTAAGTAAGATTGCAAGGAAAATGTTTGTTCTATTTAAAAGGATAATTACAGGCTAATTACCAATGAGTCCTGCCTTCCTATTAAATTCAGTGCAGTGGCCCCAGCTCTAGGGACCGATGCATCCTTCCCTGGCGGTGGTCACTTGGATCACTCCTCCCCAGAGGATCTGGGACTTACCAGACTGAACAAATGCAAAACCTGTTGTGGGGCCAGAGCTCAGGGCAGCCTGGGCGGACACCATGCCCCAGCCCTGTCCCAGCCACCCAGTCCAAGACGGAGCCGGGGCCGCCAGGGGAGCCTCTGCCCTGAGTCCCACCTGCAGTTACAGGCAGAGACCACGCACCAGTCCTCCAGCACTTTCTGGAGCCCTCTCTTCTAGCTGCCTCTCGAGCCCACTCAAGGTTGGCAGTGGCTGGGAAGACAGAGGCTGTGGGTTCCCTCTGTGTCCCCTCAGTGAAGCACGGTCCTGTCCTGCCCCCGTGGTGCTGCTCAGCCTCCGCCCTGGACCACGTCACATTCCCATGTGTCACCCCCAGCCCAGCTCTGAGCCAGCCCCCACTCGTGGGTGCAGGAGGGACTCAGTGGCTGGCAGCTGGTCTCGTTTCCCCTTGTGGTTTCTCTGTGCTGCTCCTGGGGCTGAGAGAGCATGGAAATTCACCAAGTCCTTTTCCACCAAGTCCCCCCAGCTTCCCAGGCCCTTCGGGGCCTCCCCTTCTCCTTTCCCTCCCCCTAAACACACTCACTTCTTCTAACAGGTATTTATAGACCCAGCAGGTTCCCAAGGGGCCTCTCTGGGCAACCGGCTGCCTGCCTGGCCAGGCTCTAATGAGCCTACACCTGCTGCCCCGGGCTTTGAAGGGTCCGAGACTCCACAGGCAGAAGGTGGGGGTCTGGTGTCCCACAGTGCCAGTGCCAGCAAATCCAGCTTGACACCAGGGTGGTGCTGGGCTTGTCACCTGTGTCCCAGGCATGGTTCCTGTAACCGCAGAGTGGTATGGGGCTGGAAGAGGTGCATGGCAGTTAGACACACAGCACCCTCCCTCCTGGCCTTATTTCTCTGTCCCTCCTCCCAGGTTAAGAGTAGGATTGGCCATGTGTGATTAAAGGCACTGGGAATCTGAGCCCAAGCTCTCCTGGGCCAGAGTCTCCAAATCTCCTGGAGCCAGAACCAGTGCCTTGTAGCAGTGAATGCTTTAAATGAGAAGCGGTCTCCAGGGGTCCGAGCAGGGGTCCAGACACATGGCCCTGCCCAGGGCAGCTGCAGATGTGCCCCTTTCTCCAGCTTTTAAAAAACCCACTCACCATCTTAATCATTTCTAAGTATACAGTTCAATACCACTAAATACCCTCCAGTATTCTTGCCTGGAGAACTCCATGGACAGAGAATCCTAGCGGGCTACAATCTGTGAGGTTGCAAGAGTCAGACATGACTGAGCGACTATCTCACACACACATGCACACACACACACACACACACACACAGACATTCATACCACCATACGAGCATCTCCAGAACTCTGCGTCTTGCAGAACTGAAACACCGCCCTCACCAACACTAACCCCCCAGCCCCTGATATCACCCTTCTACTTTCTGTCTCTATGACTCTGACTCCTCCAGGGATCTCTTACAAGTGGAATCACACAGTACACATCCCTCCCTGTCTGGCTTATTTCACTGATGCAGTGTCCTCAAGTCCCCTCCGTGGTGCGGCAGGTGCCAGAGCCTCCTTCCTCAAGGCTGAGCCGCGTCCCCCTGCGTGCGCAGACCGCTCTGTTTGCGCATCATCTGTTGCTGGGCACCTGGCCCCGCAGCTCGTGGTGATTGTGGCTGAAGCTACTCTGAGTGACAGCTCAGGCCATCCAGGCTCGCAGCCTCCACTGTGTCCTGCTGGCGCGACTGCAGTGCCTGAGGTTTCCCCAGCACCCTATTCTCCTCTTTGTAAATGCTGCTGTTGTTGTTCAGTTGCTTAGCCGTGTCTGACTCTTTTCAACCCCATGGACTGCAGCACACCAGGCTTCCCTGTCCTTCACCATCTCCCAGAGCTTGCTCAAACTCGTGTCATCGAGTCAGTGATGCCATCCAACCTCTATCACCATCTCCTCCTGCCTTCAATCTTTCCCAGCATCAGGGGCTTTTCCAGTGAGTCGGCTCTTCACATCAAGTGGCCAAAGTATTAGAGCTTCCGCTTTAGCACCAGTCCTTCCAATGAATATTCAGAGTTGATTTTCTTTAGGATGGACTGATTTGATCTCCTTGCTGTCCAAGGGATTCTCAAGAGTCCTCCCCAGAACCGCAATTCGAAAGCATCAGTTCTTCGGTGCTCAGCCTTCTTTATGGTCCAGCTCTCACATCCATACCTGACTGCTGGAAAAGCCATAGCTTTGACTATTCAGACTTTGTTGCCAAAGTGACATCTCTGCTTTTTAACCGCTCTCTAGGTTTGTCATAGCTTTTCTTCCAAGGAGCAAGCGTCTTTTAATTGTAAATAGTCCCTTTAATAAACTCTTTCCAAGTCAATTCAGTTGCCATCCCCCCCTTCCAGGGCTTGCCCAATAGAAACAGGGGCAGAGGCCAAGCAGGGCCACAGAGGGGGCTCAGGCCCCTCGTGGAGCCGCTGTGGGCCTGTGGTGCAGCAGCTGGCAAGATACGGGCCTGGGAGGAAGCTGGGTCAGCTCGTGATGGGCCTGGGACTGTGGAACAAGCTCTGGCTTTTACTCTCATCAAGGTGAGCAGCTGCTGGGTCCTCTGAGCAGAGTGACATGGTCTGACTTACGTTTTCAGATGGCTTCCATGGACCTCCCTGGCGGTCCAGTGGTTAAGAGTCTGCGTTTCCACTGCAGGGGACACAGGTTCAATCCCTGGTTGGGGAACTAAGATCCCGCATGCCAGAAGACGTGGCCAATAAACAAATAAATATTTAAAACAAAAAAAGTAAAAGGACTCAGTTTCTGGGTTAGAAATGGACTGAATGGGTGTGAGGGCAGAGTCTCGCTGTCAGAGGCCCTGCACTCACGATGGGGTGATTGGAGGAAAGTTTCTTTTCCAAAGAAACCCGAGTCCAGCCACTGTGCTGTAGGAAAATCAAGCAGCCCATGAGGAGGGGAAGCAGGTCTCCCAGCCTCAGCCCCTGCTGAGGTCCCAGCCGACAGCCAGCAGCGACCTGCGGAACGTGTGAGCAAACCCTCCTGTAGGTGGACCCGCCGGCCCCCACTGAGCTGCCCAAGCTGACACCACGTGGGATACCAATGAGCCTTTTCTGTGGAGCCTTGCCCAAAACACACACTCAGGAGCTAAACAGATAATTGCTTTTATTTTTAAGCCGCTAAGTATAACTTTGCAGTAATAAACAATGAGAGTCTCACTTCTTACCAAAAAGTGTTTACAGCATTATATACCCACAGTTCCCTGCTTTTGCTCCTTCTGTTTCTCCTATCCTATCTGTTCTGTCCCTTCGAGTCTCCAACTGGTGAACTCCTGTTCATCCTTCAAAGCCCAATTCAAATGTCCTTTTCACTATGGAGGATTTCCCTAAAATTGCTCCCTGCCTTCTTCCCACCACAAGGAGAGAATAAATGTCTCTTCTATCCATACTATGCTGCTAAATACTTCACTTAGACATGATGGCACTCAGCTGAGTGGTGGCTTTGAGACCAGAGTCCCTGGATAGATTCTAAGTATTTATCTCAAGCATCATGTCCACCCTTCCTTCCAATCTGTGCCTCACATCTCCAGGGCATGGTGGGGGCCTGACACCAGGAAGATTCCCTAGAAAAGAGGGTTAAATGTAGGGAAGTTGAGATGAAAGACTGAAATACTCTTCCCCTTGTGGGAATAAAAGCTGGATGTAAGAATAAAGCCAGATGTAAGTTCCCTCCTTCCTGGCCGACAGCTGAGTGCTGAGCCCTGAGGTCTGAAGGTCAGAGGCCTCTCTGAGTTTGGTAATGCCCTTAGCTATTGCTCTGGTCATTTTATTCCTGCTAAGAAATGCCCCCTCTGAAGCACTCAACTCTGAAGCCCTCTGCCCTCCCCACCGAGCCCCTGCAGGCCTGGGGAGTCACAAGTGGTGCAGTAAGGGGGCCCATAGCTGGAGCGGGCCAGAGTGGACAACGTGTGCACAGCGAGCTGTGTCTCAGAGAGGCTGGAAAGGCGTGCTTCTTTGCACAGCCTGTTGGGGCACACCCAGTGCTTTACCCCACCATCAGCCTGCTTCTTTGCAAGAAGTCTTCGGGCTTCCCAGCAGATCTGAGGGGCTGGGGAACCAAGTCACCCCCGCGTCTGTGATGTGGACAGGACTTCCTAGCAGCTGCAGGGCTTAGAGCGTCAGAGTCAGGCAGCGGCCACAGTGAGCAGGTACCAGAACTGGGCGGGGCGGGCCGGGGGGTCATGGCTCACGTCACGTGGGGAGTCACCCACAGCAGACACGGAACACGGGTGCAGAGGGAGGCACAAAAGGGAGCGTTTATTTAAAATAACAGTGTCTGGGGGAGGGAGTAATTAGGAGTTTAGGATTAACAGACAAACACTACTATATATAAAATAGATAAACCAGGCCCTACTGTGTAGCACAGGGAAATATATTCAATATCTTGTAATAACCTATAATGGAAAAGAATCCAAAAATAGTGGTCTATGTGTATGCATAACTGAATCACTTTGCTATACACCTGAGACGTTATAAATCAACTATACTTTAATTTTTTAATTGAAAAACAAAAAATTAAAGTAAAAATAAAATGAGAGTTACTCCAAATGACAAACTTTAAGAAGTGGGTGAATACCCCAAAAATCACAAAACCTAGAAAAGTCACAGATTCTTTTTATTTGCTAATTGACCAATACCCATCTGTGGCACTTTTTCTAAATTTGTTATGATTCAAAATGAAGAGTATGCAGAATTCTCCTGAAACCCAGCATTCCTAGGAGCTAAATTCCAGCATCTGTAGCGATCGATGCCCCTCCTGGCACGCAGCACTGACTCCCCACCAGAGATGCACAGGAGTTTGTCATGGGAATCCTTGCTTCTCCGGGCGTTTCTCTGCTTTTGTGGCAGCCCCATGCCCTGTTTTGCAGGAAGCAGCGAGTTTGATCAGGACAAGATTCATCAACCAAGAAGCACTCTGAATGGTGGCAGGGGTGGATGTGGCCTCATATGGCACTATTGCCAGTTTGGGCCCACAGAGACAAGAATTTTCATCAAATCCTGTTGTGTGTAATTCCTGTCGGAAGAGAAGACAGCATATGTCATGTTTATAATTATGGGCAATCAGTGTCGACTGCTTCCTAACAGGAGCACCAGGCCTGGAGAGAACCAGGTCCCTCACTGACCACTTTGTTCCATTGTGGGTAGAATCTTCTGCAGATGAGCTTGTGGTTTTGTTTCTCTCCCCTCCCGCACACTGCTAGCGGGGGATGCTGTGAGGTGGTCACGCTGCTGCTGGGGGTGGTCCTGTTGTGGGGCAGCAGCCCTGAGGGCAGGCGGTGAGTGTCCCTGGAGCCACCCTGCCGGGACGGCTGGAGACAACAGTCTAGGTAGCTACACAAGCCAGACTCATTGTATCCCCACTCGGCTTCCTCTCGGCCGGACCCCTGCGGCCCACAGTGCCCCCAGGTCCACCTAGGATGGGGGAAATCAGACAGTGGGCCTGAGATGCAGATGGACGTAGGCCTTGACCAGCAGCGGCTGGACGAGCATTAGGGGCTGGATCTGTGCAAGGGGTGGGGAGGGCGGGGGGGCGAGGATGGAGCTTCCCAGAAAATGGGTCCCCAACCTAGAACCAGGTGAGATGTGGGGCACTTGGGGCCGCTGACTGTGGACATTATCTGTGACCTGGCCGAAGGCAGCGGGCTGGACGTGGGAGCCCAGGCAGAGACACCCTGTCCCCTCACCTCCCTGAGCAAATGGGGATACTCACACGGACCCCAGGATGGCTCTGAGGTTTCAGGAGCAGATTCGTCACAGGGTCAGGGTTGCTGCATCGTCTCCTGGGTCCAGGGACTGGTCTGCCTCTGTGACATGGGAGCCTGAGGCTCACACGTGGTGAGCCGGCCCCCACTTCTGAAACCAGGATAATCCCACTGAGGTCCCTGCCGCCACCCTCCTGCTGCCGGGCGGGGATTAGAGAAGAGGCCGGCAGATTAACTGGCTCATTCTGTCCCAGCCTCTCCTGTCAGTCCCTCTCCTGGGAGCCTGCTGCTCAGGTGGGGCCGCCCCTCTGCAGGACAGACAGGGGAGCCCCCTCCTCACGCACAGACACTGCAGCCAGGACCCCACTGGAAGCTGGGGAACCACAGGCTTGTCCAGACCCGGAAGCAGAAGGTGTGGGGCCGTGCGAGGGGTCTGGGCAGACAGAGCTCAGGGTCTGAGGCTGCTCCCCAGCCTCATCCCACAGGGGGACCATGCCTGGGCCCCTGAGCATCCATGCAGACCCCAGCCCCACCTCTGTGGCCTGGGCCTCCCTGCGGAAGACAGCGATCCTCCTGTGCCTGCTGTCCAGCACATCCCTGCCCCCAACACAGGGGCAGGTCAGGATCCCTGTGGAAACGTAAGCCTCGAGGCCAGCCCCCTGCCCCAGAGACCCTTTCCTCCCTCCCCACCCCTCCCCGGCCCATCTCAGTCCTCGCCCCCCAGTCCCCCTATCCTTTTCTCCTGTGAAACTCTTCTCTTTCCCAAACCTCTGCCATTTAGGGCCCCACCCCCATCCCCTCCCCAGACCTGATCATGGAGGTCCCCACAACTCCTGGCACCCTCAGCACCTGGGGGGTGATTGCGGGATGAGCAGTTGGAGTGGGAGCCGAGTTGCTGGAAGTGACCATCAGGGTCCCCCAAGGATTTGCCAGGAAACCCACATCTCGACATTATGAGGGTAAACAGGCCTAAACTGACCACCAGCTTGTGCAGCCAGGAGTCAGGGAGAGTGAAGGGGGTTCCCCATTCCCTTTTTATGCCTGTCTGCCTCCCTCTTGGCCCCAGTCCTACATTCTGTCACTAAGAGCAGCTCCAGGGAAGCTTCCAGTCATTCTGTGTATAAACTACTGTGTGGCTCCGTGGGGGTGTCTGGTCTTTAGTGCTTAGTTCTGGTGGCTCCGTTAAATACAGTTTCAATTGGGATGGGTGCAGAGCATCCTGGACTAAAGGGGCTACCTGTTCATCACACCTGAGCCCAGCACAAGTCAGACTGCTGTCAGCCTTGGTCTTACAGAAGGGGGCCCTGCAGCCCACGGATGCCCGGGGTTTGTGTGGGGCTGAGCCGTGCACGAGGTTTGAGGTCCACTGTCCCCATGGAGGGGGTCCCACCTCTACTTTGTCACCTGCCTGCGGCCCCAGCCTCCCAGACACAGCTCAGAGGTTCGGCCTCTCTGCCTCACATCCCCCCACCAAGCCTTTAGAAGAGGAGTCGTGGCCCCAGGGTGACCTGCAAGGGGCAGCTGGAGGACAGCTGGCTGAGAAGCTGCATCTGTGCACGTCCTCAGGGTCTCCCGCCCAACCTGCCCACGCTCAGCCTCGCTCCCTTCTCTCTAGCCCTCGGGGTGTGGGGTTAGGGCTTGGCTCTGGGTGGTCAGCTCTGCCCCTCAGCGGGGTCCTAGCCAAGGGGTTCTGATCATAGTGTAACTGTTGAGTCCTGACGGGTCCTCTGGATCCCTGCCCTACAGGGGGTGGACTGTGTTGGTGTGTTTTCCTTGGTGTACGGCAGTGTGTAATTGTGTGTGTGCCTGTGTGTGTCCCTGTCTACCTGTATGTCTATGTTATGTGTGTCTCTGCATGATTGTGCGGGTTTGTGTATGTGCATCAGTGGGTGTCTCTGCGTGTAGACACAGGCTTCCTATGTACATGCGTCTGTGTGCATCTGTCTGTGTGTGTGTGCATACGTGTATACATGTGTGTGCATGGGTGTGCATCTTTGTGTCTTTGTGTCTGTGTGCATGCATGTGTGTGTGCAAGGGTGTGTGTACGTGTGTGTGCGTGTGTACACACACGTGTGTGTCTGCACATGCATGTGTGCATCTGTCTGTGTGCACGTGTGCGCATCTTTGTGCCTCCATGTGTATGTGCACGTGTGTGCATTCATGTGTGCATGCACGTGTGTGTGCGTGCGTGCATGCACACATGTACTCCTTCTGTCCGGCAGAGTGAAGCTGTGGGCAGACACTTTTGGCCGGGACCTGTATAACACTGTCACCAAGTACTCAGGCTCCCTCCTGCTGCAGAAGGTCAGTCCACCTAGGGCGGCTGGGCAGTCAGCCAGGTGATCAGAGCCAGGGACTCCGTCCTGGTGGGGAAGCAGGATGTCTGTGCTTATGAAGGGCCCTGGGGACCATCTAATCCAATCCCCATTTCAGACGGTGAAACTGAGGCCCAGGGAGGGGAATGATTCGCCCAAGACACAGAGCAAGCTGGTGGGATGTCAGCTCAGGGGCCGGGAAGCCAACCCTGAGATGGGATCCGGGAACAAGAGGTTGTGGGGGTGAGGGACCAATGGGAGAGGGAGTGGGTGGGCCAGATGCAGGCCCCACACTGGGGAGCAGGCAGGGGCCAGCGGAGAGCCGCCCACTCAGTGCTCCACCCTGCCTGCCACGGTGTCCTAGCTGCAGGGCCCCTGGGTGGGAGCTGGCAAACCCTGCCATGAGTAGTTCACTGCTCTGTCGATTAAAGATGACCCGCCGGGTTCTCACTAGACCCCTTAAGCTCCAGTCCCCCTGGCATCACGACTTCCAGACCCTCACAAAGGAGGGTGCTGCTGTCCCACTGCCCATGGCTGAGGGTCCGTGTTCCCCTTCTTCTCCCCTCTGCAGCTTCAGATTGTTTCCTAAGCACTGCTGAAGGAGCCCTTGGCTTTTAAGGTCATGCCTGTCCCCTCCAGCTGTCCTGGCCCTGGGCAGGTAGCAATGCCAGCTCCCCCTGACTCCCCTCACTCTCCCCATCGCCACACCAGCCCCTCAGCCAAGCAAGTTTCCTCCGATTTTCTCCTTCCTCTGACTCATGAGGGAGCTGGAGACGTGGCTGTTTGGGGTGAAAGCCATGGACCTGCAATTTGGGGACTAAGTAACTCGTGCCCAGATGGCTTCCCGGGGCCCAGACAGTGACTCAGCGGCCCTCTTAGTGCCCAGGCTCACTGGCCAAGGGTCAGGCAGTGCCCAGCCCTGCGGCTCACAGGGTGTGGGGTTGGGCACCAAGATCTCGAGCCTCGCAGCCCCTGAGAGCCATCCCTAGAGGCAGCATGTGGAGGCCCAGCCCCTGAGCAGCTGTGTGACCTCAGTTGAGTTTCACGACCTCTCTGGGCCTCAACCTCTCCCTCTGACAGATATGAATCAGAGGACGTCTGATAAGAGAAGTCATTTGTCATCTGCATGGGAGGTTTTGGAGGAGACAAGGCCATCCTGGCCCCGGTGTGAACATCCAGTGGGAGGGCAGAGGCTGCTATCCATCCGGGTGGACTTCTGGGTCCCAGAAAACAGGTGTGTGTCTCCATGTGTCTCCTGAACAGAAATACAAGGATGTGGAGTCCAGTCTGAAGATCAAGGAGGTGGATGGCTTGGAGCTGGTGAGGAAGTTCTCGGAGGACATGGAGACCATGCTCCGCAGGAAAGTGGAGGCTATCCAGGTGCTCAGCCTGGGGGCTGGGGGGCCCACCCACCCTAGACACTGAACACCTGCCCTGGGCCCTCCCACCCACATCACCTTCCGCCCCGTAGCTCTGTGAGCCACCAGACTCTTGCAAAGAGGAGGTGGGGTGGGGGCAACGGGAGAGAGGGGAGGGCTGGGGTGGGTACCCTGCCTTAGGGAACAGTGTCCGGGGCTGGAGGGTCAGCCCATGGTGTCAAGAAGGACCTGCATCATGATCTCAGGTTCAGTAGTGGGACGGGGTGCAGAATGAGGGCCCAGGAGTTACCACTGGGTGAATGGTGGGTGGGGGCGGAGGGTGGGAGGGCCACGGGTTGACTGACTGCCTGTGACGTGAACCCCCTCCCCCTCCTCCCCTCTTCCTTCCCTCTTCCTCCCCACCCTCCCCCTTCCCTCCAGGGTCACAGCCAAACAGACCCTCCATGAGGGTGCCATGGGGAATCTCCTGCAGAGCAGCACTAAATAAGCTTTGCCCCATGGAACTTCTTCATCTTGCCCTCAGACACGAGGGTTGGGTGCAGGGCAGCAAGGATTGCTCTGCGGTTCACAGGAGGATAAACAGAGACCCAGAGGGTCGCAGATGGTGTAAAACCCCATCTTCCTGGTAATAAATGCCCTGCTGTGTCTCTACTTCTATTCACTGCGCCTTTTTTTTTCCTTTATCTTTTTTTTTTTTAAGTTATTTGTTTATTTATTTGGCTGCACTGGGTCTTAGTTGCAGCATGTGAGGTCAAGTTCCCTGATCAGCGATCAAACCCATGGCCCCTCCACTGGAAGCTTGGAGTCTTTACCGCTGGATCACCAGGGAACTCCTCTTTTTTTTTTTTAATGTATTTTATTTATTTATTTATTTTTGGCTGCTCCATGAAGCATGTGGGATCTTAGTTCCCCAACTGGAGTTCACCCCCAAACCCCTTGCAGTGGAAGCACAGTCTTAATGACTAAACCCCCAGGGAAAACCCAACGACTTTAATTTTTAAAGCAGTGTTAGGTTGACAGCAAGATTGTGAAGAAAGCACAGAGTTGCCATTTACTCCCCTGCCCTCACAAACGCAGCCTTCCCAGCTACCAACACTCCCACCAGGTGGTACACTTGTACAATCAACGAACTGACCCCGATGCGTCATTGTCACCTGAAGTCCGTAGTCTGCTTGAGGGTTCACTCTTGGGGGTGTGCATCCCAAGGGTTTGGACGAACATGTAATGACCTGTACCCACTGCCATAGATCACAGAGTGGGTTCACTGCCTTGAAAGGTCCTGCTTGCCCCTGGCCACGGCTGACCTTTGGGCTGTGTCCCCAGGCTTCTGTGTCTGACCTTCCCCGGAACACTGCGTAGTTGAAAGGACCCGTGTGTCGCCTTGCAGACTGGTTTCCTGTCCTGTGACCTGCATCTGCCTTTTGGCCACTGAGACTAGCGCTGCTGTGCACGTTCATGTGCAGGCGCTGGTCTGTCTGTCCCCGGTTCTCGTGGGTGGACCCCTGGGAGTGGACCTTACGGGGCCCCTGGCCTCCTTTCCCCATTCACTCTCCCCCTCGTGTCCCCGCTGCAGAATCTGGTGGAGGCTGCCGAGGAGGCCGACCTGAACCACGAATTCAACGAGTCCCTGGTGGTGAGTCCTCCTGCCCCACAGCCCTGGGAGGAACGACAGCTAAAGGCCCGGAGCCCTTCAGGCTGGGTCCCCTGAGGACGGGACATGGGGCGAGGGTGAGGGGAGGAGGCCCAGCATCGTCTTTCAATGCATGCAGGTGTGTGTGGACCTGAGGGTTGGTTCTGAACCGCACAGGTGTGTGTGGACCTTCAGGGCTGGTTCTGAACCGCACAGGTGTGTGTAAATGTGAGGGCTGGTTCTGAACCGCACAGTGTGTATAAATGTGAGGGCTGGTTCTGAACCGCACAGGTGTGTGTAAATGTGAGGGCTGGTTCTGAACCGCACAGGTGTGAATGAACCTTCAGGGATGGTTCTGAACTGCACGGTGTATATAAATGTGAGGGCTGGTTCTGAACCGCACAGGTGTGTATAAATGTGAGGGCTGGTTCTGAACCACACAGGTGTGTATGAACCTTCAGGGATGGTTCTGAACTGCACGGGTGTGTATAAATGTGAGGGCTGTTTCTGAACCACTCTGAGTCCTTGAGGAGCCATTTGCAGCCCAGTTGAGCGCCAGACTGCAGGCTGTCTCTTCAGAGGGAAACCCCCTGCAGGGACCCTGTTCTGGGTCCCAGGAGCCCTCCCACTCCCATTAGACCTCAGGGTGCTGGTTGAGGGCACCTCCATCTGTCCACCTCCCCTGAATCTGTGTCTGCCTGTCTGTCCCAACGCTGGTTGTGTCCACACACCAAGCAAAGTGGGGACTGAAGCCACAACCCAGACAGTTTACTTCAAAACCCAAAGAATCAACCATCGGGTCCAACTGTTTGGAACTTGCCCTGAATCAGTGGTGGCTGGACTCCTCAGCCTCCGGTCTGACCCTCTCTCACCCCCTGCCCCTCTCGGTCACCTTAGTTCGACTATTACAACTCCGTCCTCCTCAACGAGAAGGACTCAAGTGGGGCATATGTGGAGCTGGGGGCCGAGTTCCTCCTAGAGGCCAACGCGCACTTCAGCAACCTGCTCGTGAACACCACCCTGAGCAGCGTGCAGCTGCCCACCAATGTCTACAACAAAGGTGCCCGCCGGACCGCCCCCCGGGAGCAAACAGGGCCCCGGGTCAGGGGAGAGTGAGTGCGGCTGTGGATGGCATCGCTGCCGGCAGTGTGCTTCCAAGTGTGTGCTTGTGTGTGCTCATAAGTTCAGGCGGAGACTGATTTCATCTCCCCTGTGTTGCCCTCCTCTCCCCACAATCTCACCCTTCAGACCCAGATATCTTGAATGGAATCTACATGTCCGAAGCTCTGAACGCTGTCTTCGTGGAGAACTTCCAGAGAGACCCGACGCTGACCTGGCAGTACTTTGGCAGCTCTACGGGGTTCTTCCGCATCTACCCAGGTGAGGACTCGATGAGGCGTCTCCACAGTCCTCTAGGCTCTGTCTCTGGGAACAAGGTGACATTGCAACCCAAGAAGCATACTTTCAAGTGATAACTGATGAAGGGATGAACTAACGATGCCGTTGGACCCCTCGGTAAATAGCCAATCAATGCCCACCTGGACTCTGGTCCTGCAAGAAGCATATGGGAGGTGGAAAGGAGGGCCAAACAGTTCTGACCTTCAGAAGGCTGCTTCCTCGCTGGAGAAATGGGGCAAAGTCCATGCTCAACAGTGGGAACGAGGTTGAATTGTTGGGTGTTCAGCCCAGCAGACAGTAGGGGAATCTCCCTGGTCTACTGACCAAACAGAAAACAGAAGCCCCTCTGCAAGGTCTCCAAGAGCTCTGCCTCCTATTACTTCTCATTTAAAAGGATTCACCTCCATAGCTCACACCCACTCTTACTTTAGCCCCCTCTCCAGAAAACCTTGATATGGCCCTGTTTCTGAGACAAGTGTTACTCCCTTAATCAATAGAAATTGACTAGAAGACAGATAAGAAATTCAGGCAAACCTTTAAATTTGGGGCCCCTGCTGTAACAGTGGGGAGCAAGAGCAAAACGCAGGTTCCCTTGCTGGCTCCCGCGGGTGATGAGCTGGTTCCTTTGATTGGGGGTGGGGGTGGGTGCGTCCCAGGGTTGGGCTGGAGGGGTGCCTGTGTGGTCTGCTCACACCTTGGTGGTGTTGAGTGCAGGGGACATGAGCAGTGCCCTGCTTTTGCTCCCAGTTCTTCAGAAGTGGCAGTTGTGTTTTTGGTATTTTTATATCTTGCTGTCCATAATTTGCCTCAACTGCACACACGTGCGGTTATTTTTAGTCTATAGTTTCGTTGTATTTTGTTGCTCAAGGAGACGTTCGTCCAGGTATAAGCACTTCAGCCAAGGGTTCCCAGGTCCCCAGCCCCAGCCCGTCCTGAGAGTAGAGGATGGTTCCATGTCCCCCAGGGTTTCTCTTAGGAGGAGTACAAAACAACCTCAGAGCTCACAGCTTCCCCAGGGTGGACCCTCCCATGAAAAAATTGTGTGAAAGTGTTAGTTTCTCAGTCATGTCCAATTCTTTGCAACCCCTGGACCGTAGCCTCCAGGCTCCTCTGTCCATGGGATTCTCCAGGCAAGAATACTGGAGTGGGTTGCCATTCCCTTCTTCAGGGGATCTTCTCAACTCAGGGATCAAATGGTGGATTTCGTCTAAGCCGCCAGGGACACTACTGTCTCTACCCAAATCCACAATAAGTCATTGGTTCTTCTCTGCTCTCTGGTGCCTCAATGGGCAAGTTCATCCCTCTTCTGTGGAACAGTCCTTCAAATGCTTGAAGACACCTCCCATGTCCCTCGTGCCTTCCCCCTGGTGGAATTCCTGCTGCATCGAGGTTCCCAGAGCCGTCAACTTGTCTGCAGACCCAAAGCTTGCCCATTTTTGTCCTGAGTTGTTTGCTGTTCTTGTCACTGGGTTCTCTTTGCAGTCTGGCTATTTCCTTGCATTCCATGGATTCCCTTTGCATTCTATTCACTGTGACTTTTGACCCACAAAAGTCTTTGTCTGTGCTTCTTGGTGTCAGAGTAGTGTTTTAATGTTCTTTGCTTCTCAGGATCTTTGAATTCCCCTGTGAATTCTTCATTGAACCTTTAGTAATTTAACAGTGTGTTTTATAATTTCCAAGTATATGGGGATTGTAGCTTCATCTTTTTATTATACATTTCTGGTCTGATTCAGTTGTTTGCAGCCAGAGAACACGGTGTATACGGTGCTGATTGTATGAAATTAGTTGGGAGCTAGTTTCATAGCTTAATATGTCATCAACTGTTGTAAAAATTCTACTTGTGCTTGAGCAGAATATGAGCGCTTTAATTGTTGGGTAGAAATTCTGCTCACATCATTAGATGAAGCTTGTCAGTCGTATTATTTACTGATTTAATATCTGCTTGCTCTTCATTAACCTTTATAACACACTTTTTAAGTCTATTTCATCTGATATTCATAGAGATATTAGTGTGCTCTTGGTTGGTATATGCCTGATATCTATATATTTTCCATCCTTTCACTTCCAATCTTCTATGTCACTTTTTTTAGCCATATCTGTTGAAAATAGCATATAGCTTTTAAATTTTTATTCAAACTGACAATCTCTGTTACTACTTGGCGAGTTAAGCGCATTTTCGTGTATTCTACTGATACATTTGGACATGCTACAATCTTATATTTAAGATTTCTCCTCCTCCTTCTATTTTTATGTTTCCTTTTTGCTTCTTCCTTTCCTTTTTAATGATTTACTTTTTTTTCATAAATTCTCCCCCTCCAATTCTTTTTTTTTTTTTTCCCTATCACTTCTGAACTTATTCCTGTTTCCATTTAGTCATTAGTCCTGAATGTGTAACAGGGATTTATCAGGCGCATGTAACACAAGGTTTTACAATTAAATCATATTTTACCCTCTTCGCAGTCAAAAAAGCACCTGAGAACTCTCCTTCTTACATCTCTGCCCCCACCCTGACTTCTTAATCTCCCCAAATTAGATACCTTTACTGTTATCTGATACAAATATCTCGTGTGTGTTCCCGGGCCTTTCTAGATTCTAAGAAAGCAAGGCCATAGAAATGAAGATATCTCCCTCAAGACGTGTAGGCAAGCAGAGCTCTTTATTGAAGAGGGACTGTGTGTACCAGGGTGAAGGCAGGAAGGGATTCCGGCTCCCCGAGGACGTTCAGGGAAGGGGGTTAAAGGACACGTTGGGGAGGGGCCCTGGGAGCCCACTTATCTCCTGCTCAGGTCTCAGATTGATTGGCATCCAAGTGAGCTTTTGAGCATCACCAGTCTAGTTTCTTCCTGGTGCGCTCATGCCAGAGTCAACTTCAGCCTGCAGCCACGGCCTGGCCTCTATACATGTGGGCTATGAGCCCTGAAGGGGGTTGCACAGTGTGTGGGGGGGGGGGGAAATATATATATATATATATATAAAAGAAAGGAAAAAGGGGGAAAGAAAAAGGAAAAAAAGGGAGGGAAACGAAAAAGAAGATCTGGTTTCAACTAGTCCGAGGTCCATGTGCTTGCAGTCAGGGTTTTCATCTGTGGGGAAGCCACTTAGGAACATTTGTCGGGCCTCGCCCATGTCTCTTGGGGCACTGGGAGTTCAGGAGTTTGGGGAGTCCTGCCTGTGAAGTGAACCCAGCTCTGGATCTGGGCGGTTGGGGTGTCCATTCATCAGCTGCTCCTGCCTTGCTGCCCCCTCAGTTTACAGGGTATGATGACTGGTCCCACACACACTGCCCACATCCCCAGCTGGCCCTGCCCCAGGGGTACTGGCCATCCTGGGGTCAGCACCCAGCCCGGGGCTCTGGGGCAGCCTGGCTGAGTGAGGCCTTCTTTTCCCCAGGCATCAAGTGGACGCCAGATGAGAACGGAGTCATCACCTTCGACTGCCGGAACCGCGGCTGGTAAGTGAACCCAGGGGCCTGACCTCTGGGGCTGGTGTCTCTCTGCAGCCTCTGGGTTTTGCCTAGCTCTCCCCCAGGGCCTGTTCTGCACCCACCCTGGGGCCTCAGGTCTGCAGAACTAACCCAGCACAAGAGAAGAAGAGTGTTTGTCTGTATCACCCCACAGCTGCTCTGCTCCAGGACTGACCACAGCTGTCCTGCCACCTGACACCTCCTTCCAGGGCCCTGAGCTGACTGCACACCCACCATTGGCCAGGTTCCCTTTCCCCCCGCACCCCTCTGGCAGATCTATAACCAGGTCTGGGGGGTCCGGCTCCCTTCCTTCCCACTGTCAGATCCCCCTGGAACTCAGGCTGGCCCAAACCAAAGAGGACAAGGGTCACTACCAAGACCTGACCGTCCCCACCTGACATGCTCGCTCAGTGGGCACAGTCCCAACCGTTGCCCCCACAGTGGCTGCCAAACAGCTGGCTGGTTCTGGACACGAGAAAGCCTAGGGGTTGACTTGAGCTTTGAGCCAGAGTCTGAACAGAAACAAGAGAGACCCAGCCAACAGTGGTTCTGACTCTGGCTGTCCCACCGCCGACCTGTCCCTCCCCCTTTGCTAAAGGTACATACAAGCTGCCACCTCCCCGAAGGACATCGTGATCGTGGTGGACACGAGCGGCAGCATGAAGGGGCTGCGGATGACCATCGCCAAGCACACCGTCTCCACCATCCTGGACACGCTGGGGGAGAACGACTTCGTGAACATCATCGCAGTAAACACGCCTCCCATTCGAGAAATACTTCCACCTGCACCAGAGTGACCTGTACTTATGGGCACTCGACACTTCGTCCCCTGGAGCTGGGGGGCCTCCCGCCCAGGATGGGCTTCCAGGGGTCCAGTTTCTGAGATCACGTGGGAAGTGCGTGTGGCCCTTTCTCTGAGGCAGCAGCTCTCCTTGGGCTCTCAGATGAGTCTGGGGTCTGATCTAGATGAAGGAGCATGAGTAGACCTCTAACTCAGCCCCATCCCTGTGCCCTTGGAGGCATCACCCTGGAAAGACCCTCCTTTCTGCAGGATGGGAGACCCCCGGCTCCCACTTCCTTCGTCCCCAAATCCAGACACGTCAGGAGGGAGGGGCCCACAGTCACCAGTCCTGATTTTCCTGAGGACCGCTCCAACTGCCCCCAGAAAGGGATTAAGTGGAGGGACAGACAGACAGAAATGGAGAGAAGAGTTGGGCGACTCCTGGACTCTGTGAGCTCCAGGGGTGAGTGGCACCCAGCCAGCCTCCCCAGAAGATGCCCAGGCCAGGACTCGGGAGAGAATGTTCAGAGTCAAGGCTCTGCTGTTCCCTGTACTCCTTTCCCTCTACTCAGAGAAACTGCCAAAAGCGTAGAGTCCCCAAGATCATATTACACAGGGGCCCGGGTGAGCCCACCCCTGACCCTCCGTGAGTTGTGAGCTTCGTGACTGGGCCCTGACTTGCCGAACTGACCCTGTGTGTTCTCTCCTCTGCCCTTTGGCCTCCGCCCTCCGCCCTCTGCAGTATAACGACTACATCCACTACATCGAACCTTGTTTTAAGGGGATCTTGGTCCAGGCAGATCGGGACAACCGAGAGGTGGGTGTACCCGGAGCCCGTCCAGCTTCTTCTTCCAGGGGTGGGGGTGGCCTTGCCCCCGGCCACTCACGGCCTCTCAGTTTCTCCTGGGGGCTTCTGAGAAACCTCTGCTGCAGACGTCCAGCTGTGAAATTAGGGGATGGGTCCTGCAGTCATGCTCTTCTGGGCAAGTAGCTCTGCACAGCCTCTGAAAATACCACCAACGGTGAAAGTTCCCAGGCCCAGCGACTGCTGACCCTCCTCTAACTTCTTATCTCCAACAGCACTTCAAACAGCTGGTGGACGAGTTGATGGTCAAGGGTGTGGGCGTCGTGGACCAAGCCCTCCGTGAAGCCTTCCAGATCCTGCAGCAGGTCTGATGTGTGTTGGGGAGCACAGGGCACGGACGGGGCAGAGGAGGCAGGGAGTCACAACCACGTCTCCCCGCAGTTCCAAGAGGCCGGGCAAGGAAGCCTATGCAACCAGGCCATCATGCTGATCACCGATGGGGCCGTGGAAGACTATGAGCCGGTGCTGGAGAAGTACAACTGGCCGGACCGCAAGGTTCCTCTCAGGGAGGGGTGTCGGGGAAGGGGGGGCCGGGGGAGTGCCTCCTCCTGCTGTGTCTGCATGCTTGGCCCATGAGACCCAGGGTGACGTTCCAACATCAGGGTGACTCCCGAGCTCCACTCAAGGGCACAGAATAGGGTGGGGATGGAATATTGTGGGCTGTGAGCCTCACCAGGCAGACCCCCACACCAGGCAGGCATCCCCCCATAAGCCCCCACACCAGGCAGGCACCCCCCATAAGCCCCCCCACCAGGCAGGCATCCCCCTATAAGCCTCCACACCAGGCAGGCATCCCCCCTGCCATGAGCCCAGGCCCCTTCCTGATTAGAGGGGCTGAAAGTGCACAGTCCAAAGCCCAGCCCTAGACCCAGATGCGGCCAGGCCCCTAGCAGCCGGGACTCAAGCCTACCGGGTCTCGTCCACCAGGTCCGGGTCTTCACCTACCTGATTGGGAGGGAAGTGAGTTTTGCTGACCGCTTGAAGTGGATCGCCTGCAACAACAAAGGTGGGTGATGCCACGTGAGCCAGGGTGTCTGGGGCCTCTCCTGAGCACAGGTGCTGAGCCGGGGCTCTGGTGCGGAGCCCAAAGCGGAGGTGACTGCATCCACCTGCTTCCTCCTCAGACAATCAAGACGGGTGCCGATTGCTCCTTGCAGGGCTCTCCCCCCATGACACACCCTCTAAGAGGCACCCAGAAGTCGGGACTTCGGGTGTGCAGAAGGCGGGGGCCTCTCTTCAAATGAGGTTTTACCCAAACTGCCACACGGAAAACCAGGCAGACAGGGGGACCGACACTTCAATGTGCTCTCTGGTGTCCGGCCTCCATTCCAGCCGCTGCAGATGAAGCCCATGGGCTCGGTTCTGCTCCAGACTCTGCGCACAGGCCATCGCTTTCTGTAGAATAAGGCTTTGTGTGTAGAAGCCTTCATCTCTCTCTGGCCAGAACCCGATACCCAGGCTTTGCAGTGCTGACTCAGGCCCCTCGACCCCAGCAGGATGTCCAAGCATCTGCTCTGGATGGTCCCGGCCCTGGGAAATGGACGTGGTCAGGATGGCAGGAACGGCCCTGACCCTGTCCGGAAGACAGGGAGGTGGGGCGGGGAGACACACACGTGAGCCGTCAGTGAGGGGACAATCTGAACTGAGCTGCGGGCAGAGGGGCACAGGCTGCCCAAAGTGTGGGTGAGGGGACAGCCCTCCTACATTTAGGGGGTCAGGGCAGGCCTCCTGAAGGATGTGTGTCTAAGGTGAGACGTAAAGAAGTGGTAGGAGTGAGTCAGACGCGCAGAGCGAGGAAGGGCATTGAAGTGTCTGAGACAAGAGGCGTCCTGGAAGTAAAAGCGGCCCGGCTCCCCAGAGCTGGGGAGAGTGTCCTGTGGGTGATGGTGAGCAGACGCGTGCTAAACCAGTCACAGCCTGTACGGCGTTTGCCTCAGCTGCAGCCCCCTCCCCATGACTGATGGAGGACTGTGGTTAGAGAAAGGAGGAGGGAGGCTCTCTGCAAATAGGCCTGAGGGGTGGGATGGGGGGCAGGCGGTGAGGAGTTCCAATATAAAATCAAAAATTAAATGTTGAAAAATGCTATTCGCTTGAAACTAACACAGCCTATCCCTTTTCCAGCGGATCTTCCCGACCCAGGAATCAAGCCGGGGTCTCCCACATTGCAGGCAGCTTCTTTACCAACTGAGCTATCAGGGAAGACAAAAATCAACTAGACTCCAACATAAAATAAAAAATTAAAAGACCCGGGACAGAGCTGTCTGCCATGGGGTGCACCCCTGCAGGACAGCCCTGGGGGATGAGGGGCAGCCTTGTGCCCTGAGTTGAGGCCGTGCTGCTCCCAGGGCAACTCTAGATCTTGGGGGTGGGGGTGGGGGGTGGGGGTTCTCCCAAGTCCAGGCAGGGCCAGGCCTTCATGTCCTGGCAGCATCACTGCCCCAGGAGAGGGCAGCCTCGGGGGAAGCAGCGCCCAGTGCCTGACCCAGGGCAGCTCCCAGCCGAGAGCTGTAGGCAGCTGGGGGTGTGCACCTCGCATCCACAGCCACCCTCTCCCCGACCAGGCTACTACACGCAGATCTCCACACTGGCAGATGCCCAGGAGAACGTGATGGAATACCTGCACGTGCTCAGCCGGCCCATGGTCATCAACCACGACCACGACATCACCTGGACCGAAGCCTACATAGATAGCAAGGTGGGGCCCCAGGGAGCAAGCAGGGGCTCCTGGGTTGGGGAGGGGTGGCCAGAGCACCTCCTGGGGAGGCATTGTGGAGTGACCTCCCCACCGGGGGCCACCCCCCAGTGGACAGAAACTTCGGCCCCAGACTGTCCCTCCTCCGTGGTCCTTGCCTGCCTCCCTGCCCTCTCCCACTCACTCCAGGAAGAAAGGGGACTGACCAGTAGTTCAGACACTGCAGCTTAACCCGGCAACCTCCCTTGGACCCCGGTGTCCAATGAGACTCTTGTAGGTCCCTCCAATGTAGGACCAGACTTGGAAGGTAGATGGTCAGATGAAATGTCTAGGAAAGGGACAGTCCTGATGCTCCTCAAACCTCATCATGAACACAGACCCCCATGTCAGGTTGGGATTAAGAGAGACCTGGGAACGGTGGCTTCCATAGGAGGGACATGTGTTTCCCTTTCCCGTACAAGAAGCCTGGAGGTGGACGACGAGCTCCCTGGCCCCTCCCTCTGCCCCCTCCCATGCCATCCCTGGGGTCTACCTTGTGCAAGCAGCTACAGGGGCTCAGAATGGTGGCAGCCACATTCTAGGCTTCCGGTGGAGGAGGGGAGGGGCGCACACCCCACCTCTAAGGGAAATGTCCATGGAGTCTTACTGGACACTTAACCTGGGCATCTCAGTGGCCAGAACTTGTGCCCCAGTGGCTCCTCGGCGTGTCCTCTTGCTGCCTGAGCCTTTGTTCCTGGGCTCGTGCACAGAAGGACCTGTCCTGTAGGTGTGCCTGCCTCCTTGGCGTGGCCGAGACAAGACG
Organism: Capra hircus; assembly: GCF_001704415.2. Taxonomy (NCBI): domain Eukaryota; kingdom Metazoa; phylum Chordata; class Mammalia; order Artiodactyla; family Bovidae; genus Capra; species Capra hircus. The sequence continues at coordinate 107,208,170 of NC_030812.1, read as the reverse complement.
CCTGGGTGAATGGGTTCGGGGCAGGACTGTGGGCTCAGGGCTCTGAGACCCGCCCTGGCTCAGGGCTTTGCTTGCTGTGGTGTCTGCCCCAGTCCTCCTCCAGCCCCCTCCCCTCCAGCCTTTCTGCCAACTCTCCTCCTCATTCAGAGAAGGAAAGCCTCCTTGGGGGCAGTTATTGTGACTTGGGTCCCCATCTGCAGACTCTGTTCTGTCGCCCACCCCCCATGACAGTTCTCCACCCGCAGGCAGAGAGCCTGGCGCTGCTGACCACCGTGGCCATGCCCGTCTTCAGCAAGAAGAACGAGACGGTGAGTGGCCACTCGTGAGCAGCTGCCAGGTTCGAGCTGGGGCCGCCGGCCGGCATCTTTAGACCCAGGGTTCTCGACACGGCCTCAGGGTCACCATGGGCGTGTGTAAACACAGGTTCCAGGCCCTGTGCCCAGGAACCCACATCTCTGGGTCGGGAGGGGCGGGGCGGGATCCTCACTTCCAGAAGCTGCCTTGTGATTCTGCTCACCCAGCCAGGTGCTGGCCAGCTGCTCTGGATGTGGGACCCTGCCTGGGGATCCTGGGCCAGAGGGGTAAGCCACACTGACCCTGCGGGTGTGGGCAGGCTTTGACTTATCTGTGAAGGCTCTGGTGGGGGGATTTGAGAGCCTCCACTCCTCCGTCTGGCCGGAAAAACTTTCCTTACAGGCCCCATGTGCTTCAGAGACACCAGCGCTCAGATTAGCGCCCCGTCCCCCCGGATCCCAGTACTTCAGCCTCTGCTGTGAAGGCTGATATTTCATTAAACTCTGTATTTCATTTAAACATTACAACTTCAGCGTTAATACAGGACAGTAATCTTCCCAGCTTGAGGTTACTCCTGGGGCCTCTTCTGCTAGGTCCTAGGTTTTTATTCCAGGATCTCAGCCTAAACTCTAACTGCAGAGCAAGGACCACCGGAGGTGCAAGCGGCTTCCTCTCGCGGGTCTGGGAGGGCTGGGGGTCCAGCCTGGCCTCGCGCATGGGAAGCCAGGTCCCCTGACACCGGCGTTTCCTTCCAGCGGTCCCACGGCATCCTCCTGGGCGTAGTGGGCTCTGACGTGGCCCTGAGGGAGCTGATGAAGCTGGCGCCCCGGTACAAGGTGAGCCTGGATCAGCCCCCGAGTGGGGTCACAGGCCCCCCAGGAGCCACTTCAGCAGGCTCAGGAGCCTCCCTGCAGACAGCGTGGCTGAGACCAGAGCTGGGACGGGGTCTGCATTCCTCCTCCTAATGCCCCCTCCCCAGACACTCCGCCCCTGACATGCCACCCCCATCCGCCACACAGACACACCTCCAGACACCCCGACATCCTGCCTTCCTGTCACACACCCAGACACTCCCCCAGACACCACCTCCCACATCCTGCCTTCCTGTCCCACCCCAACACGTGCCCCCCAAACATCCCCCCGACCACACAGACACCCTCGATGTGCAGGCACGGAGCAGAGGGGACGGGGGCTGGGGCCCCTGGGACCCTTGGCCACATCAGCTGCGTCCTGCTCTGTGGCCTCTGGCACTTCTCCCCATCCTGGTCCTCCTCCCTGCCGAGTCCCACTCTTCCTGCACAAAGACCCCCTGATACCTACTCGATCCCTGTCTCCCCAGCTCGGGGTGCATGGCTACGCCTTTCTGAACACCAACAACGGCTACATCCTCTCACATCCTGACCTCCGACCCCTGGTAGGTGCCAAGCCTATTTGCTTTGAGGTCTTAACTGTACGGGATTTGGGGGCAGTTCATGTGTGTGTGTTCAGTCATGTCCGACTCTCTGCAACCACACAGACCGTAGCCCGCCAGGCTCCTCTGTCCATGGGATTCTCCAGGCAAGAGTACTGGAGTGGGTAGTCATGCCTTCCTCCAGGGGATCTTCCTGACTCAGTGTTCGAACTTGGGTCTTCCAAATTCTGGGCAGTTCCTTTACCATCTGAGCCACCACACCCAGATTTGGGGGTAGTTTATAGAAACAGTTGAAACAGTGAATGGATTCCATTTAAGAACCCAATATAGGGACATCCCTGGTGGTCCAGTAGTAAAAGTCACAGGGAGACAGATTTCTCCTCTGGATGAGGAAGAACTTTCTAACAATTAGAGTCCCAAACCAGGACAAGCTCCTCGTCAAAGGAGATCTCCCTCCGAGGCCCGGAACCATCCGTCACGAATGCTAGCCAGGGCCCCTCTGCCTCGGGTGGAGGAATGGCTGAGATGCTCTGGTTTATGGCTTTGCCCCACGGGCCTTCTGGAAGGGCTGGGCTTGAGCGGGGCCTTGTGCTAACTTCAAGTCTCTCACCTGCCTGGCCTACTCAGTACCGAGAGGGGAAGAAACTGAAGCCCAAGCCCAACTACAACAGTGTGGACCTCTCAGAAGTGGAGTGGGAGGACCAGGCTGGAACAGTGAGTGGCGCAGGGGGAGAGGGTGGGTGGCTGGACGGCGGGGACCGGGGGTGAGGAGTGCGTAGGCGCTGAGCTCACCCCGCTCCCTCGGTGGAGACTTTCCGGGCCCAAAGCAGAACTGGTGCTGCTAACAGATGGTTCTCCCCACGGCCCCAGAGGGATAACAGCTGCTCCCTCCGAGGTTGAAGGAGCTCACGTCTGTAGCCGCAGAGTTTGGGATCGGGCGGCTGCAGGCCAGCCTTGGTGTCAGGAGCTCCTCCTGGAGGAACTTGTGTCTGGAGGGTTGGCCACAGTGTCCCTCACTCATTAGCCCACTGGGAGCCTTATCTTGGTGAATTCTAGAATCCCAGCTAAGGGGAATAGAGCCCTGGAAGCAGATCTCTTTTCCCACCTGGGCTCTGCTCTCAGGGGAAAGGGGAAAACCAAGCGTGTTCCCAGGGTGGACCTCTAAGCCGAGGCTCAGAGCCTCCGCACTCCAGTGTGTGCTGAGCAACTGATTTTGTTTTCTTCCTCCTCGAAGCTGAGAACGGCCATGATCAACGGGGAGACTGGGTCTCTCTCCATGGACGTGAAAGTCCCGCTGGACAGAGGGGTAAGCGCTCCAGGAAAAGGCTGAGGTCTGGTCCCAGGATGTGGCATCCTGGTTAATTAAGGTTGGCGGTGTTGACAAGGGTGAACAGAGAGTAAATCTTGAGAACTTGCTGGAGCCTGGAGGGCCCGAGCGAGGGGCCCAGCCCAGCCAGCATCAGCCCCACAGAGCTTTGGCCAGGGAGTGACCCCTCTTCAGGGCTTGCCTCTCAGGGGCCTAGGGTGAAGCAGCAGCAAGCCCAGCCCTTCACGGGTCTTCTTTCTGCCTTTCATGGATGCTAAGTTGCTCAGTGGTATCCAACTCTTTGCAACCTTCCCAGACAAGAATACTGGAGTGGGTTACCAAGCCCTCCTCCAGGGAATCTTCCCAACCCAGGAGTCAAACCTGCGTCTCTTATGTCTCCTACTTTGGCGGGTGGGTTCTTTACCACTAGCATCACCTGGGAAGCCCTCTTTCTGCCTTACCTGCCTGCTAGGTGGCCCTTTTGTTGTTTATGGTGGAAAGGGGGAAGGTGTTAGTCGCTTAGTCGAGTCCAACTCTTTGCAATCCTATGGACTGTAGCCTGCCAGGCTCCGCTGGAATTCTCCAGGCAAGAATACTGGAGTGGGTTGCCATTCCCTTCTCCAGGGGATCTTCCCAATCCAGGGATCAAACCCAGGTCTCCTGCTTTGCAGGCAGATTCTTTACTGTCTGAGACACCAGGGAAGCCCCTGGAAACAGGGAAAGTGACAGTTAGTTTTGCAAAGTGTTAGCAGCTCTTGTAAAGCATGTCATCTGTGAAGAAGTTAAAAATTACTGCTGATCCTCAGAGGTGATTTTCAGGAATGGGTCCACCCAGCGATGCCTTCCTGTCCCCACAGACTCGCTTGTCACTTACAAGGCACGGCTTCCTCTTTCCGTGTAAAAGGCCCCACTGGCTGGCACTGACTCTGCATTGTCCCTTGACATATTTACAAATGTCACCTCTTCCCTCCCACTGCCGCTGCCCTTTCGCCTCCGAGGGAAGAACATGGGCATCCGTCGGCAACGATTAGACCCAGCTTCTTTCACAGACATGGACTCTCCTGGAAGCCAAACATGGAAGCCCTGGGAAGGAAAGCAACTCTCTGCATCCCTTTCAGATGTGCAGGCTGGCTCTCCCTGGGACCTGCGTCAGTTCTTTGGCCTCTGCCTGTTGTTTTCAAGCTCTGGACTGAGAGGGCCTCCCTCAGGCAGGCCGGTCAGCATCTCTGATGACCCATCAGGCCCAGCAGGTCCTTCTCGTGAGCCAGAAAAGGCAGAGGTGGCTTCCAGGCACCTCCACCCTTATCTCAATCAGACTCCCAGTCACAGGTGTCGGGGTGCTCCCACCTCAAAAAGAGGTGAAATAAAGACAATTTCAAATAGAGGAGATCAAAGTTCATCCCTAAGAGAAATGCTAAAGGAAGTTCTTCAGGCAGAAGAAAAATGACACAGATGGAAACTTTGATCAACACAAAGAAAAATGAGCAGCACTGGAAACGATAAACACGTGGGTTAGGATAAGATTTCATTTGTTCTTTTAACCTCTCAAAAAGACAACTGTTTAAAGGAAAAATGTTGCTGTTGCGTTGCGGGGTTTGTAGGGTGAGCAAGAGTAAGATAACAGCCGCAGAGAGGGAAGTTACCCCATTTCATTAACACATGAGAAGAAACCAGCACTTGGCTACCCCAAAGCATGCTGAATACGCTTGACAAAACCTCACTGGGAGCAGAAGGAAGCATCCCCAATCTGATAAAAAACAAACCATGTGTGGAAAAGTTCACTTTCAGTGGTGAATGACTGAACACTCTCTGAGACTGTGAACCTGGTAAGGTGTCTGGTTTCACCACTTGCGTCCAACATTGCCGGGGACCTGGCGAGAACCTGTCTTTCTAATAAGGCTGGGCAACAAAATAAAAGGCATGAAAAGTAGAAAGGAGAGAGTAAAGCTATCTTTGTTCACAGCAAGATAATTGTTCACATAGAAAATCCCCCAAATTTGCAAAACAGCTGCTGGAACTAATAGATAAATTTAGCCAGTTCACAGAACACAGAGTACTATTATAAAAATCAGTTATACTTTTATATATAGCCAGAAACATTTGCAAAATGAAAATACTTTTAAGTTCCAATTTCCACAGCACAAAGAATATAAAATAGGAATAAATCTCACATATATGACCTCTACACTGAAAGCTACATAACACTGCAGAAAGCACGTCAAATAAAAAAATTAAGTAAATAGGAAAGTATGACCATGTTTATGGATTGTAAGATCAATACTCCTAAGATGTCTATTCTCCCAAAATTAACCTATAGATTCAACACAATCCCAATAAAAAAAATCGAACACGCTTCTAGACATAGAAGAAGGTGATTCTAAAATCTATGTGAATATGCAAAAGACCTTACATGGCCAAAACTATCTTGAAAAAGAAGGACAAATTCTTTTTGTTGAATGAGATGGATGATTCACAGTACCTGATTTCAAAGCTTACTTCAAAGCTGCAGTGACCAAGCAGAGTGGTACTGGCATGTGAATAGACAAATGGATCCATGGAACGGAGACTATGGAAATGAAACACGCAGGAAAACACACCAGTCGCCAGCATATTTTCGATAAGACACCTTGGCAAATCAGTGGAGAAAGGAAAGACTTTTCAACAAATGGTGCCGGAACAATTGAATAAATGTATCAAAAGTCACTGAGATATACTCATACCTACACAAAAATTAATTTGAATGTCGCTCAGTTACAAAGCTCTCAACGTAAAAGCTAAAACTATAAGGCTTCTAGAAGAAAATGCAGATGAAAATCTTTACAACCTGAGGTGATGTAGTTTTCTTTGACAAAAACACCAAAGGCATTAAACATAAAATAACATTTGAAAAATTGAATTTCATCAAAAAACAGTTCTGTTCATCCGGAGACACAATTAAGAAAATGAAAATCCAGACGTAGGCTGTGTCCAGACCATAAAGAACTTCTCCAGATTACTAACAAAAAGTCTAACAAGGTAATTTTTAAAATGTGGGCAAGACACTTTAGCAGATTTTTTAGAAATGAAGAGGCAGACATGACCAACAAGCCCATGAAAAGCCCAACCAGCAACTTTAGTTGTCAGGGAAATGCAAATGAAAACTACTCCCATACCCTCTAACATAACTACAATTTGAAAGACTGATAATTCTGGCAAAGATGTGGAGAAACTGGAGTTCATACATTGCTAGTGGAAGTATAATGAAATAATTTGGGGAAGTTGGCAGTGTTTTTTATATATAAAGGCAAACATAATTTGCATATTTTGCAAAGGATTCCTTCCCTGGTACTTACCAAGAGAAATGAAAACACACGTCCACAAGAAGAACGTTCACAGCAGCTTTACTCAAAACAGCCCTAAACTGGGAACACCTGGATGACCACCCACAGAGGGCAAACCTAGAAGTATGCCCGCAGTTTGCCCTCCCTGAAGTACTTGCTGCTCGTCAGGGAAAGGAGCACAGCGCTGACATGCTCGACAGCATGGGTGGGTCTCAGGGACGCTCCGTGGAGCGGAAGTGGCGGCGAAAGGGCTCGTGCTGTGAGCACAGCAAACCTAAGCCCTGGGGATGGCGGTCAGAGCAGAGCTTGCCCAGGAAGGCGGTGGGGGGCGGGGGCTGACCGGAAGCAGGCAGAGCGATCGCAGGGGCTGCACACAATCCCTATCTCAACCCGGGAGGCAATCCCACAACAGCATACATTTATCAAAGCTGCTGAAATGATACATCTAGATGTGCGCATTTCAACTTTTCTTCAATTAAAAAAAAGAGAAAGAAAGAAAAAAAATGTTAATACTCTCCAGTTTCAGTCTCAAACCAGCCCCACTTGGAGCCCATCAGTGCCCTGGCTGGCCCCCAGCTGCCCCCATGGCTCCCAGACCCCCCACCCAACTGGGAGAGGGTCTGCCTGAAGCAGAGGGGGCCAGAGGGCATCAGGCAGGACGAGGCCCAAGCTGGGAACTGTCCTTTCTCGTTTGGTCTACAGCTGGTTTCCTATTGAAACAAACCTTTTTTGCTACCTTCTCGCTCTGCGTCCCATCCAACATCTTACTCCAGTTTCCAACCCAGAAGAAAAGCCTGAAAAAAAAAAAAGGCAAAGGGGATAAGGACAGCCCCATGGCCAAGTGCAGTGTGCGGCTTTCCCAGAGGCATCCAAGTGTGTGCAGATGGTACAGCCTATGGGGCACTGGAGCCCAGTCAACTCAGCCCTTCCCGCCCACTGTAAACACCCTCACTGCCTCCCAGCAGCCCAGTGGGGATGCTCTTGTCGATTCTGATTTACAGACAGAAATGCGATGCCCAAGAACGTGAGGTCACTCACCCAAGCTCACCAGCCCGTGAGTGACCAGCAGGGCTTAGACCAGGGCTGTATGGTGCCTGTGCCTGTCTTAGCCACAGTGCACACCCCCCGATGCCCTGACTTGTGCAAATTCAACTCAACTTCAACATGGCAGCTTTGAAAGGAAAGAGAAGCTGTGAAGGGCAGCAAGGCCTGGAGGGGTCTGGACTCCAGAGGCGGGCTGTTCCTGGTGGGATGTACAAGTGTGAGCTCCAGCCAGCAGCCTGTGCTGGTCCCTCCTGAACCACAGCCGCTGGCCAGCACAGGGGCCACCAGCCAGCCAGGCTTTCTAGGTTTTCATTTCTGTTAACTGACAGTAACTGAGATTTCAAATTTCCATTCCTGAGTGGTACATGTGGTAACTCATGGCCCCATAGGGACAGTGCAGTCTGGACTATGGCCCTCAGTCAGGCACACCTTCCCCAGGGCTGCAGTGTGCCTGTGGGAAAAGGCCTTTGAGTCGCGGGGGGGGGGGGGGGGGGGGCGGACCGGGGCACCAGGTGGCACATGGGGAGGGAGGGAGGGGCAGTTGGCACTCCCTCCCCAGCCGGCACACTTCCCTGGTGCCTTTTTCAGAAGCGAGTTCTTTTCTTGACCAACGACTATTTCTTCACGGACATCAGTGACACACCTTTCAGGTGAGGGCCTGGATCTCACTTGGCGCTGGGGGGCGGGGGGCGGGGGGGGGCTGGGGGCGGGGTACAGTGTCAGGGCCAACCGCTCAGGTGGGACTTTCAGATCTGGGACTGGATTCACTCATAAGTAGTTGGCATCTTCGTGATAACGGAAAAAGACCCAGGTCCGCACTCAGGAAAGCTGAGGTCTACACCTGCTTTGCTGTGTGACTCAGTGTTGCAGTATGGCCCAGTGTTCAGGGCCAGAAGCTAAACTAAGTTGCAATCCCAGCTCCGCCGCTCATAGGCTGTGAGATCTTAGGCAAGTTACTTAACTGCTCTGTGCCTTAGATGTCTCACCTATAAAATGGGGGATGATAATAATAGCTGCTTCTCTGCAGTATTGAGAGAATTAGTAATAAACGTCATGATCTACCTGGAGGTCTTAAAGCAATGCAACTGTAAGTAGTTGTAAGATGAAAGGTAAGCCGTGAAGGCCTCAGTTTCCCTCCCATTATATAAATGTTTGGCTCCAGCGTCACGCAGTGCAAAGAGCAAATGCCCCTTCTCTCTGAATTCCCCATTGCTTGATGAAGGGTGGTCCCCAGTCCCGACTGGTCCCTGGGGTGCCTACAGGAACTTGTGACATTGTGTCCAGGTCTTTCCTTCCTTACTCAGGATTCCTGAGGTGGGGCCCAGGCACTAGGACCCTATAAACCCCCTAGGTGGTTCAGGTATCAGCCAAGCCTCAAAAGATGATCTTCCAGGAGGGAGAGGAATACAAGGTGGGATTCTCCAGGTGGGAGGGGCCTCCCTGACCACGGGACATGTAGGACCCTGAGACCCTTCTCCATCTTTGGAGCCCCCGAGAGGTCCAGGGTTAATCCAACAGAACGCGAGTGGAGGGGGCCTTGCCCTCTCTTGTCCAGGTCCTTCTCAGGAAAGACGCTGATGACAGAGCAGAAGTCTTTGCTAGGGTTCGGGGAGGGAGGCACTCAGAGCTGGGGCGGGGTGGGGGCAGCGGTTTGTACTCACTGTGGTGGGCTGTGTACTTGGAGGGTCCAAGGTTGGGGGGCAGCAGGCCAGGCCCCAGTTGACCTCTAGCCTGTGTCCTCTGCTCTGCCTGCAGCTTGGGGGTGGTGCTGTCCCGAGGTCACGGAGAATACATCCTCCTGGGGAACACGTCAGTGGAAGAAGGTGGGTCGGCCAGTGCCCAGCACCTCTGCACAGTTCTGAGGAAAACTAGGTTCTCCAGGGACACAGGGCAGGGCCAACCCAGCCGGGGCTCTGTGGGCCGGGCCGTGCTGCCAGAGGGGCCTGTGAGTCCAGGTGCCGGCCTCTGTGCTGAGGGTGTGGCCGCGGACACACACGGCCCCGGGCTTGGCTGGACATGATGAAGCCAGGCAAGCCAAGGCTTCCTCGAGGGCGATCCCAGGGGGCAGGGTGTAGACAGGAGGTGTTGGGATGGAAGGCATTTAGAGAGCAACATTACCAGGACACCACTGGGCTCCACGCGGAGCCCACCTCTGCCGGAGAAGCTGGCAGGATGCGGCTGGCCCTCCCTGCCCCGAAGCTGCTTTTAGAGCACTGGGTCCGTGAGCCCTGGACTGAGCCGGGATTCTGCTTTCAGGCCTGCACGACCTGCTTCACCCAGACCTGAGCCTGGCCGGCGACTGGTGAGGACCCGGGGGCTGGCGGGGTGCAGAGCGGGGATGGGGGGCCACCCGGACTCGGGGTAACGGGCTCTGCCGGGTTTCCAGGATCTACTGCGTCACGGACATCGACCCAGAGCACCGCAAGCTGACCCAGCTGGAGGCCGTGGTGCGCTTCCTGACCCAGGAGGACCCCGCCCTGGAGTGTGAGTGTCCCCTGGCCCGAGCTCAGGACTCTGCGGGGATGAAGGGCTGGGTGGAGGCTCGAGTGCCCTGCTTGCAGAGATCACAAATGGCTCAGGGAGACCAGAGAGATCCCCTCGAATGAGAGGACACAGCCAGTCCCCCCAGGGCCATACCAGTGACGAGGGCTCTGAGACCTGCAAGGGCACGGGTGTGTCCCCATGGCAGGGACTAGGATCCCTTTAAGCCTCTGTCCCCCGGGCACTGTTAAGGGCCCACAGTGATGGGCACTGGCCTGCCCATTAGGTTTGTCCCCATCACTCAGTAGGGCCCCCCGACCTCACTCCCCAGCCAGCAGGCAAGGTAAGGCTCCCTCAAGGCATCATCTCCTGCAGCCTCGATCTGTGAGTGTTCCCTTAGCGGGGTCCAGGTAACCCCAAGTCCCTGCACGAATGCAGGGCCACCCTCCACTGGGTCCCACCTCTTCCTCTTTGGAAGGAGTTGTGGATCATCCTGTCATATCAGTGTCCCCCTGAGAGAAGTCCCCACCTCCCATGCCATCCCAACAAGGCCTCATTCATTCGTTCATTCCACCCACAAGTCTGTGCCAGACACATTCTCCAGCCAGCCAGGTGGGGTGAGGGTGGTGGTGTTCATCAGTGAAGCTTCTGATGAGTACAGACCAGGCCGTGCAATCACGGAGTCTGTGGTTGAGGGGAGAAGCCAGTAATGGGACCAGCACTTGAGTGGATGTAGGCTAGTCATTGCAGGGGTGACGAGGCCATGAGCAGGTATTGTGTGGGGAAGGGGGGCCCTCATCAGGGGCATCACTCAAGCTGAGGGTGAAAGGACCCACCTCATGGCAGTCCTTTGGGGCCATGAGAACTCAGTGTTGTAAAGGGGGCTGCGGGTCTCTGCGCAAGTGTAAATGCCAGATTGCATGCCATCCGTAGGGTGTCCGTTGTGTGGATTTCACCTCAATAAACATCAATAAATGTTTTAGAGAAAGGAAGGGATAGAAAGGGCCACCCAGACAGAGACAGGGCAGAAGCATCAGACCAGGATATGCAGAGGCCCCAAGGCTAGTTTTTGGGGAGAAGGAGGCAGGGGCAGCTGGCAGGCAGGCCTCCTGACTTCACGGAGCCTGAGAGCTGGAGAGGCCCGGGAATCACTGAGTTCTGCCCACACACTGGGGCAGAGGACACGGCCTCCTGGCCTCCGGAGATGACCTCCTCTGGCAGACAGCAGGGGCTCTGAGTGTTCCAGACCTTCTCTGAGGCACCTTTAGACCCTGAGGATCAGGGCTCCTGGGCAGGGGGTGGGAGCTGAGCCCACATGATCGCGGGGGAGTAAGCGGAGGATGGTCTCCGGACTTTGCCCCAGGTGACGAGGAGCTGCTGCAGGAGGCACTGTTTGACGCGGTGGTCACGGCCCCCATGGAGGCATACTGGACGGCACTGGCCCTCAACAGCTCCGAGTAAGTCCTGGTGCAGCTGGGTCCTGCCCTGGTGTTCCTGGGTCAAGGCAGGGCCTCCCATGACCTGGTGGGCAGCTCAGGAGATCACCCAGGTCCTTTGGCCTAAGAAGAGGGGAGGGTAGGAAGACGTGGGGTGTCACACTCATAGACGTGGGAAGACGGTGACCCTCACAGCCCCCTGGGACAGCAGGGACTTGGCAAAGCTTCCACCGAGGAAACACCCACACCACACCCTGTAGCCCAGTTCTCAGAACCCCTCCCTTGGTGCCAGGCTCCAACTGGCAGGGGCAGGGGGGACAAGCATCAGCCCAACTGCCCCCGAACAGCACAGCTCAAGCCTTTGGGGCCCGTTTCCAGCTGGTGAGGTCGAGGCTGAGTGTGGTACAAACGTGACCTTGGTGAGTCCTGTCTCCCTCTGCTCCTCTTCACCTGGGGCGCTGGTGTCTCACGGGAAGGTGGACAAAAGAGACAGATGTGAGTGTGTGAATGCACACATGAGTACCAGAAGGGCGTTAGGCAGCCCTGAGCTGAAGGATGCAGGGGCCACACCTGTTCTTGAACAGTAAGAGTCAACATCCACATCCCAGCGATGTCAGATCTCTCCTAGACATTTAATAACCAGTGCTTCCTCTTGAAAACACCAACAGAATCTTACAGGAACAAGCTCTTAATTAAAAAGGCAAGACGTGAAACAGTGCATGGTGATACGCTCCCGTCTCTGTTAAAGGGGCAGAAACATACTAGGTAGGGGGATTGTGTACACATGTAAATCTATGGAAGACTCTGTAGGAAACAGTCCTCACTGGCTGCTCCGGTAAAAGCACAGACAGCTGACCCCAGGACGGAGAGATTTGCTCTATATAATTTTTGGTACCATGTTGAGTCCATGTGAATGCGTGTGCATGCTCGTCCCTTGGTTGTGTCCTACTCTGCAACCCCATGGACTGTAGCCCACCAGGCTCCTCTGTCCTTGGGATTCTTTAGACAAGAATAACTGGAGTGAGTTGCCACGCCCTCCTCCAGGAGATCTTCCTGACCCTGGGATTGAGCCCCCATCTCCTGCATTGGCAGGCAGATTCTTTACCATCTGAGCCACCTGGGAAGCCTTGTGTTATCTATCCAAAATTAAATGAAACTGAAGAATGAAGAATACAATGGGCCAGCACTGTTCCAAGTACTTAGTGTACATGAAGCCATTTTATCCTCACAACAACCTGACAAAATAGATCCCATCGTTATCCCCATTTTACAGATGAGGAAACCAAGGCCGAGTGAGACAAGCAACTTGCCCGAGGTGATCTGCCTCATTAGTGGCAGAGCCAGAGTCAAAACTAGGCTGCCGATTTTCAGTGTCTGGACTCTTGGCCCTCTGTTCTATCCTGCCTTCTATCATGGGGGGTGGGTCATTGGGTTTGGTGAGAAGAGGCACAGTCTTTATGTTTCCAAGTTCAGAAATTAGCTGATGTTTTTAATGTCGGGAGGACACTGAGGAGCAAATATACTTGACCAGGGAGTACGTCAGGAAAGATAACCTGGGGTAATTAAAAGAGCATGGTATTGGCAGAAAAACAGAGACATGAATCAATGGAACGGAATTGAGAGCCCAGAAACACGTGGATAACTCCTACTTGACAAAGGAACAAACAATATACGCAGGAGAAAGGACAGTCTCTTTAACAAATGGTGGGAAAACCGGACCACCGCACACAAAAGGAGAAAGAAAAGAAAAGAAATTATAGACCGCTGTCTCACACCATAAACAAAAATCAGCTTAGGATGCATTAAAGACTTACATATACGACCTGGAACCAAAAAACTCCTAGAAGGAAACATAGGCGGTGTGCTTCTTAACATCAGTCTTTAAAAAGTAATAATAATGGCATTTATCTACTTATTTTGGGGTAAACTGAGTCTTCACTGCCACGCAGGCTTTTCTCGGCTGTGGAGAGCGGGGGCTGCCCTCGATTTGCGGCACTCGGGGCTTCTCACTGCGGCGACTTCTCTTTTGTCGCACTCTAGGCTGCTCAGGCTTCCGTAGCTGTGGCTCCCAGGCTCCAGAGCATAGGCTCAACAGCTGTGGGACTCAGGCTTCGCTGCCCCCTAGTTTGTGGAAACTTCCTTGATCGAGGATCGAACCCATGTCTCCTGCCTATAATGGTCCAAGAATGGCAGGCGGATTCTTTACCACTGAGTCACCAGGGAAGCCCCAGACATCAGTCTTGACAAGATCTTTCTAGATCTGTCTCTGCAGGCAAGCACAACAAAAGCAAAAACCGACAAGTGGGATTACATCAAACTCCATATAGAAACGTGCACGAGCATGTGCTTACGTATCTATGCTTACATATTTTTAATGGAAGAATAAACAAGCAAGCAAAAAGCTTACTAATAAGAAGAATGAAGGGGCAGAGGGATGGAGACAGAAACAGATTCTTCTGAACATGGTTTACTTTGCATATTTGACTCTGGGACTGTGTAAATCATGTCATTATAAAATGAAATTAAATTTAAAAAATAAACTCTGAAAATGTGAAAGCAAGTGAAACAAACCTGGTTGTGAATCAATAACCACACAGCAGGGACTTCTGTCGAGGGACTTGAAAGCACAGAACTGTAAACTCTAAACAAATGAAAATCTTAAAAACTGTGTTCCATCAGCACATCTCTAGACGCTATATTTATTGGCACTGTTATTCCAAACTACATGGGGAAACAGAGCAAATAGTGTCACTAATGTCGTTAGGAACAAGATTTTCAGCAGATGAGAAAAGAGGCACAGATATTTTTTAAGCTTTTTTTGATGTGGACCATTTTTTGAGTCTTTATTGAATCTGTTACAATATCGCTTCTGTTTTTTGTGTTTTGGTCTTTTGGCCCTGGGGCATGCAGGATCCTAGCTCTCTGACTAGAGATCAAACCTGCAGCCCTTGCACTGAAAGATGGAATTTAACCACTGGACCATCAGGGAAGCCCCACAGTGCAGATTGTTTAAATCAAAGTCTAGATGAACATTAAATATGGATTGGAAATATCAATGAACTCATGATGTATTTTCCCTGAAAGAAACAAAGAGGAGATCCTTGTCCACTGAAAGGGCTGACCTCAATGAGCACCCCAGACCCAACCATGTGGAGTTTCAGTGTCCACTCTAGGAAGCCCTCGCTGAAATGAGCCAGTGACCGCTGGAGAAGTATCTACTTCCAGGACCAGGGCAGAAGGTGGACAGAATGAGCCAGGGGCATCTCGTCATCCCAAGTGCAAGTCAGTAAAGACTGAGGAGGTTGTGCTAACAGGACACTGGAGACAAACTGAAGAGGCTCCCACCGGCCAGACGAGGAGTGGTCGGACAGCATGAGTGGGCCCGCCAGACGAGAGGCAGCAGATGCAGCAACAACAGCTGTGGGTCAGAGCACAGCAAACACGTTAAAGTCCTGGGTTCACTGCAGCACCAAAAAAAAGAAAAGATCTCAGTTGTCTTTGCAAGATGGCTATTATCAGAAAGATGAGCGATAACAAGTGTTTATGAGGATATGGAGAAAAGGAAACCGTTGTGCTCAGTGAGCGGGAATGTAAACTGATTTTGCCACTATGGAAAATGATGCAGAGGCTCCTCCAGAAATTTAAACAGCACTATCACACGATCCAGCAACCCCACTGCTGGGCGTTTATCCAAAGGAAGCAAAGACAGGCTACTGGAGAGATGTCTACACGTGGCTGTCCGCTGCTGTGTTGCTCGCAGCAGCCAAGACACGGAAACAGCCTCAGCGTCCACTGGTGGATGAACGGATAAAGAGGAGATATGGTGGATGTACTCAACGGACTATGACTTGGCCTTGAAAAAGAAGGGAATCTTGCCATTTGCAATGACGTGGATGAACCCAGAGGGCATTATGTTAAACGAAATAAGCCAGACAGAGACACAGGAATACTGTGTAGTATCACTTACATGTGGAATCTTTTTTAAAAAGGTAACTAACTCAGAAACAGTGAAAAAGTGATTGCTGGGGGCTGGAGGGGCAGTGGGGGAGGAGACAGGGGAAGTGGACAGACCTTGTAGGATGAGTAGGGGCTGATTCTATTCAGAACACTGGATTTTGTAACTGAGATGAGCTAAGAAAGTGGAATGGAAATGTTCACACATGCACACACACACACACACACACACACACACAATGGAGGGAATCCTTTCACAATATATAAATATATCAAATCACCATGACACATGCTTAAGCTACCTTACAATTTTATGTCAGTTATACGTCAGTAAAGCTGAAATCTGGGACTTCCCTGGCAATCCAGTTATTAAGACTCCACCCTTCCAATATGCAGGGGGCGTGGGCTCAAACCCTTGTCGATCTAGGATCCCATGTGCTGCCCAGTGTGGCCAAAAAATAAAAGGTAACATTTTCAAAAACAGCTGAAATTTTTAAAAAAGTGACGACCTCCCATGTGGCATGGTCCCCACAGGGCCACTCTGGGCCTGTGAGAAGGCTCGGGGCCCTCCAGCCCGCGGGCCCTCCCCAGATCTTGTTGGTCTGCCCGGACTTCTCTGAGTAGACATAGAAGTCTGCTCCTTCCCAATCTCAGGAATAGGGCAAATATGTGAAACCGGCTTCACGGGACACGGTGCTGAGTGTGTGCTGGGCACGAGGAGTTACTTTCCTTATGTCCTGGGGCTAAAACCTCTCTTCCTGAGTCCCTTCTGTCTGCCAGAGTCAGCCGCTGCCCCAAAGCTGAGTGCACGCAGCGGGCAGAGGCCCAGGGGGCCCCGAGCAAGGGGGAATCTCACAATAGCAAAAGCCAGTGCCCAACAGCCCCCGAGAGATCGACCGCAGGACCTGGCTCTGGGAGGGGCCTGTGGGTCCTCCCCGGCACCCACCCTGGCCCAGCGTGATGACACCTGCTTTGTCTGCCCACAGCGAGTCCGAGCAAGTGGTGGACATGGCCTTCCTGGGCACCCGGGCCGGCCTCCTCAGAAGCAGCCTGTTCGTGGGCTCCGAGAAGGTCTCCGACAAGTGAGTCCCGCCGGGCACCAGGAGCAGAGTCCCTGGGGTGTCGCTGTGGTTAGTGAGCAGCCTGACGCCGGACTCCAGGAGTGTAGGGGAAGAAGGGTTGGGGCTGACAGGCTGGGGAGCCAGAGAAACCTGCCTCCTACCCAGGCTCACACCACCCTGGACAGATCCCCAGCAGAGGAGGGAGATAATCACCCCAAGAGGGGAGCAGCTGCGGGCGCCCACCGGGATGCGTCTCTGAGTGACCGGCTAGATCTGGCCGTGCCATCCTTGTTGACGATATTCCCCCTGCCCTGAGCCCACGATTCTGCCTCCCACTCCCACCCCAGGTTGACCGGGCAATGTCCAGAGACGTTTCTGTTGTCACAGCTTGGGGAGAGGGGCTTGCTACCGGCAGCCAGTGGGTAGAGACCAGGGGGGCAGCTGTGCACCCCACGGTGCAGGGGCCGGCCCACGGCGATGTCCTCCCCAAACGTCCACGGTGCTGAGTCTGAGGAGCCCCACTGCTGGCAAAGCCTGAATGCCAGAAGAATCCCACCCAACCTGGGACCACCCCGCCAGCGTGTCATAAAGAGCAGAGTCAGACACAAATGAGCCCCTCTGATACTGTGAGGCTTCTTCCCGCAGACACGCTACTTGCCCAACAGAGGAATCAGGGTTTATCCAGAAGAAACACAAGCAGTTTACAGGGCGATGAAGGCCTTTCATTAGGCAGAACCCCTGCTCTTCCCAAGGTGTGCCTGCTGATGCACCAGCATCTGATTCTGGAAAAGGCAGGAATTGCCAGGGAGCGTCGTCTGGGACAATGCCCGCTTCGGGGCTAATCTTTCCTGCCTACACCGCCCCCAAGGCAGAGGGGAGTCGCTCCCCGGCCCGGCCACAGTGACCTTGTAAGAGCAGAAGACAGGGAGGACCGTGCTCCCGGATCTAGGGGACGTGCCAGGTCTTTCTCCTCGCAGGAGGTTCCTGACTCCGGCGGACGAGGACAGCATGTTCACCCTGGACCACTTTCCTCTGTGGTACCGCCAGGCCGCCGAGCATCCTCCTGGCAGCATGGTCTTCAACCTCCGCTCGGCAGAAGGACCGGGTAAGCCATGTCCAGAGCTCCAAGGCCAGGGCATCCCCACTCCCCCCAGGGATACAAGACAACCATCCAGACCTTGGGGTCCCCTCCCACTGACCTCCACCCACACCCAGGGTGGGTCATTTCATTCCCTGGTCAGCAGTCAACGATACCATTTAAAAGCTAGAACAAAGGAGAGAGGTTTGACCCAAAAGTCAGAAAGGGCTGGATTCCAGCCCAGATTCTGCATAGGAGGCTATTGGGACAGTTGGCCTCTAAGAATTTTCTATTTCTAAATTTCTGAGTGTTTCTGACAGATGCTCACACCATGAAAGAAACAGACTTTATTCCACAGTGGGGACGAGAGGGCTGGGCTGTCGATGTCTCCCAGGAGGGCAACACTGAGCCCCAGCCAGCCCCTCAGCCACTCCCGATAATAACAGGGTGCCTCCCGGCTGCCAGGTCACCAAGGGCTGAAGGGCCTGAGGAGGGTAGTGAATGGGCCTCAGGCCTCAGCCAGCACAGGCCTGCTCATCCAGTGACTGCGGGGGTGGGTTCAGAGCTGCAGCCCCCAACCCCTAACCCAGCAAGAGATGGCCCAGAAAAGACGCCAAGCAGCTTCAACAGAGCCCCAAGCAAGCTGCACAATGTTCAGGACAGACTGGACCCCAGAAGCCCAAAAGCTCACTCTCTCGATTCCCACTTGAAGAGTCTGTGGTCCAGAGAGGGTCCACGAGTCCCCTCTGGGACTTTGACCCTGCACAGTGAGTGAGAGGGCCCAGAAGTATCCACATCCACCAGGCGGAGTGAGCTGAGGGGGCAGGAGAGGAGGAAAGGGGAGGAGGGCGGCTGGGGGTCGACTTGGGGTGGAGGCTTGTCCTCCCTCCAAGGTATCTGTCCGCCACCACCGCCACAACCACCCCCAGGCAGCCCAGCGAGAGCCGCCCCCACTGAGCCACCCTCCAGATGCCTTCCTGTCCATCCTCCCATCACGTTACGCAACACTTATCCACACGTAGCTCATCTGGCATGCACGGCCTCTTCTTACACAGGGAAAGTCTGAGGCTCACCAGGACCACACAGTTGGGGGGAGGGGGCACAGGGCCAGGGTCTCACTGCCCTTCACTGTGTGTAAGGCGATGGTGGGGCAGGAGGCAGGCTGTGACCTCTTCCCACATGGAGCCCAAGCCTCAGGGGCACCTCCTCCTTCCCATATGTCTAGAGCAGGAGGTCTGTGAGGTCGTCAGAGGTTCTGGGGTGCCACCCTGCCCCCTCCCCCAGGTGACAGGCTCCCTCCTGCCCATACTGTCCCCAGAACGGGCCTGCTGGTAGCCTTGGGGGGGGCAGGGGGCAGGAAGGCGGTGGGCAGAGCTGAGTGCAAGGCGAGGAGGGAGAGTTGGGGACCAGCAAGGGGACCCTCATACATTCCCCACCCCCCACTGCAGAGAGAGAAAACAACCTGTATAATGGGGGACCCCGAGTAGGCGGGCAGGGTTCAGCTGCAGGATGAGGGGAGGCCCATCTCCCCAGGCTGACTCTCAACCCTCCGCCTGACCCCAGGACAAGCCCTGGCCGAGCTGAGCTATCTCTTGCAGTCAGTGCTAAGACTGCCAACACGGAGCAGGGTCTCACCAGAGCCCTAGCGACTCAGGCCTGTGGCCTCCATGCCCACAGCCCCCTTTCTGGGGCCAGCCCCAGGCCCCGCCTCCACCCCCTGGTAGCTGGCTCATGCAGCCAGGTGTGGGGCCAGATAGCTGCCCAATGACACAGATGCTAAGACCCCCAACATCCCCAGAGACCGTTTCATCAGGGCCCCACCCCATATGCGGGTGTCCCTTCCAAGCCCGTGGAACACACACAGCGAGTCTGTCCTGGAGGCAGCCTGCTGCCGGGGGAGCCTGCAGGGGGTCACCCCATCAGTATCCTCCAGACATTTCAAAAGCAAGCGGGGGAAGCCGGCTTCCATTTTAGAGAAAAGGAGGGAGAGAAACAGCCACCCATGCAGAGACATGTGTTCCCTTGTGTCTTCATCATAGCGAACTCCTAGACCCCAGGACAACCTTCCATAGAGTCAGTTCCTAGAATCAGAGTTATTTTCCATTTCTGTGAGGTATTTGGTCCCAGCAAGGTGTGATGGGTGGTGCTGGCCTGGAAAGAGCAAATAGGAGAAACCAGTGGTTGATTTAAGCTTCCTCACGGCCGACACTAGGAGTCTCATGACCTATTTGTTTCAAGCAGTGTCTGATGAGAGACATTCTAACAGGAGAGAGAGCACGTGATAAAACCGTACCTCTTTCTTGGGAATCTTAGTGAGGAACTTGACCCCGTGGACAAGAGCGCCCTGAAGAGCAGGTTCAGGGACGTGAAGTCCAGGAGCCGTGGGTGCGCTTGTCCACACCCCTCAGCGCGGAAGCTCTGTGCGGATGCGGAGCTCGAGCTGGTGCCACGCCTGGCAGCCTGGCTCTCCTCGGAGCTGGAGAGGCACCTCCAGGCGGGCCCTGGAGCCTGGCCGAGTCCCCAGAGCACAGCTGCCAAGCGGGCAGTGACATGGAGGCCCCCAGGGTTTATGGGGGCTCTGTGGATGTGTCAGACGCCAGCCGGCCTTCTGAGCCCCATGCAGCCCTGGCATCTGGCTTCCTGAAGGGGTTGTCATTGCCACCTTGACTCACGTGACTGATGAAGGACAACTCAGGGTCAGCCAGCACCTTGTCCGGGAACACACCCCGTCTCCCACTTGATAGGGCCCTGAGATGCCATGCAAGTCCCTGGGTGGGCTCCAGCGGGGTCCCTGGGCTCCAGCGGGCAGCTGCAGGCAGGCCAGTCGGCAGTTGGGGACCTGCCGATGCTACGCCATCCAGAGGGGCAGGGACCACCTGGCAGCTTCAGAGCTGCACGGAGAGGTGGGCGGCACCCCGCCTTTAGGGCATATGTAGGAGACACTCAACAAAGACCGGAGGTGGGTGGTACCAGGCAGCCCCCTGGAAGCCCCCTACTCGCACGGGGAACGTGGTGTTTACCGGGCTCCCCAGCCTGCCCCACCTTCAGCTCCTCCTCGGGTGCTGAAAGTGTGACTTGGCAATTTTTCCCCCAGAAAGTCCCAGTGAGCCTGCGGTGGTGACCGTGAGCACAGCCGTAGCAGTGAGCGTGGACAACAGAACGGCCATCGCTGCAGGTAGGGGCTGCCCCGGGGCTGCAAGGCCGGGCGGCGGGGAGAAAGAGTCGAGAGCAAGGCTCAGGTGTTGCAGGAGGCCTGCGTGTGGTCTGCAAGGCCTCAGTCCATACAGATGAAATGTGGGGCCGGGGAGTGAGGGGAGTCTTCCTGAGTCACTTTGTTTATAAAACCGTGACGCCTCAGTATTCGTGCATAAAGTTAAGCCCAGAGAGGTGAAGAGATCTGCTCGAGCTCACCCAGGACAGAGACCACCCAGACCTCCTTCCCACCTTCTGCGTGCTGCTCCCGCCTCCACTGTCCGCCAAAGGGAAGAGGGGGCTTGTGACTCAGACCCTGATGTCTGAGCCCCTACACAAGCCCAGTGTTCCCATGCCAGTTCTCCTCCATCCCTGGGGTGATCGGGTTTGGTTCCATTTTACAGATGAGGAAACTGAGACCCAGAAACATCATTTGCCCAAAGCCTCACGGCTAATAGTTAATGAACTAGAATTTGAGCTCAGATCACCTCTTGAAGGCGTGGGATCACAACCCTGCAAGAGTGCCCAGGGAGATTCGCAGGCTGGCCCAACTTCTTGGAGCCTAGGAAGGTCCTTGGCTCCTTTGATAGTTGTCTGAGAGCCATGAGGCCTGTGTGATGAGGGTCCTGCATCCAACCTCCATGGCCTAGACCTGCAGGTCCTTGGGGTCTCACCACTGTGAGTGATGGGGTTGGGCACCTGCCTTATGGGGGACTCAGCAGCTGCTAGGGGCCAGCACCGGGGGTTGGGACTCTCGCGTCTTCTCCCCCAGGCTGGGTGCAGGGTGAAGCGCAGGCAGGAGCCACCAGGCAGGCAGGCTCCCCACCCCAGCGAGGGCACGGTGCCGCCCACAGCTGGATGAAGCGGGAGCAAGTGGCTGGGTCTGGTTGCTCAGCACCCTCGTTCACAAATATGTGTGTCTCCGGTGTCCTGAGGCTGTGCAGCAGGGCATGCGGGAGGGACTCGCTCTTTCCCTTTCTGTCCCTCACCCGGGCTGCTGATCCCAGGCCCTAGAGACCATCCCGGGGCCCCTGGTGAGTCTGTGGCCCACCTGCCTCCCTCTATGACATGGTCATCTGAGCTCCCGCACACCTGAACGCCCAGTGAAGGGAAGGCACGGGGGGGGTCAGGCTGCTGGCTGTGCTCTCCTGCTCTCTCCAATTATTTGATATCATTTTTAACTCAGTGCTGAATTAGAGCCGGGAGCGGTTGCCATGGAAACCGTGTCCGGTGCCTGTGGTTTAACTCGCTGCAGACAATCGTTCTGACGCTCCGGAGGAGGGAGGGTGCGGATGCGATCGGACGGGGCTGGGGTGCTGGAGACCTTTCTCCGTCGATTATATTTCTTTCAGTCTCCTTTTGTTATTTCCTCTTCCTGGCCTGTGGCTCAGCCTCTCTGACCCCTTGAGTGCTGTCCTGGTGGTTCCTTCCCGTGTGTACACATGAGCGTGTGTTGACAGGCAGGCTGCACACCCCATGTCTGTGCAGGGGAGGAGGAGGGACAGCCTCAAGCCCCAACCAAGGGCCAGGCAGGTGGACGAGGAGGGATCCTTTGACCGCTAAGCAGCTGCTTCTCAAGAGTTCATGCAAAATTTCTAGGAATGTACCGTTCTGATCAGGACCCATGGTCAAGTCTCTGTGAGTGCCAGGCCTGCTTGGGGAATGTCGAGAGCATCATGTGCGGCTGCCATCAGCTGCAGCTGTGTCCCCAGCACAGCGGCTGTGGTCGGAGGATCTCTGTCTAGAGCAGCGCCTCCATGAGCCCGGAAGGCCTTCAGACCACATGCGCCCAGAACAGTGCACCTGTGTGTTACCCACACCTGTGCAGGCTGCGGGGGCCTGTCCTCTACCCCCACAAGCACTGGTCTCCCAGTTCTGCTGTGCCCATCAGGGTTACAGGGGGACACCTGCCCCTGGTTACCCCAACCCAGGCAGAGGTCCAGCTGGGACCTCCCCAGTTACCCCCCCTACCTAGGAAGGGATCCAGTTGGGACTTCCCCCCAGTTACCCCCAACCTAGGAAGGGGTCCAGCCAGGACGTCCCCCCAGCTACCCCGTCCCCAGAAGGGGTCCAGCTAAATTTCTGGAACAGGGGCCTACTAGTTCTCTTCTCCCTAGGGTTTGCTCCTGTCTCACTGGGCTGGGCCGGGGTCAAGGGGGCCGGTCACCCAGTGGAGGGCTCCCAGTTAGGAGAGAATTCCATCTTGGTCTGAACACTGTGACCTGTGTAGCCCAGGCCCAGTCAGCCAGAGGCCAGTCAGGCAAGGTGGGTCACTTGGGCATTCTGGTCCTCCCATCCACCTCCTCTCCTGGCCACCGTCCCCAGGCCTCTGGTCCATAATTTTGATCCTGTCTGCTGAATCCTTAGGAGAGGTCGTCTGTGTGAGCCCCAAGCCCTGTCGGCTGTCCCTGGAGTCAGTCTTAAAAGCACAGGATGTTAAACGGGGCACCTCCTGCAAATGCAGAGACCTCCCAGAGACTGGTGAAACCTGGTCCCCTAAAGTGCCCTCAGGGAAGTCCTCTCCATCACACAGCAGGGTCCCTGGGGCATAGGTGCACTTCCTACCCCACGGTGTCAGCCCTCAGCTGCACGGTGGCCAGGCTCACGGCAGGGCTGATACAGACCTGGGTCTCTCTGCTCCCCTACTGCCCTTCCAGGGATGCCCCAAAGCCAGGCCTCGGCTGGGAGTTTCCATTCACCTTAGGGGACTGGGGACACCCCATGCCCCTGCCTGGGGACGCTGTCCCAGCTCCCAGTTCCAGGCTTGCCTCCCACCCAAGGAAACCAGGAGGCATGTAGGAAAATACAGTCTTTATTGGTCATCTGAAACAACAAACCAGAAATATAATTTTGCCTTTAAAAATCTTCTGTCTCAGGCTAAGAGTCCACCACTGACAATGCCCAGCCTTCCCCCACTCCCCGAATCCCCAGATCCGGTGTCAGCCAGCACCTCAAAAGAAGGAAGACTGTGGCCAGCCAGGTGGGCAGCCTGCACTCGGCAACCCCATCCTTGTCCTGCCTCAGACCAGTGTTCTGGGCACCCACCCCCCCGAGACCTCCCGTCTTAGAGCCAGAAACCAGCCTGATGGCTCCCAAACCTCCATAAGCTGGGGGAAGCTGGTGTCCTGCAGAGAGAGCCCCAGACTCACCTCAGATCACACTGACCAAGGGGGCAGACCTGGGCAAGGAGAGCCTGCACTGCCCCCTCCCGCCCCAGCCCCCAGCCTCGGTCCGTTTGGTGGTTTAGGGGGCTATGGGCAGATAGGATCCCAGGGCTGTGCTCTGGTTTGGGCCCCAGTCTAGGGGCCACAAGGATTGTGGGAAGCCAGATGGAGCAGACAGAACGCTGGGAAAGGGACCCCGCCCCCCGACTGACGCCTCTGAGCAGAATGCAGGCGGCTTTTCGCTGCTCCCAGCGTCTGCTTGGGATGTGCTAGCAGGGCAGTTACAGAGTATGAGCCAGTCCCCTGCCCCGAGGTCACAGGCCCAGGGATGCTGAAGGTAGGGGCAGGGGGATGAAGGTGCAGAGCAACAGTTCTGGGGCTGCAGGCTGTGGGAGTGGGGGTGGGGGTCCCCACAGGGCCTGGCAGGGATGTACTTCGGCAGCGCTGAGGACAAGCCCAGTCGGTGGTCTGTACCTGGACACCCAGGGGGCCCGCCATCCACACACGCTGCAGCCTCAAGGCTTCTGGGCCAGCAGTGTCCCCAGAAAGCCCAGCAGGAGAGGTGTGAGCAGGTTACCATGGCAACGAGCAGCCTCATCCAGCAGCTCCACCTTGGCCCCTGGAGAGGATCTGAAAGGAATCCTCGTGGCCATGGGTTTGGGCTTCTCCCCATCAACTGCGGGAGGTTGTGTCAGCAAGCAGGAGGTTGCATGGCCTGGGTGCCGAGACCAAGGGGGAGGCCTGGCTCTGCTCTCTGAGGTTCTACGACCTCTGTCCCCATGCAACTGTGAGTGCAACGCCGAGCGACTGGGAGAGAGACCAGCGAGCAGGGCGGGGAGGTCAGTTATGCAGGGCCTGGCGGTGTCGGCCAGGGTGTGGTGCTGGGTTTCCAAGCGCCGGTCTCAATGGCAGGACTGGTCTGACTGCACGTTGGTACCAGCTGCTGGAAGCTGGGCCCAACATCAGCCAGCTCAGAAGAGAGTTCCAGAAACCGGCCCCACACCCCAGATGCAGGCGAGACGAGTCAAGCCAGAGGTGGGTAGCATCACAGCTGTGAGCTCTGACTGCAGGAGAGGCTGAAGGGGCACGGGGGCGCCGGGCCCAGGAGCCTCTGCGGCACACCTGTCCTTTCTGCCCGCAGTCCAGAGCTCTGGGGGCCCAGGAGGAGCGTCAGCACACGCTGGTGGCTTCCGGAGGCTCAGAGTCCACAGAGGCTGGGAGGAAGGTGGAAAGGGGATGGCAGAGGGATAGCCAGCGTGCTCCCCACCCTCTGTGCCGGGCTCTCAGGCCACGGAGGAGATCTGCTTCTGGTCCTCATGCTCACCCTCTGGGTCGCCCATGAGGGGCTGGCGCTTCTTGAGCTCACGGTGGTACTTGGCCATGAGGGAGGCGTAGATGCAGCCGTAGGCGGCGGCCACCACCATCATGACGCAGACCACGCCGCAGACCACGCCCGCAATGATCACCGTGCCGATGGCCCGCCGCACGCTCACGGGCCGCGGCCTCTGCTTCTGGGGGCAGGCGGTGCTGGGCTCAGGCTCGGGCTCAGGGCCCGGCTTGGGCTTGGCAGGCTCCGGGCTGGCCTTGGTGCAGGGCGGCCCGGGGACCTCCTGCCCAGCTGAGCTATTCTGATCCTCCAGCTGGGAGCAATAGTTGAACATCTCCATGGGGACCATGCGCATGTCCTTCCCCCTCAGCTCCTTTGGCAGGGTGCAGGCCAGCTGGTCCAGGCGCCCCCCTGCATTGGGAGAGAGAAAAGGTGGCATGAGAACCAGCAGTCCCTCCCCCAGCCCCAGGTCCCACGTGGAGGGCCCAGGAGGACCATTTTCCACCAGCAAGGCAGTGAGTCCTGCAGCCAAAGCGATAGGAGAGGAAAGTGGGGGACTAGCGTGTATGAAGCCCAGAGCCGGGGAGGCGGGTACACATGGTGGCAGTTAACCCATGCAGAAGCCTTGTGATGTGGACGGTGTCCCTGTTCCTATTTAGCAGAGAAGCACACAGACATCCCCACCTTGCCTGCTCCCCAGAGTCAAACCGGCCACCCCCAGCCCGGTGCTCAGGAAGGAGGGACCATGACCCAAATTCAGTCCATACCCCTCATTGCCTGATCCCCACTGGCCCATCTGTAACCCAGGCACTGTCCTGATCCCTGCTGACCGGTCTGTAATCCCCGGCACTGTTCTCCCCAGCATCTCATGCCCCCGGGCTCCTCCCACTAACACCAAGGGCAGAAGTCGGAGCCACACTTCTCCAAGAGGGACCTTGGTCCCTAAGGTACCTCCTTGGAGAAGGGAGAGGAGAAACCACAAGAGTGGTGTCCTTCTTAGAGCAACAGCGGCTCCGTCAGTGCCCTGGCCACAGCAGCCTAAGCCCAGAGGCATCTTGTAGGGGACTACAAAGACCCCCGAGGTCAGAGGAGGGGCCAGAGCCGACGAGGGCATGCAGGCCACAAAGGCTGCCCAGGCTCACCCGGATAATGGCCAAGCCAGACTTGACCTGGGGGACGCGGGTGCAGAACACAGGTGGGGCGAGAGGAGGGGAGCTGCCCAGACACCCCCTTTTGGCCTCTTTCAGTGTCTGGAGACTGAGATGCAGGCACTGCCTGCCCCCGTGGAAGGGCCTGGGCTCCTGTCCCCCATCCCTGCTGGCACCCAGCCTAGCCCAGCCCAGCCCAGCTGCCGCAGACTCCCCACACAATAGACATCAGTCTTTCCCGGGTGCAGGAAAAGCCTAGGTTATTTGTTTTGGTTTGGTTGGTGTCTTTTGGAGGCATGCAGGGTGGAAAATAGCTCCAACAGTGACAAGTTTCTAAAATATACATTCCCCTCCTTCTCTTTACTTCCCAGTGACCGATGACCGTTTGGAGGGGCAAGGACGTCCCCTGCAGATCACACATCGGTCTGGTTGTCCAATCCCCCGTGCCGCCAACCGCCTATGCAAGGCTTACACCCCGTGAACTGTGTCCAGGGCTTTTGTGCCAGCGAGAACTGGCCATGGAAATGGGGCTACCTCACCTTCCTGCTCCAAAAACCTGAGGCTGACTCCCTCCCGGCCACATCATCTTGAGCAAAGTACCTAAGTCACGTAATCACTCACGAGGCTCGATTTTTGTGCCTGTCATAAGAATGACCATCTCAGCTGCTCTAAGGGGTCAAGCAGGTCATGGGTATGGAAAGATACTTGGAAACTGGAAACTATACAAGTGTTCATTATTATTTCTCCTCTCACAGAAAATGGGAGAAATTACCACAGTGACTAATATTTTATGGCACTTCATCATTTGTAAAATGTTTTTAGTTAACTAACGTATGAGAATATTAGGCAAATAATGAGATTGTGGAAACAGTCTGAAACAAAAAGAGTCAGCCTGATGAAAGCCTTAGAGTCCTTTTCACATCAGTTCATTCATTCAGCAAATATTCTTGGAGCCCTACTTTGTGCTGGGCACCAAATGGTTTCTAGTTAAGCCTGGTTAAATATTACAACTTCTACCAGCAAGCAAGTGGACACATAAATGAGTAAGCTTTACTGCAGACCCACTTTACACTGAGTACTTTTCCAGTTACTTTCCATGTGTTTCTGATTTAATCTGCACAGGGATTCTCTGAGGCAGAGATTGTTATTTGCCCCGTTTCACTGATGGGGGCACAGCCACAGAGGCTAGCCTACTTTCTCAAGATCACACAGCCAGTAAGTGGCAGAGCCACGAAGCCAACCCAGATCTGGCGCTTTTAACCAGGAGGCTTACATCTTTGCCCTCCTGTCCATTTCATTTCATCATTTTGAAGTTTTTTCTAGGACTTGCCCGGGGTTAACGAAAGGAGGAAAGGAAGGAACTGGAAACCAGAGGCTTTGGGCTTCTTAGCCAAAGCTTTGATAACATAACTTCTTGGGAGGAGGAGTTGAGATCAGCGTCAAAATGAAAATGGGATTGCATCTGCGGATCAGAATTCTACTCTACCTCCTGAAACTGTGGGTGTGTAAGAGGTGGCTGCGTTATTCAGAGGTGCGAGGGTGGTTTTAATCCATCCCCTCTTCCCCGGGCCCAGGGATGCCCAGGGTTACACGGTGTGTTCAAGCCCATCCTAAACACCTACAGAAGGGAAAGCATGTGGCAGGGAGTCAGTCTGGAGAGAGAGAGGGCAGAGAAGGGTGGCCAAAGCGGAGGGGCACAGGAGGAAGGGGTGGCAGCAGCCCCTCCGCCTGCTGCTGGCCCGTCCAGCCTCCCCTGCACTCACCTCGGTAGGAGAACCACTCGAGCCAGCGCTTGAAGTCCCGCAGGTGGCAGTCGCACTCCCAGGGGTTGTCTGCCACCTGCAGCAGCTGCAGGCCGGCCAGGGGCTCGAAGGTCCGGCGGTCCAGGCTCTGCAGGCGGTTGGCGCGCAATGACAGGGACCGCAGGGCGGGCAGCCCATCGAAGAGGCCGGGCGGGAGCCGGGACAGCCCGTTGAGAGACAGGTCCAGGTGGCGCAGGCGTGGCAGGGGCCGCAGCAGTGCCGCGTCCAGGGCCCGGAGGCTGTTGTTACGGAGCTGCAGCTCCGTCAGGTTGGCCAGGTCCCCAAAGGCTGCGCGCGGCAGCCGGTCCAGGAAGTTGTTGGAGAGGTCCAGCCGCTGCAGGCCCGACAGGTTGGCGAAGGCCCCGCCGGGCAGGGAGCTCAGCCTGTTGTTGAGAAGCAGGAGGCTGCGGGTGGCGGCTGGCAGGTCCAGGGGTGGCGCGGTCAGGCCCAGGCCGCTGCAGTCCACCTGCAGGCCGCGGCCGTCACACGTGCAGGGGAAGGGGCAGGCGGGGACGGCCTCCGCCACGCACAGGGCAATCCAGCAGGCGAGCCCTGTGGGGGGACGGGGGACAGAGGGACAGACGGTCACCGCCTCCTCCTGCTGTCTCTTTCATGCGGATCCCACAAGGGGGCCTTGCCAGGATCCCCATGGCCACCCACAAGCGTGCACTAGCATGTCCTAACCACGTGAGACAGAACTCAGTACCCACAGCACCCTCATGTGAACAGATCCCACATGGTAGGTCACTTCGGGCACCTGGGCCCCCGACACGATAGACGTTGACACGACAGAGGACATGGGGCTGTGAGGGACCTTCCATATCCCCTCCAGGGGTGCTGCAGTGGGAAAGATTCTCTTCCCTTCTCTCGATGCCCATCCCCTAGATGCACCTAGAGCTGCACGGAGAGTGGGTGGGGGCTGTGCTGTATGCACCAAGGGGCACACCAAGCCCCCCTACTCCGGCCTGCAGGAATCCCACATCCAAGACGGGCCAGCACCTCAGGGTGAGGAGGGAGCCCCGGCACCCAGTTCCCATCCTGAGACCGTGTGGATATGACGGGGTGAGATGCCAGTTCCCCCTCCACGCAGAGGACCCTGGGGTGCAAGCCACACAAATCTTGGGCCTGGACATGCCCCACATCTGTTCTCGTTCCACAACCAAGCTTGCCCTTAGCCATGGGCTCCATCACCAATTTCTGCAGGAGGAATCCGGTGGCAGCGTTCCTCTCCTGGTCTCATGGTTTGCCCAGAGCCCTTGTGGCGGGGCTGCAGGGGAAGGGGCATTCAGAAAACGACGCCTCAGGGCAGCTCTCTCTGGGGTCTACCCTTTTAAGAGTGAACTCAAAGCCCCCTTCACTGTCCTGGGTGTCCCCGTGGAGGGGGAGGGAAGCTGCCAAGCCCAGAGGAAGGCCCCAGCCAAGGAGTGATGGACAAGTTCAGACCCAGTCTGGCCACTTGGCTCCACTGGAAGGGGCAGCACCTCTCTGACCAGGTCCAGGAGGGGGTGGCTCTGAATCTATGTCCAGCAGGGCTCTGGTGTCTGGTGTCCCGAAGGGCAGGGCCTGAGGGAACAGGACAGGACTGCACCCCCTTTCCTGGAGGGTCAGTGACACCAGAGAGGCCTGCCCAGGCTGACACCTGAGCCTCTCTCTTCTCAGTGGGGGCAGGAATCAGCACAGGTAAGGCTGTGGATGCCAGCTGGAGGCCCTTCCGGCCACCTGAGGTCACCTGCTGGACTGCTGACCTGTCACCCTCTGAGCTGACTGCGGTCAAGGCAGCCTGCCCAACTCCCCCCGCCCTGCCACTCAGAAGTCAGCCTCCCTTCCTTGGGGCCCCACTTTACCCAGAGAAACACTCAGCCCATCTGGCCTCCCCACTCAGAAGGACCAACAGGACTAGAGGTCACCGTCCCCCTGTCCCGAGAGATTCGGGCCAGTGTGAAAGCTCTGGTGACGAGAAAACAGCCATGTGTTGCGAGGTGTTGAGTGATTCTAGAAGGAGGCTGAAAGGGGAGCTGGGCATCTCGGGGCTCAGCCGCTCTGCATGGTGAATAATTCAGCTCGCCTATGTTGTGGGGTGGTGGCATCTCAGGGCTGACCGGGCGCCGGCAGGTCAGGTGGACAGACGTCCCCCCAGGATGGTTCTTATCTCTTACCCAGTAGCCTTGACCCTTCAGCTGTGCGAGAATTCCCAGGGCTTCCTTCGCCCAACAGCTCACTAGTCTCCCTTGTGGGAAGTGGGCGGCCTTTGTGTCACCATATACAGGGGAGGGCCTGGACCACACCCCTAAAGCCCTTCCAGCGCCGTGTCCCCAGAGCCCACTGGTTCCCTCCATCTTGGGACCCTAAGAGTGGGCTCCAGGGCCACTCAGCCTGCAGCCAAGCAGGACAAGAGGTTTGCCATTAGAAGAGGGAGATGGGGCCCCTGGGCTCAGGAGCAGACTCGTCTAAGGGGACAGACCTGCACGTGGGACCCCGCTCCCGATCTGCCCACCATGGAGCTCAGAGGTGGCTCTTCCCCTGGAACTACGGGCAGGGCTGGTGACGGACACCCGAGCAGACGGTCCCTGCAGCCCCGCTAGCCCCGATGGCCGACCTCCCCCCACCACCCACTCACAAGAGATCCGCCTCCACAGAGCGAGCCAGGTCCTCGGCTCAGGGCGGCTGCCCGGGGCCAGCATGGTGGCTGCCAGGCCCTGCATCTCCGGGGAGAGGAGCCCCCGTCCGTCTGCTCAGTCAGTCCTGAGAGAGAGGGAGAGAGAGATGAGCAAAGCGGGCATCAGGTGTTCCAGCCCAGGGGTTGTGGAGGGGGCTGGTGTCTCTTTACACTCCTCTCCTGTTCTCAGCTCTGATTCCCTGGCTGGGGGAGGAGGGGTAGGAGGCAGCTGAGAAGCCAGGAACCCTAACCTCCCTGGATGAGTCAGGGAGCGTGCAGGGGCAGGTGGGCATCCCGGGAGCCCTCAGATGGAGCCCAGACAGCACTGAGCTCCGGGCTATGAGGTTCAGGAGCCATCCATCTCCCCCCCACCCCAGCCCCCATCCTCAGCCTGCCCCTTCTGCTTATCTCCCTGGATGATCTCCTGAACGTGTTTAGAGTCATGTGGCCTCCTCCCCCACGTCCCAGGTGCCTAAAGCCAGGGCTACCTGGCTCCCCACCCCACTGCACTCTTACCATGGCCCCTGGGGAGGCAGAGACCAGGCCCAGCACAGGAGCAGTCGGTGGGTCAGTCGGTGGGTGGATCACGGGAGAGGCCCAGGCCCCCTGGGGCAGCCCCCTGCTTTCCCTCCACGGTCTCCTAGTGGGGGAGCAGCCGTGCTCCGTCCTCCGCCTCCGGCAAGTCTGGGAAAAAACTCATCAGCTCAGGGGCTCGTGCTGCAGTGGGGAGACAGGCCGGGCAGAAGGTGAGCTTGCAGGGCCAGGGACAAGGAGAAGGGGCTCCGCCTCCCAGGGGACCCGCTCCCACTCCAACTCAATGGCACAGGCCCTCCTTGCTTCCCTCCCGATGTGGCCAAGGGCCCCATCACAGCTGGGCCTGGCAGCAGGTGGGGAAGGCCAGCCAGGAGGGGGACCTTGATGCTGCTTCCAGAGGGCGGCCACACGGGTCCCCCCAGTGGCTCCAGGTTGCAGCCTCCCGCTCCCCCTCCCACAGCCGGTTTAATTCTGGGAGCCCGGGAGCCAATGGCAGAGCCGAGCAGACGCTGAGGAGGTGGGAGGAGCTGCTGGGGGCCTGCTGAGCCCTGGAATCTCATCACCATCAGGGTTTCCCTCGGGCACCAGGGGCCTCTCCCGCCTCCTCCCCCCCTCCATACAGCTGCCAAGCTGCCTCCTGGCCCCGAGAGCCCAGTCGGAGCACAGCGCCCGTGGGTCCTCAGCAGCGGCCAGGCAGGAGCGCCTGCTCAGCGTGGGGGCCGCTCAGGATTGGGGGGAGGTAGGGAGGGGACCGCTGCGGGGGGCGGGGGGGGGGACCTGGCTCTGGCTCTGGACTTCAGCCTCCATCCCCTGCTCTGGAGGGCTCACAGCCTCTCAGGGGCTGCAGAGGAGGCATGCTGGGCAGATGTGGAGTGAGGGGGAAACCTTGAGGATGGACCAGGTCCTGGGCTTGGCGGTGGAGGAACAGCTCAGGGGTCATCTCCAGATGCTCCCCCACCTCCCAGCACCAGACCCCTTGGGCTCCTGGCTGAAACACCCAGGTCAGGGTGGGCTCTGTGTTCAAGTCTCCGTCAGCTGCTCTATATGTTAAACCCCATCAGCTCTCTGGGTCTCAGTCTCCTTATCTCGAAGGCGATAAGCAAAACACACTGTCCCCCATGAGACCAGTCTAATCATGGGAGGCGAGTTCATGTCTGCTGAACTCAGGACACGTTGTCTTGGAAGATAGTCTAGGTGACCCCAGGTAGATGCAAGGAGAAGGCAGGGCCCCAGGGAGGGGGTCAGCAGCTTACAAGCCTGGCTGCTGAACGCTCTTTCCTGCCCCCAACCTCACACCCCTGTTCCTGAGCCCGTGCCAGGCGAGCAGCAGTCACATGGCGGTCACCGTGGGCCGGGCTCACACACAGCCTCCAGACCTCCATCACTGAGGTCACTGTCCACCCTCTTGGCCCTGACCCTCAGAATAGCCCCTCACTGTTCCCACCAGCAAGGATCCTCATGTCAGCAGCTCAAAGCATCCACCCGGTACCAGGCGGGTCAGCTGCCACCCAGGCTCAGAGATGAAGACCAGCTAGCCTGGTCACATGGCCGGCCAGGGACAGGAGCCCGCTCCCTGGGGATGGTTCCCTGCAGTGGCCCCAGCAGGGAGGCATGTAGGTGTGGGTTGAGCAGGGTGCACACACGCCCCCAACATGGCACGTGGTGAGACAGCCCCAGACAGCGTGCAGCCAGGGCGCGAGCTGACACATGCGTGCACTCACGCACCCTCAGATGCCGCCCCTCCGGCAGTTCTTGCATGCCCCCAGCAGACAGGTGCATGGGGTGGCGGGGGAGGGACCACTGGCCTAGAAGCAGGGTCGAGAGAGGTCCCTAGGGGGCCCTTCCACACTCAGACCCACCCACGGGTCTTTCGGCTGCCATGGGGAGACAGGTGCCAGAGAGTCGTCTCCCCCAAACCCAGGCCCCATGCCCACCTGGGCTCATCCTTGCCTCCCCACCCCATCTCCAGAGTGAGCACCTGTCCGTGAAGGTGACTTGAGTGCAGGTCCTGGCACTCCGCCCCCCAGTGTGAAGTGCATTAAAGCCAGCCAGGTCCATTAAAGCCACCATCTGGGGGGAGGGGACGCTGGTGGCCCTGAGATCTCCAGAGAAGCCTGACAAGAACAAGCCCCTCCCCAGGTCCATGGGGTGCAGACTGTGCTCCTTGGGGAGTGGTCCTGCCTGCCTGGGGACCCCAGAAGCACCCCTCAGGGACCCCTGGGCCCAGCACTCTACCCTCTGGCCCACCTCCAACCTGAGGACCCCCTCCCCCCACCCCAAACCTGGAAGCTTTCAGCCTCGTTAGGAAAGTGTGACCTACATCAGGAAGCCGGGGGCACAGCTGCTAAGGCAGGTGCTGGCCGCTGAGGAATAAATTCACACCGTCTGGGAGGGGAGACCCCACCCAGGTAGAGAATGGAAACAAGTGAGGGTGGGGGGGTCTCTAGGCTCCAAGGCCCTCAAGCCCTGCGGGCATTTTTGTCCAGTCCAGGGACAGGGGCACAGAGCGGAGGGCAGCCCTGCTGAGAGAAGCTGGGCGGAGATTGGTCAAGAGCCGAGGGTCGAGCACCCCGAGTGCCCTCCCAGAGCAGAAACAGGGGCTTCGTGCCCTGCCCAGCCCCCTGCTACTCAAGGGCAGTCCAGGGGTCAACAGCACCAGCCTCCCCAGGGACTTTCTAGACCCAGGCCAGGCCGACGGGGTCGGAACCTGCCTCTTACAAGATCCCAGGCAATTCAGGTATCTGGTCAAGTTTGAAAGGCCCTGGGCTAGGTCACTCCTCTCCTGGGGGGCCATTTCAGGGGCCTGGGCAGCAGGTGGTGGTGCGGGAGTGGTAGGGGTGCTGGAAGCATCACCTCCTGCAGGAAGGCTCTGGACCGGGGAGACAGGTTACCATAGCCACAAGCAGCTGTGCGTGGTCCCCGGTTCCCCAGCTATTCCCTGGGCTGAGACGCACTGTCAGCCCCACTTGCAAATGGGGAAGCAGAGGCTCTGGAGACTCAGTATCTTGTCTCAGGTCAGGCAGTAGAAGGTGGCAGGCTTGCGTCCGAGCAGTCCAGCAATGAGGCTGCTAACCCGGCTGTCTTTGCAGGCCTTTAGGCTGGTCCTGCTTTGCCCTGCCTGCACATGGAGGCTGCCGGAGCGCGAGGCAGGGGGCAGGGACGGGCTGCACCCTCTCAGCTGCCCAGCTTCACAGCTGACCCCACGTCTCCTTGTCCGCTGGCTCAGTGTACCTGACACAGTTGTTCTTATCAAACTGGTCGCCCCCTCCCTGACGCCCTTCTTCCCAGGGATGCCCAAAGATGCCATGGGGGAAGTCCTGGGGGCAGGGGTCTTGCTGGGGGGTTGGGGAGGATGCTTTCTAGAACCCCTGCAGCAGGGGCTGTGCACTGAGGTGAGCAAGTGGGCTGGGAGCTCCAGGGAAGCTGGGGCGGGAGGTGCTGACGGGCAGGAGGCGGCAGCTGGAGCAGAAGGGCCCACGTGCTCCCTCCCAGCCGCGTGGGGGGCCGTGTCCCCTGGAGACTTGGGGGCCAGAGTACCCTGGAGACTCGGGGGTGGGCGCCTCACCTGGCCCCGTGAAGGAACAGCCTGCTGTGTTCCTGCCTCCCGCAAACACTCAGCTTGGGGGGCCTCTGATCTCTCTGTGCTTCTGCACCCACCCTCCCTCCTCCTCCAGGCAGGGCTGGCTCAGTCTCTGGTTAGAAACCTCCAGGAAACCCCACAGGCCTGGTGTCCACGCCCCTCCTCCCTGCTGCCCGGTCACGTCCATCCCCCTGAGCCTGGTCCACACCCCACAGCCAGCAGCGTCCACTGTGCCTTGGCTGGCGCGCCTGCCCCTGGGACATCATGCCAACTGGCCGCACACCCTTCCCCCGGACCTCCACCCCAGAGCGAGACTTCTGCAGCCTGCGCTCTGCGGAGAGGTGAAGGTCATAGAGGCAAGAGGCCGGGCTGATGCCACTGCCCAGGGCCCCGAGGGCAGCGCCCTCCTTCCCACCCACCCAAGCCCAAAGGCCCCCAGTAGGCAGGACCGGGGCACCCACGCTGAGCCCTGGGGGTGGCACCAGGGCTGTGCCCTCCACCCGCAGCCGCCGGTGTGGCCTTCCGGGCCCTTCCCACCTCTTCCCTGCCCGGCACCCGGAACACACGCGGCTCAAGCAGTGCGGAAGCAGGTTTTTTTAAATCTCTAAATTTGTTCTTGGAGGAGACAGCCTCCTGGTTCATTTTTAAATGCGAGTCCCGTTTTCATCCCCAACTTCCTGCAGCCTGGCTTTCCTGTCAGACACTCCCGATCTCAAGCAGACCCTCTTGGAAGATGAACATAAAGTACCCCCACCCCTGTCACTTCTCACAGGAGTTGCTCTTGGGCAGGCTCTGGTCCAGGCTCAATGGTGGCCTTGGGCAGGCAGGGGATGAGGAGGTCTGATCGGTGTAGTGGCGGGGAGAGACCTCCCCTGGCACCCCAACCTTTACAAACCCCCTCCCGGCCCCTCAGCATGGGGACTGAAATGCGGGCAGGGTTTGCTCACTTGGCCCTAAACACAGCTTCCAGGCAAACGCAAAGGAGCCAGATCGGATCTGAAGGAGCCTCCCCCTCCTCCTTCCGCCACCCCCGGCTGGCTTCCCTGGTCTCCCTCTCTTGGCAGAGCCGAGCCTGTGCAGTGGGGAGGGGGGATCTCTGCGGGTTTCCCTCCCGGCTGGACTCCTCTGCCCGTCTCCACGTGCTCAGCCTGCCCCCCAGCACCCCAGCCCGTGTAGTTATCTAAGCTGCCGGGTGTCAGTCTGAGTCAGACCAGGTGATACCCAGCCGTGGCCTGACAGCCAGGTGCCAGCCTGCCCCCGCCCACCCCAGGCAGAAGACAGCAGCTCAGAGAGAGGACGAGGAGGCCCGGACGCCTGGTTAGGGGGCCTCTGTCCTGCACTGTCCTGTCCTGGCCACCCCTAAGCTGAGTCCACCACCCCCTCCAAGGCTTTCTGACCCCTTTGCAGGTAGAGGGGTTGTACATCTGGGGGACTCCAGCCTCAGCTTGGTTCCCAGGGCCCCCACCAGGCCTGGGTGGGCTGAGAGCTGATCCAGAGCCTCGAGAAAGGGCAGGAGGAAGGGCGTGGAGGCTCCCCTCCCTCGTCCACTCCCAGCCACGCCCCCCAGGGAGGCTCCGCCGGAGCCTGGGGACTCAGGTCCAGCTGGGGAGGGCTCCTCTGCACGCCTGTCTAAGGGCAGCCTCCGGGGGGCCAGCACCCCACACTGAGGGCATCCTGCAGAGAGGTCAGTCAGCCCCCCAACGTCCAGTGCCCCAGGCTGCCCCCTACCCCACAGACATCTGCTGTGCCCCCTTCACATGGCACCCAGACCCGGGGCTATCTGTGCTGAGCTGGGCGTGCAGGTGGCCCAGGGCCCCCGGCTGGCGCCCTACACGCTGCAGGGATGGTTTCTATGCCACCGGGCCTGTCGTCTGGCCCCGTGGCTGCCTTCTCCCTCCTCCTCCAGCAGAATGCTGGCTCCTGTCCCCAACACCGGGAGGTCAGAGTTCCCTGTGCCCTTTAGCTGCCCAGATGTCCAGTCCTGAGTCCTGCCCCAGCCCCAGCCATTGGCCCCAGGTAGCAGGCATAGCAGCTGTCCCTGCAGGCATAGAACCTAGCAAGGATGGGCTCGGGCCCCAAGCCCAGCTCCCGCAACGCCCCCCCCAACCCTGCACCCCCGCTGAGCGCTCAGCACTCACCTTTGGCAGGAACAAGCCCCTTGAATCAGCGGTCTGAGCCGTCCAGCCAGCCCCTCCTGGAATTCCTGGAGGAATCAGACAGCGGCACAGCCCATCCCCAGCAGGACCTGGGTCCCCAGCAGGACCCGGCAGCAGCGCACCGGCGGGAGGGATGCCTGCGGCCGGCCGCCTCCTCCTGGGGCCAGGGCTGCCGGGTCAATGACACACGGAGGAGGAGAGGGAGGGACAGAGGGAGCCGCGGAGAGGGGCAGGCGGGGAGGGGCGCGCGTGTGCGAGCAGAGAGCAGCGGAGTGACAGCGGGGGAACATCCGCGATGACAGCGACAGGCGCGCTCACGGGAGGCGGGCGCACAGGCGGGCTGGCGCACACACACCAGAGGCGCTCACCCTTGAAACCTCCCATTTCAGGGGGAGACGCGGCCGGCCGGCCGTGAGCTCCAGGGGCAGGAGCGCTGTTCACCAGCGCCCCCCCACCACCACCTTCCCTCCCCACCTCTGCAGGCTTTCCTGCCCTGGCTGCCCCCCACACAACATCCTCTAGCTCTGTCCCCTCTCCCCTTCCCTTTGAGAACCAAGCGGCAGGACCCAGAGCACAGAGGCCCCCTGGGAAGCAGCGGGAAGCTGCTCTGAGTCTGTTCGGAGATGGGGGCCGTATTTCCCACCGCGCCTGCAGGTCAAAAGGACAGCTCCTGGAGGGAGGGGTACACGAGGGCCCATCTGCCTGAGGTCCTCCAGGGAGGGGCCCCAGGCCACCCAGAGTCAATGGCGTGCAGACACACAGAGGTCACTGAGCCTCGTGACCCCAGACCTGGGCTATCTGGGGAGGGAGATGCAGGCAGGCTGGGCCGGGGCCTGGGGGCAGGTTTTCTGGAGAGCCCCGGGGTGAGCCTGGAGGAGCGCGGAGGTGGGGAAGGGGGGGCAAACCAGCCCCCTCCCCAGCGTGGACCTCTGGCTGGATGGGGAGAGACTGACATCAAGAGCTCAGAGGCCTCTCTACCAGCCAGTCAGGACGGAGGCATTGGAGAACTAGATATTCCAAGGGAAGGCAGGGGTTGACCCGAAGGAAACGAAGTCAAGGACCAGTTGGGGAGGAGCCGCTGGCCAGAGCTGGACCCTGGTGACCTTCCTGGCATCTTTCAAAGCCTGCCTGATGGCTGGACATGTGGCGCGTTTGTCAAGGGTATCCAGCGTCCCTCTCCCGTTATGCCCACTTTCAGGGGTCCGTGGTCAGCACTGGGTGAAAGCTGAGGCCCCTTCACACTCCTGCCTCTTCTTTCTCTGTCTGCTCTGCTGGGCAACAGCAGGAGTGCCCGGAGGAAAAGCAGCCTTCCCTCCCAGATCTCAGCCTCCCACCCTGCATCATGAGACTGGCTCCCACCTGCCCCACACACCCCCTTGTCCCCCGGCTGCTCCCAGGACAGCATGTCCTTCCCAGCATCTGGAACCCTCGCCTCACCCACGGGGCACCTTCCCCTCCTTGAAAACTCAACCAGAACTCCCATCCTGGTGCACGTGTCCAGCTGGACCTTCTTCTCTGACCCATATCACAGAGGACAGCTGTCTGTGAGTGGGCGGGTCACCCCAGGTCTACAACGGGGGGCCCTTCCAGAAGAGAGGTCTGCCTCCCCTGGCTGAGTGAGGAATGGGCAGGGACAGAAGAGCTCAGCCAGGTGTCAGGGTCCAGAGGCTCTGACAACCAGCCATGAGCTGTTTGTTAACCGGACTGCGGGGTTACTCACTGCCCCAGAGTGGACAGGTGGATGACAAGGTCTCTGGGGTCCCTGAGCACCGGCTCCCCAGCTGCTACATAAAGGATGGGCCCCGTCGACCCACAGCCGCCCGACCCCCCAAGTCAGCACCGCCTGCCGCTGGGTTTCAAGGACACAGTCGACAGGAGAGCGAGGGGGATGATGGAGTTACGGACTCCTGGGGCACGGCGGCTCCGCCGGGGCGGGTGTGTGTGTGTGCCACGCGGCTGTTTTGTTTTGCCGTCTGTGATGACAAAGCAACGCGGAGGTGACAGCCAGGACGCAGAGCAAAGAGGAGCATCTTGATAAGCTGTCTGCTGCCTGTGGCCTTATTGAGGCTCTTTGTCTGCCAGCCGTGCGAGCGAGCGGGTCTTAAAGAAAAACTGTTTTGCAGGAAGCAGGCAGAGGAGGGCATGAGGCGGCGTGGATCAGGGGGACAGGCAGAGTAGGGGGAGAAGGAAGGGGGTCCGATCGCTCCCCCTCCAACAGGTTGTGGCAGGTCCCCCTAGGGACCGAGGTCGGGCTCTGATGCAAGGACCCACCAAACACAGGCCTGGGGGGGTGGGGACAGCAGGCTGGGAGGATGGAGGTCTCACCCGCCCTCAGCCTCAGCCAGGGACTGACTCTTCACCACTCCATCTGCAACCCAGGACCGAGGGGTGGTCTCAGCTGCACAGAGCAGGCTTCCGGGGGGTTGCCAGGCAGGGGTGGCCAGTCTGGGGCCCACTGGAGTGAGGGATGAGGTCTGAGAGCTGCCGTGGAGTCTCCCGAGGAGGCTGGGCTCTTTGATGGGGTGGAAAAGCACGATTCGGGTTGTGAGGCAGGCATTGAACAAAAGGGTTTGAAATGATTCGAGCCCCAGGTAAGGTGTGGTGGAACACAGCGAGTGAGTTGTCCTTAAATCCTTGAAGATGCCCCCTTCCTGCCCCCTTGTCTCCCCCTAGGCCCCCACCCTGCCTTCCTCACTCCAAACCAACCCCTGCTCTCAGCATCTAACAGCTCTTCCCTAGGAAATTACTCTTCGTGTCTCACCTGAATTCCCCAACTCTTAGCGGATTTCCCTGGGTCCTCTAGGGCACCAGCCACAGCTGGATCTCCAGCATCCAGCACCCCTATCTCTAGGAAGGAGGGGGACCTCTCCAGCATCCAGGACCCCCAACTCTAGGAAGGAGGGGCTCTGAGTGGAGAGAGGAGTTCTGCGAGGCCCCCACAGAATTCACAAGCATTTATTTTATTTAGCTCGAAACATATTTATTGAGAGCCTCGCTATGTGCTAAGTTTTATTCTCGGGGCTAGGGAATTCCAGACCCCTGCTCACTGTTAGTGCCAATTCTAGGTGGAGCAAGACAGACTATGGACAAGGAAAGTAAATGTCATGCTCCCTAGAAAATAAAGGGTGATGGGATAGAATGTGAACGGCCAGTCGAGGGGAGGACCTCGTTATCCGGGAGGTCAGGACGCTGCTTCAGGAGATGCTGTTTGCACTGAGATCCAGTTGTAAGAAGGAGCACTTCATTAATTCTAGGGAAGTGCATTCCGAGGGTGGGGGTGCTGGTGGAGGGGAGCGGGCCGCGGGTGCAAAGGCCCTGGGCGGGGAACAGGCTTGTTCAAGGGAGTTAGAGATTCGGGCTGAAATCAGAGAGGTCGGCAGGGCCTTGGATGCCAAAACACAGAGAAGTTTCTATTTTGTTCTGAGGGCAGCAGGAAGGCCTTGAAAGGTTCTGAGCAAGGGAGAGACCCAACTTCCCTCAGGAAGGCCACTCTCTAGGCTCCATGGGGAAGGATCCGCTGGGGGGTCTGGGGCGTTAATCCAGATGGTGGTGGGGTTGGAGAGAGTGAGGAGATTCATGAAGTTTGGCAACAAGGGCAGCAGCACTCTGGCGGGATGTGGGAAGATCGTGACCATTAGGTGGGCGATGTGGCCTCATGCGGGGAGGGTTCTCAAGGAGGCTCAGGCTTGGGGAGAAAGAGCCACAGTCGGGTTTTGACCAATGAAGTCTGAAATGCCTACTGGTGACCAGGGTGGACTGGCAGCAAGCAGTGAGATGTCCCAAGTCCTAGGACCAGGGCCTAGGGCCTGGAGGGGCTCGTGAATCCACTGTGAGATGGACCCTGGTTCCGGAGAACAGGCTGGGGGCCTTGCTCCTCTGTCTCCACCCATGAGCCTCAAAACCCGGTCTCATTAGGGAAACCTTGGCCCCGCCCTTTCGAGATGCCCTGGGTTAGAATCCCAGAATTTCTTCCAGTTTGGAAATGCCATACCTCCAGGAGACCTGGCCCTGAGCTATGGAGTGGCAAGACTGAGTCTGGCTCTAGAAAGAGTCTGAGAGCTTGGACCCAGAGGCCAGGGTCAGGGTTTCTTGAATCCTGAACAATTCACACTGCTCCCCTCTGGCCATTGTTAGAAGATGCCTCCTCTTTCGCTCAGCTTCTCCCTACAGGTGAGAGAAGTCTGTCTAAAATGAAGGGCAAGGGGACTTCCCCAGTGGCCCAGTGGTTCAGACCACGCTGCCAGGAGAGGGGGTGCAGGCTCGCTCCTCAGTCAGGGAACTGAGATCTTGCATGCCCTGCGGCACAGCCAAAAGACTAAAAATGAATAAATAAAGTGAGCATTAGGGGAGGTTGTAACAGGAGAAATGAGGGGTAGGGCTGAGGGGCCTCCTGCAGCCATAGGGAGAACCGGGGGAGGGGAGCGTCCTGTCTCCTTCCCACCCACTCCTTTCATACACACACACCCCAGACCAGACAGCAGCAAAGCCCTCGATTGTGGTGGGAAATCTCCCCATTGGGGTGACGCGGTCTCATGAACATGGCAGAATGCTGGGGACCCCGACCGGTCCCTGTTTCACAGAGGAAGGAGCCGCAGACCGCGAGGGGGCTTGCCCAGGTCCATCAGCGCCCTCCCGACAGGGGCTCACGTCAGGCCCAGAGGAGAGAGCAGCCAGGGCCCTAGAGACCCCGGGCGGTAGGTCTTCTTCGTGTTTAGGGGCCGGTGACTTGGGCGTGGATTCCCCCCACCGCCCAGCCTTCTACCGTGTGGACTCAAGCTCGGGACTTTAGCTGTCTGACACCCAGGGCATTTTCTCTTATCCTTATCCCTGATGGTAGGAAGCGGCCTCGTTTCCCTATGCTTTCTCTTTCTCTACAACTTGCCTGTCTTCCTATTCTCCGGGCCCAGATTTCTCCAAGCCTCCAGGCATCACCTCATGTTCTCCCAGCCTGTCTGGGGACCAGAGAGGCATGGTGGCTCTTGTAAGCAGAGGCATCGAGCCGGGTTTTCCGGGACTGGGAGCTTCCTGCAGGCCTGCTCACTGGGTCCTTCTTTGTAAGGAGGAGCCTCTTACATGGGGCCCTGAGTGGGCTGGTGGAGGGGTATCACTCCCACAGAGCCCTGGACTCCAACCTGGGTCTCAGCGGGAAAGTGGGACCACCTCCCCGGGCACCCACCTCGAGCTCCCGGCTCCTTGACTTCATCATCGCATCTTGGGGTGTTTTCTGGTGTTGTCGGCTCTGGAGAGACCGAGCCACGCGCCCCCCCAGCCCAGGCTGCTAGGTGCCCCCAGCCCTCTGCGGATGCACCTCCTCCCTTGGGCTGGGATCCAACACCTCTCTCACCCTCTCTTCGCCGCCCCCCTCCCCGCTCCGCGGCAGCCGTGGG
The DNA here is from genome assembly GCF_001704415.2 of Capra hircus. Lineage (NCBI taxonomy): Eukaryota > Metazoa > Chordata > Mammalia > Artiodactyla > Bovidae > Capra > Capra hircus. The sequence goes on along the minus strand of NC_030812.1, from coordinate 107,165,839 downwards.
CGTCCAGATGAGGATGGAATTCCTGCAGCGCAGCTTCTGGGCCGCCACCCGGCAGGTGCGTGTGGGGGTGCGGGCGGGACTCTCAGGGTGAAGACCCCAACCTGGGCACCTGAGCTGCTGCCACCAGCAAGGCCCTGCCCGCCTCGCAGCCTCGGACCCCCCGTGCACATACACAGGGCACACACAACAGGAACACACCATACACACGCCACACCACACACATCCCCCGTGTGCACACACCACTCTCACAACACAGGCATGTGACACACCCCCGCATGCACACCACAGGTGTCCTGTGGGCTCTATTCCCCACACACAACACACACACACATACCATGCACAAACACATCACACACAACACACAACACACACAACACACAACACACACAACACACAACACACACATCACACACACATCACACCACATACATCACACACACGTCACACATCACACACCACACACACCACACACACCACACACATCACACACACACACACCACAAACATCATACACACACCAGACACACATCACACACATACCACACACATCCACACACCACACACATCACACACACCACACACACATACCATGCACAAACACATCACACACAACACACATCACACACCACACACACCACACACATCACACACACACCACACACATCAAACACACACCACACACACACATACTATGCACAAACACATCACACACAAGACACACCACACACACCACACACATCACACCACACACATAACACACATCACACATCACACACATCACACACACACATCACACACATCACACCACATACATCACACGCACGTCACACATCACACACCACACACATCACACACACACACCACACACATACATACCGTGCACAAACACATCACGCACATCACACACACACACACCATAAACATCATACACACACCACATACACATCACACACATACCACACACATCACACACATACCACACACATCACACACCACACACATCACACATCACACACATCACACACACACCACACACACACACCATGCACAAACACATCACACACAACAGACATCACACACCATACACACACCACAAACATCATACACACACCACACACACACCACACACATCAAACACACACCACACACACACATACCATGCACAAACACATCACACACAAGACACACCACACACATCACACCACACACATCACACCACACACATCACACACACATCACACATCACACACCACACACATCACACACATCACACACACACCACACACATGTATACCATGCACAAACACATCACACACATCACACACCACACACATCACACACATGCCACACACATCACACACATCACCCACCACAGACATCACACACGCATCACACGCATCACACATATCACAAACACGTCACACATCACACACCACACACATTACACATCACATCACACACATCATACACACATCACACATACACATAACACACACATCACACACGTCACACATCACTCACACACGTCACATACATTGCACCACACACATCACACACTCACACACACACACATAGATACACAACTCACAGCTCTGCCCTTCCCTCCAGTGTGGTGCCGCGGAGGGGCCGTGCCAAGAGAGCTGCCAGGACAGTGTGAGTGCCTCCCCAGCAGGAAGGGGGTAGGGGCAGCCCCCACTCGCGTCCCCCTGATGGGCCAGCCCCTCCTTCCCCAGCCTGGGTTCCATGCAGTGGCCTCCCCACATGGTCCAGCAGGGGTCAGTGTTAGGGCCTGGCCTTGACCTCCTTCTGGGCTTCTCCCCAGGATCTGGACTGCTTCGTCGTCGACAACAACGGGTTCATCCTGATCTCAGAGAGGCCCCAGGAGGTAAGACACTCAGAGGCGAAACTAGACAGGGGGGCAGGGACGGTCACATCGCCCAGTGACCTCTGCTGTCAAAAAGGCCAGAAGCGATAATCCTTGCCCAGAGACAATCAGTAGACAGTCTGAAACCACAGCTGGCACTGAGAGACCCCAGGACCCAGCCTTTCCACCTCAGATGCCCAGAGGCGATCATCTGTCTGTTTTGTCTCCCCGCTCTATTGGTGGGGGTTCCCCGAGGCCCCCGGGTTTTGTCTGCAGCCTTGCCTAGGGGGCCCACCCCAGAGTCCTGAGCCCCTCCTGCCACCCACCACCTACTCCTGTCTGCCTCCCCCTCCACCACCTTAATCCATTCAGACATCCAGAGCAGAGCACACAGACGGGGCGGATCACAAACCACAAAGATGCTCTTCTCACAGTCGAAGGGGCTGGAGCCCGAGGGGGCCCCCCTGGGTGGCAGGGTTCTCAGTGTGTCCCTAGCAGCACAAGGGGCAGGGAGCCCCCTGGGGTCTCTTCTGAGAGCACCAACCCCATCAGGTGGGCCCGTTGCCCTGGAGGCACCTTTCTGCATATGAATTCGAGGCACACGCTCAGACCTCAGCGCCTACCCTCCCACCTCCGTGGGGCCAGGATCTGGACGCTCTCTCCCCTCGTCTGGACCTCTCGGATGGGAAAGTCCATCCTCACCGGCCAGCCTGGCCTGGAGTTGCCCCATCACACCAGCTGGCCACATGTCCAGGACCCCCTTGGACCCAGGAGGGCCAAGGAGAAAGTACAACACCCCCCCACACACACACACTTACTGAGCCTCAGGAGGGGAAGCCCAGATGCAGGTGAAGTCTGGAGCTCGGAGCGACCCCCTGTCCCTCCCTCTCCCCATCTTCTTGCCCTCACAGGTGGGCCGATTCCTGGGGGAGGTAGACGGTGCACTCGTGACCCAGCTGCTCAACATGGGGGTGTTCAACCAGTAAGTGGGGCAGGCGACCCGCTCCCCAAACACATAGAGAGGAGGCGGGGTCAGATGCTAAACAGATGAGATGCATCTTAGATCCCAACCTCAGAACCGCACAGGGACCCCCAGGGCTGTAGAGCAACCTCCTTAGGCCTGAGGCCTGCGGGGGTTGGAAGGGCTGAAGTCCCTGAGAGGGCGAATGAGGTTTGCTGTCCCTTGGCTTTGAGCAGCCCAAGCCCAGAAATGTCGTTTTCTGACCTGCTGACGAAAACCCTGCTGCAAAGTCTCTCAGGGAAGGGTGGGGGTGGAATACGGGTGGGGTCTGGACTCACCCTGTCCCAATTCTGGCTTCAGAGTGACCATGTACGACTACCAGGCCATGTGCAGACCCCCAACCCACCACCACAGCGCCTCCCAGCCCCTGGCCAGCGTGAGTGTCCCCAGGGGCTTCCCTCCACCAGATGGTGACCTGTCCCTTTCTCTCCAGGAACCAGGGCCCATCTTGGCCCTCTCCCACTGCCCCTGCCGCCCACAGTCCGCTCCCTCCCAGATCTTATCTGGCGGGGCGAGGTGGTCAGGGCAACTGCTCCAGCAGAGGGACAGCTGCAGCCCCCTTCTTGCCTGGTTCCCACCCTCACCCCCGCACGGTCCACAACCCATCAGGGATCCCATAGATGCCACCCAGGGTGATGACTGGCGTTATCCCATCATCCGCTCTACAGCAGGAATTTCCCAGAACAGCTTTCCCCTGATCCCGCTGCTGGGATGGGGTGGGGGGAGCCCGGGGCTCACAGTGTGTCCCCTCTCCCCCCAGCCCATCTCTGCCCTCCTGTCGGCTACCAGGTGGCTGATGAACGAGCTCCTGCTGTGAGTGAGGGGCTGGGGGCTTCATGCAGGGGTGGGCTATGAGGGGGCCCCTTGAAGGGAGCTGCTTGATGTCCCCACAACCCCAGGGGAGGAGGCTGAGGTCCGGAGTGGAACCAGCCAGGTACATACAATGCCCCCTCCTACACGCAGCTGCCAGGGAGGGCCTCTGTACCCCAGGAGCCTCCGGACAAGGGTTCCCTGGGGGGGAGGGGCAGACAGTCCAGGGGCCAGTGAGGAGGGCGATCAGGACTCTGGCCGCTTCTATCCGACAGGCTCCTGCTGGAGTGGAGGGCCTGGGGCTCCTGGCGTGGGGACCACAGGGCTGAGGGTGAGTGCTCAGTTGCGGGAACCGAGAGCCCAGCATCATTCTAGCCGCCACTTGTGGGGAGGGGACTGCAGAGGGCCCACCACTCACGTCCATCCTGTTGGCCTCTCCATCACCTTCCCTCACCTCTGTGTGACGTCATACCATCTCGGGACACCATGAACCTGTGTGACATCATCCATATGCCATCATCCATCCCATGTGACATCATCCATCCCACATGATGTCATCCATCATATGTGACATCATCCATGTGACATCATCCATTCCATGTGATGTTGACCATTCCCGTGTGACATCATCCGTTTCATGTGACCTCATGCCCGCACCATGTGACACCACCATCATCACCATCATCGCCACCCCGTGCTGGGCCACACGTCCTGGACAGCCAAGACCGTCTTCCATCATTGTAAGTAGAGTGGCCTAGGAGCCCCAGTGCTGGGCTGGGAGGGTCCCAGGAACCTCTCTCCTTCCAGGACTCCTCAACAATGAAGGCCCCTCTCAACTTAGAGCCTCGCTCCTTAGGGGAGGGTGTGTAGCCCAGACCTCATCCCACATGATCACAGCCCTGCCCCAGGGAAAATGGAACCCTCCAGCCCTCTCCTGGGCAATAGCTCTGACGACGCCAGAAGGACAGTGTCCTGTGGTCCAGAGGCCAAGGCCCCACACAGGGAACAGCTATCTGCTCACCCAGGAGTGGACGTGGGTCCTCCTCCAGGGCGGCTGCCAGGCCTCTGAGTTTGCCAAGTCCTTTCTGAGCCCGCTCAAGTGACCACACAGGCCCCACTGAGGAGTCCAGGAAGTCTGGGCACTGGGCCCCCGCCCACCTCTAAGTGACCATGGGGTCAGTTGTGGGAGGAGGCCCAGGGCTTGTCCGGGAGCTATGTCTGCAGAGCGCCTGGTGGACCATCCACAGGGAGCAGGGCTGTCATCTTCCAGGCCCCCCACACCCTGACCTCCTCCAAGCCCCTGGACATCACCGCTGACGGTGAGGAGGGAGACAGGCGTCCCCAGGGTAACCCCAGGCGTCACTCACACTCAGCCGCTCCCTCTCCCCCACCCCCTAAGTCCTGATGGCTTGCCATCTGCCAGTGGAGGGAGCGTCTTCCTCCCGGCGCAGTGACCGCACTGCCCAGGCTGTCGAGGCCCAGCCCTACGGGGGTGACCGAAGCCCCGCGTCCACACCCTTCCGTGTCCCCGCAGCCCACAAGCACAAGAAGCAGGACCTGCTGCAGCCCTGTGACACCGCCTACCCCGTGTTCGTCCACCAGACGGCCCTGCGGGAGGCCAACGGCACTGTGGAGTGCCGCGCCTGCCAGAAGTGAGCGGGGAGGGGAGGGAGCCAGGTCGGGTCCCCGCGGCAAGGCCTCTGTGCCCGCTTCCTCGGTGGAGGGACCACAGGCCTCGGCCCAGAGCATGGCAGCCAGCTGGGGACAGGGCTGGCATAGTGTCCATGTCGGCAGACAGGAGAGATGGCCCTGAGGCCAGGGCAGACTCAGGGAAGGAGGGCCAGCTCTCACTTAGACATCTGTCCACACAGAGGACCGGCAGGCTGGAGGACGTTTCAGGAGTGGCTAGGGCACCTGACACCTCTGCCCGAGCTCCCGCAGGGAGGCCAGGCTCTGGCCCAGGGAGGCCGGGAGGCCTGGCTCAAAGTTCTGCGCTGCTCACTCCCACCCCGACCTCAGGCCACCGCCCACCCACGGGATGTTCCATCCTGACCTGGAGGAGATGGCCTCCCCTAGGCTGTCCACTTGCCAGCATGCCACTCCCCAGGGGCTTCCAGGATGTCCCTGAGATTCAGGGCACAAGCAAACTGCCTTCTAGTGGGACGCCTGGGACCCTGGCCTCAGACACAGCTAGCCCATCTTGTTCAGGCAGGCACTGTCATTGTAGGACTCACACAGCTGGTTTCACAGGAATATAGTTATTTGTACACTTATCTCAGAGGCTGGCAGGGTGGATACGGCGAACAGTGTGGGTAAAGCCAAGGCCTCAGAGTAGACGGACTTTGACTGAAGAGGAACTGGTGACCTTGTGCATCACTTTACCCAGAGGCGTCAGCTTTCCCTTCTGCAAAACAGGGATGATACCAACTTCATATGGTGTTAAGAAGGTTGAATATGTACATGTGAGTCTGTTGTGCACGTGTATATGGGCACGTGGGTGTGCTGTGTGTGTGTGCACGTGCACGTATGAAGTCCTCTACCCCGTAGGAAATGCCTACGGGCAGTGTCTGTGGCCAACGCACTGGCTGAGCCAGCGACCGCAACCGGCTTGCACCTACCTGGCTCCCAATCAGGCAGCGTGCGGGCCTGGGGCGCCACCTTGTGGCTACGCCTGAGCACTGTAACCCTGCTGGGGGCGGCCTCTCCACACTGGCCTGTTTACTTGACATGGTCTTGACTTAGGCCTGTGTTCCCCACAGACATCAATAACAACTCTTATCCCCCTAGATGTCTGGGCTTCCTTCCCTCCAATCTGCTAGGAAAGGAGCAGGGCAGCTGCAAAGGCTTGTGGGAGATGTAAACCAGGTTGCCTCCCACCAGGGGGCTGACCTGGGCCCCCAAAGCCCTCGCGCCATCTCCAGAAGAGCCTCCCTGAAGCCCAGCGTCCAGCTGCTCGGAGCTTCCATGGGCCAACCTCTCTCGTGTCCACAGGGCGTTTGTGATGCAGCAGGTCCCCAGCAGCAACCTGCTGCTCCTGGTGACGGATCGCACCTGCGACTGCAGCACCTTCCCGCCAGTGCTGCGGGAGGCAGAGGAGGTCAAATATATCCTCTGGGGCTCCAGCCTGCGTGTGTGTGGGATGCAGGGGAGGGGTGGACGGGGGAGCGGGGAGGGCGGGTCATCACCGAGGGGCTCAGATCTAGAGAGGTGGGGCTAGCCACACTCACCACCAACACCCTGCCCTTCCCACGGCTCCAAGGGCTGACCTCTGACCCTGGAAGGCAGTGAGGCAGCCAGTCCCACCAGAGGTTCCAGAACTGAGTCCCCAGAGGCTCCCGGGTGGCACAGACATCCACCTGCAAAGCGGGAGACCTGAGTTCGATCCCTGGGTCAGGAAGATCCCCTGGAGAAGGGAATGGCTACCCACTCCAGTATTCTTGGGCTTCCCTTACTCAGACAGTAAAGCATCTGCCTGCAGTGCAGAAGGCCTGAGTTCAATCCCTGGGTCGAGAAGATCCCTTGGGGAAGGGAAAGGCAACCCACTCCAGTACTCTCGCCTGGAGAATCCCATGGACAGAGGAGCCTGGCGGGCTACAGTCCTTGGGGTCGCAGAGTCGAACACGACTGAGCGACTGTCACACACACAGGCTCCAGTGTCATCTCCGCCTCAGCTGTGTTCACCTTAACAGTGACCTCTGCACATAACGCCTCCATCAAGTGCGACAGGATGCGTTCCCAGAAGCTCCGCAGGCGCCCGGACGCCTGCCACGCCTTCCATCCAGAGGTGGGGGCTGGTGGCAGGGGTCTTCATCCCCAAACCTCGGCCCAAGCCTGTACCCTTCAGACGTGAGAGCACTGGACACCCAGTGTGCAGCTGGGAGGGCACCTCTGGAACCCTCATCCATGTGCATTCGTGCAGGGAGGGACCCAGCAGTGTTTTTATGATGAGAGCTGGTCTCCCAGGGGCCAGGCCCTTGGTAAACTTAAACACAGCTTCTCCATATTGCCCCCATCGCACTTGGATCCACGGGGTCCGGGCGGGTAGGAGGAAACCATTATGCACATAATACTGTGGTGACCAGCCCTGAACACCCACGTAGTTGGGCTTCTTGTACTTGAGTTGTCCTTGCTAGACACGCTGAGTCCACAGCCAGGATACTCCCAGAGTGCCGGGCTTCTCTGCAGTCACTCTAAGAGGATAACTCCACAGCCCTTCCATCTTCCTTCTCCTAGAAGCAGGGGGTGGGGGGCCAGGGCTCCCTCCACTTGCCGGAACTCCCCTCTCCCTCAGCCCTCGGTCCCTCTTAGTCCCAGAACCTCCCTCCTGACTCCCAGTCTCCCGGTTGCGTCTGCCTGGATGGGTACCTCACCGGGAGTGCTCTGGGTCCGCAGGAGAATGCCCAGGACTGCGGAGGCGCCTCAGATACCTCGGCCTCGCTCCGCCTGCTCCTGCTGCCTCTGTGGGCCTGGGTGCTGCCACCCCAGCTGCTGCAGTGACCCTGCCCCATCAGGCCTGCTTTGACGCTGGGAAGTCAGTAGTCCGCCATGCTGCCTGGCACTCTACAGCTGGGTTCTTGCCCAGGGCCATGCTCATCAGTCGTGGGCCTCCTGAGATTGCTGGTGGAGTCAGAAACCCGTCCTGAAGACCTTCTGGGGTGCCGGGTACTCTCCACCCCATGTCTCAGTGGGCAGTCTTCCCCACCTCCTCTTGGGGAGTCCAGCATGAGCTCAACCTGGACCAAGACCAGAGAGCTTTAGTTCCATCTATTCCCCCAGAAATCCGGACCCAGCTAGAGACAGGGCAACTCTTTCTATTGAGCCTGGTTGGTCTTCAGTAGAATCCAAGGACTTAAATGTCCTGAGAAGGAGGAGAGGAATGAGGCTGAGGGCAGAGAGGGGAGGAGGGCAGGAACGCTCCCCACCAGAGATGGAGCTGCCCCAGGGTGAGGTATACAGCAGGGCAGCTCAGTCTCACAGTTGAAGCTCAAAAAAGGTGTGTGTGTATCTGTGCATGTATGTGTGTGTGCACGCGTGCATGAGAGAGAGAGAAGGCAGGTCCTTTACATGAACATGGCTGCGTGTGACGCTCACAAACTATTGCTATTAAAAAAATTTCTATAAATGTCTTTGCAAAGCCCTGACTTACCATTTGCCTCTTTCTAAGAAAAATCTAGTAGGTTAGCGATACAGCTGCTGCACTGGAGAAGGATGCAAGTCCAGGGCAGGGGGCAGGACCAGTTGCAGCCAGAGGGGTCCTAGCAAAAGACTGGTCTTCAGGGAGGCAAAATCAGGGGGGTCCTGAAGGCTCCAGACCCCCTGGAGGCCCAAGGACCCAGGGTGGTCTTTTTCTGGCTGATGATCCACAAGAAAGACCTCCTGACTCTGGCCTTGGGGCTGGAGCTTTGGGGAGCATTCCCATTTGCAAATTGGAGTCCAGTTGGGGAGACGGATGCATCTGGGCACGCCCCCCACCCAGGGGTCTCAGGGCCACAGCTTCCTCCCATGCAGACCTGGCTCCCCAGGGACTGCAGTCCCCACTGTGGGAGTGACGCTGAAGGCAGAACCGCACAGAAACCCTGGGGTGGCCTCCGATCTCTACGTTCAGCCGGCCTCCCTGGAAGAGGTGACCGTGATGTGCAAGGCGTGCACGTGGAGTCCGTATCCTGAGCCTGAAACCACGTGGCCTGCGGTTGGCACCCACAGCGTGTCACCGGCTCTCCTCTGAAGCACCTGCTTTCCTGGCGGAGGGGGGGGGAGAACGGACGTTGGAACAACAGGCAAGGTCATAGGTGCCCGCCAGGTGCAGGTGGGCGAGGAGGCAGCAGGGGTCCCCTCAGGTCAATTCCCCACCTTCATGTCACAGAGCCCTCGAGGTGATAGCCCCTCCCTCGCCGTGTCCTTCTGGGGCATCGGAGCGTGTCCAGACCCTGATCTCTAACCTCTCTCCAGGACAGCATCCTGTTCCCCCTCCCCACAACCAGGAAGAGTCTTTTCAGGCAATTTATCGACACTCTTGGCCACACAATTTAAAAACCACGCTTAGAAGTACTGGGGCAGCTCCCAGCCTCAGCCCCGTCTCTGTGTGGCCAGGAGGGGGCTATGGGGCCAGGACTCCCTGTCAGAACCAATGGAAGCAAAAGCAGTTGATACAATAAAGCTGCTCTTCACCTGGGAGAAGAGAACATAAGCCCTGCCTTCGGAGGTCAGAGCTGTTCTTGCCCTTTTCTATTTCGGTGGTTCTAACCCTCTGCCACCCACCACCACCGCCACCACAGCCCAGAGGACAGCAGGTGGCAGCCTAGCTCACGCTAAAGAGCTGTCACCTTGGTTTCAGACCAAGTAAAGTCGCTCAGTCGTGTCCGACTCTTTGCGACCCCATGGACTGTAACCCACCAGGCTCCTCAGTCCATGGAACTGTAGCCCGCCAGGCTCCTCAGTCCATGGAATTTGCCAGACAAGAATACTGGAGTGGGCTGCCATTTCCTTCTCCAGGGTATCTGCCCGACCCCGGGATTGAACCAAGGTCTCCCGCATTGCAGGCAGACGCTTTACCGTCTGAGCCACCAGGGAAACTCAGACCAACCAAGTTAAAACCAAAGTCACTGAATAGATGACAAGATTCTGGGGGAGAGAGTCCTGAATTCCCTTTTCCTAAAAAAAAAAAACCTGTGGATGCCCGAGGGTGCCAGGGCTGCCAGCTCTGAACTCAGGGCAGGGGTGTGCCAGCTCCTAAGTCACCTCTGAGCGTGTGCTGAGACACGCTGAGACACGTGCTGCTGAGACAAAAGGCCTGAGCACCGCTCCATGATGCCAAGTGGGAGTTCGCTCTGGAGGGCAAGGGAGCGGACGTCTCCAAGTCAAAGACGCAAACTCGGGGAAGAATGAGGGCAAGAGCTTGGCGCAGACGCCAGCCCAACCCTGCAGCTCAAGTGAGGGATGCTGACTCGGGGTGGGGCGGGGACAAGCTCACAGGTGAGGAAGCAGCTGTCTCAGCAGGCCCAGGTGCTGTCCCCAGAGCACTGTCCCCAGGCCAGGGTGGCAGGGGTGGCAGTGACAGGCTAGACTTCCTGCCCGGCTAGACTCCCGCCATCACCACCAAAGGCAGAGTCACACTAGACCAGTTTGCCGCAGGTCACGGGGCTGGGGGTGGGAAAACCCGCTCAGCACGACACAGGGCGCGGGGTCAGCGCTTGAGCCCTGACTGAGCAGGACACTCGGAGACCAGGGGTTACTCACGGGAGCAACAGCGCCCACAGCCATCTCCAGGCCAGAGAGCCCTAGCCACTGTCAGGCCAGGACTCAAATGCATCCTCATCCACTTCCTTTCCCGCACCACAGGTATCACCGTGAAAAGGGAGCCTACAGACAGCTCAGCAAAGGACCCAGGAAAGCCAGGGGGTGTCTGTAGGCCTCAAGCAGGATGGGAGGGGCAGGACGGGAGGGGCTTCCTTGGCAGTTAAGACCTGGCCTTCCAATGCAGATTCAATCCCTGGCTGGGGACTAAGGTCCCACATGCCTCGCATGCAAAAAAATCAAAACATGAAAGAGAAGCAATGCTGTAACAAACTCAATAATCAAGGCTTTTTAAATGGCCCACATAAAAAAATTCAAAAAGCAGGACACAACCCAGTGTCCAGCCTCCAGGTTCCCTATGCAAAACACCTATTCCTACACCTAAAATGAGAACTCATCCAAATACTGGAAATTCCCCTGAAGAAAACTAAATATACCCAAGGCAAAAAGGGTATATCCTCTCTTCTCTTAAATTACATAGAAGGGTTAACAAGCCCCCAAAACCTTTCAGTCAAAACACACAAGGCTTTTATTTTTGGCCGTGCCGTGCAGCAAGGGGATCTCAGTTCCCGGACCAGGGATCGCACCTGCATCCCCTGCAGTGGAAGCCCAGAGTCCTAACCACTGGACTGCCAGGGAAGTCCCTACATGAGACCATTTGATCTGAATGTTCCTCTTAGTGTAGACTGTGTCACAAGAGTCAGACTCACCTCTCCTAGTCTCACCTACAAAACACAAGTCAGCAACAGATCTGTTCACTGGGTGCTACTGTTACAATTACGTCAAGTGTCGAGTGCTTTAACACACCCCCTTCGCATGATGCGTTCTTTACGTATTATTTTCGTACCTCTAACGATAAATTAGCAATGCCCCTTGGAGCTGGCTCTCCCCTCCACTCTTGCGCCTGGGACCCCAGTCATGATGCAAGCGTAAGGAAGGCCGGAAAGGCTTGAGTTGGGCATGAGCACTGGTTTTTATACCACACCCTCTATTAATTTTCATCCGCATCCTGCCTGCCATCATTAAAAACTTAAATGGAAAATTAAATGGAAATGTGAAATATACAAATTACAACATTTATCTAATTAACACTACCAGAGAACATTTGCAACTTTGGCACTCTCAACACTACTCTGCAAAAATGACAGTATACAATATGACTTTCAAAAATTTGGTAGCCCAACGATAACGAACCCCTAAGTGTCCTGAGATATTCTATTCAGTATAGAAAATACCTCTGTGGCCAAAGAATCCTATTAATATTTCACAAGAGCTTAATTTGTTGGTCAGTCCACAGAGAGCCTTTTCAGAATGGTCTCCAGAACTCAGAGTGGGATGTTTCCAGAAATTTAAGCTTCAATATCTAAATGAAGGCTTCAAGTTAAGAAGTACCAAAAGCTATGGAGAGGGAAGCTGAGGCAGCTTTTTCTTTAAAAAAAAAAAAGCACAACAAGAACGTTCATGTTCCACTTGGTCTCTTTATTAGGAGTCTGAGAACACAGCAAGGAGGGACATCCCATGGTGAGTGGGGCCATCACACAAATGCCCTTCTGAAATCCCAGCCCCCTGTGATCCCCAAAACTGTGCTTTGTGGCTTCGACAATTTATAAACGGGAAGGGGGAAATACTGAGGCCACTCTTCAATGGGTGAGAGGATGAAGCGGCAGAGGTCCCAAACGGCTGAGGGCCGGAAGAGAAAACGAGCATCCGCACAGAGCAAGCGAGCCTCTGACTGCTGAGAGTAAGGCATCCAGGCGCGACCTGTGGGGTTCCCAGCAGGCGGAGGCGTGCGTGAGGCGGGCCGGGGCTCCGAGGACACACGGAGGTGGTGCACACCCGCTTCCCAGGGAGGGGCCGCCACGGGGGGCGGGGGGTGTCACGGGGTGGGGGTGGGGGGGACGTCTGGTTGGTGATCACGTCACTTTCTAAGGGTTTGTGCTGTGTTGAGCCAGCTGCAGCTCCTCTTCGGGGAGTGTGGTGGGGCGGGGGGGGGGGGGGGGGGGGGGGGGGGGGGCGCGGCTGGGCCCTGGACTGCTGGCGGTGTCCCGGGGGCCGCACACAACACACCGTTTCCCCAGGCAGGTGACCGGACGCGAGGCTGGCTTCTGGGGTACATCCTGAAGCCCAGTGAGCCTCCTCCCAGGGGTGCGGTGGGGCACTGTCTTGCGGGCCGTGCTCCCTGGAGGGGTAATACTGCTCTTCCAGCTGTCCACACGGCACCAGCACGCCCAGCACCGGGGGCAGTGCCCTCACTCAGGACCAGAATACTCCCGAGTTCTACAGAAGATTCTTGCTTCCTGGTTCCCAGGTTTTGCTGGAGACGCAGGGGAAAGGAGACAGCTAACCAAGAAAAGAAACCGACACTGAGTAAACGGGAGACCTTCCCATGTCACCAAACACTGGTGGGAGGGGGCCAGCCCAGCTCGGGACCTTGTTCAAGGCTGACGCCTGCCATCCCGGGTGCAATTCAACCACCAGAAGTCTTTGCTGAGACTAACAACTGGACTCGGAGATATGTGGGCAGGTGCAGGCCTCCAAGGAGCCAGACCCTCCGCACCAGACTCTGACACCCCAGCAGGACACCTCTGGGGCTCAAGCAGCCTTACTTGAGCAGCTCCTCAGACTCAGCTTCAAGGAGCCAACCAGACTCCCTGGCAGTAATGTATCACTTTCTTCTAAACCTTCATACCACACCACCCCTAGAAAACTGGGCTCTGGGGTGCCGGTCACCCCAGCACCGGTGGGCAAAGTGCTCTGGCCTCAGAGGCATGCTGCGGACTTCCCTGTTCCTGGAGACTTGACTGGGGTGGCGGGGATGAAGGGGGGTCAGGTTGGTGTGCGCGTGCTCAGCCCCCAGGCACCAGGGCAGCACCACAGGGAGACTGTCCCCCACCACAGGCGGTGGCCCTGGGCCCCTGTACGGCCAGTCTCAGGCCAGAAGCCATGGTGCCAGGGAAGGTGGTCTCTCTCCCGGCGCGGGGGTGGGGGCCGAGGGGGAGGTGAGGCAGTGATTCTCCTGGAGGGACTCATACAGAGTGGTCCAGAGCTCCACTACAGACACCCCATCCCCACCCCTGCAACCAGCCGAGTCCCCACGGCACTGAAAAGGATGCGGGAAGCCCTGCAGGCGCTCCCCTAATCCCCGCCAGCCTCAGTAACGTTCCTGGGTAGGTGGCACAAACAAGTCGCTCAAACTCTGACACGTCACTACTGCCTCGATCTCACACACCCCGCTTCCCCCAGCAAACACACCGCCCCTGCCTCGGGCTCTCCAGGGTCGCCAGGCGGGGCAGGACGCTGCCGCCCCAGGGCCCGAGGTGCTCCGTTGGCAGAAGGCACCCGGGTTGCCGGGCGTCATACATTCTGGGGCTGTCGCCTGATCCTCCGGCGGTCACGTGTGCAAAACTGGAACAGCGTGTGGCTCTCACGTGTTTCGTTCTATACAAAAGCCTCCCTCCCTCCCCAGCCCTGTGGTTTAAACATTTATATAAATTTTTATTTAAACAGTAAGTTAGAAATCTTATTTACATTAACTTCTTTGTTCTCCCAAAAGGGCATCTAAAATCACACTGCCAGCCCTGAGAGAACATAATGAATGTTCGCCAACACTGCTCGGTGTCACCGTTTCTAAGGAGAGAGGAGGGAGGAGGAGGCGCCTCCAGCCAACGTCTCAGCCGGCTACAAGCACAGAGGCCAGCGTGCCCGGGGCGCAAGCGCCCTCCGTCGGCCAGACCCAAGAACGAGGCAGGGCTGGGCCATCTCGCCTCTTCTCCACCTGTGAGGTGTGATTTATTTTTGTTTTCTCTTCCCAGTTGCAGACCACGTGGAGCCCTGGGGCGTCACGAAGCCCCGCGCTGTGGGGCTCCTCTGGCGCTGGCGTCACGGCCGGTGGGGGTCACCGTCCCTGGCCTCTGGCCGCTGTCACAGTGCGTCCTCTTCGCTGCAGCCTCCGCCGACCATGAAACGGAACTCCTGGAGGTTCGAGACCCCGTGGAAGTGGACGAACGCGCCAGCCACCACAAAGATGTGGAACAGCTGATGAGAGTGAAACTGGAGATAGAAGCAGGGAGGGCGAGTCGTCACTAAACGTCGGCAGAAGATCCCGAAAACCACGCGGAGCCGGGGCGGGGGCAGGGTGGTGGCTCACATTCAGGCGTCCCTGCTCTCAGAGCACCCCGCAGGCACATCGCATTCTGAGGCGAGGCCCGCTGTCCCCACAGAAACAGCGCTGCGGCCCCAAGCTCGGGATGCAGCACACTCCTGGCGCGGGGGGCCCAGCAACGCCCTGCGTCTCCTATGCACTCTACTCCTACACTGTGGGCATCTCAGGATACCCCACCTTCACTCTAGGGCCGGGCTCTCGCTGCTTGAGAATCTAAAGGGGCCGCTGATCCGACAGAAGGCAGGGCTCAGGCAGTCACGAGGACGATGGGGAGCAGCTGTGCACACAGGGGAAGCTTTGCTCCCTCCCTCACCACTCAGCTCCCGAAGTGCAGTCTTGGTTCCTAACAGGCCATGGACCGGGACTCGTGTGTGGACTGGTACCAGGCTGCCCACTGGTCCCCTGCATTTTCTCCCCTCACTCTTTCCTCCTCTCGGTTTACCTTTAACAACCGTCTGGTTAGCCCACCTCCCTTCCAACCACACACACAGATCAGTCTCTTGTTACTAATCACTGAATTCTGGTGCTGAAAAGGACCTGGGTAAAAACCTAGTCTGTCCCCCTCCTCCCACACACGAGACCAAATGGAGGAGGCCTGAAAACCTGCCGCCCAGCACGGGGACAGGGGGACAACGACTCCACGCCTGCCCTGAAGGGCAGTGCACTGAGTAAGGAGTACCCAAGCTCCCGGGCCGGTCCCAAGAAGGCACTGGCGACGGCCCATTATGGGGCGGCGGGTCTCACGGTGGGGCCGCCCCTGCAGGGCGCGCCCTCAGCCCCGCACTCACCACGTTGACACGGCTCAGAGGGAAGCTGGGGCGAGGGTACTTCCTCAATCATGTCACTTCCCTGGGTGCCAGTAACTAACTCACAGATGGGACAGATAAGACAGTGAACCCTGCCCGCCTTCAGCTGCCGAACACACTTACCCAGATGTCACACTTGCCGGGGAAGAAACGCTCAGGGATGCGGGCGGCGTACAGGGCCGCCCCCGTGATGTACAGGCCGGCCATGAGCAACAGCCAGCCGATCTGCCCGATGGTGGCAGCCTTCAGGAAGCCCTCCGAGATGACGTAGTGCAAGGCGGGGATGATCCCGCTCAGGCCGAGGCCCAGAAACACTCCTGGGAATCACAAGGACACAATGGAGACAAGGAGAAAGGAGGAGGGACAACTTGGCACGGTGCCAGTGACTCTGCAAACTGAGCGTCTCAAAAGCGGCATGCAACATTAGCTTCTAGTTTGAAAAGAAAAAGGTTCTTCAAACTCTGGGATTCTGCCATGCAATTCAGCACGGCTACGTTCTAAAAAGAGATCTATTTACAAAGGCAAAGAGAGAGCCTCCTGCTGAAAAAGCCTCGGCTCCATAAATCAGCAGTCTTCAAGGAGCTTAGAGTGATGTGCTGCTGAATGCCTTAGGAACCAACAACTCAAGTGGTTGGCTTGCAACACCCTATATGCGCTTCTTTACAAGACGCAGGCTACAGTACAGGGCAGTTCCACATAGTTTATCCTCCCTTGAGACAACGGACACCCCGGGGTGAGAGAGGTAGGGTGGGCGATGAGAGAGGGAGGGCCCCCAGAGCACCAGCCAGACACCCAAGTCCACCAGCACGGCACCCCCCAGTCGGACTGCCTTCGAACCCTCGATAGCAAGTGATCTGCAAACTTCTGGACATGCCCTGGGTTATAAGACTAAACTGAGTCTGGATCACCAATTTTTTTTTTTTTGAATGAACTGAAATAAAACATATCAGACTGTGTCAAGTTGAAGGTTAAGTACCACTTTGTCCAAGTTTTGTAATTTATGTTACTTATGTATTATAAAGACGTGTCTAGGGTTGTAAAAGAAAATGTCACGATCAGAAACAGCCTAAAGGTAACTGGGGTCTAAAGCCACCATGAAGTGTGCGCTTCAACCACACCACATGGACAGGAACTGCAGATAAACTGTGGCTTGGGCTTTAACACAAAACGGTTTAAAGCAAAAAGACTGAAAGGACGAGTACTCCTTTCAGGACTTCCTGTTCATTCTCGGCAGGCGCTGGGTGTGGCAAAAAGACTAGAGGCAAAACCACTGAGGAGCCCTGGCTCCAACGGGGGTCAGCCAGGCCCTCGCACAGGAAGGAAGGGGCTTTCGGTCGGTTTCCAACCAAATAGGCATGATCCTGAACATAAAACCCTCTTCATCCTGTACCAGAGAAGGTGTGTGCTATCTCTATAACACCATCAGTTCGGGAGTAAAGACTCTTTTTTTTTTTTTTTTTTACACATTTAAAAATGAAAATACATAGAAAGGAACCATCATTTCACAAAAGGTATGGAGCCACAGCCGTAAGGACCACATACAGCCCTGGACTCATGTAAACTGTACTATCAGATGCACCAGCTCAGCACCCACCCCGACTGATGCTGTGAGACGAGCAGGGACACCCCAACATTACAAGCCCCTCAAGAGCAGGAACCGTGGCTTCTCCATCTCTGCATCACAAGTGCCTAGCCGGACGCTTGGCCAACCATGGCCCTCTCGTGCAGACTGGCAGCACGGAACCCCAGTCTGGGCTTCTTACCTGCTCTCACGCCCCGGTACTGGGGGGTGGCGAACATGTCCCACTGGGAGACGATGATGGCTGCGATGCCCAGGACACAGATGACAATCAAGTAGATGAAGCAAGGTTGCGGGTTACAGTAGAAGGAGTAATAAAGCCAAGGAACGAAACTTCCCATGATCAGAAGAGCAATACCAGAGTAATCCAGTCTAGGGCAGGGGAGAAAATCCACTTACTGTCGGACATCGCTGCCCACTGCAGCTCCCAGGCAAGTGCGCCGGCAGGCAGCATCGAGGGCTCTGCCCACGCTGCTGGACGCGCTCCCTGAGCCCACGGGCTTTGGACCACTGGTCCAAACAGGGACTCTGCAGATACTTACTTGGAGAAGATCCGGGAGACCCCTTCTGAGTGGCAGTAGACTGTGTGGAACAGCCACGAGAAAGAAAGGCAGAGAATGGCCCCCAGGAAGAATAATCCGAAGACCACCTTTTCCTGCAGGGGGGCCACAAAGGAGATGTTGGGGCGAAACATATAAAAGATCCCCAGGCACAGGAAGAACACACAACCTAGAAAAGAGGACGGAAGAAAGCCGGGATTACTACCTTCTGAAGAGAGTGTTATGTATCGATTACATTTTCAGTCCTGACACCTGAATCAAAATTCTTCCGAACAACTAAATCTTATCTAAAACATTGGTCTGCTCCAGACACTGTTGGTATCACATGCCCCTCAGCTTCACAAGCACAGTATATATAACAGGGTAACTTGTGATTAATCCAAAAAGAAAACAGACAAGGCCTGCTAACTAAGCCCACGTCTACCTCTAGATCCATAAGAAATTCCATTTATAATGTTTTTGGCACACGTGCTACAGCCAGGTTACAAAGGCCCACTTGGCAGTTTCTTTTGCAATGAACACTGACCCCTCCAAACTCTGCTAGGAAATACAGCGGTTGGTCTCCACCAACTGCTCTATGGAACCACCTGCGGCTCTGGTCCTCACCAGCTGGCCCACAGAGTTAGGAGTTAGGGACAGTGAAGTGCTATTTGGGCAATTTCAAACCAGTTTTTAAACTGTCCTTCACAGTAAGATACCACATTCTTATTGCTCAGGGAAAGGCTACTTAACACAAGACAAACATAGAAATTAAGAAGTTAAAACATTTGCTAAGTGATTCTGTGTGATCATTTAGTAAAGTTAGAAGTCAGCAACAAACTCGATCTGATTCTCTGCTCTGATCTACTCTCTAATTTTGGAGAACTTGGAGGCACAGAGGAAATCAAACATGTGGTAAGATACGTACATCAAATGGGGAAAGGCCAGACTACTCAATACATTCACCAGGTTGTGCGATCGTCACTATTTCATTTCAGAACATTTTCACTGCCCCAAAAAGAAGTCCCACACCTGCTCAGCCATCTCCCATCACCCCACCTCCACCCCCCAACAACCCTAACAAAGCACTGATCTACTGGACTTTCTAGCTCTATGCATTTCCCCATTTTGGGTACTTCGTGTATATGGATCGTACAGTACCCGGCCTTTGTGTCCGGCTCCTTTCACTTCACACAAGGTTTTCATGGCTAGCCCGTGCCGTTGCCCATTCTCAGCAGTCCAGCCCTTTTAAGGCTGTATAATACTCCACTGCATCCATATACTACACTTTATTTACAGGTCAGGTGATAGATACTTGGTTGTTCCCGCTTTCCCCTAACGATGAATAAAGCTGCTAAAAACATTCATGTACACACCTTTGTGGGAATATGTCCTCAATACTCTTGGGTATATACCTAAAATTGCTGGTAACTCCGTTTAATTTTCTGAGGAACTGAAACCGTTTTCCATATAGATTGCGCCATTTTCCATTCCACCAGCAATGCGTGAGAGTTCTAATCTTTCCATATCCGGGCAAAGACTTGTCACTTTCCATTTTCTTGATAACAGCCATTCTTGTGAGTGTGAAGTTGTATCTCACTGTACTTCCTCAAATGACTCACGATGTCATTGAGCACCTTTCTCATATGTTCACTGGCCATGCGTAATGACTTTTAAAAATCAACTTACTTCTGTAAAGTAACTACTTTCCTCTCCATGCTCATTAAAATATTACAGCCAATTCTGCATAGTGCCTTTTCCTTGGCCTGGTTTAAGGACATGTCTGAAAACCTAGTGTAAACTGGGACAACCAGAGACACCACCGAGGAGCTGCGTCACAAACAATCCAGCAAACAAAAACGGCAAATTCAAAACACACTTTCTAAGTTCTGTCCTTACCCTTACATACAGCAGTGGGGGGAGGACCAGAAAGGTCACATTAATCATTATTACTCAACATACCCAAGAGATGTGTCCAGATGTTGCCTGTCTCAGTGTGTATTCTGAAAATGCTCTTAAAACAGGCGCGGAAAGAAGGCATCGGGGGCCGGTGTCCATGTAGGAGGAAGTCATTATCCTTGAGCCACTCAGGTAGCACGTCGTGAGGGATCACTCGCCATCGACCTTCCCAGACCTGGAAGAGGATCAGCAAATCCTTCTGTGGGTTTAACTGTAGATTTAGCAACAGTGACGGCTATCTCTTACCGCACTGCCTTACAATGAGATAAAGTAAACTATCTTTAGAAAGACAAACGCATTCAAAGGCATAATGGCCTATATTCTGAAAAAACTGACTGAGGAAAAAATACATTCTTTTTATTGGGTAGGGGAGCTTTTCTAAGGAAAAGGAAAGCGCAAATGAAGTTACAGAAAATACCCAGGCGACTTCCCTGGTGGCCTAATGGTTAGGATTCTGCGCTTTCACTGGGGAGGGCCTGGGTTCAGTCCTGAGTCAGGGAACTGACATGGGCAAGCCACAAGACATGGCCAAGAAGAAAAAAAAAGTGCTTTCCAGCTCTGTTTCAGTCCGGCCAAGGCAAGATGAGAGGCTGGAGTCCTGCCCGTACAGATGCTCCTCCTCCATCCTTCACGACAGACTTTGTGTTAATCACTCAGTAGTGTCTGACTCTCTGTGACCCAATGGACTGTACCCCACCAGGCTGCTCTGTGCATGGAATTCTCCAGGCACGAACACTGGAGTGGGTTGCCATTCCCTTCTCCATGAAGGGAGAAGAGAATCGCTCAGTCATGTCCGATTCTTTGTAACCCTGTGGACTATACAGTCCATGGAATTCTCCAGGCCAGAATACTCTAGTTGGTGGCCTTTCTCCTCTCCAGGGAATCTTCCGGACCCAGGGATCAAACCCAGGTCTCCCGCATTTCAGGCAGACTCTTTACCAGCTGAGCCACCAGGGAAGCCCAAGCATACGGGAGTGGGTAGCCTCTCCCTTCTTCAGCAGATCTTTGCAACCCAGGAATCGAACTGGGGGCTCACGCATTGCAGCTGGACTCTTTACCAACTGAGTTACCAGGGAAGCCCCTAATACATACCAGGAAAACCCCTGTTGTATTAAGTAAGACCGTTTTTATACTTAATATTCCTGTTGGTGGGGAAAAAACGTAGAATCACACTTAGGCACCTTTTGCTAAAATTGCCTCCCTCTCCTTTGCTTTCTCTTCCAATCACAGCAAATATAATCAAGTAGAAAGAAAGAGCAAAGGGGTCGGAAAACCTTGGATCTCTGCCATTACCCAGTTGAAGGAGTCTTCATTAACTACAAAAATCCTCAAGCCTCAGTTTTCTCGTTTATAAAACGAGGACACGAGTGTGGGAACTTATGAGGATGCACAGAAATGACCCCCAGCTCCCCAACCCCAAAGGTGGTGCGCAACCCTGCTGTCCCCACAGGCGGCCACCCGAGAGCTCGAGCCTGGGGAGCCGCCAAGGAGCGCAGCCTCCAGCCCTTCAGGTCCCCTCTTCCTCACTGCCACTCCCCTGTCAGGCTCTAAAGGAAAGAGATGGGGGTGGGGGAGCCCCTCCTAAAAAACACGCCAGCCTCATCACTCCACTCCTTTCACGACTCTCAGCCCAGCGAGCTCACACCGTAAGATCACTTCCACCTCAACTAACCTGCCCTTGCTGAGCCAAACAGACGCCGAGGAAGAGGCAGAAGCACATCCACCTGGGGCTTCCCCTTGGACCCCCACCTGCCGGCCACCGTGCCCACCCCACCCCGCCCCTCCCTGCACTCCACTGGGGTGGGACGAAAAACCGAGAATAGCAATGACCCCCTCACAATGGCACTCACGATCCGTCTCCACTCTCCTCCCAACCCCAGGCCTGTGCTCACCTGCCCTCCCACTGGTGGTTCCTAACGTGCAACAAAATAAACTCATCTGTAACCAGATGCTGCTACTCAGCTTTACTTGGAGAGAACTTTATTTTCTAAGATGGAAACCAATCCTCGCCTCCCTCCAGGCAGTTCACAGCCTGCAAACAGCTCTGCTGTGATTGTATGAGGAGAGCTACTGTGTTATCACACGAGCAGTTACTAGCTCTTACCAGTGACACCGGTACACAGTGTCAGAGCGGCTTTCCCTGAGGTTTCTAAACACACACTCTGGCCTCTGAAGGCTGGGCCCAGGCGCTGTGCCTCCATCGTTACATTGCACCCGTGGCTCAACCGGCAGGGCAGCCAAATGCTGACCAGACAGGTATTCTCCCCCCTCAACTCCAAGCAGGAAGAACAAGGTCAAGCTTAGTCAAAGACACCTTTGTTTATAAGCTTGACAAGGGCAATGCCTAATCAAACATCTTAGCAATGGCTCACTAGGGTGGTGTTAGACCATATGATAAACAAAACATATTTAGAAAAAAAAAAATGACCCGCAGAAGACCTCTATGTCCACACGGGCCAGACTATGATGGTAGACTAGCAGCGACTGAAGGCTGGAATAAAAGAGACGCCAAACACAAACACTCTCTAAAGCCTAAATGACTTTATTTACTCCCTCTATTTCTGTAGAAAAGCCTTCCCCACAAGGTAAAGCACACGAGCAAGGTGGCAGGACACTGCATTCTCAACTGTCTGTTTACTTGCTTCCAAGAAATAGAATCCAGTGTCACCAAATACAGGCAGGCGGGTTTATCAAGGACAGTCAGGAGCTTGGCCACGGTGGGTGGGGTGACTCAGGAAGCCTGCCCCTTTCGCTCAGACACACTTCTACGGGATAATAGGGGTTCATAATAATTTTATGACCCACTCCTTTCCTTCAGGAAATCATAGTCTATAGCAAACAAGTGTCCTATTTATTCACCACCTGTTATCTCTTAAACTGGAAAGTTTTATTTGCCTTACTCTGTATTCTTGGTTCAGAAAGGAGAACAAAAAGTCAAGTTACCTACAGCACCCCACTGATCCATAAATATAAAAATCCCTAGTGGCTGACACTGAATACTCAACTCTGAGATTTAAGGGAAAAACTTGCTTTTGAAAACCAAAATGTATCTTTTGTATCCCTCTGCTCTAACTCTGAGATAGTGATTACTAGAACGGGTTTAATGTTTCGATTGGCTTTTTTTCCACCAGTTTTCAAACACTGATTAAAATTTTCTGGGCTCTAAAAGTAGATCCATAAATGTTTAGACTCTGCCACCCTTTCCCTGAAATCCCTCTGGTCTTGAAAGAGATGTCTATATTCAGATTATAATGTTTTCCTCTCAGCTCTGGTCCAAAGTACAGGACTCTAAGTCAACTGGCCCCAATTATTTCTAGCATCATTGTAAATGTAGAAAAACCTAAATTTAGTTTTTAGGATCTAAGACTATATTCATAGAAAGTCTTGGTTTCACAAAACTCATGAAAAAGCAAAGTGTCAGAAAAATTTTTCTCTAAATGATCAAGAGTTCTTCAAAATCGTTTAATAATAAATTTACACACACAGGTTGAACTGTGTTGACCTGAGGTCACACCTGTCAGGATCGGATGGATCAAGCGGCTAAACCCATAGATATCAGGGTCTCTGATCATGTTTTCGAAACAAGCAACCCCAATTCCAGAACAGAGCCCCACAGGGATCCTAATGACTCAGAAAACATACCAGCCACACTGACAACACTGGATGTGTGTGAAGACGAGGCAAGTCCTACCTGAGGAAGAGTCTATCACCCACTGGACCCCGAGAGGAGGAGCACGCTGCGGAGCAGACTCATTTCAGGGCCTGTAGGCATCGAGCACCCCAACTCTGCTTCCTTCTGTCTTATCTAACTGGTCAGTAAGACATCTGCTCTGTGAGCTGGTTTCCCAGCTAGAGGATCTAGTTTTCTCAAACCTCTATGAGGGCTGCTGCAGGCAGCCCACTCACTGGGACACACACTCTCCCCAGAGGGACGGCACTCCTGCTCTCCTAACTCGCAGACTTGTTTGGGAAGGACTGAACATACAGTGTGGAAATGACCAGGAGCAGCCACCTTACCTTACAGACAAACTCCTCCATCCTCTCCATGGCATGGTGGGCTTGCAGGAGGGGGGACATGCCCATGAACCCCTCATCTTCCTGAGATGCTCCATCATCGCACTCACACTCCTCCACGCTCTGCAAGGCAATCACAGAGACAGTCGGGGACAGAGGTCAGGAGCCAGAGGAAACGAACAATACCTTTTCCTTGAAAAAATTACACTGAAAATCTCTTAAGGTTAAAACAAGGCCTCAGACAAGTTAACAATATAGGAAGTAAGGTCTGTTTATTATAGAAGTACTGAGTACTAAAAATAAGAGGTGCCTGATTCTTCTCTGCAGACAATTAAACTACGGCAGCAGCATTCCTGTTTGTTTCCATAGCAAGGTTCAGGAGTGGCCTTGGATGCTTTGTTTTTTGTTGTAAGAATTATAGACCACAAAATACAAATACATATACATATACAAAGCTGAGAAATTACCGAGGGGACAATCTCCAAGAATCCCACCTGGAACGTGTAAAATAAATCTAATGCAGTTAAGTGCTCTAGGGGAAAGGAGGAAAAACACTGTAAAACCATTTACTAAATCCCTAAAGCACACCAAGCACAAAAGCAAGGCCATTCAATTGAATCCTGACAACCACCTTACTATATCAGTATTCTTACCTAAACCTATAGCACATCAGGCAGGGACTTCCCTGGTGGTATAGTGGGTGGGAATCCGTCTGCCAGTGCAGGGGACATGGGTTCGATCCCTGGTCTGAGAGGGAATGCCACCGCACGCTCTGGGGCAGCTAAGCCCATGTGCCACAACTACAGCCTGCGCTCCAGAGCCCAGAACTGCAACGACGGGGCCCACATGCCAAACTACTGAGCCCGTGTGCCTGAGGCCAGCAAGGCACCACTACTGAGCCTGTCCGCTCCAGCTACTGAGCCCGTGTGCCTGAGGCCAGCAAGGCACCACTACGCCCCCAGCTAGGGGGGGGCAAGCCACTACCGAGCCTGTCCGCTCCAGCTACTGAGCCCGTGCACCTAGCACCTGTGCTCCACAGCAGGAAAAGCCACCACCACGAGAAGCCTGAAGAGCACAACTAGAGAAAGCTCACACGCAGCAACAAAGACCCAGCACAACCAAAAATATTAACAAAATAATCCCCTGCACTGCAGCTACTGAGCCCTCTTATAACAGAATACTCACAAACATGCCCTCAAAAAACAAACGTCTAAAACACAGGACCACAAATAGCTATTTATTGTGGTCAAGCATTGCAGAGTTGCTAATTAGGCCTCTTCACAGAGTGGGTGGTGGTAAATATAGCTTCCTTGGTTAAACAGAGGATAACATAGTAGGAATTAAGTGGCCAGAACAAGGACAAAAATGTTTTCTCCATGACACATGGGCAAGTTTATAGCCCTGCCGCATGATGAAGGTCTGGAAAAGTCTGCGCTGGGCACGATACACATCATATAAAAGCCTCTGTCTTCCAATATGAACTCTAAAGAATGACCCTGTCAGGAGTGGAAATTACTTTCAATTCCCCTTCCAGTAGCCACTAAACCACAGACCCAAAGATCTGCCTCAACAACGAACTGCATCCAAGGCGGTCACGCGTGAGGGTAAACGCATGCCACATTCTGCCCTGTCGTCACACCTCTGACTGTCACCAACACGGATCACGAAGAGAAACAGGGCAGTGTGAACGGGGAACAGCGAAAACCCAAGCTGCCTAAAGTAAAGGCCGAATCCGTAGTGCTCCATGGCTTCCTACGAATAAATCACTGTCCCTACACTGAAAGAGACGCCAGCGCTCTGCAGTGAGTACAAAGACGCTTTCAAATCTCTCTTTCCTGCTCCCGTCAGTGAAGTCCATCTGTGAGAAGAGTTAAAGTGGGTTATATCTCAAAACACCACCATATCCAACTGATGATCCATTCAAAGTACAAGCTAAAATGTCAATTCTCCGGGCTGCACTTTACCTTTGGAAAGAGAACCAGAGTGATAAAGACCAAAGTCGTTAAAGATAAGTCTAACACAAAATGACAATAACCCACCAGTCTACTGGGTGTTGGTCTGCTTCAGCCCAGCTCAGCTCAGTTCAGTTTAATAAATATTTATTAAAAGGACGTTTTCTATAAAGGTGAGCAAAATACAGTCTCTGCCTTCCACGCGTGTACAATCTAATAAGGGACCAAATTAGCCACAAAGATAACTGTAACAAAAATAAGGTACAGTCAGTTTAGAAACGGAATGTGGAGCTCAGGAAAGGCTGCATTAGAATTAGAATTTTGGAAAGATGAAAGAACTGTCAAGAAGGAAAAGCAAAAGCACTATTTTGAAGAAAAGAGACTAGTTCCGTTCAGCTGAAACTTAGGGGAATCGCTGGACATAAACTACATATTTACATACTAAACGTCAGTAGGCAAGTGCCACAGGCTACAATCGTTCAGTTGCTCAGTCGTGTCCAACTCTTTGTAACCCCATGGACTGCAGTACGCCAGGCTTCCCTGTCCTTCATCTCCTGGAGTTTGCTCAAACTCATGTCCATTGAATCAGTGATGCCGTCCAACCATCTCATCCTCTATCACCCCCTTCTCCTCTTGCCCTTAATCTTTCCCAGCATCAGGGTCTTTTTCAGTGAATCGGCTCTTGGAATCAGGTAGCCTAAGTACTGGAGCTTCAGCATCAGCATCAGCATCAGTCCTTGCAATGAATATTCAGGGTTGATTTCCTTTAGGACTGACTAGTTTGATCTCCGTGCTGTCCAAGGGACTCTCAAGAGTCTTCTCCAGCACCACAGTTCAAAAGCATCAGTTCTGCGGTGCTCAGCCTTCTTTATGGTCCAGCTCTCACATCTGTACATGACTACTGGAAAAACCACAGCTTTGACTATGTACAGCTATGTCCACAAAGTGATGTCTCTGCTTTATTACACTGCCTAGGTTTATCACAGCTTTCCTTCCAAGGAGCAAGCATCTTTTAATTTCATGGCTGCAGTCACCATCAGCAGTGACTTTGGAGCCCAAGAAAATAAAATTTGTCACTGTTTCCACTTTTTCCTCTTCTATTTGCCATGAAGCAATGCGACTGGATACCAGGATCCTAGTTTTCTGAATGTTGAATTTTTCACTCTCCTCTTTCACCCTCATCAAGAGTCTCTTTAGTTTCTCTTGACTTTCTGCCATTAGAGTGGTATCATCTGCATGTCTGAGGTTGTTGATATTTCTCCCAGCAATCTTGATTCCACCTTGTGATTCATCTAGCCTGGCATTTCACATGATGTCACTCTGCATATAAGTTAAATAAGGTGACAATATACAGCCCTGACATACTCCTTTCCTAATTTTGAATCAGTCCATTGTTCCATGTCCAGTTCTAATTGCTCCTTCTTGACCTGCATACAGGTTTCTCAAGAGACAGGTAAGGTGGTCTGGTATTTCCATCTCTTTAAGAATTTTCCATAGTGCGTTGTGATTCACATATAGCCAATGAAGCAGATGTTTTTCTGGAATTCCTTTACTTTCTCTATGATCCAATGGATGTTGACAATTTGATTTCTGGTTCCTCAACCTTTTCTAAAGCCAGTTTGTACATCTGGAAGCTCTTGGTTCATGTACGGCTGAAGCTAGCTTGAAGGAATTTGAGCATAACCTTGCTAACATGTGAAATGAGTGCAACTGTACGGTAATTGGAACATTCTTTGGCATTACTGTTCTTTGGGAGTGGAATAAAAATTGGCCTTTTCTGGACCTTTGGCCACTACTAAGTTTTTCAAATTTGTTGACATTTAAGTGTAGCACTTTAAAAGCATCATCTTTTAGGATTTTGAATAGCTCAGCTAGAATTCTATCACCTCCACTGGCTTTGCTTACATTAATGCTTCCTAAGGCCGACTGGACTTCACACTCCAGTAAGTCTAGCCCTAGGTGAGTGACCACACCATCATGGTTATCCAAGTCATTAGGACTTTTTTGCACAGTATTCTTGCCACCTGTTCTTAATCATAATCGTAATGCTGTCCATGATGAGAAGACAAAGGTAGAGGAAACGGAAAGGTATCCAGGGCCAGGACACCAAACCTGGGTCAAAGTGTGTTTGCCCCTCCAGAGGTCTGAGAACTGAGGCCTGCTGTATCCACGTAATTACAAGGAATACAAGCTAAGGCCCCCATACAAGATGACTTCATGTGTTCAGAAAATACCTGCCCAGGAAGATTAAGGACACAAACTACTAGGGGACATTATGAGCTTCAGAACTTCTCAAAAATTCACTAACATTAGACTGCTCAACCAGCTCCTTAGTACAGTTGCTGAACTGGTCAAATCTGCTCCCTTCCAAGTATGTGCTCACTAGACTTGCTCCAACTATCAAAACTATCATAAACTCTGTGCGATGTCAATATGAGCTCGGTACTGAAAGTACCTGCCATAAACCACGACAGTCAGGCCCCAAACCACACACATGGCTGTCCACAACCTCGCCTTTCTAAACAAGACCCTGAGGGTGCTGCTCACTCTTACTGCAGTAAGAAACTTCACTTCATCTCGTCAACAAGTTACTGTTTGCTTGCTTGCCTTTTTTAATTAACCATTGTTTTAACTGAAGTACAGTGAACTTACAATGCTGTTAGTTTCATGCGTGCTGCAAAGTGATTCAATGATACATCAACGGGCTATATCTTGGTAGTTTTTTTGCAAAGTTGACAGGTTGAATCCAGCCTTAAATTTAGAAATCTGCAATGTGTAGTAAGGGCACTAGTAAGCTGATATACCTAGCCCAGACACACACAGGGGTCAGCGGAAACTAAGGTGTCCAAAACAAAAGCTGAAAGAGTAAGCGCTGATGACTGCATTTCTGGTATCATCCAACATAGTAAGTTCAACAGCTAGTCTCTGTGAACATTCATTTTGGTCTGCCTAGAAATACACATACTCTTAACCTTAAAGACTAGTTCTCTCTATCAAAGTTTGATGGAAAAAATCTTTAAAATCATCCAAATTTTTTTTTTTTAATTCTCACAAAGCAACTGTTTTTTAATCTTTATTGAAGTTCCTAAGCAGACCTCAAGAAAAGAAAATGAAGTGATTGGCAGACAGGAGTGACTGGCAGACAAATCAGCTTTCTTATGATAAACTAACAAACTGTGGCATTCTTATGAGTTTGGTTAAAGCACACATCAGTCCAAGAGAATAAATCCTAGGTTGAATGAATGAAGAGTTGGCTGCAGCCCCCATTTATGAGGAAGAATCTGGAGCAGAGGAAAAGTAGGACAACCATAAAGGCTGCTCTCTTTATTTAACTTTATACCTTAAAAACTCAGAGATATGAAATAAAGCCATAAAACTAAAGATCAGGGTAACCTGGTTTGAAATGTCTCTTTTGTGTTATCTATAGATGCTTATGAAACACAAACTATAAACTTCAGCAAATACAGTTAAAGAGCCAAGGCTTTAGAATCAGAGACCCAGAAATAATAGTCTATGCCCTTCAACCAACACATAACACTACACACTTCAGAAAGAATTTTGGCTGATAGAACATTGGGGCAAGGGTTAAAGATCTGGATTTTAGGCTCCACTGTCTAGGCTTACTTGTTAACAAACTGATTCCCTGTACCCTCTGTCCTTCATTCCAGCCATACCGAACATTCTGCAGATTCACACATCAGCATACACCAGTGTGCACTTGACACGCTTAGCTACTATCGTTACTGCTATTCCCTAAAAGCACTGTGCCCTTTCTCAGTCTGCACATCTGCTACTCCCTTTGCCTGGAATGCTTTCCGGTCCTTCAGGAACCAAGTCAAGCCTCATCTAGTTTCGCTTAATACATTTCCACTTCCTTTTAGATAACCCCAGTCATAGAAAAAGCAATCCTAAAATTCATATGGAATGACAAAGGACTCCGAACAGTCAAATCAGTCTTGAGAAAGAACAACAAAGCTGGAGGCATCACGCTTCCAGACATATTACAAAGCTACAGTCGTGGACACGGTATGGACTGGCATAAAGACAGCCATACTGACCAGTGGCCCTGCTCAGACATCTACACCTTTGCTCTTCAGGCAGAGTTGCTTGAGTCACTTAAAAGGTGGTCTTTCCTCTGGAAGGTAAAAGAAAAGACTAGGTTCTTTTTCCAGAAGCCTACTGACTCCCAAGATATGCACTCGAGACAAAGCATCTGGAGAAGCAGTTTCAGCATACACTCAGGATTTCTCCAAAAACAGAAATGACAATGCCCTCACTAAAGCGTGGTCAAACTATAAGGGATATATGGTAACTACAAAACCCATTTCATTCAACAAGATAGGGCAGCTTAAGTGTGGTTTTACGTGTCAACAGAAAAGGTGTGACTAACTCCTAGATAACTTCAGAGATTTCAAAACCTTACAAACGTGCTCGAGGTTCCTTTTCAAAATACCATCTTCTCTCCAGCAGAGTCCTCAAAATTTTTAACATTTTTCCTCCAGCCACATTCCCATAAATCTGTTTTTACTCACCATTCTTTAACTTCAGTTAAGTTCAGTTCAGTCGCGTCCAACTCTTTGCAACCCCATGAATCGCAGCATGCCAGGCCTCCCCGTCCATCACCAACTCCTGGAGTTCACTCAGACTCACGTCCATTGAGTCAGTGCTGCCATCCAGCCATCATCTCATCCTCTGTCATCCCCTTCTCCTCCTGCCCCCAATCCCTCCCAGCATCAGAGTCTTTTCCAACTTACTTTTTTATAATAGGAAGAAAAGCCAGACGCCTCTACAAGAGGCTCCCGACCGGCGTGGTGGGCATCACTGTCACCGCTCCTCGCGCCATCGAGCTGGTGCCCTTTCCTGAGCCTGAGAGCTGGCTCTGGAGTCTTGCTGTGCTCCAGCCGGCTTTCCTCTGTCTCGTTCATGGGACACCCGAGGCTTTCTGACAAAGAGGTCTTTCTTTCTGTCCCTTCTTCTTGGGAGGATGGATGTTTAGGATACGGAGCTGATTCTACAGGAGAGAAAGCTCTGCATTAACATATTTGCATGAGTGATGGGGGAAGACACAGGTTGTATTATTATACACTAAAACTAAAATTTTCTGTACTCATTAAGAACAATAAATAATGCATAGAAAAACCCCTATTTTGTTGAAAAAAAGGACTGCCAAAATCTACTTTTAAATGAAAAAAGCAGAATACAAAAGATACATGTATAATATTCTCACTTACATATTATAATAAAAGTATATAATCATAAACAAGTATAGTTGTGCACACAGGATAACTATTTAAATATTCAAAACTGTGTTTTCGATGCACAAGTACATACACAAGGAAGAACCTAGAGTTAGGAGGGAGGCGGCTTACTTTTCATTTTATTCTACCTGCAGTTTTTTTTTTCCGCATGCCATATACTACTCTTTCAGTTAAAAACATACCTAATATAGAAAGAATATATGTGGATTTTATGTACTACAACTAGGTTTTATATATTCAATTTCATTTACATCATCACAACGATTCTCCAGGGTATTCTAATTTCTACTTCACAAGTAAAGAAATAAAAATTCACCACACTTTTATGAAATAAAGCAATGCCTCTGACTGACAGGGCATATATTACTGGTAATGTTTTGCATTTAAGTTGCTTAATGTCTGAAATATATCTACCTAAAGAAACTAAAGACCTATACATAGAAAACTATAAAACACTGGTGAAAGAAATCAAAGAGGACACTAATAGATGGAGAAATATACTGTGTTCATGGATCGGAAGAATCAATATAGTGAAAATGAGTATACTACCCAAAGCAATCTATAGATTCAATGCAATCCCTATCAAGCTACCAACAGTATTTTTCACAGAGCTAGAACAAATAATTTCACAATTTGTATGGAAATACAAAAAACCTCAAATAGCCAAAGCAACCTTGAAAAAGAAGCATGGAACTGGAGGAATCAACCTGCCTAACTTCAGGCTCTACTACAAAGCCACAGTCATCAAGACAGTATGGTACTGGCACAAAGTCAGAAATATAGATCAATGGAACAAAATAGAAAGCCCAGAGATAAATCCATGTACCTATGGACACCTTATCTTTGACAAAGGAGGCAAGAATATACAACGGAGAAAAAATCTCTTTAACAAGTGGTGCTGGGAAAACTGGTCAACCACTCGTAAAAGAATGAAACCTGAACACTTTCTAACATCATAAACAAAAATAAACTCAAATGGATTAAAGATCTAAATGTAAGACCAGAAACTATACAACTCCTAGAGGAGAACATAGGCAAAACACTCTCCGACATAAATCACAGCAGGATCCTCTATGACCCACCTCCTAGAATACTGGAAATAAAAGCAAAAATAAACAAATGGGACCTAATTAAAATTAAAAGCTTCTGCACAATAAAGGAAACTATAAGCAAGGTGAAAAGACAGCCTTCAGAATGGGAGAAAATAATAGCAAATGAAGCAACTGACAAAGAACTAATCTCAAAAATATACAAGCAACTCCTGCAGCTCAATTCCAGAAAAATAAACGACCCAATCAAAAAATGGGCCAAAGAACTACAGTATTTTTGAGCTGTTTTGAAATCTAACTGGACTACCCTGGAAGGTAAAACCTCAGGGCCAGAGCACACTTTCATACCCCTCTGACTCTGTGCACATAAATGTTTAATGAATAGGATGACATTTAAATGTTCTTAAGTGGTAAAAACACTTTCAGAAGTCATCACTATGTCTCTAAACTGGATCACATTAGTTTCCTAGAAGTTCAATAATTCCAAGTCCTTGGCCCTCTAACTCATAAATTCGTAGGACAAAAGCTTATTTTAGAGATTTAAGTTACATATCCAAATAAGGAGATTATCATAGCCAATCCAACTAAAAAGATGAAAACAGGAAGAAGCCAAGGTACATGTTATGCTCATAAATCCCAGGAGATGCAAAATTCTTACTGGGGGAAAGGAGGAGTGGGGTGAAGTGGGAGGGCCTGGCCAGCACGCCGAGAGGGTGAAAGGCACACTTAAGTGTTCATGTGTGGACACACAAGACTAAGCATTAGCTCGCGAGTTCAAGTCAGACTCCCACTCCAGTGTTCTTGCCTGGAGAATCCCAGGGATAGGGGAGCCTGGTGGGCTGCCGTCTATGGGGTCGCACAGAGTCGGACATGACTGAAGTGACTTAGCAGCAGCAGTAGCAGCAGCAGCTTCATGAACCATCTGAGTTTGTTGCAAGAGTTCACTCAAGTTTTTAGAACAAGAACAAACACCATCTTTAAAGATCACCAAAACTGAGCCTGTGCCTATCACATAAGGGCCTGAGCAAGCACATTCTAATAGTGAGATTATAAACTATGCTGTAAATGCCCACTTCTGAAAGAGGAAACAATGTTAGTGGCTTACACATACTTATTTACAAAGCTGTTTCACACCCACCATTTCACTCTGTTTCAGGGAAGAGGGATCTAACATTTACTGTGGATCGGCAAAGTTAAATTCTGTATCACAGGATCTCACATAATTCTTACGTATGGCCCTCTAGGGTATTTTACCCCCCATCATACAGATGTGGAAACTGAGGCTCAGAGATTAGGTTACTTATCCAAGGCTATTAGTCTCTAAGAGCAGCTGGAACTATGGTCCAACAGTACTTGCATAAATGATTTTCTTGCTAAAAAGAATAAAAAACAGGGGAAGTATCTGGAATTAGGCTTTAATTTGCTCTAAGATTCTTAACAGGAAAAGAGAGTGAGATGGAGATGGAAACTAAGACTTCAGAGTACCATTATCTGTTAATCCAAAGAGTTATTCTAAGGGAATAGTTAGCACATTCTAAATTATTCTAATATTCTAAGTTATTCAAAGAGAAATTTTTCATTCATCAAGATTCTATGAATGTTATGCTTGCTGTATTACACAGAAGTTGAGAGAGAGAGGTGGGGGGAGGGGAGAAAGGAACCCAATACACAACAGCTGGCAGGAAAAAACAAGTTAACTGAGAGGTGCTCTGAGTCTATGAACAGATGGAGAAATCCTACACAAGTCAACCTGGGTAACTTCCAGCAAGCAGAGCAGATCTAAGGTCTCTGAAAAGTGGCCTCATATGTTCTAGGAGCAGACTCAAGTGTCACTTACTCTGCCCAAAAGCAATGGGGGTTTGCCAAGCAGAGTAGAGGAAAGGTACTCTGTGAGGAGAAAACAGCAATATGCAAGGCAAGGAGTCCAGGGTCTGCTCAGACGTCAGAGAACAGGGACAAATTCAAGATATGCTCAGTAGAGAAAAATCAACATTTGGATAACTGAATGAGGGTCCATGAAGACTCGACAGAAAGAACCCAGATGACTCATGCTTTTTGCTTGGGCAGTCGACTGCACAGAGGACGCCACTCACTCAGATGAAGAGATGATATGGGAGAAGTAAATTCATAGAAGAAGAATGAATTCGTTTTCAGAAATGGGGTCTGAAGTGCAAGAAATGTTCAGCTGGCACCAGAAAACACAAGTCTGGAATTCAGAAGAGAGAATGAGCTTGAAAACAGAACTAGGTATTATTAGGATTAAAAGTGATACTAGCATATTAGTTAACACTGGACAAAATCCTTCTTTAAAAAAGTTATGAATTGTAGTGCTAGAGAAGATTCTTGAGAGTTCCCTGAACTGCAAGGAGATCAAACCAGTCAACCCTAAAGGAAATCAACCCTGAATAATCATTGGAAGGACTGATGCTGAAGCTCTAATACTTTGGCCACTTGATACAAAGAGCTAATGCATTGGAAAACACCCTGATGCTGGGAAAAATTGAGGACAGAAGAAGGGGATGACAGAGGATAAGATGGTTGCTTGGCATCACCAACTCAATGGACACGGGTTTGAGCAAACTCTGGGAGACAGTGAAGGCCAGGGAAGTGTGCTGCAGTCCACGGGGTCACAAAGCATCAGACAGGACTCAGTGGCTGCACAACAACAAGAGGAGTTTGCTGGGGTAAAAATCAAAGTGAAAAATCCAGGAGAGTGAACACCAAAGCGCAGACTGCAAAGTCAGGACTGGAACCCCTAATCTCTCGACCCTCAGTCAACTGTGCTCACACCACGTTTTCTTCCCAATGGGAAAACCATGAAAAATTTAAAACTCTACTTCTTAGACTTCATTTTCCCTTCAAATAATACTGTATAAGATAAACTTACTATGTTGCTTAAAAGCAACAAGGTTGCTTAAATGGTTACCTATAAAGCAATTTTTTTCTACCTGAACAAACTGCTAACTTAATGGTTTGATACTGGTGGTCTAAAAATCTAACTCTATTCCAAAACAGGTATTTTCTAAAAACCAATACTTGTCTGCACCTTCCATGAGGCAAGGATGTGCTCACTGCTGAGAATCAACCTGCAACAGATACAGAGGTTTCTTGAAGGAATGTTTC
This sequence comes from Capra hircus, assembly GCF_001704415.2. Classification (NCBI taxonomy): domain Eukaryota; kingdom Metazoa; phylum Chordata; class Mammalia; order Artiodactyla; family Bovidae; genus Capra; species Capra hircus. The sequence goes on along the minus strand of NC_030812.1, from coordinate 107,130,410 downwards.
CTTCCCCAGGGGAAAAAGAGACGTACTTAATCAGAGTTACATTGGGTTCCTGCCAAGGTAGGCTACAGTGCAATGCATCACTTCACCTGTTTCACACTGTTCATTTTTATGTTGCCCCCAATTTTAAAAGAGCAAGCAAGCTGTGGAAAACAGTATGGCAGTTCCTCAAATAAATTAAAAATAGATTTACTCTACGATCCCACCAACTCCACTTCTGGGTATGTATGTACTCAAAAGAACTGAAAGCAGGGTCTTGAAGAGACATTTACACACTCGCGTCCATATTCACAGCAGGTAAAACACAGAGCAGCCCGAGTGCCCGTCATGGATAAACAAGCACGACGTAGTGCCGACACACAGGAAAACCTGCAGCCTGCAAGGAAGAGAATTCTGACACAAGTTACGACCTGAATGAACCTGACGACCACATGCTATCAAGCACAAAGCACAAATACTGTGCGACTCCACCTACCACAGGTGCTCAGGGAAGCCATACTCGCAGAAAGAACGGAGGCTGCCAGGGGCTGGGGAAAGAGGGAATGGGAGTTACTGCTTAACGGGCATAGCTTCCCTTTTTGCAAGAGGAAAAAAAGCTTTGTGGATGAATGGTGGTGATGCTTGCACAACAACATGGATGTACAGCAAGGTGACTACACACTTAAAAACAGTTAAAGCAACTTCTATGTTATGTGTATTTTACACATTTTTTTAATTGGGGGGTAGAAAAACACTGTAGCACTCTATTATGTTGCCTCTTTGTCTAGCAAATTTTTTATTGATGTAAATATATTCAGAAAAGCACACGGAGGACACAAAGCTGACAAAGTATCAACGCAGTGTAGCCATGAACACGAGCACCCAGAGGACCTCACTCCGTCACCTCTGTAAAGCTTCTTAAAGGGCTAATTTTAAGAGGTCCAACCCCTTTCATTGCCGCTTAATGGCAACAGAAATCTTCCAACGAGGTTCTCTGAAGACTGGCCAACTGCCACGGACCTCAGTCTTCCAATTCTGAGGGCTAGCGGTGTAACGTCCCACTGTGTAAGCTGGGACACGGAGAGTGGGGGGTGCGCAGTCTAAGGCTGTGGCTTATCTTTCCAGTTCTAAAATTGGATTCTTCAGTAGTGGAAGACAGGCTGTAAAATCTGTCCCATGATTTTGCTGGCTCCCCCTAAGGGGAAAGTAGCCAATTTCAAAGTGACTTGAAAGTTGTACACTGAAATCACTCCAGTGTGCTCTGTCATTCCACACTGGGGTATGCGTTTGAAGTTAGTACATGGTTAAAATGGGACTTCTGGTATCAAGTTCACACTGTTCTCGTTGGGAAACCTGAGTGGTACAGAATGTTCTACATGAAAGTACCAGTAGGTTATGCCCCTCATGATCTCTTTACGATGCAAATCTAAACTTCTAACAATGAAACCAGAGTGTTTCTTAGGATGGAATGATTTATTTCAACAATGGAACCAGCAGGGATATTAAGGGCACAAAATTTTCTTTTGAATACTAGCTATTTTTTCTCTTCATAAATCATTATTCAAAGTAAATACTAGACGTGTTACCTTGGCTGGCTTTCAAGTCTTCAGAGAACCTTGCTAGAAGATTTCTATCACGTTAACTGGCAAGGAAAAGGGCTAGACCTCTTACAATTAACCCTTTTAAAAGCTTTACAGTAGGAATTCCCTGGCAGTCCAGGGATTAGGACCCAGGTTCAATCCCTGGTTGAGGAACTAAGATCCCACAAGCTGCAAGGTACGGCCAAAAAAAATAAAAACATAAAAATAGTTACAGTGATGGGGAGAGGGGTCTTCAAACACCCCAATCTACTATTTCCCTTCACTAACTTTCTGATTCAAGCCACCACCATGTCTTACCTGTCCTAATACAAGAGCCAGTTACCCACCCCCCTAGCCCACTCCTGATCCTCAGGACCCAGTTCCCACGTGGCAGTCACAGGGTAACTTTATCAAAAGGTACTCCCATGCTTTCTGAGTCCTCCGATGGCTTCTCTTCACATCTAAGGAAGCTCTTACCCAGGCTTACAAAATCTTAAATGGCTTAGCCCCTAACTCTGGCCTCCCCCGTACCCGTTTTCCCCTTGCCCACTATGTTCCAGCCTCAATGACCTCCCGTCTACTCTCCAAATACTCCAAATGCTCAAAGGGCTCCTCTATGCCACTGGTTCCCACGGCCTGGAATGTTCACTGCCCAGATCTTCCCATGGCTGGACTCCTTCTTCACACGCGAATCTCAATTTAAAGGTCACCTATTCAAAGAATCCTTCTCTGACCACATAATCTCAGTCTTTCCTTATCACATCACCTGTTAATCTCACAGCACTTGTCTCTGTTATTTTTATTTCTTTGTTTACTACTAGTCTTCTCTCATTAGACTGAAAATTCCTCAAAGAAGAGACATTATGTATCTTCTTTACTTCTATATTCCAAGTACCTAAAATTGCTTCTGGCACACAGCAAGTGTACTCACTAAATATATGCTGAATAAATAAATGGAGAATCACGACCCACACTTATCAAGGATAAGCTGGGCAGAAACTAACTTCCCTGACTTCCCCAGGTTCCTGACACTAACTCCTTCCACTCTTCTCATTTACTAATGTTTCTATTACAGTAGCTGTCAAAATTGACTACATTTCTCTGTTCACTGGTCTCTTCCCCTTCTCAACTGTAAACTTCTCAGGGTCAGGGAGCCTTTTGTGGAATCCACTTTTGTATCCACAACCCCTAGCTTGGTCTGGGATGCAAAGAAGGACCTCACAATCCTTCCCTGTATGATGTGGAGGAGGGGGAAGACAGGGACAGCTAACATGCAATCAGCGCTAAGTGCAAAGAACCCTGGATTCTCTCTTGAAATCCTTTCAACAGTTTTGGGAGACTGGCACAACTGCTTCCTCCATTCTGGAGATGACAAACACCCAGAGAGGTTATAAATAACATGTCTTAAACGACAATAATAAGGGGCAACCTAATCTACCCAATCAATCTAGTCTGCCTAACACCCCAGTTAATGCTCTTATCCACAACCCTCTATGTTAGCATGAACCATAAGCTGTTCTCAAATAAACGTACGGTAGCACTTAAATGACAAAACCAGGAGATAACACTGACAGACTGCTGTACTTTATAGCAATGTTGAAAATATTAAGAAACAGGGAAGAAAATGGGGAGGAGCACAGAGCCTTGCCACATACCAGAAACAATAAAATGACTGGTTAGAATTGGAATTCTTCCCAAACACTCAGAACATTTCTGAGTAGAAAAAAAATGTCAATTAAAAAAAAAAGGTAACTGGGAAAAGAATAACTGATAAAATGGGAAAAGTTCCCAACATATGTTACTGACACAGCCCTTAACAAATGGCACAGCTGATAACTGAGACAGAGCAACAGTTAGATTTTTAAGACAGGCACTATTATACATTCATGTTCATAAAATCTCAACTGTTGGAAGCACAAGGAAACATTTCAAATCAAACGCAGCTATTTCTTAAAGATGATCTTGAAGCTATAAAGACAGGCAACACTCTTATCATTTATGCTACTTTCCTTCTTAGCATGAAGTAGGGTAACTTTTAAGTAATATCACAAGGAACCTCACTGCCCCACCCACTGACCAACTTTGCTGAGAAGAAACCAGCAAAGCTGATCCTGTGGAGCAGAGCTGGGGCAAAGCCAGTGAGAGCTGACCTCTCAGGCTTGAGACCTACTTCCCAAGTACAGTGTTACTGTCCATCACTACACAGGTTCAGAGGCTGATTCAGAGGGCCACCAAGTGCCAGAGAAGGTGAGCTTTTACACATTCTCTCATTTTAACTTTAAAACCTGCCTGCTACAGACAGTACGAGCTCTATTTACAAACAAGAGGACTGGGGGTAAGACCAGTCTAGGTTACACAAGTCCCAAAATAGAGAAGCGAGAACTGCCCAGTTAGGCCCCCTCCACGATACAACACTGCCTCCCACAAAGGGAAGTGGTTCCAGTTTTCCTAGTCATGATGTTATCTCTTTGAAGGGAGGTGAAGTGTTGCTCAACACTTAACGGAGCCAACTCTAATAGCTGACCTTTCACCCATCATCTCATTTAACCCTCCAGCAATCCTTATAAAACGGGGTCCTATCTTACAGATGAAGAAATTGACACTAAAGGAGATCAAGTAACTCAATGACACAAACTGAAGTGGAAGACCACAAATTCAAATCTGTATCTAACTCCGAAGACCAGATCTTAACTCCACCTTGTTATTGCTTTCAGTCATTCAGTCGTGTCTGACTCTTTGTGGCCCCATGGACTGTTGCCCGCCAGGTTCCTGAGTCCATGGAATTCTCCAGGTAAGAATACTGGGGTGGGTAGCCATTCCCTTCTCTAGGGGATCTTTCCAACCCAGGGAGCGAACCCAGGTCTGCTACACTGCAGGCAGATTCTTCACCATCTGAGCCACCAGGGAAGCCCACCACTCCACATTACAGGGCTTCAGTTAAGGAACAGACAGTGCATTACAGCGACTGGTCATGCTCATGGATTAAAAATAGTTTATACAAAGGACTTCCCACAACTCTTACAGTCATGTTACGATGCCGTTTCCCTTTCCCAAGACCTATAAGCAACTCTTGAGTTTCTAAAACAAAGAACAGTGCACAAAAATCTACGTACAGATGCGAAGAACAACAGTCCTAAATGTAGTTAGTCAGGGAAATCCTGACAAGTCCAGGGTATATAAACTGTCATACCTACAATGAACCAAAATATGTAAATTATGCAAAGACTTCCTTCCAGAAATCATCTGCCCTACAATACCACATGTTGTGATTAGTCGCTCAGTCATGTCCAACCCTATGCGACCCCATGGACTGTAGCCGGCCAGGCTCCTCTGTCCATGGGGATTCTCCAGACCAGAATACTGCAGCGGGTTGCTACGCCCTCCTCCAGGGGATCTTCCCAACCCAGGGATCAAACCCAGGTCTCTCGCACTGCAGACGGATTATTTTACCACATAACCATACTCGTGTTCCAACTATATCAGAAATAAAATCTTTCCAGGTATATCTGGATATCTGGCCTGTAGAGTCAGTGTTTCAGGCGAAATCAAAACCCCTACACTTCAGTAAAGAGCTGTCTAAGCAACCATTACTCAGGGCCCCATCTCATCCTGCATAACACCCTCTACAACACAAGTTTCTTGGGGGGACAGGGGAGGGTTAGAATGCTGCAGATGGAGAAACCAAGAAGCGGTTAATTATCTTTCTCAATATCACAATCATAAATTTAGAAATAAAACTTGTATCTATAACTTTTCCCAGGATCACTGAATTCCACTAAACCACAAGGTCTTCTTTCGATCACCAATTTAAAAAAAAAAAGAAAGAAATGAGGAAAAAGAAAAAAGAAAGATATAGAATATATAACTATCTGCAGACCTCACAGCAACTAAACACTCATTTCAAGTGGAAACAAAAATAGTTTTTATTCTTAAATTGATTTGTAGAAGTTTCTATTAGACATTTCAGAAAGATTCAGATTTATATGTATTAATTCTCCTAAAACCAAAACTGAAAGTCTCAAACTTCAGAATGTATCCATAACAGCAACTGGATGACTAAATACATGTAAGGATTCTGAAGTTTCAAGTATCAAGGATTCTGAAGTTTCAATCTAACACCTGCTTATCTAGTTTCCAAAGTCTGTGGGTATTAACCAACAAAGCAAAGACACCAGCAACCTGTTCCCTCCATCAAAGTTTATCATCAGACCGTCTGCAACCTTGCTGCTGTTGTTCATTCACCAAGTTGTGTCTGACTCTGCCACCCCACAGACCACAGCTTACTAGGCTCCTGTCTCCTCCATTATCTCCCAGAGTTTGCTCACATTCATGTCCACTAAGTCAGTGATGCAACCGAGCCTCTATTTAAACACTAGTTGAGAGAAATGACATCTGGATGAGATCTACACAATGTGCTGTGTCTATTTACTCCTCCAGGTTCTGTTTCTGGATCAAGTAATCCACTAGTGGATCAAACTTGACCATGTAAAGCAGCCTGATAAAAGACAAAAAGGCTGTTATTGCGTTGAACCAGAAAATGCTTAAAAGATTTACAATTCAAATTTTAAAACACACTGTATTTTAAACAGGCAAACAGTGCTGTGATGACTGGCTATGCATATAAGAAAAAAAATTAGATCCCTGACTTATACACACAAAAAAATTCTTTTCAGGCAAGATCAAGACCTAAATATAAAAAACCAAACTTCTAAAGCTTTTAGAAAGAAATCCGGAGAACTTAATGCCCTGGGAGTACAAAACAGATTTCTTAGATAAAGCACAAAGAATACAGATCAACAAGGAAAATGATGATAGATCTGATAATCATTTCCATTCACCAAAACAAACCACATAAAAAGTTGACAGATAAGCCACACAAACTAGATGATATCTGCAGGTCACTTCACAGACATAAACAGGATATACAATCAACTACTAAAAGCAATTTTAAAAGTCAACCCAATTAGGGGTAGGGCAGATGGACAGGGACAGACTCAGCCAAGAAATGGAAATCTGAATGGTCACTCAACATTTCAACATGCTCAACCTCACAAACAATCAAGGAAAAATTAAAGGTAATATCATTTCACACTCATCTGACTTGTAAACAAGTAAACAGGTGAAAAATCTAACAATGCCATGGATCTATAAGGATTTAGTTAGATACAGCAAATTCTCTTTCTCATGCTAAAAAACGGCAAGGGACACAATTCTGGAGAACAATTTGGCAATGTCTGATAGAATTTTAAATTCTCATAATCTCCAAAATCTCAAACCAGGTAAATACCACCTCTGGGTAATTTACACCAGAGAACTTCATTTCAAAGCTAGTAACCATACACCACACACACACACCCACACACCCACACCCACACACACCCCCAATCAAAAGACATTTAATCCTTATTACCTGCAAAACTACCTGATACTTCTCTAACCTATTTTAATTCCTAAAGTGATTTCATAACCAATTTATGGCTCCCAACCTGTAGTTTGAAAAACCTGCCAATGATTTTACATACATGCACAAAGATTTCTAACCAGCAATGTTCACTATAGCACTGTTTTTAAAACAGGAAAAGTGGAAACAACCTAAATACCTTATCAACATGAAAAATAAATTTAAACTGGTTGCATTCATATAATACAATAATATAGCTATAAGAAGATAAAAGTGATGACTAATTAGGATGAACCATATGAAAGTGCCATTTCTGTAGGTCAAAATGGGTTTTAAAAAATCAGCATTTTCAAGTCTAAAAAACAGGTTTCATGAAAAACAAGTTACAGAATATGTAGAATATTGTTTCATATAAAGTTTGAAAATGCCCAAGACATAATATTGATTTGTTTATGAATATACTCCAATGTAGTAATTACATAAAAACAGGCATTAGAAGTGATCAACACTAAATTCAAGATAATAGCAATACTTCTGCAAAGTGAAATGTAACCTAAGAAGGTGCTTCACCTGTATGTGGGAAAATGTTAAGATTTTGAGAGAAATGACATGTATGGTGGGTGTGTGAGTTAGCCAAATAAAATACACATGTGCAACCTAAATTCAAACCAACTGCCCTATACAAAACTTCTTTCATTTGTTTGAAATGTTAATGCATCATCCTTCCCCTTTTCTAAACTCAGGCTTCTAGCCAAAAAAAAGGCTTTATGTAATACCCAATTTCCTTAAGATTTATCCCTAGAAAACTGGTCTAGTTCCTTCTTCCAGTTCAGTGCTACGTATTTTACCATATTTTCATTTTTATCTCGGCTGCCAAGAAAATTCAAATCCAAATTTTATTCTTAGTCATTGAATTAAGCTGCCACTTGGAAAAAGAATATATGCTTCCTCCTTTACCTTACTTATATATACGTATATATTATACATGTATTTTTCATTATAGGGGACTGGAATGCAAAAGTAGGAAGTCAAAAAACACCTGGAGTAACAGGCAAATTTGGCCTTAGAATACAGAATGAAGCAGGGCAAAGGTTAATAGAGTTTTGCCAAGAGAACGCACTGGTCATAGCAAACACCCTCTTCCAACAACACAAGAGAAAACTCTACACATGGACATCACCAGATGGTCAACACCAAAATCAGATTGATTATATTCTTTGCAGCCAAAGATGGAGAAACTCTATATAGTCAGCAAAAACAAGACCAGGAGCTGACTGTGGCTCAGATCATGAACTCCTTTTTGCCAAATTCAGACTGAAATTGAAGAAAGTAGGGAAAACCACTAGACCATTCAGGTATGACCTAAATCAAATCCCTTATGATTATACAGTGGAAGTGAGAAATAGATTTAAGGGTCTAGATCTGATAGATAGAGTGCCTTATGAACTATGGAATGAGGTTCCTGACATTGTACACGAGACAAGGATCAAGATCATCCCCATGGAAAAGAAATGCAAAAAAGCAAAATGGCTGTCTGGGGAGGCCTTACAAATAGCTGTGAAAAGAAGAGAAGCGAAAAGTAAAGGAGAAAAGGAAAGATATAAGCATCTGAATGCAGAGTTCCAAAGAATAGCAAGGAGAGATAAGAAAGCCTTCCTCAACGATCAGTGCAAAGAAATAGAGGAAAACAACAGAATGGGAAAGACTAGAGATCTCTTCAAGAAAATTAGAGATATCAAGGGAACATTTCATGCAAAATGGGGCTCGATAAAGCAATTTGGACCTAACAGAAGTAGAAGATATTAAGAAGAGGTGGCAAGAATACACAGAAGAACTGTACAAAAAAGCTCTTCATGACCAAGATAATCACGATGGTGTGATCACTCACCTAGAGCTAGACATCCTGGAATGTGAAGTCAAGTGGGCCCTGGCCTTAGAAAGCATCACTACGAACAAAGCTAGTGGAGGTGATGGAATTCCAGATGAGCTATTTCAAATCCTGAGAGATGATGCTATGAAAGTGCTGCACTCAATATGCCAGCAAATTTGGAAAACTCAGCAGTGGCCACAGGACTGGAAAAGGTCAGTCTTCATTCCAATTCCAAAGAAAGGCAATGCCAAAGAATGCTCAAACTACCGCACAATTGCACTCATCTCACTTGCTAGTAAAGTAATGCTCAAAATTCTCCAAGCCGGGCTTCAGCACTACGAGAACCGTGAACTTCCAGATGTTCAAGCTGGTTTTAGAAAAGGCAGAGGAACCAGAGATCAAATTGCCAACATCCGCTGGATCATGGAAAAAGCAAGAGAGTTCCAGAAAAACATCTATTTCTGCTTTATTGACTATGCCAAAGCCTTTGACTGTGTGGATCACAATAAACTGTGGAAAATTCTGAGAGAGATGGGAATACCAGACCACGTGACCCGCCTCCTGAGAAACCTATGCAACAGTTAGAACTGGACATGGAACAACAGACTGGTTCCAAATAGGAAAAGGAGTACATCAAGGCTGTATATTGTCACCCTGCTTATTTAACTTATATGCAGAGTACATCATGAGAAATGCTGGGCTGGAAGAAACACAAGCTGGAATCAAGATTGCCGGGAGAAATATCAATAACCTCAGATATGCAGATGACACCACCCTTATGGGAGAAAGTAAAGAGGAGCTAAAAAGCCTCTTGATGAAAGTGAAAGAGGAGAGTGAAAAAGTTGGCTTAAAGCTCAATGTTCAGAAAACTAAGATCATGGTATCTGGTCCCATCACTTAATGGGAAATAGATGGGGAAACAGTGGAAACAGTGTCAGACTTTATTTTGGGGGGCTCCGAAATCACTGCAGATGGTGATTGCAGCCATGAAATTAAAAGACGCTTACTTCTTGGAAGGAAAGTTATGACCAACCTAGACAGCATATTGAAAAGCATAGGCATTACTTTGCCAACAAAGGTCCATTTGGTCAGGGCTATGGTCTCCCCAGTGGTCATGTATGGATGTGACAGTTGGACTGTGAAGAATGCTGAGCGCCAAAGACTTGATGCTTTTGAACTGTGGTGTTGGAGAAGACTCTTGAGAGTCCCTTGTACTGCAAGGAGATACAACCAGTCCATTCTAAAGAGAATCAGTCCTGGGTGTTCACTGGAAAGACTGACGCTAAAGCTGAAACTCCTATACTTTGGCCACCTCATGCCAAGAGTTGACTCATTGGAAAAGTCTCTGATGCTGGGAGGTATTGGGGACAGGAGGAGAAGGGGACGACAGAGGATGAGATGGCTGGATGGCATCACCGACTTGATGGACATGAGTCTGGGTGAACTCTGGGAGTTGGTGATGGACAGGGAGGCCTGGCGTGCTGCAATTCATGGGGTCACAAAGAGTTGGACATGACTGAGCGACTGAACTGAACTGAAAGATATTCTGGCAGCTTCCCAACTTCAGCTAGCCTTTGCCTTCTGTCTGGACACTTACGAGGTCTACCGAAGGCAAGATACCATTTAGGCGGTACACACGCCCTGTACCACATGGCATACTCCAAACCAGGGGTTACATGAAACAACCCCCCTAATTAACCTAGTCCTTTAACTTCCAAAACTGAATATGTCTGTACTTACTAAATAGGTTTGGTTAATTATTTCCTTACAAACAGGTCCTAGGATATTAACCAGTCTTATTTACCTCATTTTAGAAATAAAGGATGATATAGATAATATACACCAAGATGACCAATTCATGCTGTAATTTTTCAAGTTTACATTACACAAAGACTTTGAAAAGGTCATTTTTTAACAAAATTAAAGCACTTCACTCAGCAGTAGCCCAAAAGAACACAATCTAATTTAGGTTTTAAAAAGAACGTAACATTTACCCACTACCAGACTCTGATGCTGGGAGGGACTGGGGGCAGGAAGAAAAGGGGACGACAGAGGATGAGATGGCTGGATGGCATCACTGACTCGACGGACATGAGTCTGAGTGAACTCTGGGAGTTGGTGATAGACAAGGAGGCCTGGCGTGCTGCGATTCATGGGGTCGCAAAGGGTCGGACACGACTGAGCGACTGAACTGAACTGAACTGAACTGAGGACTGCAACAGACACCTATCCTCAACAAGTATATTGTCTACCGGGCAGTCACCCAGATTGTTTTAGCAGGGTTGGCAAAATTACACTGCCTTTCAGGGCTAGACAGGGAATCTAAACAGGTGAGCCGCTCCATCTAAGGGAGAACATACTAGAAAGAACTACTACAGAAAGCTTGGTCTTGCCTAAAGTAACTCTAAACCAACTTCAAACAAAATATATCTCCCAGTGAGAGAGACAGGCTACAATGCAAGATATGTTTAACCGCCAATCAGATAAAGATTGAAAAAAAAGTTCAAAATGGTGTAAAGAATCTAGACCTCAGCCACAGTTCTGACAAGAGTTTACACTGCTGTGACCTTTCTGGGTAGCAGTCTAGTAATATACATCAAAAAAAAAATATGCATTTCCTTCAACCCAGTAACTAGACTCAGAAAGTCACCCTAGGGACTTCCCTAGGGGTCCAGTGGCTCAGACTCCATGATCCCAATGCAGGGGGCCCGGGTTTGATCCCTAGTCAGGGAACTAGATCCCACATGCCACAACTAAGAGTTCACATGCTACAACTAAGACCCGGCAGAGTCAAATCAATAAATACTGAAGAAAAAAAGAAGAAAGCTACAGAAAGTTGCCCTAAAGAGCCACCAGCATGTGACATTGTACATACAATGCATACATATTAAATTTAAACACTAGACAATCAATTTAAACAATCTAAATACCCAGCAATAGGAAAAACTATTAAATTATGGTGCACACATTCAATAAAATACCAAGAAACTAAAGGATGGAGACCCAGAAGCCATCATGGACCTTGGTTTTTGAGCACACTGCACGTGTTCAGTCGCTAAGTTATGTCCAACTCTTGCGACCCCATGGACTGCAGCCCACCAAGCTCCTCTGTCCATGGAATTTCCCAGACAATACTGGAGTGGGTTGTCATTTCCTCTTCTGGGGGATCTTCCCGACTCAGGGATCGAACCCATGTCTCCTGCATTGGCAGGCAGATTTCTTTTTTTTTTTTTCAAACCACTAAGCCACCTGGGAAGCCCCTTAAACATATTACTATGACCAAGATGCCGCCATCAGTCAACTTCCCAGTGCTACTTCTGGTCACATCTGGAAGAAACACTCCAAGACCCAGCCTGAGAAGGGCTGGCTGCTATCAGTAGTGTGGGTCTTCTGAGAAACACTCAAAGAAAGTCAGTCTACAGTCAACCTGTCAAGCAGAAATAAACACAAGCTGCCCAGCAACCTATGGCAGTTACAGGATTAATAAAGCAGACCCTCTGGTCTACACTGAGAAGCTTACACAGCAGAATATTCACTGCAAATCCAATGTGGGAGATTTTCAAATTGCAACCAAATAAATCTGGAGAAAGGAATGGCGACCCACTCCAGTATTCTTGCCTGGAGAACTCCATGGACAAAGGAGCCTGGTGAGCTACAGTCCATGGGGTCACAAACAGTCGGACATGACTCACGACTGAGTGACTAATCCACAAACCCAGCAAAGAACTGGCAACGCTGGTGATGTTTATGGCACAGACTGGTCACTGCCACCCATAACATCTAGACAACTTTCCTCAAGAACCAAGACCTTCTCTCCTACGCTGTCCTGAATGCACACCTCCCAATAACACTGCAAAGTTCTGACCTCACCAAGAACCTCATCAATCCATCAAGGCTGCCAGAGTTCTTTCTTGAACCTCTATGTAGCCATGTAAGCTTCTAAGACTTTGTACACTCATTTTGTGACTGATGAGAAAAAAGGTGCAAAAAACAAGAATAAAGTGAATATGTATTGCAGAACTGCACATACACACGTTAAGAGACAGCAGCACAACTGCAGCCAAGATATCTCTGGAAGTGATGACTAAATTACAGAAGAAACAAGTGAAACGATGCCAAGACCATCAGTCAGTGCTATCACAACTGTAAGCTTCTCTAAGGTCACCGAAGTATGAGTCGCTGCCCTGACATTCTTCCAAGGGCAAGATGAACAAGAACAACAGGGCAAGGACTTAAGAGTGCTAATGCTGCATGCCTTGGGGGACAGCCTCCGAACACAGGACAAGAATGTTACCAAAGCACCTCAAAACCAGAAGAAAAAAGTTACAAGTGTTAACTTCTCAATGATCCATTCAGTTCATGAGCCCCAAGTATTTGCAGGAAAACCACTAAAGCAGTTGAAGAGTTACAAGGAAACTTCTGAAGTGAAGATACTGTTCATGAACTTCATCTCCAGACTGGCAAGAATTCACAAGCTCTTTCTGTCCCATTGTGCACAGGTTTCTTTCTGCAGCAGCACCAAGAGGAGGAACCAGACCCTTCTGTTTGCATTACCTACTTCTCTGCACCTGGTAGTCCCAGAGACCACTGAGGTGCTGCTCAGGACCACGCCACCCATTCTGTCATGACAAGAACTCTGGGGAAGTCATGACAGGAGGAAGCAATGCCCTGAGAGAGGTAACAGCTCAATGACTGAAAACCTTCCTGAAGACTTGGCCCAGTATAAAATACACTCTTGACCTCTCCTAGAACTCTGATTCAGTTCTTCTGAAAACTGAATCCTCAGATATCACAGAAGGAACTCCAGGGTAAGCCTACAGAGGTCTCAATAAAATCAAGGGTGCAAGAATATGCAGACTTAGATGCTAAAGATTACATTCCAGGAACTGAACTTCTGAAAGCTGAGGAACAGAATGCTGAGAACCATCCGGATAGGTGGGGAAATACCAGGCTCAGTGAGGAGGAAGCTGATGTAAATGGGGGCTGTGCACCACTCCCTTGATGAAGAACAGCTAGAAATCTCCAAGAAACTGAACAAGCTTCATGGCAGAGCCAGAATGTCCAGTCCAAAAGTAAGTGCTTCTTCAGAGAAGAGCAGCTGGTGCTACAGGATAAATTTCTGAAAAACGGAAAAAGCAGTAACTTCCAAGCAAATTTTCCATTCCAGGGAAAATGCTAAACTTGTGTTATTAATCTGAATACGAATTAATCTGCAACGAACTCAGGCGGATTCTTTATTGACTGAGCCACCAGGAAACCAGACTGCGTGGACTCAAACCCCAGCTCCATCATTAACTAGCTGACCAATTCAGGCAGCTAATCTCTCACTGCCTCCAGTCCCCTCACATGCAAGTAGGGACAACAGTTTGTGTACCTGTACTGAGCTGCTGCAGGCATTAAATGACTCACTACCTGTATCATGTAGACTGGAAAACTATCTGGTCCATAGTAAGTGTTCAGTAAATAGTGTCCACCGCCAATAAGCATCTATTGTGTTCAATAAATAGTGTCCACCACCAATAAGCATCTATTATGCCTCATTTTTAAAAAAAAAACCTTGATTGGTAAGACAAACAAGGAAAACTTGGTTCATCAAGCCCTTCTAGTGAAATCTTCAATACAGAAAAATACAATGTATTCAATTGCCAAATGAGTATTTAACAGACTGCAAGCCAATATTTGGCAACATAAGCCTATTTACATAGAAATAATCACTAATAGATTCTACAAGGATAATCATAAAAACAAACCCCTGATTTGTGTTGTGATTTTTGCTGTGATCCTATTTACTTTTTCCTTTACATTTTTCTGACTCATTTTAACTTTCTACATTGAATATGTGTTGTTTTTAATAAAGTAAAGGAGTTGGCAAACATTTTCTTTTGAAGGCCAGATAGTAAATATGTTTACCGTTTACAGGCCATAAAGGTCTCTGTCCTAACTACTCAAATCGCACCACAAAAGCAACAGACAAAACCTAAATGAGAGCATATGGCTATGTCCCATTGAAAATTTAACTTACAAAAACAGGCAGCGGGTAGGACACTGCCCACAAGCTGTCAAGTTTGCTCACCCCTGAAATAAAGAGGGAAACAAAACTGTGCTCATTTTGGAAAACAAAAAGAAAGCGCATCTGCTAAACTGACACTATTGATTAGGGGGAAGGGACTTGTTCATTTATTAATATACACAAGAGTAGGTACAAAAAAATCAACTTTTTTATTTAGGCTCTGGGAATCTTCCTCTCCTCCTTAGTGCCCCAGTAAGAGAAAGCTTGCTAAGGAGCCTGAAGTCTGAATGGGAACACATAATAGTAGCTAGGCAATTACAAACACAGGCAAAAAGAAATACCTTTTGTATTTAAATCGATTTGAAATTTCTTCAAATGTCATAATAATTCACCACCAGTGGCTGCCACCACAGGGCCTGAAGTCCCAACTAACTGATGAAAGAATTCTAGTTTTGGATCAGGACAGTCAGCACGGAAAAATTTATGAGAAGAGATGAAAACATCTATGGACAACTACCAGCACTAGAAGTGAAAATTCTGAGATAAACATGAGGAGTGAAAAGAATCAGGAATGAACCATCTATGAAAGTCTAACAGAATTACAGTCAGAGGGTGGTAAGACGAGACACGCAAGTGGCCTTTGGTAGGACACTTCAAACTTCAAAAAGTTTCTGATCTCTGCCCCAAAAATAAAGCTTTGGGTTGGAAGAAACTATTCTCAACATTTCACTTGGGAAGCAAACTGAAATGTTATGACAGGTTTCTCAGAGTTTTAAAAGGTTTCTTTGGAGGATGGACGAAGGGCTGCTTTGGGAGGAGATGCGAGGGGAACAACCCAGGGCTGAGGAGTCCAGAGTCTAAACATAAAGACGTTAGCAGACCCCTCTGCTTAAAAAACACGCTGACCCTGCACCACAGTCCGCGTGCCGGGTACGAACGCGGCGGGACCCGTGCACCTTTCTACCCGGCGACCGCGCCAAACTGTCAAGCACCAGCGGCGAACGAAAACAAGGTCCAGAGCCAGGGGCGCCCACAGCGAGCTCCGGCACAGACGCCCAGGCCCGCCGGAGCCGGTGAGCAGCCGCCTCGAGGGGAGACAGCGACACACCGGGCCCAGGACCCGGTCCGGCCAAGCCGCCTGCGCGCGGGCAAACGCCGGTGACGGGTCTCCCCGCAGCAAAAGCCGGATCGGGGCCCGAGCGGAGGCCACCTCGGAGAGCGGCCAGCGGAAACCCGGAAGGGTGACCCGGGGCCCAGCGGACCCGGGGCTGGGAAGGGAACAGGACCGAAGGAAACCGGGGACCCAGGGCCGGGGGAGCCGTGGCTGAAGGGAACCCGGGGCGGCGGGACTCAGGACTGAGGAGATCCGAGGCTGGGGGAACCATACTGCAGGGAGCGGAGACTGAGAAGATCCCGGGGCTGAGAGGATCCCGGCGGAGGGGGCCGGGGACTGAGGGCGCCGGCCCGGGGGTCGGAGCAGAGAACTGACTAGTGCGCTCCTCGCCCGCCGCGCTGCCGGGACACCTGCCCTCAGCCCTCGCCCCCGCCAGTCCAGCCTCCCTCCCTAGTACCGCGCTCCCACTCGAGAACTCACCAGAGCTCGCCGCCGCCTCGCCGCACGTCTCGAGCTCCTCGGAACCGCGGCTGCTGGAAGCCCAGAGGAGCGGAGGTGGCGCCCGCTGCCGCCGCCGCCGCCGCCGCCGCCGCGACCCAGCGTCCGGGAGGTTCCTACAGCTGCCGCCGCCGTGACGCTAATCACACGAGGCGGCCCTAGCCAATGAGAAGGCGCCTCGTGCGCAGCCGCACTGGTCGAAGCCGGAAGCGCCCCTTGGCCGCTCCCGGACCTGGAGCAGCTTGGGTGGGTCGGGAATCTAGAGGGAGGCGCCGAGCACCCGGGGACACGGAAGTCCCTTAGCTGCCCTCCCACCGGAAACGGGAACATGTGCAGCGGAAGAGGCGTGGCCGCCGCTCTGGACGCTTCCCGGTTTCTATGGATACGGCCCGCAAGCCGCGGGCGGAACCGCAACGAGGGATTGCTAGACACAGTCGGAGGCGGCTTCAGACCTGAAAGTGAAGCGTCTTGCGACAAGACAACAGCGATTGCTTTTTATTACCTCACGGAGACTACCATTTGTGCCTCACGACTTCCAGAAAACGAATGTGAGCCTGCTCCTCTTAAAAGTATAAAATTCAGAGCGATTCTAAAAATGTTTCAGTGTAATAGCAGGTCAGAAACTAATTCATCAATACCGTGTCCATTTGCCCAAAACGATTTATTTTCTACTTGTTTCAACTGAGCTTTAACTTCTTTAAACCCAAAATCTGCCTACATACTTATCCAATACAAAACCAAGTGTAGAAGTTGGCCGGTGTAGAACATGTTTTCTTCACATTCCGTGGTCTGAAGAGGTTATTGCCTTAACTGTCAAAAATCTTGGTATACTAATTAAAGGAAAGCCGTAAGCTTTCAAGGACGCCTATGCCCCGGGCTTGTCCATCCTGAAACTGAGTGGCACCTTGTGAACCTCCCAGGCATGGAGGCCTCGTTTTTATGTCCCCCATTTCTTGTAAGCAAGACTCTACCCTCCACGTCCTTCTGGAATTCCAAAGGGCAGATTTGAACAGTTGCTAATCAAGGGAGGAGACGCCAAGAAACCACCTGAGGCAAGATTAAAGGGACCAGAGGAGCTTAGCTAGATTAGGAGACCACGTGAGACCCTGCAGGGCTTCCCTCCTAGCTCAATCGGCAAAGAATCTGCTTGCAATGCTGGAGACCCAGGTTTGATTCCTGGGTCAGGAAGATCCCCTGGAGAAGGAAAGGGCAACCCACTCCAGTATTCTTGCCTGGAGAATCCCATGGACAGAGGAGCCTGGCAGGCTATACAGTCCATGGGGTTGCAAGAATCTGACACACTTCACCACCACTATGAGATCCTGTACACACCCTAATCTTGTCAACAACCCCCACCCTTGGGAAATATTGCTGTATAAATGCATGCATGCTCAGTCATATCTGACTCTTTGTGGCCCCCTTGACTGTACCCTGCCAGGCTCTTCTAAAACTCCTTATCAAATCCTCCTGGGTAAGAGGACTCTCACCCAACTATGCTGGCACCCTGATCTTAAACTTCAAGCCTTCAGAACTATGAAAAATAAACTCATGTTGTTTATAAGCTTAAAAAAAAAAAAAGCTTCTTGGGTAGGGACACATTTTTTCAAGGCCTGCTATATCTGCCTTTGCCTCGCAAGATAATAAAGCTATCCTTTTCTACTTCACCCAGAACTCTGCTTCTGAGATTCAATTCCCCACTGGGGTACAGAGAAGCTGAGCTTTCAGCATCACTCCCTGGGACCATACCAAGAGAAAAAACAAAGGAAGCTGGAAAAGGGTCACAGATCTCATATCGAAAGACCCAGTGTCTGATACATAGGGGAAAATGTTTATAATAGAGAACTTTTCAGCCTGGAAATGTAAAATCTTAAAAGTGATTAAAGTTACTAAAATCAGAAAAAGCATGAATAAGATGATCTTAATACTAGTATTTTAGAATACTGGTATTAAGTCTTCCCAGATAAGCTTGAAAAAAGCCAACAAGGACTTCCCTGGTGGCTCAGTGGTAAAGAATCTGCCTGCCAACGCAGGAGATACAGATTCGATCCCTGGTCTGGAATGACCCCCACACACCAAGGAACAACTAAGCCCGTGTGCCACAACTACTGAGACTGTGCTCTGGAGCCCTGGAGCCCATACTCTGCAATAAGAGAAGCCACCGCGATGAGAAGTGTGTGCATCACAGCTAAAGCGTAGCCCCTGCTCTCCACAGCTAGAGAAAGAGCTCCCGAGGCCAGGAAGATCCAGCACAGCCAATAATAAAGTACATAAATAAATAAAATTTTTTTTAAAAAGCAGACAACCTTATACTACAGCACCTCAGAAACAACACCAGTGTGTCTGCAGAGAAAATTTGACTTACAGAAGGCAAAGAGAACTGGGGCCTCAGGCTCAATGAGAGGTCTGCTGAGGACGACAGAGCTACAGAAAGACTAGATTGTTCAAAGACTTCAAACTTTGTATCCTTCTCTAGGTGATTTTGTTTTGACAAACCAAAGCACTTTACTCTGGAGCAGTCCTTGCCCTGCTGAAACACGTGAGAAAGAGCCTTATCATTTTCCCCCCAAGATCTACCTCCCTTTCTGTCATTATGGTCCCGCCCCCAGATCACCACTGCCAGTTCCTGATGCCTCCCAAAGATGAAACAAACCCCACCATTTCTTCAGAATGCTCACACCTTCTCAGTCAGTGAAGACATTGTCACCACCCCCAACCTGAAGGACTGGCTTCACCCATATCTCTTACCTAAAGGTCACCATTAACTGTCCCAAAGCAGATTTTTCAGATCTCTCTTGCCAAATGTCCTTCAGTTCCTAATCTTTGTATATTGTCTTCTAAGTGGCCGTGCAAAAACCAAGGGGAATTCAATCAAATTCTGCATCCTCCAGCGTCAGCTGCATCTCTAGAATGTGGGTTCCCTCCATCCTGAAGGTGTCCCACTTCTCCACAGGAGGGTGGAGTACTTCCTCTCAGCAGCACCCAGGAAAGAGTCCCTTCCACCCCCACTCCCCATCCTAGTCACTGGTGACCCAACACTGCCCAGCAGCACAGCTAGTCGGATGTGGTCATCTGTACAATGACCAGATGCTGCTGACAGAGAGGTGCGTCACTGGGTAACGCTCATAATCCAGGTGCGGTCACTCCATGATGAGGAAATGGCGCAGCTGAAATGGTGACAATGGGCTTGCTCTGAGGACAGCCTCAGCCTGCATTGTGATCTGCAGGTCAATAGCCAATGAGAACTGAGGAGGTCCCCAAAGTGAACAGCAAGTGTAGGTGCAGCTTTCAAATTCTGAAGCATAAAGAAAATACTCTAGACCTCATAGTGAATTTGGGGGAGCCAAGGTTTGTTTCCTTCTCCAATAAAGAAAAGAGAAATTATTTCATTTATTATTTTTTAATCAAAGCAATTGCTATTTTTAAGAGACAAAAAGGCAAATTGTTCTACTAGTGACAATCAAAATTAGCAGCGTTCTTCGAAAGAACTTTTCAAAGTCTACATCTTTTCCAAAAAGAAAAATTACAAAAGGAAATTTACAGCTTCATTATTACAAAATACCTAAAACCAACCTAAACTTTTCTTTTCTCTTCCAATATCTCTAAGCTTTTGAAAGATAAACATCAGAACTAAGGGGGAAAAAATCTGGACAAATTGGGAAATGGACCATAAAAAAGAGAAACCAGGAAAAAAAGAGCAAGAAATGTCAAACCATCCCTTGTGTTTGTCTCATATATGTTGTAGAAAAGAGAAAATTTATTTATACCCTCTTAAGTTCTATGGTGAGCCTAAGGAGTAAACAGAGATAAGACATTCACAAGAGAAAAACTTACAAATTTAATATTTTTACATGTACACAGGAGTCTTCAGAAAGAAAATGAAGACATGAGAAAGTCGTAGAGTCAAAAGCTTATATCCCTTTTTACATAACGAAATATTGTGGTGATGTCACAAGACAAAGGAGCTTTGGTGAGGGGCGGTAAATTGGGGCGACCCAACAGTGCCCTGCAGCACAGCTAGTTGGATGTCGTTATCTGTACAAATCAGGGGACAATACCTAGGAAATATGCTGCAGGAACTCATGAAAGATCAGGCTCACTCTGGTGGGGTTCTCAGTACAGGTCCATTTTGGTTTAGGTCAGCTCCCAGTCTAAGGAGATTCTTCAGAGTCATCACGTTGTACACTGTAAATTTATACAAAGTTTAACGTCAATATCTCTCAAGAAAACTGGGAGACAGAAAAATGAAAGAATGTTCTCCTCCTGTTGTAAGGAGGTACCTTTTTCATGGGAACTGTTAGGACCTAAAGGGGGAGGGTTGGGACTTCCCTGGCTGTCCAGAAGTTAAGATTCCTCACTCCCAATGCAGGAGGCATGAGTTTGATCCCTGGTCGGGGAACTAAGATCCCACATGCCAAGCAGTGTGGCCAAACAAATTTTAAAAATAAATTTTTTTAAGAAGAAGAAGAGAAGAAAGGGGAAGGGAGCATAAAGAGCCCTCCCTGTATCCTGTATCCCCAATTGTCCTCAGCTCGCAATAATAAATACACCAAAGAGGCATACTTTGGAGTTATGTATTCAGGGCCTCTTCAGTATAGAACCAACAGTCCAAAGCAGGCAGCTAATCGGACTTTGAAGCATTGGGATTCAATGCTGTTAACTACTTTGAAACTAATTTACAGTAGAATTAGAGAGAAATACATCAATATCTGTATTCTGGCTTCTTGTTCAGTCGCTGAGTCGTGTCCAACTCTTTGTGACCCTGTGGACTGAAGCACACCAGGCTTCTGAGTTCTTCACTGCCTCCCAGAGTTTGCTCAACAAACTCATGTCCATTGAGTTGATGATGCTGTCCAACCATCTCATCCTCTGTCGTCCCCTTCTCCTTTTGCCTTCTTCTCCTTTTCTAGAATCAGAGTCATTTCCAGTGAGTCAGCATCAGGTGGCCAAAGTATTGGAGCTTCAGCTTCAGCATCAATTGTTATTCTGGCTTAATTGTAATTAAACTGATCTCAAATACCTACACTGATTTAAAAAAAATCACATTCATCTTAGATTTTCAAGTTTCCAAGGAGTCCATTTCAAATGCTCAGAAAAACATCACAATACCTTAAACTCTCATTTGTGCCACATGGTGGTCATGTTTAAAACTGAGTATAGACAGCAGTATAAACATTCTGGTAATCGTGTAAATTACATTAGCAACTTCTCAAGCACAGGTTAGGTAACATGGCTCTGGGGAAGCAGCATCATTACCAGTGAGCTGCTGACTCACTGCTCAGCTGTGGCCCATGTGTTAGCTCTTGCTAAGCTTTGTTTCATCACCAATGAAAAGAAGATGCTTGCTACTACATTTTTTTTAACGGACAGAAAGAAAACACACAGCTTTGTGGATGTGCTTGACACTGGGGAGAGGTAGAAGATAGGTCTGAGAACTAAGAAGGCTTCACTTTTATCAGTAATATTTCATTTCTTCTACATGAAAAAAGCTAAAGCAGATGACAAAAGTGTTTAACATTTATTAATCCTGGGTGCTGTTGTCTATTAGCATCTTTTCAGAATATCTTTCATAGTTCGTTAAAATAGGCTTTTAAAATAAAATGTTAAGATAGGGAAAGATTAAAGGCAAGAGGAGAAGAGAGTGGCAGAGGATGAGATGGTTAGATAGCATCACCGACTCAATGTACCTGAACTTGAGCAAACTGGGAGAGATAGTGGAGAATGGGGGAGCCTGGCATGCTGCAGTCCATGGGGTCCCAAAGAGTTGGACATGACTTAGCAACTGAACAATGACAAAATAGGCTTTATTGAAATATATTTTACATACAAAAACATGCACCAATTTTTTGTGTACAAAAGGATTCCCCCATCAAGTTAATGAACATACCAAAACCTCATGTATTTACTTTTCTTTTTTTGGTGAGAACTTTAAGCTCTACTCTCTGATTAAATTTCAATTATACAATTTAGGGACTTTGCTGGTTGATCCAGTGGTTAAGATTCTGCCTTTCCAATGCAGGGGATATTGGAAGGAGAACTGAGATCCCACATGCCACAGAGTGCGACCAAAATAAAATAAAATAGTGTCCTCAGATTTGGTAATGTCAATGAAAACTTAATCAGTCAATCTAAGAAAAACATTGGAAAATTTATTCCAGACGAATTTGAAGAGCATCTGAGAAAGCTCTGAGAACTGGCCCTCCCACTAGAAGTCAAGACATAACTTATTTAAGACATTTTTGAGACAGAGGGCTGTACATTAAATGACATACTATTGAGAGTTTACCTATTCCAGATTGAAGTGCCGTCGTGGTGGCTCATGTGACCCTTTACCAGATCAAGAAGGAATGTTATCTTTAAGGAGTTATCTATTGGTACAGGGAGAATGTTGCTGTTTATGGCTGAGCAGTTATTTCCGCTTATAGGGGAGGTTCAGGTGATGCCTGAAGCAGACACATTGATGCACAATGAGGAGAGGTGAGGTCAAGGGGCAGATCATTTTATGTTTAAATTTTTTCTTATCTTCTCATAAATATGAGTTTTATTTTTATTGTAACTTGAAACTTCAGTCTTGCAAAATTAAATTATGGGAATTCATTGAGAAGCTGTCTCCCGGGCTATCATTCTCACTGGAACACTGAATAAATGCTACTGTACTCACAGCTCACATTTTGCACTTGTTTCCAGTCCACAGTTAGAACCATCTCGTTATAGTTTTAATTTGCCTTTTCCTGATGACAAATGACATTGAAACTTTATTGCATTGAAACTACTTACTGGCCATTCTTTTCTTTCCCAATGCGTCCATTCAAATTAACATCTTTTGCCTGTTTAAAAAAAATAAATTGTCTTCCTCCTTATTATTGAATTGTAACAGTTCTTTGCTTATGAGTCCTTTGCTAAAATAAAAAGCAAGCAGAAATTTTTTTCTTAAAGTTCTAGGGTTAAGTCCGAAATGCAGTACTTGGATGCAATCTCAAAAATGACACAATGATCTCTGTTCGTCTCCAAGGCAAACCATTCAATATCACAGTTATCCAAGTCTATGCCCCAACCAGTAACGCTGAAGAAGCTGAAGTTGAACGGTTTTGTGAAGTCCTACAAGATCTTTTAGAACTAACACCCAAAAAAGATGTCCTTTTCATTATAGGGGACTGCAATGCAAAAGAAGGAAGTCAAGAAACACCTGGAGTAACAGGCAAATTTGGCCTTGGAATGCGGAATAAGCAGGGCAAAGACTAATAGAGTTTTGCCAATAGAATGCACTGGTCATAGCAAACACCCTCTTCCAACAACACAAGAGCCAGATGGTCAACACCAAAATCAGATTGATTATATTCTTTGCAGCCAAAGATGGAGAAGCTCTATACAGTCAACAAAAACAAGACTGGGAGCTGACTGTGGCTCAGATCATGAACTCCTTTTTGCCAAATTCAGACTGAAATTGAAGAAAGTAGGGAAAACCACTAGACCATTCAGGTATGAACTAAATCAAATCCCTTATGATTATACAGTGGAAGTGAGAAATAGATTTAAGGGTCTAGATCTGAGAGATAGAGTGCCTGATGAACTATGGAATGAGGTTTGTGGCATTGTATAGGAGACAGGGATCAAGACCATCCCCATGGAAAAGAAATGCAAAAAAGCAAAATGGCTGTCTGGGGAGGCCTTACACATAGCTGTGAAAAGAAGAGAAGCAAAAAGCAAAGGAGAAAAGGAAAGATATAAGCATCTGAATGCAGAGTTCCAGAGAATAGCAAGAAGAGATAAGAAAGCCTTCTTCAGCGATCAATGCAAAGAAATAGAGGAAAACAACAGAATGGGAAAGACTAGAGATCTCTTCAAGAAAATCAGAGATACCAAGGGAACATTTCATGCAAAGATGGGCTCGATAAAGGACAGAAATGGTCTGGACCTAACAGAAGCAGAAGATATTACGAAGAGGTGGCATGAATACATGGAAGAACTGTACAAAAAAGATCTTCACGATCCAGATAATCATGATGATGTGATCACTAATCTAGAGCCAGACATCTTGGAATGTGAAGTCAAGTGGGCCTTAGAAAGCATCACTACGAACAAAGCTAGTGGAGGTGATGGAATTCCAGATGAGCTGTTTCAAATCCTGAAAGATGATGCTATGAAAGTGCTGCACTCAATATGCCAGCAAGTTTGGAAAACTCAGCAGTGGCCACAGGACTGGAAAAGGTCAGTTTTCATTCCAATTCCAAAGAAAGGCAATGCCAAAGAATGCTCAAACTACCGCACAATTGCACTCATCTCACGTGCTAGTAAAGTAATGCTCAAAATTCTCCAAGCCAGGCTTCAGCAATACGTGAACGGTGAACTCCCTGATGTTCAAGCTGGTTTTAGAAAACACAGAGGAACCAGAGATCAAATTGCCAACATCCGCTGAATCATGGAAAAAGCAAGAGAGTTCCAGAAAAACATCTATTTCTGCTTTACTGACTATGCCAAAGCCTTTGACTGTGTGGATCACAATCAACCGTGGAAAATTCTGAGAGAGATGGGAATACCAGACCACCTAACCTGCCTCTTGAGAAATCTGTATGCAGGTCAGGAAGCAACAGTTAGAACTGGACATGGAACAACAGACTGGTTCCAAATAGGAAAAGGAGTACATCAAGGCTGTATATTGTCACCCTGCTTATTTAACTTCTATGCAGAGTACATCATGAGAAATGCTGGACTGGAAGAAACACAAGCTGGAACCAAGATTGCCGGGAGAAATATCAATAACCTCAGATATGCAGATGACACCACCCTTATGGGAGAAAGTGAAGAGGAGCTAAAAAGCCTCTTGATGAAAGTGAAAGAGGACAGTGAAAAAGTTGGCTTAAAGCTCAATATTCAGAAAACGAAGATCATGGCATCTGGTCCCATCACTTCATGGGAAATAGATGGGGAAACAGTAGAAACAGTGTCAGACTTTATTTTTTGGGGCTCCAAAATCACTGCAGATGGTGACTGCAGCCATGAAATTAAAAGACGCTTACACCTTGGAAGAAAAGTTACGACCAACCTAGATAGTATATTCAAAAGCAGAGAGATTACTTTACCGACTAAGGTCCGTCTAATCAAGGCTATGGTTTTTCCTGTGGTCATGTATGGATGTGAGAGTTGGACTGTGAAGAAGGCTGAGCGCCAAAGAACTGATGCTTTTGAACTGTGGTGTTGGAGAAGACTCTTGAGGGTCCCTTGGACTGCAAGGAGATCCAAGCAGTCCATTCTAAAGGAGATCAGTCCTGGGTGTTCTTTGGAAGGAATGATGCTAAAGCTGAAGCTCCAGTACTTTGGCCACCTCATGTGAAGAGTTGACTCATTGGAAAAGACTCTGATGCTGGAAGGGATTGGGGGCAGGAGGAGAAGGGGACGACCCAGGATGAGATGGCTGGATGACATCACGGACTCGATGGGTGTGAGTGTGAGTGAATTCCGGGAGATGGTGATGGACAGGGAGGCCTGGCGTGCTGCGATTCATGGGGTCGCAAAGAGTCGGACACGACTGAGCTGACCTGACTGAACTGAGGGTTATATAATATTTCAGTTACAAAGGGCTGTTTACATGTAGTCTCTCATTTGCTGTGAGAATGCAAATTGAAACAAAAAATTTTAATAACTATAAACACATAGTAACAATGTTTTGTGTTAGAAGGTACAGAAACAAACAAAAAAAAAACAAAACAGGAAATGGAGGTGAAAATCTATAAAGAAAAAATTAGTTTCATAAGTAATTTAGAAGCAGACATTGGTTTAAAGTCTGTTTTTTCTTAAGGAAAAATTCAAGACAGCATCTGTTCTGCTTAGCAGCTCCTTAAGCAATCATCCCCCACGCAGAAAGCTGTGAACCAAAAAAAAAGAGCATTTGTTGCACTAAACTTTAAAATCTGTAATACAAAGTAGTTCATGTGCTATATGCGTAATATGTGCTAAGTCACTTCAGTTATGTCCAACTCTTTTGACTCCATAGACTGTAGCCTGCCAGGCTTCTCTGTCCATTTGATTTCCTTAGACAAGAATGGAGTGGGTTGCCATGCCCTCCTACAGGGGATCTTCCCTACCCACGCCTCTTACGTCTCCTGCCTTGGCAGGCAGGTTCTTTACCACTAGAGCCATAAAGAACTTTGCTAACCTTCAAATGTCTTGACTTTAAATATTTGACTGTGTAGATCACAATAAATTGTGGAAAATTCTTCAAGAAATGGGAATACCAGACCACCTGACCTGCCTCCAGAGAAGTCTGTATGCAGGTCAAGAAGCAACAGTTAGAACCGGACATGGAAAAACAGACTGGCTCCAAATTGGGAAAGGAGTACATCAAGGCTGTATATTGTCACCCTGCTTATTTAGCTTATATGCAGAGTACATCATGCTAAATGCTGGGCTGGATGAAGCGCAAGCTGGAATCAAGATTACCAAAAGAAACACCAATAACCTCAGATATGCAGATGACACCACCCTCATGGCAACAAGCGAAGAGGAATTAAAGAGCCTCTTGATGAAAGTGAAAGAGGAGAGTGAAAAAGCTGGCTTAAAACTCAACATTCAAAAAACTAAGATCATGGCATCTGGCCCCATCACTACATGACAAATAGATGGAGAAACAATGGAAACCGTGAGAGACTTTGTTTTCTTGGACTCCGAAGTCACTGCAGATGGTGACTGCAGCCATGAAGTTACAAGACGCTTACTCCTTAGAAGAAAAGCTATGACCAACCTAGACACCATAGTAAAAAGCAGAGACATTACTTTGCTGGCAAAGGTCTATCTAGTCAAATTTATGGTTTTTCCAGTAGTCACCTATGGATATGAGAGCTAGACTGTAAAGAAAGCTGAGTGCTGAAGAACTGATGCTTTTGAACTGTGGTATTGGAGAAGACTCTTGAGAGTCCCTTGGACTGCAAGGAGATCCAACCACTCAATCCTAAAGGAAATCATTCCTGAATATTCATTGGAAGAACTGATGCTGAAGCTGATGCTCCAATACTTTGGCCACTTGATGCAAAGAACTGACTCACTGGAAAAGACTCTGATGCTGGGAAAGATTGAAGGCAGGAGGAGAAGGGGATGACAGAGGATGAGATGGTTGGATGGCATCATTGACTCCATGAACGTGAGTCTGAACAAGCTCCAGGAGTTGGTGATGGACAGGGAGGCCTGGTGTACTGCAGTCCATGGGTTTGCAAAGAGTCGGACACAGCCGAGCGGCTGAACTGAACAGAAATGTCTTGATGTACAGCTAAAATCAGAACTTATACCCAGCAGCTTATCAGGGTCATTTGATAAGAATTCTCTCATCAGCTTACAAGGATGAACCCTGGGACCGGGGCTTACGCTTTGGTAACGTGACAACTTGCAGAAATAAGTTCCAAGGACTGGCATTCACTGAAGAGGAAACAGGACCATTCCAGCGCCTGTGACCTGAGAGTCACTGAGGATGGGACTGTGTGGTTGGGGCTGTTCTCAGCTTGTTTCCTAGCTCTTGTCCCTTTTCTGTTGCTTTAGGTTCAAAGTTAAAGTAAACTGGGAGGAGTAGGGGGATGTGGCAGAAAGACAAGACTCCTGCAGGATAAGTCCGCAGGCCCTGCAACGTCTCAGCCTCTCCCCTCCAACTTCCTCTGTTGAGTGATTTTATCAGCCCTGCCTGTGGGGCCTCTGACAGGCCCAAACGAGAAGGGAACAGAAGAGGAAAGGGTGAAAGAAAAGGGTGTGGGCACCAGGAAGGCTGGAGGCGGCACAAGGGGACCAGCTCAGCTCAGCACTCACTGATAAAGAGTCACTGCTTCTTCTTCCCAAACAAATGGGGGAGAGTCAGAGCTTTTCAGTCTTTTGTGCACAAAATTAACACCTGGAGGGCGTGTTAAGAATGTGGATTCCCGGGTGGGATAAATTAGGTGGTTGGGATTAACAAAAACACACTAACAAAAACAGATAATAAACAAAGACCTGCTGTACAGGACAGGGAACACTGGTCAATGTGCTGTAATAATCTAAATGGTAAAAGAATTTGAAAAAAAATGAATGTATATACACACACACGCAAAATTGAATCACTTTATTGTACACCTAAAACTAACACAACATTGCAAATCAGCTATACTCCAATATAGCACAAAAACTTAATTTAACCATATGTAAAACAGATAGCCAGCAGGAATTTGAGGTATGACTCAGGGAACTCAAAGAGAGGCTCTGTATCAACCTAACGGGGTGGGATACAGAGGGAAATGGGAGAGGGGCTCAAGAGGGAGGGGACATATGTATACCTATAGTGGATTCATGTTGGTGTTTGACAGAAAACAACAAAATTCTGTAAAGAAATTATCCTTCAAAAATAAAAATAAATTTAATTTTTTAAAATTTATTTTAAACAAAAAAATCTTTGCCTATACAAGATCTTAAATGAATTTTTAATTAAAAAAAATCAAAGACTCTCAGGTGAAAAATGGCTTACATACCTCTAGAAATTATAGAAACAAAAATATTAGCCATATAGAAAAATATCTGCAATATGACCATTGCTGATTTCTGTAAATGTACTTAGTCTTAATAAGAAAATTAGAAAACAGAAAGTGAAATAAAAACTCAAAGTTTGGGGGGCTTTTTGTTCCAGGCATACGCTTATTTTATTAAATCAGATGTCAACCAACTTTCTCTAAAGGGCCATAGAATAAATACTTTAGGTCTTGTTGACCATACAGTTTCAGTTCCAACTATTTGACTACTATTGTGGTACAAAAGTGCCCACAAACAACATGAAAACAAAAGAGCATGTTTATGTTCAATATAGTTCTTTTTTTTCTTTATAGAAAGTTTTTTTTTCAATATAGTTCTTTTCTTGCTTTTTTTTTATAGTTCTACTTATAAACATTGGGTGGGTAGGGAGGACGAATCACTGTTCCCAGAGATTCTGATTCATTAACACAGTAGGCTTCAGAAATCAAGATTTTTCTTTTTTTTTTGGCTGTACTATGTGGCATGTAAAGTCTTAGTTCCCCGACTATGGATGGAACAAGAGCCCCTGCAGAGGAAGCATGGAGCACTAACCGCTGGACCACCAGGGAATGTCCAGAAATCAGATTTTTGCCTGTCGGAATCTGGCAATTCTGATACCCTGGTCTCCTGCAGGCTCAGTTTCCCTGCATCCCTCTCTGTACTCAAAAGGACTGATAGGTACTTTCATGTTCTCTTGTCCCTGTCCTGAAATTCTGAACAGGAGGCTCACACTTCCATTCAACACTGGGTCTTACAGATTACATAGCTGGTGCCATCTGTACCCATGGACCGCGTTTTGATAAACATAGCAATGGAGGTTAGCTCTTAGCCTTCAATCTCCCACTCCTGAATATATTCAGGCAATTATGTATAGACCTATCAGATTTTAAGTCTCATCGACAACCAGCATTCAAATAAAATCTTTTTGCATACTTTCTTACTTGGCACTCTTGGATCAGGGTTTCCAGGAACGTTTGTTTCCAAAGGAAGTGCCCAGGGAGAGCGGCGGCCATTACTGCAGGAAGCAAACTCCTGGGGTTGGTTGTGGCAGAGATCGGTAATGACTTGTGCAAGGAAGGAATAAAGAAAAAAAAAAAAGAGCAAAAGAGAGACTTCCCTCCTAGTGGTCCAGTGGTTAAGACTCCTAGCTTCCACTGCAAGGGGCTTGGGTTCAATCCCTGGCTGGGGAGCTAAGATCCCACATACTGTGGGTGGCACAGCCCCCCACCCCCCCAAAAAAGGAGAGACCTCAAAAATAGTACATGGGGAAAATATCACTGTCAGGCATTTGAGAAGGTCAAATTGGCCCAACAGAGGTAAATAGATAAGCCTGAAATTCAACACTCTGGGGAAAACTTTGGTCATTGAAAGCTGAACAAAGTTGACGTTTGGAACAAATTCTAATCTGATCTAATTTGATGAACCCGTTCACCAGTGGATGTCAAAGGGCAGAGGTATGGCTCAGGCTGTCATAGTATTCTGTGGGAGAACCAGGAGAGAAGAGCTTTAGGACAGCTCATCCAAAGTTCACATTTCCCAGGGACTTCCCTTGTGGTCCAATGGTTAAGACTCTGCCTTCCAACACGGGGGACACAGGTTTGCTCCCTGGTGGGAAACTGATGCCTCGGGGCAACAGGCCTCGAGAGTTCACATGCCACAAATAGGGAAAAGCCTGTAAATTGCAAGGAAGACCCAGAGTAGCCAAAAAAAAAAAAAAAAAAAGTTTACATTTCCCAGTCCATCATTTACTCCTGGTACAGCATCAAGGATGCTCACTCCACAGGTTGAGAAACCAGAACCACGGCCATGAGTCAGTTCCACCCCAGACTGGAAAATAAAATCAGTACACGTTTTAGTTATATCTAAAAAGCAAACTGCTTTTTCCACTATAATTGCCATTATAATTGAATATGCTCATCTCCACAGTCAAGTCTGGTTACCCAGGCTTAAGAGACTGGCTGGCCTTAAAGGAAAAGGTTGTGTTAGTTTTATCCAGAAGAGTCAGCTGGTTATTCCACAGTGCTTGTTGGTTGTCTTCTCATTCACTCTTAAGTGGCTTCAGGAAGGTATCAGTCATCAGGATTTTCAGCATCATTGTCATCAGTGCCACATCTATGCAATAATTATAGTAATAATAGCTAACACATTTATAGAATATTCACTATGTGCTGAGCATTTTCTAAGCTATATATACACTCATGTAATCCTTAGCACAACTCCTAACGTATGACGTAGTACAATTGCTATCTCCAGTTTACAGATGAGGAAACTGAGGCCCAGAGAGGTTCCTTATTGTTTAAGGTCACACAGAGATGAAATAGCAGAGCCAGGATTCAAACACAGGGGTAGATGACACCACCCTTACGGCAGAAAGCGAAGAGGAACTAAAAAGCCTCTTGATGAAAAAGTGAAAGAGGAGAGTGGAAAAAGTTGGCTTAAAGCTCAACATTCAGAAAACGAAGATCATGGCATCTGGTCCCATCACTTCATGGGAAATAGATGGGGAAACAGTAGAAACAGTGTCAGACTTAATTTTTTGGGGCTCCAAAATCACTGCAGATGGTGATTGCAACTATGAGATTAAAAGACGCTTACTCCTTGGAAGGAAAGTTATGACCAACCTAGATAGCATATTCAAAAGCAGAGGCATTACTTTGCCAGTAAAGGTCCATCTAGTCAAGGCTATGGTTTTTCCTGTGGTCATGTATGGATGTGAGAGTTGGACTGTGAAGAAGGCTGAGCGCCAAAGAACTGATGCTTTTGAACTGTGGTGTTGGAGAAGACTCTTGAGAGTCCCTTGGACTGCAAGGAGATCCAACCAGTCCATTCTAAAGGAGATCAGTCCTGGGTGTTACTTGGAAGGAATGATGCTAAAGCTGAATCTCCAGTACTTTGGCCACCTCATGCGAAGAGTTGACTCATTGGAAAAGACTCTGATGCTGGGAGGAATTGGGGGCAGGAGGAAAAGGGGATGACAGAGGATGAGACGGCTGAATGGCATCACTGACTCAATGGACATGAGTTTGGGTAAACTCTGGGAGTTGGTGATGGACAGGGAGGCCTGGCATGCTGCAATTCATGGAGTCGCAAAGAGTCGGACACGACTGAGCAACTGAACTGAACTGATGACTATGTAACCCAAACACTTAACCTCCAGATTATGTAACAAAGGGCACCAAGCAGGGAACTTAATGAAGCAAGGCAAACAGAGTCATTCTCAACGTTTGGGGAGTTACAGAGTCTTTGGAGAAGCTATAACCTTCAGAAAAATATATACACACATATTTACAAATTTCCAGAGGACATCCCCCCCTCCTCCAGGACCACATGTTGAGCTTTAGCACTCAATCCCAGGTTAAGAAAGCCTGCTCCAGACACTAGTTGCTTCAAAGTGTACAGTGGTTATAGCTACCAAAAGACAAAAGGATTGTTAAAAAGTGAATGGCTCCAGGGACTTTCCTGGTGGTCCAGTTGTTAAGACTCTGCCCTCCTATTGCTAGGGGTTTGATCCCTTGTCAAGGAGCAAAGATCTCACATGCCACGTGGCAAAAAAAAATAATAAAGCTAATGGCTCTGTGAATTGTAAACTCAGCAACAGACTATAAGCCTGACACTCCCACCACGTCACCGAGTCCAAGAACTGGCTATTGTTAAATAACAAAGTTCAAGGCTTTTCATCAGCTGCCAAATAATTTCAAGATGGAAGAGCAGATCACTGCAACTTTTAGCACGGAACGTGATGCCTGGCCTGCACTGAGTCCTCAACAGACGTAGATAGAGACAAGAAAAACAGACAAAGAAGACACAGCGAACCTGACGCTTCTTAGTGGTGAACGCAGTGTGATTTCAGAAATATCATCCAACATTTCTTTCTTTGTTTCTTTTTTCCATTCCACTTCTTTTTAATGGCATTGACTTGTTTGTTCACTCGTTGAGTATTTCCTTTGAAACAACGATGCTAGGGCCTCAAGGGTGCGAATTTAAAAGTTACTGTGGGGGCTCCCATGGTGGTCCACTGGTTAGGACTTGGTGTTTTCACTGCCAAGGGCCTGGTTCAATTCCTGGTCAGGAAACTAAGGTCCCACAAGCCTTTAGAGCCAAAACAAAATTTTTTTCAAGAAAAAAATAAAGAAAAGTTACTGTGGAGCAAACACAGCAAAAATGTGAAATAGGAGGAATGCCAGTTGTCATGTGACAAACAAAACCAGCTATTAAGGAAGCACATCAAGGAACTGGTTTTGTTGTTTAGTCACTAAGGTGTGTCCAAGTCTTTGGGACCCCACGGACTACAGCCTGCAAGGCTCCTCTGTCCGTGGGATTTCCCAGGAAAGAATACTGGAGTGGATTGCCATTTCCTCCTCCAGGGAATCTTCCCAACCCAGGGGCTGAACTGGAGTCTCCCGCATTGGCAGGTGGATTCTTTACCATTGAGCCACCCGAGATTTGAGTGACTTAATGATCTCATGTACGGCGATGCTCGTGGACCAGCCTCTGTAACGGCAAGAGGATTGGAGACAAGAGAACTACGTGTCAGAGGAGAATGGATATGTAAAATACGGTATCTACATACGCTGTAATACTATGTGTCACTAAAAGGAACAAACTCCATCCACACAGATCTCAAAAGCACACGGGCTAACACCAAGTTGCAGAAGAATACAAAAGGTAAAATGGCACTGATCTGAATTAAAAAGAAAAACGTACCAGCTCATAGGATGGAGAGAGAGAGAGGGAATAGGACTGAGAGCACCGGGTAAAGGGATTTTTAGACATTAGACATTTGTAATGTTTTATTTCTTTGCAGGAAAAAAAAGACAACCCACATAGGACGAAGGTATAACTGTTATAAATCTTGGGCTGTGAGAACAATGGTGTTGGTTATATTGTTTATGCTTTATATGTTATTATCTGTGCTTAAATTTTTAAAACACATTCTAAATTTCTGAGGATTTTACATATATATTTTTTAAGGAGAATTATGGAGTCTGAAAAACAATGTACAATTTTGGCTAATATCATCTGAGTTGTCTAAATAATCCTGCCAAGACATGAGGTTTACTGGGGCTGTGCCCCTCCATGGAGTTTGCCCCACCAAGTCTGCTCTGCATTCTATCCTTTCTAGATTCTGACAAAGTGGACGCACGCGTTCAGACCTGCTGTCCTCACGAATTTAACTCCACCATGGAGTTCTGGGTAAGTTAGAAAGGAGCATTCTATTTGAAGTAATAATGTCATGAATTAAGGATAAATGTTTCTCTTGCATTCATCTTTGCTGTTTACCACGTCACCAGCGTCTGGTAGGAGAGGCTTCTGTTTGAGAGACACAGCCTTTGTGGGCAAGGCTGCAGCCAGATAAGAAATGGACCTTACTCCAGGCTCCAGGTGTCGTGACTGACCTGGACTCCTGACTCAGGATGCTCTTCCCCAGGGAGTACACCTGATAATCCACTAGCCTCACATGGTGAGAGAAAAGTGTACATAGCTGAAGTGAGGACACTAAATGAGCAAAGTCTTTTGGAAAAAGACCCTGATGCTGGGAAAGATTGAGGCCAAGACGAGAAGTGGACGACAGAGGATGAGATGATTCGATGACATCACCGACTCAATGGACATGAGTCTGAAGCTCCGGGAGATAGTGGAGGACAGGGAAGCCTGGCGTGCTGTAGTCCACGGGGTCGCGCAAAGAGTCAGACACGACTGAGCGACTGAACAACAATAAAGGTCTTTTCAAGTGAGATGTAAATTATGTCATCTCTTTAGGGAAACGTGTAGTGAGAGGGATACGTTAGGAGTTTGAGATTAACATATACACATTCATATATAAAATAGATAACCAGCAAGGACCTACTGTATAGCACGGGGAACTCTACTCAATATTCAGTAATAACCTATATAGAAAAAAACCTATTCTTTTCCCATATACACACACACACACACACACACACACACACACACATATAACTGAATCACTTTGCTGTACACCTGAAAATAACACAATGTTGTACATCAGCTCTACTCCAATATTAAAGAAAAAATTGAATTAAAAAAATTATGTTATCTCTTCAATTAATGGAAGGAAGTCTAAACTTCTAGTGATTTTAGATTTTATGGTCAGAACATACGTGGTGGGACTTCCCTGGAGGTCCAGAGCCTAAGACTCTGTGCATTCACTGCAAGGGACACAGGTTTGATCTGGGGTCCAAAAGCTAAGATCCCACCTGCCATGGGCATCAGTTCGGTTCGGTTCAGTCGCTCAGTTGTGTCCAACTCTTTGAGACCCCATGAATTGCAGCAGGCCAGGCCTCCCTGTCCATCACCAACCCCCAGAGTTCACCCAAACTCATGTCCATCGAGTCACTAATGCCATCCAGCCATCTCATCCTCTGTCATCCCCTTCTCCTCCTGCCCCCAATACCTCCCAGCATCACAGTCTTTTCCAATGAGCCAACTCTTTGCATGAGGTGGCCAGAGTATTGGAGTTTCAGCTTTAGCATCGTTCCTTCCAAAGAACACCCAGGACTGATCTCCTTTAGAATGGACTAGTTGGATCTCCTTGAAGTCCATGAGACTCTCAAGAGTCTTCTCCAACACCACAGTTCAAAAGCATCAATTCTTCGGTGCTCAGCTTTCTTCACAGTCCAACTCTCACATCCATACATGACCACTGGGGAAACCATAGCCTTGACTAGATGGACCTTTATAGGCAAAGTAATGCCTCTGTTTTTCAATATGCTATCTAGGTTGGTCACAACTTTCCTACCAAGGAGTAAGCATCTTTTAATTTCATGGCTGTAATCACCATCTGCAGTAATCTTGGAGCCCAAAGAAATAAAGTCTGACACTGTTTCTACTGTTTCCCCATCTATTTCCCATGAAGTGATGGGACCAGATGCCATGATCTTCGTTTTCTGAATATTGAGCTTTAAGCCAACTTTTTCACTGTCCTCTTTCACTTTCATCAAGAGGCTCTTTAGCTCCTCTTCACTTTCTGCCATAAGGGTGGTGTCATCTGCATATCTGAGGTTGTTGATATTTCTCCCGGCAATCTTGATTCCAGCTTGTGCTTCTTCCAGCCCAGCATTTCTCATGATGTACTCTGCATATAAGTTAGATAAGAAGGGTGACAATATACAGCCTTGACAATATACAGCCTTTTCCTATTTGGGACCATGGGACATAGCCCCCCAAAAAAGAGTATATGTGGTGAATCAATGACTACATCATTGGGATTTCCTCCATTGACTAGCTTTGTAAGACGTGTCCTGTTGATGTGAGGATGGGAGGGTGAGAACGGAGGAGACTGAAGGAGGGAAGGGTGCAGCCCGTGGGGCCATGCAGACGGCTGCCCGCGGTGACACAGGGTTCGATACTCAGAGCCAAAAGCCAAGGAAGAGAAGGTGATGACTTCTGGTTCTCCCAGGTGAAGACGCCTCTGCCCCCCAGCAGGCTCTCCAGGGAAAACAGTGGAGGGGCCTGCACCCCTTCTGTCTCGTTTCACTCTCATCCCTCCAGGATCTGGTCCTCCTCCACCCTCAGAGTCTCAGCCCTCAGAAAGGTGTTTGACTTTAGCACCTGCCTTTCCATGTTTTTCCAGAAAGAGGGTCAGACTGGAGTGCAGGAGATATGAAAGAGGCCAAGTGTCCCCTTCCAGCCTGAGTCCTGGAGCTAATGCAAGGCTGCACAGTGAGCCCTGCGTTTTCCTTTCCTTTTTTTTTTTTTAATGTATTTATTTATTTATTTGGCTGCACTTGGCCTTAGCTATAGCACTTGGGATCCTTAGTCGTGGCCTGGGGGATCTAGTTCTCCGACCAGGGATGAAACCCAGGCCCCCTGCATTGGGAGCTCGAAGTCTTAACTGCTGGACCAGCAAGGAAGTCCTGAGTCCTGCTTCTTCTAACACCAGGAGAAACAAACTGTGTTGAGGGATTCTTCGGCCTAGAAAAAGGTAGTATCCCAACAGAAGCTTAGGATGTTTCTGACAAATTATTAGAGATCATTTGATACAGAAAAACCCCCAAACAAAAATGTGCCAAGAATTTCAGTTGAACCCACTTATTATTATAGTCCATTTTCCCTCGCTCCTCTTTGGCAGCCACATAAACTATAGTTGAAGTGAAAAGTCTTTGAGGACAAAGATCAGCCAGATTAGGGTTATTTCAGCTGTTTCCCAGCTGTCTGGGGTGTTTTCATTTCTCCCTGGTCTGAGTCTGATGGCAATGATGGTTCCCGGCCATCACAGACCCCATGGCCCTGAGTGAGAGGCTTAGGGACCGGAGCACAGGCCTCAACAGGCACCCCAAGGGGCCCTCTCATTGGTGGAGGCAATGTGGGGTGACAGGCCACTGCCACTCAGACGGTTATTTCAAAATCAAGAACAGGGAGAGGCAGGCTGCTAAAAACCGGGACCAGCCAGGTTGGGCCATCCCCACATGAAGTTACAAAACCAACGCTGGGCTGGCGTCAGGCATCCGAGGTGTGTCTTCCAGATCCCTGATTCCCTCTGGCCTAGACTCCCTCTACCCTACTTCTGCTCCCCGTCCAAAGGTTGGGGCTCGCCCTAATGCCTGGAGCTGCAGATAGACTTGCTCACATGGATTGTGACACTGTCTTTGGACAGAAAGCCAGCTGGGCACTGGTGGAAAGGTCGGAGAGCAGTGAGATGCTGTTCTCGGAGGGAGAGTAGTCTTTTCTTTTGCTGTTGTTAACGTTTGGTTATTTCTTTGGCCACACAGCAGTCTTCGTTGTAGCATACGGGATCTTTAGTTGAGGCCTGTGGGGATCTGGTTCCCTGACCAGGGGCTGAACCCAGGCCCCCTGCATTGGGAGCACAGTGTCTTGGCTGCGGGACCACCAGGGAAGTCCCAGGACAGCAGTCTTGCATCAAGATCTTATTTTCCCTATCCAGGGTATGAACCTAGCCGCCAGCCCACCAGGAGCTAGAGGCTAGAAGCAAAGTTCCTTGATTTTTACCCCTTCTGAAACTAAGAATGTTTCAAGGTGGCAAAACTGTAAAACAAAGACAAAGTTTATTACTAGGGACACTGCATACATATGGGAGAGCGCACAGTGAAACAGTTTATTCTTTTCTGTCAGAGGCAAGGCAGAGACACCCACCCAGACAGGAGTGTGGGGATCCTGAATAAGGAGCGCAGTAAAGAGGCAACACAACACTTTGTACAGGACAGTCCTTGCAGGTTTTTGCCGACATGTGGCCAATTAACTTGTTTCTTTCTCCATACCTGACTGGTTCTAGGAGCCTCGTCAAGATGCTTGCACAATCCCACTGCAGAGGCCTATGGGTGCATGTGCAGACTTATTATGGGGTGGAAGCCCCTCCCTTCCCACCCCCAAGAAGCCTCCCTGTGCCTGTGCAGACAGAGAAGTCTGCCTTGACCTCGGGCACGGGCACGTCTCTGCACTTTAGCAGAGCTCAGTTTCTGCCACTAGCTTTGTCCTTGGAGCGTCTGGGTGAGAACAAAGCTAGGATTTTATTCCACTTGATGAACACCAGGTGTCCAGCCCAGGGGACCATCTATCTCCTACCTCGATGCCAGCCTGGGAGGAAGGGCAGCTGTAGGGGGACTTGGGGGGGACTTGTGGGGTAGGGGCTCTCCGCTGCAGCTCTGCTCTCTAGGCCAGAAAACAGTGGGTTGTTCCCTCCCTGTGGGGGGGAACCTGAAGAAGACTAACTGGACCCTTCTTTGTTGCTTTTAGTTTGGTTTTGTTTTTATTAGTTTTACACATACACGTTGTTATGTTGTTGTTCAGTCACACAGTTGTGTCCGACTCTGCAATCCCATGGACTGCAGCATGCCAGGCTTCCCTGTCCTTCACTTCACAGAGCTCTAACTCATGTCCGTTGAGTCCATGATGCCATCCAACCATCTCATCCTCTGTCGTCCCCTTCTCCTCCTGACTTCAATCTTTCCTAACATCAGGGTCTTTTCCAGTGAGTCAGCTCTTCAAATCAGGTAGCCAAAGGATTGGAGCTTCAGTTTCAGTGTCAGTCCTTCCAGTGAATATTCAGGGTTGATTTCCTTTAGGATTGACTGGTTCGATCTTCTTGCAGTCCAAGGGACTCTCAAGAGTCTTCTCCAACAACGTATTTGAAAGTGTCAGTTCTTGGGCACTCAGCCTTCTTTTCGGCCCAACTCTCACATTCATACATGACTACTGGAAAAGCCATAGCTTTGACTGTATAGACTTTCGTCGGCAGTGATATCTCTGCTTTTTAATATGCTGTCTAGGTTTGTCATGTTGCATATGTGTTATAGTAACATATATTTGTGTGTGTGTATGTATTTATTTATATATGAATGTCAAAGTTGCATTTCACACTCTTGTCAGAAAATTTATAGGAAAAAAATATGAACTGGTTTGGTTAAAGATCATGAGGCAACACACTGGTTACATCCTGCACCTTTGAAAGTCAGTTAAGCCAGGTGGGCACCTTATTTAAACATTCTGCTCAAGGAAGATAACACTTGGGGCTTCCCTTGGTGGCTCAATAGTATAGTAAAGAATCCGCCTGCAATGCAGGAGGGGTAGTTTTGAGCCCTGGATTCAGAAGATCCCTGGAGAAGGAAATGGCAACCCACTCCAGTATTCTTGCCTGGAAGATCCCCTGGACAGAGGTGTCAGGCAGGCTACAGTCTGTGGGGTTGCACAGAGTTGAGCACGACTGAGGGATGAGCACGCAGGCACATGAGATAACATTCACCATTTTCACCATCTATAAGTCCATAGCTTGGCTGCATCAGGAATACTCACAGGGTCTTACAGCCATCACCACTGTCCACCCCCAGAACCTTTCCATCCTCTCGAAACTGAAACTCTCCACATGAAGCACCAACTTCCTCGACCTCAGCCCTGGGACCCCCATCTGCCGGAGTCCAGCTCCAGCAGCCAGGGAATCAGCCTGAACCGATGAGCGGTGTCCGCGAAGAATGATGTAGCCTCTGACTAGAGGTGCGGGACTACATGTTTATTTCAAGCATCAGGTCTTCTTTTATACTCTGACAAAAGCATTAGGTCAGAGGTTTGACATTTTCAGCTCCCCTTCACCCAGATTTATTGTCTCACTGTTGCCCTTCAAACAGAGTTCCTGCTTCAGCATTCTCTCAGAATCGTGTTTACCTGTGATTACATCGTAACTCATGCTGATGTCTGGGCTGTATACCACATTCCTCAGTTTATTTCTTATCTTTCTAAATCCTCTTTGCCCCTAGCATCCTAAGCTCACTATCTCCTAAAAAGGCTTTTAACTATTCTTAATTATTCCTAAACCCTAAACTCAGAAAACTTCCTTTCCCATAAACATTTCCCTCACAAACAGGTCTCAGATAACAATCCTTCCCATGGCCTCAAGCTGTGGCCTACATGCTCATCCTGGGACATTCTTTGTAAAAATACTTGAATAAATGTCAATGGTTACTTTATAGATTTTTTTCTGGGCACAACTGCAGAAGGCTTTGTGCTTTCTGATGCTTCTCTCAAGAACAATAAGCACCTTAACATTTTTTCCAGCCAACTCAACCGAAGAAAGGAAAGAACAAGTCAGAATCTGACCTCCATCCACTTTTTGCCTTTGCGAAGGTGATTCCTCTGGGGACCTGGGAGAGGCGGACTCCCTCAGACCTGTTCTGCTGGGACGGCTCCTCTGTGTTGTTCAAATTTCACAGCTCATCTTCCATCAGCTTGACTCTTGTTTTCCTGCTGGGGACTCTGACACTGGAAACAGACAACCAACTAAGCTTCCTTGGCCCCGGGGCTTCCCTCTTACCACCCTAACATATACGTAAATACCTTTGCCAGAGTGGACATTTTCCAGTGCTTTTTCCTGCCTGTCCACCTCATGATTGGAGTGTTAACAGCTACTCCTGAGAATTTCCTGGTGGTCTAGTGGTTAGGACTCTGTGCTTCCATTGCAGGGGACACGGGTTCCATCCCTCGTTGGGGAACTGAGACCCCATCTGCCGTGCAGTACAGCCAAAAAGTAAAAGAAAACAAAAAACCAGCTGCTCATGGCTCACACTGCTAAGGGCTTCCCAGGTGGCGCTAATGGTAAAGAAAAGTGAAAGTGAAGTCGCTCAGTTGTGTCCGACTCTTTGCCATCCCATGGACTGTAGCCTACCAGGCTCCTCTGTCCATGGGATTTTCCAGGCAATAGTACTGGAGTGGATTGCCATTTCCTTCTCCGGGGATTTTCCCGACCCAGGGATCAAACCTGGGTCTCCTGCATTGTAGACAGACGCTTTACCACCTGAGCCACCAGGAAATTCCTGGTGGTAAAGAACCCATCTGCTAATGCAGGAGGCATAAGAGATGCGGGTTCCATGCCTGGGTCAGGAAGATCCCCTGGAGGAGGGCAAGGCAACCCACTCCAGTATTGTTCTTGCCTAGAGCATTCCAAGGACAGAGGAGCCTTGCAGGTTACAGTCTGTAGGGCCAAAAAGAGCTGGACACACTGAAGTGACTTAGCACA
The DNA here is from genome assembly GCF_001704415.2 of Capra hircus. Lineage (NCBI taxonomy): Eukaryota > Metazoa > Chordata > Mammalia > Artiodactyla > Bovidae > Capra > Capra hircus. Next base: position 107,088,964 of record NC_030812.1, on the reverse strand, counting down.
CACAACTCTCAGTAGGACCTGAGCTGGGACTATGAGGATGGAGGGCCTGCACTGTCTTCCCACATCAGGAACCCGAAGAGGGCAGGCCTCTGCTCACCTTCCTCTCCAAGTACAACAGGCTTTTAAAACATGCTGTCTGTTTGCTTGCTCTTTGTAATTATTATTTTTAAGTAGTATGTTCAGATAGTTAAATATACACATAGTAACAGCGTGTGGTGAAAATAAGCCCCTCCCCACCCCGAGCCCATGTCCTGGTCCCCTCCCAGCCATCGTCTTTCCAGAGACGTTCACAGGTAACAAGCACATGGGTGTCTTTTTACACGAAAGATTTCACTTCATGCCCAATGCTCTGAATTGTGCTCTTTGAAAAAGTACATAAAAGTCACATATGAAAAGCTCCCACCACCCAGTGCTGATAAAAACTCATCTTTGCTGTTTCCTTTTTTCCTTTATATAAAAGAAGTAAAATGTTACAGATAAAGTTGAAATATTCTGTAACCCTCATAGACAATCCTCTTCCCGGCTCCTTACCCCAGAGCTGAACATTGTCATTTATTTATTTCTTTCAGTAATTTTGTATGTTTCACATGTAAATTTATATCTGGCTGTGAACAACACATAGTATCATTTTGTGTGATTTTCCAGTTCGCATAATAACCATGTTTAATACCCATTCCCATTGACAGGCACTTAGGTCCTTTCAGACTTTTACTCCCCAGATAATGCCACAGGAAACTTCTTGCACATACATCTTTGTACACACATGTGAACATATGAATAGGATAAACTTGTAGAAGTGTGGTCACTGGATCAAAGCATACAAGCATTTTATTTTTAATTTACTTTTCAAATTTTAATTGATATTAACTTGTTTATTTTTGGCAACCCCAGCACATGTAGGATCTTAGTTTCCCATCTAGGAACTGAACCTGTTGCCCTCTTCACTGGAAGCATGGAGTCTTAACAATTGCGCCACCATGGAAATCCCAGGATATGTGCCTTTTACATTTTGATAGATTGTTCTGAGGAGGTGGTGCTTTTTACTCCCAGCAGCAATGCATGGAGTACCTGTTTGTTCCCTTCCTCTCCCATAGAGCAGCGCATCAAATTTGCTCATCATTACTCATCTATTAAGGATTTCCCAGGGAGTTCAGTGGTAAAGAATCCACCTGCCAATACCAGAAACTCGAATTCTATCCCTGGGTTGGGAAGATCCCCTGGAGAGGGACGTGGCAACCCACCCCAGCAATCTTGCCTGGAGAATCCTATGGATAGAGAAGCCTGGTGGGCTACAGTCCATGGGGTCACAAAAGAGTTGGACACAACTAAGCAACTAAACAATGACAGCAAGGTCATCTATTAGGTGGAAAAATTATATCTCCTATAGTTTGAACTAACACTTCATTTGCTATAAATGAGGTTAATCACGTCTTCATGAGTTTGACCGTCTCTCCTCTGAGGTGGCTGGAGGACAGCAACCAAAATGGGGGAGGTGGTCTGGCTGGAGCCCCTACAAAGCCAGGTCTTTAACGGCGGGGTGTGGCAACTCCCCCCACCAGACCAGACGGCCACACCTGGGGGCTGGGAGCAAAGAGGGCCTTTACCCCAGAGGGCTCTAGCCTAAATGGCTTTGTCAGGAAAAATGCAGATTTCAGTCAAGGCAAGAAGGAGTAAGAATGTTTTCTGTCCATGGAATTCTCCAGGCAAGAATACTGGAGTGGGTAGCCTTTCCCTTCTCCAGGGGATCTTCTTGACCCAGGGATTGAACCCGTGTCTCCTGCATTGCAGGTGGATTCTTTACCATGTGAGCCACCTGGGAAGCCCAAGAATGTTTTGGGAAAAGCCATTCACAGCTGTGTAAGACTGTGTTTCCCAGGAATCTTCTGGGTGCTTTCCTTTTTTCCCAAAGTTGGGTTTTCCGTAAGTGAATGAATCTTAGGCTTCATGGTCTCTTTCTTGTATTGGAAGGCCTTGTATGTCATTTGTAATTTTAAAAATTGCTGTGCCCCACCCCCCGACACACACACACACACACCCCGCCGGCCCGCCATTCTGACTGCGTAAGCTTTCAGCCTCACGAAGCTCTTTCTACCTCTGCTTAGAATTCTACTAGTCCCAAGATGTCATGTCCAGCCTTCGAACTGTGGTTAACACTGTTATATGGAGTGTCTAGAGACTGTTAAGAAGGTAGGTCATAAATGTCCTCTTCACAAGGAGAAAAGGTTTTCTTTTTAAAGTCTCTAGGAGGTGATAGATTGTTCTTTTTTTTTTTTTTTTTTTTTTGCTGCACTGCTCAGCTTGTGGGATCTTTGTTCCCCGACCAGGGATCAAACTTGGGCACCAGCAGTGGGAGCGCAACATTCTAACCACTGGACCCCCAGGGACTCTTGAGATAATGGATTTACACTAAGCTCATCATGGTCATCATCTCAGAATATGTGTAAGTCAGGTGCTGGTCCCCTAAAACTTAGTGAGTCAGTTACATTTTAAAAAAATAAAAAATAAAACTGAAAGAAAAAAAAAAAAGAAAAAACAAATAAAGCATTTCCCTACATGCAATGCAAACAAACAAGCAACACCAAGACAAAACAAAACAAAAACCCCAAACAAAAACCTCCATGTTCTGATTTCTAAACAATTTCACTTCCCCTGTTCTGTTAAGAAGTGAGCAGACACAGTAAGAGGTCCCCACCCCGCCCCGGGAGTGAAGTTTGTTCTCAATGTTTCTGTCCTAGATGGTATCTGAAGGCATGGATGTGACCTCAGCAGAGGACCCAGGCACCCAGTCAGTATTCTCCAGCTCAGAAAGAAGAGCAGGCGCATGCGGGCAGGACGTGTCAGGGCCAGGGGCACAGGATGTGTTCCTCCGGGCAGGTTTGGACCAGCCCACCCTGCATGTTCATGTTCTGAGTAAGCGCTGGGACACTTGCAGGGTGTCTGCCAGCTTGCAGGGTGACACCCCGCTCACTCCCTCTCCCAGGGAGCAGAATGTCCCCGTCTGATGAATGGGCATTGTTCTCAGGGACTTGGTAAGTCAATTGTTTAGAGTTAGAAGGCATTTCCCCAGATAAACAAGGGAATGTGTGAGCTTTGCTGTTCAGGGCATCTGTAGACAACTGCTTGCCTCACTGAAATCAAGGCCAGGATGATGGTAGCAGAACCACCACCCTGAGTAAAGACCTGCTTCTCAACTTGTATCCTCTGTGACTGTGGAGCAGTCCCAGGTCTGGGCCCTCCACGTGGCTGCGTGGCCTGGGGTGTAGGCAGCGAGGAGACGGGGCTCTGAGTGGGTGGCCAGACCCTGTGGAGGGTGGAGTAAGGGCCTGGTTCCTTGGCCACATCTTCCAGAGGTCCAGGGTTGGGCTTGCTTCCTTGCTGCTTCTGTGCAAGGTTTCTTTGCCCTTTTGAAGTTCCCTAAGGTCCAGAAACAGCAGGAAATAGACTTAAAAAGTGGTTTCCAGACTTTCCTGTGGTTGATTCCACCTTCAAATGCAGAGGATTCAGGTTTGATCCCTGGAGGAGGAACTAGGGTCCCACTTGCCACACAGTGCAGCCAAAAAAAATTTTTTTAATATATTTTTTTAATGACTTCTTTTGGAAGAGCACAGTGGTCCCCTTCTCAAGAAAGATCAAAGTCAACCTAGAGAAGAACGGTGAATTTCTGGGTATACGAAAAGCCAAACGAATCCAGATTAGATTCCTTGCATTTTCGATTGGCTCTGATCAAGTACGTGCATGCATCCTCAGTCATGTCTGACTCTTTTCGAATCCCGGACTATAGCCCACCAGGCTCCTCTGTCCATGGGATTCTCCAGGCAAGCGAACTGGAGTGGGTTGCCATTTCCTCCTCCTGGGGTCTTTCCAACCCAGGGATCGAACCCTCATCTCCTGCATTGGCAGGCAGGTTCTTTACCACTGAGCCACCTGTGAAGCCGCAACTTTGACTGAGAGATGATTCCAAAGATCTTACATGTCATAGTTGTGTGCTTTTTAAAAACCATGTTACCTTTGATCTTGCCTTGATACAAGTACCAATATCTCAGCCTTTAAAAAGACCTTATGGGACTTCCCTGGGAGTCCAGTTAAAACTCTGCACTTCAACCACAGCAAGCACGGCTTTGATCCCTGATCTGGGAATTAAGATCCCACATGCCGCACTGTGAAGCCCAAATGTATAAAGAAAAAAATAAACTAGGCCACAGTGAACTTTCTACACATGTATTTTAAAAAATCATAAAATTTTAAAAAATAAGACTTAATGTTTTACAGAAAGCTTTCATAGCCTCTATCTTATCTGAAGGAAATATATTATGGTGGCTCAGATGGTAAAGAATCTGCCTGCGATGTGGGAGTCCCAGGTTCGAACCCTGGGTTGGGAAGATCCCCTGGAGAAGGGAATGGCTACCCACTCCACTATTCTTGCCTGGAGAATCCCATGGACAGAGAAGCCTGAGACACAGTCCATGGGGTCGAAAAGAGTCAGACATGACTGAGCAACTAACACATATTATGATCCCTGTTTTATTGCTAAGGGAACTGCCTGAGATGACTTGGCCCATCCTCTGCACCAAACCTGAGCCTGTCCTGGTGTGTGTGGTTAGCTCCCCTGAGGGAGGCAGGCCTCACAGTCCTGTAGCTGAAATGAGTCTCCAGGGAGTATCTGGTTTTCAACCTGTCTCCAGACACTACTAAAGTTCCCCAAACATCTCAATGCCCCTTATTTCCTTAAACTTCTCTGGGGAGTGAAATCTATAACTCTCAGTTACCTATCCTGGTGACAAATAGTTTCTTTCTGCTTAGAAAGATAGCCTTTATTTCCACTTTGGTTCTTTTTGTTACCAAAAAAAAAAAAAAAGTCTATTTGGCCAAGAGAGTGTTTTGGTTTTTTTCATTTTTGTTTTTTAACCACTTTGTGGGGAATACACAATAAGGGGCTCAGAAAACAAGCCAGGGATCACTGGGTCAGTCCACAGCACACCTAAATACCAGCTAAGAGTGGGAGTGGGCACACTGCTCAAAGTTCTTGCCTGTCTCTGTGGCAGCCGAGCTTCACAAAGCCCGCCTCGGAGCAGGAAGCACTGGATAACAAACCAAAGCCTGGAATCCAGGGCTGCATCCAGGGCTCTTGCACAAGCCAAGAGCAGAGCCGGGCCGGAATTCTGGTGTCTGACTCTGGGGTTAAGAAGCAAGTCCCTATCTTACAGGGTCACACTGACCTGTAGCTTAACAGAATTTTTATCTGGAAAAGCCCTCAATTTGTGGCCAGACTCAGGACTGGTAGAAGCAGAAGCAGAGGTGACCGCAGGGGCTTTCTTTAGCGAGAACGTGACATCCACGTGCTGGCTGGCGGCCTCTGCTGGCTGGTCCCTGGCCAGGGTGGGCGGAGGGCATGCAGTGGCCAGCTCTGCCCTGCCCAGACCTATGTGGGTACTGGCATCCACAGAGGCTCCTCTCGGGCTGCTGTCCCCTGGACTGGGACCAGCTGAGCGCCCCTTCAGTGCACATTGTGTCCTCTGGGTTTCTCCAAAGCTAGACGGGCCCATGATGAAGCCAAGCTCAAGGCTCAGGTCTGCCTCCAAGAAATGCCCTCCTTATCTGGTCATCCAAAGGGGTCCAACTGACCATAGCAGAGGTTAGAAACAGGTCTAGGAAGTTATTATCCGTTCACACGTCTTACGAAGGAGGAGGCTTTGGGGACAGACTGTACTGATTTTAGTTTCTTGTGTGTGTGTGTGTGTGTGTGAGCTCAGTCGTGCCTGACTTTCGCAACCCCATCCACTGTAGTGTGCCAGGCTCCTCTGTCATGGGATTTCCCAGGCAAGAATACTGGGATGGGTTGCCATTTCCTTCTCCAGGGGATCTTCCTGGTCTAGAGATCGAACCTGTGTCTCTTACGTCTCCTGCATTGGCAGGTGGGTTCTTCACCATTAGCGCCACCTGGGGAGATGCTATCAGGAAGGCCCAATGTCCGCTCGTGCAGAGTCAGTTTTGAGTGCCTAGACACTGACTTCTAGCAGGCTGATGCCCTTCACGCTTTTAAACCCAGCTCTTCTGCAAACAGCTGTCTCCCCTGTGTGCAAGGCAGATTCTCTGAGCCCACAGCCCTGCACAGCTGGTCCTCTTACCTTAGGTTGAGGACAGCCTTGTGCCTCCATCAGAAGAAATTTCCCTGCTCACCCTCCTCATCCTAAATTCATGGTGGTCTGAGGGGCAGATCAGTGCGCACATCTGAGGCTCAGAAGGAAACAGGCCCCTCTTACTTCACATCCTGGGATCACTCAGAAACCCACCAAGGGGACAGAAGGGCCCCTGGAGTCAGTCAGCATCAGCTAGCAGCTGTGTGAGTCAGAGGATGTTCCTTCGCTTCTCTGAGTCTTTCCTCCCATCCGGAACTTGTGGATAATGACACCAACCTTGCGGAGGTACCGAGGGAATTATAGATGATGTACGCAGAGCAGCTGGTACAGTCAGTCCTCTGTGGAAACTACAGTGACTCCCCACCTCTGGGATGATGACCATCAAGCAAGAAGAGCATCTGGCTGCCGGCTCGGAGGCTGACCCAAGCCACTTCCGAGCCCGAGCTCCATTATCATCACCCATGTCTCAGTGGCCCATCCCAGCTGGACTGGGCACTCCCCTCATCATCCTTCCACACTCAATTTTTAACAAATTAGTGAAATATGGGAGTTCCCTGGAGGTCCAGTGGCTGGGACTCTGAGCTCTCACTGCGAGGGACCGGGCTTAATCCCTGGCTGGGGAATTTTGTGCTGTGTGTTGTTACTAGGTCACGTTCGACTTTTGTGACCTTGTGGACTGTACCCCGCCAGGCTCCTCTGTCCATGGGATTCTCCAGGCAAGAATCTGGAGTGGGTTGCCATGTCCTCCTCCGGGGGATCTTCCCAGCCCAGGAACAGACAGCTGTTTGCAAAAGAGCTGGGTTTAATGTGTGAAGGGGATCCACCTACTAGAGGTCTCGCAGTGTGGAAAAAAAGAATTAGTAAAATCACACTGACCTGATTCTTCCCAAATGTGTTCAAATGAAACATCGAAAACTCAGCTGTTCTGCTTCCCAGAGTCTGTTTCTGGCACAAGGACCCCACGACCAGCTTTTGAACTAAAGTGTGAGTGGCAGACGCTGGGCTGGAGCTGGTGAAACAGCGACACCGTGTGGCCAGACAGGAGCGCAGCCAGGCGAGGAGCTGGGGACCTGGCCGTGGCTCAGGGAGATGGAGGTTAGGTCCCCACCAAGGAAGGAACACAGCCCCTTACATGTGCGAGTGGACTCACGTCCTTGTCCACAAACGCTCCTCTCGTCCTCAGCCCAAGACGGGAAAGCAGGACCATGAGTGCTCTCCAATCAGAAGGATGCAAGCAGGCGGCCGCAGGGCATTTGAAGACGGCAAATTCCACATTTGCCATCTCTGCTCCCAAGGGCCCTGGGAGATTTACAGGAACATCTGGCCACCCTCATCCCTCCTGGATGTTTCTTTTTGGTGAGGACTCCAGCCCTGCCGGCCAGGGGGTGCAAAGGAAGCAGCTGGCACCGTAGTCATTACCCTCAAAGGGGAATATCTTTATTTTGTTGTTGCTTTTTAATTGCTTTAAAAAATCTTTTTCTTCTTCCTCAAAGGGACGTGTCTTTACAATTTGGTTTTGGCGAGGCAGCATGCCGGACCTGATCCCCAACCAGCGATAGAACCTGAACCCCCTGCAGTGGCAATGCCCATCCCTCATCATTGGACTGCGAGGGACGTCCCAAAGGGAAGTATATTTAAATCATTAGCAGGAACTCCTGACCCTTCAAGTCGAGCTCAGGGTAAAACAGTCTACATTCTGGGACGGAACGGCAGCAGGTTTGTCACCGTGCGGGGACACCCAGACGGTGTCCAGTCTGGGGACACCTCTTAGCAGTTTTACCCCCTTAGCCCTGCGAGACAGAGAAAGGCTTCACCTCGACCCTGAAGGTTTTGAGGGAGCAGGGGCCCCCTTCACACTCGGACTGGGCTCAGGTTTTCACCCCTTTGAGGAAAGTCTCAGGACCGGCCCCACAATCACATGATGTCATGGATAAGGGACTTTGTTTGACCGTGTCCAGAGTAAACAGTTAGCAGTCTGCATGGGACAACAGCCATTTTGCTTTTTTGCATTTCTTTTCCATGGGGATGGTCTTGATCCCTGCCTCCTGTACAAAGTCACAAACCTCATTCCATAGTTCATCAGGCACTCTATCTATCAGATCTAGGCCCTTAAATCTATTTCTCACTTCCACTGTATAATCATTAAGGATTTGATTTAGGTCATACCTGAATGGTCTAGCAGTTTTCCCTACTTTCTTCAATTTCAGTCTGAATTTGGCAATAAGGAGTTCATGATCTGAGCCACAGTCAACTCCTGGTCTTGTTTTTGTTGACTGTATAGAGCTTCTCCATCTTTGGCTGCAAAGAATATAATCAATCTGATTTCGGTGTTGACCACTGGTGATGTCTGTGAAAAGAAGAGAGGAGAAAAGCAAAGGAGAAAAGGAAAGATATAAGCATCTGAATGCAGAGTTCCAAAGAATAGCAAGAAGAGATAAGAAAGCCTTCTTCAGCGATCAATGCAAAGAAATAGATGGAAAAAACAGAATGGGAAAGATTAGAGATCTCTTCAAGAAAATTAGATACCAAGGGAACATTTCATGCAAAGATGGGCTCGATAAAGGACAGAAATGGTACGGACCTAACAGAAGCAGAAGATATTAAGAAGAGGTGGCAAGAATACACGGAAGAACTGTACAAAAAAGATCTTCACGACCCAGATAATCATGATGATGTGATCATTAATCTATTACTACTACCCACCAGGCTCCCCCGTCCCTGGATTCTCCAGGCAAGAACACTGGAGTGGGTTGCCATTTCCTTCTCCAATGCATGAAAGTGAAAAGTGAAAGTGAAGTCGCTCAGTCATGTTCGACTCTTAGCGACCCCATGGACTGCAGCCTACCAGGCTCCTCCGTCCATGGGATTTTCCAGGCAAGAGTACTGGAGTGGGGTGCCATTGCCTTCTCCGGATCACTAATCTAGAGCCAGACATCTTGGAATGTGAAGTCAAGTGGGCCTTAGAAAGCATCACTACGAACAAAGCTAGTGGAGGTGATGGAATTCCAGATGAGCTGTTTCAAATCCTGAAAGATGATGCTGTGAAAGTGCTGCACTCAATATGCCAGCAAGTTTGGAAAACTCAGCAGTGGCCACAGGACTGGAAAAGATCAGTCTTCATTCAAATTCCAAAGAAAGGCAATGCCAAAGAATGCTCAAACTACTGCACAATTGCACTCATCTCACATGCTAGTAAAGTAATGCTCAAAATTCTCCAAGCCAGACTTCAGCAATACATGAACCATGAACTCCCTGATGTTCAAGCTGGTTTTAGAAAAGGCAGAGGAACCAGAGATCAAATTGCCAACATCCGCTGGATCATGGAAAAAGCAAGAGAGTTCCAGAAAAACATCTATTTCTGCTTTATTGACTATGCCAAAGCCTTTGACTGTGTGGATCACAATCAACTGTGGAAAATTCTGAGAGAGATTGGAATACCAGACCACCTAACCTGCCTCTTGAGAAATCTGTATGCAGGTCAGGAAGCAACAGTTAGAACTGGGCATGGAACAACAGACTGATTCCAAATAGGAAAAGGAGTACGTCAAGGCTGTATATTGTCACCCTGCTTATTTAACTTCTATGCAGAGTACATCATGAGAAATGCTGGACTGGAAGAAACGCAAGCTGGAATCAAGATTGCCAGGAGAAATATCAATAACCTCAGATATGCAGATGACACCACCCTTATGACAGAAAGTGAAGAGGAGCTAAAAAGCCTCTTGATGAAAGTGAAAGAGGAGAGTGAAAAAGTTGGCTTAAAGCTCACCATTCAGAAAATGAAGATCATGGCATCTGGTCCCATCACTTCATGGGAAATAGATGGGGAAACAGTAGAAACAGTGTCAGACTTTATTTTTGGCGGGCTCCAAAATCACTGCAGATGGTAACTGCAGCCATGAAATTAAAAGACGCTTACACCTTGGAAGAAAAGTTATGACCAATCTAGATAGTATATTCAAAAGCAGAGACATTACTTTGCCGACTAAGGTCCGTCTAGTCAAGGCTATGGTTTTTCCTGTGGTCATGTATGGATGTGAGAGTTGGACTGTGAAGAAGGCTGAGCGCCAAAGAACTGATGCTTTTGAACTGTGGTGTTGGAGAAGACTCTTGAGGGTCCCTTGGACTGCAAGGAGATCCAAGCAGTCCATTCTAAAGGAGATCAGTCCTGGGTGTTCTTTGGAAGGAATGATGCTAAAGCTGAAGCTCCAGTACTTTGGCCACCTCATGCGAAGAGTTGACTCATTGGAAAAGACTCTGATGCTGGAAGGGATTGGGGGCAGGAGGAGAAGGGGACGACCCAGGATGAGATGGCTGGATGGCATCACGGACTCGATGGACGTGAGTCTGAGTGAACTCCGGGAGATGGTGATGGACAGGGAGGCCTGGCGTGCTGCGATTCATGGGGTCGCAAAGAGTCGGACACAACTGAGTGACTGAACTGAACTGAACTGAACTGATGGGACAACAAGCTGGAGTGTGTCCTCTCATCCAAATACCAGCAAAGAAGCCCTTCTCACCTCCATGAACTCTGAACCCCCCGCTGAGGTCCTGGGGAAGTGGGGGGCACCGGCCAGGGGTCCTCCCAGGAACTTGGCTCAAGGACCAGTGAGGGAGTCAGAGTGACTTCCAGTGGCTGTCAGTTCGGACCATGTGGGTACCCCCCACGAGGGGCAGGGCGCAGACGGAGGGAAGCCCAGTCCGGTACGTCCCAAGGGTCTGGGACAGGTGGGATCCCTCCAAACCCTGATGTTACCTTCCTCCTTCAAGCTGGCTCAGATCAGCCTCTGTCACTTGCAGCTTTGAGAGAACAAACCACACAGACTGAAGCCAAGGACATGGTTTTCATCTTTTGTAGGCCAGTTGGTTTAAACATCTTCTCTCATGGACCATTCCTCTCAAAAACGTTTACCAAAGGAATCGGAGTGACCGTGTGAGGAGCTATTACGGGTAACAGCCAGACTTTCCTTGGTGTTGAGAAAGGAGGTTCTTCTCTAGGTACGGAAGACACAGCAGGAGACGGGACCACAGATGCCCTTAGGCAGAACCTGGTGTCATTTGTTTTTCATAACCAAATTAATTCTGCAACCCCATCCCTTCCCTAGAAACAACCTTTTCTAACATGAAACCTGTGTCTTGAGTGGCTACTGGCTCAACATCTCTCCCAGCAACTGCCTCCCTTTCTAGAGTCCCTGAGCTCTGCCTTATTCTCCCTGGCCCCAGATATTTGCTCCTTGGAAGAAAAGCTATGACAAACCTGCTAAGCCGCTAAGTCACTCCAGTCATGTCCGACTCTGTGCGACCCCTTAGACGGTAGCCCACCAGGCTCCCCCATCCCTGGGATTCTCCAGGCAAGAGCACTGGAGTGGGTTGCCATTTCCTTCTCCAATGCATGAAAGTGAAAAGGGAAAGTGAAGTTGCTCAGTCGTATCCGACTCTTATTGACCCCATGGACTGCAGCCCACCAGTCTCCTCCGTCCATGGGATCTTCCAGGCAAGAGTACTGGAGTGGGGTGCCATTGCCTTCTCCATGACAAACCTAGACAGCATATTAAAAAACAGACATTGCCAACAAAGGTGTATAGTCAAAGCTATAGTTTTTCCAGTAGTCATGTATGGATGAAAGCTGTGGTTTTTCCAGTAGTCATGTATGGATGTGAGAGTTGGACCCTAAAGAAGGCTGAGCGCCAAAAAAATTGATGCTTTTGAACTGTGGTGTTGGAGAAGATTCTTGAGAGTCCCTTGGACTGCAAGATCAAACCAATCAATCCCAAGGAAGGACTAATATTGAACCTGAAGCTCCAATACTTTGGCCACCTGAGGCAAAGAGCTGACTCACTGGAAAAGACCTTGATGCTGGGACAGACTGAAGGCAGGAGAAGGGATGGCATCATCGACTCAACGGACATGAGTTTGATCAAACTCCTGGAGATAGTGAAGGACAGGGAAGCCTGGCGTGCTGCAGTTCACGTGGGTCACAGAGAGTCGGACACAACCGAGTGACTGAAAAACAACAAGCAGATACTCCAAAGCTGGAGTTCTGGCCCTGGACCAGACATGGTGACACAGAGAAGCCAACAGAGAGCATCCCATCACCCGTGCAAATCCAAGAGCCCAGGAGGATGGATGGGGGGTAAGATGGGGGGCCAAATGTGAGGTTTAACCTCCAACCTCTGAGCTCTGTTCAGAACAGCAGAGTTAACAGCCATGGTTGATCCCTGAGTTACCTTTGGGGGGGCGGGCATACATGCGTCACCTTATTAATTCTCATGATATCCCCCATCCCTCTCACCCAGACCAGGGCTCTGAATGATCCCCGTCCCCTCACCCTCCTGTGTGTGTGTGTGCACCATGCAGCAGGTTTCCGAGGACTGGATCAAAACTAAAAAGGAGCCACGTATCCAAATAAGGAAAGAGATACAAGCTTCAGTGGAGGGTGTTTAATGTCGGAGGGAGCTACATCCGGGGCAGAGCCGAGCCCATGCCAGGAGCTGGCCCCGGCCTGCCCTGGCCTCCCTGGACAGGGAGGGCCAACGGAAGTATCAGAGCATCTGTTCCCAGCGGTGCGGGAGCCCTGTGCGACCACCTGACTGGGCACCACCTGGCTTTCTGCAGCTCGGGCACAGATGCTGTGGGAGCCGAGGTGGGAGCCCGCGAACCCTGGAGTAAGAAAATCTCTCGCTGGAAAGACGGGCCCCAGAGTCGGGGGAGGAGCTGGTTCGGCCATCAGAGGTGACAAGGGGCCTCTCCTCTTTCCTGTAACTGTGGATTCTGCAAGCACACACAGACGAATATGTGAGAAGGCACCGGGCCTCTCACGGAACTGGTCAGTGTTCTGCTGGAGACCAAGAAGATGCCAGGGGTGAGGCTGAGTTCCCGTCACCATCCAAGGGGCTGCCTAGCTTAGCAGCTAGGGTCGCAGGGCCGTCACCCACCCAACAAGGACTCCAGATGCCATCCACTTCTCCCTCCAAGCACCCTCTCTGTCCTCAAGGCCTCGTCGGGTAGGCCATGAACATTCCCAAGCCCCCACCTCTAGAGAGGCCCCGCCAGGGCAGGAGACAAAGCCCACGTCCCACCCACTGGGAGCAGAGACCCCCAATCCTCAAAGATCTCCACCATCTCTTAAATAAGCTTCTCCTTTCTGTTGTCTTCTTTTAATTATTTACCATCCAGCCTTTCCTTTATACAAATATAAAATATATTTATATAGATTTATATCCCATGGACTCCCGGCCCCGCTCAGAGGAGCGGGCAGCAGCCGCAGCTACTTGCAGACGAACTGGTCCACGACCTGCGTGCACTTCTTGCAGCGGACGAAGCAGCACCAGTGGAACCTGCAGTGGCAGCGCTCGGTCCGGACGCTCTTGAACTGGTCGTAGCCGCGGCCGCAGCACATGAGCGCACAGCCGTCCAGGCCCTCGGACGTCTTGTTGCACAGGCGGCCCCGCGTGCCCAGCGAGCCTGTGCTCTCGTCGCGCAGGCAGTAGTCCGGGCTGGGGTCCACGTACACCAGGTCCTCAGGGGTGGGCGGCTTGAAGCGGCTGTTGACCAGCTCCAGCTTGCCGCGGCGGGTGATGCGCATGGCGGCCGCGCTGTCGTACTTCTCCTTCAGCTGGTCCCCCACCTTGCGGAACTCGGCCAGCTGCAGCCAGCAGGTCTTGAGGCTGCAGGACCCCGAGACGCCATGGCATTTGCAGGCCACGTCTGCCGTCTTGTACACAGCCTGTGGAGGGGAGAGAGAAGAGGATGAGGAGAACGTCCCAACAAGAGATGCCCGGAGGCCGGCTCGAGTCGCCACAGGGCGAGTGCAGGCGGGGGCTGGCGGGGTGGGCATGTGCAGGGGCGCAGTTTCTCCAACCGCGTCCAGAGGTCTCTCCAGACTGAAAGGACATGAAGAGCAGCAGCACAGAGAAAACCGCAGGGAGGTGACGCCCAGTCTGATCTGCTTCCAGAACGGCACTTGCCCTTTCGCCTTTGTTGCTGTTTAGTCGCTCAGTCACGTCCGACCCCATGGACTGCAGCCCGCCAGGCTCCTCTGTCCATGGGGTTTCCCAGGCAAGAATACTGGAGTGGGCTGCCATTTCCTCCTCCAAAGGGATCTTCCCAAACCCAGGGATCGAACCCGCATCTTCTGCCTCTCCTACACTGGCAGGCAGGCCCACCAGGGAAGCTCCTTTCTGTGTTATCCAACTCTTATTACTTGAAATGTGTCATCGTTACCAGCAGGGGAAGAAAAAAAGATATTTCTATCTTGATCAATGTCTCAAACAAATAAAAACCAACAAAATGAGTCCAGCTTCTACATCATACAGAGTCCAAGACAGAAAAAAAAAGAATCAGCTGTACCAGGAGCCTACAACAGAGACCTTGTCCGGCCACAAGCTCTCTCCGATCCTGCCAAGTCCCCCAGGAATTAAACGCTCCCCTTTTCTGGGTTAAGTGGGTCATTAGCTCTGCAGAGCCGTCGGGCTCCTCCCCATAAACCACAGCACACTTGTGACAAGACACCCCCTGGGAGTGGCTGCTGATGTGAGGAAGTGGGGCGGACCCTCTGCCACGGGACAATGGATTGGGGGAGGGCGATGCTGGGAAAATAAACCCACCCAGAAGTCACTGAACCACAGCAGCGGGAGGAGACTGAACGTGGGCTACCGCAGACCCAAAGGGAAAAGCAGGAGCGGACCAGAAAGCTGCACACAAAGTGCTTTTCAGCGAAAGCATACGGACGCATTGTGTCCAGCGGCCCTGGCAGCCATCCCAGAAGTGCAGATGGTGGGATAAAGATGCAGGTCCGCCGCCCAACATTTTCTTCTGCCACAGCTATTGTCACCGACGCGGGCAGAACTCATTTGTCAAGGGCTCCTCTCAGCTTTCTTTTCAAGGGTCCCCAGATTGTGTCTTTATTCGGCAGGAACCGCTGCAGGTGCAAGCAAGAGCTTCCACACCATCAGCTCGTATTACGACTGCCCGGACTCCTCCCGATTTTTCTCTGGTGCAGGACTACCCCCACTGTCTTAGGGTGGAGACACTGAGGACCACCCAGGAGGGAGTACACCCCAACCTTGGGGCTTAAAAACGATTTAGGATGGAGAAGGCGGGCAGGCCCCTCCCCGAGCACTTGGCTGGAGGCTTGAAGGCAGAAGTGACCCCCCATTCCTACGGGCACTTCAAAGACAGCGCCTGCAGTCACCCTCTGGCTCTGATCCCCCGGGTCTGAGCTGGAGCCTGACATTCCCTGGAAATGGTCCTCGGTTTGGAGAGGGACTTCGGCACGAGGAGGAAGCATTAAGGGCCTAAAGCTGTGTACCTGGCCTAAGTGAGTGGGGGAGAAGGCAGGATAGCATCTATCTCCGCAGCGAGCAAACACTCAGGGGATCTGGGGAAAGAGAGTCGGGGAGGCTTCAGGGGAGGGACAGGAATTCCAGTAAAATGAATCTAGAAGGTAGAGAGCCACTGAGCCTCACTATTCACACGTTCATTCTCCTTCCTCCAGGAAGAAAGACATCACAGAGATAGCAATGCCTGTATTTTAGATATTTCACCATTGCTCATATATAGACCTGCCTCTTGCAAGAGAAGGGGGAGGGGATTTTGGCCTTCCTGGTAACTGAAAAAGCAATAGCATGTTCGTAAGTTTTTCTTAGTGCTCTATCTTGCCCCCAGCAGAGCCCACTCTCCCTCTTCCACATGTAACAGTGTGGCCGAGCTCAGTTACTGGCAGGATGTCACAAGGATGGGGCAGTTTTCATCTAGAAAATGCTCAGAGGCCCTGCAGTGACAAGGTGGTATCAACCCACTGCTCTGGCCTCCAGTATGTAAAATGGGGTCACTGGAGGTTCTCAAAGGCAAGAGAAGTTTCTCACAAAGTGTCCCTGACGTTTACACTGCACCAACGTGTCAGATCCTAGATAGCCTACTTAAAAAAAAAAAAAATCCAGGTGTGAAATAGCAGCTCAGGCACTTTCCCATCCCCGCCAGTACTCAGTCCTTCCTGAGGAAGGCTCTGTGTAGGTGTGAGGAAGTGGGAGGCCTGCTCCTTGGAGGTGGGATGAGAACTCGAGAGACAGAAGTTCCCCACCTGGAGCAGATGGAGGCCGGGGAGAGAGAAAGGGTTGTGAAGAGGTATGGAGCCTACAGGATGGGGGCCCAAAGACAGGGAGCAGACGGAGGAAGCCGGGGAGGGTGTGGGAAGGGCAGATGGAAGGCGCAGCAGAGATAAGGGCTGGAAAAAGCAAACAAACAATTAAGGGTGATGAAATGAGGAGCCAGCAGAAGTGGGGTCAAGATTCGACTGATAAGACCGGCTGAGGGTAGACGCCTGGTCCCCTCTGCCTCTGCAACCGAGTCAGAGAAGGAAAACCTTCCTCCCTGTGGCCTCTTGCTAGGAGGCCCAGGGGAGTTTCCTCTGCACTGACACATACACCCACCAGCTAAAGAGCAGAGCAGAGGGCCCAGGGTCCCCTGGTCCTTGGGAGCTGCAGCTGAGATGGCGAGGAACAGGAAGCCCGTCTGAAAGGCTCCACTGCCCTCCAGACACAGATACCATGGAGCACAGGGGATGCGAAGATGGTGGACGGCAACTGGGCTTCCTTGGTGTCTCAGACAGTAAAGAATCTATTTGCAATGCAGGAGACCAGAGTTCGATCCCTGGGTCAGGCAGATCCCCTAGAGAAGGGATTAGCAACCCACTCCAGTATTCTTGCCTGGAGAATCCCATGGACAGAGGAGCCTGGAGGGCCCACGGGGTCGCAAAGAATCAGACATGACTGAGCGACTATCACAACGCTTGCAGGTGGTATTTACTGGGATCTTGAAAAATGGGTAGAATTTGGGCATTTAGGAGACAAGGTGAAGACCTAACCTTTTTTGGTTTGTTTGTTTCTTTTTATCAACCAGGTTAGACGCCCAAAGACAGGCAAACAGAGGAGGTGGAGCAGATGGAAGACGCTTCACAAATAACTGGAGGAGCTGAACAGCACTGGTCTCTGAGCCCAGGTTCACAGACCAGAGCCGCGGCCTGGACTCCTGACTCACCACAGATGGGCACCCACACCTGGCTAAACAACACTCTGAACACGGACTCTGTAGAGAAGATGCTAGGCAACGACCAAGTTTAATCCCGACCTGATATCAGATAGTGACGGTGCTAAGCATCCTACCAAGACCGGGGACCCCAAGTCATATGAGAGGCAATTCCAGTCCTTTTGTTTGACATGTGCTCCTACGAAACATGAGTTAATTTTTTTTTTAATTTAATATAGAAACACTTTTTAAGACGTATATCCATATCCTATTACTGAATCACCAATGAACCAACATTAAATTTCTGAATTTATTTCTCCTCCAGAAACTGCCGTTCCTGTTTTTTTTTTCCCACTGGCTCATCTTTGGTCTCGTGAAGAACCTTGCCAGGCCCCAAACCTGGGTTTGACATGGACCTGGGTGTGGACAGCTCTCCCAGAGAGAGGTCCGTGTGCTTTCCTGAGAGGTTGGGGACCAGAAGGGTCTCCTGCCACCCAGCACTCAGGCCTCACACCTCTCTCCAGGAGGACCTGGATGCACAGTGGACACCTGACCAGCAAAAGAGAGAGCTTCCAGCTTAGCAAGCCCTCTAGCCCCGACAGAGCAGACCCTGCCCAGGAAACAGGAGCAGACCGTGTGCCCAGAGGTTGGGGGCTCCCTGAGCAGGTACAGCGGATGGGCACAGAGCTCTCCAGCAGCCGTTCAGGAAGCCTAGCGCCCCGGGGCGCTCTGCACATATGATAAAGCCAGCTCCCGAAACCTACGTGTTACTTTCCACTGAAATTGAGGCTCGGAAGCCCTTGTGTCTTATATGAGACTGATGAGCCTAGGCCTTCAAAGGCGGCCACCTTCTGCATTTCCACTCAGGTTAAAGCACACGTACAGGTAAGAATCTCCGTGGTCAGACTCATCTCTTTCTGGACCAGCCAGAAGCTGGGAGCACAGCCCAGGAACAGCTGATGGTGTAGGTATGTGTGGGGCGGGTAGGGTCCTCCGTCTGGGTGTGTATGGGAGTGAGGGTGTCTACAGTTTGGTGCGTGTGGGGAGGGGGATTACATGGTCACTGCCTATGTCCTGGTGGCCAGCAAGCCGCCCAGGTGCACAGGGGGCAGAGCCCACCCTCCAGGTACGTGTGGGGCAGGGATCGCTTACCCTCCGGCCTGCCTCGTTGTTCTGCAGGTTCATGAGCACGCGGCCCTGCTCCTCCGAGCCCTTGGCGAAGTTCTTCTCCCGCTCGCGGGCGTCCACGAACTCCTTGGCGAAGCGGTAGCCGTAGTCCACGTTGTCGCCGCAGCCGCCCCACAGCCAGTCCCGGGGCAGGTCCTTGGGCCGTGCGGCCCGGCTGCAGCCACAGGTGGACAGCTCGCCCTCACGGCAGGCGCGGCTGATAGCATTCACCACCCCGGCCGCGCTCACAGCGTAGGTGAAGGCCGTCTCCCGGCTCCCTGCAGACAGAGGGGCAGACAGACAAGGGGAGAGGTGAGGCCCTCCCCCGCACCCCCTCCCCTGCACCACCCTGGCCCGCACCAGGAACAGGGCATCTCCCACTGCCGAGGCTCCAGGGTTAGAAAGCACCTGGACCAAGAACCCAAGTGTCCCTTCAGCGCCAGCCAGCACCTCATCCCATCTGGATAACTTTACCCACCGGCACCTTCCTATCAGGCCAGCCTGAATGGACCAGAGAGTGGGATTAACACATTTGTGGACCAGCCGGAAGGAGGCTGAGGAGGGATCACGGGACCTGCAGTGCGACTCCAACCTGGCATTCATCTCTCCCTCACAGACCTGCTTCTCACCCTCCACAAGTCACACATCTGTCTGTCTGTGGCTGCATCACCTAGGTAAACTCACACACCTGTCTACAGCTGCATAACCGAGGTCAACTCACACACCTGTCTATAGCTGCACCCCCTAGCTAAACAGCAGCCAAGACCAGGAGTAGAAATAAGCCAGTATCACAACCGACCAGAATCATCCCAGCCACTTCCCTCTGTCTCCAAGGTCCCCACTGCCTCCCACCCAGCAGCGCTGGGGCACAGACGCTCGGCACAGTCTCTCTAAACGTCCAGATCATTTCCTGTAAAGAATCCATCGCTAAGGCGAACCACTTAAAGGGCCGTATGATGTATGCTCTACTTCAATAAAAACGCTTATAAAAATAATACTTGGCCCCCAGAGACACGCAAATCAAAATCAAAGGCATCACTTCACACCCTCGAGGAAGGCTGTCATCCAAAAGGTGACTAGTGACAAGTTGATGAGAACATGGAAAAACCGGAAGCCTCATGTGCTGCTGGTGGGAACGTTTGATGGTGCAGCTGCTTTGGAGAACAGTCTGGCAGCTCCTCAAAAGGTTAAACGTAGAATTACCACGTGACCCAGCAACCCCAACACCTAAGAATATAACCAAGATAAACGGAAACGTGTGCACAGAAAAACCTCTACGTGAATCTTCATCACAACATTATTGATACTATCTAAAAAGGTGGCAACAACCTATAATGACCATCAATGACACAGATGAATGGGTAAACGGAAGGTGGTATTGTACATGCAGTGAAATAGTATTCAGCCATGAAAAGTAATGAGGTAATGGGGACAGGCTCCAGCATGGATGAACCTTGAGGTATTAACGCGAAGTGAGCACTTCACATTTTGTATTGGACAGACCCAAAAGGCCACAGATGAAATGTCCACAGTGTGAACTTTCATACAGACGGAAAGATAAGTGTTGTCTGGGGTTTGGGGAGGAGGGAGAAGACATGGAGCACACCCACGAACAGGAGTGCGGTGTCTCCATAGGGCTGTGACAACGTCCTGGCTGGTTGTACAGCCTGCTGAATGTACACGGGACTGCTACACTTTAAAATGCCGTGCTGTATGCAATGTGCATTATATTTAGTAAAATCATCATGAGAAATAATAAATCATATTCATATGGACTCAGACATGGAGACAGGTGTTCTTAGCAAGGAACTGAGATTCAGTCCTGATTTCAGTGAGGGAACTGGGCAGAATCTTCTTTTTTTTGAAAATGAAATAAAATTTTCAACTTTTTAAACATTCGAAACAATTAAAAAATTTTAAACATTAAACAAATTAACCTTTTTGAAAATTAAAAATTTTTCTTCTGTTTGGCCGCACTGCATTGCATGCAGGATCTTAGTTCCCTGACCAGGGATCAAACCTGTGCCTCCTGCAGTGGAAGCGTGAAGCCCTAACCACTGGATCACCAAGGAAGTCCCTTTTTTTATAAAAAATTACTTTAATTGGGCAGACTCTTCTGCTCCCCATGTCCCCCTCTTCTGAGCCTCCGGGGTCAAAGGTGGCCATCCCACAACCTTGTCTTGGCAGGTGGTGAGGCAGGCAGTCTGAAGTCATTGCTACATCCAGTGTGATCTGCCACCTGGCCTTACTTCTGGATGGTCGGGCAGGACACAGCGAAGTTTGCAACCAGAACACACGGGGCAAATCAGTTTTGCTCCTTAAAGCAGGGGCCGACTTCTGGTCAGATGCGGAGCAGAACAGTACCAGGAAAGCCAGGTGATAGAGGAAGCCACACGGGACCAGCGGTCGGGACTGACATTTGAACCCCTGTGAACTTCGGCCAGAGTCAGGATCTATGGGTCTAGGGAATCAGACTGTGTGAGTTCCCAGGATGGTAAGATGGCCAAGAGGTCTTTGGGAGCGGGGCCTGGACCCCCCTTTGAGGGAGTCATGTCTGAGAAATCTTCTTAAAACGGGCCTTGGCACCCTACGTGGCAGCCCGGGACAGATACCATCTGAAGCTGGACCAGACCTACACTCTGTCTGTCAGGAGCACTGCTTTACAACCTGCCTTGGAGAATCGGGGCCTTCCCTGGTTGAGATGGGAAAGAATCTGCCTGCAATGCAGGAGACCCGGGTTTGATCCCTGGGTCGGGAAGATCCCCTAGAAAATGGAACGGCAACCCACTCCAGTATTCTTGCCTGGAGAATCCCCTGGACAGAGGAACCTGGCAGGCTATAGTCCACGGGTCACAAAGAGTTTGGACATGACTGAGCACCTAGCACTAACACTTGGGAGAATCATATTGGGTGCCCAAGGCCACCCAGCCTGTCTGTGTTAAATGACACTAATCACCAGAATGTTCCTTCCCAGAACAAGCTGCAAGATGACTTCCTACCACTTCCCTCTGCTGGAGCTAATCCCTCCTGCATCTGACAGCCCTTCAGTATTTGAAAACAACGAATATGCCTTTATGTTTTCCCCTTTCCAAGTTACATATGTCTGATTTCCTTTTTTTTCTTTTTTAGTAAACACACTTTGCAGAGCTGAGTCACCCTTCTCAGAACTGCCTTTAAAAACAATGTTTCTGCAGCTGAGTGTTTACTGCAGACAACAGGGCTCTGAGGGTCCCAGCCCACCATGTAGCTGGTGACTCACCCACCGGTGAATCCGCTTGGCATCTCTCCCGGTCATTCTGCCTCCTTTGTTTCGGAGCATCACTGGGCCTGGAGTGCAGGCAACCCCGCCCTACTGGGGCAGCATGGGAGTCTCAGGTGAGTCTCGGAACAGACCTCATGCTGCTCTCAGCAAGCAGGGAACTGGGGACTTCGGAGTGGATGAGCAATGTGGGGACATCTCTATGTGTGTGCTTAGTTGCTCAGGTGTGTCTCACTTTTTTCGACCCTTGTGGACCGTAGCCCACCAGGCTTCTCTGTCCACGGGATTCTCCTGGTTGTCCTGCAGCGCAGGCAGATTCTTCACCATCTGAGACATCAAGGAAGCCCATGTGTGAAACAATTCAGGGGATAAATGCTGATAAACCAGCAGCCATGGAGCTCCTGAGAGATGGTGCATCTCCGCCAACAGGGAGACAGCGGGACGACATCACGCCCTCTGTCCCACAGCTGCCCAGCCTCCGGGTAGGTGCCTCCAGGTGAAGGGCCTGGTGCCCTCTGGGGCGCTCTGCTGCCCTCTGGTGGTGGATGCTTGTAGTAGCTCTAAGGGGAGGTTCAACGCCAGACACCGGGAGAGGACCAGTTAGAACCCAGCCTCCGCCCACCTTCCCAGGCAGCATAAGCCTGCAGGGAAGGTGCAGAAGGGGACAGTGACAACAAGGACAACAGCAGTGTTCCGTCTGTGACAGAACAGGGCCAGAGACTGGTGTCCGCTTTCACTGGTGAAAGCGTGTGTGTGTCCAGCTCTTTGCGACCCCCTGGACTGTAGCCCGCCAGGCTCCTCTGTCAGTGGGTTTCTCCAAGCAAGAATACTGGAGTGGGTAGCCATTCCCTTCTCCAGGTATCTTCCCGACCCAGGAATCAAACTTATGTCTCTTACCTCTCTGGCACTGGCAGGCGGGTTCTTTATCACTAGTACCACCTGGGAAGCCCTCCCCACACAAACTGGCACACTCCACAGAGATTATGGTCCCGACACCCCTTCTCCCCTAAAGCAAAGCCTCACTTTTTTGGTCTTCACGTGACAAAACTACATGAACTGAACAGAATCTGGCCAATGTCAGGCATTCACTCGGTCCCAAAGAAACACTAGCTCCCTGGCAGTGATTATGGGGTGCCTCTCTATACCTTTCACGAGGAAGAAAAATTGATGGGGGGGGGGCATAATTCTTGAGGTATGAGCCTACGGTGTTCCCCTCTCTGCCGGCTGAGAATTAAAGTCACCTTCTTATTTCCTCCAAATTCTGTCTCCGTATTTTTTATACAGCTTTGGTGGGCAGAGGAAGCCAAGATTTTGGCCTGCAACATACCTGGGCCATTCTAGTTTCTTCACCTGAGATACAGTGGGCAGGGAGAACAGCTGACCCAGATACCCACCAGGAAGAAATGACTATTTGAGAAGAACTGATAAAGAGTGCCTTGGACTGTAAGGAGATCAAACCACTCAATCCTAATGGAACTCAGCCCTGAATATTCATTGGAAGGACTGATGCAGAAAGACTGATGCATTTCAGAAGATGCTGATGGCATCTCTGGCTCAATGGACATGAGTCTGAGCAAACTCCAGGAGATAGTGAAGGACAGAGAAGCCTGGCGTGCTGCAATCGATGGGATCGAAAAGAGTTGGACACGACGGAGTGACTGAACAAGGATAAACTATGAATGAAGCCCACCTGACTCCCAGGTCCATTCTTTTGGGAAAGTTGCCCAGGAGGAGGGTTACAGGAACTCATGAGCACTCCTTTCACAGACTTCAAGCTGATATTCAAAGGAGAGAAGCAAGGTTCCAAGTGTGCTGCCCCGACCTCACTTTCTCCGCGTGGGCCAGGTGCAGGGGCTCCACAACAGAAGCGCAGAGAAGCCTGAGCTGCCCTGCTCACTGCCTGCCAGAAACGCAGCCTAGGGGGACTCCCGAAGGTCGCCTTTAGGGGGAAGCTGTTCTGGGAGAATGTGAGCTGCGACCTGAGGCTCTAACACCTTTCTTTTATGGCCCTGGGGATAAGAGCCAGTAGAATAGGGGCCGGATTTCTCAATTTCTTGCCAGGGAGGGGAGGACTGCATTTCAAAAGGACCTGAAACAATTAGACCCGAGATCACACCTCCATCTAAGCAATAGGGCAGCCCAAGAATCTTGGGCCAGGAGCTGGAGAGGGGGATGTGGGAATCCAGGTGGGGGTGGGGGGAGGCGGAGGGCTTCAGGGAGTGGCGGGTGGGCGCTCATCTTCCTCATTCAGTCTGCCCATCCCCCACTTTCACACACATTCTCTTTCAAATGAAAAGGCCGGGACTGGATCTGGGTTGGGTTAATGACAGCCACTGCCAATCTGACCCAAAGTCTCTCTGAGTCCAAAAGGAAGAGACGAAACTCTGTAGACACTCAGGGCTGCAATCTTGTGTTCTCTGCCCGCAGCTCGGGAGGAGGCCCTGGAGCTGAAACTGGGCACTGGTGGTGGGTGAGCTTCTCAACGTGCTCACACTCAATGCGGACCCTGACCCCAGCTCGAGGCCTCGCCCGCTGGGTGGGAGACTCAGGGCCAGCTGACCACCCGCCACTGGAGACCCCCTCCTTGCCAGCGGGTCCCAGCCCACCCCCACTCACCGATCTGCAGGACTCTCCCAAAGACGGAGGCGTCGTCCACGGTGCTGCAGTTCCAACGGCGCTGCCGGAACTGATGCTGGCACTCCCTGATGCCCGTCCTGGCGCCCTCCCCGATGTAGGCCATGTGCTCCTGGTAGAGTTGGCAGAGCTTCCTCTGGCCGGCGGACAGCCCCGGGAGCTGGCTGCACACAGGCTGGGCCCCGATGATGAACATCTCAGGTCTCTGCACCGGGCTCATCGCCAAGGACCTGCAGCCGGAGGGCCGAGGTGAGCGCAAGGGCCAGGGCGGCAGCAGGCCCAGAGCTCCACCCCCTCCTGGAGGATGGGCCCTGAGCCAAGGGCTTGGGAAGGAGAGTTAGTACAAACAGAGTTCCTGCCTTCAAAGGGAAACAGAGGCACAGATGTAGGCGACACGCGAGATGCGGAATGTCTGAGACCGCCTTGAGCATTTAGATCCAAGTGACCAGAGGGGGAAGGGCGCTCAGCGATGGGAGCAACCTTTAGGATACTGGGGTGAGTATGCAGGGTGGACGCAGGGTTCTGTGCAGGAGTGTCGAGGCCACTGTGGCCCAAGGGTGCCACGTGTGTGGAAAGTAACCAAGGCCTTCAAAGAGAATTCCCCTTAGGCCTTAAAGTCGAATGTGATTTACATACAGGGCCAGATACTCTCAAAGTTCTCACTTCCTGCTCACCCCCACAGCCCCTGAGCCCACCCTCTAGGGCTCTCCCCTGGCTCATAGAATAAAATGCTGAGCTGTGAATCTGCCAGCTGAGCAGGATGAGAGCAGAGCCCAGACCAAACAGGGGTAGGGGATGGGGGTGGGGGGGTGAGGGGGTGGGGGATGGGGGGTGGGGGGGTGGGGGGGGTGCCTGACGTTTCCCTTTGCACCTAGCAATGACAGTCATCTTGAAAACACAAAAGGAAGCCACACGTGGTCCCGTCAATCCCTCATGCGGGTTTTCAGACTTATAAACCGGGAACCCTAGTCTCCTTGCCCTCACCAGCAGAAGAAAAAAAAATCGATATTCTTATTGATCCTATAACAAGAAAAGAGCTATTTCTAACAAGCCATGGAGATGGTGACAGTGGGGGTGGGGGGGAGGGGGCAGGGAGAAGGGATTGCAGCCAGGACCAGAGAAGCCAGATGAACTAATCCTTCATCCTCTGGGAGCCGTCATGTTAACTCTGGGGCTGGAGAGAGAGAGGAAGAGCTGTCCGGTGTCCTGGGGTTCTATAAAGGATGGCCCCTTCTCCCCGCTCCATCGCCCAGAGGAGACAGGCTGGGAAGGGCTCCGGCCCCGCACTCACCACCAGGAGCTGGCTGCGGCTTGGAGCGGGGCCCAGCAGATGAACAGCAAGGCGAGCAGGGCCGGCAGGCTGGGCATGGTCCGCCTGCGCCCCGCCCCCCCCCAGGGCCGGGGACGACCCCGGGGATCGATGGCTTCTGAGACGGGGCTCCCTGGAGGGAACAGATGGAAGGGAGAATCAGTGTGGGATGGACCAGGAGACCCCGCTCCCCTGGAAGGCCTGCCTCCCCCCAGACTCTCTCCCACTCTGGCCTTCTCACCCGAGGGTCGGCCCTGGCCGAGGCGGGAGGAGGTGAGGAGCCCTGCTCAGGACCACTCCCTAAGGCAACTGGGAGCCAAGAGACCAGGAAAGAGAGGAAAACGAGACATTTCCATATCAGGCCAGAGACGCTCGGGATGCTGCGTGCGCACCTGCCCTCCTCCAGAGACGGGACCATCCCCTCTGCCCCTCAACCCAGGGATGCAAATGTTGGATGGAGCTGAAAGCACCTGGCGAGTCCGTCCCTACGGGTTCTTGGGAGCCTTCCCTTTCAGTCTGCACCTTCTCCCTTAAAACCGTTTTCCACATCCCAGCCCGCGAGGCAAGGACACTTCAGTTTCTCAAGCCCACTCCTCCGGGAGATGTAAAAGCCGCCCCTGGGCTGTGCGGTGGTATCCCCTCTCCAGTGGCCGTGCTTCCTCTATGCTTTCCAGGGGCCCCAGCAGCCCCCCAGCATGGATGCTGGAGGAACTCTGGAAATGCACCCCTCCCCCGCTCCTCCCTAAGCGCCCATCCAGGGCACGACCCACACCTCAAGGCCCCTCAGCACCCCAAGCTTCATGAAACTCTGGCTCCTACACTCTGAGCCCCTCCTTCACACACACATCTCACCGCTCAGCGCAGGGCTTCCTGGCTCTCCGGGAGGGGGCGGCAGGGCTTCTGGGTCATCAGCCCAGGACGTATTTCTGTTCTGGGGCCACCGGGAGAGGAAGGTGGCCGAGCAGGGCCCGGGGGTGCTGGGCCACAGCTGTCCCCACCCCCTCCGGGCTTTTCTTCGGGAGGTCCCAGCTGGGGCGGGGACACCAACAGGCAGGTGGCGGCGGCGTGGGGTGGGGGGCAGATCAAAGCCAGGACTCGTCCCTGCCTCTTTGTCATGCAGAGCCGGCTCGGAAATGATCCGGCCTGGTCAGCCACTAACAGCTCCCCCACACCCAGCTTTCCTAACAGAACTCTCGCCCTCCCCGACCCTCCCCCCCCATAAATCCTCCCGTCCCCCAGGGCAGGAGGTCTGTGAATGCCCGCCTGGGACCAGAGATGGAGCAGAGATAGGGCCAGCACCAGAAGCTAATGGCTTTATGGAGGGGAGGGGACCAGGGCCGGAGCGGGACGGGAGGGAAGTTTCAAAGAGTTTCCTTGTCCAAACACCCTGGACCCCACCACCAGCCCTTCTAGGGGACTGGAGGGCTGGGCGCCCCTCCCTGGGGTCCTCTCCCTCCACGCCCACTCTGCAGCAGGCCTGTCCCCACACCTGAGAGCCGAGTTCTCTCTCCCAGCAGGTGACACTTCTCATTCCCAGGTCCCTCTCTCTCAAGCCTGTCCGCGCCCCACCCCCCCACCATTAGGCCCCTGTGAAAGCCCTAGGGCTCTGCAGGCCCCAGGTTCAGCCGAGGCCACTCTGGGGCCCTGTCTCTGTGGACAGGAGGCAGGGCAACTCTGACAACAGGCGTTAAGGCCAAACTTCCCTGGAGCTGCTAATCTCGGCTCATAAAAATCACCCGGGGCAGGAATCACCACCGAGCAGCTGTTCGGCCACCCTGTGCTCTCCAGCAAACTCTCGGCTCATTAAAATACATATGTGTATGTTTTATTTTACGTACAGTTACGTCTATGCTTCTGGTGCTCTGTGACAACCTGGAGGGGTGGGATGGGGTGGGAGATGGGAGGCAGGTTCGAGAGAGAGGGGGGGGGGATATATGTTTACCCGTGGCTGACTCACAGTGATGTATAGCAGAAACCAGCAATTATCCTCCAAAAAAAGTTTAAATATATATATAGATATTAAAAATTGGGGGAAAAAAGACCCTACCACGTGTGCTAGCATCTTGCTGTACCTTCCAGATAGGCGGCACCTGAAATTGAACACTTCCGCTCCCAAAACACACACAGTATCTCTCAGGACACATTCTTTCCTCAGGACAGAGGTGACACCACCCCCAGGGGTCATCTCCCCTGCCTTTCCAGGGTGGAGGGGCAGGAAAGGCGGGTGTTGATGACTGGCCTTCTTGGCATGGGCAGAATGGAAGCAGAGTCTTGCCCTGTCTGGCTGGAATAGAAGGCTCTGAGGCCCAAGGTTTGGCCTGATGAGCAGACAGAGCAGGGTTAAGCAGGTGGGGTCCAGGGCAGGATGCCACCCCCACCACCCCGCCCAGAGAGCTAGCCAGGTCAGATAGCTGCTCTGCCCTCCTGACTCGGTGTTTCATTCCCTCAGCACAGTCATCCACTAGATGTGCCCTGGGGGCCTGCTATGTACCTGTTACGCCCCTGAGTGCCAGAGACACAGCCAGAACAGGCAAGGACATGCTACGTCAGGTCCAGTGAACCTCGAGGAAGGGCTGAGTGGGGACAAAGACCCAGAGTGAGGGTGTCAGTTCATCCTGAGTAGGGCCCTCGGGGGAAGCCTCCCCCAGACCCCCAAGTAGACTGATGGGGGTGCAGCCCTGGCGCCCGCAGGCCCCTCTGTGCACGTCTGTGATCACTCCCCTCTGTGATCCTTATTGAGACCTTTGTCGCAGCCAAAGGGGCGCATAATTGAATTGGGACTTTGCCAGCCACCAGTTTTCATTCCCTAAGAGACCGCGTCCACCCCGTGCAGTTAGGAGACCCAGAGAGGGACTTGGGTGGGTGGAGCTGATCCAACAGCCCTGTCCTAGAAGGGGCGACTCGGTGCTGTCCACACACAGAGCAGTGACGCCTGGGGACCCCAACCCATAGGACAAGCGCCTGCCACAGTCACTGCTGCCCTCGGAACCCCCACTGGGCTGCCTGCAGAGCCTGAGGCCTGGAGCAGCTCAGGTGCCCCTAGGAAGTGTTGTCACCTCCCATACCTGCCCTGGGCCTCAGACGGGCGCCCCCCCCCCCCGCCCCAAACCTGGAAACCTACCCAGAAAGAAAGCCTTTCTGAGGGTCGCCACTGGTCACTGTGTGAGCCAGCAAGGAGCCGTGTCATTCAAAGGCCCATGGCAGTTTTGTCAGCGGTCCTGGCCCGGCAGGCAGATAGCCTCAGCATTTGGGAGGGGAGCGCATCCCCCTGTGACCTCCCGGCCGCTGTCCAAGTGCTGCCCTTGGTCCCTGGATTTCTGAGGCTGGAGGAGGGGTGACGGGGGAAGGGAGGAGGGTCCCAGAGCCTCAGGCCTGTGCCTTCCGTCCCCCAGCCACTCCATCTGTATCTGCCACCGCGGAGAGGGCTCTTCATGGACCTCAGGACTCCTGACAACCCCTCCTGGAGTGCAGTCTCCTTCACCTCCGTCCCACTTTCTGGAAGTGCTCTCGGCCCTGCAAGCCCCGAGGCCCAGACACCAGCTCTCCTGCAGCCTCACCATGCCCTCCCTGCCAGCCCACCCCTCCTCTTCATTTGAAAACTTTCGAAAGTTCCCAGCCGTTGAGCCCCCCGAAACTTTTCCACCTGGCCTCCTTCTACCTCCGCTCTTTGCCTGAAGTTCCCATCACAGGGTCTCTCTCCCAGTCCCCCTCCTGCTCTCAGACAAGCCCTGCTCCCCTCAGGAAGGATCTCATTCTGAGCCTCTTCCTCTCCAGCAATTGAGCCTCAAACCACTCTGAAGTCCACAGTCAAGGTTCACATCCCTCCTAAAGCGGCCTTTGATTAATCCAGTGCCAGGAGGCTCTTTCCACTGACCTTAGCGCCTAGAGGGCAGTGTCCATCCTGCCCTGCCCAGCCCACATGCACTGCCTGGGGACCGTGTGTGTTCCTACTTCTCTGGCAGGTGCAACGTTCCCTGAAGGTACAAGCATGCCCCACCCTGCCTCATCCCCTGGGTCCCCCATCCTGCCCGCTGAACGTGTACCTGACAATAAACAGCTCCTGACTGATGACAGGTGATAATACCTAATGCTAGTGAGCATTTATTAAGTACTGTCTACATGCACTGAGCCAGATATTGCACCCATTTTTCTCATTTAACCATCACTAAAATTCTGTGGTATAGGCCATTTTTATTCTCACTTTGAGCAGAGAACTGAGGCATGGAGGGGCCAGGTAACCTGGTCTCACAGCCACTGAATGGGAGACCCTGGCTTGGCAATGAGGCCTTTCCCTTCTCCCCCAAACACAGGTAAACACATGTACCAACTCTGGAGCAAACATTTTCTCTGCTCTGCCTCCTGGGTGTTCACCACTGTCCTCCTACCAAAGCTGTCCCAGGACAACACCCTGACTTAGGAAGTGGCCCCAAAGCAAATGTTGATTAAAAACCTGCAGATCGTGGACTTTCTTAGTAGTACAGTGGATAGGAATCTGCCTGCCACAGCAGGGGACATGGGTTTGATCCCTAGGCTGGGAAGATTCCACATGTCTCAAGCAACTAAGCCTAAGAGCCGCAACTTCTGAGTCTGCACACCTACAGCCGGTGCTCCACAACAAGAGAAGCCATCATGGCAAGAAGCTTGAGCATCGCAACCAAGAGTAGGCCCCACTTGCCACAACCACAGAAAGCCCATGAGCAACAGTGAAGACCTAGTGTGACCCCCCCCAAAAAAATGCTGATTACAAAGTAACTAATATAAACACACACACACAATCACACATACACACACACACAAACACACACACACAATCACACATACACACACACACACACACACACACACACACAGCCTGTGGGTTGGAAGGAAAAAAAGCCAGACTTGCCCTCAAATAGAATGATATGCAGATTGAGAACAAGTCAGGCTACTTAAGGCTGAAGAAATTAAAATAGAATAAAAAGAATTTTTTCTTTCATTTTTTCATTGAAGTATAGTTGATGTACAAGAAACAGAATGATCATTTTAAGGAGCTAGGGTTTTCATTGCAGTGGGAGAACTAAGATCCCACAGGCTACTCCATGTGGCCAAAAAATTAAAAAAAAAAAAATCAGGAATCACCAACCATCAGACAATCAAGTCACTTAGACTAATATAAGGTTCTGAAATATGAACGCTTCGTGGGTGGGAGAGGGGACACGCTCATTTTCCAAACTCCCCACCGTTCTCTATTGCCGCTCTCCTGGCTGCTTCATGAATTCATTTTGCTTGCCAGTTTCCTAAAAGCTTTTAAGCATGTGACTCTGTTATTTATTTTTTGTGACTCTGTTATTTAAAGGAATCTTAATATGTGCGGTGGTGGTGGTTTAGTCACTAAGTCGTGTCTGATTTTTGCAACCCCATAGGCTGTAGCCTACCAGGCTCCTTCATCCGTGGGATTTCCCAGGCAAAGATACTGGAATGGGTTGCCATGTCCTTTTCCAGGGGATCTTCCTGACTCAGGGATCAAACCCACATCTCCTGCTTTGCAGGTGGAGTCTTTATCACCGAGCCACCTGGAAGCCTACTATGTGTATTAAATATTATATTTTTATATACTACTTACAATAGTCATTTTACCATGTGAATAGTCTTTCTGAACTATTTATGATTCTGGATTTGCACATATGGGGTTTTCTGAAAGTAGTTACATATACCGGTTCTTCTTCCTAAACAACTCTGTTATTTCTTCCCAGAAACAGAGAGTTTGGATAAGTTATTGCCTCATCTTACTCTGATCTTCTTGTTCACTTAAAATCTTACTGAAGTCGCCAACTCCTGCTTAAAAAATGGGCGGTTTCCATTTGGAAAAATAAGATAGGTATTTCCTTCGTGTTTATAAACACACGAGATGCCTACTGCAGTTAAGAGAACCGTGGGAGCAGCAGCTTGGATCCACAGGGTGGGAACAGGGGGGTGGGACAGGCGTCCACCTCCCCCAGCCAGGCCCTGGGGCTATGGCTGAGTCAGGACCAGCCGGACAGGCTTCCAGGGCAGAGCGGAGAGGATGGGGCGGCCGATGGTCCTAAGCCTGACCGCCCACACCGACATGCCCCTTGGCTGCCACGAACTCTAGATGATGCCCGTTGCCATCTGCAGCTGGTCTCCTGGTCTGGACTGACCCTCGGGCTGTGCTGCAGAAGAGGCAGGTCCTCAGAGGGAAGAAGTGCCGAGCATCCTTCTAATGACACTGGAGGCAGGAAGCGCTCATCCCAGGCAGAAGCCCCTAGTTCTCGGCTTCCCTCGCCAGCTTGACACCCACATTTTCTTCCCCCAAACCAGAGTCACACAGGCGCCTTCGGGTCAGGTCTGGGGGTCTCACAGGTTCTGGCTTTTGGGATTAAATGACTCGTGTGGCTGCTTCTGGGAAAAGAAAGATCCCCAAGGCCCCAGGCAGGTTGAGGGGGCTCTTGGTTCACCACCGAGATTCTTCTCTCTCGTGACTCTGCCAGGCCCCTTCACAGGCTCCCAGCCCTCTTACTAAGGCTCCCAGTGAAGGCTGCAAGAACAAAGGCCGAGCTGGGTGGCCAGGTGGCCAGGGTTGCCTCATTGGGGTCCACAGAGAATGCAGGGGACACACAGACGCCCGCAGGCTCCTCGAATTCTGCAGCCCCTGCTAATCATCCAGTGTCCATCCTGTGACAGACAATGACTGTGGGCCCACCGAGCACCACGGAGGGGCAGACAACAGATGAGTGAGGGGTCACTCTCACTGGGAAGACAGCCCCACTGCCCTGCCCGATATGGTAGGCCACCGGCTACTCATGACCACTGAGAGCTAAAATGACTCAGCATTTCCCTGGGGTTCCAGTGGTTAGGGCTCGGCGCTTCCACTGCAGGGGACCCGGTTCGATCACTGGTCAAAGTTTTAAGATGAGGACCCTTGTAGCAGGACCAGGGTAGGAGCAGCCAACCAAAGCCGGCCCGAGGATCCGGCCCAAGAATGTCACCAGCGGCGGTGACAAAGCTGTAGGACTCCCTGCTGTGGTTCAGCTCTGCACCTCCCAGAGCATAGCCGACTTGCATTATGTGTTGAATCCAACGGAAGCACCACTTGGGGCGTGGAGGAGATGTCCATATTTATTCTCTTTCTGTGACAGCCGCATCCAATGAAAAAACGGGCTACAGGGTCCACCCAGGATCTGGAAAGCCATCTGGGCTGTTGGAGCTTGTCTCTATTTCTCCATGAATAAACATTCAGCAGAGGAACCCTGAGCAAACAATGTCGCTAATGACATGTGAAGCAGATGGGTCCCCAAACCCCACTGGCCAGGGCGACACCAGCTCTGCCTGGCTAACTGTAGCGCAGAAACGCGTTTTTGCCGAGGAAGGCCTGTGACTGTAACTGGACACACGCTGAAGTCCCACGGGGCGGAAGTGATGAATCGGGAGGCATCTTTTGACTCCGCAGCTTTCCGAAGCAGACCATGCTCTGTGACCATAGCCTGTGTCTGGGTGACACAGCAGATCAGGTCGCAGAAAAGAAAACAACTCTCTCCTGCCATCTGGGTTCCATCAGCAAAATAAAACAGCACTGTGGGTTTCAAGAGCAGTCGGAAATTCTAGAAAACTGATGTAAGTGCCTGAGGCCCGCCGCAACAACACGACTACCTACTAATTCCTGGAAGAAGCAAAAGAGAGGTGTGTCTTCTCTGCATTCCTTCCACAATAGCACGGTCTCCGCACCAAAGAGATGCACGTTCATAACAAGGTCCCTCCCTAATTTATATGTCAGTTGTATTTCAATAAAACAAATAGATTTAGAAAACTAACAGAGAGGGGAATTCTAAGGAGGACTCTCTGCAAAAAATGCCCAGAAGCCAGTGCCTGCAAGTTCAAATCAAGGACACATTTGCAGGAGCAAAAACGAGGCAGGAGCGTTTTTTTTTTTTTTTTTTTTTTTTGATTAATTATATCTTTTTCGCTGTGCTGGGTCTTCACTGCTGCGAGTGGGCTTTCTCTAGGTGTGGGGAGCAGGGGCTACCCTAGTTGCGATGCGCAGGCTTCTCATTGCGGCGGCTTCTCTCATTGCAGAGCGCGGGCTCTAGAAGCACGGGCTTCCGCAGTTGTGGCACGTGGGCTTAGCTGTCCCATGGCGTGTGGGATCTTCCTGGACCAGGGATCGAACCAGTGTTCCCTGCATTAGCAGGCAGACTCTTTACCACTGAGCCACCAGGGAATCCCTGGCAGGAATGTTCTTGATCTTCTGCGAAGGGCGTCACCCTTGCAGATGCCACTGTCTGGGGGGCAGGAGCAGGCAAGACAGCTAGGCTCCCTGGTCCACCGGGTAGCACAGGAGCAGCTGCAACCCCTCAACCTGCAGAAAGGCCTGGGCTTTTCACCCACAGGAACGTGAAAAAGCATCCTGATGACAATTTCCAGCTTCAAAGGGTCAGACCCCTAGGAAAATCTCAGTACTGAAAGGTGTCTGCATCGAGAGAAAAAACCAGACACCCAACCTGAAAAGCCAGTATCAACAACCAAAGAGTCAGTGGAAAACCTCCCAGCAGAGCCCAGAAGTATAATGGGACCTACTGGGCTCCACGGGGAACAGCAGGGAATAAGGTACAGGAATGGTGAAACAGCTGTATTTGTCCAACATTCAGAAAACATCCTGAAAGACAGAGGCAGATCCAGAAAGGTCTGCATTCTCACCCAGTCCTGGGATGCTCCCCATGACACAGTCTCTGCTCTAGGCTTTAAAAGACAGCTTCCTTCTCCCTCTCTACTCCCTACCCAAGACACATATTAATTAAAAAAAAAAAATCAGATAAAAGAATCAGATAAAAAAAATCAGATAAAACAACAAAATATTTGTTGTTGTTGTTCAGTGGCTCAATCATGTCTGACTCTTTGCAGTCTGCAAGTCCATGGACTGCAGCACACCAGGCTTCCCTGTCCTTCACCATCTCCCAGAGCTTGCTCAAACTCATGTCCATCGAGTCGGTGATGCCATCCAACCATCTCATCCTTTATCAGCCCCTCCTCAGCATCAGGGTCTTTTCTAATGAGTCGGCTCTTCACATCAGGTGGCCAAAGTAGTAGAGCTTCAGCATCAGTCCTTCCAGTGAATACTGAGGGTTGATGAAAGAATATTTATTGGGTGCCAACTGCATACACTGTACCAGGGGCTGCAGGAAGTGAATGAGAAAGACAAACTCCTCGCCCTGGTTCAGCGAGTGTAGCCAGGCTGGAAATGTCCCGGGAGGGCATGGCGGTCACAGAGGGTGGTACAAGGATTAGGGCCCCGTTCCCAGCCCTTTTCAATTCCAGGCAACCGCTGCCAGCGAATCTCTAGCTGTTTGGTCCGCTGAGCAAACAGAACTTGTGATGATTTGTAAGCATAGAAGTAAACCTCCTGTGACCTGTTAAGCCCCCTTTGACTTAAACAAGCAACTTAAAAAAAGAAATGAAACAAATATACACAGAATAAAATGCACAAATAAATATACAGCTCGATGAATTTTGACATTTGTGTACACCCATGAAACCACCACCAGATCCAGGTTCATCTAACCATGAAGCAAACCAAACTGGTATGCTGCAGAAACGTGGGGGAAAGAATCTCTCATACGCCTCTCTAGAGTTACTTTATAGCTGTTGTCAAGTTTATTTTGATGTTTAGAGATAGTTTACTCTTTTGGGGGGTGAGGTGGAGGTGTGGGAGGTCCACTCAAGCAGGATCTAGAAATACTCTAACAGGCACTAGGCAACCCTCCCCCAGGATGGAATAGTCTGCTTGTTTAATTTTGCAGGATCCCTAATGTCTAAGAGATGTCCACAAAAACACTCAGGCTCCAACCTACAAAAGGGGCGTGAAGCAACTCAACTTTCACGTGGAACTGGGTACTTTCTCATGTAGAACACCACAGATGTAATCCCTCTAGCTTTTTTATTTTTTGTCACTCATTGCTTTTCATGGTAGAACAGAAATGGCAAATAACGTTTTCAGGTCTTCAAGTGTCCCTTTTCTAGCTTTGTCTTAGAATTTAAATGAATGGAATAAAATATATACATATATATATATATTTTTTTTAACAGAGACTTCCCTGGTGATCCAGTGGTTAAGACTCAACGCTTTCAGTGCCAGGGACCCAGGTTTGATCCCTGGTCAGGGAACTAAGTTCTCACAAGCCCGAGCCATACACCATGGCCAAAAAAGGAAACAAAGCAACCCCCCACCCTCAGTTTGGAACACAATCCATGCATCAGAATGGAACAACCGGCTCTCTCCAAGGACAATTTTTTTTTTTTTTACTTTATTTTACTTTACAATACTGTATTGGTTTTGCCATACATTGACATGAATCCACCACGGGTGTACATGAGTTCCCAAACATGAACCCCCCTCCCACCTCCCACCCCATATCATCTCTCTGGATCATCCCCGTGCACCAGCCCCAAGCATCCTGTATCCTGTATCGAACATAGACTGGCGATTCGTTTCTTGCATGATAGTATACATGTTTCAATGCCATTCTCCCAAATCATCCCACCCTCTTCCTCTCCCTCAGAGTCCAAAAGTCCGCTCTACACATCTGTGTCTCTTTCCAAGGACAATTTAAGATGATCAAATTTTGAGACATTTTTCTATTTATTTTTTGATGTGCTGCTGCTGCTGCTAAGTCGCTTCAGTCGTGTCTGACTCTGTGCAATCCCATAGACGGCAGCCCATCAGGCTCCCCCGTCCCTGGGATTCTCCAGG
The DNA here is from genome assembly GCF_001704415.2 of Capra hircus. NCBI lineage: Eukaryota > Metazoa > Chordata > Mammalia > Artiodactyla > Bovidae > Capra > Capra hircus. The sequence goes on along the minus strand of NC_030812.1, from coordinate 107,052,692 downwards.
CAAGAACACTGGAGTGGGGTGCCATTTCCTTCTCCAATGCATGAACGTGAAAGTGAAAATGCATGAAAGTGAAAGTGAAGTCGCTCAGTTGTGTCCGACTCCTAGCGACCCCAGGAACTGAAGCCTACAGGCTCCTCAGTCCATGGGATTTTCCAGGCAAGAGTGGACCACTTTAAAAGTCTTTACTGAATTTGTTACAATATTGTTTCTGCTTTATGTGTCCTGGTGTTTGGGCATGTGGGATCTTTTTACCCCCTGACAGGGATCAAACCTGCACCCCCTGCATTGGGAGGCAGATTTTTAACCACTGGACCATCAGGGAAGTCCCTAAGATGATCTAAACCAAACCATGGATTCTTTCATTTTTCCCCTTCAAATTAAAGTACAGCTGATTTACAATATTGTGTTAGATGTACAGCATATCGATTATTTTTGCTGATTATACTTTATTATATGTTATTACAGGGTAATGAGTATAATTCCCTCTGCTGTATCCTTGTCGCTCATCTATTTTATACATAGCAGTTTGTATCTGTTAATCCTGTATGCCTAATTTGTCCCTCCCCTTTTAAATCATGAGATTCCTTATGTTGCTTCAGTTCAGTTCAGTTTAGTCGCTCAATTGTGTCCAACTCTTTGCGACCCTATGAATCGCAGCACGCCAGGCCTCCCTGTCCATCACCAACTCCCGGAGTTCACTCAGACTCATGTCCATCGAGTCCGTGATGCCATCCAGCCATCTCATCCTCTGATGTCCCCATCTCCTCCTGCCCCTAATCCCTCCCAGCATCAGAGTCTTTTCCAATGAGTCAACTCTTCACATGAGGTGGCCAAAGTACTGGAGCTTCAGCTTTAGCATCATTCCTTCCAAAGAAATCCCATAAGGATGAAGAAATGCTCAAATCTTGGCACTTCCTATTTTATACTATATAACACAAAAATATTAGCATATTAATTCACATGGTTCTCACAGCTTTCCATTGGTGTAGGACACCTCTTCTTAGTAAATGCTGTGTTTATATTGGACACGTTGATGGTCAAGCCTTAGCCCAAGAAGCGGGTGCACCATTTCTACCATGAAGCATAAGACAGGCTGCGGCTGGGGTCACAGTGCAGCTTGCCCACTTCTTCTCTGTCCGCTAGAACGGTTTCTTAGTTTTATATTATTTTTCAAAGTATGCCAAATGTTTAGCATTTATATTTTAAATCAAGAGAATGGAGAACCAAGCGAAAAGAAGACCCCAAAGGCGGGGATTTCCATTTCCCCAGAGCACATCTTCTACAAAATTTTACTTGTTTTTTATTTCTGACTGTGCTGACGTTAGTTGCCGCACGAACTTTTCTCTAGTCCTGTGAGCGGGGGCTCCTCTCTAGTTACAGAGTGCCGGCTTCTCATTGCAGTGGCTTCTCTTGCTGTGGAGCACGGGCTCTAGGCCACGCGGGCTTCAGTAGTGATGGTGCACAGGTTTAGTTGCTCCGTGGCGTGTGGGATCTTCCTGGACCAGGGATTGAACCTGTGTCTGCTGCACTGGCAGGAGGATTCCTTACCACTAAGCCGCCAGAGAAGCCCAGTGCTTTTTCTTTTAACATACTTAACAATATGTTCATTATTTATTTGTTTATTCCTCCCACCCCAACCCTCAGCACATTTAACAGTTGCTCACACCACTGTTTGGAGTAGCTGTTTTTCCTCCCCTGCTGCAGTGTATCACTTACCATCCTCCTCACTTAGTGGGGGAAATGAGCCCACTTTTGGGGACTTCTGCCCACGCCTGACTATCCTTCCAGAGGCAGTTTTTTTTTGTTTTTTGTTTTTTGTTTTTTTTTTTTATGCATTTGGCTGTGCTGGGTCTTACTTGCAGCAGATCTGAAGTTGTGGCATACAGGATTTTTTTTTTTTTTAGGATAATTGCTTTATAATGTTGTTAGTTTCTGCTGTTCAGCAACGTGAAACAGCTTTTAGTATACAAAATCCCCTCCCACCCCTCCATCCCACCCCTCTAGGTGATCACAGAGCTCTGAGCTGAGTTCCCTGTGCCGTACAGCAACTTCCCACGAGCACCTGTTTTACACATGGGAGCGGGGAGCCTGGTGGGCTTCTGTCGATGGGGTCGCACAGAGTCGGACACGACTGAAGCGACGCAGCAGCAGCAGCAGCATATATACAGGGCTTCCCAGGTGGCTCAGATGGTAAAAAATTTTCCTGCAATGCAGGAGACCCAGGGTCCATTCCTGGGTCAGGAAGATCCCCTGGAGAAGGGCATGGCAAACCACTCCAGTATTCTTGCCTGGAGAATCTCGTGACAGAGGAGCCTGGTGGGCTATAGTCCATGGGGTCGCAGAGTTGGACACGACTGAAGCGACGTGGCAGAGTGTCGATATGTCAACTGTCTCAATTTGTCCCACCCTCTCCTTCCCCTGCTGTGTCCACACACCCATTCCCCATGTCTGCATCTCTATTCCTGCCCTGCAAATAGGTTCATCTGCGCCATTCTTTCTAGATTCTATACATTTGGCATTCAGGTTTGCAACATGCAACATGCAAACTCTAATGTGACATGTGGAATTTTGCTCCGTGATCAGGGATCAAACCTGCATCGGGAGTGCGGAGTCTTAGCCACTGGACCACCAGGGAAGTCTCCAAACACACAGAGTTCTCATAAAATATCTCATACAAGGGCAAGCCTCCGTGAGAGGTTCCCAGAGGCTCTGCAGTCCCCGGAGAGACCCTGTGACCCTGAGAAGGTCACTTCTCATTCTCTGCCTTGTTTTCTCCGTTTGTAAAACCCAGAGCTGTCCTCACGTGTCCTCACCACGCCCTCAAAGCTTCAAAAGGAACCATCATCCAGTCTCTAGTTCCCCTCTTCTCCCCAAATGCTGACAGCTTAGTCCCCCCAAACAACTAAATCACTGAATTCTGGATAGTCAACAGCAGGCATGGACCACTTGGGTCAGTTACTTGATCTTTTTGGCTTTAAACAGTACGTGACGTTTAGAAATCAATAGTAAACAACAAAGAACCTCACTGAGCTCAGCACTGAGACAAGTTGCTCCAACTTTAGGAAAGTTGGGACGGGGTTTCTGTGCTGCTTTCAGACCCAGACACAGCAGGGAACCCGCACTTGGACTTAGTGGCCCCTTTGGAGTAACTGTTTATCAAGAAGGTGTCAGACCCCATGATTATGTAAAGATATGATTTTTATCCTTCATGGGATGTGAAGAGTTAACACCAACAAGGCTAGATTGTGCTTTTTTACCCTTTGAGATTCTGGCTTTAACCCTATCCTCTTGGCAGAAAAGAAGATCTGGCTGTGAGCTCAGTGTCAGAGCCGACCCCTACTCCTCCTGTGGGTCTGACATCATGCAAAAGATGTAAATGCCCAGGTCCATCCACAGAGGACTTTCCAGCAAGGCCTGGCTCAGCGCCAGCACCTATCCAAAAGGGAACAACCTTCAGACTCCGGCCTGTAAGGCTGCAGACAGCAGCATCCTAGGATCTCGAGGAGTTACAAACCAGTCCTGAGTAAGATTGGTCTCAGTCCCCTCCCTGTGTTTGCAATATTTATCAGGATTTGACAAACAAATGAATAGTCATTGGAAGGACTGATGCTGAAGCTGAAGCTCCAGTACTTTGGCCACCTGATGCGAAGGGCTGAATCATTGGAAAAGACCCTGGTACTGGGAAAGACTGAGGGCAGGAGAAGGGTACAGCAGGGGATGAGATGGTTGGATGGTATCACCGACTCAGTGGACATGAGTTTGAGCAAACTCGGGGAGATGGTGAAGGACAGGGAAGCCTGGCGTGCTGCAGTCCATGGGGTCGCAAAGAGTCGGATACAACTGAGCAACTGAACAACAACAGGACAAATCTGTGAGGATCCTGAAAAAAATGACCTTGCCTGGCAGAGAGAACAAGGCCCCAGGCTGGGGAGAAGCAGCCTAGCTAGCTGTCTACTCAGGTGGTGAAAGTTTGGAATGTACTCAGCCCTGGGATCTGATGGCCACGCCTGCTTCTCTTGGAAAAGGGAACTGAAATGGGTTAAAAATAGTCCTTCTCTACCCCCGTCAGCCCTCCAGAGAGAGAGCCCAGGGTGCAGCACCCAAGCCTGCAGACATGAAATGGCACTCACGAAAGATGGATATGCACTCTGTTCCTGCAAATGACTCCATTCATGTCATGGTTTGAGATTCCACATAGGAGTGATGTCACATGGTATTTGGCCTCCTCTGTTTGACTTACTTCACTCAATATGATAACCTCTAGGTCCATCCATGTTGCCGCAGAAACAGACTCACAGACACAGAAAAAATGATGATTACCAGAGGATACGAGGGGCGGGGGGAGGATAAAATAGGAGTTTAAGATGAACAGATACACAGTACTATGCATACAATAGATAAACAACAAGGGCCTGCTATATAGCACAGGGGATTATATGTGATGTCTTGTAGTAACTTGTAATGGAAAAGAATCTGAAAAAAAAAACCAACCTGTATATATTGTGTACATATACGTACACATGTACATGTGTACACATATACACACACGTGTACATATATATACACGTGTACACATATATATACACTTGTACATATATACACATATACATATATATACACATATATACATACATGGGTCTTCCCATGTGGCTCAGTGGTAAAGAATCCACCTGCCAATGCAGGAGCTGAAAAGAGATGCAGGCTTAATCCCTGGGTCAGGAAAAGTCCCTGCAGGAGGAAATAGCAACCATTCCCATATTCTTGCCTGGGAAATCCCATGGACAGAGGAGCCAGGAGGGCTACAGTCCATGGGGTGGCAGAGTCAGACACAACTGAGCGACTTAGCACACATACCATACATCCATATGTGTATACATGTATGGCTGCATCACATGCTGTACCATTGAAACCAACACAATATCACAAATCTAACAGTACTTCAGTTAAAAACAAATGGTTAAAAACGTTTGAAACACAGGAGCCTCTCTCCTCTCTCCTCTCCAGATGCTCTGCCTAATCTTTGCCCTCTCCAGACCCCACCTCTCCTGCAGCCCAGGGCCACACTCCTCTTTTCCTAGCACTTCCCCCCGCCCCCCGACACCCCGTCCCCCCAATCCCCCCGCTCTCCCCCACTCCCAGGCTCCCTGAGGGTCTCCTCACCCCAGGTCACCTGCACTGAGAGGGGGCTGTTTCCTAGAAAGCGGGCTAATAGGGAAGCAACCACTAGAGGGTGACATGATTACACATAAACGTGCTCCTGGGGACGGAGCAGGGCCAGAGCTGGCCAGGCGTCCAGCTGGAGGCCCAGAGAGGGAGCAGGCCTCAGCACAGGTGACCCACTGTGACGAGCACACTCACAGCAGCGTCTTCAGGCTCCAGTCATGTCTGTCTGTCTGTCTCTCTGTGTGTGTCTGTCTCACACACACACACTGACCCATACTGGCTGGCTAACCAACCAGGGTTTCAGGTGTTCTGCACGAAAGCCACTCCTGGCCGTGGTCCACGACCGTGAATAGCAGAGTGCACATCTCAGCCGCTCCTTTCACGGCCCTCCTTGCGGCTCAGCCAGGTGGGGGGGCAAGCTGACATGCCTCTGCAGGGCAGTGGAGCTCAGGGGCTTAGAGAGTGGCTCGAGACCTGGACTATGGAGCTCAAGTTCCAGTTCTGTGGGCCCACTGGTCCTGAGCACTTACCTGTCTGTGCCACGGCTTCTCCACCTGTAAATGGAGGTGAGCTGATGTGAGGAACAGCTAAGTTCATACTCGTAAAGACCTCTGAAGAACGTCTAACACACAGTAAAAGCTCAGTAAATAGCAGCTGTTTTCCGACAGCCAGGAGCTGCGCTAGAAGGTTTTGTGCATTATCCTACTCAGTCCTCACAAGCCCCCAAGATACGAAAGTCACTAGTCCCATTTCACAGATGGAAACACCAAGGCCCCAAGTGGTTAAATAGCTTGTCCAGAGTCACAGAGCTGATAAGAGACAGATTCCAGGTTTTAACTCAGAATCTGTCTGACTGAAAACCCATGTTCTGGGACTTGCCTGGAGGTCCAGTGGTTAGGACTCCTCGCTTCTACTACAAGGAACATGGTTTTGATCCCTGGCTGGGGGACCTAAGATCCCACATGCCATGTGGTGCAAAGTAACTCAATAAAAATAAAATAAATTCTTTCACTACATCATGGGGAAAACTTTGGACTTTGTACCAGAAGACTCAAAGGCAAAAGATGGGGGCAAGAAGGGGAACAAAATTTTTTAAACATTATTTGTATTTTACTCAAAAAGGAAAGCCTTCAAGACATATAATTTAGCAAAAGTTTTACAGCAGGAGAAGTTAACCCAGGGAACGGGAGGTTCTGGCAGCAGCACCGGGGAACCTGCTGAACATGTGAGTTCTCAGCAGCTCCCCAGACCTCTGACCCGAGGCCTTCCAAGTTACTCGGACACACATGCAGGCTTGAGAGGCACAAGGAAGCCCAAGAGCTGGTGCTGAAAACCCAGGTCAGAAGCAAAGGCGGGACATCTGTCTGGCAGACACTGAGTCTGGGACTGAGTCTTCCTGCCTCAAGGAGGAGAAAATAGGGGGCACAGAGCCAGGGCACCCCCATGTGAACGCCCATCTCATGACGCTCTTTTGAGTTGGCCACTCTGTTCCTTTGACCTGCACATTACTCAGAAACAGGAAATAACATTTTTTAAATGTTTAACTGTCAGTAAGAATGCATCTGTGTAATTTGGGGGCACATCTGTGTGGGGCTTTTTTTTTGTTTTTTTTTTTGATGGTACGTTTATAAAAGAAAAAAACCAGAAGGGCATTTGTTAGGTCCCTCCCAGGGGCCAGGTTCTGCACAAGGACCCTCCCTCTCCACTGGTCCTCTAAATGGAGGACATTTTATTTATAACCATCAGCCATTGGCACTTCCACCCCTGATAACTGGTCACTATTTTGCAGTGTGTTTCTGTCTGCCCTTAGGGGCAGACACACCCTCTGCATCTCTGTCTACTCCAGGGCACAGAGCTGTGCACACCAGCTGTATGTACGTCCCCTGTACCATCAAATGATTGAAAACTTTGCCCAAGTGTTCAGTGCTTAGAAATGGCTGCGTTTACAACACGGGTTATTCTAATTTTAGGGTTGTCATAGCTACCTGCTCGGTAACAAGCCCCCAAGGTGTTTGATATTAACATGGCACCCCACTCCAGTACTCTTGCCTGGAAAATCCCATGGACGGAGGAGCCTAGTAGGCTGCAATCCATGGGGTTGCTAAGAGTCGGACACAACTGAGCGACTTCCCTTTCACTTTTCACTTTCATGCATTGGAGAAGGAAATGGCAACCCACTCCAGTGTTCTTGCCTGGAGAGTTCCAGAAACAGAGGAGCCTAGTGGGCTGCCGTCTATGGGGTCGCACAGAGTCGGACATGACTGAAGCGACTTAGCAGCAGCAGCAGCAGCTGATACTTGGGGTTTTTTGATCCAAGTAATTCTAATCCTTTGGTTGGGTGTTGGAATACATGAAAATAGGTATGAGTTAACACGCAAAAGTTGCAAACGACAAATTTCAAGTGGTAGCCAATTTCCAGAGTAGACGGAGGGAACGTCCATCCATCTGAGGGTGACTCTCAACAGTCACTCTTTCTGCATGAGTTTTTCCAGTTAGGACACAAAAGGGTACAGTCATCCTGAAGTGAGGGCTCCAGCCAAACAGAGCCCAAACCCTCATTTTTCTTGGGGTGGATAAAGCCCTTGTCTATAGGATATAGTGAACTAATAATTTGGGAGTCAGTAAACAAGTAGTTCGGAGAAGGCAATGGCACCCCTCCAGTACTCTTGCCTGGAAAATCCCGTGGATGGAGGAGCCTGGTAGGCTGCAGTCCATGGGGTCGCTAAGAGTCAGACATGACTGAGCAACTTCCCTTTCACTTTTCACTTTCATACATTGGAGAAGGAAATGGCAACCCACTCCAGTGTTCTTGCCTGGAGAATCCCAGGGACGGGAGAGCCTGATGGGCTGCCGTCTATGGGGTCGCACAGAGTCAGACACGACTGAAGCGACTTAGCAGCAGCAGCAGCAGCAAACAAGTAGTTTGGGGGTGTCCCCAGCAATTTGTTGATGTGAGAACAATTTTCACCTATTTTTCCTATTTATATCTTCATTTCACATTGTTCGCTCTGTTTCTTTCATTTTCACATAATATGGAAGATACTATATCTTCCATATTTTCCTATATTTTCATTTTTAATTGTTGCAAAATACATATACAGTAAAATTTACCGTCATAGCCATCTTAAACCGTAGAATTCCATAGCGTTAAGTACATTCATATGGTGCAACAAATTCCCAGAAATTGTTCATCTTGCAAAACTGAAACTCTATGCCCATAAACAGCCCCTCCCCCTCAGCCTCTGGCAATCACCCTTCCAGATTCTGGGATTTTTCACCACTCTGCACACCTCACATAAGTGAAATAATACCCTATTATCTTTTTGCGATTGGTTTATTTCGCTTGGAATAAAGTCCCCAAGTTTCCTCCATGCTGTGGTGTGTGATAGCATTTCCTTCCTTTTTAAGGCTATCCTGAAAGATGATGCTGTGAAAGTGCTGCACTCAATATGCCAGCAAGTTTGGAAAACTCAGCAGTGGCCACAGGACTGGAAAAGGTCAGTCTTCATTCAAATTCCAAAGAAAGGCAATGCCAAAGAATGCTCAAACTACCGCACGATTGCACTCATCTCACATGCTAGTAAAGTAATGCTCAAAATTCTCCAAGCCAGACTTCAGCAATACATGAACCATGAACTCCCTGATGTTCAAGCTGGTTTTAGAAAAGGCAGAGGAACCAGAGATCAAATTGCCAACATCCGCTGGATCATGGAAAAAGCAAGAGAGTTCCAGAAAAACATCTATTTCTGCATTATTGACTATGCCAAAGCCTTTGACTGTGTGGATCACAATCAACTGTGGAAAATTCTGAAAGAGATGGGAATACCAGACCACCTAACCTGCCTCTTGAGAAATCTGTATGCAGGTCAGGAAGCAACAGTTAGAACTGGACATGGAACAACAGACTGGTTCCAAATAGGAAAAGGAGTACGTCAAGGCTGTATATTGTCACCCTGCTTATTTAACTTCTATGCAGAGTACATCATGAGAAACGCTGGACTGGAAGAAACACAGCTGGAATCAAGATTGCCGGGAGAAATATCAATAACCTCAGATATGCAGATGACACCACCCTTATGGCAGAAAGTGAAGAGGAGCTAAAAAGCCTCTTGATGAAAGTGAAAGAGGAGAGTGAAAAAGTTGGCTTAAAGCTCAACATTCAGAAAATGAAGATCATGGCATCCGGTCTCATCACTTCATGGGAAATAGATGGGGAAACAGTAGAAACAGTGTCAGACTTTATTTTTTGGGGGCTCCAAAATCACTGCAGATGGTGACTGCAGCCATGAAATTAAAAGACGCTTACACCTTGGAAGAAAAGTTATGACCAACCTGGATAGTATATTCAAAAGCAGAGACATTACTTTGCCGACTAAGGTCCGTCTAGTCAAGGCTATGGTTTTTCCTGTGGTCATGTATGGATGTGAGAGTTGGACTGTGAAGAAAGCTGAGCACCAAAGAATTGATGCTTTTGAACTGTGGTGTTGGAGAAGACTCTTGAGAGTCCCTTGGACTGCAAGGAGATTCAACCAGTCCATTCTGAAGGAGATCAATCCTGGGATTTCTTTGGAAGGAATAATGCTAAAGCTGAAACTCCAGTACTTTGGCCACCTCATGCGAAGAGTTGACTCATTGGAAAAGACTCTGATGCTGGGAGGGATTGGGGGCAGGAAGAGAAGGGGACAGAGGATGAGATGGCTGGATGGCATCACGGACTCAATGGATGCAAGTCTGAGTGAACTCCAGGAGTTGGTGATGGACAGGGAGGCCTGGCATGCTGTGATTCATGGGGTCGCAAAGAGTCCGACAGACTGAGCGACTGAACTGAACTGAATATTCCATTGTATGGATAGATCACATTGTGTTTATCCATCAACTGTGAGGGACACTTAGGTTGCTCCTACTCAAACCATGCATCTCAGATTGGGGCTTGAACCCATGTGCTGAAACATAAACCTGGCCAAAATCTAGTTTGGGACTCAAACCCACGTGACCAGGACTTGGCGGTGGTGGTGTAGTCCTAAGTCATGTCTGACACTTGCAATCCCATGGACTGTTGCCCACCAGGCTCTTGTGTCCATGGATTCTCCAGGCAAGAATACTGGAGTGGGTTGCCATTTCCTTCTCTAGGGGATCTTGCCGACCCAGGAATCGAACCCAGGTCTCCTGCATTGCAGGCAGATTCTTTACAAACTGAGCTATGAGGCCAGGACTTGAACCTGCCCTAAACCCATGGTCCTCCAACTCAGATCATACACCTGGTTTCAGGACCCAATGAAGCTCAGGATCTTGATGTCTCATGGCAGAAAGAATTCAGTGAGAGACAAAGTGATAGGTAAGGAGCGGATTTATTTAAAGAGAAACACACTCCATGGACAAGAGTGTGGGCCATCTCAGAAGGCGAGCGTGCATGCTGAACCACTTCAGTCATGTCCTATTCTTTGCAACGCCATAGCCCGCCAGGCTCTTCTGTCCATGGGGATTATCCAGGCAAGAATCCTGGAGTGGGTGGCTGTGCCCTCCTCCAGGGGAATCTTCCCGACCCAGGGTTTGAACCTGTGTCTCTTATGTCTACCTGCATTGGCAGGCAGGTTCTTTACCACTAGCTTTGAGAGCAGCCTCAAAAAGTGGTGTGGTTAGTTTTTATCGGTGAGGTAATTTCACACGCTAATGAGTGGGAGGATTACTTCAACTATTTTGGGGAAGGGGAGGAGTTTTCCAGGAATGAGGCCACCACCCACTTTTTGGCCTCTGATGGCTGGCCTCAGGAATGATCATGGTGCCTGTAGTTGTACCACTTAGCGTGCTGCTGTGTCACAAGGAGTGTATACTAAGGCTCAAGTGGATTCATCCACAATCTTGGACCTATTTGGTTCTAATCAGCTTATGTCCTGTCCTCTGGCTATGTCATTCTTTTAAAGGGTGTGCCCTGCCCCCTCCCTCCTGTTTCACTATCTTCTGGTTGTTAATGCTATGAACTTGGGTGTACAAATGTTTCTTCTAGACTCTGCTTTCCTTTATTTTTATATATATCCAGAAGTGGAATTGCTGGATCATAGGGGAGTTGTGTTTTTAAGTTTTCGAGGAACTGCCACGCTGTTCCCTACAGCAGCTATACCATTTCACATTCCCACCAATAGCATGCCAGAACTCCCGATTTCTCTGCCTCTTCACCAACACTTATTATTTTCTATTTTATTAACTGCAGCCATCCTAATGGGTACGAGGTAATGCCTTATTTGGTTTTGATTAGCATTTCTCTAATGATTAATGATGTTGAGCATCTTTTCATGTGCTTGTAGGCCATTTGTATGTCTTCACATTTACGGAGTGCCTCCTACACAGGCATGTGACATGCCATGGATACAATAGTTAATATAAAACATACACAACATAGTTTAACTCCTTTGATCCAAGGCCTGCCAGCTAGACTCTGGTTCACCGTTTCTGCACGCATATATATTATTTATATACATAACTGTCGGTCACCCAGTCTCTGGACCATGATGCTCTCCCTCTATTTTTGTGTCTCAAATCATAGCCTAAACTGAAACCCCCACGAAGCCACGTGAAATTGTCCTTACTCTCACTGGCACTGGGAACAAAGTGAAATGTTGGGATGAGACAGAACTCAAACACTCATGCTTCCCCATAGTGTGACTTGTGGGAAGATCACTGTAGACTATCCAGCCAGTCTGCCCTGGCAGAACACAAGGGGACTGAGACCCAGAACGGGGAGGCACTTCCTCCTCACCCCAGGCTCAGCAGAGGGGGCACCTATGCCCCGCTGTGTCCCCAATTCTTCCTGATGCTTATTCTATTTATTAAACATGAACATAATCATATTGCTGAAAATCCCAGTTATATGTTTGAATGTCTTAAGTAAAAAGGCCCTGTAACTAATAAAAGTCTAGAGTGCAACGCAAGAGTTTTGAGACTGTGAGAACTAGCAGCAGGTTGTCAGCTTCTAGAGAGAGCATTTTCAGGTACCACTAAATGACTTTTCAGAGTTGAGAGCAGGGGTGAAATGAAAGTCACTCAGTCCTGTCTGACTCTTTGAAAACAGTCCATGGAATTCTCTAGGCCAGAATACTGGAGTGGGTAGCCTTTTCCTTCTCCAGGGGATCTTTCCAACCCAGGGATGGAACCCAGGTCTCCCCCAACGCAGATGGATTTTTTACCAACTGAGCTATCAGCGAAGCTAATAGAGCAGGAGAAACAGGGTTAACTTAAGCTCCTTCACTCCAGGTCAGGCAACCCCCAGCCATCCCCCCAAGCAAATCTCCCCTCCCTCCCACTTGTGGTTGAGGACTTTGTTTTGTGTTAGGGAGGTTTAAGGTGTTTTTGATTAGGACCTTGATAACAACACAAACAAGTCTGCACCCACAAACCAACAAGAAAAGTCACTTTACAGGGCGTGTAACGTGAAAGTTTAGGCAGCAGTGGTGGGAAACCACCATAAGCCTAGATATACCCCAGGACAAGAGTGCCAGCCGAGGTGTGCCCCAGATTTGTGACTCTATTGGACAGCACATTTGGAATCCTCTAGATGACCAGCACAACCCTGTATTATTCCACGTGCGTGCACGTGAAGTCGCTTCAGTTCCATCGGACTCTTTGCTCCTCTGTCCATGGGATTTCCCAGGCAAGAAGACCGGAGTGGGTTGCCATTTCCTCCTCCGGGGGATCCCTTCGCCTGCATTGGCTGGCGGGTTCTTCACCACTAGAGCTACCTGGGAAGCCCATTATTCCAGGAGAGTTATACATATCTATGGGCCTCACACCAGGTGCAACTGGGGGTGGGGTGGGGGGATTGGAGGGGGGGAGCGTGTGTGAAGGATTTTGCTTCTGTATTTCCAGATGGAAGAATAAGAGAGGTAGGTGGTAAAGTCTAAAACGTATGATGCCTATTACCAATCTGTATGTACTTAGCCCACTACTGGTCTCCTGGGCAAAACAGAAGTTGCCAAAAGTGAACCTCATATACTAAATATGGAACGCAGTAAAAATAGTGTTCATGCCCTTAAAGAACCAATTAAACCATTCCCTACCGCCACCCCACACGAGATCTTAGCACCTTAGTTTCTCAACTAGGAGTAGAACCCGGACTCCTCGCATTGGGAGCCCAGTCTCAGCACTAGACTGCCAGAGAAGTACCCCCAATTTCCTTTTTTGATAGCTGAATCACGTCTGTGTGAATCCACAAATTCATTAAAAACACAGAGGTTCATTTTCTGACTGCGGAATTCTTGGTTAGGGGAAGTTAAAATGAAACTGAAACCCTATCCTCTGAGTGGTTATTTAAAACCCAGGAGCCACTTCTAAAGCATTTCATGATTCCAGCAAACACAGTTTATAAATGAACAGACATTTGCTGAAGCACTTTAAATCAAGCCCAATCGTCACTGTTTTACCCAAAGGCAAAACTGTGAAGGCACACACGAATTCACTGGCTGTCAGCACGACTGGGCCCTTCACCGTATGAGAGGCTGACAAAAAGGGCGATGCAGAGAAGGGTTTGGGGAGGCAGGAGGATACGACCCGGCGCCGCCCGGGGCTCCCGGCCGAGTGCGGAAGCGGAGGAAGTTGTGATGCTTAGGGACCGAAGGAGCGCACAGGCGGCTGTGTCTGGAAACACCCGGAACATGCTAGAAGGAAGTGGTAATGCCTAGATCCCCAGTGCGCACCGGGGGACCGAGCTCGGCTAAGGGACGCGCGGACAGAGCGGAGTTTCTCCCCAGTTTACCGCACAAGACTGGAGAGAAAGGAACCGTGGGAAGCTGCCCACTGGGAAGAACCGAGGGGGTGGCCGCACAGACGCGCCGCGGGGCCCCGGGGACGCAGGCAGGGAGGGGAGCGGAGCGGCCTCCAGCCGGGATCTGGGGAGGAGAGTCTTGAGGGAGGATAAAGGGAGCCAGCGAGAGGCTGGGCAGGGGGCGCGCGGGGCACCTTGGACCGGAGGCTCAGAGCCCAGACGCGCGGGCCGGGCGTGGCCGGCAGCTCCCCGCGGGCGGCGGCGGCGGCGGCGGCGGCGGAAGCGGCTGCGGGCTTCCCACGTCCAGACGGCCAGCACAGGGTTAACCCGCGGCGGGCCGGCGCTCGGTTTCCAGGGCAACGCCGGCAGTTCCGGCGCGCAGGCTCGTACCATCGCGCGCGCGCGGGGGAGCGCGGGGGGCGGGGGCGCGGAGGCGCGGAGAGCAGCGGGTCCGGCCCGGACGCCCCCGGCGCGGCCGCCGCTCGCCCCGGGTCGGCTCCGCGCGCGCGCTCCGTGCCGGCCGGCGCTGCCCCGCGCGCGGACGCGGGGGCCGAGAGCGCGCCGGCCCGAGGTCCCCCCGCTGGGGCGGCCGAGTGCGGGCGGCCCGCTGGCAGCTTTGAAAAGCGGGCGAGGACAAAGGCGGCCGCAGCCTCCCGGCGCCCAGCCCGAGCGCGCAGCCCGGCCCGCGCGGCGCCGGAGGATGCGGCCGGGGACGCGGCGGCGGCGGCGGGGCGGCGCGGGCCGGGCGCGGCGGGGCTGAGCCCAGCGAGGGCCGGGCCGCGGGGGCGCCCGCCCGGGATGTGAGCGCCGAGCGCGCCGGGCGGGGAGGGCGGGCAGGAAGGACGCGCGGACTGGAGGAGGAGCGGCGCCGAGCCGGAAGGCGGGAGGCGCGTCCGTTGGGCCCGCGGCGCGGCCGGCCAGCCGCCTCGTCGCTCGGGCGGGAGCGGGGCCCGCGCCTCCTCCCCGGCGCTGCGGGGAGGAAGATGGAGACGCACATCTCGTGCCTGTTCCCCGAGCTGCTGGCCATGATCTTCGGCTACCTGGACGTGCGCGACAAGGGGCGCGCGGCGCAGGTGTGCACGGCCTGGCGGGACGCCGCCTACCACAAGTCGGTGTGGCGGGGGGTGGAGGCCAAGCTGCACCTGCGCCGGGCCAACCCGTCGCTGTTCCCCAGTCTGCAGGCCCGGGGCATCCGCCGGGTGCAGATCCTGAGCTTGCGCCGCAGCCTCAGCTACGTGATCCAGGGTATGGCCAACATCGAGAGCCTCAACCTCAGCGGCTGCTATAACCTCACCGACAACGGGCTGGGCCACGCGTTTGTGCAGGAGATCGGTTCGCTGCGCGCGCTCAACCTGAGCCTCTGCAAGCAGATCACCGACAGCAGCCTGGGCCGCATCGCCCAGTACCTCAAGGGCCTGGAGGTGCTGGAGCTGGGCGGCTGCAGCAACATCACCAACACCGGCCTCCTGCTCATCGCCTGGGGCCTGCAGCGCCTCAAGAGCCTCAATCTCCGCAGCTGCCGCCACCTCTCGGACGTGGGCATCGGGCACCTGGCCGGCATGACGCGCAGCGCGGCCGAGGGCTGCCTGGGCCTGGAGCAGCTCACGCTGCAGGACTGCCAGAAGCTCACGGACCTGTCCCTGAAGCACATCTCCCGGGGACTGACGGGCCTGAGGCTCCTCAACCTCAGCTTCTGCGGGGGCATTTCGGACGCCGGCCTCCTGCACCTGTCGCACATGGGCAGCCTACGCAGCCTCAACCTGCGCTCGTGCGACAACATCAGCGACACGGGCATCATGCATCTGGCCATGGGCAGCCTGCGCCTCTCGGGGCTGGACGTGTCCTTCTGCGACAAAGTGGGGGACCAGAGCCTGGCTTACATCGCGCAGGGGCTGGACGGCCTCAAGTCCCTGTCCCTGTGCTCCTGCCACATCAGCGACGACGGCATCAACCGCATGGTGCGGCAGATGCACGGGCTGCGCACGCTCAACATCGGCCAGTGCGTGCGCATCACGGACAAGGGCCTGGAGCTGATCGCGGAGCACCTGAGCCAACTCACCGGCATCGACCTGTACGGCTGCACCCGCATCACCAAGCGCGGCCTGGAGCGCATCACGCAGCTGCCGTGCCTCAAGGTACTCAACCTGGGCCTCTGGCAGATGACGGACAGTGAGAAGGTCAGGTGAGGGCGGCAGCACCCGTCCCTCCCGCGCCCCCCACCCCCAGTCCCGCCCTGTTCGCCCTCCGGCCGCGGACGCGGTGGGGCGATGACCGGAAGCCCCCAGGCTCCCCTCCCCTCTTCCCTTCTCGTGTGTCCGGGGTGGGGGTCCCTCCCCCGCCCCTCTCCTGTTCCCGGAGGGTGTGGAGATGGACCCGCCGCCCACCACCCACTCCTCCCGGCGGGGGTCCGGAGGAGGGACTGAGCTACTGTGTCCAAGCTGCGCCTGGAAGTGGGGGTGGGGGTGGGAGTGAGCAATCCTCCAGCCCTGGGGAGTTGAGGAAAATGTCTGCCTTCACTTAAGCTTTCATTTGAATACTGTGATCTGGTTTTTATTTCGAAATGTATAAAAGCAAGCCCAACTACAACGGCCTTTTCACCCTTCTTCCACTTTGTAACTAATCCCAGTCTCGCCTCATCGCTCTTCTGACAGCACTCTGCTACTCACGCTCATTTCATCCGTATTGTCTCTTTTTTTTATTTTTTGAAGAAACTTGACATCCACTTGTCTCTTTTTTTTTCTGCTGAGTATATTCTATATATTATATATATATAAGTTATATATATATATATATACACACATATATATGTCTGGCTACCTCGTTTTAGTTTACTTTTTTCTCTGAAGCCCTGGAATTCTACAAGAGAGATATTTTGAGACTGAAACATTTTTGTGCCTGGACTGGAAAGATGCCCATTGGGTTTGTACATCTTTTTTCGTTTTGGCTTCTTCCCAAGCCCCATCCATCCAGTGTTTCCCACTTCACATTTCTGGCTCTTATTTTTCTTTTTATCCTTGTCCGTAAGCATTTGAGGACTCAGCCCATGCTCCTAAATCTTGACTTAATTTATAGCACAAATGTGTGGGAGACATGAGAGTTGGACTGTTGTTTTTTTTTTGTTTGGTCTGTCTGAGATGCAGATTGTGTCTTGAAAATGATGATTATATATGCAAAGTCTGCCCTGCCCTCCCTCTCTTCCACATTTCCCCACGAAAAGGTCACAGTGAGGCTTCCTGTAGGGAGCAGAGGAGCTGGGACTGGCACTGGCTTAGAGAGGCCTCTGGCCCTGGTGTGAAGGGGAGGAGACTGAAATTCATGTCTTATCTCTATTCTGTTAATAAAACAGGTGTTGGTGGGGTTTTTTTAAAAATTCTGTTTCTAAATGGAGGAATAAACGCCTTGCTTTATTTTGGTGGGGGTTGGGACTTGTGGCTTTAAAAAAAAAATCACTTCTGAGTAGGATGTATATTTTCTGTTGGAGTTTTTTGTTCGTTTTGTTTATTTTTTTAGAATCCTCCACAGCAACATGCGAGACCATGGAGTTAAAGAAACCCAGAGACCTTTATCAATTAATTGTACTGTTTGTGAATTTGTATAAATAATAACAAAGATCCTCTTAAAACGTTTATATTCTTACAGTAAAAGGTTAAACTGATATTTATATAATAAAAGAGGAAATATGAAGTATGTTTTTTGAAAAAAAAAAAAAAAAAACCAAAAGCCTTGTATCTGTGAATTATTTTTAAGGCAGTGTGTGTGTTTGGGTCCAGGCCAAAGTAGGAGGTGGGTTTGCATCTCAGAAGTAAAAGATGCAGGGTTCGGTGGAGCCTTGTGTGGTGTGAGTAAGCTTGTGGTGAAAAATTTATCCTGTATAAAGTTTACTGCTGACATCTAAATGTTCTGTTGCTAGAAATGTGATTAGAATGGAGATTTATATCATTTCTGAACTGTCAGCAACATGGCAATTTAAAGAAACTGAACAAAATGAAACTTTTGTAAGAGTCAAAATTCCACCAGGGTGGCCAGTTTTTCTCCATGAGGACATGAGACCTAGGGGACATGTTCGAGAAATGGGTCATGAGATGTGGAAGTGGAAAGAAGGATGGGTTTCTTGATCCCTAGAGGGTATGGGGGAGGCTGCGAGAGGGCGGGGTGGGCACCAGGGCCATTGTTGGGAAAGTTAAGGGCACTCAGGCGAGCGGACTGAGCCTCAGAGGGAGCCGTGGGCAGGGGAGGGGGGCACCGGGTCCCTCCTTAGCATTCTCCACCAGCCCCAGAGTCGGTGGGGAGGCGGGCCTGGAGTTCTTGCCTATTTGCATTTTAAGAAGGAGGCGGGCCTGGAGTTCTTGCTCATTTGCATTTTAAGAAGGCGGTCACTCCATCCACTCTGGTGGGGTCTTAGCCTGCACTGGGGCAGAATACCAACCAATTCCAGCAAGGAGACAATAAATAACTAAATCATCTGACACCCTGTGGTTGGGCTGTGGAAACAGAAGTGTATGTAGTGAGGCTGTTCATATTCCTGGTTTCACATACGCCTGTCTGGTTTTAATACTGATCTCAGAAAACGCTGGTCCGAGCAGCACAGCACTTTCCTGGATCCACACCTCTTTCCAGGAAGAGAGCAAGAACCAGGTTTCTCTTGGGGAAGATTGTTTTGTAAAGTTTCCAAGCTCGCTGCTCAGGCCGATCACAAAAGCGGCATTGTTCCTTTTTGGAGAGCTTTCACAAGTGGGTCTAATGGAGCCTGACGCTAGATCCATCTTCCTTTTCTTTGGGGAAGGTGTGGATCTGCCCCTTTCCTCTTAGGTTTCAGTGCTTACTGCCTGGGGAAAAAATGTGTGAACCCTGGTGAGGACGAACTCTGAATCAGGGTCAGCTTTCTGATTCAGCATTTGTCTCTACAGCTCCCACAAGCAGTTGAGTTCTCAGACTGGTTTTCTTCTCCCAAGAGACTGCAGGGCTGTGCAGATTCAGCCAGTAAAAATCTGGGCACCTCCTAAGTCTTAGACTCTGTGGTCACCTCTCATTTAATATGAAAAGTAATCTGCCAACTATAACCAGAAGGTTTTTCTGCTTCTCTGTTTGTTTTTTACTTTCAAAGCTAAATATAAGCTTGATTCAAGGCTGGTAAGTTAATGTTTGGAAGTTAAGATAGGGGGCCTAGTTCCTCATCCTGAATTGGGCATACTTCAGAATCCATCTGGAGCGTCTCTGGCAAACAATGAACAAACCTCCTTCTTCCATCAGAGGCGACTGTCATCCCTCAACGTTTTGGGACGGAAAGAAAGGAATTGGGGTTGAGAACCTGTGCTGTGCTTTGCCTGTGCCTGTACACATCTAGTCCTCAAAGTGGCCTGCTGATAGGTACCCTCTTTTCCAGGTAAGAATACTGCTCGCCTTAAGTCAGCCAGCCACTGAGTCCAGGCCCTTTCTGCTCCCCAAGAAGGATCAAATACTGATTGCACCTTGGTTTCATGGAAGGTGACCTTCCAGAAGTGAGTGCTGGCTGCCTGAATCCAGGATGGACAAGCTCAGGCCACAGGGCACCACTTGAAAGGGAGAAGTGGGTTTAGCCTCACCGTACCTACAGGAATAGAAGGGGATGCTTTTAAAGAAGAGCAGCACTTAGAACTCAAGTGGATACGTTATTTGTGGGTGGTACACACATTAAGAGGCACTGCAGGGCAATTTTTAGAATAACAAAAAAAAACCTGGCTCGGGTGTTTGCTGAAACTTCAGAACTGACAAACCAAAACAGGAACTTAGTGTCAACCTTATCGTCTAGAAGCAACAAACCTCAGTAGGAACTGTCTGGGTGGCAGTCGGGAAAGGGTTCCCCCAGCTTATCCACAACTCATGGGGCAAGAGCGTTGAAACACCTGCTTAAAAGATGACCTAAGCGAGGGCGGGGTTCAGACAGCACCTGCAGCCCCTCCAGGACCAGGACAGGCCCCTAGCTAAGAGTGCTGGGTATCCTGGAATAACTCCCCTCCTCAGATTCCTTCCTGCCCAATTCTTCCATCCTAAGGTGTAGGGGTCGGGGGGGCGGGTGGTGCCCACTTGATTCATTCCAAGTTTGGCAGCAATGACAAAGATGCTTGCTCAACTTATGGTACAACCTTAAACAGTTCAGAAAATTCAAACTGAGCATATGCTTTCATGATTCAAATCAGCCAACAGAGATCTGAAAAAGCAAAGGTTCCTTTTATGGAAGTTTTTTTTTTTTTAATATATATTTATTAGGCTACGTTGGGTGTTACTTGCACCATACATGTGCTTAGTTGCTCTGAAGCATGTGGGATCTTAGTTCCCTGACCAGGGGGACCAGGGATTGAACCCACAACCCATGCATTAGCAAGGCAGATTCTTAACCACTGGACCAACAGGGAGGTCCCAGCAGTTTCTTTTTAAAGCTAAGAGCCTTCTCTTAAATGTAGACATATGATATGCAAACTAAAGCACAGCCTTTCCCCCTCTCCCCTCACTTTCCCACAGTGGCTACTAGACAGGTGCTGATCTCCAAATATTAGTAAAATCTTTTCCTTCGGACTTAGAGAATTTGAACTCAGGTTTTCAAAGCCGGAGAAGAGGGTCAAGGACCTCAGGGAACACCGTGTTCACAAAAAATTTGTGCTGAGTCATGTCCAACTCTTTGCAACCCCAGGGACTGTAGCCCGCCAGGCTCCTCTGTCCATGGGATTTCCCAGGCAAGAATACTGGAGTGATTGCCATTTCCTCCTCCAGGGGATCTTCCCAACCCAGAGATAGAACCCCCATCTGGCAGGCAGATTCTTTACCACTGTCCCCCCTGGGAAGCCCAAAGAATTTTGTTGTTCAATTACTAAGTCATGTCTGACTCTTGGTGACCCCATGGACTGCAGCATGCCAGGCTTCCCTGTCCTTCACCATCTCACGGAGTTTGCGCAAATTCACATCCATTGAGTCCATGATGCTAGCTAATCATCCCCTCCTCTGCTGCCCTCTTCTCCATTTGCCTTCAGTCTTTCCCAGCATCAGGGTCTTTTCCAATGAGTTGGCTCTTCACATCAGGTGGCCAAAGTATTGGCACTTCAGCATCAGTCCTTCCAGTGAATACTCAGGGTTGATTTCCTTTAGGATTGAGGAGTCTGATCTCCTTGCAGTCCAAGGGACTCTCAAGAATCTTCTCCAGTGCCACAATTCAAAAGCATCAATTCTTCGGTGCTCAGCCTTCTTTATTGTCTCACATCCATACATGATTACTGTAAAAACCATAGCTTTGACTATAAGGACCTTTGTTGGCCAAGTGATGTCTCTGATTTTTAATACGCTATCTAGGTTTGTCATAGCTTTCCTTCCAAGGAGCAAGTGTCTTTTAACTTCATGGCTGCCATCACCGTCCAGTGATTTTGGAGCCCAAGAAAATGAAATCTGTCACTGTTTCCACTTTTTCCCCATCCATTTGCCATGAAGTGATGGGATCGGATGCCATGAATAACACCCTCTTATTGAGAGATCAGATTTGTAACCAAAACCCAGACCTCCTACAGCTTCTGACAGCAGCCCCTCTGCTCCCAGGACCCTGCTGTGGCCACAGGGCCAGTGGTCGCCCCTCTGCTGCCCTCCCCCGCCCCACATCAGTTGTCACCCCCTTTAAAAAGCTAATTCTGTGCCTTTACTAGAGGGCAAGACCTAAACTGTGTGCCAACGTGACCCATGAGGAGTCAGGGCTGGGGCTTTGTGGATCCTGGGAAACATAGGATTAGAAATCGGAAGCCAGTGCCTGGGCCACACCTCTATCTCATCTTGTCGAGGTCCTTGTTCAGAGTGGGGAGCAAGTGACAGTTTTTGAAAAGTGAATGTTATCAGACAGAGAAGACCTCATATTTGGATCCATGCCAACTATTAACAACTTAGAATGTCTCCAGGGTGAGTGCACAGCTGGGAGAAGAGCAGACATTTCAGTCTCGGATAGAAGATGCGTATTTCCAGACATTGCACCTTTAAATGTCCACACCTGGTCAGTGTCAGCCCTTTCGTCTTTTCCAGGAGTGGCTCTGACATTGCCTGCTGGAGCTGCCTGTACCGAGTGCTGGGTACCACACTCAGCCCCTCCTTCAGTCTACGGGGAAGAGTAGGAGACACAGCCCCAGATGGGGTATGTTAACGCCACCCCCTGCAAGTAAAACAGAATCCACGTGGAATTCTTCTACCTCCTGTTCATTAACACAGAGACGTGCATATACTTTCTTAAAAGAAGACTTGAAAGCATTTTATGAGCTTGTCACCCTTCCACTCTGTGTAAAGGACAAATGCCCCATGTCCTTGTGTGTTCACTTTCATCTGTGAGTGTGAACAGCCTCCCGGTCACACATGCCAGGCAGAGTCGAGTGGGACGTGGACGCCGCCCCCAGATGCACGGAGTTGGGACCGTGTGCGGCTTCCCAGTCTCACAATTCCTGTTTTCCCAAATCTGGTAGATACTGAACATTTCATTTTAGAAATGGGGAAGGAGGCTTGATGAGGGTGAGAGACTGTGCCCAGGTGATGGCCCCAGGTGTTCCCCATCAGCGAGGAGCCAGATCCTGGTTGTCGAGCTGTTGCTAAGCAACACCGGACACGCCGTCCCACTTCTGAAGGAGCTGAGCGGAGGAAGCACCCTGAATGCTGAAAGTTTTGGTTTTTGGGCCTCTCCACGTAGTATGTGGGATCTAAATTTCCTCCAGCAGTGATCTAACCCATGCCCCCTGCAATGGAAGCGTGGAGTCCTAACCATGGGGCCACCAGGAAAGCCCCCTGTAAGTTATTATTACTAGTTAATAAGTTACACTGTGCAGACTCAAACGCTGTGTCCGGCATTTTGCAAGGAGCTGGAAAGCTTGTGTAAAGAGGTGGTCAACGGGGTTAGGGTACCGGTCCCCCAGTGTGTCCCCCGCTGTCCTTCAGCACACGAGCCAGCCCCCCAGCACTGCTGTGTCACAGACACTGCAAACACCTCCACGCTGAGAAGTCACAGCCCAACACGCCACACACTCCGGGCTGCCCAACTCACAAAGAAGAACTGAGTTGTGGGAACATGGGCTGTGTTCTTACCACTCAAGGATCAAGGGTCTTGACTTTCCAGGTGTTTTACCTACAGATCCCTCTTGTCCTGAGAGTAAAAGGGTCTAGTAGCTCCCATTGACAACCACTTCTGTCTTGCACTCCTTGGTGGACGTAACCAGGCTCACAGTGCTGGCGGAGACTGTCCCCCCACCCCCATATCAGGGTCTGAGCAATGGGAATGGCACCTCGGGGAAAGAGTTGAGTCCAGATTCATTTTTTATAACTAGCATGAAATTATTCCACATGGCTTGGGAAGCATTGTTTTCCTGGTCTAAAAAGACCAGGAAAGTATCTACTACAAACGTCCGTAATAACGTTTCTCCTTAGGAAATTTTTACCCCAAATGGGCAGTTCTATATGGACACTCGTGCATGTTTGTGTTGGAATAGCTACTGACTTCCATTCTGCTTTCTGAGAAGCAGTCTCTAAATAGAGAGGAACCCCCAAACTAGTACTGATACTCCTCAGAATCTTTAGTAAAATCACTGAGGCCAAAATTTGACAGATGGGTAAAATAGGGGAATTGTAACAGCTAAACACCTCAAATTCTTAGCTTTCTCAGATGGAAGACGAGTTGCCTATGGCTTTCAGGAGACAGAAGAGACTTGGGTTTGATCCCTGGGTCAGGAAAATCTCCTGGAGTAGGAAATGGCAACTCACTCCAGTATTTCTGTCTGGAGTATCACTATGGATAAGAGGAGGCTGGTGGGCTACAGTCCATGGGGTGGTAAAGAGTCGGACATGACTGAAGCAACTTAGCATAGCACATTTTAAACTTTAACTTCATGGCTCAAACCCTACTGCTATGAACTACCAAAAAGAAAAGAAAAAAAATATTAAAAAGGCATAGCACATTTTAAACTTTAACTTCATGGCTCAAACCCTACTGCTATGAACTACCAAAAAGAAAAGAAAAAGGGCCAACAAGTGTGCCTTGAGCAAACCATATGAAAATACCTAATTAAAGTGACAATTTCTAGCTCTTCTAATTCATTTCAAATGGACAATCTTTAGAATCTTTAAGAGATCTGTGAAAACAGTAAGGCTGAGTTCCGTGGTCTGAACTTTGTCAAGCTCCCAGTTTGCTGCCGCCGGAAGCACAGAAAGGCCTTGGGGAGTTTTGAGCCCAGACAGGATGGACAACTGGGCTTTCCAGCTCCCTGAAGTCCAGATGCCTGTCAAGGGGCGACAGAACAGCGTGACCCACAGGAGAGGCAGCTGGTCTATCTTTCCTCCACACAGGAGGGTCCAATTCTCAACAGGATCACAGGAGGACCACTGGAAATGCACTCCAGTAAGCAGGGCACAGGGTTGAGCAGCAACAGCCCCGCCCCTTCTTGCTTCAGAATCGAAACCGTGTCCACACAAGTTAGGAGACAGGTCACGGGTGGCCCCTTGTGAAACGCAGGGGTGGAAAGTCATTCTCTCCTCCTGGGTTGCTCCTGGACCTCCACCCCCTCTCCCCCAAACCCTCTCCCACCTGTTCACTCTCTCCATGCCCCTGGGCCATGTCCACACCAGTGTCAGAGCCCGGGGTCTGGCCTCATGCTTTCCTTTACCCCAAGTTCACTAGGATTCACTGGAAGGCAGAAAAGTAAAGTACCATTCATACAAAATTCTATGTATTTGTTTTCCACGTGGAGACTACGACCGTCTTTATCCACGGCGCCTGTGAGCTTTGCGTCCGGCCAGCAGGTGGCAGCGTTGTCTGTGAACTGCTGCCCAGTTCTGAGCACCCCACAGAGAACTTCAGAGAGGGAGAACCTCACCCCTCCAGAAAGATGACACGGAATTTTCCAGTTTCAGCCGGGTCAGGGATCCCCGCCCCGGGCACGCAGTTCGTGGAGCAGGTATCAGATGCACCCTGA
The DNA here is from genome assembly GCF_001704415.2 of Capra hircus. NCBI lineage: Eukaryota > Metazoa > Chordata > Mammalia > Artiodactyla > Bovidae > Capra > Capra hircus. The sequence goes on along the minus strand of NC_030812.1, from coordinate 107,027,819 downwards.
GGACGGTTCCCTGATGTCGCTGGCGGGAACCAAATGTCACTGTCTAATTTCAGTTTAAGACCATCATATACAAATTAGATTGGCATATTCAGGGGGTTGGAGAAGGCAATGGCAACCCACTCCAGTACTCTTGCCTGGAGAATCCCAGGGACGGGGGAGCCTGGTGGGCTGCCGTCTATGGGGTCGCACAGAGTCGGACGCGACTGAAGCGACTTAGCAGCAGCAGCAGCATTCAGGGGGTTGGGGAGAACAACTTGGGAAAATGTTTACCTTCATACATGGAAATATCCATTTTAACAGGAGGAGCAAAGGTGCTGGCTTTTTTCAACTACAAAACTAGAAAAAAATAGAAGTATACTGTTTGTGATGAAAAATTCTAGAGCTCCTTGGAAAAGAAACAACTGTTTTAAAATTTGGGGAGTATAAATTCTTTTGTTTGTTTGTTTTTTAATCAAAATGAGTATCTTCTAAAGGAACCCATGAACGTGAGAACGATTAAAAGCCCTGATAAAGCAGCGAGGGTCTTGCATTCCTAGACTCCTCCTGGGGAAAACAGGCATTAGGAAAAGGCAGCAGAAAGTAAGACAAGGAGAAAAAACTTCTGAGCCATAAAATGCCACATGAGGGACACGCTGGGGGCTTCTGCCATCTTGGTCTTGATCATCTGGCCGCAGCAATGGAAGCAAGGCTCCAAAGGGCAGCTGGCACAGACGTGGGATAAAAGCGTGGAAGCCGGGAGGTGGCCGTGCCTCTTCAGGCCAGCCCAACGAGGCTCGGCCCCCAGCCTGGTGATACCAAGGTGGTTTTTGGTTAGGAAATGGGAGAAGAGAAAGGAGAAGCTTCTGGAACTCAGGGCCCAGGCCTGCAGCTGATCACCACTCCTGCCAGTGAGGAGGCTGAACGAAAGCAGAAACCCTCTGGGCAGCTCCGTGGACTCTCAGGCCAAAATACATCACTGTCAGCGACCCGCAGAACACATAGATCCAGGGAAAGAACCCAGATAAAGAAAAGAGGACACAGATCACTCAGGTTAAGCAGAGGGGACCAGGTGAGGTAAGGGCAGAGCCAGCCTGGTCCCCAAGAGGGGCTGGGGGGTGCTCATCTCCCCAGAAGGGGCTGGGAGCTCGGGTTTTCAAGAAGAGAGGCCTTCTTCTCTGGTTGTGTCAAATCAGACACCAGACAAAAATTCCAGCTACAGTTCCCAGGCTGGGAGTAAAGTGATATGTTCCCCTGTGAGGTGGTGGGTCTCCTTATAAGGTGGGGGGGTCCTCCCTGTGAGGTGTCGGGATCCCTGAGAGGTGTTGGGTCCCCCTGTGAGGTGAGGGGTCCCCCTGAGAGGTGTTGGGTCCCCCTGTGAGGTGAGGGGTCCCCCTGAGAGGTGTTGGGTCCCCCTGTGAGGTGAGGGGGCCCCCCTGAGAGGTGTCTGGTCCCCCTGTGAGGTGTTGGGTCCCCCTGTGAGGTGAGGGGTCCCCCTTAGAGGTGTCGGGTCCCCCTGTGAGGTGAAGGGTCCCCCCTGTGAGGTGAGGGGTTCCCCTGAGAGGTGTCGGGTCCGCCTATGAGGTGTTGGTTCCCTCTGTGAGGTGAGGGATCCCCTTGTGAGGTGAGGGATTCTCCTGAGAGGTGTTGGGACCCCTGTGAGGTGTTGGGTCTCCCTGTGAGGTGAGGGGTCCCCCTGAGAAGTGTCGGGACCCCTGTGAGGTGTTGAGTCCCTCCCTCTGTGAGGTGAGGGGTCCCCCTGAGAGGTGTCGGGACCCCTGTGAGGTGAGGGGTCCCCCTGTGAAGTGAGGGGTCCCCCGTGAGGTGTCAGGTCCCCTTGTGAGGTGAGGGGTCCCCCTGTGAGGTGAGGGGTCCCCATGAGAGGTGTTGGGTCCCCCTGTGAGGTGAGGTGTTCCCCTGAGAGGTGTTGGTTCCCTCTGTGAGGTGAGGGATCCCCTTGTGAGGTGAGGGATTCTCCTGAGAGGTGTCGGGACCCCTGTGAGGTGTTGGGTCTCCCTGTGAGGTGAGGGGTCCCCCTGAGAGGTGCAGGACCCCTGTAAGGTGAGGGGTCCCCCTGTGAGGTGAGGGGTTCCCCTGAAAGGTGTTGTGTCCCCCTGTGAGGTGTTGCGTCCCTCTGTGAGGTCAGGGGTTCCCCTGTGAGGTGTTGGGTCTCTCTGTGAGGTGGGAGGTCTCCCTGTGAGGTGTTGGGTGTCCCTGTAAGGTGTCGGGTCCCCCTGTGAGGTGGGGGGTCCCCCTCCCAGGCCTCAGTCATTGCTGTCCCCCTCCAGGCCCTCACTGTCGTCAGGACAAAGGTGTTCCCATCCTGCAGGGAAAATCAGCTGGCCTGACAGTGTCCTAGGGATGTTGTGACGACCCCTATGTCCTGAGGCTCCGCTGGCCTGGACTCTGACCCTCAACCCCCAGGAGTGGGGCCTCTGTGCCCTGTCCTGGCTGTGAAGGTCTGGCCGGCAAGCGAGTCACCCTTCGGTCCCTGGCCCGGAGACCCCGGCACAGTGAGCAAAGCCAGGCGGCCGCACCCACTGTGCACTCACCCCTCGGCTCCCTCTGTCCGCTCCCTCCTCCCCACAAAACACAGGGGCCACTTGAAGTAGTCTGTCCGGCCGGGCCGCCTGCTCCCTGACTCCGTGGAGATGGTGAGGGGGTGGGCACCACCTGGAGCAGGCAGGCCACAGCCTCTTGCCACCTCCTGACCCTGATGCCTGGAGAGAAAGCCCCACAAGGAGCCCCCATGCCCGAGGGTCAGTCCCCTCTCCCCCATCTGCTCCTCCCCCTGCACCTGCTGGGGACCTCACGGGGCTGCCGAGGAGACCCTATGGGTAAGTGGCTGCCAACACCTTCCCGCCCTCCCGGAGCCTGCCCCCGGCCCGCTGGTGCTAATCCACGCGCAGCTCGGCTCAGCGGCTCCGCTCCCCTAAGCCCCTGATAACGGTTTTACTAAAATCCTCTTTTGATGGAAAAAAACCCCAGCTGGACATTTCAGGCCTTGCACAATGTCCAGGCCTGCGGGTCCCCTTCCCACTTCACAAAGGCCTCTAATCAAGTGGAAAATGTGCTGGAGGCCAGAGGTTGGCTCTGCAATTATTTTTGAAGGGATTACGGAGAAGAATAGGGGCAGTGATGCCCTCCCCACTTTGTTTTCCGCTGGGTCCCTGATGGAGACGCAGGGGGCCGGTAGCAGCCGCCCAGGGTCTTACCTCTCCTTCCCCGGAGGAAGGAGGGCAGCTTTGAACACTGTGATTTCAGGGAGACGGGGAGAGGCTGGAAGCAACACGCAGGCCCTATTCTGACCCCCGTTTAAGCCCCTATTTATAAAGCCACGGTGGGGCGGGCTCCTGTGTGTGGGGAGAGCCCTCATTCATTAACCTCTAACCCTGCTCTGAGTGCAGAGGGGAGGGTCCATACGCTGCGGGGATTGCGAGCATTCAGGGGGCTTCCCAGGCTTTGCAGGGCAGAGGTCATGTTCCCAGTCTTGCCGGGTCTCCTCCCCCTTATTTATATACATTGACCCTTCCCCTCACTCTGAGCAAATATCCAAGAAACTCCTAATGCACAACACGGATAAGAATGCAAGATGCCCACCATTCTTATCAGCCTACTTGGGATCTTTGTTGAGAAATGCACAATACGGAAGGGGATGTGCCCTCCCTGTGCACTGGAAAGGACCTTTTCTGACATCATTCGTACAGGAATATTCCTTATAGATTAACTGCTGAAGATGAGCATCTCCGGTTGGCCTTCTGTTTTCATCCTTCTATTTCAGCCTAGAGAAACCTCATCCCTCCAGACCAGCTGGTTAGTGATGTATGCAGATCCCCAGTCAAAAGGACACAATCGCAAATTCCTAAACTCACCCTGGGATGGTCAAGGATTAGGCTGTTTGGTTCTGAGAGGTAGAGGTCAGCATATATTTCAAAATAAATACCAGGCTGAGTGATCATTTTCAGATCCTTTCTTCAAAGTCGCTGAAATGACTTTGGTCAAAACAAACAAACAACAACTACTAACAGCAAGACAACAACCCTGGCCTGTTTTCATTAGTATAAACGACTTGCCAACAGATTCTGCCTCATTGATTTTCCAACGCTCCTGCAGAAAGACCTTACCATCAAAAAGTAGATGGGGAGAAACTTGACGATTACATTTAGGATATTACACCTAACACGGCGCAGATTCGACCGAGTATTTGATGTTGGCCCTCCTAGTGCCTTTGGTGGGTATGACAGGAGAAAGGGACCACAGTCTGTCTGGATCCGCTGGGGTCCTTGACCCAGATCATGACAAACAGGCTTGCAGAATCACTGCTGCTTGTTATCAAAACTCAACAGCCTTCTCCAGGAATGAATGAATAATCTTCACCCTGCTGGAGAAGAAGATGAACTTTGAAAAAGTGCATGGCAGGAGACAGTGGACCACCTCTGAAGCAGAGCTTGAGGGGGCCTGACTCCCGAAATACGAGCAAATCACAAGAGAAGCCTGCCTTTCACGGGAGGGCTCCCAAAGCCTCCTCCCCTGACACACTTCCTGAGTCACTGCCCAGAATGCCTGTTCACTGCAGTCCTGGGCTTATCACCCTCATTTTCGGATTCATCATTCTCCTTACACTTCTCCATCCTTTTAACAAACTCTGCGGAACAAAAGATGAGTTGTTTTCAAAGTCGCTCTTTCAGGACTTCCCTGGGGGTCCAGTGGCTAAGACTGCGTACTCCTAGTACAGGAAGCCTGGGTTCCATCCCTGATCAGGGAACTAGATCCCACATGCTGCAACTAAGAGTTCGCATGCCTCAACTAAAGATGCTGGGTGCTGAAACTAAGACTTGGCACAGCCCCCCACCCCCACCAAAACATGTGTTAAAAAAATAAGCCATGAGACTTTCCTGGTGGTCCAGTGGATAAGAATCTGCCTTGCAATGCAGGGGACACAGTTCGATCCCTGGTACAGGAACTAAGATCCCACATGCCACAGGGCAACTAAGCCTGACCTGACAGCAACCGAAGAAATGATTATTTTAAAAAAAAATCATCCAGAATAGAAAACTTCGGATGACAAAGCTGCCCTTCGACCTCCATCTGAAGCCTTGTCCCTCCCCCCAGGGGCTCTGGTGACAGTGACCGTATCCTTTTGGACCCAACTCCAGCTTTCAGAGTTGCCAACACTAGTAAGGTGATACATACCCCCAATTTGGGGCTGATAATATTATCCTTGGGGCTTCCCCAGTTACTCGGGGGTAAAGAATCTGCCTGCAATGCAGGAGACGCGGGAGATGTGGGTTTGATCCCTGGGCCGGGAAGATCCCCCAGAGGAGGAAATAGCAGCCCACTCCAGTATTCTTGTCTGAAGAATCCCATGGACAGAGGAGCCTGGCAAGCTACAGTCCATGAGGTCACAAAGAGATGGACAGAATTGAGCAACTGAGCACTCATTCTTATCCTTGGTCTGTATAAGATCTTGAAATTAAGCACTAGCCAGCCTGGGTGAGACCCCCAGGGGGTCCAGAGTAATCGGGCCACTGAAGCCCTTTCCCCCAGGCTCCTGCTCCAGAACCTCTCCCAGGTCCCCTCTGGAAGGACAATGAGTCCATCCATGTGGAGGTGACAGTCGAGCGCAGGGCCCATAACGCCTGAACCCAGCTTTATCACTTATGGAGCTAAACTCGCTTAAAGAGTCTGTAAAACCCTGACAAGTATCCCTTCTGACCAACCTGTACAGCATGGGTACACATCATAGGAGCCTGCTGGTTTATTGGGATTAATTGCTAACTAATAGTTAAAATGCTAGAGTTTATGAATGACTTGTTAAAAATACAAATTAGTGTGGGCTCAAGGCTCTCCTTTGCTTAGTAAATATTTATTTGGCAGCGATGGTGGTGGAGGCCCTGGGCCAGGCAGGGGATGGAGGCCCCTTCTCAGTGGGGGAGAAGGAAGAGGCTGAACTGGGAGCCACCTCCAACCTGCACCTGACTGCTCTGCACTGCAGCCAGGACCTGGGGGCCCATGCAGGAGTGCCTCCTGTGTTTTCAGGGAAACAAAGTCAGAGAGGGGGGTCCCTGCTACCAGGAGGGCTCGGTGCAGGAGGCCGGGCTGCAGCCCAGGAAGGGAGCTGAAGTTCACGCAGTCTACCGCCAAGTTCCCTGCAGCCCCAGCTGCTCCCTCAGGTCAGCCAGGCTAGGCTGGACTTTGTCAGCAATGCACAAGCTAAAAGCCTTAGGGGAGGCCAGGCTGGCCCAGGTCCCTGACGTCCAAAACGGTTTGCGTTGTCCCTGGCCCCTCCGGTCATTCTGTTTTATTAGAGAAAGCATTTGTGAGAAGGAAAGGAGCAATGTAAGGGTTCCTCCTGCCGCTGGAAGCCAGTGAAATGTAGACAGAACCTTGCTGGCTGTGCAGGGGGCACTATCTCACAGGCATCTCTGAGTGGATAGAAGCCCGGGGCACAGGGTCCCTGTGGCCAGGACCCCATTGCCCCAAGATCCCGGAGAGGAAGAAGGTTCAGGGCTCGAACCCAGCCTGAACCCAGGGCTCAGTGAGTCCCAGGATCCGAGATGCTGTCCCGAGGACGGCAACCCTGCCCTTACCTTCCTCAACATGCAGGAAACTCCAGCCCAGCTCACTCACTGCTGCTCTTGGGGGCGCCGCCAGGTACCTTCGTGGGCTCCCAGGACCGCCTGCTCCGAGGCAGACATGGCTGGACAGAAGCCAACAGCAGCTCTGGGGGCAAGGACGCCAGTGCTGGGGGTGGAGAGGGCCCACCAGATCCCAGAACATCTGGGAGCCACAAGGGCAATGAGGCGGAGAACATTGTCCCAGTGCCCCTGTGAGTGTTTATTCAAAGTGCCTTTAGGGGCTACCCTGGCGGTCCACTGGCTAAGACTCCATACTCCCAAGGCAGAGGTCCTAGGTTCAATCCCTGGTCAGGGAACTAGATCTCCTATGCTACAACTAAAGATTCTGCATGCCACAATTAAGAATCTTGTGTGGCCAAATAAATAAACAAATAAAATTTTTAAAAAAGCAAAGTCCCCCAGTCCTAAACAAAGATCTGTGCTTGTATCAGGGCCAGGCAGGCAGGCAGATAGGTAGATAAATGAGTCTGTCTAGACTGACTTTTTGTTCAACTTTTAATCAGCATCTCCTGAGAAACTGAACTACTTTCATCTCAAAGTGGAATAAAGGAACTCTAGGGAGCAAAGGAGGTCAAAGCCATGGGGGATCTTTATTTTTATTTTAATAGAAGTTTTTTTTTTCTCCCTTGAGGTTTTGCTTATCTGTCCATATATGTGCATAGAAAATATTATTCTTAGAGTCCAGAGTCTGTTCACATTTGTTGTACAGATTCCTAAGGGCAGATAAAAGACAAACAGAGATATATACTTTGATACTAACTGTTGTACTTAGATGGTGTGTTTAGATCTTTCCCATGTAGTTCAGAAGTAATTTGTTTACCACGATGGACCTAAAAATACTTTTAAATACACTATTGAGTTCATCAAAGACAACTTGTAAAAGAGCCCGTAACTTCTCCAGTGAACTCCTAGCAAACATCTTGATGGTCTTGATTTTGCTGGAATTAGACAGAAGTGCTCAGGGGAGACCCTGGGGCTGTGGCCAGTCAGGACCAGGCAGACATGGCTGGACAGAGTATTGCTGGGGACCAAAGACATCAACAGGAGGTCAGCCTGATCTTGAGCAAATCTCGTCCTGCCATTGCCGTTCTCGCTGCCTCTCTTCAAGTTACCTGGTCAGTTTGGTCCATCATCCTCTTTTGGTCCATATTTCATAGCCACAGGGCCTGGATTCCACAGGACACAGCTGAGGAAGGTGCACCGTTCAGTAACATTCTCCTCCAAGCTCTCTACCAGCTGTCAGTCAGCTCTGATGGCCACCGGGTTGGAGAAACCTTGTCTCTTTCGATTGTTCCAGAAACTGCTGTTTAAGCACAGTCTAAGGACCCTGAAAGCTCTCCCCTTCCTGCTGCCCAGTGGGCCTTATTGATGTGTTTGGTTGGGTCAGGTCTAGCTGTGGTATGCCGGATTTTTGTTATGTCATACGGGGTTTCATTTGTGGTGCACGGACTCTCTAATTGTGGCACGCGGGCTCAGTTGCTCAATGGCATGTGGGATCTTAGTTCCCTGACCAGGGATCAAACCCACTTCCCCTGCCTTGGAAGGCAGATTCTCAACCACTGGACCACCAGGAGAGTCCCCAGTGGGGCTTCTGGTTTGGTCTCTAGTGTAAGGGTCCCAGGGCATGAACTTCCCTCGTGCAAGCCTGGTGGGCTCCGACCTGTAGCTTAGGGAGCCTTCCTGAAAACATGAGGACACCATCCATCTTGGACAGTTTGATGGCAGACCTCATACTGAATCACCAAGATTTAGAGGTAGTGATTATCCAGTCCCCTGGCTTTAAACTTATTATTTATTTTTTTAAGAAATAGAAGCCTGCTTTTCTAGAGAAATCGTGTGCTGATGCAAAAGAAATAAAAATTACGTGTGTAGTTGAAACTTGGGGAGGGGAAGGGACCTCCAAACTGGCCCCTCAGTAAGAACTGTTTTCATAAACCACTTGTCTAGCCCAGGCAGTCCTCTATGTTAGACAAGGAAATGGGTCCACAGGGAGGTCAGGCCCGTTTCCAGGTCTCGGAGTTAGTGACCAGTCCAATCCCCTGAGGCTGAATTCTCTGCCCTTTCCACGGGAACACCCTGTCTTTGCGAATCTATTCTGAACCTCCTGAATTCCATGTGGCAACATTAAGCCACAAAAATGACTGACTCTGTCCTCATTAGAGACTCACCCCTGCTCATTCCCTGAGGATAACTTTTCAGTTCTTTGTGCCACATTAACTCCGATCGGTAACTGTGCATTCCCTCTGGCAGAGGTAACATAGGTCAGATTCCATTAGACACATTATCAGCAAAAAGAAAAAAAAAAAAAAATTTTTTTTCAAACCCAGCTCATGGTCTACAAACTCCAGTAAAATTTAATCAGCGAGCGTTTAGTACTAAACTACTAAAGAATCTGGATAGTGTTTTGAGTTTTACTGTGAAGAGATTTGCCTGTATTGCATCTGTTGGCCTGTATTGGAAGATTTGATCATCCAGACAGCAGTGGACTTCCAAGCCCTCCACCAGAAACATGGCCAGATGTCACAGAATCCATCATGGGGACACCCCGGCCAGGACCCTGAGGAGTCCATCCCCTGCTCCACTTCCCTCCCCAGGCAGTCAGATGAGATATGCAATTTGCTGCCCTGGCTCAGGGCCCCTAGAGCCCCCATGGCCCCCACAGGCCCCCTCTGGGATGGGCTCTGAGACCCTAGTTTCATCAGTAAGGAGCTGGATTATTGACAAGACTGGATGACTTGTTGTTTCAGTTGCTAAGTCATGTCCGACTCTTTTGCAACCCCATGGACTGTGCCCTGCCAGGCTCCTCTGTCCATGGAATTCTCCAGGGAAGAACACTGCAGTGTGTTGCCAGTTCCTCCTCCAGGGGATCTTCCCGACCCAGGGATCAAACCCAAGTCTCCTGCTTGGCAGGCAAATTCTCTACCACCGAGCCACCTGGGCAGCCCACTGGAAGACTTACTAAAGCAATACTGTCCAAGGCAGTTCAAAAGAAGAGAAGATATGAGAAGTGGAAAGAAATGTACGTGCATATATGAAACAGGGGCAGGCAGGGGCAGGCAGAGGCGGGTATGGGATGGGGGTTGGCACCCTGTGAAGGCTCCTGGAACCAGGGGTCCCTCTGACTCATCCCTGCATCCCTGGAAGGGGGTTGAGGGGAGGGGAGCGCTGCAGTTTCAGGAAGGACCAGTCGCGAGAGCAACTGCAATGCAAGGGAGAGTGCAGGAACGAGGAAGCCGTCCATACAGGGTATAAACTCAAGGCCAAGATCCAAGCAAAACATCGAACTGCAAAGAAAAAAAATAACAGAAACATTTCAGATGACAAAGTTGAGACTCTGAGGCGGCTCCTCAGATCTGCCTTTCACGCTCGACAGCCAGAATCGGAGCCCTGTCATCTCCAGACACTGTGTCGGGGATGCGCCGGGCCCTGGGTACAGAGGATGTCAGGTACAGAGGGACCCGGCCCTCGGCACAGAGGGGCACCAGACCCCGTGTACAGAGGGACCCGGCCTGCCATGCAGGGGTTGGGGCAGGGACAGGTGTGTGGGGGCCGGTGCACCCCCTACTTGGGTTTCTCAACCATCAGCTTGCACTTGGAACCTGGTACTAGAACAGTTCACGCTGGGACGCTCCCTGAACTCTTGCCCTGGTCTCCTGGCACTTCTTACCTTGCAAAGGGAGGGAAATTTAACAACACAAAGAAAACAAGGGAGAGAGGATGAAATAATTGTGAAAGCACTTGTTAGCACTGAGTCATGCACACACACGCCTGGGAGTGGTAAGGGGACCGTGTGTTCTGTGACACGTCTGACCTCAAGGGGCAGCCAGGCTCAGCTAAGGCTGAGAAGCCAGCCAGGGTCTAAACACCAGGGGCTTTTCAACACCGCCGTACCACATGGTGGTGGTGGTGGCAGCTCAGTCACTCAGTCGTGTCTGACTCTGTGCAATCCCATGGCCTCTAGCCCGCCAGGCTCCTCTGTCCATGGGATTCTCCAGGCAAGAACACTGGAGTGGGTGCATTTCCTTCTCCCAGGGATCTTTCTGATCCAGGGATCATACCCATGTCTCCTGCTTTGGCAAGCAGATTTCCAACTACTAGACCACCAGGGATGTCCCCCCGAGGAGTGTTTAAAAGTAAAAGTCGCTGGGTACTTTCCCAGACCTGCCGATCAGAACCCCTGTGGGTGGGACTCTGGGATCTGCCAGGATTCTCAAAACAGCCCAAGGAATCAATCCAACACAGACATCTTGGTCTCGGTCCACCGTAAGATCACTCTTAACGGTGAGGTCCCGTGATAGGTCGCTGTAACAGAAGCTGAAGCTAAGGCCCCACAGAACAGGCCCCAGGCAGGGGCTGTGAGTGTTGGGAGCTGGGTGGGTGGGACCATCATGGAAGTGGAGCTGAGTGGGGACAAGGGTGGGAAGTGGAACCCGAGCTCGAGGCCGAGAAGCCAAATGCCTGGCCAGAAGACAAAGCCCTTGAGTGGGAGTGATGGGACAGAGGTGAGAGAGGTAGGTTGAGACCAGCTTCACACACTCATTCATTCATTCATTCACTGTGTAAACTTATTTGGAAATAGGATCTTTATAGAGGTGATCAACTTAAAGCGAGATCATTACGGTGGGCTTTAATCCAATGTGACTGGTGTCCTTATGAAAGGGGGAAATCGGGACACAGACAGACATGCCTGGGCGGGGGAGACGATGCAGAGACACGAGGTGGGGTGCCAGGGGAAGGTGGGGGGATCAGAGTGTGAGTCTATAATCCAAGAACCTGCAGACTGCTGCCAACTACCAGGAGCAGGGACGGGGCTTGGACAGATCCCGCCCGTCCTCCATGGCCTCAGAGGAGCCCATCCAGAAGACGCTTTGATCTCAGACCACCAGCCTCTGGATTGGGAGATGATAGATAGAATTTGTGTCTATTTCAGCCCCCAGCTTGGTGTTGGTGCTCAGTTGCTACAGCCCCTGGAAAGCGATGTGAGCAGTAGTGGCAAAAGCAGCAGAGGGAGGTTGTGGAGTCAAGCCCTGCCTGCCCATTTTCTGGACTTCGGGGTTAACCAGCTAATTATGCACCCAGGGGTGCCGGGAACCCCTTGCTGAGTATCATCCAGTGTCCATAAATATGTGCTGGGTAGTTCATGAGATGTCGGGGGACCAGGAGGCATAAAGAGGGATTCTTGGGGAGCACAATGGGACGTGTGGTGGGACTGAAGTTCCCAGATGAGGTGACGTCTCAGGGAGAGACCCCGAGAGGTAGCTGACACAGGAGGGACCCTTGGGAGGGAAGTCTGGGCAGAGATAAAGCTTCAGGAATCGTCCATCCAGAGAGAACAGACCAGATACAGTCAGAAAAAATTATATAGGAGAAGAAAAGAGTTTAGGGTCTCAGAAAAGAACAGAGGAAGGAGAGAGGATGTGACCCGTGGCCCAAGCTCAGGAGGAGGACGCAGCTGCGGCTCACCCGACCGGGATGCAGGTTTCACGCGTGTCACATTATTCCCTGTCCAGGTAACTGTGGTTCTTTCTTTTCTTTCTGTGTGTGTGTGTGTGTGTTTTAATATTTATTGGGCTGTGCTGGATGTTACTTGAGGCATGAGGGATCTTCGATTTTAGTTGTGACAAGTGGGATTTAACTCCCAGACCAGGGTTGGAACCGGAGCCTCTGCCTCGAGAGGGAGGAGTCTTAGTCACTGGACCACCTGGGAAGTCCCTGGGTCTTTATCTCTCTTTTTAAATAGTCTTGCTTATTTATGTTGGTTATTTGAGCTGCGCTGGGGCTTTGTTGCTGCATGCAGCCTTTCTTTAGTTGCAGAGTAGGGGCTACCCTCTGGCTGTGCTGCACAGCCTTCTCATTGCAGCGGCTTCTCCTGTTGCAGAGCACGGGCTCTAGGGCACATGAGCTTCAGTGGTTGCAGCCCAGGGGCTCAGTAGTTGCAGCTCCTGGGCTCTAAAGCACAGGCTCAGTAGTTGGGGTGCATGGGCTGAGTTGCTTTATGACATGTAGGATCTTCCCTGAACTAGGGATCGAACCTGTGTCCCCTGCATTGCAAGGCAGACTCTTAACCACTGGACCACCAGGCAAGCCCTCTTTCTTTTTTTTAAAAAAAAACATAAATCCACGGAAAGTCTTGAATGGTTTTAAATGGAGTAGCTTTTTAATTTCTTAAATTCATAAAAACATGCTAGGGGGGTAAAAAAGTGCATTGTTAATCCTGGCTGTTTCAACAGCAACCCTAACCTGACAAGCTCAAAGAGCACAGGATCAAGCAGAGAATCTAGTAGCAAATATTACCTCCCTCCTGTCACAGGTGAGAACACTCAGAGAACTACTGATCTGTAGCCCAGAAAATGGGGTTCGGGTGAAGGGCTGGGTTCTGACTCCTGGGCAAATATTTGGATCAAAGCACCAGCAGATTTATTTGTCTGCTCACTCATTTGACACGTTGCTGACCGGCTGGCACTGCCCTAGGAACACAGAGATGAATCAGATCATCAAGGCACTTCAGACAGGCACATGGTTGGGTAATTTTTTTTTTTTTTAATGTTGAAGACCTTAACTAGAGAAACTTTAAAAAACAATACTCTTCCATTGATGGATGACTGGATAAACAAAATACGGTACATGCACACAGTGACACATGGATGAGCCTTGGGGACCTTGCGCTGAGAGAAACGAGCCAGGCTCAAAAGGATGAGCGCAGCACGATCCTACTTATCTGAGGTCCCAAGAACAGGTGAGTTCACAGAGCCAGAAAGCAGCGGGCGGGCGGCTGCCTCGGGCTGGGGGAGCGGAGGGGGAGCTGGGGTTGAACGGAGACCGAGTCTCAGCTTGGGAAGATGAGAAAGTTCTGGATGTGATGGTGGTGACAGTGCCCGACAGTGAGTGTACTTCCAGCCGCAGAACTGTTCACCGAAAAGTGGTTACAAGGGTGAATCTCACATCACGTGCGTGTTGCTGCAATAACGTCTGTGAACCTATCAGGTAACTGAATACATGGATTTCTTTTCCCCCCAGGAGACTCTGTAAGAACACAAAGCTTTTCAGCTCCCCAAGTTTCCAAGTTCTTATGCTTCCAGATTCCGTGCTGAAAGGAAAGCATTCTGCTTTCTCCTACCCAGTTTGAGAGTCTCCCAGGTGGCACTAGCAGTAAAGAATCCAGTGCAGAAGGTGCAAGATACACGGGTTCCATCCCTGGGTCGGGAAGATCCCCTGGAGAAGGAAATGGCAACCACTCCAGTATTCTTGCCTGGGAAATCCCATGGGCAGAGGAGCCTGGTGGGCTACAGTCCATGGGGTCGCAGCAACCAGGGACGCTGCCCTTTCATTTAGCTTATGTGTCACCACCAACAGTAACTATTAACATTGGTCTAACAACTGGCATTCCCAGCTTCCTTTCAATACACCAAGAAGAGCTCAAAAAACAAAAGCAAACACACAAAAAGCCATACACCAAGATGTGATTGACCAAATTCAAGTAAGAAACCTGTTATTCTAGGACACACTACATATTTTAAAGTTTTTATCACAATTAATTAGCATTTGCATCATTAAAAGTAACTTTTGGGTTTTACTTTATTACATGCTCACTGTCAGAAACGTTAGAAACTAAGAGTTAGAAACGGGAAGAAACAGCACTTCAAATTCCATCACGTGGAACTTCCCTGGTGGTCCAGCGGCTAAGACTGCACTCCCACTGCAGCGGGCCTAGGTTCCATCCCTAGTGAGGGAACTGGATCCCACATGCTGCATCTAAAACCTGGCACAGCCAAATAAATGAGCAAATACTTTTGAAAACTCTATCACCTAGAAACTAACACAACTTTGTAAATCAACTGTACTTCAATGAAAACAAACAAAACCCATCTCCCAGAGAGAACCACGACTCCCACTTGGCCACAGCACTTTTAGCTGAGTTTGTCCTCTGTTCAACTTTCTGAAGCTCAACCGCCTGTGTGGAATCTACCATCCTCCCCAGTTACAAGTGGCAAGTGCAGTCCAGAAGGAAGGGTGGGGCAACTCCCAGCATCTCAGTCTGGAGGGAAATCAGAATCAGCCTTCGATCCTCCCGGGCTGTCTGCGCCTCCTGCACGTCCAGTAACTATCTGGACTGTCAGAGCCATTGCCGGCCTCAGCCAGAGCCACTGGCTGAAAACACAGCCTCCTCTGAGATGGTTTCCGTTATTGGGATGTTTAAGAGTCAGCCAGAGCCTGGCCTGGGTGCTGAGTAAACATCTGGGTGAGGGACTCGCCAGAGAGCCACCCAGCAGCTGGGGGCCATATGGGCAAGGAGCCTCCCAGCCGGCAAGGCCTCCCTCCTCCTTCTTGCACCCCCTGCTCCCTGCACCCCTCCTCCCTTCATCCTCCTCCTTGCATCCCTTCTGTGGACGGAGAGTGGTGGCCAGGCTTCTCAGTCCTTCTGCACAAAGCACACAGTTCTAGGAAGCCACCGTCCATCAAAGTCAACACTCCAGGACATTCTATCACAGTCTAACAACTCTGAAATGCGAATTTCAGTGCTGTCAGCCAGGCACACTTCAGTGACAGAACTGTCCCTGCTTCTGAATGAGAGAATCTGGTCACCATTGTTCACACTGTTGTCACTTCAGCGGAGCAGGGTCCACTGTTGGTGCCTCACGCGCTGAGGCTCGCTGCTGTTTAAATGTTTCCAAAAAAGATGACACACCAAATCAGAGAGACTGTAGTCCCCAGAGGGGCGTGAGAATAGCACAACAGAATATATTAGCACATTTCACACTAGTAAACACAATGTCATTGGAGGATTGACCAGCGTTCCATACTTTATTGCAAAAGTGATAACCAAAGGGCTCGTGGGACCTAAGACAGGAAGGCACCCTGGTGAAGCTGGGCCATTTCCTACTGAGATAGTCATCACAGGCTAAACAAGGCACCGGGGCGAGAGGAAGGGACAGCTCCCTTGGAACCGACAGGAGACACCACAAAGCAAGAGAGGTATACATCCACCGTTTCCTGGGACTGTCTAAAAGGCCTCATGTCATAGGAGTGTTCACTGGAAGGACTGATGCTGAAACTGAAGCTCCAATACTTTGGCCACCTGATGTGAAGAGCTGACTCATTGGAAAAGATTGATGCTGGGAAAGATTGAAGGCAGGAGCAGAAAGGGACAACAGAGGATGAGATGGTTGGCTGGCATCATCGCCTCGATGGACATGAGTTTGAGCAAGCTCTGGGAGATGGCGAAGGACAGGGAAGCCTGGTGTGCTACAGTCCATTGGGTCGCAAAGAGCAGGACACAATTAGCCACTGAACAGCAACAATTTTCTCATGGAGCCCCCAGGCTCCAAGAAATACTGGCTCTTTCCACCGAGAGGGTAGCTAAGTCCAAACAGCGCAATGAAGTTCATATTCCAACGTCCTGGGAGCCATTAGAGAAGACGAAACAAATACATTGACAGGAGACTAGCTGTACTTCCTTCTTAAACAACCTCACGATGACCCCTCAAAGTGAGTTCTCAACCTCCTTCAGAAACGAGGAAGTTGAAGTTCAGAGAAGTTCAATGCCACTCCCCAGGTATCCGTGGTAAAAAAATGCCTCTGCCCCGTAACATATGTCTTTGCTTTCTTTGTTTCTCCTTCGAGGCAGGGATTGTCTTAGCCTTGTCTGCTTCAGCAGCACCTAGCATAGCATTTTGCCACAAAGTAGAATAAAGAGTCCTCGAATTAAGTCATCTGTTTCAAAGAACCCCTCAGGTTACAGCATCTTTGGCATTTTGAGTGGCTAACTCCACCGCATTGAACAGCATGGTGAGGAAAAGGTGCCAAAAGAAATTAGGAGAAGAAAGCGTGCTTGGTTGTAGAGCCTGGATAGGGGTGGCCGAAAGCCACCAAGCGGAGACCCTCGTGGGTCTGTGAATCTGTGTCATGAAGCATTTCTTCTCACCTGCCTCCCACACCCTGAGCCTGAGCACAGGATGTACGGCTACCACGGAGCTGGCGGAAACTGTTCCTGGGGCACACGCCGAGAACGTGACATGAGAGGTGCCCACAGGCTCCTGCAGCTCGGAAATGACCACATGTGGAGAAACGGGTCAGAGACCTCCAGAGACCATGGGACCCATCCACTGCGAGGCATGTGTGGAGAAAAGATCAGGGAACAGGACTGAAAGAAAACATCCCTGGGCGGGGGTGGCAACGCTAGGTGGCCTGGACACTGTGTCGAAGCCCCGGAATTATTCCTGCTCCCAGGCCCTGGGTGTCCCCCTGCCCCTTGAGTAAGACCGCTTCTAAATACAGCCTAATAAAATACGAAACTGAACTTCCCATAGCACAGATTCCAACAACAGGAAATTAACACCGCTAGAGCATTAGTAAGTATTCACTGGTGGTTAAGTGGTTAAGAATCTGCCTGCCGATGCAAGGGACGCGGGTTGAATCCCTGGTCCGGAAGATCCCGCATGCTGCTGCAGCCACCAAGCCTGTGCACCACGACTACTGAAGCCTGTGCTCTAGGGCCCGGGAGCCTCAACTAGTGAACCCATGAGCCGCAACCACTGCAGCTGGTACGCCCTCGAGCGTGCGCTCCACAGCAGGGGAAGCCACTGCCGCGAGAAGCCCTTGCACCGCAATGGAGAGGAGCCCCCGCCTCGTCGCAACTAGAGAAAAGCCTGCGTGCAGCAACCAAGACTCAGCGCAGCCAAAAATAAATAAATAAATATTTTTTTAAATGGGAAAAAAAAAAAAAAAAGAAAACCAAGTCCTAACAAGACCTACAGGAAAGATGGCGTTTGAGTCCTGCCAAGTTAAAGTCTGTGCTGTGAACAGACCCATGCTAAGTGCCACCCGACTGACACTGGCACCAGTGATCAGCCAGTAATGTAACTGTCTACAAGAACGAGACACCACACACTTTAGACACCCCCTCCCCTGCCCCCGCCCACGCACCAAGCAGAGAGGGAATGCAGAGAAAACAAATACCAACACGGCAGACTTCAACCAAGCCATAACAAAACCTGCATTAACTGATCCAAAGGTAACATCCCCAGTGGTAGGAATGCTGACATCACGTACCCCCGAGAGGATGACACAGCATCCCCTCTGAGTATTTCTCTCACATGCACAACCACCACCTGCTCAAGAGAAAAAAAAAAAGGAGCAACCCACACTGGCGGGGAGTGGGGGGAGACGTATGCACACACCCGACTGTCAAGGTCAAGGAGCACAAAAGGGACAGTGTTACTGACTGGAGGACACTGAGGGGACATGACGACTAAATTTCACGTGAGACTCAGGGCTGGACTGGACCAGGGGCCAGAAAAAGACATTAGGGAGAAGCTGGTGAAATTGGAAGCAGATCTGTGAAGCACTTAATAATACTGTAGCAATGTTAATTTCCTGCAGTTGGAATCTGTGCTATGGTTATGTGAAAAGGTTAACGCTAGGGGAAACAATTATTTTTGCAACATTTCTGTAAGTCTAAAATGATTTCAAAACAAAAAGTTGAAAGACTGTATTCACTTAAATGTAAATAGACTAAGCAGGACAATTAAAAGACAGGGGCTGTCACATTAATCAAAGTCTAGAACAATGGAAACAGTGACAGACTATTTTCTTGGGCTCCAAAATCACTGCAGATGGTGACTGCAGTCATGAAATTAAAAGATGCTTGCTCCTTGCAAGAAAAGCTATGACCAACCTAGACAGCATATTAAAAACCAGAGACATTACTTTGCTGATAAAAGTGGTTTTTCCAGTAGTCATGTATGGATGAAAGAGTCGGACCAATAAGAAAGCTGAGTGCCAAAAAATTGATGCTTTTGAACTGTGGTGTTGGAGAAGACTCTTGAGAGTCCCTTGGACTGCAAGGAGATCAAACCAGTCAATTCTAAAGTCCTGAATATTCATTGGAAGGACTGATGCTGAAGCTCCAATACTTTGGCCACCTGATGAGAAGAACTGACTCACTGGAAAAGACCCTGATGCTGGGAAGGATTGAAGGCAGGAGGAGAAGGGGACAACAGAGGATGAGATGGTTGCATGGCATCACTGACTTGATGCACATGAGTTTGAGCAAGCTCTGGGAATTGGTGATGGACAGGGAAGCCTGGTGTGCTGCAGTCCATAAGGTCACAGAGAGTTGGACAGGGCTGAGCAACTGAACTGAACTGAGAATAACCTAAATGTCCATCCAAGGTGAATTCAATGGTACAGGTATAACACAGCAATCAAAGGAAATGAGCTATTAATAACCTCAGCAACAAGGAAAAATCTCATAGATTTCAGCAAAAGAAGCTGAACACCAAAGAGCTGAAACGAAAATCCGAATTATTCTGGTATAATTCTGTTTATGTGAAATTCTGGGCTCATTCAATTGTGTCTGACTCTTTGCTATCCCATGGACTGTAGCCTGCCAGGCTCCTCTGTCCATTGGATTCTCTAAGTAAGAATACTGGAGTGCGTTGCCATTTCCTACTCTAGGGGATCTTCCCAATCCTGGGATTGAACCCAAGTCTCCTGCATCTCCTGCTTGGCAGGTGGATTCTTCACCACTAAGCCACCTGGGAAGCCCCTATGTGAAATTTTAGAACAGGCAAAACTAGAATGACATCAATCATATCAGTGCTTGCCTGATTGTCGGTGGGTGTTAGCATGGAGAGACTCGGGGACCAGGGGATTTTCCAGGAAAACAGAAATCTCTTGTTTGGCGATGCAGTTGCATGAGTTTGTCCAAATTTATTAAACTACACTCTTAACAAGGTATGAATTTCATTGCATGCAAATGATACTTCAATGAGATTGACTGAAAGAAAAAGTAAGGGACTTCCCTGGTGGCCCAGAGGTTAACACTCTGCACTTGCACGGCAGGGGCCACGGGTTTGATCCCTGGTCAGGGAAGTAGGATCCTGCATGCCATTCAGTGTAGACAGAGAATAAATAAATTAAAAAATAAAATAAAAAGTAAGCCCCCCCCACCATCATACAGTTATGGCAATACCGGGCAGCAAGTGAAGAAACAGAAGTCTGAATGAATGAAGCTTATGAGTTTTGACACCACCAAGACTTTCCCCAGCCTCCAGATACAAACAGCTCAGGACATTTCTTCAAAAGCAGCCTTGCAGGTTTCACCAATAAAACCTAGAGGCCACTTAAGGCTCTTCCTCAGCGCCTGGCATAGTCAGCCATGCACCTCCACGATCTCACTTGAAAGAAAACACCCCCAATCTGTCTGGCAAGGTTGAGACCAGGATTCTACTGATTTGGTCCCTGTAGAGCAAATGACACCTGAAAATGCAGTCGCTGCGGTCAGATTACCATGGAGCTGACATGTTTGTGTAGTTTACTGATGCCACACCTAAGTGTGAAAGTAACACCAACTCGACCCCTTCTCTCCAGACACAACCTGGCTTCTGATGACGTCAGCAGAGCCAGTCCCTGGGAACTGAACAGGAGTGATTTATGTGGTTGTCCTTCCCTGGCGGCTCAAAGAATCTGCCTAAATGTAGGAGAGCCGGGTTCAATCCCTGGAGAAGGAAATGGCAACCCACTCCAATACTCTTGCCTGGAGAAGCCCACGGATAGAGGAGCCTGGCGGGCTACAGTTCGTGGGGTTGCAAAGAGTCAGACACGAATGAGCGACCGACACACTTTCACTAGAAGCATAATTGGTCTTCCCAGGTGGCACTAGTGGTAAAGAACCTGCCTACCAAGCAAGAGACATGAGAGACTCAGGTTCGATCCCTGGGTCAGGAAGATCCCCCGGAGGAGGGCATGGCAACCCACTCCAGTATTCTTGCCTGGAGAATCCCATGGACAGAGGAGCCTGGCAGGCTACAGTCCATGGGGTCACAAAGAGTTGGACATGACTGAGCAACTGAACACACATTAAGTAAGTAAGTAAGGTCACTCAGTCGTGTCCGACTCTTTGTGACCCCATGGACTGCAGCCCACCAGGCTCCTCAGTCCATGGGATTCTCCAGGCAAGAATACTGTAGTGGGTTGCCATTTCCTTCTCCAGGGGATCTTCCCGACTCAGGGATCGAACCCGGGTCTCCCGCCTTGGAGGCAGACGCTTTAACCTCTGAGCCACCAGGGAAGCCCTGAACACACATTAGGAGCATAATTAGTGCGAACATCTGCCAGGCGGGACTTTCTACAGGCAACGCCCTGCTAGGTGCTTTCCATGCGTTTGGTTAAATCCTTGCAATGGCCTCTAAGGACTGTCTTAAATTGAGATTGTTTTAAAACAGTTATTTATTTGTTATTATTTTCAGCTGCGCTGAGTCTTGGCTGGAGCTGGGGCTGTTGTCCGGTTGCTGTGTGCAGGCTTCTCGTTGTGGTGGCTTCTCTTGTTGCAGAGCACAGCCTCTAGGGCGTGCGGACTCAGGGATCAGACCCACGTCCCCTGCATTGGCAGGTGGCTTCTAAACCACTGGGCCCCCAGGGTAGTCCTCTAAGGATTTTAATATTTATTTTTATTTATTTGGCTGTGCCAGGTCTTAGATGTGGCACACCGGACCTTCAGTTGCAGCATGCAGGATCTAGTTCCCTAATCAGGGACGGAACCTGCGCTCCCTGCATTGGAAGCATGGGGTCCTAACCACTGGACGGCCTGGGAAGTCCCACTGCTGCTGAGTTTTCCTATTGGGCTGCAGAAGTTGATTTCTTAAGCACTGCATGTAGAGATTAGACTTAATCATTCATGATAAATACATTCATGTTAATGTTGATGACTTTTTTTTTTTTTCCAGAAATACTTTCCAAAGCCAAGACAGTTAAACAGGAAAATATAAAATGGGGTGGGAGGGAGGGAAGCATGGCTCTCTAGTTACAGGGTGTAAATTCTTCCTGAAACTTTGGGATAGGGTTTAGCCTCAGCAGACAAGCTCCTACAAAAGTTTTCAAAGACTCTCCTAGAAACAGAGAAACAAGAAGCCCAGTGCCAGGCGGGAGTCACTGTCAAGTCACCTGGGGCTGTTTTGTCTCTGGGTCACCTTCCCACTCTGATGAACAGTGCCTCACGTTGGGTGGAAGCCACTTTCACGCACACGGTCTCACTTAATTCCACAACTTTGTGAGGTAGGCACGAAGGGCACGTTGTGAACCCATTGGCTTATTAATTTATCAATACTGTTCAGTTCAGTTCAGTTCAGTCGCTCAGTCGTGTCCGACTCTTTGCGACCCCATGAATCGCAGCACGCCAGGCCTCCCTGTCCATCACCAACTCCCGGAGTTCACTCAGACTCACGTCCATCGAGTCCGTGATGCCATCCAGCCATCTCATCCTCTGTCGTCCCCTTCTCCTCCTGCCCCCAATCCCTCCCAGCATCAGAGTCTTTTCCAATGAGTCAACTCTTCGCATGAGGTGGCCAAAGTACTGGAGCTTCAGCTTTAGCATAGTAACAATGCTGATTTTGGGGCTTCTCAGAGAATCCACTCAGACCACGTCCTTCAAGGGAAATTCACAGAGCCTGGAGCGTGGAGCTCTTGTGAAGAGCTCCTTGTGAAGGCAGCTGTCATGGAGGTGTATTCTCACATCTCCTTCGTCTCCTCACTGTCAAAGCAAACCAAGCTACAAACACGCAGTTCTTCTGGATCAAATTCTGAGCAGGTCCCGGAGCATCTGGGTGACGACCCCCTGACACCTTCACTTTGTTCAGTGAAGAGTTAAAGAAGGGGGCTGACCCTGGATGGCCCTAATTCACACAAACCAGCACAGTGGATTTTCAGGATAAATAACCCTAGGAGCTGGCCTTTATTATCCCTGTCTACAGGATGAAGAACGGGGAGCTCAGAAAAGGTCAGGAGTTGGGGTGAGGTCCTCAAGTGTGAATAGCTGAGTTGGGATTCTAACTCAGGTCAGTTTTCTTGCCCCCAGAGGCCGTGTGCTCCCCACTGCTCAGGGGACAGGAAGCTGGGACAGGGGGCGAAGGCTTTACATGCCTGAAGGTCATAGCTGCCCTGAAGCCTGGAAGGCTGATATCCAGGCTGACACTGTCTAAACAACTGCTTGGCACACAGTGGCCCCTCTACTGAGGACACCCCACTTTCGGGGGACCCGTTGTCAGTCGGGCACCTCCCTGAGGTGGCTCCTGGCACAGTCCCGGCAGCACGCAGGGCCTCATCTAAGATGTGATGAGAACACGGTGTCACCACCCATGTGGCTGGGAGCAAGGGTGAGATGCAAACACAAGTGATCACAATGTAAGACCAAGTGTGAAAAGGACCCCACGGGTGAGCTTTGAACAGAAGCAGCCCTTCCCAGCCAGCGCCCAGACAGAGGGGTCCTTTCCGACAGAGGCAGGCAGGGGGCTGGCATCTGAGGTGCCCACAGGAAGAGGGTGGGGTAGGGCAGGACTCTGGCTTGGCTGAAGCACAGGGAAGCAGAGAGAGGACTCTGGGAAGGACATTAGGGGCAGGATTGACGGTATTGAACCCGGAGTAAAGATACTCTGTGAGTTGAGTAGGGACGAGAGGAGTCACTCAAGAATGCTGAGCAGGGGGACCTCCCTGGTGGTCCAGTGGTCAAGAATCCACTTGTTAATGCACAGGACACTGGTAGGATCCCTAGTCTGGGAAGATCCCACATGCCCTTGCACCACAACTATTGACCCTATGCTCTAGAGCCCAGGGGCCAAAACGACCGAGCCCACACTCCACAACTGCTGAAGCCCGCACACCTACAGCCTGTTCTCTGCAACAGGAGAAGCCACCGCAATGAGAAGCCCAGCCTGTGCACCACAGCTAGAGAGTAGCTCCCCTCGCCATAACTTGAGAAAGCTCGAGAGCAGCAAGGAAGACCCAGCACAGCCAAAAATAAATAAATACCAAAGAAGAAAAGAATGCTGAGCAGGGGAGGGATGTGGGGCAGCAGGGGACCGTCTGGGAGCTGGTGAGCGATGTCTCTGGGGAGTGGACCAGGGAAGAACAGCGGGTGGGAGAGCTGGGGCTATAATTCACATCCCACCCGGCAGGAGCACCAAGACAGGATGCAAAATGGACAATCGTTCCAAAGGATTCAGGGGAACTGGACACAAGAAAAGCTTCTCTGAAAGTCACAGAAACACTTTAGAACAGTGGTTCTCAGACAGGGTCAATTTTGCCCCCTGGAGACAGCTGGCTGTGTCTGGGGACACTTTCGGCTGTCATCACTGGGAGGCAAGGCTGCTGGCATCTAGCAGGGAGAGCTCAGGGACGCTGCTCAACAGCCCACAGTAGATAGGACAGCCCCTACAGCAGAGAATTACCAGGTCCAAAATAAACAGCGTCGAGGTTTGGAAACGAGGTTTGGGGACTATAAGGAAAGAAAAGTGGCACTGATGTTCCTCTCACCAGGAGGCTCGTGAGCCTGAAAGGTAGAGGAACCACCAGGCCTTCCCTGCAAAGACACAGCTACACACCAGGACCCGCACACGACTGTGCCCCAGGACTCTCGTCCACACTCCCAGGCATCTGCTACGGCCAGGCCCGACAGGCAGCAAAGGTGAGGACAGGCCTGGCCCCTGCCCTCCAGGCATTGCCATCCAGAAGGGAGACGAGTTGGTAAGAAGTACACACACGTGTCTGAAAATGCATACATGCTTGCACACGTCTGTGCAGTAAAGGCTGAACAAGGGGACGTCCCTGGTGGTCCAGTGGTTAAGACTCTGCACGTCCACTGCAGGGGCTGTGGGTGTGCCCACCGTCCACTGCATCCCCAAACCACCAGTGACGTGTGTGCACTGTCACAGATGGGGTCTTCACCCCAGGAGATGTTGTTGTTTAGTCGCTCAATTGTGTCCAACTCTTCGTGACCCCAGGCTACAGGCTCCTCTGTCCATAAGATTCTCCAGGCAAGATTCTACTAGAGCGGGTTGCCATTCCCTTCTCCAAGGGATCTTCCTGACCCAGGGATCAAATCCGTCTCTCTTGCACTGGCAGGCGGGTTCTTTACTACGGAGCTACCAGTGAAGCCCCTAAGCAAAGAAGATGGGAGGATAGAAGACTCAAAAGGTATTAGAATTCTGCACACTTACTGTTTGTACACAGAAGGAATTACTAGAACAAAATCTAGGAACTGTATCTTATGTCTTCAGCACTTTGGACATGCCTGGACCAATATTTATTATATGAATAATGCAATCCAACTCAATCCGCAGAAAACCATTAAGGATGGCATTTTTTTTAAAGGCGAAATAGGCCTCTTTCTCGCAAAGAACGTGCTACACAATTACAAAGCTCACAGAAGATCAACAGTCAACAGCTATTCTGGGAAGGCTTTTAAGCTCAGGCATCCTCAGCAGGGTTTCGGCTCTGAGGACTCGATGGAGAATATGACAGACGTGGGGCAGCCGACGTTGAACAGGAACCAACAAACCAGAGTTAGAGGCACTGATGGGTGTTCTAGAGCAGAGAGCCAGGAACAGAGAGTTGGGTGGTGGGCAGCAGGCAAAGCTGCCACTGAGACTTGAGGGCAGGGGTCCAGCACAGTGAGGACAGCATCACGTGTGCCCACACGGACAGGACGACAGGACCAGGCCATGGTGGGGGGGCCTGCGACCACAGCAGTGGAGCTAAGAAGGGTGTTCACGTCGGGAAAGACACAGAGAATCTGCAGGAAAGCTCTGAACCTGAGACTCTGAGAGGTGGGACTCTCGAGCAGCTGGAGGCTAGGTCAGGAGCAGGGCTGGGGGTTGTGGACTCTGTGCTTTGACATTTAAAGGACTCAACCCATCTGCCCACCCCCCCCCCAACAGGTGAGGCATCACCTCCATCCTGGAGAAGGGCCGGTCGCCCAGAAAACCAGTGGGTCCCCGCTTGTCAGCCCAAGGTCCCCTGAGGCCACCAGGAAGGTCTCGGCCAGTGTCCAACCAGCAGAGGGGTTTGGTGGGGCTGAGAGGGTGAATTTAAAAGCCTTGAGTTGGGAAAGCCTCTCCAGTGTGCATGCGAGCCTCCCCCACTGCTGGCAACCACCCCTCCTCCCCTATGTCCGCCCTGCAGGTCCATTCTGCTGGTTCCTGGACCCACCTGACGGCAAGGTCCTTCACAGGCGCTGCACCCCGTCTCACGGGGTGGATGGACCCGGCCTGGGAAGAAGGAAGACACCCACGTGGTAACTCCCCCTGTGCATTTAAAGCTCACTTCAGATGTGATTTCACAGGGGTTATCCTTTTAAGAAAAAGACAGCATGTCAAGATACTGAGTGGTTACCAAACACAGGGGCTGTCCGGGCATCTGCTGAGTTGAAAGGACAGATGTGTTTGAGATGGGGGTCCGTGAGACCCCTCCTCCCCTGCCAGGGCCCTGCTCAACCCCCAACCCTACAGATCAGCATCCCGAGGGGCTCCACTTCTCCTTCCCTTCACGATGGATGGCCGACCCCAAACACCCGCCCCTGCTGCTAGTGGTCGTTCCACAAACCCAGAACCTCTGTCCCTTGGATGTTGTGCCTGACAGGACATAGTCGACACCCGTGAGAGTCACTCCCTTCCAGGACTGACTCAGACTGACCTAAGCAGCGGCTGTTCTGCTCATGGGAGCAAGGGGTGGTGGGGCTGGGCTGAGGGTTCTAGGTACCTCCCTGACAGCATCACAGTCAACAACACCACCCCCTCAATACCTCCAGCCCTGCAAAGCCTGGAACTTTACAAGCTCTGATCCTTTGCAGCCCTGATCTTCACCACCAGCTACCACCTGAGAGGAACAGGAAGTTACTGTTTCCACCTACAAGTGAGGACATCAAGGCACAGAGAAGCTGGGCAGGTGGCTGGCTCCAGCCTCCACTCTCTGAGCTGCCCACAGCCTGTGGACTCAGGGCAGAGCCCATAGAACCATCTAGATCCCCCACCCCATTCACCAGCTCCTGCCCCTCGGTGGGCTAGGACATTTCTAGCCCTACACTTAAACACAAAAGCTCTTCAAAGGTTTCATCACTTTGAATGCAGGTCTTGCACCCCAAACAACTGTATGAAGTATTTAGCAATGATTGCTCAAAGTTTCCCAGGAGAAACTTCCCAACGAGCAACTCAGAGATGATTCCACAAATTGGGCTTGACTTCCCTCAGCCTCCCTCAGCGATGGGAAACCTGACATCTCCAGGTATCTCCTGGAAGGAGAAATGAGGGGGAGGGGGCGGCAGCAGGAACAGAGCCCAGGGGTGCTCTGCAGCTCCTCCCCCAAAGCCTCCCCTCAAAAGGAGAGCAGAGTGAGACTCAGCAGGGAACAGGGTCACCCCAAGTTCGTATCAGAAAAGCTTTGTTCTCGTTCTTTTTTAATACAAAGTGATTTTTATATTTTTATTATATGCTATGTAATCTGTTTTTTTTTTAATTTTTTAAGCTGTGTCGAGTCTTTGTCGTGGCACGTGGGATCTTGGGATCTTCCATTGTGGTGTGGGCTCTCTAGTTTTGGTACGCAGGCTTGGTTGCCCTGTGGCATGTGGGATCTTAGTCTCTGACCAGGGATCAAACCTATGTCCCCTGCATTGCAAGGCGGATTCTTAACCGTTTGACCATCTTTTTATTTAAGTGGTGCACTTTAATTTCTTTTACTTTTGGCTGGGTCTGTGCTGCTGCCCGGGCTTTCTCCAGTCTCGGGGGGTAGGGGCTCTCTCTAGTTGCAATGCAAGGGCTTCTCTTCCTGAGGAGCACGGGCCCTGGGTGCAGGCTTCAACAGTCGGGGCTCGCAGGCCTACTCGCCCCATGGCAAGTGGGATCTTCCTGGACCAGGGATCAAACCCGTGTCCCCTGCACTGGCAGGCAGATTCTTAACCACTGCACCACCAGGGAAGTCCTGTTCTTATGCATTTTGCTCCCCTAGTAATGCTCAGAGGGAGGTTCTGTTCTTGTGTCTTTTGCTCCCCTAGGAATCCTGGGAGCAAACTTACTCACTGGACGTTCCAGATCACTCAGATGTGACTCGGGGGCTACAGTTTGTAAACCAAGAACTTCTCAAACTGAAGCCCAGTTTAGTTCAGTAGCTCAGTCGTGTCCAACTCTTTGCAACCCCATGGACTGCAGCACGCCAGGCTTCCCTGTCCATCATCAATTCCTGGAGATTACTTAAACTCATGTCCATCAAGTCAGTGACGCCATCCAACCATCTCATCCTTTGTCGTCCCCTTCTCCTCCTGCCTTCAATCTTTCCCAGCATCAGGGTCTTTTCCAGTGAGTCAGTTTTTTACATCAGGTGGCCAAAGTGTTAGAGCTTCAGTTTCAGCATCAGTCCTTCCAATGAATATTCAGGACTGATTTCCTTTAGGATGGACTGGTTGGATCTCCTTGCAGTCCAAGGGACTCTCAAGAGTCTTCTCTTACACCACAGTTCAAAAGCAACAGTTCTTCAGTGCTCAGCTTTCTTTATGGTCCAACTCTCACATCCATACATGAGTACTCAAAAAACCATAGCTTTGACTAGATGGAAACCCAGACCTCAGGAAATCCCTGACCCTATTAGTCAAACGGGAGTGACCTTCGAGGGTTAGCATTTCTGTGGTTCAAGGAAGCTGTAGAAGAGAAGAGACCCTGGGCTCTGGCCCCCATGTCTCCAGGAGCTGGAGACAGGGCCTCCTCACTCCATCTTGGAATGCTGACTAACCACAGGGGCCCCTGAGGCCAGAGCCAGGAGCGCAACCTAGCCCCTGGCTGGACCACAAGCCCTGCCTGAAGCCATGGGGGGTGAAACAGGAACCGTGTGAGACGCCCGCTGCCCTTGGTGGGGACGGCCCTCCTTTCACTGGCGGCCACCCACCCCCACGCCTGTGCCACAGCAGAGGGGTTTCCAAAACGGAACCAGCCAAAGCTGTTAGAAGTAACCGTCTATTAGAACTGGAAGAGTTCTAACACCCCACGTGACAGGAGAGACAACTGGGCCCCCTGGGGAGATGCTACGATGCACCCCAATAAACCTCCCTCAGAGACTTCATGCAAGAGCAGGGCGCACAGGCAGGCTGGGTTCTCCTGGGGTGTGGAGGGTTAAGAAACAGCCCTGTGTCTTTAGGGTCCTGGGCTGGGCTGGCGACAGTTACAGTCAGCATGAGGGTCTCGGTCAAGGCTGGAGTCGAGGGTCCCTGTGCCTGATATTTGTGGGGGGGGGAGGGTCAGAGGAGAGCCTCCCCCAGTACTGATCAGCTTCCACAAAGAGGTGGGAAGAAAGCCTCGAGGGGAGACGCAGGAAGGAGAGAGGCAGACTTTAGCAAGTCTGGAAGAGAACTTGGGCTGCACAGCTGGGAAAGACTCAGCTGCAACCACAGGGGCCAGGAAGCCTGGAAATGCTGCCCAGTGGCCAGGAGGGCGAGACCCAGAGCCAGTGGGTCAGACTGGAATGAGGGGGTGGATGCTTAAATTTAGCCAGGTAAACAGTCCCAGCAGAGGGGCTGGGAGTAGTGGGCCACCATTGCCAAGGCTGGCCAGACTGACCAAACGTTGGGTCCGCTTTCTGGGCTCCACCAGCTCGCTGCCTGGAGGGGGCAGTCTGTCCCCCTCAGAGATGGGGAGAGGGTGATTTGTACTGTAAAAGCTGGCTCAGATGAAAAACCGTAGGGATTTCACCTTCACCAAGCGTCCATCCCCAAGCCCTCTCCCGGGTTTCTCTGAACTGCTGGATGCAGTTTGAAGATGTTTAGTAGACACATCACCAACTCAATGGACATGAATTTGAGCAAACCCCGGGAGACAGTGAAGGACAGGGGAGCATGGTATGCTGTAGTCCATGGGATCACAAAGGGTGTGACATGACTGAGTGGCTGAACAACAGCAGCAAGAGCAACTAGCTAGGGATGCCCCGAGGCGAGAGCGCAGAACCACTTCCCTCCGCCCTGTCCTCTCCCCACTGGGGACTTCTAGATCTCCTGCTGTCGTGAGGCTCAAGAGACTTGAAGGAGCCCCCCAAACATCAACAACCAACCAACTACTGAAAACTACGGAATGTGTTCAGGTGTGGCGAAGGAGCAGGGGGACCTGTGCAGAAGACGAAGGGGATTAATGGCAGGCAATTTGGAACGGAGCTCGGAGCAGAGAACAGCAAACAGCACAGCTCTGTGGGCTTTCTCGTGTCTATTTTAGAGACAGTGAAGACCAGCATGGCACGTAAAGCCTCCTCCCCTGCGAGACACACGAGCACGGCCATCCAGAAGCCGCAGAGACACCAGGAGTGAAAATCAGAACAGGCTAGCCTGGGCTCTGGTCCTCCTTGAGGAAGAGCAAACAAGAAACTCTTTGAGCTGCCACTAGAGTAACAGCAGCGTGAAATACGCAGGTGAAGGGCAAGCCCCAATTTTTTCTTTCGTAGCATATGGCTCCCAGCAATTTGGCTTAGACTTTGGGCATAGAAAAAAAATTAATTTTTTTTTTAGAAAAGGATTGTTTTCAAGCCAATCAGACCCCTTGGAAGCAAAGCTCCATAGAAAGGACCCAAAGAAGGCTATTTTCAGACTGAGCAGATGTCTGTTCACACATCCATACTCGAATACCCGAGAAGTTGGGGCCTGGGACTGCAGGGCCTGCAGACCCCAGCAAGTCCCAAGCCCGAGGGCCAGTTTTCCCTAGAGGGAAAGGAAAGGGGCTGCCCTCAGATACTTATCCACATGCCACCTCGGTAGGTCCTTGGCTCCACAAACATCCTCCTCTGTGCCTGCTCCACCTCTGATGGTGCAGAGACCTCTGTCCTCAGGTTCCGGACTGGACCTCCCCACAAACGCCCTGCGGCATCACGGCTCCCTCAGCGTGCAGAGGTTTCTGAGCACTGCCTGTCCTTCCCAGTAGAGGTATCTCCTTCCTCCTGCTATTTATAGCTACAAATCTTCTGTGTGAAGATAGAACAGATGCTACTTTGAAATGGAGGAAACCACCACTCAGCCTTCCACATCTCCTGGGTCGGCAGGTCTGCCGGGGACCTAGCAGGTGTGTGGGTGCAAGCTCAGGCTGGGTGTCACTCACCCCCGCCTGAGAGCAGAGCCTTGCGCTTGATAAGTGAACGGCACACGTGATTCCACACCGGAGGGGCGGGCTCCAGGAGAGGGCCCTCGGCTCTCCCAAGGTGTGCCCACTGTCCCCAGGCCCTGTGTTGCCTGAGGGCTAGCCTCAGGAGGGGCCACCCTAAGCTTCCGCTGCTGCCCCTGGCCGGGTGCTGGTAATCTGGCAGGAGCGTGACTCTGCCCACTGGAGATTACCGCACGCACCCTGACGGCACGCGTCTCATTGCTGTCAATGGAAACTTCCTAGGCCACCCGACTGGTAACAGGATTCTCCTCCAGGTACCAGGCTGAAGCTCTGCCCGGGGGGGTGGTAACTGAAGGCGGTGGCCAAGCAGCCAGGTGGCAAAAGGGCCCGGGGCGGGGGGCAAGCGGAGAGCACGTCCCCCAGCACAGCCAGGTCACACCTCAGCGCCTCTCTCTGTCGGAGAAGCAATCCTGCTCCAAGCAAAGGCAACGAAAACATCCAGGAAAGGGCGCTCTGTCTCGAGTGCGCGGCCAAGTATCCCCCGAGGCTCCAGGAGAGGGTGGAGAAAGGCCACCCCGCACCTCTCGCGGCCAGCAGGGAAGAGGCAGGGGGCGCGGAGGCGCAATGAAAGAAAACAGAAAACTCCGAGGACCAGCCGGAGACCTGCTCGGGCTTCGGCAGGAATCCAGGCACCAAACTAACACTGCTCGCGGGGGTTAAAAGAATCCAGATGGAGCCTCGCCACAGTCTGGCGGGCGCGGGGCGCAGAGCCCACCGTGGAGCCCAGCTGGGCCCGAGCGAGCCGGGAAAAGCGCGCGGGAAGCTCGGGGTCTCGCGGCGCGCGGACTGCCCGGGGCTGAGCCCGCGCGCCCGGGGGCGGCTCCCCGCAGCTCCCGGGGCCCGAAAGCGGAGACACTCGCCTCCTGGAGGGCGGGGGCCCTTGCTACCTGCCTGCTAGGGGCGGCTCGGGCGCGGCGAGAGCCAGCGGCCCCAGCTTTGTTCGGCGGCAGGGACCCCTTCCCTGCGCGCCCCCTGCCCCGCCGGGCCCCCCGGCCCTGCAGACCCGCCCCGGTCCGAGCTCGGGGTCCCCGAGGATGCGGTGGGGTGGGGCCCCTCCTGGACCGCGCCTCTCTGCTCCCGACACGGGCACCCAGACTGGCCCGCGGGCGAGGGGCGCGGGGAAGTTGGGCGGCGGGGCGGGGGCTTACCTGCGCGTCCGCGGCTTGTCAGGCCCGCGGGCTCCCGCTCGCTCTCCGGCGGCCCGGCCCTTTCAGAGCCCGCGGGGCCCGAGTGGCCGGCGGCGTCGACTCTCCGCGCTGCTGTTCGGTCTCGCCGTGCGTCCGCCCGGCCCCAGGGGTCGACCACTCGCCCTCGCGGAGCCCGAGCTCTCTATCCGGAGGGCGCCTGGGTCCGCGCCGGCGGGCGGAGGCGGGCAGCGGTCGGCGGTCGAGCGGAGGAGGCCGGGCGCTGCGCGGGGCTCGGGCCGAGGGCTGCGCGCTCCTCTGCCCCCGCGGTCGGGAACTTGGGCCCGAGTTGGCTGCGGCGGTGGCGGCCGCGGCTCCGAGTGCAGGGCCGGCGCCGGCCGGCGGGTCCCGGGCCCCGCGCTCCGCCCCGCGCCTCCTCCCCGCCCCCGCCCCGCCGCGACAACCCGCCCCCGGGGCTCCTCCCGGGCGGGACAGGGCCTCGCACCTGCCTCCGCGACCCGCTCGCCCGCTCCTTCTCGGGACAGACTCCGGGACGCGCGTGGGGCGTCCCCCTCCCCGGACACCCCGCACATCTACCGCCCACTTCGCCAGAACTCTGCCGGGTCCTCCGGGAGCACCGAAGGACTCACTGGGCAGCAGCCCCGGGTGCAGCCAGCGCTCCTGCCGGGAGCCCCCAGCTCACATCAAACCCTCGCACGCGCTTTATCCTCCTCTGGGTCCCCCCAAGAAGGAGAGGACCTGTCATTTCTGGCTCACAAACCAGAGCTATTCCCTTGGTCCTCGATCCCTGGACAGCACCCGGCAGAGCCATCCATCGGGTGAGGACGGCCCCCGCGGCGGGGCTCACAAGAAACGCGTTTCAAAAGGAAAATGCGCGCCCTCATCACTTCTGGGACACGGTTCTGGCTGAATTACTCCGGTAGCCACTGAACGGAGTTAGAGCCTTAACAGTTACTAGAGCTTCGGCTGGGAACCATGTCCCAACACTTTGATTGCAGCCCCCAAATCTGGGGAGCGCAGCACCATCTGGTACCCCTGGGCGAGCTGTCCCAGAAGGAGTAGCCAAGGCCCCACCAGGGCAGAGCTCCAACTCCAGCCCCGAACCCTAGTCCAGAACCCAAACAAGAGGGCCCCAGGGTGTGAGGCCCACCTTACAAGGGCTTTTTTTTTTTTTTTTTAATATTCTACACCCTCTTCCCTTCCCCTAGTGAGTAGAAGGTTGTTCTGCTAAAGAAATTATCTTTGAATGCAGTAGGTGAGGGGGGAAAAGGCCATAAAAACAATAGCAATAATTGAAGGCTTGGGCTTTTAAAAAGTGGTATCACAACAGGGTGACAGCCTTCCCCTTTCAGTGGGGGAAGGGGCTGCAGGGGCTGGTCAGAGACTGAGGGCCCAGGAACCCACCACAGTGGGCTGGCAGTAAGGCTCTATTGTGCTCTGGGTTTTACAATAAGGAAAGTAAGCGCAGTTTTAGCAAATACCACGCTAATTAGGGAGAAAGTCTTCCCTGGAATTGTGCTGGCCTGGCTGGAGGTGCCCCAGGACTCTTCTCACCTCACAGTAAATGGAGTTTATGAGACCAGGTCCAGCAGCCTGAAATGAATGGCCTGTAATTGCCATGGGGTGGGGGGCCACCTTCCCCAAGGAGAGCTAGTTCAAGGCTCTATCTGTGGGGACAGATGAGACCTGCATGGAGCTGGTCTAACACAGGACGCAGGAAGAAAGCTTTGAATTCATCTTGACAGATTACAAACAGGCTCACCTTCTCTCCTCCTCACAAGAGATGGGTTCTGAGTTTAGGGTCTTTGTGCAAGCAAAGGAAGGCCTCATGCAGAAGAAAAGTGGCAAGCAGCCTGGCGGAAGCTGGGGATTCACTTCATACTCTCGTTTATGGAGCCCTAAACACACAGAGATGGCTAAGAGCAGCTCCCAGCCTCGGGAGGTTAAAAGTCTGAAGGAATAACTACGAGAACGAGCAAGTTTGCTTGGGCCCCAGCTGACCACCCAGGGGGAGGGCAGGCGACAGGTGACAGCCATCCCAGCTGAGTGTCCCCTGCGTGGTTCTGCACCTCCCGCTTCCATCTTGGTCCAAGATGAGTCAACGCTTGTGGCCCAGCGAGGGAAGCTGCAGCCCCCCAGGAAAGGAGTTTGTGGCTGAGTAGCTGGGAAAGCATTCGAACAAGGAGCCCCGAGTCCTGGGCCAGGTTCCCAGGGGAAGTGGTGAGCGCCCCACTGCTTGAGTCAGCCCGGAGGCCAGTGCTGTGGGACTGCGGACAAGGCTCGCCCATGTTTTGTCTGTGATGGCTGGGTGGGGTCTCCCGCCTTCTCCCCCAGATAAAACATATCCTGACTTGGCACTTGTGGTTTAAACATAGAGAAAGCAAGTTTCTGGACCTATGGAAAAGAGTAATGGTTCCCGCTTTGTTTATTGGAGACACTGTTCCTCCTTCCTGGTCATGCCCCCACAGGCTGCCAGCCACCCTCAGAGGCTTCTTCTAAGGCAGAACAGCTAACAAAACCCTGTCGGAAGGAGACAGGCAGAGCCAGCCCCCTCCGTTTCCTTAGTTCTCTGTGGCTCTCTGTTGAGGCCCCTTTAGGGCTGACCTCTGCCCCTTGGGCTGTGCACACTGAGGGCAGCTGTCCCCTTTCCCATCCCAGCACTGGGAGGAAGAGTTTCATGGACCACAGCTGCTCTGGCGCCAGCGCCCTGATGTTAGAAAGTCCTCCACCCCACCCCAACCCAGTTGCTTCTCTGATGCCTTCCTAAGGGTTTATTTGGGAGGCAGAGAGAATTTCTTGGGGGCACCGGCCTGACGAGCCTTCGAAGCCAGGAGAAAATGGAGAAACAAAGCTACAGAGCTAGTAGCCGTTTTACCAACAGCTACTCCACGGGCACACGGTCTGTGCCGGACAGTGTTCACCTTGCTCTTGTTGTCTGGATGCTCTTCTGAAAACAGAGGCTTGAAAAGCTGGTAGATTCTGACCTGAATATCAAGCCGCCACCCATAGACCCCCATAGATTACCCCCTCCAATCCCCTGCCTGCCTCAGACTCAAAGTAGCTGAGACATTCTGGGATGTGTGGGTCAGGGGGATACTAAACGCTAATGGCACCAGGGTTGGAAAGAGGAGAACTCTGCTGTCATGGGCTTGAATCTGCCTCTGCAGTGACCTGTCAGGGAAAAGTTCACAGCAGGAGGCCAGCAGCTCAAGGGAGGCAGAAGGAAGCAAGAGTATTGACAGTCTCAACACTGATACAGGAGAAGGTGATGGCGCCCCTCTCCAGTACTCCTGCCTGGAAAATCCCGTGGATGGAGGAGCCTGGTAGGCTGCAGTCCATGGGGTCGCTGAGGGTCGGACACGACTGAGCGACTTCACTTTCACTTTTCACTTTCATGCACTGGAGAAGGAAATGGCAACCCACTCTAGTGTTCTTGCCTGGAGAATCCCAGGGACGGGGGAGCCTGGTGGGCTGCCGTCTATGGGGTCGCACAGAGTCGGACACGACTGAAGCGACTCAGCAGCAGCAGCACTGATACGTGTAGTTACGTTTCATCTTGATCGAGATCCATCTGGTGAACACAGCCCTGCTCACCGCCCTTGGAGGGTCTCCTGTAACCCGTTCTCCCCAGAGAGACCAATGTCCTCCAGGGAGAGATCTAGCAAGGGTGCTGAGCAGGGGGCTCCACATCAATACCCCGCCCCCCCCCATCCCCCTGACCCCAGACATCCGGACTCACTGCCAGTATACGTGATCTTGGGCAGGAACAGCTGTCTCTCAGCCACTGTTTCCTCATCTGTCAGGGAGTGGCGGTGAGACAGCCTGCCTCAGGGGGTGAGTACTACGTGGGGTGAAGCAGGTGAGGAAACCAGGGGCCACCTCTTACGGACGGTGTGTGCTGCGTGCTCAGTTGCTCAGTTGCGTCTGACTCTGGGCGACCCTGTGACTGTAGCCCACCAGGCTCCTCTGTCCATGGGGTGCTCCAGGCAAGCATATTGGAGTGGGTTGCCATTTCCGCCTCCAGGGGAGCTTCCTAAGCCAGGGATCAAACCCACGTCTCCTGTGGCGTCTGCACTGGCAGGCGGGTTCTTTACCACTGAGTCACCTAGGAAGCCCCTCACGTTTGGCACACACTCAATAAAACTACACTTGATCTTAGCCAAGAGGCTGAGAAGCGATAGTAAAAATGGCTAACAGCGTTACTACTCTAAAGCAGACAGGACCTGAATTCCTACGTGGATGGTCTAATGTGGCTCTCAGCCTCTAAACTCTTGGATTTTCATCCCCATATTTTCTCCCATGAGAAGACGTACAGAGTCCTAGAATGTTCCTTGAATGAATTACTGCTTCACAAATATTTAGAATGAGGCAGCTTGAAGGTGTCATTGAAGTGAAGTGAAGTTGCTCAATTGTGTCCAACTCTTTGCGACCACATGGACTATAGCCTACCAGGTTCCTCCATCCATGGAATTTTCCAGGCAAGAATACTGGAGTGGGTTGCCATTTCCTTCTCCAGGGGATCTTCCCGACCCAGGGATAGAACCCAGGTCTCCCGCGTTGCAGGCAGACACTTTACCTTCTGAGCCACCAGGGAAGGTGTCACTAAAACCTGGCAAAATCCAGAGATCCCAGCATCACAGTCAGCATTCCCTGTAAAGGTCCTGGGGAGCGTGGGAGGGAAGCTCTCCTGGCTGGAGGGGCGGGGTGGGGCGGGGGCGGGAATGAACTGCTGCAGGCTGGGCCCACAGGGCGGCGCTGTTTGGAGTCACCATGGGCACGCAGTGCTCCGACCACCTTGACCTGTCAGGATCCTCGCGTTCTATTTCCCCTTCTTGGCTTTGACTGAAGTCCTTTCGTGTGTGTTCTGTATGGACGGGTGTTAGGAGGGAATCGGGACGTGGTGCCAGTGTCAGGGGCTCTGCCCTCACGGTAGGGCAGGGGCCCTCAGAGGGGCACACCCCCGGGTCAGGTGTCCTCAGGACAGAGTGGACCCTGCAAAGGTCACCTTCTCTGTCGGGGCTGCAGTGTCCTCACAAAACAAACCCACTATGGAGTCAAAGGGAAAAGGGAGGTAGATGGCGGTGTGGAGAGACGAGAATCTGACTCCATGTCCATCTCATTCTGAGGGTTAACGGGAGCGGTCAAGTGTTGACAGCAAGAAACGGCAACGGGAGGGAGGTTGGAGGTCAGGGTGACTGGAGGTGCAGCGCCAGCGAACTGAACTGGCATTGGCGAGGGTCCAGGTGGAAGGGGACTGAGCCCTGGGGATGGTCCTGCAAGGTTAACTGTCAGGGAGTGGGGCTAGGGTCAAGTGATGTGCTCTTCACAATAAGGGACACCTGCATAGCTTGCACTCAGAAGAAAAGTGAGGTGGCTGAGAAATTCCTGGTCTTGGAAAGGAATGGGGAGGGGAGAAGGGAGCCAGGAGCTCCAGGGGTTGGGGGTGGGGTGGGGGGTCGGGTGGGGGCTCGGGTGCGGGGGTGGTGGGGGTGGTGTGTGGTCGGTCCAGGCCTGAGGGGCCTTCCTCCCTCCTCGTGGGGGCTGTGGAGTCTTGTGATCAGAGGGTGTCTCATGGTCATTGGCTCTGAAACTGTGGGTTGGGAGGCTTCCTGGGGTCCTGGTGGTTTGGACTGTGGGTTTATCAGCATCTCTCAGGAAAGACTCTCACAAACACAGACTCCCAGGCTGCACTGCAGGCCTTTTGAGCAGGTGTGTTTGTGGCCTGTAACTTTCAAGCTCCCACAGGTGACTCTGGTCTTTAGCTCAGCCTGAGACTTGGCCGCGTGTGCGCACGTGTGTGCTCAGTAGCTCAGTCGTGTCAGACTCCTTGAGACCCCATGGACTGTGGCCCACCAGGCTCCTCTGTCCATGGGGTTCTCCAGGCAAGAATACTGGAGTGGGTTGCCATGTCCTCCTCCAGGGGATCTTCCCGACCCAGGGATCGAACCCTCATCTCTTGCATCTCCTGCACTGGCAGGCGGGTTCTTTACCACTCGCATCATCTGCGAAACCCCTGAGACTTGGCCCCCGAAGTCCATATCCAGCAAGCCCGAGAGGAGGGAAGAGGTGCCCTGTCTCCAGGGGACCCCGGGGAATCCACTCCTATCCCCTCGGGTGGAGGCAGAGGGCAGGGCAGCAGAGGGGAACCCACCTGGTACCCCAGCCCAATTCCTGCCCACCTTGGCCTTGGGAATGCGTCAGCTGAGACAGGGCTCCAGTTATCTAAATGGTACTAATGAGGGTGATAGAGGAAATCCGCAGGTAACCCAGACATCTCACGGTGAGTAATGGTTTGCCTGCGGACCTATAATTATCATCAAAAGCATTTCTAAACTCCTGAATTCCGCCCTCTGAACCAGAATGCTTGGTTGGCAGTTTCCTGGGTGAAGTTTTTGTTTGACTTGAGAAAAAGTGTTTGTACCCCAACAGGCGAAGGGTGACACGTGGGAACGCAGCATTGTAGTGGACAATAGCTACGTTGGACAATGTGAAATTTAACGCATTTAACACAACACCCTCCCCTGTTCTCTGATCTTCTTCACTCTATCTAGTGGGACAAGCCTCTGAATTCTAAGATGTAACTAAGTTCAGCACCTGAATTAACCCTGGATTTTTTTTTAATGTGTTGACCAATGAAAATGACTCACAGAAAATAGCAATCAGTTACAAAGTTAATTAGACTTGAAAAATTCTTCCTTCCTAGAGGCTCTTCTTTTTTCTAAAAATATTTTGGCTGCACTGCTCAGCATGTGGGAGCTAGGTCCCTGACCAGGGAACAAACCCACGTCTCCTTCAGTAGAAGCTCGGAGTCTTAACCACTGGACTGCCTGGGAAGTCCCCAGAGAAGCCCTTCTTGAGACTTCACACTCTGCCCACGAAGACAATGAAAGAGAGATGACCAGGAAAGAGACCAAAATTCCATTCAGTGTTTCAAGTTTCAAACGTGGGCCTTAAATACCATCAATACTAAGAGAAGAAGCAGATACATGCCGTTGGTTTGGAGAGGCCTGGTGGTGGGCAGTGGGGGCTGACCTGAGATTCCCAAACCTGAGTGGAGAGAGCCCCAGGGAGAGGTGGCCGGCCAGGGAGGGGAAGGTTCTGGCCGGTGACCTCACCCCCTCGTTTATCAAACTCCTAGCTACCCTCGCCCCTTTCATTTCCTTTCCGCCTTCCTGCAGCCTGGTAACCACACCTGTGTCCCGCCTGCTTCTTTTCTCATTCTTGGGCTGTCATCTAGGGTGTGTTTTAAGCAGGAATTTCTGGGAACAAAAAAGCTCCCGGGCCCACAGCAGATTATCCAGCGGTGGGATATCAGGCACTAGAGTTTTTGGATGGAGGAGATGCTCCCAGGCCCCGGGGGTAGGAGGTGGGGACGAGGGAGCCTTCCTGGTGCCTTTAGATCTCACCACCCAGGCGGCCACCAGCCTCCTGTCCACTTCCCAGGGTGCCGTCAGGGCTCCCAGGCCAGGCCAGTGGCAGGAGGCCAGGAGCTGCTTGCTGCTCAGTTTTTAAGTTTAAACATCCACCTGGATTGGTGGTGAGGGACAGGGTCTCCAGAGCTGGCAGAGAAGGCCCAGGTCATTGAAACCCATGCAGGCAATCCAGGGTCCTAGGATTTTTGCTTTCAGTGAGGCATGATGAATGTGTGTTTCAAAGATGCTTCATGCTAACAGTTAAAGGGTCAGAACCAACCAGGTCACAATCAGTATTTCATTAATAAAACCCTTTCCCTTTGCACTTCGAGAACCCTGAGCAGGGACGCGATGGCTGATGACCTGGACAGACAGAGGACACTCGCTTGCTCCAGATACAGAGCACGCATGTACTGACTTGGGGCCAAGCCCTGGCCCGAGAGCCTTTGATGTGGAGGAGACGGGAATGAATCAGGCGGCTGGCAGTTGGGCCAGAGCAGGGGTGAAGTTTCTCTCTGGGGAGCAGCTGGCTCAGAGCTTCCCGAGGAAGGGGGGCCGGAGCTGGGGGCCCCCGAGCAGGGTGGCCTGAGGGGGCAAGGGAGGGGGAGCTTGCGGGCGCACTGGGAGGGCCTCAGGTCACCCTCTCCGCAGCCAAAGCCACCGGCTGGAGGGGCCCTCACTGAGCAGAGTCCTCACTGCTTGAAGCAAAGCGTGCAGTCTCAGCCTGTACCCTGGGGGCGGAAGGCCAACCGGGAGAGAGTCACCCCCAGAGAGGGAGGGGTGGCAAGGAGGCCCCTTGGCTGCCCAGGACTGGCTTCCAGAACCTCTACCACCAAGAGGTGGTCTTGAGGCTGACTGGCTGGGGATGGTGCGTCCTGTCCTGTCCCCATGGGAGGCCCCATCGCTGGGCCCAGCCCCCATGCCAAGACCCTGCTTCGACCACAGGGCCCCAATCTGAATTTCTTTCCCATCTTAGTGGGTTTGGGAGAGCCTAGTGGGCTGGGAGCAATAAAGGCTGTTTTTGAGCAGCTGAACCCACAGGCATATAAACTCAGCCCCGGACAAGCCATGGGGCAGCCCTGCCCTCCCCCCCGCCTCCCACCTCCACCGGCTCAGCCCTTATTGCCTGGGGCGGTGACAGGGGGAAGGAACCACCTGGGCCGTGCTCCTGACTTAGGGAGATACTCACCTGTTCCCAAACCTGGCCAGCCCTCTGCCCCTTCCAGTAGCCCCGGGGTGTCCCTCCACCCAGGCGCAGTGGTGGGGTGGGGGAACACCCTCTCCACCTCTAGAACTGCCTTTTGGGAAGCAGAGATCCTGCAGCCCAACTCTTGGGAAAACCTTCCAGATTAGGGTAGTGACCATGGCGATGATTAAAGCAGGGATAACTGTTAGTTTTTATGGATTTTCCACTGCTGTGTGGCACCAGGAATTATGTGGAGGGAAACCTGCTTGGTCAGCGTCAGGACAGCACGGACCAGTCCTAACGGAGCGCGTACCATGAGCTGAGGAATGGTACCCTCACACCTGCATTCTGACGATGCCATCTCATCATGCTGGTGAGCCCCAGCCAGGCCACGGGGACCCAGGTCAGGCCTCACCTGTCCCCAGGTATACAAGAGCCGCTGTGAAGACAGAGCCTTCTCCAAATTCTGTCCCAACACCCAGGGTCTCCATCCCACCCCCACCATCACTCAGGGGCGGGAATCAAGCTGGCCAGGCTCTATAAATAGCAGTGGTGGTTGGGGTGGGGTGGGGGGCTGGGCTGGAGACCGTGGGAGAAATGCAGAAGATGAAGTGCTTTTCTGTGTAATCTGTTCAGGCTCACAAGGAGGCAGGAAAACAATTTCCCCGCAAACTAAGAATCAAGGAAAGTCCAGTTCTCTCGCCCCCGGTGGCTGGAGACTCAAGGCTTTTAATAAAACAATTCTGGGACAATGCCTGTAGGTCCAGGAAAGACCCCTGAAGCTGCTCAAGCTGGGAGATGAGAGGGGGGATCAGTCCCTAAGCAGCATGGAGGCTGTTTCCTCTGCGGTGGTCTCGAGTCTCCCCACCCCGACTTCCACCAGCCAGAGACTGCCAGGAAATCAGACCCATGGGATCCCAGGGTGGGGGGCTCCCTCTAGTGGCCCCTTGGACCCACTGGCAGCTGGCCCCTGGGGTCTTAACCGGAGGAGTGAAGGAAGCAGAGGTCTGAACGCCTGGCAGAGGAGAGGCTGGTCCCTTCTTGGGTATGAAACCTGGGGACGGAGAAGATGCATCCGGACCTCGCGATCACGGCAGCGTCGTTCACCAGAGGGCAGAAGTGGAAACCGCTCAAACGCCCGCTGACGGATGGGTGGATAAACACAGTGGAACGTTATTCAGTCTTAAAAAGGAAAGAAAACTTGACTCAAGCTACAGAATGGATGAAACTTGAGGTCACTGTGCTCAGTGACATAAGCCAGACACAGAAGGATAAATGCTGTGCGACTCCACTTATGTGAGGCCCCGAGAACAATCAAACACACAGAGAGGAAAGGAGAATAGAGGTTACGGGGTGGGGTGGGGGGTGGGGGGCTTCAGCCAGGGACAAGGAACGCGTCTGGACCCAGATGGTTGGACGGCAGTGTGAATGCACTGGACGCCATTGGACTGGACACTCACACATGGTTACAATGGTAAATTTCATGTTATTTAGATTTTACCATAACAAGGGGGGAAAAAAAAACAGGAAGAAAAGAAAGAGGGAATATGTTAATCCATCCTTGTGGGGAAAAAAAACACACCTTCTTCCAGAGTCTTAAAAAGTTTGCCAAATGACCCAATTCGTGTTGAAATTTCCTGGGTTTGTCTCAGCCTAGAATGAAATCTAGAGTCTTAAAATTCACTCAGTTTGGGAAGGATTTCTGTACTTGAATATAGTTGGAGTAATCAAGACAGCATGGCCTTAGCGGAAGGGCACAGACCATTGGAACCTGGGAACAGACCCACACAGACACTCCCAAACGCTGTGACAAAGCTGCTTCAGTGGGAGGCGAACAGTCCTCTCAACAGGAAGCAGTGGGGCCACTGGACGCCCACAGACTGAAAGTGGCCTCAAGGCCATTCAAGAATCTGGGTGCTCATCCCCCCTGCCACTAGGAACACGCCGAAGAATTCCATAGGGAGGTGTCACTAGAGACCCACGAGAACAGCTGAAATAGGAAGCTGGATCTCTCAGAAGTTGCCCGCAGGAATTCAAAATGGTGCAGCCACACTGGAGAAGAGTCTGGCAATTTCTTAAAAAACCAAACATACACTTACCATACAATCCAGCAATTGCATGCCTGGGCATTTACCCCAGAGAAATGAAACCTAGTGCTCCACAAAACCTGGAAGTTCATGGCATCTCTATTTACAACAGCCCATAGCTGGAAATGGCCCACGTGTTCTTCAATAGGTGAACAAAATGTGGTCCATTCAGGCTACTTAGTAAAAGGCACCACCTTGCAGAGCAACCTCATCAAGCCCTGGAACCCAGCCCGGGGCCAGAATTGTGAGGAGGAGAAAATTCTGGTATTCCCAGGTCAGGGATTAGCAGACCATTACCTCAGGGGCAAATCCTGCTGCCGGTCCTTGTATGACCTGTGAGCTGAGAACAGCTTCTACATTTTTAAGTGGTTGGAAAAAAATGTTTGAAAAGAATAATATTACCTGAGATATGAAAATTAGATGAAATTCTAATTTCAGCATCTATCGTTTCATCAGAAGACACACAATCCACAGCTGAGCAGAGACGGTACGCGTGGCAAAGCCCGCAATCAAGACTTCCTACAAAATGAAAGTGCGGGGCTCATGCTCGAAACAATGGTTAAAGGACGTCGCTGGTGGTCCAGTGGTTAAGACTCCAAGCTCCCAGTGCAGGGGAATTCTCCAGGCAAGAATACTGGAGTGGGTTGTCATTTCCTCCTCCAGGGAATCTTCCCGACCCAAGGATCGAACCCTCATCTCTTGTAGCTCCTGCAAGAGCTACAGACATCTTCCTGCTGAGCCACTAACTGGTCACCTCAATTAGACTCATTTTCTTTCTTGATGGGATTATCTTTTGGGGTGGGGGTGCGATGGGGGCATCAGCCCTTTCGTTCAGGCAGTCACCCCGCACTCACCCTAAAATATCAGAGGCAGTCTGTGACATTCCTTTTCTTCATGAATAAGTCAGAGTTTTAAAGTGTTAATATTTTTGAGTTTTCTTATTTCTCAGATATCATGATAACTCCTTTGAAACTGCTCCATCAGCCTGGTAGTTGGGTTGAGAAGTTATGTTTGAACGTTATTTCCAAGTTATTTGGGCTTTTTCCCTCAAGTCATTTAGAGGCTGTGTGTGAAGTTTAGTACATAGTGGCACTGTTCTTGGATACAGTAATTCAATTTGGTACAAACCTAGGAAGCAGCGAATCTCTGAGGCTCACTTTTATGCTTCACAGTTGTTGGCAATTTGAGAATCCCAGTGAGCATCACCAGTCTTCTGCCATCTCCACTGGACACCGATTTTTTAAATAAAATGCGAGATGCTGCCTCCATGGGTGGCATCAGTGGGGTGTCTGCGCCTATTTGGATCTTTGCTGTTTCTGGTAAGCACAGATTTATGCTTGCTGCGGTAGGAAGGGCTCGAAGTGGATCCAGGCACAGCCTGTGCCCGGCCTCTAGTGAGCAGACCTTGGGGAAGACATGCCCTTCTCTGCCCATGGACAAGGAGGCTCCTCCAGCAGGGACCACAGCAGGAAAGGGCTCTAGGTGGCCTGTGATTCAGGTGGGGCTGGGACCCCAGTGCTGGAGGGAGCCCAGGCTGCACGGCAGAGGTCGGGCGCTGCCCCTAAGTGGCCATGGGCCCCTGACTCCACATTTAGGAACATTTCCAGACTTCCTTCTGTTTAAAATTAAGAGATTGGACAGGGTTTTGTTCTGTTTTTTTAAAATATATACTTTAGTTGTTTAGTTAGTTTTGGTTGCACGGGGTCTTGGTTGCTTCGTGCAGGCTTTCTCTAGCTGCAGCAAGTAGGGGCTACTGTTTATTGCGGTGCATGGGCTTCTTATTGCAGAGGCTTCTCTGTTGTGCAGCGCAGGCTGTAGGGCGTGCAGTCTCCAGTGGCTGCAGCGTGTGGGCTCAGTAGCTGTGGTGTGAGCTCTAGGCCGAGTGGGCTCCAGTAGTTGTGGCTCGAGGGCTCTAGAGTGTGGGTTCCGTGGTTGTGGCGCACAGGCTTAGTTGCTCTGCCTCATGTGGAATCCTCCTGGACCGGGGATCGAACCTGTGTCAGTTCAGTTGCTCAGTCATGTCTGACTCTTTGCGACCCCATAGACTGCATCATGCCAGGCCTCCCTGTCCACCACCAACTCCCAGAGCTCACTCAAACTCATGTTATCGAG
This sequence comes from Capra hircus, assembly GCF_001704415.2. NCBI lineage: Eukaryota > Metazoa > Chordata > Mammalia > Artiodactyla > Bovidae > Capra > Capra hircus. The sequence goes on along the minus strand of NC_030812.1, from coordinate 106,983,312 downwards.
TCGGTGATGCCATCCAACCATCCCATCCTCTTTCACCCGTTCTCCTCCTGCCTCCAATCTTTCCCAGCATCAGGGTCAGTTCATCAGAGAGTCAGTTCTCCACATCAGGTGGCCAAAGTATTGGAGTTTCAGTCCTTCCAATGAATATTCAGGACTGATTTCCTTTAGGATGGACTGGTTTGATCTCCTTGCAGTCTAAGGGACTCTTAAGAGTCTTCTCCAACACCAATTCTTCAGCGCTCAGCCTTCTTTATGGTCCAACTCTCACATCCACACATGGCTACTGGAAACACCACAGCTTTGACTAGACAGACCTTTGTCAGCAAAGGCAGATTCTTATCCACTGCACCACAAGAGAAGTCCTGGACAGGACTGTTTTCAAGATCCTTTCCTACAAATCTATAAGGAAGAATTTTCTAGCATAAAAATCTACTCAAACTGGCAGTCTGAAAGGGTAAGGGGAGTTGTGTGTAGTCCAGGGGGCCCTGTAACAAGAGGGGCATTTGGGTGACCCCTTAATAGAAAGCAGCCCCTCTCCACTTCCTATATGAAGTGAATTCCTCAGAGGGTTTCTGCTCTAAACCAAATAAATCTAATAAAAGGTAGTTTACTCAACCTCCTTATGCCCTCGTCCCTGTTTGGAAAGTGGAGGAAGCCAGGCAGGTGTCCTTTAGGGCAGACAAGAGGGGGCAAAAGACTGGCTGGGCAGCCTGGGGCTGGTCAAGGGGGGAGCCTTGGGGATGGGCCAGTAGGTGCTGCCAGGACACTGTCAATATTCCAGAGACCCTGGTTCAAACTAGGGCCAGGGCTGAGCAAGGGAGAGGGGAGGCCCAGGGCTGCTGGGCCCGGACAGCTAAGAGCAGTGACCAGGCAGTGGATGGTCCTTGGTGCCTGGAGGACCACCTAGGGCTTCACTCAAGAGTAACCTTGGAAGACTCGACTAGAGAGCAACAGTGCCCAAGACAGCAGGTGTTTGCTGTGGATCAGCCTTTAAAATTAAAAAAAAAAATTTTGTGTGTGTGTGTGATTAAAAAATATGTAAATAACATCTATACTTTTAACCATTGGTAAGTACACAACGTGGGCTTCCCAGGTAGTGCTAGTGGTTAAGTGCCACCCTCCTGCCAATGCAGGAGACGGAAGAGACACGGGTTCGATCTCTGGGTCGGCAAAATACCTGGAGTAGGGAATGGCAACCCACTCCAGTATTCTTGCCTAGATAACCCCATGGACGGAGGAGACTGATGAGCTACAGTCCATGGGGACACAGCTGAAGCAACTAACACGAGAAGCTCCAGCTGCTCCTGTTAGCACAGGGCACACTGAAGAGAGAGTAGATACGGGCCACGGTCTCACTCAACGTCCGTCTGAAACGTGGACAGGACATGGTCATCGCATAAAGGGTGGGCTTGGCGTCTGGCCAGCCCTTCACCAGGAGCCGCTCCCGTCCTCCACGCGTGGCTGGGTGACCGAGGGCACTGCACGTTCTCTGTAAATCACTCCCCTCTCAGTCTTGTTTATTAAACTCACAGAGGGCCATGAGGGCAGGACAACCACAAACGCTGGGGTGCTTTGGTGGGGGCTGGTGGGTGGACACAGGGGAGTTGGCGCCCACCCTGGGGCCTCGAGTCACCCCCAGCCGTGGCGACTGACGCAGACCTGCAAACAGAAGGTGCCCCAGGAGGCGCTGGTGAGATGAAGACAGAAAACCTGGTGTCTGGTGGGGGAACTGCCCACCAGCCTGCCCGGCTGCCAACAGCTGGGGTTCTGTGTCCAGGTCACTCAGGAAACGCTCCTCCCCAGACCTGCTGGAATGGGAGACCCTGACCATCCCTGATCCTTGCAAACTAGGCAGCTCCCAGCCTCGGGTCTCCTGCACGTGGAGGAGGAGGACATTTGGCAGGGGGGTGGAATCTTGTTAAGCAAAGAGAGAAAACAGGAGAGAAGGAAAGAAGAAGGTGGCTACTGGGAAAGGCCTGTCAGGCTTGGGGGAGCAGCTGCCGTGGGGCGGGGGCAACCTCGTCTCCCCGCAACCCCAGGGTGACGCCCGCCCTTACTGCAGCCAGTGCAGCCCCTGCAGGCTTTGCTTCCCCACTGGGCCCCCGCATGCCCCTCCATGCTGCCCCTTCCCGGGGGGCCGGGGGAGAACTGCAGAAGCTCCAGGAGGAAGTGATGACACTCGGAAGCCCTGGTTTGCAGACACAGGTGTCCAGCTGAGAATATTAAATCGCTCTTCACAGAGTCACCTACACACACGTAGGCGGGAAGTCATCCCCAGGGGGATTAGAGGGCCCCACCCTGCTCTTGGGAGCTTTGAGGGGTCTAGAGGTTCTGGGTGAAGAGGTTCTGTCTGCACTCCCGGACGACACTGGAAGGCTTGGAAGACGTTGTGGCTGGTTCCAAGCTGTGCTGGTGATTTTTAACACCTTATAATGCAACCAACGCTTTAGTAAAGACAGGAAGTCTGACTGGCCAGATAGATCCAGGGCCCCTGTCCACGGCAGAGGCCCCCTGGGTCCAGCTCAGGGGTGGGGGCTTCAGCCCCCTGGCTGAGGCCCTGCCGAGCCATGCTCCCACCCTTGGCGAGTGGGCTGGAGAGCTCAAGGCACAAAGTCACGGTGACCCTTGTGACCCAGAGCTCCCCTGGGAGCTGACACAGAGCTGGGGCAAGGGCCAGAGAGGCGTCTGGGAGTGGCTTGGGCTGGAGGCGAGGCTGTCCTGGGGGAGCCCCTCTGCCCAATCTCTGCACCATGATCCATCCTGTCCATCCTGGGAGGTGCTGCTTCCCAGGTCTGAGGATCTCACATGGCTTCCTGTCTTGTGAGAGGCCAGGTAGGGCCCCCATCCTGGGAAAGGGGAGGTTCCCGTTCCAGCAGGTTTGGGGAGGGGCATTTCCTGGGTGTCCAACGCCAGCTGTTGCAGGAGAGGATGGGAGGGCAGCTGGGGCTTCCTGTCCTGCGTGTCTCCCCAATGCCACTCAGGGGGCACCTGTGGCCAGTCCTGGGCCAGCTGGAGTGGCTGCTCCTCCCCCTTACATGGAGTCCTGGCGGCTGGAGGCTCCACTGGTTGAAGAGGGAGCGTGAGGGAGGGTGAAGGGAAGGATCCCGGGGTGTGAGCCTCCCCACTCCCGCTGGCTGAGGCTCCACTCGCTTCCCCCTCTGATTCCTTCTGGATTAGCTCAGGGCGGCTTCACCCCAAAGACCGTCCAAGTTGGCAACAGCCACATGTCAGGCTGCTTGGCTTTTAATAAAATTTATGATTTAAATCTTGTGCTCTTAACACCTTCTTTGCAAGCCTCCAAGGGGAACAAAAATGTTGAAGCTTTTTACTCATTTCCTTCATCGCAGGGAGACCCTCACACTGGGCCAAAGCCTGTACGGGGGTGTGTGAACCCGGAGTGCAAACATGCGCACGCGTGCACACACACACACACACACACACTCTTGGGGAGGGGAGGGACCTTTACAAAGACCAGTTGCGTCTCAGTCCCTGGCAAGTTCCCAGAACATCCATTGAGCCTTCAGTACAGAGACTCTTCTGAAGCAGCAGCACCTGCCTTAGACGCGGAGTCTCTGCCCCCCAGCCGTGAGGTAGGAAGGAGCCTCATCAGTCAGCTCAGGGGCACTGAAGGAAATCCCATGACCCTGAGGACCTGAGCCCAGGGGGTGCAGAAAGTGAGGCCTTCCACAGTGAGACCTTCGTAGGGTCCCGAGCTCCAGGGTCAGGCCCAGACTGCCCCTCTTCCCAGCCGCCCTGGCCCTGAGCAGGGGGCAGCCGGGGCCCCGCAGGCTGGCTCTGAGGTCCAGCACGCAGGGGAGGCCGCCTTCTAGCAGACACCCAGCTAATGCATGTCCGGCAACACAGCTGTGGGACCATCCTGGAGTTAAAGCTCGTGGGAGACCTGACGAGAGCAGGCTCATTCCTGTGCCTGGAGGGTTCTGCTATGAGCCCGAGTATGCACCACTGTATTCGGGGCCAGAGGAGGAGCAGACGCCCGCCCTCAGGGACTTTCCAGCCGCTGGCCTGGGCGGGGAGCCGGGGTCAGAGTGTTTCCGCAGCGTCTGCAGGTTCCAGTCCATGCCGAGGGCCGCATGGACTCCGCAGCGTTGACGTCCTGGCTCAAGAATCCGGCGTCAGGTTCCCGTCTCCTGGGTGTCCTTTGTCACCGTGACTAAGAGGCGGGCGGACAAAGCCCGCATTCAGGAGCCAATCCCCGGGAGATTGGCGCGGCCCAGCCAATGAGACAGCACATTGGCATCTGGGCTTTGCCCTCTAAAGCAGAAGCCAAGTGACTGCTGGTATCTGACGCCCTCGGCTGAGGGCACCGCGGCCAAGTTCCGGCGGGGGGTCAGGTGCTGGAACAGGGCAGGTGAAGAGGCTGGTGACCCCTACCGGAGAAACCCCCTCTCCAGGCCTTGTGTCCCCATACCTGTGGCAGTGGGCATCCTTACCCCTGTTTTAAAATGAGGAAACTGAAGATGAGAGAAGCCAGGTGAATTCTTGAGGCCACAGCCTGACACACAGCACAGACCAGAAGGCGATCCTGTCGTCTGACTTCTGGACCCTCGCCTTCCCGTGCACGGCCGAGGTTCCCATGGGCCAAGCCCTGCTCTGCCCTGGTTCCCCGCCCGTCCAGCAGGGTGGGCATCCACTGGCCTGGCCTCTCCTGGACAGCCAGCCGTCAGGCCCCCTGGGGACGTCCCACAGTGGCCCCACTGACACAGGCTGAGTAGCTACTCATGTTCTCTTTTCTCCTGAAGTGTCAGGAGGCTCCCGAAGCCGTGGCTCATCCTGACTCTGCACTGCGGCGACAATCCAAGGAAAGCCAGATGGAGCCCCCAGCTCCCATCTCCCTGAGCCATTCGGGGGTGGAGGCCACCCGTTTCCCACCTACAGCTCTGGAGTTGGGGGGGGGGGACGGACACCACGGCTTCCGACCAAAGTCCGAAAGGAGTCCTGAGGAATAAAGTCACAAGAAAAGGAAACTGGAGCCCGAGCCGACCCGGCAGGAGTGTCCATGTCCTGCTGGGGGCTGCCTCCGGGTGCCTCTGCTGGGTGGTCTCAGAGCAGCTGCAGACCTGAAGAATGCAGTTCTCCGCTCTCAAGCAGGAGAAACACAATCACCCCTTATCCTCATCGTGGCCTGTGACCTAGAGAACGTAGCGGGGCTGAGGTCAAGGGCGGCGGAGGCTCTGGGTTGCGAGTCCAGGGCCCTCTCCCACACTCCTCCAACACCTGGGAAAGCATGTGGATCTCAAACCAGCTTCCTTGGAATGCTCCCTCAGCATCTAACCAGCTCCTAATTGTCTTCGAGCCAGCCCAAGAGGCTCAAAATCATAGTCTTCCCCCAATCCAGAGAAGAAACCAAGTTCACGGACGGAATTCTCCACTGCAAGTTCTCCTCTCACGTGTTCTCCTTACACCTCGTGGCCTCTGCGTCCCTCTGTCTGCAGCTGAGCGGGTGACCACGGGGCGAATCAGCAAGCAGAAAGGCAGGATGAATGGGAGACGCTGGGGACAGCGACCAGTGTCACCCAACAGCTCGCTGTGGGGGACACACTGGCGCGTGGTGACCATTTCATTTATGCAGCCAAACACACATCCTGCAGTGAGACTGTGCCCACTCCAGGCCTTCCCTGCTGGAGGGAGCAAGGCCAGGCAGAGCCGGGTGTGGGCAGGGCTGCGGGAGGGAAGTGTTCGGCCCATGTGCCAACATCAGTGGGCTGCAGAACCTGTAAGGAGAGGGAGGGAACGCGGCGAGAGGGTTGAATCCCTTGTGCGGGAGACAAAGTGAAGCAGAAAAAAAAAACTCTCAGCAAAGTCCCCAGAACTTCTCGACATCAGGCCCAGAGCCGCCAATCTTCCCAGCAGATGGTCTTGGCAGACCCCCATGCTCCCTTGTTCCCGACCCCCGTTCTGTCCGATTCTGCGGCTCATGTGGTCCAGGGTATACATGTCAGCATATATCCCGGGGTTGGGGTGGGGTGGCTCCAGCCCAATCTGAACCAGACCCGTGGACACCGCTCTGGGACAGAGTGAAGTGGGGACCCTGGCTCAGGCCTCAGTGTGCAGACCGTGAAGCACAGGAAGGGGGGCGGTCAGCCCCGAGTCCAGGTGGATGCCCAGAGGGGCTCCCCCTTTTCAGAGGGTCACTGTCAGCCTGCCAGGGCTGGGGTGCTGTCCACTCCTCTGCCCTCCTGTGACCCAAGCATCCCTGCTTCCTTGGGATCTCCGGTGTGGCTGACCGCGTGGGGACCGCCGGCCTCTCCTGCCTTTCTAGCATCTGAGGACACATCCTACCTGGATGAGCTGACTGCATGAGGCTCAAAGAAAAACAGCACGCGATTTTTAAATAACTTTATAATTTCCTGATGGATTTAGTTTGTGAATAAAAAAGAAAAAAAAAATGAACAAAGTGTTTACAATAGTTATCAAGGCAAAGTCGACTCTAACACAGTTTCTCTGTAACATCATGATCGTGTCAGCGACACCGCCGGGCCGGCGTGCAGTGGACGGCGGTGGTGGGCCCGCTCAGACACCACCCCCTCGGCCGCTACTGTTGCCGAAAGGACTCAAGCTGCAGGGTCAACGCCCGGGGCCCTGGCTCCTCAGCCGCGGCGGCTCTCCCTCCTGAAGCCAGGGAAAGGGGAACCACAGGAGACCCCAGTCTATGCCTTGCATACCTGCTGGGCTCGAGTGCCCCGGGCTGCCCCTGGGGGTCCAGGGCATGTGCAATACTGCTGTGGTGGTGGGGGGGTAGGCAGCCCCACCAGGGCCGGGCTCTCTGGCTCAGCAGGGGACATCTCCTTTCCTGGCCAGGCCGTTGCTGGGGCCCAGCCTGGGGCGGGGGTCTCATAAGCTTTCAGGGAAAGGCTGCAGGGACCGATGCCAGAGGGGCTGGGCTCTGAGCCGGGCCCCCACCCGGACTGCAGGCTCAGGCTGGTCGGGGATTGGCCCATCCTGGATGGGCCCCAGAGAGTATAGCACCAAGTGGGCAGGAGGAGGCTCTGTGGCTGGTGCGGAGCTCAGGGGCCAGCGCCAGGCCCCGGTGACCACATGGGACGCGGCACACCGGGCAGGGGCCAGTGTTGGGGTGAGGGAGCTACAGGGTCAAGGATCTGGGAGCCTCTGGCAGAGGCCCTGAGGGTGGATAGGCAAGCCAGGCCCCAGGAGCCTCTCCCGAGCTCAGCGGCCAGTAGCCTGCCTGGATCTGGACCTGGCGTCTCCCCAGTGGCCGGCCCGGCTGCCACCTCGGCCACCTTATGGGAAGAGAGGCGGTGTCTGTCTGCCCCAGAGCTTGAATTCCTTTGTTAACATGATATTGGTTTGATTTTTTAGAAACACAGCTCTTTAATTTTTCAGTTCTACAACTACTCTGTAATATCTTAATAATCTCAACAATGGACACTATGGAACTGCCCCGATTCTCTGAACCACACGGACAATATCGACAAGCAGAGAAACGAAAGAGGAGGTGGGGAGGGACAGGAACCCACTCCCCATAAACCAATCCCTAATCCACCGCTCCCCTGGGGTCAGGAGGAGAAACACCTATGATGGGGGTCACAGCACTCTCCACACACGCTGGGAAAAACCAGGAGACACTTGGGTTACAGTTTTGACACTAAAAAGTTTGGAAAGTTTTTGCTTAAAAAGCACAGGACAGCCATTTTGTTCAGAAGGATTTTCCCTGTTTTCTTACTGTGTTCCCTTAGTGTCCGGGGAGGAAACACCAGATTCCTCTCAAGACCTTTCTTTGATGGTTGCACCCCTGCTGAGGGGTCATGGCTGGCAGTGGTGGGGGGGGGTCTGGGTCTGCATGGCCGGCTGCCCCTCTCTCTTCTCCCCCTGGCCCCCTACAGCCCAGCGCTCTGCCGCTGATGGGAGATGAGGCTGGGGTGGGGTTGGGGGCCCACACAGGGTCCATGGGGACTCAGGAAGAGCCACTTGAGCCCAAGTCCATGCTTGCTCTTTCCCCGCCCTGGGGCCTTTGCTGACATGGTGGAGTCCACAGTGGGGAGGGAAGGGCACGCGGGTTGGGTCAGCAGCAAATCCTGTCAGCAGTCACCGACACCTGGAGATGACTTCCTCTCCTCCTCTCGCTGCTGGAAAACCCAACAGACCTTTCTGGACACAAAGGGTGAGCCCAGCTGCTGCCGTCCAAGCTGGAAGCGCCTTGGGTTCCGTCCGCTTCACTTGTGTTCCTAAGACGGGTTAGGAAGAGGGAGCTCTCAGGCCGCCTTCAGATGGTCAGGGACATGGTCAAGGTCAGAGGTGAGATGGAACTGCGGAGCCCCGCTCCCTTCTTCATACGTGACAGCCCAACTGACGTCTTTTCCGTTTCAAACAGCGTCCACACCTCGGCACCCAGATGCTTCATCACGAGCCCGGCAAGGGCCTGCGGCGGAAGGGCAGGACCCAGGAACCATATGAGGCTTCTGCTCTGCACCCCAGCTTGGTGCCACCCACTCTCCTTCTCACTGCCTGCCGTGACAACTGTTACCTGGGGACAGAGCCCGAGGTGCTCAGGGCAATGAGACGTGCCAATGGGATGGAGGGTTTGGTGAGCATGTTAGGCGGCCTGCAGCACGTCTCCAAGGTCACAGACCTTCGGGAGCAGCTCGTGACCTCGTACAACAATGAAGTCAGAAGAGGTCAGGGGATATAAGGCTTGTGTGCTGGAACTGCACCTTCAGCAAACGTTGGCTCAGAGAGAGACCTACACTCGGTAAGATGCTAAATGCTGGAGATTACATTCAATTTGCCCTCGTGGTACAGGCAGGTCCTTGCTCACTATTAAACTTCAGCCAGAGTTGACCCTCATCCAGGACCAAACAGCCCCCAGAACCACTGAGGTGTGACCACCCAGGCAGAGGAGGCAGAGGAGAGTCCTGCCTGGTTCAGGGACAGACAGATGGTGTCCACCCCGAGTAATCCTCCAGGTATCCACAGGCAGGCAGCAGGGACTATATCTGACGGGGAAGGTGGACCCAGCAGGGCCCGGGGGACCACCAGAAGCGCTGGTCAGGCTGCAGCCCTGCATGGGGCCTCTTCCTCCTGCAGGCCGGGGAGGAGGTCCTTCTACCTCGGTTCTCCTATTGTGGTGGATAATGTGAGATTCCAGGACTCCGGCCCTAAAACACTGGGGCTTTCTAAGTGATTTATGGGCAGTGCAATAAATAAATGGGGTTGAGGTAATTGACCACGAACGGCCACCACTTACTGTCTGAGCCCTGCAGCACCCCTGCTCTGGCCAGCCCGGCTATCAGGAAGCATCTCAGTAAGAAATTTGTGAACAGAGTCCATTTAAACCTTTGATAAGGAGCACTCGACAGCTTCTCACGGGGGGAAGCTGGTTTATGGCGGGGAGTGGGGGCTGCTGGAGATGTGACCATATAAGTTAATGGGACCGTCACGGGCTACTGGCAGGAAGATACGGGACTGACGGCTGTGACGACCTGACAGGCAGCCTCGGATTCTCTGGGTGAGTAACTGGGGAAGGGGAAGGAGAAAACCCATTTAGCCCAGCAACTCTTTATCAGAGGATGTGAGCGTCTGCTGGATGTCTGGCCGGAGAGGTGATCAAAGGGCAAGATTCGGGTTAAGTGGTCTGTTTCTCGGTGCCCGATATTTATGACTGCCACCATCTATGCTTGGGGAAGACGTCAGTACTCTCAACCAGATTTGCAACTTTGGGGTCGATTTTCTGATTTGCAACATGGAGCCGGCCAAGTTCATTGAGAAGCACATGGATGTGCAGAGAAGACACCGTCCACCATCGTAGCCCTTTACACAGCACACTCCTTGAGGGGAACAAACCCCCAAATTCTGAGTCATCAGATGGGATCCTATCCTACAGGCTAGTAACTGATACAGCCTCTTGCCCCCCAAAACCCATAAATTCCATTATAATGAGAAATGCTGATTTCTGGAAGATTTTTCTGGAAAAGCTGCCCTCTATTAAGACTTAAGATCGGACCAGGTGCATCTCACAGAATCCTCGACCCTGCCCCATCCAGGGGCTGTCTTCATGGCTGGTGCCTGGCAGCCACGCAGGCACTTCATGAACACGGTCTGAGCATTAGAGGGGAAGGATTGCATGTGTGATGAGCGACATCCGCGTGCAGCAGAGGCTGTGGGTCAGGATGAAGGCTGCAGTGGCCAGAGGACAGAGGGGGGAGGAGGGGCGTGCCCAAACCTGGAGTGCAGGGGAGGGGTGGGCTGGGGGGAGGCAGAAGCACTCTTCAAGGGTGAGACGGAGACGTTCTGGGGAAGCCAGCCTGACCCAGAGGACCGGTCACATTCTACAGAAGCAGAGCTGCGGGCGTGGCCACACCGCCCTCTTCTCTTTCAGTCACGGACGTGATCCAATGAATGCATCAAGCAAGAGCGACTCACCCAGAGGCTGAGGACAAGCACAGGACCAGGAGGCAGGGAGGCCGGTTCCCCGAGCGCCCGCCCACAGGCCTGCCCAGTTGCCTCTTGTGGACAGTCACCAGCATGGACAGGAGAGAAGAGCTGGTCGGCTCCAGGTCCCTGGTCCCTCTCCCCCTCCTCTCTTTCTGTTAATACTCTTTTGGGGATTTTTTTTTTTTTTTACCCTTTTAGGGGAAAGCACCTGTTCTGGTATCAGAACACGTAGCGCTTGGGTCCGCAGTGAAGCATCCCCCAGAAAGCCGAGCTCCGCAGCATCCAGACTCTGTCCTCATGCCACGGATGGGCGAGGGGGGCTCTCCCTGTGTCCCTATCAGGGCACAGCTGCCAGCGTCCACAGTGTCACTGCTGATGGCCAGAGGGCAGCTCTCCACGGAGACTCGGCTGCTTGCCCAGCTGGGATGGCAGGACAGTTAGTGGGGGGACGACACCCAAAGAAGGAAGCAGGTTAGAAGACAGATGAGAAACGGCGCTGGCGCCTCACTGGAGGGATTAAGCGAGACGGGACAGGGTCTGTAGTGTGTCTGGTGCCAGGAGCCTAGGGCCCAGTTCCTCGCATGCCTCCTCTCCTGGCTCCTGGGTTCAATGCTTGGGCTGCTGGGCCGGCTGTTCCCGCGAGGGGTCAGGATGACTCTTCCAGGGCGTTGACCACCTGCTCCAGGATGTCGGGGCAGTGATCCGCGATTTGCTGCAGGACGGCGTTGGCAAACTCCTGCAACTCGGCGTTGTCCTGCTCACCTTTCTCCTGCTCGCTCTGAAGCTGAAAGGAGAGACGGATTCAGGTGAAATAAATCAAGCCTGTTCACACTGAGTTCAGAATTACCCTTCGTTAACAAAGGAAGGATGCTGGCAAACACACGGATGAGCCTGGAGGGCATCGCGCTCAGTGAAATGAGCCAGACCCAGAAAGACAAACAGTGCGTGGTATCTACCTACACATGGAACCCGGAGGAGAAACGTCAAGTCAGACTCGAGCAGCAGAGAGAGGGACAGTGGCTGCCAGGGCCTGGAGGTGTGAGAAACGCAAGTGGGGGGTAAAAAGGCACAAACTTTCATTTCTGAGATGAATGAGGTCTGAGGTGTAATGTACAACCTGGTGACCACTGTCAACAATACCGGGTCACACACTGAAATCTGCTAGGAGAGCAGGGCTTAGGGGTTCTCACACAGAAAAAGAGGAAATCGTGACACAGCATGTGTTAACCGGAAAGCTGGAGACTGTCCACGATGTCTGTGTACATCACACTATCAGGTGTACCCCTTAAATATATTACCATTTTGTCAATTTTAGCTCAGTGAAGCTAAAAAAAGAAAAAAAAAGATGAATAAGAGTCAGTTTCCATGTGAAGTCTTCCTGTATCAGAATTAACAATTAGGAAAGTATAGGAGTATCGAATGTCTCCTCTTGAAGATGAAGGTTAGAGGCTGGTCCAAGGCCCCCAGAGGGTGACCTGCAAAGCTGGGACCCCACGCCGGTGCTCTCACTCCAGGAATGTCCTCCCACCGGGCCACACCGTCACATTCAGGCCCAGGAGGGGACGGGGCTCATGCGTGATCAGACAGGATCATGCGCACTGGTCCCTGCCTGAGGGAGGGCCCCGGCCCCCGCCACGCGCTTCTGCTCAGTGCATGGGACTCCCTACCTCAGGCCCGCTGACTGAGCCAAAGAGAAGCCAAGCTTGTTTAGAAGGGTATCTCCTGTTGTTTAAACACTCTCTGACACTCCTCCACACACTGCACCAGCGTGTATGAGGGCCTACTCTGTGCTCGGTGCTGAAACGCAATGGACTTGACCCTTGAGCCGAGCAAGTACACAGATGACTACGACCCAGCCAGGAAAGGGCGGTGACCGAGGCCTGAACACGCGGCGAGGCAGACAGGACGATGCCCGTGTCACCCTGGGGGGAGTCCCAGATGTTCCTGAAGGCTAAACCGAAGTGCATCTGGGATAGAAGCAGGGGTCGAGCGGACAGAACAGGTGCAGACGTGCAGAGCCATCGAGGGGTGTGGGTCTAGGGACGGTGAGACACACCCCTCCCCCAGCAGCTGAGCATCAGGCAGGGGCCGGAGTGCAGAATGGCAGAGGTGAGGCTGGAGGGACAGCCTGGGGCCAGGCAGCGTACGCAGAGCTAAGGGTTCAGGTTTCATCTGGTGAGAACCACAGGGCGAGAGCAGCAACCGGAGGCCCCAAAACTTTAAGACAGCACAGTGATGCGATTGTGTCGTTTTTTCAGAAGACAGTATGAAGTTGAAGCAGGCCACGTGGATGGAAGAAGAGCACGTCCAGGGAGGTCACTGTCACGAGCCCACGGGAGAATCACATGGATGGAAGAAGAGCACGTCCAGGGAGGTCACTGTCACGAGCCCAGGGGAGAATGAAGGAGGAATACAGGTTTGGGTGGGAGGGCATGGGAACAAAGAGGGGCAGGTGGGTGGGAGAATTTCCTAAGGCTGGACTCGTGGGAGGTGGGGTTACATGAGAGAAGGCAGAGAACAAGGCAGATGAGCCTGAAAATACAGGAGGCAGAGCAGGTTTTAGGGAAGGAAGGAAACTGAAAAACTGAGTTTAAAGTGTAGTTAAACACACAGACTCAGGAGTGAGGCTGGCTGGGACTCAAGCTCAGCTCTGCCAATGACTGGTCTGCATGACCTGGCCCCCTTGGAGCCTCAGTTTCCTCGTCTGTAAAAAGGAACAGTGATATTACAGGGTGGTTTTAATGCCTTAATATTTGTATAAAGTACAGCACAATGTCTGACACACAGAAAGTGCTTGGGAAATGTTAGATGCTGTTATCAAAACTGTTACTGCTGTTTTTTATTAAGCAGATAAGATAACCCAGAAAGAGCATGTGGATTAAAATGCAAAAAGAAGCAAAGTTTCAGTTATACTGTTGACAGAATCTGGATGCTTTGAGCCAAGAATGAGCATGCTGCTTTTTCAAATATATCAAAGAGCCAGGGACAGATTCAGAGCTGGTGATCTTCTGTTAAATGCTGAAAAAAGACCAGAATGTCTGGTCCTGAGTGTCTGGCAAGGGCCAGGTTCAGACCGCGCGAAGTCGGGTGCGTCCCGAGCTCTGGCTGTGTCACGTGACTGTGAGTCTCCGAACTGGGGAAAGCAAGGGGGTCGGGTGCCTTGTGAACACAGTGGCCCGGGCCAGAGCCCCGGGCTGCGATGCTGAGGTCTCTCCCACCACGCAGGGCGAGAGAGGAGGTTATGAGGTTGTGGGGCTGCTTCAGCTTCTTATCTTGGGCTGGGGGATAGATAAATGCTCTTTATCTTATTCTTTGTGGGCTGTGACGACTGACTGTGCGTGTCCCCTCAGATCCTCATGCTGAAATTCTCATCTCATTGTGATGATGGTCTGAGGCGGGGGCGTTCCGGAGATGCTTGGATGTGAGGGTAGAGCCCTCATGAATGAGGTGAGCTCAGAGACCGGCCTCCCTCCCTCTCGTGAGGACCTGAGGAGAAGTGAGCCACCTGCAGCTCGGAGCACAGCTCTCGGTAGAAGCAGCCTGTGTGCCAGGATCCTGGGCCCGCAGCCTCCAGAACCTTGAGGAACAGACCTCTGTTGCTGATAAGCCACCCAGCTTACAGCATTTTGTTATAACAGCCTGACTAACATAGCGAGTAGTGCTTTTAAAGAAGGCTATGACAGGGAAAAAAAGGGGGAGGATTTGGCTAGTTGAACATATTAAAATATTAAAATATTTGTATGGACTCAGAAAAGATGTAAGTAAAAATACAAGTTTTTGCTTGGGAAATGTTTAGAATAAATAAAACAAAACAAACAAAGGATTGCTATCAATATATTAATGAAAATAACAATAATCCTAATGTAATAGAAAAAACAGGCCGAGGATATGAACCAAAAACTCACAAAAGGCATGTAAATGGTTAATAAGCACATTAAATGATAGTTAGCGGCCGTGAATAATTAAAGAATTGCAAATTAAGCAAGATACGGTTTTGTTTTTTCCCCCTCTCCCATCAGATTGGCAACAAAAGCTACAAAGACTGTTAACAATCAGTGTTGGTAAAGACCTGAGGAAGTGGGCCCTCATATATACCACTGATGAGAATATAGACTAGGGTGCACTCTGGTCTCAACCAAATTTAATTGCATGTGTACTTTATGTAAATAATTCCACTTTCTAGAGTATATTCTAGAGAAAATATCAGTAAGAAATTCAAGAATGTATGCACAGGTATGTTTGCCAAGGCAATTTGTAAGAATGAAACTTTTTTTACTGACCTCAGTGTCGACCAAGAGGTGAGAGAGGTCTGTATGTTTGGGCTTATGTACAGAAAAATGTATGGACAAAGACAGACATAAGTATGAAGAGTGGTTAGTCTGAGTGGATGGAATGATTTGTATTTTACTCTGCATACCTCTGTACTGTTTAATACCCACAAGTACTGTCGCTCTTACTAAAAGAAATACGAATAAAAATATGTAATATAAATATTCAAAGCTGCATGTATTTTTCAAATGTGTAACTGTTACATATTCTAAGACTAAGAGAAGAAACCAACAGAAATGCATACAACATTCATTCAAAAAGTACTGATTGGTTCGCCATGAAAAGGAATGGAATTCTGACCCAGGCTACCACATGAACCCTGAACACACTATGCAGTGTGAAAGAAGCCAGTCACAGAAGGCCGCATTCTAGACGGTCCCATTTTTATGAAATGTCCAGACAAGGCAAACTCAGTGAAGGGGTGGCCAGTGCTGCCCAGGGCGAGGGCGGGACGGGGTGGTGGGAGGGCCTGTGGACCGACGAGCACATTGAAAGCTGGCTGTGGTGGCGGCCACACGACTCTGAGAATCATGCCTTTTAAATGAGTGGATTGCACGATATGTGAATTCTGTCTCAACGAAACTGTAAGGACACACTGAGTCCTGCTTGCAAAATCCTGCAGAGCAAATGCCCGCCGAGAGGGAGGAAAGTGCTGCAGCTTCAGCCAGGGTGGAAAGGAGGAGAAGAGGGGAGAGTTCCTTGAGGAGGTGCAGGGAGATGTTTGAAGACAGAGAAGGCTCGTACCAGACAGAAAGCCAGCAAGAGCGGAGCAGGCGCAGAGCAGGAGGAGATGCGCTCGGCTGCTCCCAGGGTTTGGGGCCACGGAAACTACCAGGTCTTGGCAGAAGTAACACAGGTCTCCCTAGGCTGGCCGGGCATGGGCACTGCCCCCACGGCCCCCCAACCCTCTCCATGCTCTCTGTGATGCCCACCGAGGGCTCTGGCCTCCACTGCGGGCACCTCATTCTCAAAACAGAGGGGACAGACTGGAGTGAGCTGAAAGCGCGATGCAGGTACGACTGAGATGCAGGGTGAGAGGAAACGTGATCGTGACCCGCCGTCATCAGGGCTGGAAGCGGAAGGGGGAAGGGTAACAGAACTGGAGGAGGATCAGAGAGTCAGGTGTGATGGAAGAGATCAGGGGGAAAACCAGGTCAGCCACAAAGGCTATGCTTTCCCAGCATCTAATGAATGGTCTGCCTGGGGAAAGGTGCTTAGACACAGAGGGGTGAGGAGAAAGGAGGCAGTGCTCCTTCTCTGGCGGGTCTCTCTCCGTCTCTGGGGATTGAGGCTGGCTTACACTAGAAGCAGCACCGCGCGTGGGCACAGCGGGGCAGAGAGAGATTCCACTGGCACTCGATCCATTACATGCTAGTTATTTCCTGTCTCGAAAAAAAAACTCAAAGACCAACCTTTCCTGTGAAACGGGAACTGCTTCTCAAACGAGGATTTCTGTTTTGACTCTGAAATGCAAAGCTTTAGTCATCTGAGGTCCGAGGAGTGCTGAGTGTCGGGAAAAGTGTCATTAAAACTTTAGACCACTTAGGGAAGAAAGGCAACGTGAAGAAACTAAACGAAGACTTGAGACAGCTGTGCTCTTGCAGCATGGGTGTGAGAACAAATCTTGAGGGGGATTAGTACCTCGTTATTTAGCAGTCTTTCATTAGCATGCACAGCACATGCAAAAAAAAAAAAAAGGCAGTTTCTGTGTGGTTTCAGCATGCAGAAGACCCCGTGGACGAAAGAGGGAAGGTGTGTCCCGGCTTCCAAAACTGAACTTACCAGCTTGTCTCTCCATCCTTCGCCCCCTCCCCAAAGAAAAGGCCCTTAGACTTAGCACAGAGAAGGATTTCCCAAAACGCACAGACATGCAATATTGGGGATTTAAAGAAAAAGCTTATTCCATCTTAGATGCAATGCTCCTCTGTCCCTCTTCCCTTCTTTGTTAAAGTGACAAATCCCAAGTTAGTAGATATAAACTCAGCTGAGTAAGCCAATAAGATCCACCATATCCTACTCTCTTCTTTCTAATACTGGCAGGCCAGTTCTACCCCTGCAAGTACTACAGTCAAGTACAGTGAAGTACAGTGAAAACACTACCGTCTTGTTTTTCTTAAAAACACCATAGTCATATGCAGTGGGTATGTTCACAGAATCTCCCCCTCTAGATACAGAGATGCAATTTTTTGGGTTATGTGCTGAGAGCTTTGCATCTAAAGACAAACAACCACCACCCTAAGAACATTTCCAAATACATTTAAAAAACAAACATGTTCCCATGAATCCCATAAGCTCTGGTAATAGCAGCATCAAATCCCATACCTCAGCATCTCTGCTTTCTCCATAAATAAACACCTAACATGAAACCTTCCCCAAGCGCCTTGGGCCTCTTCCTACTTAACCTTAAGAGAACTAACATACTCTGGAATCTTGGAATAAGAGTGTACAGCCATCTGGCTCCAGTAGAGAAGACAGAAAATAGGGTGGGCTAAAAGAAATGGGAGGGATTTCTCTGGTCCAGTGGCTAAGACTCTCTGCTCCCAATGCAGGGGGCCCGGGTTCAATCCCTGGTCGGGGAACTAGATTCCACACGCCGCATCTAAGACCTGGCGCAACCAAATAAATAGCTTTTAAAAATTAAAAAAAAAAAAAAAAGAAAAGAAACAGGGACTTGGAAATGTGGCTGAGGATGACTGGGAAGGTGGCATCCTGTGTGTGGGTGCTACTGCTGTCCATGGTGAAGGACAGACCGCTCGGGGGGCTGGCGGCCGTGAGCCTGCTGTGCAGTCGCTCAGTCCTGTCTGGCTCTGTGCCCACACGGACTGCAGCATGCCAGGCTTCCCGTCCTTCATCTTCTGGAGTTTGCTCAAACTCATGTCCACCGTCTCATCCTCTGTCGTCCCCTTCTCCTCCTGCCTTCAGTCTTTCCCAGCATCAAGGTCTTTTCCAATGAATCAGCTCTTCGAATCAGGTAGCCAAAGTATTAGAGCTTCAATCAGTTCTTCAATGAATATTCAGGGTTGATTTCCTTTAGGATTGACTGGTTAGATCCCCTGCAGAAGGAAATGGCAACCCACTCCAGCACTCTTGCCTAGAAAATTCCATGGATGGAGGAGCCTGGTGGGCTACAGTCCGTGGGGTCGCAAAGAGTCGGACACAACTGAGCAACTTCACTCGTTGTTGGTTTGATCTCCGTGCTGTCCAAGGGACTCTCAAGAGTCTTCTCCAGCAACAGTTCAAAAGCATCAATTCTTTGGTGCTCAGCCTTCTTTATGGTCCAGCTCTCACATCCATATATGACTAATGGAAAAACTATAGCTTTGACTAGATGGACCTTTGTTGGCAAGATGACGGGAGCCTGAGGAACTCACTACTGAGGTAACACAGACATGTCACACCCGATCTCAAACAACCCCACGACGCTCCTGTTCCTCCTCCTCCGGGTCCCATGGCCCTGGCCCATCAACTAACTCCGTTCCCAACCTCTGCCCTCCCCGGCCTCTGACCACGGCCTCCGGGGGCTCTTTCACCCCGAGCTTCTGAACCTGCCTCTCACACATGCACGTGTGCTAAGTCGTTTTCCCTTCATTCACCATCAGACGTCTAAAATAACTCTACACGTCCTACCGCTGTTTCCCATTTTCCCCCTTAACATCTAAGAATTTAGCTTTTTGCCATTTCACCAAAATTGCTCTCTCAAAAGGAGAAGGCAATGGCACCCCACTCCAGTACTCTTGCCTGGGAAATCCCATGGATAGAGGAGACTGGTAGGCTGTAGTCCATGGGGTCGCTAAGAGTTGGACATGACTGAGCGACGACTTCCCTTTCACTTTTCACTTTCATGCATTGGAGAAGGAAATGGCAACCCACTCCAGTGTTCTTGCCTGGAGAATCCCAGGGACGGGGGAGCCTGGTGGGCTGCCGTCTATGGGGTTGCCCAGAGTCGGACACGACTGAAGTGACTTAGCAGCAGTAGCAGTAGCAGCAGCTCTCTCAGAAAGTTGACCACGTACCTTAAATTGAGATACGATACAATCCCAGATGGGAAGGCTCAACACTGTATCAGTGTTAATTCTGCCCAAACTACCTGCCGATACAGTGCACTCCAATCACAGCTGTGGCAGGTGTGTGTGTGACTGACACGCTGATTCAGGGCACGAGAGGAAACGTAAAGAGCTCAGAGCAGCAAAATGACCACGGAGAAACAGTGCTACAAAATAGTTCTTCACGTGATTAAATATTCCTCTAGAACCCAATGTTGAAAAGGGCTGCATTGTAATCCTTTTTATGGATGTATTATAATTTAGTTCACTAATTCAATTATTAGAAATGTAGCCTGTTTTCACTACTATTAATATTAGTGTGTTGAAATTTTCTAAACATAAATCTATGCGTATCTATGGCTGTCTTCTTAGAATCCTGCATCAAAGGGTATCCTTTTTAAAGCTCTGGACATGTCACCAAACTGTTCAGAACAGCTGCACTAACTTTCAATCAACAGGTAAGGGTGACCATTTCCCATCCTCCTGGTCCCCTGGGGTCACACCCACCTCCCCCGCAACCTCGCCAATGCGACAGGGCTGTTTTCATTTGCAGTTCTATGTAGTGAAGCCAAAAACAGAGGCGAAGTATTTAAAAATACGTTTACGAGGCCATTCCCTCTTTTGAGGAATTCCTGTGAACGTCCTTTTCAGGCCACGTTTCTTTCGGTTTAGCTTCTTCCTCTCTGATCTCCTGGTCACAAACCTGACCCTGGCTCTTGGATCTTAGCATCTTCTGCTTAATGCAACAGCTTCACAACCATCTCTGGAGAAGGAAATGGCAACCCACTGCAGCATTCTTGCCTGGAGAATCCCATGCACACAGGAGCCTGGTGGGCTGCAGTCCATAGGGTTGCAGAGAGTTGGACGCAACTGAAGCGACTGAGTACACAGCACCGTCTCAACCCTTTCTAAGATGGGTTGGGTTAAGTTTGCTCCTCCTCTTCCAAGATCTTAAATGATTTCCTCCCTATAAACAGAGTCCAGTCCCTCTGGCACGGCGGCCACCATCTGTCCCGTCCCACTTTCCCAGTTTCATCTCCAGTATATCCTGGTCATCCTCTGTGCTTTTGTTCTGATGCGGTTCCCTCACCCTGGGAGATGGACCATCTTATCTCCGACACCTCCGCTTCCCATCTAACTTATCCTTTGTCCTGGAGATGCCCCTTGTCAGAAGTGAACACTGTTGTTGAAGCATTCATTTTGTCTCGTGTCTCAGGAGTTGGCTACATGTTTAATTCCCCAATGCTTCCGCAAGTTCCTCAATGAATTCTTTTTTACATACCAAGGCTGCCGAGCAAAGCAGCCTGCACAGAGCAGACAATCGAAAAACAACTGGAGGAGGAACTGAGGGAACAGATGCTAACTCCGGGGGAGGGGGAACACCCGCAACTTTTCCAAGAGCTCTTAAAGACAAACTTGAAGCATCGCCAAGTCAACACCGTCTGACGGCGAAGACCCTGTAACAGGACGCGTCAACTGATCACTGAGACACCCACACTGTTAAAGTTTTCAAAAGATGGACCGTGGGACCAGTATAGGATACCAAGCTGGCCTCTGGCACGAATTTTCTGGCTTTGTCTGCTGAATGTTATGATAATGTATTCTGTTCTTAGTAGCTATTCCAGCCCTCGCTGAATTCAGAGTAGTAATATGATTTCTAGAGGGACTCGGGCCAAGAATCACAAATGCAACAGCAACTCAATCTGGATTCTCAAAGCAACATGCACAGGAGGAAGGGAGAAGGGAAGGGCAGGGAGAAGATGCCCCACAACCCACAAAAACACGTCACGACAGGATGGCTGTGAGGGAGACCGTGGGGGCTCCCACGCTGCCTTCCATGTCAGAGAGCAGAGCTGATGGGAGGAGATGGATCAGGACCCTGTGGGCAGGATGGAGAGGCAGGGGGGCAGCGGAGGACGGGCTGGCGGCCCTGGAAGCGGCCCAGAACCTCCGCCGCCCAGCACGGGTCAGGGAGTCAGGGTGGAGACGGCCTCTCTCCACAGCCCAGTCAAGGCCAAGGGAGAGCTGACAGAGACCCACGAAACAGGATGGTCTTAAATGAGAGCAAAAGCCTTCCTTCAAGGCAAATGGCCTTGTGTTCGCAGACACAGGATGGGGAGAGAGAAGAGGGCGGAGGGGTGGGTATAAAGGCGGGAGGGATGGTTATAAGAGACGTGACTAGACGAATACCGCTGTGCCTGGCAGTGACTCAGATTCATTCGTGTTTGTAGCTGGGTTGGTGGTGGGCGGGAAAATCACACAGAGATGCTTGGTTTGGTTTTAGCAGACAGGAATCTGAACTTGAGGTTTCTAACAGCGAGGTCCCATGATGCAGAGGCCGTGAGGTTTGAGTTGTCAATGGACATGACGACTGGAGCCTTGTAGAGGTGACGGTCCTCTATCGGAGTGGTCCTCTATCCCGGTCAGATCTAGGCTATAGCCCCCAGCCCCAGTTCGCAGGATGCTTAAACTATATTGACCCAGGAGACATGAAACAATCCAAGTTTGGATCTTTGAACAACTAGAATAAACTGCTATGTATTCTGCGATAATTATTTGCTGCTGTTGTTCTTTAGTCACTAAGTCGTGCCCGACTCTTTGTGACCCCATGGACTGCAGCCTGCCAGGCTCCTCTGTCTGTGGGATTTTCCAGGCAAGAATACTGGAGTGGGTTGCCACTTCCTCCTCCAGGGGATCCTCCCGGCCCAGGGATTGAACCCAAGTCTCCTGCACTGGCAGGCAGGTTCTTTACCATCTGGGCCACCAGGGAAGCCTGATTATCTGCTGAATGAACCATGGAACCTACGTGGTCAGAGGGACCTGACAGCATGGTGCACACTTCATGTCCAGGCAGTAAAGACTTCATTTACTTTCCCACAGGAATTTGGTCACCTCTGTGCTTTGTGGCATCCCTCTGGCATTTGGTAACAGGGAAAATGGAAGTTGACCTTGAAGAATGTGCCTACAACCACTCCCCTGGATTACAGTAAACCGTGAAGCCCTCTCTTCCTTCCATCTCAAGCCCGGGCTTGCAGCTTGAACTTTCCGGGTTTCTTCCCAAGGTCTCCCTGACCCCAGCTGCCGGCCACCCTGCCCTGGACTCTGCAAGCTGACTGGCCGTGCTGGTGGCTGGGACACTGTGGCTGGGCCTTCTCCTCGCCCTTCCCTGCCTTGCAATGAACCCTCTGCCCGGCAATGCTGGGTCTGTCTTCCTAAGAAAGAGAGGCTGCTGCTGCTTAGGCCAGAAGTGAACAGGGTGTCACGGCTCCTCCAGGATGAATCTGGGAAGAGTCCGCTCACTCCACCACCAGGATCCATCATCGTCGGTTCCCTAGTGACAACACGAGACTGCACAGTGACCTTCTTGAGGTGCGCCTGGGGACATAAAGGACTGTCCTCCTCTCCTTCCCTCATGTTGGGTGACAAGGTGGGAGCAAAGCCCAGCCCTGAAGCCCCTCGAAGCGTGAATATCACAAATGCCACCCCAGGACTGTCAAGAGCGCATTAAGTTAAGCCCTGCACACGGGAGGTGCTCCCTACACGGCCTCTGGGTGAACACGTGCCATGTGCCCTGGGGGAGGAGCTAGGCCTTCCGACGGTTAAAAACTGAGCAGAGATAAAAGCAAAGCAAGGGCGTCTTTGCTGCCCAACACTGAAAGCCCTGTGGCAACTTCCCGGCCCCGAAGAGAGTAAAGCACATCAGGTTTGCGGTGACCCTGTATCTGTACAAAGCATGCAGTTCAGTTTTCTACACTAACCCCCGCCCCGACAAAGCATCCAACGGTGGACCCACCAGACCTAAAAGCAGGCCGATTCCGAATCTGAGACTCATACGCCTGGAAGGGAGCTAACAGGACTTGCAGTTCAGTTCTCTAACCTTCAGGGAAGGTGTGCGAGGCCGGAGGAGGCCAAGTGGCCAGTGTCGTGTAGACTGGTGGAACCCGAGGCCCAGGAAACCCAGGGTTCGTCCCCCATGCCCCAGCAGCCAGCAACCAGGGGGTAAAACTCTGCTGTCTTCACATACAAGTGCTCCAGAGAGAAACAGAGGGCCTGGCCCCACCTCAGAGGCCAGTTTCACAGGACATCTGGTCTTGCCCGCTAACCACCAGATCTCAGAGTCCCCATGTCACTCAGGGCCGCTTATCGTCTTCTGAAGGCTACGGTCAGTCGTGGTTTTGTGAGTCCAACAACCTGGAGTCCAGTGACCCACGGGAACTGGGCTCAATGAATGTACGGGACCAAACACAGCTGCTGACACCTGTTCCCCCAAAGTAAGCTCCCTGGGGACAACTGGGGCCGGACCCAGGCATGGACAGTGATGGGACAGTCCGGGTTTAGATAGTTATCTACCATAAACCACTACCAACTCCTGCTTTCTGACAATTCTCTGCTGGACTTGCAGATGTCACTAACGTACTGATGTTTCATCTCCAGCCTACTTAAATCTGGACACTTCTAAAGTATTTCCTGCCTGAAGTATTCGCCTCTGGCTAAGATAATCTGGGTTTTTCTATGTGATATTTGACTTCCCAGGTTAGACTCCTTCCTGAGAGATTCTATCCTGACACAGGTGTTACACCGTCTCTGAACGAGCTGGGGAAGGGAGTGAACAGATTAAGAGATGGAAGACAAGCTAACAAAAGGTGGAAGTGGGAACAGACACCCCCTCCAGATACAACAGGACATTAACAGCGGTCTGACTGGCTCCCAAGATGCTGAATTTTAAGAGTCAGGAGAAGGTGGAATCCTCTCATGTAAAAATGTCCCAGAACACTAAAGGATTCTGATGTATCGTCCCGTTCAAACAACAAGCCAGCTGTGACTACAGTTGTTAACACTGTCTTATATAACTGAAATTTGCTAAGAACATAGAACTTAAAAAAAGGTAGGTAATGAGAGGTGATAAATTAACTTGATGAGGGGAATACTTTCACAAAGTCAGCAATCACCACCCTGCCCACTTAAAACAGCTTACAATTTGTCAACTGTCTCCCTGTGAATCTGAAAGAACAAGCCAGGTACCTGCCATGGGCGGGGGTGCGTTCAGATGCAGTGTGTCCTTAGGCAGAGATGGACCTTGGTCTCTGCCAGGCCTCCCTGTCCCCACTTGCTGGGACAGAGCTGGGGGCTTGAGAATGTGTGGAGGCTTTTTTGTTTTTTAAATCTTAGGACATAGATTTTGTTAAACACATTTTCTATACTATGTAAATATTACTGCCTGTTTCTCCATGCTTCTTGTATACCTTCCAAGACAATACTATCCAACACTGATATTTATGGTTCTGGAGCACCATAGAATTTGAGTATCATACAGCTCTAGAAATTAACTTTACACTTTGTTATGCAATCTTTTGGAGAAGGCAATGGCAACCCACTCCAGTACTCTTGCCTGGAAAATCCCATGGATGGAGGAGCCTGGTGGGCTGCAGTCCATGGGGTCACTGAGTTGGACACGACTGAGCAATTTCACTTTCACTTTTCACTTTCATGTACTGGAGAAGGAAATGGCAACCCACTCCAGTGTTCTTGCATGGAGAATCCCAGGGACGGGGGAGCCTGGTGTGCTGCTGTCTCTGGGGTCGCACAGAGTCGGACATGACTGAAGCAACTTAGCAGCAGCAGCAGCAGCATGCAATCTTTTAGTGCTGTAATGGACTCGGTTCCAAAATGGATAAAAAATATATATGCCATGACCCACTCTTTAAAATGTTTCCTCATTCTGAAAGGAGTTTATGCAGCACGCCAAACACTACAGTGTGGAATTTTAAGGATTCCCGTCCGGCAGACTCTCAGTGGGTAACACCTCACACTACCTCCTACAAACCTGTTAACTAACGTGAGCACAGACATTTACGCTGAGAGCTGGCCTTGCCCACACAGAGGAGAACGTCTCTCTCTGCCACAGGGGCCAAAGGGCAGCAGCTGGGTTCTGGGAACCGTGGACACGGCTGGCCAGTCCAGTGGGTTTGGTTTGGCTCTCAGAATTGAGCGTGTCTGTCAGAGGGGGAGGATCAGAAACAGATAACAAACCACCCAGACAACTAGTGAGACCT
The DNA here is from genome assembly GCF_001704415.2 of Capra hircus. Lineage (NCBI taxonomy): Eukaryota > Metazoa > Chordata > Mammalia > Artiodactyla > Bovidae > Capra > Capra hircus. The sequence goes on along the minus strand of NC_030812.1, from coordinate 106,958,477 downwards.
TTAACGCTGAGGCCATCGGGACTGCAGGAGCAACGCTCTGCTGTGGCTGAGGTTTAAGTGCTAAACCAGCATACAGCTCACCCACGCCCACGAGTCACTGCGGCCGAGCAGGACAGAGGGCAGTGGCCTCGGCGGCAGTGGCATGTGGTCAGCACACACTCTCCATCCAGCACATGGCCCCCCGACTCTAGGGCCTTGTGACAGGGAGGGAGGAGGCAAGGCTCCCTCCCTTGCTTGATTTTTGCCTTCTTAGTGCCCACTCAACACCTTCCCTGAGTGGTCTCCTGGCTCCCTGGTGAGAAGACAGAATGACCTTTTACAAGCTCCCAGGGCAGCAATTCAGAGGGGCCATGGAAGGGGCTCCAGTACTGACCAAAGTTCCGGGGTCACGTGGGCTGCTGAGGGACCTCGGGGACCCACGACCGTTGTAGAGAGGACCATGCACGGTTGGGGGGGCAGGCACAGCATGATAATATAGCAGCTGTACTGACGCGGAGAAGACCGCAGGGGGCTGGACAGCCATTCATTTGGGTTTGTTAAAGGGAAGTGTGTGTGATGTGATTTGAAAGCTCTTGGGATTGCTGGGTTCGAAAAGAAAATGTTCCCACAGCCACTAGAACTCAAAATGGGAGACCCCAGACCTCCAGTCCAGTCTGGCTCAGTGGATGCTCAAGGCTTAGCACACGGGGAGCCTGGGCCCCCCGGAAGCATGGGTGAAGCCACACTTTATGCCCTAATGTCTGTGAAGCAGCTTTAAAGAAAGGCCCAGCTACTAGGTTCTGTTCAGGGCACTCTGCACCGACGTCACCAGCAGGCCCTGCAGCCTCCAAGGAAGGATGTCAAAATCAGTGGCCGTGAGCAAGGCTCTCTAGCACCCCCTGCTCGAAAAGGCAGGCCCTGGGATTCATGTGGAGGGCCATTTCCAGAGTTGCTCTGGAAGCTGGTTGTTCGAAGGCCTGAAACAATCACCTAAGGGGCAGTTAGGGCCCCGGGAGCCCCCTGGGCTACTGTTCACTCGGTCATGTCTGGCTCTTTGTGACCCCATGGACTGCAGCACGCCAGGCTTCCCTGTCCATCACCAACTCCTGGAGTTTGCCCAAACTCATGTCCACTGAGCCAGTGATGCCATCCAACCATCTCATCCTCTATCGCCCCCTTCTCCTCCTGCCCTCAGTCTTTCTCAACATCAACGCTCAGCACAGTGAGCAAGAGTTCCAGCTGCTCCATGCAGTCATGAACACTTGGAGACTTTTAGCCCCTTCTGGGGGACTGCGGTGCTGTCTCCTTGTGACTTTTGCTTAAATGTGGGCACTGTGTTCATGTGCTTGGTTTGTGTATTTTCTGTTGCAAAGTGTTGGTTCACGTCTTCTGCCCATTTAAAAATTATGCTGTTTTGTCTTTTTGTTTCTGATTTTAAAAATATCTTCTCGATTCAAGTCCTTAGTTTGGTATATCTATGGTATTTCCTCCCAGTATTCTGATGAACAGAAATTTCAAGTTTTAATGAAGTATAACTTTTCATTTTCTCCTCTCATGTTTAGTGTTTTATATCTCTATGCCTGCTGAACTGGGGGTAATCTTAGCACTTTGCTAATAACTAGAACTTACTTGAATGCGTTTCTTTAGTAAGGCTTAAACATAACCCTCCACTGCTAATCCTTGGTTTGTGTGCTTAGTCGCTCAGTCGTGTGACTCTGTGACCCCATGGACTGTAGCCCGCCAGGCTCCTCTGTCCATGGGATTCTCCACGCAACAGTACTAGAGTGGGTTGCCATTTCCTTCTCCAGGGGATCTTCCGTACCCAGGGATAGAACCCAGGGCTCCTGCATTGACAGGTGGATTCTTTACCACTGAGCCACCTGGGAAGCCTTGGTTTACAAAGGCTCAATTTTAGAACCCAAACACTGACTTCACCTAGAGTTCCAGGGCTACTAAGGTTTTAAAAACAAAAAGTGCCCTTTAAAAAATATTCACTCACTCAGCATGTAGGTCGCACGTGTCTACTGGTAGGACGAGGTGATCTGTATCAATCGGGCACAGTGCTGACAGGTATGCCAGGGCTGGGGAGGACCACAGAGGGGCTGGGGCTCAACCGTAGTTTCTAAATCTCTCCGAAAGGAAATTCTATTAACACACTTCTCTGCAAGTTGTCCCATGGTCACAACTGTACATTCAGATTCTTCCCTATGTCTAACTGAAATATTCATTTTATAATTGAATACACTCTCATCTTGGAGAAGGAAATGGCAACCCACTCCAGCATTCTTGCCTGGAGAGTCCCATGGACAGAGGAGTCTGGAGGGCTACAGTCCATGAGGTTACAAAGAGCTGGATACGACTGAAGTGACTGAGCATGTATGCTTCTGTCCTCAGTAGAATATGAAAAGAGAAACACAGGTTTCCTCACCATTGAGACAAAAGCCTTCATCCAGTAACTGAGCTCCATGCTTTGTCTTTTAATTTTTCTGTGTAATCCACCCTTTAAAAATGCTAATTTTTTAATACTCCAATCTTCTTCAAGTCTTTTACCTAATTTTTTTCTTTCAGCGGAGTTTGGGCTGGGAGGTCACATTCAAATACAGCCCTAAACTGAGGGGTTAGTTTACATCCCCTTTACACTAGAATAACCGACAACCAGGGTTGGAAAAGAGCCGAGGCTTAATCTGATTGCCATCACCTCCCAGTGCTGGTCCCTTCCACAACCTTCTCCTCCGGGGAAGCAGTCATCCCACATGTGCTGTCCAGTCTTCCTGTGGACAGCCCAAACGTTCCTCCTGCCGGGGTCTGCCTTCTCATGATATCTGCTCACGGGTGTGGGGTGAACAGGCTGTCTACAGTGAGCTCATTTCCTCACCTGTAATCGACTGTATGGGGCAGCTCAGTGGGAAAGAATCCGCCTGCCAAAGCAGGAGACCCGCGTTTGATCCCTGGGTCAGGAAGATCTCCTGGAGAAGGAAATGACAACCCACTCCAGTATTCTTGCTTGGGAAATCCCATAGATTGAGCAGCCTGGTGGGCTATAGTCCATGGGGTTGAAAACAATTGAACACAACTTAGCAACTAAAAAACAACAACAGCAAACTTTGATATATCACTGTTACTGCTTTGAGATGTCCTGTCTCTGCAAGATTTTGAAGTAAAGTTTCTAAAATTAACTAGCCATGTGCTCTGTTTTCAGTGGGCTTCCAGTGGTATTTTAACTACATAGTTACTAATATCAAAAGAACCTATCAGAAATTCAATCTAAATTTTACCTGTAAAATTTTTCCTCTTTCAAGAAGAAAGTAAAATTTCCATGGTAACACCCTAAATTTGAGACGTAGGCCTTGCCTTTTCCATCACACCAAGCAGGTGGGTGACTGACAGGCCCTTAAATGTGCTTGGTTTTAGGTAACGTCCACACCTGGGAGTCAGTCCCACCGTGACCCCACAGCATACTTATTGACCACCTCTGCTGTCCTTGCTGCCTGCAACCTTGAATCACAGAAATGTCCTATTTGACACAGCCTCCCCTCTCGCATTACCAGTGAACATACAGGATGCATTCAGCTGGACAGAGCATGGCTTCAACCCTCTGGAGCAGACGCATAGCCGATTGACATCACGACCACCGTCCACGAGGGGCTGGGACACCACAACCCCCACTCTGCAGCCAGGAGTGAAAGCAGCTGAAGATAAACACTCGAACACTACTCCAGTTCTTTTTCTCTTTTTATTTCTCAGGGTTGACTCAACTTCTCTTCCCTTCACTTTGCACAGCTGCTCTCCACCTCTGTCCTCATCCTGTTCTCCTTGCTTCTTTTACTCCTGGGTTTTGTCTCTGGACTAGCCTTCTCATTTTGCTACTGAACTCAAAATCATAACATGGAAGAAAAGAGAACTGATGGATTTTACGGACAACACTAAACAGAAAATGTAGTCGGGGGGTGGCGGTGGGGAGGGGATCACCTAAATTCATTCATCTCATGGCTCTCTTATTTGAAAAACTCAGTAGGTCATGACCCACAGCTCCTGAGAGACAGCTGACCTGTCAGGGGTCCTGCAGGTCAGACTTCCCGTCCGTGGCCACCGTCACAGGCCCCTTAACTGTCTCCCTTCTTTTTTAGAGAGAGAAGAAAGAAAGAAGAGGGAACTTTATTTTCTTTCTTTTTTGGAGCATAACTGCTTTATCATGTTGTGCTAGTCCTTGCTGTACAACGAAGTGAACCGGCCACATGTATATATGCACGCTCCCTCTTGAGCTCCCCTCCGCTGCTACCCCGCCCCTCTAGGTCATCGAAGAGCGCCGAGCTGGGCTCTCTGTGTCATACGTCAGCCGCCCGCGAGCTCTCCATTTCACATGTGGTTGTGTATGTCAGTGCTACTCTCCCAAGCCGTCTCTGCCTTCTCAACCAGCCCTTTCTGATTCTTTAGCAAGTTACCCTGAAGGAAGAACAAAATGGGACTTACTTCAAATGGGGGCTCCTAATTTCTACTGAAGGACCAACCCCTGTTAAGAATCTTGATTCTGAACCCGGAATTCCCCAAAGCAGCTTCTACTGCATCAACTTACAGAGCAGCTGGCTTGGGCGAGGCTGTCGTCCGAGCCCAGGTGGGGGTCTTACCTGTTCCTGGGTCATCTTCTGCAGCTCATTCTCCCACGCTGCCTGGTCGTCGTCCAGCTTATAGGCGGCTGGTGGAGTGAGTCCTCGGAGGATCAGGGGGTCTCGGTCGTGGCAGAGGGCGGTCAGGTGTCTGATGTACAACTTGAGCTTGCTTCTGTTTTGGTCAAGTTCTAGGAGGGACTGGATGATCTAAAGTGAAAAAAATGAGGAACGTCAAGGTCAGTCTGAAATGAGAAGGTCCAGTCTCTTTGTGCTTCCCAAGGCAAAGAGACAGGGTGAGACCAGAGCTCTTATAACCACTAACCGCCCTCTTTGTCCGCACACACCTACGAAGCCAGCCCGCCCATCGCCACGCTGGGGGCCACGCGGGGGGCACTGGCTTGTACATCAGCGTGGGACGGGATTCCGTGCTCAGGTGGGGGCTAAGCACAGCACTGGCTTGTTTTTGCAGAGATGACATTCCTGCTGCAGAAAGACTGCAGTCCCCTCACAACTGCTCATCCACCTATTTATGGGCAGCTACAAAAAAACTCTAGGTATTCTCTGAGTTCCCAAAGCTGGGTTGGAAGGGAGAAAGGATTACAGTGACCAGACTCCCTCTGTCCCCTTGTCTTTTCCTTCCAACCCAGCTTTGGGAACTCAAAGAACACCTAGTCCACCCTCTGTCCCTTCCCCCACCTCAGGAGTCCTGCTCATACACTGCACTCCATGCTCAGTGGTCATGACTATCCGGGAAACAGCATTCCTGGCTTTCCTGCGAATGATCCCATTATCTACCTGGAAACGCTGTTCCCACCACCTCCATGCCACAGCATTGCATGGGTTTAGGGCAGCCGAGAGTGGAGAAGAGACTTGTACAACACTGTATGACATCTCTTACGTGCAATTTAAAACAGTACAAATGAAGAGATGTGCAAAACAGAAACACAATCAGGTTTAGGGGCTTCACTGGCGGCTCACTGATAAAGAACCTGCCTGCTAATGTAGGAGATGTGGGTTCAATCCTGGGTCAAGATGATCCCCTGGAGGAGGAAATGGCAACCCACTCTGGTGTTCTTGCCTGGAGAACCCCATGAACAGGGGAGCCTGGCAGGCCACAGTCCATGGGGTCGCAAAGAGTCGGATACGACTTAGCAACTACACAACTACACACACACACAAACGCTGCAAGTGAAACGTGCTCATCTGAAAGCCTGACGCACACGTGTGTCCCTCCACCTCCTGGAACAAAGGATGCCTCTGTCCCTGGAGGGATAGTGGTCCTCTCAGCTATGGGAAGGGTGATGAGTGAACTCACAACGGGATCTGTCTTGTCCTGGCTGGAGCCCCCACACTCGACTCACAGAGGCATCAACCCTCCTTTTAGACATGACAGACGAATTCTCGCACAGCCCTGACACCTGAGCCCCAGCTAGGCGGGACCAGCTCCACGCGGGGTCTTCTCTCCAGAGATGGGCCAACACTGTCTTACATTCCCTTTACCCTGAGGAATGACCACCACCTCGGCTCTGTCGGAGAGCACGTTGCACAACACACGACCTCATCGGACAGCTCTCGGGACAGCTTTGGCCAGGCCCTTGGTGCTGGGCAAGCCTGGGCGGTGGAGGAGGGGCTGGGCTGGCCCCCCATCTCCAATTCTGAACTGTAGGCACAGCGTCTGCCTGACACCCAGCCTCGTGGGGGCCGCCAACCCAGCAGATGCTGGCATGTCCCTGACGCTCCCTGGGCTCAGGGCAGAGTCTGCATCTGCTGGTGTCACCGGGGTGGCACTTTTCACCAATAGGACGCCCTGATAAGGAGCTCGCTAATCTTCAAGTCAGGAGAAATGAGGCCTGGTACACCGAATTCTGCCACCCACCTCTCTCCAGAGGACTCCCCTGCCACTTCCCTTAGTTCCTTTTAAGAGTTTCTAAAATACAGTTTTATGTATTTTTTTAAAATTAAGAAATCAATGCAGATTTTACTCTGAAAAGTATGGGGGGGAACAGGAAAGAAATAATAAACAGTCTATAGGTTTTCCACCAAGAACAGCACTTGCAACATTTTGCTGATTTTCTTCCAAGTCTTTTTATAAACTTACATAAATCAACTTTTAACTGTATCATACTTCACATTTTGCTTAAGACCCTGTTTATCCATTTAATGTTACATTGTGAGTCCTATTCACGACATTACGTATTCCTGGAAAACATGATTTTTAATGGTTGCTTTATAGATATATCACATTTCCGGTTTCTAATGCTATCTCCATGAAATAATTAAGGCAGGCAAGAGCCTCAGCTTAGTGGCTAAAACAATCTCTAACTTACTAGAGAGATCAGAGTGCAGACCCACATGGTATATAATACAGAAGTTGGAGCCTAGCTAGGAAAACCAGAGAAAGTGAATCAACTTAGCAATATTATTTTTGAAACACACACACTCACACAACTGTCTGGGAACAAAGGTGATACACTCAGGGGCTGGGGGTCAGGGGGGAAGGCTCTGGGCTCTTACGGGACCCCTCCAGGTCCGAGCCCTGTGTTGCCCGTGGTGTCAACACTGCCAACCGCAGAAGGAAGAGCTGTTTCAATAAAGCACGAGGTCTGGAGAGTGGGGAAGTTGGACAGGTTTTCACAAACAACGGTACTCTCAGAAAAGACTCAGGTTTTCTTTCTGGCCACAGATGCGTATTCACATTGTAGAGAGCTCAGAAACTGAGTTTCAAAGCAGCATCTTTAAAGGCAAGTGCCAGGCCATACTTCTTGAGATGCACGCCCACCGTGCACATCAACAAGCCTACTGTCTGGTTGCTGTTCCCTCCACACCCCTCACGCCGCCACACACCACAGCCATGTTTCCAGCTTGGCCTCCTCCAGCCTCTTTCATGGACACACTGATTAGAAAAAAAATCTCTCTTGGGATTTTCATTGGATTTGTGCAACTTACTCCCATTGTGTGTGTGTGTGTGTGCCTACATATAGCTGCCATCACATTTGGGCTACAGGCAGAAAGAGCTGATACCCTAGGTAATTACTGTTTGAGTTGGAAAACTGACATAAAAAAAGCATGAAGACAATCTGATAAATGGTGGTAAGGGGAAGGTCAAATTTCTTATAGTAAAATGGAACCTGGAAACATGCTAGCTCACTGCTGTATGGCTGGGAATGAAAGAGTGGACTCTCAGGCCTCTGTTCTTAATCAGAGATCAATCTCACACTGACTTAAATATATTTCATGCTCAGGTGCTAACTGATAACAAAATACGCAGTGTTTTGCACTCTGTAATTTTTCAAAGTCCAACTGAAAAGTTACAAAAATAACAGAAATTTGAAGTTTTTTTTCCAGGATAAAAATTCTTTCTATGCAATGGCCAAGATGCCTTTTTCTCATGTTAAAGGGAATTGCTTTTTAAAAACAAAACAAAAAACTAGAGAGCTTACTCCATGAAAGCATATGAAGCTGCCCAGCCAGCAGTCTCTGAATGTGTCCATTAGGAGAAAAATCACTGGAGCCTGTCTGAGACCCATTTAGCCATGTCCATCACGGGGAAAACGCCCTCATCTCTCCCCTCCCCCTCCAAGTCCAACTTGGGTCGACCACCCAGAAAAGAAACTATATTTCCCACAAGGAAGAACTGTGACCGCCTAACCTCAGGAGGGAAGAGGGACACTCGCCGAGTAGGAAGAGGATGCTCACAGGACCCAGAAGTTAAGTCTTCGGTCCACGTGAACTTCAGAGGGTTGGTAAGAAGTGCCACCAAAAGCAAGGTGGTCAGGCCACATCACAGTTCTATAGCTGTGCAGAACTAGAGTTTTTTTTTTCTTTTGGCAAAAAGAAGTTTTTAAAAAAAAGAACTAAAAAAAAAAAAAAAAGAACTTGTCAAGATAACCTCTGCTTCTAACAAACAGAACGCCAAAACGGCAACATTCCCCGAATCCAACATTTACCAAGTTGTTAAGGAAAATCATTTAAATTAAAAGAACAGATGAGAGCCTTTCAGCTGATGTCCTGAAAGCTTTGTTTCTTCTGGCAAGGATTTACTTGCTTATGAATCAGATCCTCAAAATGGCTTCAGAGGCCAGTGTGTGATGACATAAAGTGACCTCCGGAAGGTGTTTATCTTAACCTCCCCTCCACTTGAGTATGGCTGGACGTTCAGAGGTGTTTTAGAAGACAGCCAAGTTGCTTCTGTATGCTATGATACAGACTGCAGTGGGAAACTCTACAGCAGCCCATTTCTGCAGCCCATTCATCTAATAGATGGGGACACACCTGCCTGTGCCAGGATGTGACATGTGATCAGGTCCATGGCTTGCTCTCCTCTTCTCACGGTTTCTGTATCAGACTTTCTAAGTATAACGTGGCTGGTTGTGACACATTCTGGGAGCTCATTTTGAGAGCAGAGGTTGTACTGAACATTATGTGGGACTTAATGCATTTGCCCTTGTGGTACTAATGTTTTACTGTTCAAAAGATGCCACTATTTTTTAAGCTGCTGCTAAGTTGCTTCAGTTGTGTCTGACTCTGTGCGACCCCACAGACGGCAGCCCACTAGGCTCCCCCGTCCCTGGGATTCTCCAGGCAAGAACTGGAGTGGGTTGCCATTTCCTTCTCCAATGTATGAAAGTGAAAAGTGAAAATGAAGTCGCTCAGTTGTGTCTCACTTCTAGAGACCCCATGGACTGCAGCCTACCAGGCTCCTCCACCCATGGGATTTTCCAGGCAAGAGTACTGGAGTGGGTTGCCACTGCCTTCTCTGTTTTTTAAGCTAATTAACATTTATTGATGATTTACTGTGTTCCTGGCAAAGTATTTCTGTACTGATGATTTCTCTGTCACTAAAAGATCCTCTTGTTCTTCCTTCTGTCTGCTGACATCCTGGGAGGCACGTTCAGATGTTCCTGAATTACTGCATAAACACCAGAGGCAGTTCTGATTTCTCACTGGGTCACCGTCACACTGCTATCCCCCAAGGTAGGCTCATCAAGAAAGTCCCAGAACAACCAACGCACTGACTTCCCCAAAACATTATTCTCTTAATGATGCTCCTGTCCAGAGGTCCCAGCAGAAAGCTGAACTTTGAAAAGTTAAAAAGAAGGCAAGCAAAAGGGAACAAGTACATGAAAAGATGTTCAACATCATTACTTATTAGATTAATGCAAATCAAAGCTACTACGAGGTATCACCTCACACCAGGCAGAAAGGCCACCATCAAAAAATCCACAAATAACAAATGCTGGAGAGGGTGTGGAGAGCAGGGAATGCTCCTACACTGTTGGTGGGAATGTAAATTGGTACAGCCAGTGTGAAGAACAGCATGGAAGTCCCTTAAAAAACTAAAGACAGAGATACCATATGACCCTGCAACCCCACTCCTGGGCAAAAATCCGGAGAAAAACATGATTTGAAAGGGTATGTGGACCCCAATGTTCACTGCAGCACTATTTACAGTAGCCAAGACACGGAAGCAGCCTAAATGTCCACTGACAGAGGGATGGATAAAGAAGATGTTGTACATTTATACAGTGGAATATTACTCAGCCATGAAAAAGAATGAAATAATGCCATCTGCAGCAACATGGGCATTTCTAGTTAGAACCAGACATGGAACAATGGACTGGTTCCAAATTGGGAGAGGAGCACTTCAAGGCTGTATACTGTTATTCTGCTTATTTAACTTATATGCAGAGTACATCATGTGAAATGCCAGGCTGGATGAAGCACAAGCTGGAAACAGGTTTCCACAAGATCGCAGGGAGAAATATCAATAACCTCAGATATGCAGATAACCCTACCCTTATGGCAGAAAGTGAAAAGGAACTAAACAGCCTCTTGATGAAAGTGAGGAGAGTGAAAAAGTTGGCTTAAAATTCAACATTCAAAAAATGAAGATCATGGCATCACTTCATGGCAAATACGGAAACAATGGAAACAGTGACTTTATTTTCTTGGGCTCCAAAATCACTGCAGATGGTGACCATAAAATGAAAAGATGTTTGCTCCTTGGAAGAAAAGCTATGACAAACCTAGATAGTATATTAAAAAGCAGAGACATCACTTTGCTGACAAAGGTCCATCTAGTTAAAGTTATGGCTTTTCCAGTGGTCATGTTTGGATGTGAGAGTTGGACTATAAAGAAAGCGGAGCACTGAAGAATTGATGCTTTTGAACTGTGGTGTTGGAGAAGACTCTTGAGAATCCCTTGGACAGCAAGGAGATCAAACCAGTCCTAAAGAAAATCAGTCTTGAATACTCACTGGAAGGACTGATGCTGAAGCTGAAACTCCAATACTTTGGCCACCTGATGCAAAGAACTGATTTATTAGAAAAGACCCTGATTCTGGGAGAAACTGAAGGTAGGAGGAGGGGACGACAAAGGATGAGATGGTTGGATGGCATCACCAACTCGATGGACAAGAGTATGAGCAAGCTCTGGGAACTGGTGATGGACAGGGAAGTCTGGCGTGCTGCAGTCCATGGGCTCACAGAGTAGGACATGACTGAATGACTGAACTGAACTGGGGGGCTTCCCTGGTGGCTCAGATGGCAAAGAACATGCCTGCAATGAGGGAGACTTGGGTTTGGGAAGATCCCCTGGAGGAGGGCATGGCAACCCACTCCAGTATTCTTGCCTGGAGAATCCCCATGGACAGAGGAGTCCAGTGGGCTACAGTCCATGGGGTTGCAAAGAGTTGGACATGACTGAGTGACTAAGCACAGCACCAGAAACATAGAGGGTCCTAGAGAGTGTCATACTCTCTATGACATCCCTTTTATGTGGAATCTAAAAATAACTGATACAGATGAATTTACATACAAAAAACCCCACAAAACACCAGAAAGAGACTCACAGACTTAGAAAACGAACTTATGATTACCAGGGTGAAAGGAAAGGTCACGTACACACTTGGACATTTAAAATGGATCACCAACAAGGACCTAACTGGACAGCACAGGGAAGTGTGCTCAGTGTTATGTGGAGCCTGGATGGGAGGCAGGTTTGGGGGAGGATGGATACATGTCTGTATCTGGCTGAGTCCCTTCGATGTTCGCCTGAAACTACCACAACATTGTTAATCGGCTATTCCCCATTACAAGATAAAAAGTTTTAAAAGTCTGGAGGGGGGCGGGGGAGGAGGCACAGGAATAAAATTCGGCAGCCTGGCCTCAAAGTCCTTTTCCATGTCAAGAACTGAGCTTATCTTCTTGGTTATGATGTGCATTGGGACCAGGAAGATGAAGGATGGCACCAGGTCTCTTTACAAAGGTTTGGAGCAGGTGTTACTTTCTCACTTAAATGCAGCTACTTTGTGAAACAATGCAGTTCTTTCAAGAAACAGTGAATGGAAATTACATTTTTGCTACATTAATTAGATATACTGTATATCAACTCACACATATTACTGATACTAAAAAAACTATATATTTGACTTAACAAACATTTAGTGAGTGCCTTTATGCCGGGCCACACACAGCTTTTGCTGGCAGGAATATTAAGAATGACATGCATGAATGCTAAATCGCTTCAGCTGTGTCAGACTCTATGCAACCCCATGGACTGTAGTCCACCAGGCTCCCCTGTCCATGGGATTCTCCAGGCAAGAACACTGGAGTGGATTGCTATGTCCTCCTCTAGGGAAACGTGGCCCTATTTTGCATTAAAAAAAAAAAAAAAGAGATAATGGAGCTAATGTGTTGAGTGTACAAGAGAATTAAAATGTGTAAATTCAGGATTTATCTCTGTTTTAACTTTCGTTTTGAGGTTTCCTTCAGGCAAACCTTCAAACTGCTAAATAAACCTCTTCATCTTGATTCAAGGCTTGGTTTGACTTGTTCTTCACAGATAAGGTTAGAAAATTCAACAACTTTTGTATTCTTAATGTTCTCTGAGATCCAACTTTTTATTTCGCCTTCCTACCTGGAGCACAGACAGGACACTCAGTGGATCCCCTGCATGTTTTTGGTGTGGTGGTCCTACTCATCTTTAATCCTAACAAACTGAAGACAATTGTGCATTCCAGAACAGCCTTCTGTCTTATGCATCTGCAAGAGAGACGCTGGGCAAACACATGCCTCATGCGGCTGCACCCTCACGATAACCAGTAAAGCTAAACTAAGAAGGGTTCATTCTTTACCCCTGCATGCCCTTCATCAAAAACCAAACTTCACTGTTAACAATGAAAACCGGGAACATTTCAGCAGCGTTAGCTGGAGTTTGTGCCTAGCTAGAGGGCTACAGTGATTGAAAACAAAAAAAATTTCTTTTGGGGGGAAGTCGATAAACTTCTAAAATTTCATGAAAAGTTAAAGGATAACCTAAAGTTAAATGCAGACAAGTCCAGAGCTCCAAGTCCTGACCCTCCACGTCACAACCATTTCTCATGTGTGTCTACTTCACTCCCTGCACAAACTTTACAGAATGGGAAACTGTCTTGCATTCCTCTTCCAAAACAAAAACTCATGACAAATACAAAAGCCAGAATGACGTTGAAAGTGTTAGTCGCTCAGTTGTGTCTGACTCTTTGTGACCCCTGTCAGGCTCCTCCGTCTATGGGATTTCCCAGGCAAGAAGACTGGAGTGGGTAGCCATTTCCTTCTCCAGGAGATCTTTCTGACCCAGGGATCCAACCCAGATCTCCTTCATAGAAGGCAAATTCTTTACTGTCTGAGCCACTGGGGAAGCCAGGATGACGTTACTTCTACTATAAAGATTCACTGTGGGTTTCGAGCATAAGCCGCCTGTTCTCCTTGCTCGGCCCTGCAGTAAACGCTCCCCTTGCCTCACCACAAACTGGTGTCAGGAGATTGGCTTTGCTGCATGTGGCTGAGCAGACTCAAGTTTGGCTTGGTGACACAAGGTCACTGATATGAATAGATGTTAATCAGAAAACTTACTATATACAAAAATACCTGGTTCTAAGAGTAAAAACTTTCTCCAAAGGTTTCAGATTTAAAGGGTTTCATGGCTTGTTAAAAGTGTAAGTGTGTTTAGGAAAACTGGAAAAGGTTACAGATTTGAAACATGAGAGAAAAAAAAAAAAAACAGTGGGAATCGTTTACAAACTAAAATGCAATCATTTCCTCTCAGTTTTACAGCTCAGAAATCTGTTGTCAATTTTCCTTTAAGCGCACATTACCACTCCAGCAGAACAAAACAGAACCTCCCCTACTTCCTGATCCAGATGGTCCGTACTCAGAGTTGTATGGAGATGGGGAGTGGGGTTCAGAATAAGATGAATCTTGGAATCTGAACCACAGGACTGCTAACTCCATTGTGCCTATTTACTCCTTATTCAGTTAAAACCTAACGTATCTTATTCAGATCCAGAAACTCCACTTGAACAGAGGGCAGTGTGAGGGAAGGAGGCTCTGGCTGAGCCCAACCTCCCTGTGGCCAAGAGAGCAGGTTGGGGCGGGAGGTATTCTAAGTTCTTACCTCAGTACTTGGAAACTTGTAAAATACATGAAAATGAGGTGACTCACCAACCAGAGGGCAGACAGTACATCCAGATGAAGACGGGGCAGATTAATGGGCAGCAAGTGGACAGAATGCTGCAGGAGGCAGAGAAGCCGGACAAGCCAGCCCCTGGAGGGGACACCGGAGGACGCACAGTGGGTACCCTAAAGGGGCGCTCAGATGGGACACAGTCAAGGAAGCGCCCACTCTGCGAGACTCAGAGCTGCGAGGAGCAGGTACGTATCCCAAGACTCCTCTTCCCTGCTCTTTAAATAAAGATGGGAAAGAAGCATCTTCAATTGAGTTCTTGGCTTGAGGCTTGCCTCTTCACAATAAATTATTTATTATATTCTAGTAAACAACGTAGGGGTTAAATACTTGTGTGTGTGCGTGCGTGCATCGATGTATATATACTTTACATGACTTCCCCATAGCAAAGTTCCAGGGCTGTATACTAATGAATGTCAAATTATGGGGAAAATGTCTGGGCACAGGAGAGAAAATGAGGCAAAAGAGGGAGAAGCTCACGCTTTTTGAGTGGGCGAGCCAGCTGAAGGTGGATGCTGAATTTCACAGGAAAAACCAGGTAGGCAGCTGGCCACGGGCAAGAACAGTGGCCTCAGCCCCTTGTGAGTCTGTTCACACACCACGTGCCCACATCAACTCCCACCCCACCGGTCCGCTGGGGCCTGAAGCCCAGCTCCTGCTGGACTGCCGCTGTGGTCAATCACTTCTTGGCTTATTACATGTTTACAAGACAGAAGGATGGATCTGAGAAAACACCAACACGCTTGCTGCCTGCTGGGTGGAACACAGTGACGGCCTCATCAGGACACTTCGTTTCTTCTCTAACCTTTGGGAGTGAAGGGTGGACACGAAAGGCTGACCTAGCTAGAATCCCAATGAGTCACCAGAGAGGAGCATCTAGGTCATGGGGCACCCACCACGCGGTCTGCCTCAGGGTCCACAGAAAGACAGAGAAGGAGAGCGGCAAGCACGGCTATCTGGTGACTAGGAGATGTGACAGCTGATCTGTCAAGGGCTCCCAAGTGGAGGTCAGGCTCTGGAGGAGACTCTTCTGCGACGGGCAGTTATTTTGAGGCTGGGTTAAAAGGACGGTGTGTGTGTGTGTGGGGTGTGTGTGTGTGTGTGTGGTGTGTGTGATGTGTGTGTGTGGGCTGTGTGTGTGTGGGGGGCTGTGTGTGTGTGTGGTTTGTGTGGGGTGTGTGCGTGGGGGGGGTGTGTGTGTGTGTGGTGTGTGTGATGTGTGTGTGTGTGTGTGGGGTGTGTGTGTGTGTGTGTGGGGTGTGTGTGTGTGTGTGGGGTGTGTGTGTGTGTGGGGTGTGTGTGGGGTGTGTGCGTGGGGTGTGTGTGTGTGTGGGGGGGGGGTGTGTGTGGGGGTGTGTGTGTGTGGGGGGTGTGTGTGTGTGGGGGTGTGTGGGGTGTGTGTGGGTGTGTGTGGGTGTGTGTGTGGGTGGGGTGTGTGTGTGTGGGGTGTGTGTGTGGGGGGTGTGTGTGTGTGGGGTGTGTATGTGTGGGGTGTGTGTGTGTGTGGGGTGTGTGTGTGTGGGGTGTGTATGTGTGGGGTGTGTGTGTGTGGGGGGGGTGTGTGTGTGTGCGTGGGGTGTGTGTGTGTGTGGGGTGTGTGTGGGGTGTGTGTGTGTGGGGTGTGTGTGTGGGGGTGTGTGTGTGTGGGGTGTGTGTGGGGTGTGTGCGCGGGGTGTGTGTGTGTGTGTGGGGTGTGTGTGTGGGGTGTGTGTGTGTGTGGGGGGTGTGTATGTGTGGGGGGTGTGTGTGTGTGGGGGGGGTGTGTGTACACGCGGAGGAGCTGGAGGAGCTGACACAAGTGATTTCGCCACCAGTCCTATGTGATGGCAGTGTTGACGCCAGCGTCTCCAGCTGAAAGCTCCTGACCACCCCACCCCCGAGGGTCACTGTGCCCTCTGGAGCCTCATTAGACAGGAAGCTGGGCTGGGAGGGTACAGGAGGGAGGGAAGGTTCCTATAGCCTGGAAGGCAGGGGAAGACGGAAATGTACCTACATGCCTGTGTACACATCAGAGAGGAGTATCCGTGCTGTCAGAAACGAGCTACATACAGGCACTGAATCTCCCGATGCTGAAGCTGGAGACAGCCAGGACATGTCCTGTGACAGGTCAGAAGCATCTGTGACTCGGTGTGTGTAAGGACGCACCTGTACACAACCTGTAGGGGCAATGGGGGGCCGGGGGCAACATGGGGAGAAAGACCTGTGCCCGTATTTCAGCAAGAGGACAGCTCAGGACCTGCTTGACTGAGGCAGGAAACGCTCCAGCCCTTCAGGGACAGAGAACAGCACGGGGGGCAGGAGCATCAGGGTGGGGCCTTCACCCCTCCAGGTTGAACTAGCGCCCCAACTCCACCCGCTGCTCTGCCTGTGTCCTCGTCGCCCCCCACCCCGGCCCCCACCCCATGAAGAATCTCCTCTCTGTCCGCACACACCGGAAGTGTCACGAATCTGAGAACCCAAGCAGGGTCTTGGCGGCTCTGAGCAGGCCTGCCTGGACTTAGGTCTGCCACAGTCAATCAGGAAATCATCCTGAAAAAGCAAATTCTTTCTGAAAATTTTATACACCATGAACAAATCCCATGGATTAACGATTTCCAGACATCACCCCCTTCACCTTGGGAGTCATCCAGGCTTTGGGTGGAAGAAAAAGATTTGGGAAAAACAAAAATTAGGAAGAGTGTTTTCCGTTATGTTTTTCCCTACCCAGTTTTTCTATTTGAGAATAAAACCTCCCGCACAGTCACTGAATTAATCTCTCCTCCCGCTATTCTCTGTTAAAATTCTTTAGCATAACACAAACTCTGATAGACATCACCATTTCAACCGCTAGTTGCTGAGGTTTAAGCAAAGCTTTATTATCTGAGGATACACAAGTGACTATGACATAAGAGGCTCAGCACAGAAACCTACAAGTTGTGACTGATATTATACAAGGTAACAGCCAGGGTTACCTTTATTTTCTTGGGCTCCAAAATCACTGATATAGTGACTGCAGGCATGAAATTAAAAGACACTTGCTCCTTGGAAGAAAAGTAATGACAAATAGACAGCATATTAAAAAGCAGAGACATCACTTTGCCGACAAACGTCCGTCTAGTCAAAGCTATGCTTTTTTCCAGTAGTCATGAGTGGATGTGAGAGCTGGACCATAAAGAAGGCTGAGCACTGAAGAACTGTTGCTTTTGAACTGTGGTGTTGGAGAAGACTCTTGAGAGTCCCTTGGACTATAAGGAGATAAAACTAGTCAATCCTGAAGGAAATCAGTCCTGAATATTCACTGGAAGGACTGATTCTGAAGCTGAAGCTCCAATACTTTGGCCACCTGATGCAAAGAGCTGACCACTGGAGAAGATCCTGATGCTGGGAAGGGTTGAGGGCAAGAGAAGAAGGGGATAACAGAGGATGAGATGATTGGATGGCATCACCAACTTGACAGACATGAGTTTGCGCAAACTCTGGGATGTAGTAAAGGACAGGGAAGCCTGGCATGCTGCCGTCCATGGGGTTGCAAAGAGTCGGACACGACTTAGTGACTGAATAACAACAATATTAACCTTCACTATTTACGTGTTGTCTGTGGTGGGTTCCCTACTTCATGAGCAGAGCTGGTTAGATCTGACAAAGGGTACAGATCACAAAGGATAAAACACTTACTCTCTGTACCTTTAGAAAAAGGTCTGCCAATCCTTAAAGCTATTCCAGATAACAGGTGAATATAGTATCAGAGAGGAAATGCTTACAATCTTCTCAGATTATTTAAGAAGTAAATAATTACAGTTAAAATTTCAATTCATAATGAATATCACTGCTATCAATAGTAATATCAGGGGCTTCCCAGGTGGCAGAGTGGTAAAGAATCTGCCTGCCAACGTAGGAGATGCAAGAGACATGGGTTTGATCTCTGGGTCGGGAAGATCCCCTGGAGAAGGGAATGGCAACCCACTCCAGTATTCTTGCCTGGAGAATTCCATGGACAGAGAAGCCTGGTGGGCTAGAGTCCACGGGGGTCACAAGAGTCAGACATGACTGAACACAAGCACAACAGCAGTTTTGTTGGTTGGTTGGGTGTTTTGAAGAAACATACAATTTGCTTCCTATCTCCCAATGCCAATAGATTTCTGTAGCTCCTTCCCTTTCAAAAAACAGTAATATCAACACAAAATAAAACACTGGTTGAACAGAGAACTGGATATGGCAGTGAGTATAACCAGAAAATTCAGAGGGCTGGTGTGTCTCCGGCTTGCTCCCCTCCGGCCCACCGTCCACCCGTTGCCACAGCACATGAAGGCCAGGGTGATTCACCCGAGGGCAGCCCCAGGCTCGTGGCTTGTCACCTGCCCCAACACCTGTGGAGGGTGATGGTAAGTCCGCCTATTCTTTGACATTCCTGCCCTCAGAAAGTGAAGCCTGAGATGCTCTGCCCCACTCCACGCCAGATGGTCTTGGTGACTTGCCCCTGAAGGAATAGGACACAGGAGAGGTGGGCATGTGTGACTTCCGACTGCAGGACCTAAGAGTCACAGTGGCTCCTTGCCACCTTCTCTTCATTGCTCACTTTGGGTCCATATGGATAGGAACTGAAGGTTCCCGCCAGCGTTTGGCATGGACCGTGAGTGAATATGCACCCACGTGGGCTCTGGCTATATCAAGCTTTAAACTACAGACCCAGCTGACATCCTGCCTGCAGCCCAGAGACACTCAGACAGGAGCTACCAAGCCAAGCTGCTTCCAGATTCATGACCCGAAGAAAATGCTGAGATAACAGAGGTGCACTGTTTTTTAATGCTGCCAGGTTCTGGGTAATGCGTTACGAACAAATAGAGAATTAATTCCAGTATGATGGATGAACCTAGAGCCTATTATACAGAATGAAGTGAAGTAATTCATTAATAGAGAAATAGAGATACCCCCTCAGCAGCACCCACAGGGAACCACCGAGAGGTCATCAGGTTCACACGATAACTGCCTGGCACACGCCTGCCGTGTTTAGTCGCTCGGTCGTGTCCGCCTCTCTGCGACCCCATGGACTGTAGCCCGCCACTACCTGCCCCTTCCTCTGTGACCCTCGAGTCTCTACTGTAGACCTGGGTTTTTCTACTGCACCTCAGATAATCATTTTTTCTGTTGGAGAAAATCTGTTGTTCAGTATTTGTTTCTGAGCTAATTTTCTCATTTCAGTCCATTTTAAACCAAACAATAAAAACCTCAGGCTACACTTATGGACTTATTCTGTGTACCTTTGGATCCAGGAGTCAGTGGCAGGAGAGTGGATGGAGAATATGTATTTTAATTTGTAAAAACGTGAAGTCAAGGATAAACAGCCTGGTTCAATTTTGGAGGATGTCACAGTGTGAACGCTAGATTTTAAATAGTGACCCACCAACAAGTGACTATGATAATGTAAACATTTAAGAAGCTTTCGTTTAATACCCAAAATGCCTCATGTTTGGGAACGCATGTAAGAATTGAAGATTTTAAAATTTAAAAAAATAAAATAAAATAAAATAAAAAAAGAAAAAAAAGAAAAAGAAAAAGCTGAGTAACTTATTTTATAGTCACATGAAAAGGAACCCAGATAGTGTCAGAGCATTCTGGGCTTGCCAAATCCCTCCTCAGGCAGAAAGTCTGTGATTCTAGTCTTGAAACTGAGGAAGAGAGGGAGGTACATGGTCCGTGCTATCTTTCAATGAGAAGACATGAAGTCTCACTAACAAGTGGTTTGCCTTAAAACCTGAATTTTCACCAAAAAGAACCAGCCATCTGTTTTGAATATTCTAAAGACTAAGCCTCTATTTGAGCTGTGCTTTGATCTCCTAGGATAATAGGAAGACAGTGATACAGTCCAGCTACACCTCAATCAAGTGTGTGCATTTAATTCATCCCAGAAACGCCGACCGCCAGGCCCAGCTGCAAGCTTCAACCTCGTCATCGCAGGACCAGGAGGAAGGACAGAGACATCAAGGGGGAATGGCTTTTTTGTTTTGGTTGATGATGCATTTTTGGGTTCAAGAAAATAGTCCGTTAACCCAAAACAGATAGTAATCCTAAAGACAGAGAGAAATATATAGAAAATAACAAATTAGGGAGAAGCTGAGGACAAGTTAATGAAAGAAATACTGCAGAACCCTATTGTAACACGACTGTTGTTTAATAGCTCAGATAAGACGCGAGTCAGATCACATCCTCCAAAACATAACTCTATAAAATAAAAACATGATGTAATAGGCAAGCATGAGGGCTGTCTCCTGGAACTGGTATTAAAAGGGGTCTCGTCACATGGTAGCTGAGGGGTAGGTGATTAATTTGACAGTGTATCCTAGAAGGTGCGCTAGGAACTGACTGGGACCCCCGACACATGAACTGTGTCAAATCCAAGGATGACCTGTCAGGGTACAGAGCTGCTGTTCAGTCGCTAAGTTACGTTCGACTATGCGACCCCATGGACTGCAGCCCGATAGGTTTCCCATTCTTTACTATCTCCCACAGTTTACTCAAACTTATGTCCACTGAGTCAGTGATGCCCTCCTCTGTCGCCCCCTTCTCCAACCTTCAATCTTTCCCAGCAACAGGGTCTTTTCAGGGTACAGAGTAAATTAAAAGTTTAAAAATACCTAGTACACATGGACAAAACTTCCAATACATGCAACTTTTCTTTAGGGCAAAAGCTTCCCAGTTTTTTCTTTCAAAAACTATTTATTGAGCTCCGCAGGGTCTGCCCACAGGACTGTGAAAAACAATTAGGATGTGAAGCATTTTATTTTGCGTGAAGAGCAAGGATATTTTTATTATCCAGGGAGAATGTCTGAGTTACAAATAAGGCCACAAACAGGAAGAAGAGGGCACATCCTCATTAGTCAAATGCTCCTAATTGTTAAGGACCTATGTTCCAGAGATGTTTAAAACACTGCAATTTTCAGTTTAAGAAATAAATCAAGTAAGTCTCAGGACAACGTCACCTTAAATCATTCAGCAGAAACTATAAAAATATAGGGGGGAACCTGTGGAACACTGTATAGTGTATCTTAAAACTACACTGAAAGGTCTCTCCCCCGAGTATTTATAACTCGATCACGTGGCCTGAGAGGCCCCTGCCTCACTGAGCTCACAAGATCACCAAGTCCCTCAAGAATTACTCAGAGCCTCTGCGTCGAGGCAGCCTGCAAACTATCCTCAGGTGAGAGAACTTTCAGCAGGAAAAGGCGCCTGCCACCGTGGTTGCTTCTTTGAAGGTGATGGGGTCTGACTTAAGGTCTGCAGCTGACCTCCCGCAGGGACACCTGGTGGGGGAAGGGTATACACGCTGCTCAGGCAGGACGGGTGAGGTCATCAACAATTCAGAGATTCCGAACAGAAGACGTTTCTCTTGCTGCAGGAAAAATGAATTACTAGGACTGTGTGTGACTTGTGCAGTGAGAGGAACGTTACTGTATCAGGAGAGAGGAGAAATCTATGAAGTAAACAGTAGCATCAGAGGATCCTGTGAACTCTATTAAGCACTATCGCTACCAATATCACACAGCCCGTGACTGAATACTTCCTGGATGCTGGGCCAAGGGCTAAGTGCACTGAGAACGTTTGTGCTTATAACCACACCAGGACCTTCGCTGTAGGTTTCATCACTGCCACTTAGCAGATGGGAACCTGACACTTGGAGGAGAGGTGAAGTGACTCGAGGGAAATTCCACAGCTACCGAGTTCAAATTAGTCTGAGGGGCAAAGCATGTTATTTAACACCAAACTAAACAGCCATAAAATAACATACCTGCCATACAAGGGACACAAAAGAAAACATGTTTTGTCAGTTTCACAGGTGGGATATAGCAGAGGAAATACAAAAGGCAGGATAAATAAAATCAGAAATGAGAAAAAGGAGGACTTCCCTGTTGGTCCAGTGGGTTAGACTCTGCTCCCAATGCAAGGGGCCTGGGTTGGATCCCTGGCCAGGGAACTAGATCCTAAATGCCCCAACAACGAGTTCACACGCTGCTCTTAAAGATCCCCAAGAAGACGGAGGAGCTTGAATGCTGCACTTAAGACCTGGCTAAGCTAAACACACAAATAAATATTTTAAAAAAAAAGAAATGAGAGAAGAGACGTTATAACCAATATTAAATACAAGAGTTATGAGGCTACTATGAACAATTACATTTCAACAAACTGGACAACCTAGAAACGAATTAATTCCTAGAAACATAAAACCTACCACATCTGTATCACGAAGAAACAGAAAGTGTGAACAGACCAATGGCAAGTAAGGGAAACTAAGCAGTAATTAAGAACCTCTCAAGAAATAAAAGCTGAGGACTAGCTTGTTTCACTAGCGAATTCTAAGAAACATTTCAAGAAAAATTCACACCAATCTTTTGAAAACTTTTCCCAAAAAATACAAGACCAGAGAACTCTTCCACATTCAGAAGATACCTAAACCAGAAAAAGATGTGGCAAGAAAAGAAAATGACGTGTCAATATCTCTGCTGAACACAGATGGAAAAGTTCTCAACAAAACGTTAGCAAACTAAATTCAACAACACACTAACAGGAACATTTGCCATGATCAAGTGGGGTTTATTCTAGGGATGCAAGAAACACCTGCACTGATGGTTGAAATCAGGCTGTGTGAAACACTACATGAACAATATGAAGGATCAAAGTCAATAGTCAAAATCATCTCAATAGTGCAGAAGAAGCATTTGACAGAATAACATCCACTTACTAAAAAAAAAAAACAAAAAACTCTCAAGCAGAAAGAGAAGGAACTGGAAAGACTGCTGGACAGTCTGCTCTCATGGATTTAAAGAATTAACATTGTTAAAATGTTTCTACTACCCAAAGCAATTTACAGATTCAATACAGTCCCTACCAAAATTCCAATGGTATTTTTCACAGAAATAGAGCAGAGAATTATAAAATTTGTATGAAACTGCATTGGGGCCTTTTAAGACTTCAAATGTGGTGGGGTCTGTAAATGTGTGAAAATGTGGTATACATGCAGCTGACCCTTTAACAATGCAGGGGTTAGGGGTACTGACCTTCTGCATGGTCAAAAACCCGTGTATAACCCAAGAGTCAGCCTTTTGTACCTGCGGTGCCTGAGTGTCCCTCACTCCGTATCTGTAGATTCAGCCAGTGGTGACGGGGCAGTACTGTAGTATTTACGATTGTAAAAATCCCATGCATAGGTGGACCTGTGCAGTTCAAACCTGTGCCGCTCAAGGGCCAACTGTACACACACACCGCACCCCCCCCCCCCCGAGTAATACTACTCAGCCATAAAAAAGAAGGAAATCCTGCCATTTGTGACCACACGGATGGACCTCGAGGCCGTTATGCTTAGTGAAATGACTCAGAGAAAGACAAGCACTGCACAATCTCACTTACACGTAGAATCTAAAAAAAAAAGCCAAACTCACAGATATAGGAACAGATCTGGTGGTTGCCTGTGGTGGGGTTTGGGGGTGGGTGAAATAGGTGAAGGGGGTCAAAAAGTGTAAACTTCCAGTTTCAGATGATAAACATATCCTGAGGATATGAAGCACGGTGTGTGCAGTTAATAATACTCCACCATATATTTACAAGTGTGCTCAGTCATGTCCGACTCTTTGCAATCCCATGGACTGTAGCCCGCCAGGCTCCCTTGTCCATGGAGATTCTCCAGGTAGGAATACTGGTGTGGATTCCTCCTCCTCTAGGAGATGCCTTCCTCCAGGGAATCTTCCTGACCCAGGGACTGAACCCGCACCGCTTATGTTCCCTGCACTGGCAGGCAGGTTCTTTACCACTAGCGCCACCGGGGAAGTCCCACTTGCTAGGAGTCAGATTCTCCTGTGGGAGGAGACAGGGAGGATGGAGGCTCAGGACCTGTGGGCCCTGTTTCCTCTGACACCATCAGGTCTTCTTCTATGGCTGGAAAAAGGGTCAGCAAGCCAAACCCAGCCCCCTTCCCACATGCGGGGAGGGGCGCCCTGCTCGGGCGGCACGGAAGCCCCTATGTTCTTCCAGGACAGACAAGGAGGCTTTGCTCTAGGTGGGGCCTGATGATCTCCACCTGACTCCTGCACAGCTGCCCCTGAGGCTCCACACTGACAATCCCGCCCCTCGTGGGCCACAGTGTAGACCAAGAACACCAGCGCGCTGACTCGCTCAACCTCAGCTCTGTTTGGCATGCAGCATTCCAGCCCCAGGAGCTTCCTGGCTGGCACTGTGTGTTTCAGCTTCTTCCACAGCCTCAGGGCAAAGCTACGTGGAAGGTTTCCCATCTTCACAATGCACGCTCCTTGCCATAACTTACCTCATCGTTCTCCTCGGCTGTGTCTGCCATGAGAGCTCTACACCACCCGTGTGATTTTAAAGGTGGAGGGGGGTAACACCGAGACACAGACTTCTCAGGGAGAACTGACCTCAGCAGAGCGAGACGGCCAACAAGCACGGGCAGTGAATCCAGGGGGTGCAGGGCCATCAGGATGTGTGAACTTATTCATCATCGTTATTATTTTTTCTAAGCAAAGGATTTCCTCAGTCAAACCTCCAGGGCACCAGATCAAAGAGAGAGGCTGACACAGCTGGACCGCATTTTCTAGCCAATTGGCCAGTAAAGCAGAATCTAGACAGTGTCCTGGCAACTGTTTGACACGGCAGCAATCCACAGAGGAGGGGAGAGGAACTCTGGAGACCGACTCTTTATTCAAAAAGTCTTGTATGGCTTCTTCACTTCTCTTTCTGTTTAAGATAGTTTGGGACCAATGTCCAAGCCCCAGGGGACTGTCCCAGGTGGGCACTGTGGAAGAAGCACTGATCCTGAGAATCCAGAGCATTCTTCTATACACAGAAACTAAAGCTTTTAGTCCAAAGTGCAGGGTTGTTTTTTTTTTTTTTTTAAAGACTAAATAGTATTAATTATCATAAAAAGTACATCCCAAACCTACTGGCAGAGTATCTGATTGATTTCTTCTATTTCCAGTTTGATGTGAGTCAATATAAACCTTACCAGGACACTGTTAAATCATGCCAGAGTGGGTAGTTTATAAAATAACAACAGGAGAAATTTAGCTACATGCCCTGGAAGTTCTTCCAAAAATGTACAAAATGAAATGACAAAAATGACTATTAACATACAACAAGGAAAAAGAAAAAAAGCCACAGAACCCAAACCCCGCTATGTCACAAGCAAGCGATACACACGGGAACCAGGTGAGATGAGAAAGCAGGGAGCAAACCAAGGATTCAGTGAATTACGGAGAAACAGACGTGAAATGATTGTGTGGAAGGAAAAAAAAGTGAAGGAAACAGAACACATTTCTGTAGCTCAGGAAAGCCGTTCTCACCGTTCTGAACAAAATGGCTGCACTAAGAGCAAGTGGGGGCTACGCCCAGATGCCCTCCTCCTCATCCTACAGGGAGGACGCAGGGCCCAGAGCAGCGTGGGGACGAAAAAGAGCTGGTTAGTATTCGAGACAGATACACAGGCACGACGCAGCCGCCGAGGACGGCCCCTTGGCCCCCGACCTCCCCACATCAAGCTCGGATTTGTCCTCGTTTGTCCCCGCACTTCCAACCTCCCCACTTCCTTGCCACGCTCTTGTCTACTGGGCAACATGACCAAGCTGGAGGCTTTTCTTTCTTCTTCCTCCCCATTCCTGTTTGCCTCCCGCTCCTCCCAGGCATCCAGTCCTGGTATTTGTTAGCAAAACCTGTTTCAAGGGAAGGCTGTAATCCTCACCCTACGTGTGTGCTCAGTTGCTCAGTTGTGTCTGACTCTGTGCGATCCCATGGACTGCAGCCTGGCAGGCTCCTCTGTCCATGGGGTTTCCTAGGCAAGAATACTGGAGTGGGTTGCCATGCCCTCCTCCAGGGGATCTTCCTGACCCAGGGATCAAACCCAAATCTCCTGCATTGCAGGCGGGTTCTTTACCACTGAGCCACCGGGGAAGCCCCCTAAAATCCTCATCCTACATAAATTAGCATAAACTTGGTTCCAGGTATCGAGAAACAGTCAGAGAAAAGCAAATGGCTTCTTGGCGAGGACAGATTGCTGCCATTGGGCAGACAGCTCTCCGCTTTGCCTACATTAAAGATTGCACTCTTTCCCTCTAAAGTATAAGCCGCCTCCATGGGCTTAGTGAATGTCATCATACAATGATTATAACCTTCTAAACCTTAGAAAAAAACGTGCATTTTCGATATTATTGTGCTTTCATGTGCAATGTTTCTTCTTCGTCTCCTAAGAGGAAGCTATGCTATCATCTGGAGGAGGGGCTTAGTGGGGGAGTGCCTCTGGACTCTTCGATCATATGGATGTAATTACTTAACTATTATTTTTCTCCCTCAGCTGTATATGTTAAGATTGAGTGTGATGGAGATGTTGAAATCTGATTTTTGGCAATGGGATATGAGGTAATCTGTTCACTGCTCTCCCCCATCCATCATATTCAAGATCTTGGGAGAGTTCCCTTCTTCCAGAACTGGCACTGGATATGGCTCCCTTCAGGCTGACTCAGTGCCTCCTCTGCACTCATGCGGAGCTGAAGGCAACAGTTTAAGGAGGATGTGGATGGAGAGGTCCACCAAGGAGACAGGAACGAAAAAACTAAGTTTCAACCTTCCTGTTTAAGAGGTGATGAGCAGAGATTTTCAAATCTGCAGGCGAATACTGATTACTGCTACACCGAGTTGTGTGTGCCTCACTTAGCTTACACGCAAAGTTTTCTTTTTCTACTGAAGCAGGACAGACACAAATTAGTGAGTTTCTCTGAGAAGATGAATTTTTTTTCTCATCTCAATTTAAGGATTCTTTAGTGTTCCTTTCAAATCTGTTGGGTAACTCCTCTTAAAATACTCAGAATCAGGCACCACCTTCCTATACAGAAATGGACTCCATATTTAGAAAAAAAGTTTCCAGAAACTGATTATTTTTATTTCTCTAACTTGTTCCCCAGAGTCTGTAACACGCTACTACAGAATACATCAAAACAAAAGCACGCTGGTTTCTCAGTAGACAACCAAAAGCAGCCTTACCTGGTCTGGGGAGGGTTTGTGATTGGTTTGACCGGAATGGGAGGATCTGAAGTGGTCGTCCTCGTAGTTGTCGGCCATTAACTTCATTCGATTCTGTGTCTAGGAGGAAACAATTCACAAGGTCAAGCTCAGGCAAAGTCTCTATGACACACTGTACAGTCACAAGCACCTTAAAAATGTGCCGAGAAAGGGCATAATGAATCCTGTCTGAAATAAATTGAACACAGGATTTCTGAGGATACTGGGTGGTGGGTGGCGGGAAGCTCGGGCACAGCTACACGCCGCACTGTGCCCCCTCAAAACCCACGCTGAGATTGTAAGCCTCACATGCCTCCCTGTGAATGGAGGCAGTCTTTGGGAGCTGATTAGGGTGAAGTGAGGTCATCAGGGTGGGGCCCTGATCTGATGGGGCTGTGGTCCTTCTAAGGGGGAAGGACACAGTGGGGAGGGGGCTTCCGAGGGCCAGGAAGAGGGCTCTCATGGGAACTGGGTCAGCTGGCACACTGACCTTGGATTTCCCAGCCTCCAGGTGGGTGAGAAAACAAATTTCTGCTGTTGAAGTGACTCAGTCTGTGGGTATTCTGTTACAGCATCCCAAGCAGGCTAAGACAGGCACCTAAACTGGCATGGGAATTCTGGACGGAAGAGTAATTTCCTTAAATTAAGCACTTTATGCAGTGCCTGTTCTTATTTTTTAAAATAAAGAGTGGATGACATCACACATGGGAGAGAACACTGTGACCCTATTTTTACACTTCGTGCTGGGCCGGACCCATCTTGCCAGGTTACTGTGAGAGTTACTCATCCTTTTTAACAACTATTCCATTTGGGGGAGATGTTATCTAACACAGAGACCATAAATACCAGAGGAAAAGTTATCCTTATCTGTAAATTAATGATTATATACTGAGAAAAATCCAGAGAATCATCTGAAAAATGATTACAACTTAAAATAGAGTTCAGTAAGGTGATCGGACAGAAGCGACGTATTAAAATTCAATGACATCACCATTTTCTTTATACCATCAATAAACAATTCAGGCTTTGGAAATGAGTTGAAGATTCTGAAATCCTTCTCTTTAGTCCTAAGACTGGAAGCAGATTATTCTCTCATGGCCTCTCCTCCAAGTTCACCAGAATGGAGGAGGAGATTGGATTCTGTGTGGTTGGTTAACTTAAGGCCTAAGTGAATGTATGCACACGCGCACGCGCGCGCGCACACACACACACACACACACACATCTATAAAACATTTTAGAGAATTTATTTTGCAGAGTAAGCAATTTAGAAAATCCACAGAACCCTGTGCATATGGTCAAACAGCAATATTGTTAAAACTTGAGGTTCTGAAAGCATTAAAAATACATTTGCTAATGTTATATGATTCAAAAATGTTCACTGTAGATAATTTGAAACATACAGAGAAAAAAATTACCCCTAAGTCCCTCTAACCAGTGATAATCATTGTTAATATTTACGTGAATCTGTTCAGTCTCTTTCCTATGAACATAAATAGTAGCATGTTCTGATTTAGTCTTTGCTTTTGCTATAATGCAGTATTTTAAAATTGTGATTATTGTGCAGTATATTTTGACATCTGGTAAGACATGTTCTTCTTGACCAATTCTGCTTTGTCAAAATCTGATTGGGTATCTTTAAAACATTTTCTTGGTAAATGCAAGACATTTTGTCTAGTTCTATAAAAAAGTTTGCCGAGATTTTTCTTTGGTACTTTTTTTCACATAATGATGCCTAAGCAGGGGCTTTAGAGCCAAACTGTCCAGGCCTGAATTCTAGTTCTGCTTTTTACCAGCCAGCTCAGTTGGGCAAGCTGCTCACATGCTCTGAACCTCAGTTTCCTCTCCTTTAAAATGTGCATAGCAATACCTTCTCCCCATAAGACTGCTGTGAAGGTTAACCAACCGAGTTACTAACATAAGCTCTTACAAAGGCATCTGGCATAAAATCAATATCCAACTAATTTTAGCTATCCCCATTATTATGAACATTCCATGTCATTAAATATTACTCTAAAAATCTACTCTTGAGAGTCCCTTGGACTGTAAGGAGATCAAACCAGTCAATCCTAAAGGAAATCAACACTGAATATTCTCTGGAAGGACTGAATTCACTGGAAGGATGCTGAGGCTCCAATACTTTGG
Source organism: Capra hircus (assembly GCF_001704415.2). Lineage (NCBI taxonomy): Eukaryota > Metazoa > Chordata > Mammalia > Artiodactyla > Bovidae > Capra > Capra hircus. The sequence continues at coordinate 106,929,213 of NC_030812.1, read as the reverse complement.
CCATCTGATGTGAAGAGCTGGCTCACTGGGAAAGACGCTGATGCTGGGAAAGATTGAGGGCAGGAGGAGAAGGGGACAGCAGAGAATGAGATGGCTGGATGGCATCACCGACTCAAAGGACATGAATCTGAACAAACTCCAGGAGACAGTGGAGGACAGGAAAGCCTGGTGTGCTGCAGTCCATGAGGCCCACAAAGAGTCAGACACGACTAAGCGACTGAACGACAAACTCTAATTTTAACCGGCTGCACAGTGTTCAGTTGAATGGATGCTTAATGAGCCCCATACTGTTGGGCACTTGGGCTCTCTAGATTTTTACTGAAAAACATATACATACATTTGCAGCCAATTCCTCCCTCCAGGATATAATGACAGCAGAGAAAATCCTTATCAAAAAAGTGTCTGTGATATCAAATTTCTTTTCTGAGACGACTTGGAGTGGCCTTGGAAACACGCAGGGGAATGTTTCTCACATCACGTGGTGCTGCGTGACCGATGGAGAACCTTCTGCAATGAGGGAGGGAAGAGCAAAGGGCAGGGGCACACCAGAAACACCTCCACGTCAACTTTAAGAGGAACGTGCGGCAGAAGTACACTTGAACAGTTACTATCTTAGAACCTGACACACAAATACCCAGCGCAAGTTTAGGAACTTGGCGAAGAACTGATAAAGCACACCCACAAATCCCCTTTCAGGGCAGGATGTATCTCAAGTATCTCTGAGGCATGAGGCTGAAAGCCTCCAAGAAGAACTGACAGATAAGACCAAAGGCTACTTATTTCATGTAAGCGAATGAAGAAGTAGATACAAGAATGAATCCACTTCTGAAAGACCTGAGGTGTATCCAAGTTGATCCAGGGTTCCCAGGCCTAAGGTTCATTAATTTGGTGTGAAGTCTGTTCCCTGCACAGACAGAGGCTGAGCGCTAAGCACCCGACAGCTCACAGTAGTAGATGTTATACAGACCCTGTAAACGACACTGTTCTCAAGGAGCTCTTGTACCGCTCTTCTTAAGATAAGCCAGCAAGCATGAAAGGTGCTTTATAGCCAAATATCTTCCCTTCTGAACCATGCCACGTGCCTGTGCAGACAGCTGGACTCCCTTGGTCCCCTCACATGAAGGATAAGATTGTTTGAAGGAGTAAAGAAAAAAAAAGATGGGAAGAAACTTGCTGAAATAAATTTTGTAAGCCATAAACGTGCACCTCAGTATAGTTATACATACCCGTTCAGGGAATTCGCTGGTAGCTCAGTAAAAAATCTGCCTGCAGTGCAGGAGACCTGGGTTCAATTCCTGGGCTAGGGAGACCCCCTGGAGAAGGGAATGGCAACCCTCTCCAGTATCCTTGCCTGGAGAATTCCATGGACAGAGGAGCCTGGCGGGCTACAGCCCATGGAGTCACAAGAGTCAGACATGACTGAGCGACTAAGCCACCACCACCCTCCCAGAGGAAAAGGAGCTCCTTGTTTAGACTGCTAAGCTTTTCTTCTGAGACCGAGATATCAGTGCTCAGATACGGCAGTTCAGAAATGACACTTCACAGAAAAATATTTTAGTTAGGCTCAGATACAGTGTATGTTGGTGATCCAAACCCAGGTACTAAAAAATGTTTGAATTCTGATCCGTTATCTGGTTGTTCACTAATCTTTGCTTTTTGGCTTCTGAGAATGCTATTAACCTACCTAAATGAACTTTAGAGAGAATAATACTTAGAAATATTCTGAGATATTTTAGAAAACAGATAAATAAAACTTAACCTTACTAATTAGCGTTATATCCAATTATAATTATCTTAAGGAAAGCAATAAAATGATTTCTGCCTACATTCGTCGAACCTTGGAAATCATTTTAACATTATAGTGAATTTCAGTTAAACTTTGTTATATTGGTATTTGATATATAAAATGAAAAAAGCATCATCTCCATTATTTTCAGGTGGGTCAGACACAGCGTTGGTGATAAATTTTACAAAATTTCAACAAATTACCTTGGAGCTTTATTTTAAACTTCATTACATGACAAAGTATAAATTAGTTATTATTCTTTTTAAATTTAATTTTGACTGTGCTGGGTCTTCACTGCTGCAACGTCCTTCTCTAGTTGCAGTGTGTTGGCCTTTCATTGCAGTGGCTTCTCTTCTTGCGGAGCCGGGCTCAAGAGTGTGTGGGCCCAGCAGCTGCAGCCCCTGGGCTCTCGAGCACAGGCTCAGGACTTGCGCACGGGCTTAGCACTTGCGCACGGGCTTAGCTGCTCTGTGGCATGTGAGATCCTCCTGGACCAAGGATCAAACCAGTGTCTCCTGCACTGGCAGGTGGATTCTTTACCACTGAACCACCAGGGAAGTCCTGTGAATTATTCTTGAGTTGTTCATTTATCTTTCTAGCTGGGAAAGTTCCTCTTGCACTGGTTGGACAGCTCTGGGGGGGCTCCCTTGGAACAGTGCGGGAGGCAGAGGACAAGAGCCGGATCAGGAGAGAGAACTGTGCTGAATTCAGCCCAACAGCTGTCACTGTCAGACTGCCTTCGCACGCTATTTTCTTTTCTCAACTAGAGGGCAAGCTCTAGAAGAGAAAAATGTGCTTCCTACTGATTTTAAGATCTTTTTTCTTTTTGATGTGGACCATTTTTAAAGCCTTTAGTGAATCTGGTATAGCATGGCTTCTGTTGTTTACCTTCTGGCTTTTTGGCCATGGGGCATGTGGGATCCCAACTCCCTGACCAGGGATGGAACCGGCACCCCTGTGTCGGGAGGTGAAGTCTTAACCCCTGAACCAGCAGGGAAGTCCCCCAACCAATACTGTTTTGCTTTTTAGAGAAACAAGTTTGGTAGTTTAATCGCGGTCCTGGTTAGGATCACAACGGGAAAAGGGAACCATCCTGCACATTTTCTACGTGGCAGACTTTGTGTCCTTGGACGTGACATCACTCCTGCATTCTGGCAAATATGCGCTAAGCTCGTCTTGTCTGTCCATTTCTTGCTCCAGATCTAGAATCAGCCATTTTACTGAAGAGCTCACTTGGTCAGCAGGACATCAGCGGGTCAGGATGCTCAGGGCTGAAGGATTATTGCTGCTTCCAGGCTGTTTCAGCTCAAAGCTGGGAAACACTTTTTTGTAAAGATGACAGAGATTATGAATGAACAGTAATATTTTCAATTTAGATTTAAGAGTCTAGATCTGACCCTTAAAGAATAAGTTTTTATTTAACCTCTTTGATTTTATACTTTATATATCCTTTTTGCTCTCAAGCTGAAAAACCTTGGTTCCTTACAATAATGATGTGATTAGCTTTTATTGGCTTTATCCATCAGAATGATTCTTTGAAAATACCAATACCAATGTAACCACTATCAATATGCCTTCAGGATGAGCTTTAAAATTTCTTTGCATTATTTTTCTTCTCACTGGCGAGTATCTTACTGAGAATGTACAGAGAAAGATCTGTAATATATACAGTTAGCTGAAATAATCCTAGGCTCTATGCGGCTATGTCAACAATTTAACAAATATCTAGATTCATCTGTTTACAAAGCTCAAGAATTGCTTTCCCCACTTTCTGATATGATTTTATTTTTATTTATGTAAAACATCCATATGATTCTAGGGTCAAAACTATATATATAAAACTAGGTCCCTTCAGAGAAGACTTGCTTTCAACCCTGCTTCTCCATTCTATTTATTTCCTCTTTTCATAGGAAATGTTGGAGGTAAATTTTAAATTCATCTTTAAATCTTTATGTACTGTAAGCAAGCATACACTCTTACAAACATTTCTGCAATCACCCACCTTCCTCATATGAAAAGTTGGACTTCCCTGCTGGTCCAGTGGCTAAGACTCTTGTGTTCCTAGTGCAGGGGGCCTAGGTCCCACCCTAATCAGGGAACTACAAGTGAACTACATCCCAAGAGCTGCAAGTAAGACACAGGATGGCCAAATAAATAATATTCTTAAAAGTAGAATATTAAATACACTATTCTGCATCTTGCTTTTTCATTTACCAATGTATTCTAGAAACGGCTCCATCTCTCCCTCCATTCTGTTAGATGTACTGTAACTGATTCAACCAGCACCCACTGCTGGACACCTGGGTTATCTCCACTCTACTGCTATTACAATCGACTGGCACCCACTGTCGGTCACCTGGGTTATCTCCACTCTACTGCTATTACAATCGACTGGCACCCACTGTCGGTCACCTGGGTTATCTCCACTCTACTGCTATTACAAACACTGTAGCAAACACCACAGTAGCACATGCCGAGTTACTCTGTAATGTTATTCTGTTAATTGTGAAAATGTATCTGTATTTCAGGTAGGAACTTCCCACATCCAGTGGTACTCTAAATCTGCTGGAAATTCTGGCATCTTACTGGGGACCTGGGGATCCTTCCCAGGGTCACAGCAGAGGAAAGTTTTTCTCATTCACTGGCAGTAAAAGTTTGGCTGAATTGGCGTTGCTTTCCTTCCCCTTGAACAGCGCTCCTCTGATGTCCCAGCGCCGGCAGAGGTTCAGTTTCAGCTCCTGGTTCACGTCATCGTCATGTTCCATCTCCATTCGCCGTGCGGACACTAAAACCCAGCCCGACCTGAACTGGTCACAGCTGGTCACAGCACCCTAGGGCTGCTGCTGCTTTTGTGCACACTGTCTTTGCTTCTGACACCTTCCTCTTCTGCCAATAAGCTCAATCACACATCACAGACTCTGAGAGGGGGTTAATGCTTATCCAGTATCTTTAGGTTGGGAACAAAAAGCATTTCAGATCCTCTGAATCTGTCAGATTCTAATAACCCATCTGCATGTCTCTTCTTCCCATGGACTGAGTCTGTGAGGGCTGGGACAAGCTCTCCAGCCACGTGTCAACCCAGTGCCTAGTAAGATCGCTAGTACGTGTGTATGTGTACACACATATGTATCTATATAGTCCTTTTAACACGTTTGTCAAATTCAAGAATCTATTTTCTAAGGTTGGTGCATTTGGGATTGTATTTTATTATTCTTCCAGCAATGACTTTTATATTTTGAAAGCTTTTTCTATGAAATTATCTTTATTAAATAATGCTGTTTTCCCATTTGTATTAATTAAAAATAGACATGCTTACCAAACAGAATTTCTCAAAACTACGAAAAATCCAGCATTATTACCACAATGAGTTGTCTCAGCCAAAAGAAAATGGACATCTTAACTAACCAGCAAAGTTTTATCTCAAATAAAAACATAACTGCTGCTACTTATAATAGCTTCAAAAAGAACCCCAGAATCCAGGCACTCTGGTTTTCCTAGCTTCACAAAGTTCTTTCCTTTGATTTCCTCATATACAAATTGATTTATGTAAGAAAAAGGAGAACTTTGGATTACGGATATTCGGGTATTTGTTTTGGTATTCAGGGGATTGTTTTTCTTAAGGTTTCACGTAATCTTCCTCTCTCATCTCAAGGGTATTCTTGGATATGTCACCATTTATGGCTTTAGGTTCATAGGATGTCTGTTCTTTCAACATATTCTGTGTTTCCTACCAAAACCCTACTTTTTTCCCCACTCTTGGTAGAAAGCAAACAAAACAAACACAGTAAACTTTCTACTTGCCTTTTTAAAAAAATAATAAAGGAGCCTAGGTTTGTTCATCTTATTATAATATAATCATTCCTTAGTTCTCAGAGAGGTTTGTGTGGGTCTCCTTGCTTCCCAAACAGACAATCACATATTCCTTTCTCCTTAGCCATAAGAAAGTATTTATTTATTAATCTTAATACACAGTCCTGCTTATTAGGTATGTCTAACTCTTTCCTATATGCCATGCAGACTTTAACTTTGAACTCTGGAGGGACAGCAGCCTATACTTTTTCTTTTTCAACAAATATTAACATGAAGATAAAGATACATCCAGTGTTTGAAAATTAAAAGATACTTTGTAAGAATTTCTAAGTTTTGAGCGCTGTCCTGTTTCTGGCAGGGCTGTGGTGTGGAACTGCAGTACACCAAGGTAAAAACTCAGAGCCAGATCCACAAAGCCACAGAGTTCCAGGAATGAAATAGCTCGTAGGCCAACTTGCTAAACTGACCCAAACCAGTGTCTGAAATGAGACTGTTTTAAAACAAAGTGCGATTGAAACTTTATTCCTGATCACTGCCTCACTTTCTAGCACACACTTTTCATCTTCGCAATAAACCTGAAGCAACCCTATTTGAGTTTTAAGGTTACCAGCAGCATTTCTTTAAAGAAACAGAAGCCCCACATTTTGCAAAATATTTAAGGGAATGCTAGCCAGATACAGTGAGACTCACCATCACATCTAAGGAAAGAAGATAATGTAGGCAGGTGTTTTCTGTTATTCTAGAAACCAGTGAACAAAGGCCAGGGTCCAAGAGCATCTACCATAGAGTTATGTCTACGGATCAGGCCATCTGGGTGGCTAAGCACACACAGTTAAAATTTTAGATATGGGGGCCACAAAAAAAGAAAAGTGACACTATATTCCTTCACATGTAACAGAAAAGACAGATTCCCTCCATCAAAAAAAAAATCTTAGATGGTATCAAACAGAATCTTAAAAAAATCATTTTCCCAAGAATGGTGGCACAAACCACAGGTATCAATTACAATGCATCTTAACCCAACAATTTTGTGCTGCAAAGCGGAAAAGTTCAGTATTCTCCCTTCAAAAAGACACCCTTTCCTTTAGTAAATACATTTATTTAATGCTTTTCATTAAAAACAAAAAAAGCATTTCCCTGTCTGAGAAACAGCCAAGCAGGCAGCAGGGTAATCTTCAAAAATTCTAAGCACTTTAAACACACATACACACACACAAGATAAAAGATGCATTTTAGATAAGAAGGATCAAAATTCTTGAAGCGAGAAGTTCTGAGGGAATTTTATGCTTTCTTTTTACAAAACCATGGTCCATGTGTGGAAAAGGAACGAATGAACTGACTCGGAGTTAACTATAAATCGTACACTCACGTGCACGTACACTAACCTTCAAACAAACCTGGGGATGCGAACGCATTCGGGTTCTTAACAGAAACAACCCACACTGACAGCAACTGACATAGGGCCAGACCCTCAGCTCCAGCTTGTCTTCCTGTCTGAGACCTCACCACGAAAGGATTTCTCTGTACCTGTGTGCTCTCACAAACTTTTATACGTGCTTAAGTTGTTGGAATCAACAAACACTGAACAACTCATTCTAGGTATCTTCTCTAGTCTCCAAACTTACTTTTGTGTGTGTGTGTGTGTGTGTGTGTGTGTGTGTGTGAAATTGAGCTAAACAGCTCTTTAGTCTTTTGTGTAAAGGAAAATAACCGTGACATTTATTAAAATCAGGCCTTTCTTAAAAAAAAAATCTTAATTTAAAAAAGTATCTTAAATTGATCTCCTATACTTAAAGCTGTAGAAATACTTCACTGATCATTTCAATAAACTTAAGTATTTGAAAAAACTTTGATTTCTAGAAATAAACAAGAAGTACCGGGCATAGATTGATTCTAATAAGGAATGAATTATCATTAAGGATCATTTAAAAGGAATTAGTGGCTGAATAAATTAGTGAAACTGGACAGCAAACCAGTCAATCCTAAAGGAAAACTCATTGAAAATTCATTGGAAGGACTGATGCTCAAGCTTCAATACTTTGGCCACCTGATGAGAAGAGCTGACCCATTGGAAAAGACCCTGATGCTGGGAAAGACTGAGGGCAGGAGGAGCAGAGGGCAACAAAAGATGAGATGGTTGGATGGATCACTGACTCAATGGACATGAGTCTGAGCAAACTCTGGGAGATGGTGAAGGACAGGGAGACTGATGTGCTGCAGCCCATGGGGTTGCAAAGAGTCAGACACGACTTAGTGAATGAATAAAAAGACAGCAAAACGCACCTGCTACCAGAGGCATCATTTTCTGAAACACATCAATAAGGTCCTGGGGCTGGGGGACAGAGTAAACATGAAGAGGAGGTCTACACAGGATCCAGAGTCACACAGCGTGAAACTCCAAACATCCAGGAGTCAATAAAAAAGTACACATTAAAGTAAGAACCAGCAACGAGCTGGTTCTCGAACTGAACGAGCAAAGACAACTGTGGTTAAAGGCACGGGGGACTGGAAAACCTTCTTGTTTCCAACAGACGGAGGCATCTGGGAGCAGCTGATTAGTGACCACAGCTGGGCTGTGAGGGGTCAGAAGAAGTCGGAAGGCCTGCCACGGAGCACCTCTCTTCCACCAGCAAGCCCTGGTTCATTTCCTCCCAGTCCCAGAACAGACTGGGAACTCGGGCAGGGGTGTGGGGACTAGGAGATGGGGCCTGCATGTGTCCGAAGGTGACCCAACTCTTAGCTGCAGCTTCCAGGACATTCTGGGTCAGAACAGCCTATCCAGTTCACATCTCTGCAGCCACATCACTACGGGTACCTGTGTCTGTAACCAGGTTCCTCTAATCACCCCAAACTGTAGCTCTATTTTGGTGGTAGTCACACTCCACTCGAGGACCAAAGTCACCCCTGGAATGCCTACATCTGTGCGTGCAGGTTTCATTTTCTTAAATCATGTAGAAAACAAAACCTACAGTTACAAAACACTGTTACAACAATACTAGCTTTTGTAATTGCCCAAGTATTTACCTCTGTTGAGGTCTTTATTTCTCCATGCCAGTTTCAGACTACTGTCTAGTGTCTTTTCATCTCACCTTGCAGGAAGCCCGTCAGCATTTCCTGTTGGGCAGATCTAATGGTCATGATCTCCTGCAGCTTTTGTCTAACTCAAAATGTCTTAATTTCTCCCTCATTTTTCAAGGATAGTTCTACTGGATATAGGATTCTTGGTTTTCTTTAGCTCTTTGAATGTATCAGTCTCCCCAGAGAAGTCTTCATCTTCTGGCTTTTAAAGATTCTGATGAGAAATCTGCTGAAAACCCTACTGAGGATCCCTTGTATGTGATGATTTCTCTCCTCATCTTTTGAAAGTCTTGACTATAATGTGCCTCATTTTGAATTCACCTAACTTGGAATTTGCTGTCTTTCAGCAAATATGGGACGTTTTCACCATTATGTCTTCAGATATTCTCCCTGCCCCTTCCCGCCCTCTCCTCCTTCCCATGATGTGCATGCTGGTCCACATGCTGCTGCCCCAGGGGTCTCCAGGCTCTGTTCACTTTTCTTAAGTCATTTTTCTTTCTGTTCCTCAGCCCTGATAATTCCCATTATCCTATCCTCAAGTGCACAGATTCTTCTGCCTGCTCAAATTTGCTCTGAACCCCTCTAAGTGAATTTTTCATTTTGGCTAGTGTACTTTTCAGCTCCAGAATTTCTTTTTTGGTTTCTCTTTAGATTTTCTCTCTTTGCTATTTCCACTTTTGCACACACCATTTTCTTGACACACCCATTCCATTTCTCTGCTCATGTACATGTATGATATGATAGTAACAGTATTTTATTATCAGAGTTATTTGTGATGGTAATTTAGGGTTTTAAGCACATAGCTTTTCAAATTTGGCTGCTTAAGAATCAGTCTATCTGATTTCAGATACTGAGTTCTCAATCAGACTTCTCTCTCATTCAGTCAACAATTTCTAAAATAATTGTTGAAATGAGAACATATCTTTTGATATAAGGTGGGGAAGAGATTTTGGCCTGTTGAGATTCTAAATTTTTCAGACTGAGCACAGTCCTGTATGCAAATTTTTCACTGTAACTTAGGAAAGAATTTACTAAAGTGCTATTTATCAGGAGACAGAATTACTGGGTTATTAATGATATAGCTAAATGCTACTGAGTGGCTCAGATGTAAAGAATCTGCCTGCAATGCAGGAGACTTGGGTTTGATCCCTGAGTCAAGAAGATTCCCCGGAGAAGGAAATGGCAACCCATTCCAGTATACTTGCCTGAAGAATTCCATTGACAGAGGAGCCTGGTGGGCTATAGTTCATGGGGTCGCAAAGAGTTGGACATGACTGAGTAACTAATACACACAAAGGATACTGAAATCTCTAACCGAAAGCCTGTGATGATGGCAACACATTTTGGTGTAGCAATCATCAATGCTGGCAGCGGAGTGACATGGTCTGTTCTGAATCCTAGCTCCACCGCTTACTAGCCATGTGACTCTGGGCAAATTTCTCGCTCTCTCAGCATCTCCTCTGTACAAAAAGGATAACTGTACTTCACAGGGTGGTTTCTGTGTAATTATATGACTTAATTTGTGTGAAGCACTCAAAACAAGCTTCAACTCAATAAAATTTGGATATTCGTATCTGTGAATGTTTTTTCAAGAAAGCCAGACAGTAGTACAGATAGTTTAATTTGGTCGTGTGGGCTGTCCATGGGAAGGATACTCTGCGATGGTTAATGCTACAGTTTATCTACCATCACTCCTCTTGTTTCTTTGACTACAAGTATCACTTAATTCCATATTCACTCTTAATAAGTATTCACATTCTTTCAAAGAGGCCAAAAGAGGCAGCAGGAACAGATTCTGTGGAGCATACTGATCTGATTCCTACCAAGAGAAGCTGAGTGGGAAAAAGGTGAATCACCCTGAACCTGTCTTCTTACTCACGCTTAATGAGATCCTCAGACCAAGGTCAAGGGGCTCAGGAATCAGCTATAAATCATGCCACCTGACAGACAGCGAGGGGGCAGGAACGGGAGGGGCACATGCAGAGGGGCAGGAAATCGAGGCTGATTTATTTGCATTGAGATGATTCAGGAGGGATCAGAAAGATTTATAAATTCCCCGCGGCATCACAGAAGGCGGCAGTCTGACAACAGGAACAGCGAGCAAGATGTGATGCTCGAAACAAGGGGAAGAGAGGGTCTTATCAAATTCTGTGAAGAGTCTGCCTACATCTGGAACTGATGACAAAAGAGACGGAACAGATGGAAGGAAGGAGCCTGGGAGGAATTCAGATTTCCCTGTGTCTCCCAGCCTCTGGATTCCACCGAACTCCAGGCAGGCAGAACTCATCAAAATGGGATCCATTTCTTTGTAGGATACGAAAAAGGTTTCAGGGGGATAGTGAGTAACCAGGATATTTTTTCAAACTTTAAAATGCAATATTTACTACTTTCATAAGATGAGCAAATGCCTATAGACAGCTTTAAACAATCCTTACATATGTGTTCCCTTACGCTTTACAACAGCTTCTTTTAAAACTGTCCCTAACATCAGCAGTTAGCAGATAATACAGCTACAGGTAAATACACTGACTTGTCAAAAATTGGAAAATATAGACTCTAGACCTCAAAATCAATTTTATCTATCCATCCAACATTACAGATGAGGAAGAGAAGACCCAGAGAGCCTAAGTGAGGAAGTTTGTGACTTGATTCGTTAAGAAAACCAAAAGAATAAACTTGTGTCCAACACTTAGATATCAAGAGATTTATAAATGAAGGGGGTCAAAGAGTAGACACTTCCAGTTATTAAATCCTGGGGCTGTGATGTTGAGCATGGTGATAATGGTAACAACACTGCACTGCGTATTTGAAAGCTGTTGAGAGTCAAGATCTTAAAAGTTTTTATCACAAGAAAAAAAAAAGTGGTGATAGATGTACACTGACCACCATACATACATAGATACAATTATGTTGCACCCTGAAAACTAATATGATGCTGTGTGTTACAAAAGAGCTTCACATACGTGGATTCTTGGTGTGGGGGGAATGGGTGCTTGTGTATGCAAGACAGGGGGCTCATGTCTTGCACGGTCACGAGTTGGAGGTAGATGATCTTATTTGAAAAGCAGAAACACAGACACAGATGTAGAGAACAAACGTAGGGGCACCAAGAGGGGCAGTGGGGGGTGTGTGGGGGATGAATTTGGAGATTGGGATCGACACAAATACACTATTTTACATAAAACAGAGAACCAATAACGAGAACCTACTATACAGCTCAGGGAACTCCACTCAGGCTCCTTGGTGACATGAATGGGAAGGAAATACAAAAAAGAGGAGATACGTGGATACACAAAGCTGATTCACTTTGCTGTACAGCAGAAACTAACACAGCGCTGTAGAGCAAATGTACTCCAAAAAAAAATGAAACAAAGCGCCTGCCTCCCGGGACAGCTTTTTCCCAAGAGGGGACAAACGTGTGAGTGAAAATAAGCAAAGGCTGGCTTTCCGAAAGGTAAGGAACTGATTCCATGGCTAGGAAATTCCAAACTACAAAGATGAGTCTTGAAGTGAAGATTAAAGCAGAGATTAAGCTGAGGAAGTAGGAGGCCATTCCAGCGGGGAGGACGGGGAACGGAAAACGCTTTGCATCCAGTTCCTTTCAAATAAATCTGGATGCTGTTGGCAGGAAACGTGGAGCTGATCCTAATGTTTGTGGTGGTTTAGGGGAAGAAGTATGTATACTGAAGACTTAATATGTAAGAATCTAGGACTGAACGGAGGCAGGATAATTAAAACGAGATGAGCACGTTTATCTGACCAAGTCAGTACAGGCAGTTGAGTCATGAAGCAGGGATTGATCAGTAATTGTCTATTCTGTCAACTTCTGGACACAGTATATCCTAACCAGACAGGTTCCACTCGCCACAGAAGGGATAAGGGCACACAGGACAGCTGGGAGCGTGGCTCGTGGACACAGCAGGTACAGGACGGAGCCAGGAGGCCAGGGCTGCACACAGAGGAGGCTCCTCTGGCCACGCCGGACACCGTGTCCTCCAAGGAATGACCGCCCTGGCCAAGCACCTGACTTTGGTGACACGTGGGGAGTGGACACACGGACGGTCCCAAGGCTGGCCTCGTCATCAAGGGGCGGTGCTGGGCAAGAGGGACACGTGTCCAGAGCGGCTGCTACAGCACTCGAGCTACCGCTGCACTCGCTGCTTTCTTTCTTTCTTTGTCCACTGACATTGTGGCTTTAACTGTTTCTGTTCTTGTCATAGAAAGAAAAATCATTTTATTGTTCTCCCTTCAACATTAGAGGTCACTTAAAAATTTAATTAATTTTAATTGGAGGATAATTTCTTTACAATATTGTGGTGGTTTTCGCCATATATTGACGTGAATCACCCACACGAGCACGTGTGTCCCCCCATCCTGGATCTCCCTCCCACCACCCTCCCCATCCCATCCCTCTGGGCTGTCCCAGAGCACCGACTTTGAGTGCCCTGCTTCACACATCGAACTCACACTGGTCATCTATTTCACATATGGTAATATACATGTTTAAAGCTATTCTCTCAAATCATTCCACCCTCCCCTTCTCCCACAGAGTCCAAAAGCTTGTTCATTACATCTGTGTCTCTTGCTGTCTTGTGTATAGGGTTGTGGTTACCATCTTTCTAAATTCCATATATATGGCATTAATATACCATATTGGTGTTTCTCTTTCTGACTTACTTCACTCCGTATAATAGGCTCCAGTTTTGTCTATAGAGGTCACCTTTTTTAAAAAAAAAACATTATTTATTAATTGTGTTGGGTCTTAGTTGCAGCGCTCAGGCATAGCTGCCCCAGGGCATGTGGGATCTTAGTTCCCGAACCAGGGGTGGAACCTGTGTCCCCTGCACTGGAAGGGGGAGTCTAAACTACTGGACTGCAGGGAAGTCGCTAGATGTCCCTTTTAAGCTAGTAACACTCAGATGAACGGGCTTTCCCAGCTGCTCCAGAGCTGGTGGCCAGGGCCCAACACTGGGGACAACAGAGCACTCAGTAGGTTGCGTCCCAGACAGAGCCCACTCAGGGGCACTGCTGTCCGCTAGGTCTTCCCTGGGCACACACCTCCTCTGGCCTGACACTGGTGTGTGAGTGATGCTGAGTCTGGCAGAAGGGATCTTGACGTCACAAGGAACAAACAGTCACGCACGAGGGCCCTGTGCTCACAGAGTTCAGCCCCAAGTCCTGGTGTCTTTGGTCCTGAGGATGGGGGGTGAGTGAGGGAAGGGGGACGAGCACATATACAGGGATCAGACCTGCTGATCTGACGAGGAGCAAGGTCCTGAACATAGAGGAAGAGGGAGACCGGCTGGTGAGGACACACCTGTCCGCCTCCACAGGCCCTCTTGGGGCGGAGGTGGCAGGAGACCAGCAGGCTCTGCTGTGACGGCTCATCTGCTTTCTGAGGTTACTGCGGTCTTCCCTAGAGCTGAGCAGACACCTGGAATCACACAGCACGTGTTTCTCCAGGTCTTGGTGTTTCTGAGCCATGCCCCCCCGTCACGTGTGTTCCTATCCAGGGCTGAGCAGTGTCTCACGCAGGAAGACATGGCTATCTGCTGCTCAGTCACTGCTCAGGTGGCCAGCCCACAATGACCCTGATGCTGTAGGGCAGGTGGAAGTGGTCACTAGGATGAGGGGGTGGCGGTGGCCCCACTGAGGCGGGTTCTAACGTCCTGGCTGCTCTCTCCCCTCCCTGGATCGCTTGCCTAAGGGGGAGCCGGCCCCACATACTGAGCCACCCCACAGAGGAGCCCAAATGCAGCAGGGCCCAGGGCCCTGGGAGTAACTCTGGGAGGGAGCCCTGTGGCCCCAGCCAGGAGCCAGGGTAACTGCAGGCCTGGCCAAGAGCGGGACTGCACGCTCACGGGGGTCCGAGTGAGAACGGCCAGCCTGGGCCGGTATCCTGGGCCTGCGTGGCGGCTGTCAGAGCCCTCAGCTCTGCCCGATGAAGCCACAAGTTGGGGGAGCACCGTGAAGCTGGCCCACGTGTCACAGCAGCTCTCTGGGACAGGTCACCTGGTAACCAGGTGGTGGGCACAACTTGGTAACGGACGGTTACTTAATGCATGACTCACTGAATTCAGATGCTTTTCCATGCTGGACCTATTGGAAATACTTGGGGCAACAGTAAAGTACCCCTTTTCCATTGAGAACTTAAGAGATCAGGGAAATTAAGCAGCCTTGTAATGCTCAACAAGTAAAACGCACACAACATAACAGAAAACTAGAAAGGATGCTTACGGAAATAGCCGACTGAAGAGGACAGGGTTTCAAACTTCTGAAAGGACGCTGTGGGCAGCCGGCGGGGAGGGATGCAAGGAAGGAGAGTGAAAACCACTGTGAAAAGACTGCAGGGACAGAAGGTGATGTTTGGCCTGGGACAGCAAACCAGAAAGCCAGAGACCCAAGCAAGCTTGGGCATCAGCTCGCTTTCCCTGGGGGAAGACACCTTTCTGCAGGACACACACCAGGACACCTCAGCTTACCACGCAGCTGTGCGGGACGCACTGCTCCTCTGGAGATCTTGGTTCTCTCGAGAGACACTAACTGATCTCCACTAGCTGTCCCCTGATGAATGGGGGCGGAGGTGCGGCGGGGGTCAATAACGTATAGACATACAGATACAGGGCAGCTCACTTGAGTTTTCCGTGGCCATTGCAGAAGTACAGGCGTGTTATCTACCACCCCTCAGACTCCTCAGTCAGCTGAGCAGGCTCATTCATTTGAAATTCTTCTACTGAGTGTAACAGAAACTGATCATTTGTTCAGAAAATATGACAAAAGGACCAATTAGAATTAATCATGGCTCTTAAAATGAGACAGAATGAGCAATGTGGGACTGAATGACAAAGTGATATTTTCTTTGCTCAGTTTTCTCGTGTACTATGAAAGAAGTCTTTTTTTTTTTTGGTCAAACTAGGTGATCTGAAAATGCTTATGTGGCAGAATTCTTAGAAATGCTGAATAAAACAGGTGAACCTTCCACAAAGGGGAAGCTTTCCTGACCCTGCGTCACCAGCACCCAGAAGAGGGTGGAAGTTCACAGTGACTCTGTCTCTTAAAGGGATGATGGTTCAGGGGTCCCAGTGCTTAAGTGGGTATTGCCTACATAAACATGAAAGTTGCTCAGTCGTGTCCAACTGGACTATACAGTCCATGGAATTCTCCAGACCAGAATACTGGAGTGGGTAGCCTTTCCCTTTTCCAGGGGATCTTTCCAACACAGGGATTGAACCCAGATCTCCCGCATTGCAGGCGGATTCTTTATCAGCTGAGCCACAGGTATTACCTACATAAGCTGCAAATCTTTTTGTTCATGAGCACTGGGTTGTTTTTGCTGGTCACCCTTCCATCTTGTAGAAGGGGACTTCTTCTGGTGTTTTTTCTCAGCAAAATCAGTCACACAAATAAAGTCTATTTATAAGCAATTTTAATGTCTACCAACAGAGAAAATTTCCTTATTGTGTAAATACTGATTTCTGCTAATTCGAATGTTAAATATTATGCTATCAGCTGATGACTGATCCTCTAGAAGTAGAAAAGAAGAAATTCCTTAACTTGAAAAGCTCTTTTCTACTCCGATCACTTTGGGCAGAAGGGCACTCGTGGGCAGCCAAAGTGCACAGGGACAGTGACGGAGCAGCGGGGGAGGACGAGAGGAGGGGGTGGGCCCTGCGAGCGGCACAGGCCTGGCCACTAAGGCAGGTGCCGTGCAGATCCAGAGCACTCCGATTTCAGCAGTCAGCTCTCTCCTCACTTTCAAAGGGGAAAACGTTTCCCCCCCCTTTTAAAGCTGCGGTAAAGTATACATAAAATTTATCATTTTAACCCTGTTTATAGTTATGTCTGTTAAGTGTATTTATACTGTTGTGCAACCATCATCAAAGAGGAGATTTCTAGCTTTTATTTTCACAAATGAAGGGGCTCACACAAGTATTCACCATTAAATTTGGGGAAGGTTTTGGGTGGAATAAAAAAGGGCAAAATGTTTCTCTCACTGACAGAGCTTACCCAGCCTTGAAGAACAGGAAATCAGTTAAGTGAAAATACACTTAGTGCCTTCTACAGAGGGTGTCTGATGGGATGTAAAAAACAAACCTCACCAGTCGATAGTATGAGCACACCAGCTCCACTCCACTGCCGCCTGCCCTCCACTGCCCTGCCTCTGGACCTGGAGGCACCTCTCAGGACTCTGACAGCCCCTGAAGATACCCTACAGCGCTCGCCAAGGCCAAACATCGGTCAGTGCTGTGGACCCCTGGGGCCTGGCCCAGAAAGACATGCAGAAATAAACAAAAACCGCCAACAACCAAAAACACCTTTTTCAATTCAAGTGGGCAGAACTGCACTAATTTCCCCCAGCCACTGCAAAAGTTAAGAAACATTCTCCAAAGATGTGTGACACCTCCTCAACCAGTCCTCTTACCAAGAAGGCTCTGTGCTTCCTGGACGGAGCCAGAGGCTTGAAAGGCTGAGGTCTCTGCTGGGAAGACAAACTGGACATGGGTCAGACGTCTGACCTGTGTACACAGCTAGCAAGGATGCGGGCAGCCCCCACCCCCTGCCCCCATCAGTCATACCTGCTGCTTCAGCTGCTGTACCAGCCGATCCTTCTCCCGTTTCAGGGCGGCCACTTCCTCCTGCGTCTTCTTCTTCGAGGATGACAGTTCCAGGAGAGCTATGTTGGCATCTTTTTCACTGATGGCGGCCAGAAGGGCTTCCTGCCTGCATGAGAAAGCACACGCCCAGACTTCAGCCCTCACAGCCATCCTCTCAGGTTACTACCACCATTACCCCATTTATGGGAGTTGAAGCTAGGTCTCAGAGTACACAGCGGCCCAAATTCACAGCTGAACTTGGGGTCCAGGCAGGAATCCCATTCAGGTCCTCTCGACTCTAAATGTTTTTATCAGGTTGTTACACTGACATCTGAATAGAGAGTTCTTTAGATCCAGTTGTAGTTAAACTTGGAAAAGTAAACAAAGTTAATGACTTCTTTTTTTTAAGGTAAGAACTATCCTGTCATTTACACGTTTTACTGATTTGACTCATCCTTTTGGTAAGTATTCTGTGGCTTCCAGAGAAACCAGGTACCACTGAAACTGAACACATTTTTATGTACAGAATGTATAACAAACGGCAAAGATTAGTAAATAGGATTTAGGAAACCAGCCAGTGGTTCCTGTGGCATCTATGGATCTCTTTATCTCATCAACACAAAGAAGTTTCCAGTCAGGGCTGTATTTTTCATACTGTTCATGGGATTCTCAAGGCGAGAACATTGAAGTGGTTTGCCATTTCCCAATTTCAACACTGGGAAATGAGTATATCAAGGCTGTATACTGTTACCCTGTTTATTGAACTTCTGTGCAAAGTACATCATGTGAAATGCTGGACTGGATGAATCAAAAGCTGGAATCAAGACTGCTGGGAAAAATACCAATAACCTCTGATATGCAGATGATACAACCCTTATGAAAGAAAGCAAAGAGGAACTGAAGAGTCTCTTGATGAAGGTGAAAGAGGAGAGTGAAAAAGCTGGCTTAAAAACTCAATATTCAAAAACTGAAGATCAAAGCATCTGGTCCCATCACTTCATGGCATATAGATGGGGAAACAATAGAAACAGTAACAGATTTTATGTTCTTGGGCTCCAAAAATCACTGTAGATGGTGACTGCAGCCATGAAATTAAAAAGATGCTTGCTCCTTGGAAGGAAAGCTATGACAAATCTAGACAGCATATTAAAGAGCAAAGACATCACTTTGCCGACAGAAATCTGTCTAGTCAAAACTATAGTTTTTATAGTAGTCAAGTATGGATGTGAGAGTTGGACCATAAGGAAGGCTAAGTGCCAAAGAATTGATGCTTTTGTGCTGTGGTGCTGGAGAAGACCCTTGGGAGTCCCTTGGACAGCAAGATCAAACCAGTCAATCCTAAAGGAAATCAACCCTGAACATTCACTGGAAGGACTGATGCTGAAGCGCCAATACTTTGGTTACTTGATGCAAAGAGCCAATTCACTGAAAAAGACCATATGCTGAGAAAGATTGAGGGCAGAAGAGGATATGACAGAGGATGACACGGTTGGATGGCATCATCGACTCAATGGACATGAGTTTGGGCAAATTCTGGGAGATAGTGAAGGACAGGGAAGCCTGGTATGCTGCAGTCCATGGGGTCGCAAAAAGTCAGATATGACTTAATGATTGAACAACAATTGGGCTTTATTTGGCAATGATCTGCACACTCTGAAACAACGATTTAAACTCTACTGATTCCATGTGGTTTAGCTAACAACTATTTTTGGTTCATTTCCAGAAGGAAAAGAAGGTGGGATTTTAGGGTGGGGGTGGGATGTTGAACTTAGAAATTTACAAAATAATCAGAAGGAAGCTGGTGAACAATTAGTCTCATAGTCCAAATGCATTCCTCTGGAGCTCATTTTTTATGGAACAAGTCATCTGGAAGAAGACAGCTTTGATTTACAAGATCTATATAAGTGGCCTGAGCTTTTGACCCGAGGAAGTGCTGAATCTGAGAAGGCACTGCCCAAGTTTAACCTTGCTTCTGTCTCTTGTTAAGATAATTAGGCTTCAATAGCAGTCATATGGAAGAGTTTTAGTTTAGCCACAAACTGGAAGGCTCTCTTTTGAATGTTCTGACAAGGATATTCTGTATGTGGTTGGGGAAGTCTGGGGAACTCTGAACAAGCGGTGCTAACAAATGGAAGATGTAGGTCAGTTTACATCACGGAAATGAAGATTTGTTTAATGAGTCTTTGCTGTTGGAAGGGAAGATTCACTGACTCCAGGATAACTTTCCACTGTCCCCACTTTCTGTGACTCTAAGAAATGGCAGATGGCTTATCCCATGAAGCTCTAGTCAACACCAAAGGGATAACGACAGTCTAAATATATCCACTGACCACTTGAAAAAAATATGTTAAGTGGTGAAATGAGCTTAAAGGTGAAGGAGTTCAAGATGGTCTCGCTCTGAGGTTTCCTGCTGATTGCTGTCATCTGTTCCCTTTCGGGGAGCGTGGAGACCGACAAGCTGGAATGAGAAATGCACTTTTTCAAGAAGGGGGCTGCGTTTCTGTGCATCCAAGTCAGAATCACACATTTAGCAACAGGCAAGTAACAGAAGATGAGTGAAAGAGAAATTATTCTGTCCAGTTAGACCAAGTCATGAGAACACTTGCTGAATGCCAGACAAAAGGCCACAGGATCTGAGTTCCATTCTGTGCTTAAGGAAAGCAGCACAATATGAAATACTAATAAGCAGCCTATGTTGCTGAAGCATCTTGACTCTTATAAATGATATGCTTGGCCAGCTAATGTGGTAGAGTTAATCTCTGGGGTAAAATGTCTCATTCTCCTAATGCAATATAACAGATGACAACCCAGATTCTAAATTTTAAAATAAAGGATGTGGCATTGGCGTCTGGGCTATTGGAATGGTGCCTCCCTAATAAGGTACATGTTTTGTAGACGTTTTCCTTTTTCTATACGACTCAAATAGAAATTTTATGTCATTGATGCTATTTACTTTTTACTGAGTGCTGATTATATAGCTCATTGATAATATGCTATCAACTGCACAGAATCAAATTTTCTCTCCCAATACCCAACGCTCTCACCCTCTAAAAATTCCCTAGCAGATTAATAGACCACTGTCCTTTCCATTTTAAAAGTACACTCTTGATACTAATTTCTCACATGTGTATGTGCCTGAAAAGGGCAATTCATGGTCAAGTGAATAAAAGGTTTTGATCACATACTGCACATATGATGATGTTAACTTTGTCATGTCAGTATCTTTTGTGGGTTTATTAGTTTTGGGGTTCTTCTCTTGCTTTTGGAAGAGGACAGAGATAGTATCAGTCTATCTAAATTTTGGTAAATTTGCAATGGACACCACAGGGGAGAACAGCTTCTTGAAAATAATTTAGGGGATGGGCACAAAAAGTAAAGCTGATCAACAGTAATTCATCTAACTTTTGGGGAATAAGAAAAAGTCTTGTTCCCTCAGTACAACTGATAGTAAAGACAATATCAGTAGGTAAACTTACATAGCTAAGCTTTACAGGGAGCATTCACGTGTCTAAATTAAAATTTTAAGAATACCCTGCATTTCAGAGGAATGGAATTAAGACTGAAAAAAAAAAAGACAAACAGCAAAAAATTTTATTTTAGAAGTAGCCATCTATTCTTAATATAATTGCTTCTTTGGAAAACAAGCTACTTTCTGACAACAAAGTCACTTCCATTCATTGGAGAAAAATGCAAAGGTACAGAAAAGTATGAAGACGAAAAAAATAACTGAAACGGTTCCTTTCTAATCAGAGTCAATGACTTGTGATCTGAAAGTCAGCTATTCTACTCCTACTAAGGTTTATCTCAGAGAAAATGAGCCTTGGTGGGGACGGATAATTGGCCTCAGCAGCTTTGCTAACCAAAGGCTCTCTATAGGAAAGAGCACTTGCTGGTGCTACAGAAAAGAGACACCTTCCAACTGCAGCCCTGTAAGCTTCAGGAGTAACACACAAAACAGAAAAGGGAACATACACAGGCCACAAGCCCAGAGAAAGGAGAGAGGAACCAAAGCGCTCTTCCACCCCAATGACGCCCCTTGTTCTGTTAGTGGCTCTTCCTCAGTTAAAAAACCAAAACTGAAAAATGTGCACATGAAACCCTTCAAGGTGATTAGTGACCCCCCACTGCACGACCAACAGGCCACCTGACCTGCATAATGAGGAGGCAGTAACAGAAATCCAACTTTAAGTCATTAGTCTGGTCACCCCATCCCTGGGGCTTTAACTACCCGAACAGTCGAACCTGTCCTTTGACCTGTGAACGCTAACAGAATCAAGATGTCTCAACAAGTTCAGCTGTGGCAACTCAGCTTCAAGAAATGGTAAGACCACCTCCTCTGTCCCCTCTCTCTTCTAGCAGATGTCAGAAGCAAAAGGCAAAAATCCACACAAGTGAGGCTCAAAATCCTCTGGCGATTCCTGAACCTTTGAGGATGACCCATGAGCCCTCTCTCACTAGTGAATGAGAGAAATAACCAATAATGACAGTGACTAGTAATTTAAGAGTCCCAGATAAGCCTGTGGGTATAACATAAATGCAAGACAGAAACGGAGTAAGAGTGAAGGCACATTAGAAGGGTTTATTTTTGCCTCTTCCAACTGGGTATTTCAAATGGCCTGATTACATCATCATGTTTCATAAATTCCGTAATCCAGAAAACTCCTGGAGAGCGAGCAGATGAACCAACGACGAGATTGCTGGCTCTGGATGGATCACTGTCAAAGATGTGCAGGCAGAGCCTAATCTATTCCAATGCTAAGATAAATCTGAAGTTCTGGTTCTCTCACAAAGGCCCCCTTTACTCAAATTTAACCAATTAACTATCCAGAGTGAAATCCCTTGCTCTTCATGTCACTTGGCTAGCAGGTCCCTCCAGCCTCCGTTGATGGAGGTCTCGGGGAGCACGGGGGAGACACCACCTGCAACAGCGCAGTGAGTCTGGCTGTCGGTGGGCCCGTGAGGGCGAGCCTGGCTGGAGTGCCTGATCTTCCAAACTCTGGTTCCCGAGCGTCTTTTGCCCTCTCCAGCCGCCTTTACTAAGATACCAAGAACTACCTTTAATGTAAATGTCAACACCAAGTCACGTTTTCCAGCCATCATAACGAATTTTTCACTCAATGTTAACTGAATCATCACACTCTGAGGCCTACAGACTGCCAACACTGAAACAATCTGACTTCCTCTTTGTTCCCCAGAACAAGTGTGGTTGGATCCTCCTTTTGAATCATTTTTAATGAGCCCACTGCTGTGTACCTGGCATGCTCACTACTGTGGTCCCACCTGCCTTTTATCACCAGCCTGCGAGATTCTTAAAATGCCTGCTTTGACTTCACTCCCTTCTCACTGTCCCACCTCATCAGGTTTTTTAACTCCACATCAAACACCTGGGCCTAATACTGGACCAGTGAAGATTTTCAACCCACTTTTTCATGAGTGTTCTCCAAGGACCGTGTGTTTCCACGTGGGGTCATGCTCCACCTGACAGGCCTGGGCTGTCTCCTGGGCTGCTGATTTCTCTCTGTCCTGCACACCCCTCCAGGGCATTCACGGTCCATGTGAGTCCATGTACAGGGTCTTTAAAGTTTCCTTTCAATGTTTCTACGCGTTTATTGGTCTCTGCATTTATTCAGCTTGCTAATCTTTTGTACTTCTTTCTTTTTTTTAAGATTAAGTGTCCTTTTAGGGCCTCCCTGGTGGTTCAGTGGGTAAAGCGTCTGCCTGCAATGTGGGAGACCCAGGTTCGATCCCCAGGTCGGGAAGATCCCCTGGAGAAGGGAATGGCAACCCACTCTAGTACTCTTATCTGGAAAATTCCATGGACGGGGGAGCCCGGTGGGCTACAGTCCATGGAATTGCAAAGAATTGCACACAACTGAGCAACTTCACTTCTTTTAACTGTGAGATTTCAGTACAATGAATGAGATGAAACAAAAATGTAAGTGCCAATAAATCATATGGGCTGTTAAGTACTGAAGTAGGTAACACCCCAGACAGAGAAAACTGCCTTGGGCTGAAGAAATGGGAATTGAGTGGGCCTATTTTGGCAGAGATAATAATAAAGACAGAGAAAGTGACATCGATAGAAGCAGACTGGATGAGTGGGTTTCCACGAGGAAAGACAGACTGACTAGGATGCTGAAAAGGGAGCTTTGAACTGGAGCACAGATGGTCTGGGATGGCAGGAAGGAGTAAACACAGGCTGTGAAATTCTTGAGGATTCTAACCAGAACCCGGCAGACAGAGGGTACTCAAAATGCTGAAGAAGAAATGGTCTGATTTTGAATATAATACAGAAGCATCAAGAGTTCCAGACAAGTACAGTAAGGTCTAGAGAGACAGACTCAGAGGCAAGGAGAGAGGAGATGCTTCTGGAAGCAGAAGGGTCAGAAGGCTGTTGCTAGAGAAGCACCAACTCTCACATTACAGATGTGCAGAACTCTCACATTACAAACATGGTTTAAAGGACAAGGAACAGAATACTGGCTGACTCTGGATTCCTGAGCCAACAGGAGGGCTGCGATGAATCACTACACTATTCAAATATGGGACATAGAATCAGTACTGCATTTCTGCTTTGCCGCTGGAAAGAAACTTGCAAACATCACTGAACAGAGACTGTCTTAGGACATTTGGGTCCTGCAGCACATGCCGGGGTCCTGGCTCCTGCGACCTGCTCCTGGCTAGTGGCCAGGCCTCTGCACACACAGCTGTGCTGCCTGTCCCAGGTCACCACCTCCTGAAACAAGGGGAAGAGACTGATCTCTGCTGAGAGACACACTGGTGAGAGAAGGGGGGAGAGACGTTATTCTAGTATAGATGGACTTCAGAATTTCAGAAGTCTCTGAGAAGAATCACAATTAACACAAAGGCAGCAACTGCTGGTAGGTGGAGCTCAGTAAGATCGCCTGGAGGAGGGCTTGGCAACACACTCCAGTGTTCTTGCCTGGAGAATCCCCATGGACAGAGGAGCCTGGCGATCTACAGTCCATGGGGTAGCAAGGAGTTGGACATGACTGAGCGACTAAACACAGCACACAGAGCTCAGTAAAGGAGGCTAATTGACCAATATTCTGTGCAGGAAAGCTGAATTCAGTTTTTCTTCTCAATTGTTTTTTTTTTCTGAAAAATAAACATTTTGATATATCCAACCGATCACACATTGTGACAATTTTGGAAAACTCGACTTTTACTGTGATACTGATACTTCGGTTATAGAGCTTTCTGCCTGCTTCTGAAAAGGGCAAAAACTTGATGACTGTATCTCCAATTTGTGTGTGTGTGTAGGGGGCACAAAACCCAGAAACCTGTACCTTTACCATTTGTTTAAATATAAAAACTGTAATCTAATGCACAAAGAGGTAGAAAGCAGATCAGTAAGCACCTGGGACTGCAGGTCAGAGCTGCCGAATACCTGGAAAGGGACACGAGGACCTTTGGAAGTGGAGTCCAGCTCGACTATGGTGGCAACTACACAGTGTACATGTCAAAACTCGCCACACTGTACACAGGGGCACCATAAATACGGCATAAACTACATTCCACGATTAAGCCGTCCTGCTCCAAAATAAATGTCCTTGATTCCAGCTCTCCTGAGACCACTGAAAGTTTAGTATTACCAGTATCTAAAGATGATCCTTTTTATCCTGTATTTCCTTAAAATATAGCAAACATTATCCAGTTGCTTCCTTCATAAAATATACCTGTACTTAAACTTCAAGTGAAAGATAAGTTCTTCAAAGAATTCATTTTAGGAAGTTATTAATACATAAAAACATTTATTCAATAATGCTGCCAAATTTTTCTTTAAAACTGGCTGCAAAGTCTATTACATTATTCAAGTATTTGGAATTATGGCAAATGTTCTTTTTATTAAAATGAATTTAAGTTCTGACATCAAACCTGGGCACTGAAGTTAGACAATAAATCAAGATGGTATGTTTTTAGGACCACAGTGAGGTCTAAGAATATGTTTATTTTCAGAGGCACCTTGTAAACTGGCTCTGGAAGCAACTCTCGAGAAAAGAATTACAAATATATTTTTAGCAACGACGGCACCAAGGGAATAAGTGTGAAACTGTCCAGACGACTGTTCTGCGGCTCAGCTGGATCCTCTGTTCCAACATTCTTTTTTTTTTTTTTTAAGCTTCTTTATTTATTTTTGGCCGTGCTGGGTCTTCATTCCTGCACGTGGGCTTTTCTCTAGCTGCAGACAGCGGGGACTGCCCTCTCGTTTCAGTGTGCGGGCTCCTCTTGCTGTGGAGCATGGGCTCCAGGGAACATGGGCTTCAGCAGCTGCGGCTCCCGGGCTCTACAGCACAGGCTCAGTAACTGTGCAGCATGGGCTTAGGAGAACCAAAGATCCCTGACCAGGGATCAAACTCACGTCCCCTACATTGGCAGGTGGATTCTTAACAGCCAGACCACCAGGAAAGCTCCCAACATTCTTTAAAAAAACAAAAAAATTCTCACCACTTCTTCACTACAGATCAGGATAAATCAATCTCCTCTAAACAATACTGTACCTAGAGATTCCCTTCTCTGGGTAGGACATCCAGATTCTTGTTTCTGATATTCTAAGTTTCCTTACTTTTGAATTTTACTTAAAGGAGCTTGTTCCTCGTGTGTAGTTCAGCATGTCCGCACCCCACCCCCCAACCCCGCCCATGGCTGCTGGGGTGTCATGCTGCTGTGAGCCACCGTGGATGGTGTGGATGAAGATAAAACTGTAGGAACAGCAGGGCAATGAGAGGATGATTCTGAACCCCTAACAACTTTACAGAATTACTATCCCAGTCTGGACTCTCACATGGAAATGAGACAAAATTCTGTATGTAGTTTACTCCATTAATTCTGTTGAAGGAGATGAGCATATGTCCTAACTACTTTAATTAAATGTTTCAAATCCACTTTGCGTTTTGTATATACGAGGGATAATCTATGAAAACCTGCAAATAGTACAACAGACAATATAACTGGAATCTAAAAATTAGAAAAGAAATTAACAGACAAGAATTAGCCTCAGAATACAGCCCTAAAAAGAAAAAAAAGGCTAGAGGAGAAGGGAATACCTTGTTAAGATAAAACATCTGCTCATTTAATAGGTCTTTTTGCTTACTGATTAGGATGCAACCCCATGGACTATATATAGCCCACCAGGCTTCTCTGTCCATGGGATTCTCCAAGCAAGAATACTGGAGTGGGTTCTCCAAAGGGAGCTTTCCAACCCAGAGATTGAACCCTTGTCTCCGGCAGTGCAGGTGGATTCTTTACTGTCTGAGCCACCAGGGTAGCCCCTTTTGATTCATTAAGCTGGGAATTTATGGTGAAACATGACACCATGAAGGAAGATAGTACATTCAGGTGAGAGTCTCAGGCTTGGTTCTCGACAGATTTTGCTTGTTAGTGAGCTTTCTCTCCGGTTCAGTGTAGACATGATTCCTGAACTCTACCTAATGTTCGCCTGTTTCCAGAGAGAACGCATAAAAATGAAGAGTGTGTTTTACCTGATCTAAAATGAACTGTTGTTCATACTACAACTATGGATGCTCATCTTAAAAGAAAAACAAGCCTCCACTGACTGACTTTCCTCTAAAGCTGCTGTGCCTTCCTTCTCCCCATCCTGGTCACGATTTTTCAGACTTCAATACTGTACCGGAGTCCTGATTTCAAGAGGGCAGAACTAAGACCTGTCAGCCCCCCACTCCTCCTCTGGAAAACCGTCCCAGAACAGCAGGACAACAAAATGCAGAGACAAACCCTCCCTTTGATGATACAAGGTTTACGACACACACAAGTACAGCATATACAGAGAAGACAGACATGCAAATTCTCAGCACCTGAAAGTCAACCCAAAGCGCCTGCTGAGAAGGAAGCGGATTTACCTGTAGAACCCAAAAGACCTCAAAGATGCTCAAGTCCACAGCTGTGGAAAGGTGTATGAGCCAAAGAAGTATACTGGGCTTGCTTTACAAACAGCGGTTCTCAAGCATAACAGAAATGACTATGGACGGAAGGCTGTTCTCTGCTCCTGACCCGCGGGATCTGAATCTCAGGGGATGGCTTTCTATACTTTCGAGAATCTTTCAAGAAGGTACTTGAGACACACTACTTTACAGAAAGAACTGGCTTAAAAGACCAACAGTAGACCCACACTCTTGCCAAGACTGAGTTTTTAATATGTGTATTTGCTTTTCCAAATTCACTAAGTCCATCAAAACCTTCCAATTCCATTGTAAAAAAATCAACTATTTTAAAGTCTAAAATTCTGACAACACTGCAGATCCTCATAAAATGGACCATCGCTGGACTTGAAAATATCATGGACTCCTGTGGCGTGGCTCCGGCCAACAGACGGTGTGGAAGGCAAGCATCTTATAATGTATTTACAGGCAAATTTCCTCCTTGCCATTTCCATGGCAAGGGCCATCACAAGACAGGTGAACTTGAGGATCTTCTGCTTGCTAAATCTCTGCCTTTAAAAATAGCTGGCAAGCCCAGGGATTTTTTGTTGGGGATTTACTCAAATCCTACCTAAATCCCTAGTGAATTATGTCTTAAAGCCAATGATTTGTGTTGGAAATCTGGGGTTGGGGGGTAAAAACAGCTTAGCATGAGCCTCAAGAGATGAAGTTAAGTAGTGGGCTCACAGTAACATCTGGGGATGATGTGTACAAAAAGATTTATATGGCCTTTTCTTTCATTTTGTCTTTATTATTTCATAATAGTATGTCCTTTAGGCCTGCCTCATGTTTGATGGTATAATGCGAACAGAACATTCCAGAACACGAACCTCCCTTATAAAGATCCAGTCCCTTCAAAATAATGGTCTGCTGGTTATCGTCACATTCTTACTTTCAGCTGGATCATTTACTGTGTCTTCTTTTCTTAGGAAGTTTCTGCTTCCAAAGGAAAATAAAGTCCTCTTACACTGTGCCTCAGAACTCAAACACCAGAACCCTTCCGTTTATTTAGATGTCTGTTTTAAGAATCACTGAATGCTTTAAGCAATTAATCCCTGCACTTTGTCACTGTCCCCCTGTTTACTTAACCTTTTCCAGTTGGAGATGGATAACATGTCCATGCCAGCTGTCCACACGGTGCTACCGTGGGGCTGCCTGCCTTGCCTTTAGCTCACACGGCACTCCAATCTATCTGCTGGGACACTGGCTAGAAGAATGCCGGTGTACATGACACTCACTCTCCATCTCAGGCACAATGGAGAGCTAAGTGTGCCTCGATTTCATAAAGCATCAGACTATACACAGAACATCTCATGTCTGGATTTGTGGTACACTGTCTGAAAAAAAAAAAAAAAAGAGTAGGAAGAGTTCCAAAGAGTAAACATCCCAGATAGTCTTCAAGCTGCCTATGAAGCCTTGAGAGCTCTAGGGACACATCTGCGTGACTGCTGGGGTGTGGGGGCGGGGGACAGTGCTGGAGATGCTGGGGTTCTAGGGATGCTGAAGATCACCAAGGCGTTTGTTTGTTGACCAAAACAGATGAAGACAAATTCTGCAATTTGTTCCCTTCCTGTATTAATGATTCAACAATTCCATCACTCATCTGCTATCAATTGGTTGGTGAAAATCATAAGACCAACTCCTCTTCTACATGGGTTTGGAATGAAACATCTGGTGGGGAAATTCCATAGGAGAAGAGAAGGCAAGTGGCTTGCCTGCATTTCACAGATGAGTCGTTACTCCCATCAGCTAGAATCCCCTCTTCTCTGCATTCTCCCTCACGTTCCAGCTGCTTGTGAAGTGCCAGACGCAAATGAGGAAGTGGCTCCCTACACCCACCCTTCTGCTTTACACATACGTAAGGTGTATGTGGCATCGGAAAAGACTCTGATGCTGGGAGGGATTGGGGGCAGGAGGAAAAGGGGATGACAGAGGATGAGATGGCTGGATGGCATCACTGACTCGATGGATGTCAGTTTGAGTGAATTCCAGGAGTTGGTGATGGACAGGGAGGCCTGGCGTGCTGCGATTCATGGGGTCGCAAAGAGTCGGACACAACCGAGTGACTGAACTGAACTGAACTGATGTGGTGATGGAAGGCACTGAAGGAGGGGGAGACGTAGAATCTTCTGATCACTTTTTTAAAAATTTTGACATTTTCCTGCATTAGCAATGGTACTGTTTTTAATGTTGGAAATACATTTGAAACTAATAAAGCAATAGCTATCACTGTACTTCTCAAAGACACAGGAAAAGGGCAACTGGAAATATTCTTCCAAAAGAAGTTTTAGACTTTACTGTAAAGTGTAAGTGAAGTCTCTCAGTCATGTCCTGACTCTTTGTGGCCCTGTGGACTGTAGCCTACCAGGCTCCTCCGTCCATAGGATGTTCCAGGCGAGAGTACTGGAGTGGGGTGCCATTGCCTTCTCCAGGGGATCTTCCCGACCCAGGGATCGAACCCAAGTCTCCCGCATTGTAGTCAGACGCTTTACCATCTGAGCCACCATGGGAGCCCCCATGGAAACTAAAAAAGTTTTTAAACTTTGCTTATTTTAACAAAAGAAGTAAAGATTTTATTTTCTTAAAAAATTTTTTTTTGATGTGGACAATTTTTAGAGTCTTTATTGAATTTGTTACAATATTGCTTCCGGGTGCCTTTTTTTTTTTTTTTTAATGTTTTTACTTTTTTGGCTTTGAGTCATGTGGGATCTTAGCCCCCTGACCAGGGATCAAACCCATACCCCCTGCTTTGGAAGGCAAAGTCTTAACTACCAGATCTCCAGGGAAGTACCTAGAGTAGTAAAGATGCTAAAACTATAGAAGATGGTAGCAATGAGTGCTCATATTCTGACATGGCCCCTGGATCTCTTTCTCTTTTATTGAGTATTACCCATACAAATCCCAAGTGCAATTCTAACAGAACCTCTTTATCAGAGTTGGGGAATTAAATGAAGCTCATAAAGCTAGGTAGGACTTAAAGCTTACAGCAACACTGGCAATCACAAACTTAGATGCAAAGGAGGATGACTGATCATGGCTTAGCAGTCCAATGAAAAGTTTTCCAAGCAAAAATTTCTTGAAAAGCCTATGAGCAAATATTCAAGTCAGTTCTACTTTATAGAAGACAAAATATGAATAACAACTACATTTCAGAGCTGTTTTTTAGGTTTGTAAGCAACGAATCAAAGACGGCTGATCGACAGACTGAAACAGCACACGAAAAGCCCAGGGACACATTCCAAGAAGGACGCTGAACTTCACCAGGTCTGGAATGAACACCCCCGTCCAACAGGAAGAGATCTTCTGGACATGACATGAGCTGAGGCCGGCTCTGCCTCATTTCACTTTATGGATTTACGGCCCCTCCCCAGTTAAAGACTCACCCCAGGAACCACGTGTGGCTCATGTGTTTGTCATTCCTACTATGGCATGGCATGAATAAATCATGGGCCTGGGTCTGTGAAGCCAGCCTGTGATTCATGGAGCCGAAGCACGAGCCCCCAGGACTGTGTGCTTTATGACAGTAAACCCTGGAACAAGACACAATTTCCTGACTCAAAAAGCAGCCTTTAAATCAGGACACCTGGACAGCCCTGGAATCACTTAAAAAATGCACTAGGTCTCAACTCATCTTGGTTCCTCAGGGCTGGCCTGCACTTGCCCCAGGCCAGCTCCTTTTACCACTATTCAAAATCGATCCTTTCTGAGTGAATCACTGTGGTGAGAGAACTACAGAATAAACCAAAATGTCTCTCGACCTCCGATCTCCTTTGTCCTGTTTTCTCCTGACTTAATTATCCATTCAAAAAAACAGTATTCCCCAAGTCAAACGTGGCTTCCCAGGTGACGCAGTGGTAAAAATCCACCTGTCAATACGGGAGATACACGAGACAGGGGTTTGATCCCTGGGTCAGGAAGATCCTCTGGAGGGGTCAGCAACCCACCCCAGAATTCCTGCCTGGAAAATCCCACGGACACAGGAGCCTGGTGGGGTACAGTCCATGGGGTTGCAAAGAGCTGAGCACAACAGCACACACGCACTTCGAGTCAAATTTCTCTCAAGCCTTCTCTCAGCTTTTAAAACTCAAACCGCAAAGGCCACTGTTTGCTGCTTAAGATAAAAAAAGCAAGGGACTGTGAGCCTGGCTTCCATCTAGGTAAGGCAATGAGCTGGAGTGACGTTGGGGATGAACCTGCCAAGGCGTCACTTGCTTGGAGACCTGCTCTGCCAGCAGCGTGACCCATGCAGACAGTACAGACACTTCAAACCGAGAGTGGGCACAGAACCAGCCTCTTGTCTAGGAAACAGGAGATAATAACCAGTTGGAACGGTTATGTGTTGGTGGAAAGGGGCTTTTGACATTAAGCTCTAAGAATAATCACCAAGCTAGCTTTGTTGTTCTGAACTCTTTGCAAACAACGCTTAAAGCCACTAAGGCAACGACTCTTCTCAACAATCATGTGGGGCAGCCACTGTGGCCAGAGCTCGCTGAAGCCACAAGCATGCCTCAGAGGACTGCAGCCCAGGGCACACTTGAGCGGCACCTTCATGAGAGGACCTGGACCAGAAGCTCATGATCGAGAGGTTCCCGAAGACGTGACCATCAGAAACAGAGATGATAACTATTTTAAGCCACTACATTTGGGATAATTTGTTGACGAATACAGAGGATAAAGGCCAAATTCCATAGGATGGTACAGAATGCCCTTCATGAGCCTGAACACTGCCTGTCTTCCTCCCATGATCCATTATAATTTACGCGCCAACATTACTGAAGCACTTGTAATTCTCCATGTCTTGTCAGCAGCTTTTCATAACCCTTTCCTGATATCATAGCTGCCAAGAAGTCACCCTGATCATCAACTCCCATCTCCCAAGGGTCTCATATAACTTGAGCACGGCTGCAACTCTGTGCTACCTTCACCCCCGGCAACACCCAGGGCCAGCTGCACAGCCCAACTGGAGCTGGAGTCGGCATGTGAACCAAGCACACAGAAGCTTTGTGTACGTGCTCCAGTTTTGAACTTGATCATTCTTCTATGTATTTGTTTATATCTCTCTCCTTAGCACCTAAAATAGGTATTCAGTAAACACTTGAATGAACAGACTTGTGTTAAAATTTCAATATAACCATAGTACACAAACACTTAAAATATACAGCTGTAAAGAACAAGAACTGTGTAGAACTAGCAATGTTAGCAATTAAAAACTTTCATCTCCTATTTTAAATTCTAACTCCAGACACAAACTTTTCATCCACAGAAAAAAGAACAGATTGTAGAGATGCAGTCAGTGTATACTAGGCAATTCACTTCCCAAACAGAAAAGGATTTTGTGGTCAATGGAAAACAATATGTAAACTTTAGGTCTCTTTTCACGTTGTGAAGCACATGTGTTTTGCTGTGCTCAGTCATGTCCGACTCTGTGTGACCCCACGGACTGTAGCCCACCAGGTTCCTCTATGGGATTCTCCAGGCAGGAATACTGGAGTGGGTTGCCACGCTCTCGTCCAGGGGATCTTCCCAACCCAGGGATTATACCGCACATTGCAGGCGGATTCTTTACCATCTGAGGCACTAGGGAAGCCCTGTGAAGCACATGGAAAGTGGTAACATTTGCAGAGAAAACTGTGGCGAAGGCTGAGGCTGCTTGTGGCCCAGCACTGAAGCCTGTCTGGGATACGGCAGCGAGCTGGGGCTACATGGTGAATGTACTCAGTCTTCTCTGAGATCACTTTTGTAATTAAACATGGCAAATCTGCCTAAAAGTGGCAGATTTCAGAATCTCCCTCCAACCCCTGCCAATACCTGGAAGAAATAAGCAAAACACTGCAAAAGCCTGCAGAACATTCACCTGTGGGAACCAAGCAACACTAAGGTCACACCTTGGAGGAAAAAAGATTGAAAGGGTACATTAACAGTTTAAGAGAAGAAAGTCAGGAGGAACACATCTCTAGAAACCTCGGTAGAGGCGAGAGAAACTACCAGGATATGCTATTTTCTAGGGAACACTAACGTGAGTGTGTGCTCAGCTGTGTCGACTCTTAACGACCCCATGGACTGCAGCCCACTGGGCACCTCTGTCCATGGGACTTCCCAGACAAGAATACCGGGGAGGGTTGCCATGGCATCCTCCAGGGCATCTTTTTGACCCAGGGATCAAACCCATCTTTTCTGAGTCTTAGCAGGAGGATTCTTTACCACTGGGCAGCCTGGGACACACAGGGAACACTAAAGTATTTAGCAAATGATCTAAACCCTACTTGCTTTTACCAGGATGAACGTACGCCATTTATCAAAATTCCAGAAGAAAAAAAACAAGCCCAGGTCTTCTGACAGACTCTGCACTGCCCCGGTCGAGGCACTGTCCCCTCTCCACACACCCTAAGACCCAGAAGAGCAGCAGTCATCCACTCCATATCAGGAGCATCAGACCTGGGAATTTCATAATTATCTAGATCTTCAAGTACAATGGCAGGATAAATATTATCAAGTGTGTAAAAACAAAAAAAAAATGAAAAAGAAAAATTCAATATCTATAAGTCTTAGCTGAAAAAGCCAATTAAAGATAAACATTTAATAAACAAAACAAGACAAAAAAATCAAAGAATGCAGGAAAGTAAAGAGAAAATTCAGGAAAGGGCAGGTGTTAAAGCACAGAATTTAGATGCAAAACCAACACTGAGTATAGCTGGAAATTATAGCCATAAATGAAATATAAATATTATAAACCTTCGTGAAGCTGAAATTAAAATATAACTTTAAAAACTGGTGAGAAATGGTAACTTCCTCATTTCTGAGAGCATGATTGCATGGTGCTGAAAAACATGAGTAAATCTCTTAGTTTTTTCTTATCCTTGGGAAGATGTCTCAGGAATTCTTCTGGAAAGAAACGGTTGAAACTCCATTTGTTCATTCTATCACAAGTAAGATTAAACTCAATTTTTATCCAAAATGGCATGTTCCTATGAACCCATTAATTTCTCCCCTCTTTTTCTGTCTGTATATATGTTTAGGATGGACTAGTTTGAAATCTCTCTGCTGTTAAGGAACTCTCAAGAGTCTTCTCCAATCCAGCACTCCAATTCGAAGCATCAATTCTTTGGTGCTCAGCCTTCTTTATGGTCCAAGTCTCACATCCATACATGACTAATGGAAAACCATTTTAGCTTTGACTAGATGGATCTTTGTCGACAAAGTGATGTCTCTGCTTTTTAATATGTTGTCTAGGTTTGTCACAGCTTTCCTGAAATTAACCCTGAATATTTACTGGAAAGACTGATGCTGAAGCTCCAATATGTAGGTCACCTGATGTGAAGAGCTGATTCACTGGAAAAGACCCTGATGCTGGGAAAGATTGAGGGCAAAAGGAGAAGAGAGAAGCAGAGGATGAGATGGTTGGATGGCATCACCGACTCAAAGCACATAAGTTTGAGCAAACTCCAGGAGATAGTGAGAAGGACAGGGAAGTCTGGTGTGCTGCAGTCCATGGGGCTGCACAGTCAGACATGACTTAGTGACTGACAATAATATATCTTTAGAAATATGATAGGAATCAATATCTCCTACAGATGATTACTTCCCAAACAGCTGAGTTTCAGTCTATTTTTTACTTTCTTACTTCTGTTTTTGCTATTGCAAAAAATGTTTTAGAATAAAAGGATTATAATAAATACGTAATTAAAAATCTGACATAAGACACAGTATGACAAGAAAAAGCAAGTGTTTGGACTCCAACTCTGCTATATACTTGCTCTGTGGTCTGAGACATAACTTCTCGAACCTCATTTTTCTTATCTATGAAATGGTAACACAAATGTCTAAACTTCCCAGAGTAGTTAAGATTTTGACAGTTTAAAATACAGCACCTCTATTACAGCTGTGAAATTGGCATGTGGAAGGCACTTAACAAGTGTTAGTTTTCCTAGAAAGCTCAGGCTGTGATAACAGAAGTAGAAAGGAGAAACCCACTTATACTCTTGGTCTTATATTTCTCTCCAATTATACTTTTTAACCTTCAGTCAAGAGCCAAATGGATATGAGTTTTATCTCCGAAGATTAGTGTGGCTGAGGGCTGTTAGTTTTATTACAACATGATGATGAAAATGTACTAGAACGAGTTTTCAATATAAACAACATAAACCTCCATGTGGTTCCAGTCTTTCCTTTCCTCCCTCTTGAGAAATCTGTATCGTCTTGACTCAATGCAAAGAGAATATCACAGTTAAAGTGTATTAAAAATATCTTTTCCTCCACAGAGAGTTTGACAGGATCTACTGAATTCTGAGAGTAAAGGTCATGATTAGCAAAGAGAAACAACCACCACAAAACTGATCACGTTATCTAAAAAAAAATGGTCCGTCCCCAAACTGGACAATCTCCCCACCTTGAGGTCCATAAAACAACTGTAACATGTCAGAGGTTTTATTTATATGCAAAGATGAAAATATTTGAACCTACGAAATCTGTAATTTAGAAGCGAAGTCTCAGTTCATTTCAGCACGTAGCCTGGAAGCGCTAGGAGACGGAGGCGCATGGACAGAACCAGAGCTGTGCGGAAGGTAAGGAGAGAGGCTGAGACCCGAGTCAGGCGGGTGGGAGTAGACAAGATTCCTGACACCCGTCTGCAGAGGGGAGAGGGGCGGTTAAGGGCCTGAGAGATGAGTCAGTATAAATAATGTAACTTCCTTTAAAAAATGACTCAATACCAAGTCAGTGGTACTGAGATGGATGAACTGTTGCGGTTCATGGGGTCACAAAGAGTCGGACATGACTGAACGACTGAACTGAACTGAATCTGCCTTTCTACAGGATTCAAATCCATCGTTTATGGCTTGGGATACTCGCCTGGTGCAAAGATTATCTCAAAATACATCTTGTGGGTGAGGGGCCTGGTGCCATTCTCTGACTTCTGAGACATTCCTTTCTTTCATTAACAGACTGCTAGTAACTTCTCCCTGGAGAAGGAAACGGCACCCCACTCCAGTCTCCTTGCCTGGAGAATCCCATGGACGGAGGAGCCTGGTAGGCTACAGTCCACGGGGTCACAAAGAGTCAGACACAACTGAGCGATTTTTTACTTTTACTTTACTAGAGTCTGCCATACAGAGTGAAGTAAGTCAGAAAGAAAAACAAAGAGGACGAGATGGTTGGATGGCATCATCGACTCAACGGACATGAGTTTGAGCGAGCTCCAGGAGATGGTGAAGGAGAAGAGAGCCTGGCGTGCTGCAGTCCATGGGGTCGTAAAGAGTCGGACACGACCGAGCAATAGCCAACAATGCCTGTATACAGAGTCTAGAAAAATGGTACTGATGAGCCTATGTGCAGGGCAGGAACAGAGGTGCAGATGTAGAGACTGGACTTGTGCACCCAGGGGGGAAGGCTGGGATGCACTGAGAGAGCAGCGCTGACACACGCTCATTAAGTGAAAGTCACTCAGCCGTGTCCGACTCTGCGACCCCACGGACTGTAGCCTGCCAGGCTCCTCCGTTCAATGGAATTCTTCAGGCTAGAATACTGCAGTAGGTGGCCGTTCCCTTCTCCAGGGGATATTCCCATATATATACTGCCACATGTGAAATACATAGCTAGTGTGACGCTGCTGTATAGCATAGGGAACTCAGCTCCATGTTCTGTGATGACCTAGAGGGGTGAGAAGGACGGGGAAAGGGAGGGAGGCTTGAGAGGGAGGGGACATATGTATACTTACGGCTGATTCACACCGCTGTACGGCAGAAACTAACACAACACTGTAAAGCAATTATTCTCCAATTTAAAAAACTGGAGAATAATTAGCTAAACTCCATAGTTAATGGAGTTTAACTCCATAGCTAAACTATGGAGTTTAGCTAAACTCCAAAGTTAAACAACAACCTGCTTTAAGGAAGACTAGATATGTAGTTTCTATGGTAGACCCAGTTTTCCTGAAGAAACCTTTTACATTACAAGCAGTATGATGACTGGGTGGGATATTTTCACGTCAAAATAATGAAAAGCAGGTATTTACCAAACTGTAAAATACCAAGATTCATACCAAAACTGCTGTGATCTGAAGGTGCTGTGAAATACTTTAAAATCAGTGATACAGCTTAAGGGGGAAAACGAAGTGCAACAAATGGTTCTCTCCTTGGGGTGATGGACCAGGCTGTGATGGGAGAGAACCGTCCTCTGCTTTGGATGGTGGTCTGCACCGGGCCCTGTGGGTCTCCTGGCACCGACATGAGAAAACCCGCAATGGTGGTAATATCTGCTCGAGCCAGGAGCTCCCACGCTTGTCTGTACAAATGGGATGTTTCTGGATAAACACTTCAAAGCTGCTGAGGGCCAGGACTGGCTAGTTCAGGGGCTGTCAGGAGTTGTGGACAGCATAAGTGACAGGCTAAAAAGGCAGATTACCTAGAAATTTATTTCATTAAAGTTCGAGTGTGCTTGATTCTTAAATGTAGACCGTACTCCTGTCTGCATTCATCCAATGGATTCCTTACTGGTCTTCTGCTCTGGTCTCTCCCCCTCCCAGCCCATCCCAGATAGAACCAGCACTGCCTTCCTGAGATGTGGATCCGCTCATGCCACATCCCTGTTCCCTATGGCTGCAGAATCAAATTCTCAATGCGTGGCACAGCTCACATGACCCTTTTAGCACTGTCCTTCAGAATTTGCCTCTAAAACCTCAGATATGCAGATGACACCACCCTTATGGCAGAAAGTGACAGGAAGTGAAGAGACTCTTGGATGACAGTGAAAGAGGAGAGCAAAAAGCTGTCTTAAAACCCAACATTAAAAAAACTAAGATCATGGCATCCGGTCCCATCACTTTATGGCAAACAGATGAGGAAACAACAGAAACAGTGACAGACTTCATTTTCTTGGGCTCCAAAATCACTGCAGATGGTGACTGCAGCCATGAAATTAAAAGACACTTGCTCCTTGGAAGAAAAGCTAGGGCAAACCTAGACAGCATATTAAAAAGCAGAGATACTACTTTACCGACAAAGGCCCGTCTATTCAAAGCTATGGTTTTTCCTGTAGTCATGTATGGATGTGAGAGTTGGACTATAAAGAAAGTTGAGCACCGAAGAATGGATGGATGCTTTGGAACTGTGGTGTTGGAGAAGAGTCTTGAGAGTCCCTTGGACTGCAAGGAGCTCAAACCAGTCCATCCTGAAGTGATTTATCAGTCCAGAATATTATTGGAAGGACTGATGTTGAAGGTGAAACCCCAATATGGCCCCCTGATGCGAAGAACTGACTCACTGGAAGAGACCCTGATGCTGGGAAAGACTGAGGGCAGAAGGGGACGACAGAGGATGAGATGGTTGGATGGCATCACCAACTCAATGGACATGAGTTTGAGCAAGTTGGTGGAAGTTGGTGATGGACAGGGAGGCCTGGAGTGCTGCAGTCCATGGGGTCTTAAAGAGTCAGACACGACTGAAGGACTGAACTGAACTGAGTCTTTGTTCCAGCAATACTAAAATTTTCACTTCCTGAAATACCCCTTAGCATTCACACCCCTGTGACTTTTCATATTTTATCTTGTCTATCAAGACTGCTTTCAATGCTCTCTTCTCTTATTCTGCTTGAGAGATAGCTAATGGGTCTCTGACACCTGCCTCAACAATCCCAGGTAGACTGGGTCCCTTCCTTGCTTCAAGTTCCCACTGAGGGACTTCCCTTGTGGTTCAGTGGTGAAGACTGTGTGCTCCCACTGCCTGGGGAACAGGTTCAAGCCGTGGTCAGGGAACTAAGATACCACATGTCCGGATGTGGCAAAAAAAAAAAAAAAAAACAGCTTCTCACCTGTTTCTAGAGAAGTCCCATAATTCTTAAGGGACCTATCTAGGTTAAAAACAAACACAAAAAACTGCCACTGAACCCAGCTCTTATCTCATTTGTATCTATTAACACAATATATTGTGATTTCCTGCTTTTCATGCCTTTCATATGTAAATTACCAAAACAGACCAGTAACAGGCACAGACTGTTTACCATTCTGTGAAATACAGGAAGAAACTCTTATAAATATTTTTCCAAAGTTCAAAGTTCTGAATATCCATTCAGTGGTTCAGAAACAAAACTGTCCACAGAATTGCCTTAAGAATGCCAGGCTGATCTTGGAGCCTCAAATCG
Source organism: Capra hircus (assembly GCF_001704415.2). NCBI lineage: Eukaryota > Metazoa > Chordata > Mammalia > Artiodactyla > Bovidae > Capra > Capra hircus. The sequence continues at coordinate 106,889,854 of NC_030812.1, read as the reverse complement.
CTCCTGACACACACTACAACATGAATGACACCTGAGTTCATCACGCTATGTGATAAAAGCAGGTCAAAAAACTTTATGTTATGCAAGTTTTTAACTGTATAAACTATTAACCAACGACCTCCACACACCTATTTCTTCCTGGACACACCTGTGGTGTGGCCACGGCAGCTTGGCGTGCTGGCCTGGACTTGTCTGGGGGCCTGAGCCTTCTCCGGTCACTCTGGGTCTTCCCAGGGCTTTTGTCCAGACTCTCGGCCAGGACCTGGCTGTGTTTTCCACTCGTCAGGTCCTCTAAGAATCAGTCTGGGGTCCTGTGCTGGCGGGGATCCTGCGTGATGGTGACCACCCATTGCACCTAGTCCCAGGTGAGCTGTCTTGCTCCCCTGGTGAGTTCCAGCCCACTTCCCTCAGCAGCACATGGTGGATCTTTGCCCTACATCCTTAACTGTAGTCATGGCTAAAGCAATTTTCCACTGGGCCCTGAGTGCATCTCCCCGCCTCAGCTCTTATAATTTGCTTCCATTGGGAACTGTTAAGCTAGTCTCCAGAATTTCTTTAAGGAGAAACCAAACATATTAGAAGGCTTCCCAGGTGGCTCAGTGGCAAAGAATCCGCCTGCAATGCAGAAGACACAGGTTGGATCCCTGGGTTGGGAAGATTTCTGGAGAAGGAAATGGCAACACACTGCAGTATTCTTGGTGGGAAATCCCATGGACAGAGGAGCCTGGGAGGCTACAGTCCATGAGGTCACAAAGAGTGGGGCACAACTTAGTGACTAAACAACAACAAGCATACTAGGAAACTTGACATCAACAGTTGGGAGTTTTTTGCTTACATCACCTTCGATCATCCCTCCCCTTCAAACGCCACATATTCTCATCATAGAATCTTCTGTTCTTTCTACTTCCTCAAATCTTCCTCATCCTCTGCCTATACCTATCTATCTACTGAAACTCATTCAGTCGTGTCCAACTCTTTGTGACCCCATGGACTGTAACCTGGCAAGCTCCTCCATCCATGGGATTCTCCAGGCAGGAATATGGAGTGGGTAGCTATTCCCTTCTCCAGGGGATCTTCCTGACCCAGGGATTGAACCCTCTGCCTACAAAATAATGCTAGTTCATGATTTCGTGCCTGAATTACTTTAAGGTATCCTCTTTTAGTATCTTAATTGCTCACACATTTCCCCCACTTCCTCAATGAGGTAGGATTTAGGCAAAAGGAAACCAAGGTGTTAGATCTGTTCCTTGTCACTTATCAGTATAAACTGTAAAATGACTCCTGTACTGTGGCCTCCGCATCCTCCACCCTGAAATGAGAAGCTTGAAGGCAGCTCTTGCTAGGGCTGCTGCGAGGGTTCCCGAAATTCACTCAACATAATACACACTTGCACAATGACTTATTATTACTGTACTTATCACATCTTTTTGCATACCAAAATGGATTTCATCTTCAGAGAGCTATCATTAAGCATTTGTGATGTGTGGCTGATTTGTTTTAAGCTTATGTAAAATTATTTTTGCGATATTAAATGAGTCTATATTGAAAAATTGAGGGAAAAATACAACTTATTTTGAAGATTTAAAAAAAAAACAACCTCAAATTTTAAACATTTGTTTATGAAACGAACTCTTAAGGAGTTCTAAGAATGAAAAACACAAGAAACCCTCCCTTCTTCCTTAAGATCAGAGACTGATCTTCGCATTTATACTGCCAGGATGCAAATCAGTTCATAACACTGACTCAAGATGCTGCTGCTGCTGCTGCTAAGTCGCTTCAGTCGTGTCCGACTCTGTGTGACCCCACAGACGGGAGCCCACCAGGCTCCCCCATCCCTGGGATTCTCCAGGGAAGAATACTGGAGTGGGTTGCCATTTCCTTCTCCAGTGCATGAAAGTGAAAAGTGAAAGTGAAGTCGCTCAGTCGTGTCCGACTCTTAGCGACCCCATGGACTGCAGCCCACCAGGCTCCTCTGTCCATGGGATTTTCCAGGCAAAAGTACTGGAGAGGGGTGCCGTTGCCTTCTCCGACTCAAGATGCTAGTAACAGAAAACATGCACAGAGATCACTTCAATCCGTGGCGGAAAGCGGTAGGAAACAAGAGAGGTTCCTGTCACACTCAGAGACAGTGGCGAACAGGCCCTGCTGTGAAAAGTGATAAAATATCAGAAACACGATTATGGGGAAAATAAAAAGATGTGGAAATGTAATTCAGAGGATCCGAGTCTCTAGGATTATGACTGAAAAAGCCGTGTGGGGGCACAGCAGAAAGGAAGTTAGGGATTATTTACTAGTGTCTATTTACTAGTGTCTATTAGTGTCTATCTTAATGAGTGAGCGGATTACATTTATTAATGTTGAAAATATGGAGGAAGAGCGTTTTTGTAAAATAAATGGTGGGCATAATTTTAGACATATTGGGACTGTTTGTGTAGCGTTTAAGAGGTCACTTCCAGTTGGCAGCTAACCTGAGGTCCAAAGCTTGGGAGTGAGACATGGTCTAGAGTGTCTATTTGTACTTGGATGTCATTAGCAGTTACAGATGGTAGCAGAAGTCGTTAAATAGCTAAGCTGCTTGGTGGGGGCGGATGAAGGTGGACGAAGTACACAAAGAGGACAGAGCTGACAATGGACTCTTTGGGAGAAGCAACCACAATGGGGAGAAAAATGAGTCCTTTGAATAAAGGTCAAAGAGACGGCAGGGAAACCAGTAATTAAAAGAACCAAAGATCAGTTTTCCAGCAATGGAAAGAATTTTCAACAAGAACTTATTTAGAGGCTGGCTATCATTAAATGCGTTACACTCACTACAGTAAAAGGCCTCTAAATGTTACTCTAAGTAAAATGCTTCTGTAAATACACATTTATCTTGCTAAAAGACACTTATAAAAAGTTCATTGTTAGAATATAAAGATATGAGAAATGACTCTAAAGGGATGGGTCCCCAAAGACATAAGAAAAGAGTGATTTTCACAGGAACGTTTTACACTTTACTTCTCCAGAGAATCTGGCCCCTAAAACATAAAGGGGCTGTAACTCTGGATTAATGGAGTGATTAGTAAACCGAGCACACAAGGTTTAAAACTAAAGCCAGGCCATTAGATGTGAAATGATTTTAAATGCTGTTGATCTGCAATAATAGGTATAAAAAGTAAAAAAACTACTCCACACCGCAGCATTCAGAGACAACTATACATGAGTTAGTATGCTAGGTGCTATACGCTCGTCACCAACTAAAACATTTTCATTCCTGTAAAATGTAGGTCAACTTGTAATATCATATCCACAGACTTCTGAAATCAGTATTATTTTTAAGCAGTATGGTAAAAGTTTACGTCAAGTTGAGCCTGGAGTAATGTGAGTGATTATGCCACACTCTTCATTTGGGAGAAAAGCATGTTGAAACAGGAAGTTCTACTTTCTGTTGGCAATGTCAAGCCTTTCCAAGACGGAGAAACAATGAAGTTTAAATAACTGAAGAAATTACCCTATGAACTATTCATAAACAGGAAACAACAACAAATACTTAGTTTTTAATCTAAAACATTTGTCCTTCTGAGCAGTTCCTAGTAAAACTAAAGGGACAGCTTTTTCTTTAGGTCTCAAGAATCAGCTTTCAAACATCAAGAATTAGGGCACGGAATCTGTCCCAAGTTCTTCCTGTACGTAATCTTTTTGGATTTGATAAAGAAGGTTTAACCAAGTTTAGTCTGAAAACTGCTAACATGCAGGACCAAAACTGAGTCTGCATCCTTCTGAGAAACACATGAACTTCTTTTCTGCATCAGAGGCCTGATCCTGATGAATACCTTCAGTCTCAGGATTATCCAAGACTGACTAGAGTCCAGCACCTGACAATCAGGGAATTTAGGTGGCATCACAGGACATAATACAGTGAGTTATTCAGTCTAGTTCATCAGGTCAAGGACCATTTGGCCGGACTCTGGATTACCCCTTTTCAATGAATGGGCTTTGAGAAAAATGCCTTGCTTCTAACTTTATTCCACTTTGCAATAGGCTGTAAATCAGTATAGTGAGGATTTTTCTACCTTACTGTCACAAAGTAAGGATTCAGATATAAATCAACCTGTAAAAGATTCAGAAAAGAAATCAATGTGTATTTCTAGGACTACTGACGCCACACTGACATTGGTTCATTTTCTCCAAAAGAATGAGAAGTTTTCGGATCATGATTTTCAAAGTAGAAGACTGGTGGTTTAACATCATAGGTGGGTCCCTGAAACCAAACGGGTTAATTTGACTCCATATGAGTCTGCATGTTGTTAAATCAAAGCAACGTCAAATTGAAGTAACTGTATATAGTGATAATGATTAATGACCAAGTAAAGAAACATAGCACAAAGAAGCAAGCAGGTGTGGGGACGTGGAGAGGGATGAGCAGATAAGGCAATCTGTACCTCTGTTAGGAAAGAAATGAAAGATACACTACACTCATGAGCGATAAAAGCTGCTCTGGAACCCCTGTGCTGTGCTTAGTCGCTCAGTCATGTCCAACTCTGTGTGACCCCATGGGCTGTAACCCGCCAGGCTCCTCTGTCCATGGGATTCTCCAGGCAAGAATACTGGAATAGGTTGCCATGCCCTCCTCCAAATCTTCCCTATCCAGGAATCGAACCCAGGTCTCCCACATTGCAAGCAGATACTGTAACCCTTATTCTTTCATGTCTACACAATTTTTACTTATTTTTGCTTTTTTCCCTCAAGAAAGAGGAATGGGTGATTGGTGTGGTCAGTTATAAGAACCACAGTCCTTAAAAATCTAATCTAGGGACTTCTCTGGTGGGAGACACTGGTTTGATCCTTTCAATCCAGGAGACACCGGTTTGATAGCTGGTAGGATAAGACTCAGTAACTAAAAAAATCCCCAAAATAACAATAAAAAAGCTAATCTGAAATGGAATCGAAAAAAGTGAAAATATACACAATATTTCCTTTATGGAATGAACTATCCTCTCCAATTTCTGTCTTTCTGATATTAAATTTACCAAATTTTATGAAACGGGCTCTCATTTACATGCTGAACAATAAAATCAGTTGTCTTGGATTCTGTGGGTTGTTTTACTACAGCAGAGAAAACGCTAGTAAACAGAATAAGAAACAAAGCCAAACTCGACGCTTACTGGACAAGACTGGCAAATCTGACTATACCTCTGGATCCACAACCACTTAGCATTTTTCAGCCTCTAATCTAGTTAGAAACAGCACACTATGGGTTCCTTGAAATTACTAAGGGAAGCTAAACAAGAAAGGCCCTGACTGTATTAGTATAATAGACTATTCTTTAATGTCTATTAGTATAGAGATGCACATTAACACATAAACTGCTTCTGTTTGTAAAATTTTGTCTTAAAATGTGATTTTCTGGGTTTCTCTTATCAAGTCTTCTTGCTGAACCACTACGAAAATCAAAGACAAAGGGAAACTTTGATGGATACAATAAATTAAAAAAAAAAAAAAAAAACTTCCCAAAGTTCATGCTCTAAAACCAAAGAAGAGAAGCTTTAGAGCCTCTCTATAACCAAAGCAGAGAAGCTTTAGAGCCTCTCTATAAACACCAAAAACAAAAAACTGTTTGATTAAATAGTGAGTAGGAAATGATCTATCAAATATTTCTTGAAATTAGTGCTTGAAATCAATTTCAAGCCACTGATCAATCTTTTGATTATTAGGATCACGATCATGACTGATACTGATGATGATTTAATTCTCACAACAACCCAAAGAGGTGCTATAATTATTTTCATCTCAGAGATGGGAAAGACAAAGATAAATTAACTTATTCGAACTCTCACAGTTGAAAAATGGCTGAGATTTTAACTTTCATTTTGACCTGTATCACTAAACTTCAACATTACCAGCAAGTACAGGATTACTGAAAACAATTTAATCTGACAAAGCTGTAAATCTAAGAATCAATTTATTTAAAAAATTAATGGAGGAGGAGTAGTAGCATTATTTGCTCAGCTGCATGCAACTATTTGTGACCCCATGGACTACAGCCCTGCCAAGCTCCTCTGTCCATGGGACTTCCCAGGTAAGAATACTGGAGTGGGTTGCCATTTCCTCCTCCAGGGGATCCTCCCAACCCAGGGATGGAACCCGTGTTTTCTGCATTGGCAGGCTGGTTCTTTACTGCTGAGCCACACTGAAGTCCCACGGATGGATGGAGAGGGAGTAAATATTTCACTATTGTGAAACCTGAAAAAAAATGCTCAGTGGAAACTGAATTTAGAATAATGAGAGGTTCACTAGCATTTGAAACTGAAAACAACACTGGAAAGTTTACTTTTAAGTTCTGATGCTGTTTTCAATTGAGTTTGGGATGGTTTGAAAACATTTCCAGAAATCAGATAAATAGTACCTAATAATTCTGGAATGTCTCATTTGGCATATTGTATACAGATAGTTTTTAATTTAAATACTGTGTATACAGTATTTGGCATATTGTATACGGATAGTTTTTAAATATATGCATCTCCCTCATCCTCACCCTGGGTAAAAAAGGTGGCCACAGTTATTTAATAGTTTGCTGCAAGTAATTCATTCTCACTGCCTCTCTCTCTCTCTCTCTCTCACACACACACCCTCCTTCCAGTGTTTCCACTACCTGGATTATAGTCACTGGGACTTAAGACCCGACTTGGCACATTAAGAGAAACACAACGTATATTCTTCTTTGGTTTCCATGAGTGACAGGTACCCAGGAAAAATTCACCTGTTAACCTCCTTGAGATGCATCCTATGAAGAAGTAAAAATATTGGCAGGCTCCAGAGTGAGGCCAGCACACTGTCTGGGTTCCCCGCCTAGTTGGCCAGGAGGGGAGACTCTCAGATTCATTATCACCTTATCAGTACATCTGTCTGCTGCCAAGGGTGAGAGAAGACTAAGCCTCTTACGGCATCCTGGACTTTCTGACTTCTCTAAAGCAAAAGCAAATCCGGAACAGCTGGATACGTTTTAAGCCTACTACACCCATTTACCCATGTTATTGGATCAATTAACTCAGCTCAGAGTTGGAAATGAACAACAGTGGTTCTGTCATTATATGGGCACCATTTGAATACACTATGGTCAGGACTAAGGACAGGAAAGCTGACCGGTGAGCTGGGGGGAGAGAGAAGCGTGACTAACAGCGTGGGCTCAAGCCTGACGGAGACTCAGAGCTTAGAAGGTGACAGATCAGAAGTGAAATCCTGGTAGAGAAAGAAGAACAGTGGGAGGGAGAAACAGCTGACAATTCGCGTTGCACATTTAAGAGCAGAAATGTGGGGTTTTGCCTTTTTTTTTTTTTAAGAAGACAAAAACAAAAAGCAATCATTCCTTCTAAGCAAAAATTTTCCCAGTCTTTTCTATTTTAGAATGTGGGTTAAGTCTTTAATTTTTCTCTGGGTAAAACATGGCCACACAATTTCTCTACAACTAACTACTATTCTTTCTGCCCACGCTCAGACTTTAAAATTAGAATTATTCAGGTTTCAGACACTATATACCCAAGCCCTATTGTCAAAAGTATACAGAATATTCACATTCCTCACAAAACACATACTATATACCAACTTGGACCCTCTTTTTTAAGACAAAAGATTACTTTAGAAATGTAATTTTTTCCCAGTCTGATGTTGAAGAAGCCTAGCGACCAAGAGAGAGATGGAAGAAACAGAAGGTCTCTCAATTCCAAGACTAGAATTCTACCAGTTCACCGTGAAGGCACACAAACTCTTTATTAGTGTTTAATCAGCAAGAGTAAAGAAAATCATGTGTGAAAAAGGAAGTCTGCAAGAGGTTAACTGAATTAATGCAATGAAATCTAAAAGGGGCAAGTTAGGCTGGCAAACTGGAAAACCATGTTAGAGATCAAAAGTTTAGAAAATACAAACATGCCCCAAATGGGAAAACAACTACTGAAGCAAGTCACAGCAGTTTTCAATAAGGATAAAAGTGCAGAACTGGAAAACTGTGTCAGCTGGGAAGAGGTGAACCTAAAAGAAACTGCTGAGAACTGTGGAATTACCATTCCTGGAGATTTTCATAGGTTGGAATTCAGCACCCATCTCTCTGGAATGGGGTTAGTGTAATGAATGCTTAATGCACAGCAATTTCTATAAGCACCAGATCTCATCCAGATAGCAAAGAAAAAAAGATGAATCAATAGCTTTTGTTTGTTTCTCACTGAAAATTGTACACACGAGAATAAATGAACACAGATGTTTCCTGGGATAGTGGGAAGAATCCAGTGGCAACCGAAGTGGGAGCTTGTGCCAGTCCTGTCACTAAGCTGGCTCTGACTGTGTGTGAATCACTCACCCATTCCGAGCACCAGTGGCCCTGCCTGCAAATGAAGAAAAGAGATGGGAAGACAGGAGAGCACCCCGTCCGGGAACCGACAGCACCCGGGAGGCAGGCGACCGTGTGGCTCCTCCTCACAAGCGAGGAAGCTGGCTCCCAGGGCCACTCGCCCACAGTCACACCTACAGAGAGGGCAGCAGAGCCAGGCTGCGTATCCAGCTCTGTTTGGCTCTGAAGTCCATAATGTAAAAAATACCGTCCTGCCCCTTGGTAGCCTCAGAAGCTGCCAGTGACCTTGACTTTCTGTGTTTCCCTCCTGAGAGACCTGCTGGCCCTCCCGCCGATTCCTCACTGCAGGCGCCTCTTCTGGAAAACTGTACCCACTGCCGACAGGCTCTTGTTGCCCCGTCCCCATCTTTCCTCGCCTGGTGCCCACTAGTGACCAGACGGTCATCTAAGAGATACCAACTCCTTACAGTAAAGGTTCAAAGTACAGGGGAAATGCCCAAAGCTTTGGAGACACACACTGGTGTCTTTGTAGAGTGCTTCCAACTCTCTGGTCACCCCAGTCACACGGGCCACCGCCACTGCCCAAACACCTTTCGTGCCGCACACTGGCTAGAACACGCTTCCCTCCATCCATGGGGCTACCGTGCTGTCTAGCCCATAAGGAATGTCCTCCTCCTCCTTGTGGCAAAGATCTTTGAACTGCAGCTCAGCTGTCGCTTGTCCCCTCCTCAGCCTCCTCCCATCAAATCCCCAATGAGCGGATTCTCGCCTTGAGCTTCCACACCTTGGTTAAGGTACCATCTGACACTCACGTTGAGCCTGTCTTCTCTACTGGGAACTCTCGGGGTTTTATTTACTTTAGTCTCACCTCCCCCTCTTACCACCTATCAGTGTCTGGAAAGCAGTCTTGACTTTAAGATGAATCAGTAAATCTCGGGGGGTGGGGAATGCCTTCCTCATCAGTAAATACCACTGCTTCCTCATCAATACCGCAGTGGCCCGTCTCCAGCAGACTATCACACCGTGAAAGGGCACACATCATCCTGCCTAGGGTGCGTGCGTGCGTGCGTGGGGCAAGCGGCAGAGGGGAGGAGAGAGGGCAGCAGGAGCCAAGGAGACAGCTCCTCTCCTTAACCAGCAGAGGCTTACCCTCCAGAAGGTTTTAGGTTGGGGAATGACATGGCCACATTTCTGATGCGGAAAGCTGCTGCACAGCAGACTGAAGTCAGAATTCAAAGGTGGAAACGGGCTGAAGACAGAGGAGTTGGGGGCAGCCTGGCTCCAGGGCTCCCCTTCTTCAGCAGAACCCCTCAGCAGAGAAGGGAGGGAGCCTGATCAGAGCAAGAGAAGGCGGGAGATGGGCAAGCTCCGGCCACACGAAGGGAGCACCAGCATCTCCGGGTGGAGACAGTTCACCCCCACAGGTACTCACTACCTACCAGCTACAGAACAGTTAACATGTGCTCAGTGCTGGGATGCGCAGAGATAAACAAGCAGCAATCCGCAGTCAAGCAGGGAAAACAGATTACAAATAACTCACATACCGAATCACGGCTCAACAACAACAAAGGTCATTATCAGAGACAAGACGTAAAGAAAGCAAGGTACCACAGAGTCAGAGGGAAGAAACAGCTTCAAGGACAAAAGGTGGGGCTCATTAGTAGGGGAGCAAATATTACACAGCATCCACAGAGAAAGCGGACGGAAAAGGTAATAGTTTGCTTCTTAACTGTTTTTAAGTAAACAAATTCTGAAATTTCATAGTGAAGAAGGTGGCGTCTCTACTTAGGTGTTTTCCCCAGCTGTAATTAGAGATGCCATCTTTTTCACTATGAAATTTCAGAATTTGTTTACTTAACAAAACCCAGGTGTAAGGACTTTGCTGGTGGCTTGGCTGGTAAAGAATCCACCTGCAATGGAGGAGACTCGGTTCAATCTCTGGGTTGGGAAGAACGGCAACCCACCCCAGTATTCTTGCCTGGAGAATTCCATGCACAGAGGAGCCTGGCAGGCTTATAGTCTATGGGGTCGCAAAGAGTCGGACATGACTGAGTGACTAACACTTTTTTCCCCCCAAGTGTAGGTCAGAAAATTCCCATAATTCTAAACACCGTATATGACTAGACTAACTCAATGTCAAGTACTTTAACAATGGGACTTTAAGTCCCTCACCGCATCAAGCAGGCAGCTATCAATTTGAGTATATAATCTTACAAGAGCACAGGTCATTTGTGCACTCCCCTGTCACAAACTTGGAAGCAGATGACTGACTTCTTCTCAATGCATTAGAACCCAGAAAATGATCTGATCATTGGTTCTAAAAGGACTGGTATGGAAAAAAAGTTGCTTCCTTATTTCTAGGAATATGCTATTAATGTGGGAGTGAATTCCTAGTCTTTATTTAATTTTATTAGCGTGAAAGCAGAGAAGTGTCCATGCTGTGTAGTTGGGTACAACTGAATTCTATGAGCTTATGGGAGCAGGGAAGAGTAAAGGAAGACAAACATTTGTTATGTGAACACCCAAGTGTTCTTTATAAAGATTTCTAAAGCAACTGCCTGCCTTCCCAGTACAGCACCTGAAACCACAGGTAAAAAATATCCCATCCGAAGTGCACAGAGAATCTTCACTGGGAGTAGAACAACCTTTAAAGGTTTCAAGTTTCAGGGAAAGAAGCCAGTTTGCCTTTAAACTAAGCAGAAGCTGCATTTCCTAACCTAAGTCAACACACAGTCAATCACTTAAAAACGGCACTGACAATCAGGCTCCATGGTGCACGAGCAGCAGGCCAAGGGCTACTTTCACAAGAGGCACTTGCGTCTCCCGGAGAAGATGCAGCAAAGGAAATCTAAGCTTGAGATAGTTACATAAGGCGTGTAGCAAAGTGAGGGTCAACTGATTTTGTAACAGGTGGTAGAGGAAAGAGACTGGGAAAATAGAAATAAATCTAGTTTGTTAACAGTAGAAGTAAAAGGCAGTCAAGCACAGGCAATGCTCCTTGTTCGTGGTGGTGATGGTCTATAAAGCAGGTGTGGCCACTGAATTAGCAAATCCTGGACTGCTGCTCCTAAGGGAGATGGAGGATGAGGTAGGTTCCCGTGAGCTTCTGATTACATTTACATCAACCAATCCATACCGAACTGTTTTACGTGTGTTCTCGTTAAAGGCACTGTATTTAATGGGCTTCCCTGGTGGCACAGTGGTAAAGAATTCACCTGCAATGCAGGAGATGAGGGTTCAATCCCTGGGTTGGAAAGATACCCTGAAGGAGGAAATAGCAACTCACTCCAGTATTCTTGCCAGAAGAATCCCATGGACAGAGGAACCTGTCAGGCTATAGTCCCTGGGGTTGCAAAGAGTCAAGACACAACTGAGCGACTAAACAACCACCACAACCGTATTTAACGTGTGCTGCTGACTCACGAACACTGAACTCATGAGCTACTGCTCACACCTAAATGGACCTTAGCCAGCACATGGGCTTCTTCCATAAGGGGCATCACGGGGCTGCCAGACTGCACAGCCCTCCGTGCAAAGAAGGGGAGCAAGGGGCCTCCATAGGCTACGAGGAGGACCTGTGTTGAGTGTGAGCGCTGTGAAGAGCAGGCAGACAGCACTTGGCTCAGCCCCAATGGGACATGCAGGAGGTGAGTCTCAAAGCCGGGCCGCCCTCCCAGGTTCACGAACGGCTGTGTCGGCTGTGTCTGAGTGCCACGTGTGCACTTATGAGTAAATGTCAGCAGCAGGTGAACTGGCACATACGGAACACCGGCAGATCACGATGGTTGACTTCACTTGTTTCAAATGCATTAAAAGAAAACAAACCTGTATTTTCCACCCCATTAATCAATCCTGCTTCCTATTAGAGTGACTATGAGTGAACAGGGGCCGGGGAGGCATCTCTTTTTGCTTCCGGTTTGCTTCTAGTTTAGAAAAGAAACAAAGCAGTTGCATATGAAGAAACTAAGCTAAACCCAGGACAAAATACCTGAGGGGTTCCCATGCCTCAGTCACCACATTATAACTTCCTGCATAAGAACACGAAAAGAAAATTGCGGACGAACTCAGTCAAGACAGGATCTGAACAAAAACCTGGAACTCTCAATTCTTTATCTCCTCGGATTACACTTCCTTCTCCCTCTCTCCATTCTTTCAAAGAACACTCACATACCATGTAGCATGCTAGAAGGTACAAGATTAAAACGAGAGCCTCAATAAATTCAGAACCTATTGGAAGAGACTGCAAGTAAAGAGGTAAATAAAATCTAATGTGGTCTTTCTGTAAGATACCCAAACCGGAAACAACCCAAATTCCTATCTATGGTTGAAGTGTATAAAGAAAGTAAAGCCACAGACGGGAATACTACACAGCAATGAGAATATACGAACCACAACCACCTGTGGGGGCAGCAGAAAGCAGAAGAGAGATCACAGGGAGTTGCACACGCCACGCTAAGAAAGTCAGTCTTTTGTGGGGACATAAAGGGAGGAGATACAGACACCGGAAGATTTTAAGTCAAAGATTCAGCAGATTTGCATTGTACACCAATCATTATGTCAGGCGATGTGATGCATGTATTACAATAAGACAAGAAGACCACACAGGAGACAATAAAGGAAATTCCAGCAAGCATCAGCGTGAAGGTACAAGTTATGATAGAGAGAGGATGAGAGAAGTCAAGTATACACAATCAGAACGTGAATGAGCAGGAGAGTCAGAGGAGACCCGGAATCATTCTGGGAGGAGTGCATGGCATTTTTTTTTTCCTCTGTGTTTTTTTTCTCTTCTTTAACATTTTGTTTTTACTAGAAATACAACACATACAGAAAAGTGCATAAAATGTAAATATGTAAACTGACACATCATAAAACAAACACTCATGTCACCACCAAGAAAAGGGCATGTAGTGCCTAGAAGTCCTGCCTGTCTCCATCCCTTATCCTAGTAACTACTGATCTGCTTGTTTTCCTTTGCTTCTACCCTCTATGCACCCCTAAATCTGCAATATCTTTTAAATAATAAAAGACTTAATTGCCAGCTAAGCTTTGCACACACAGAAAATTTTAAAATGAAAACTACAAGTTACCCCCAAATATTTTTGAATGTTGTATACACTGGACAGTTCTTCTATATTACATAGGTAGAATGGAATACAAACTGCAGACCTGGGGCATAACTGTGCATGCTGTAGTCCACACGTAGAAACTGTAATGTTTCTAGATAAGGCAGCCTGTGTGGAGGCTGACCTCCTAAGGAAAATATGCGAAAACCCTCAAGTGTTGCAACATCTTCAAAGACTTAGAAATCACACCAGAATGCTTGATAAACACAGTAAAGAACACAGGAGTATCCGTTAATTTAGTGCTGTTCTAACTGCTGAAATAAGTGAAACAGAAATAAAATATCAAAATGTTCTACATGTACTATAGAAAGGAAAGTATTATTAAGTGAGACTTCCTTCAGTAATATAGAATGCAGTGTGTATGCCTATACATATGGCATGTTTAGATACTTCAGTGAATTTAAGCAAAGGTCATCTAGAGACTTGCAGGAAAAGCAGATAGTGTATTAACTTCAGAATGAGTTACCGCCTTTGAGCATGCTTCTGAATATGAATTTTTACAACATCCCAGAAGGAAGTCTAGAGAGTAATTAGATTAATACTCTATGAAGTCATTTTAAGTCACGTTAAGAATATTTTAAAAAATCACATTAAGAATATAAAAAGAAGGACTTTCATGGCTATACCTTTGTGTCAGTAAATAGTTTATCTTTTATAATTGCTGACCATCTGAAGTGATGAAGAGATTGGACTGGGTCAACCGAAACACTCCCAAATAATGTACTAGATGCAAAATTTTGGGAAGAAAATAAAAGAAAAAACACAAAGAATCACACTTAAGATCACTTCAGGTCTCTGGAGACCAAGACTCAAGGCAGCTGACTCCCTGGAAAAGACCCCGATGCTGGGAAAGATTGAGGGCACGGGGAGAAGAGGGTGGCAGAGGATGAGATGATTGGATGGCATCACTGACTCAATGAACGTGAGTTTGAGCAAGCTCCAGAAGCTGGTGATGGACAGGGAAGCCTGCTGTGCTGCAGTCCGTGGGGTCGCAAAGAGTCTGACGTGACTTAGCAACCTAACAACAATAACAATAAAGCAAGCATCAGTCAGGTCAAAAGTCAGAAACATGGAAGAAATACGGGCTGCAAGTTCTCTTCTTTGGGAACTTTCCCCTTTTTCTTGGGCTTGACATACTCCAAACACTTAATGACTCCCATAGAGGAAATGCTTTTCCAGAAACTCTTCTTCACAATGACTGAGAGCTGAGAATCGCACAGTACATTTTTGGCAGTGAACCTGGGCGAGACTGTTGCCTGGAGCTACTAGCCCCAAACACTAAGCTTCCCAGCGAATGGTGCTCATCTCAGTAGAAGGACCCCTCCCCAGAGCCTTACAGGTTCTCCGGCCCCTGCCAACAGCCCTTTCAATCTTCCACAGGCTCACTGGCAACCCTGCATAACTTGCCAGTGTCTCTCGGCTCCTTCACCTGCAGGGTTTCATTTTTCTGTTTGACGCCTAATGTGGACTTTCCTGCGGACTACAAAAGAGCCCTCTCCGGCTGTTTCTCACACGCCGACACAATCGCTCCTCTGTAACTCAGGAGAGGATTAATGATTGGGTTTTATTTGATTGTAGTTTTGATTAATCCTGACTTTGTTTAATTTGTGACCTTTGCTGGACTCCCGAGGGCTGGGAATTAGAAGGCGCACACTGCACCGCTGTGTTCGGAGCGGGCTGAGCCTGCCAATTTACTGCATGCCTCATTAGCCACAAAAGCGATGAAATTTTAGTCCAAAAACAGCTTCACATTTTTTTTTTCAGGGTATGGGTACAAAATTCCTCTATGAGCTTTTCTTTCTGACTTAAATATAGCAAGCCAATAATTAAGTCTATCCTGGTTAAGCTCGGAGGGTTCTAATTGCAATTGGCAGGTATCTCAGTAAATTACCAAACCCAGGCAAGTCATGTCCCAACGCAGCTGTCGGGACTTCCTGGGTTTAGAATTAGTGTCTGTGAAAGGCTGGGAAAAACCTGACTTTTCAAAGTGCAAAAAATTACAATATTCTTTAATAAAGCGGTCCCCAAAAGTTTTGGCACCAGGAACCAGTTTCATGGAAGACAGTTTTTCCATGGACCAGGGAGGAGGACATTTTCAGGATGATTCAAGCACATTACATTTACTGTGCACTTTATTACATCAGCTCCACTCAGATCATCAGGCATTAGATCCCAGAGGTTGTGGACCGCTGCTTTAATAAATTTGTCTTTGGAATTAAAACCAAATTTACATGAATAAATTTATCCTAATTTGTGTTTAAGATTTAACACATTGTGGAAAAGTTGCTGTAACTTTTCACTATTTACTACTTGAGAATCAGTTATTTAGAATGTTCCTATAAATCATTTGTAAGACAATATTCTATATAAAAATTGTACTTTCTGGAGCTGCCAGAATCAACAAATTATAAGAAACTGTACAAGATACCCCTTTCTGTGATAACTCAATTGTGCTGATTAAAAAAGGTTCATTAAAGAATGAAAAAATGTACAAGCCTGTATACGAAGTCACTTCTGTTGTGTCCGACTTGGTGTAACCCTGCATAGAGAAGCCCACCAGGGTCCTCTGTCTGTGGTATTCTCCAGGCGAGAATACTGGAGTGGGTTGCCATGCCCTCCTTCAGGGGATCTTTTTGACCCAGGGATCGAACCTGCGTTCCTTACATCTCCTGCACTGGCAGCCGGGTTGTTTACCGCTGGTGCTTCTGATCCAGGAAAGGTCCAAAGCTCACTGTGTGATTCAATGCCTTAAACCCTGCATTGTACAGAAAGTACCCTCTCAAGTCCCAGTTCTGTTAAAGAAGGGCTGGTACTTAAAAACATTTGAAAGCAATTTCAGTTTCAAACATTTTTATACTTAAAAAAAAGTTCCTTAGTCGACGATTACCTCACTTTTACCTAATTCAGCAACGATTTTCAAACAATGATTTTTACTTTTATCTTCTTTCCAAAACATTCAGCTTTAGTTTCACAAAAATATTTTTTCTTACAAGAATATCATTGGTTTCATAAAAGATAAAAAGCACGATTACAATATCCTGAGTAAATGGAATAAACAAGAATGGAAACTAACTTTAGCAGTCACTCAGCAAGTCAGCTGCAATGCTTGGGGGTGTGTCAGGAGTGGTCTCACCGCTGTCCTAGCTGTTAGTCCCTGTCTGGAGCAGAGAGAAAATACAGCTTCAATTAACCTGGCAAGCAGGTTAAGGGTTAAGCGGAAGGTGGTCCAAAAGGCTTCTCATATATTTAATATTAACAGTAGTCCTCAGTTACCCTAATAGTGCCCACGAGGGTAAAAAAAAATAAAAAGAAAAAGAAAAATGTGACTATTCCAAACTGTGGGTCTGTACTTCTAGAGATAAAATAATTGCTATCAGTTTTTATGAAGGGATGAGAGGAGAAGCCATGATTCATGTTCTTGTCTCCCTGTAAACTCCATTACACCATCTGTCTCCTATCTACTTCTATCATTCAACGTGCCAAATCAAGAATAAAATGAACAGACTATTTTACAGGTAGAACAGCACGCAGAAAGGAAAAAGTCTAAGGATAAACTTGGGACAGGCCACGGCTTCAAGTTTTAAAAACTTAAAGAAAACCCTCGGAGTATGCTGCTTACTCTAAAAACCAAAGAAGAAACAGAAGACAGAGGCATAAGGTTCTCATGGGACCAGACAGTTAGGCAAGTTTCATCTGAAAACACCTGGAGGCTTCACAAGAGGTAAAACTGACACCGCCAAGTGGACAGATAAAAGCAAAAATAGATGAATGAACAAAGAAACCCACCACAATTACTTGGTTTTTTTTTTTTTTAAAGTCACATATCTGAATCTAATTAGAGACGGTTGCCATTATCCTTCTAACATGAGTGTGAAAATAAATGAAATGCTCATGGCTTACATTTTCTCTAGAAGGAGAAAAGTTTGACAGTAAATTATATATTTATGTCTTATAAAGTTCCATGTGATTTAATTACTACATGAAAGAAAAAAAACTAGTTTAAGTTTAAAATACCTGTTATCAGTCCAGCAGGCCAGTCATTGTGCACTTGTGTACATTTCTAAGGACAAGTTCCTTGAAGCAGAGTTGCAGTCAAAAGGTCTGCTTTTAAAGCTTCTGATAAATAAACCCAATTTCACTGCAGAAATACTTCCTAGCTTAGTCAGACTCATTACTTACTGCATATACTTTAAAACATACTCTTACTGTAATGGGGGTATTACCATATCTGTCCTTTTGTGTGAGATATTTGAGAAAGGCATCTTTTAATTTTCTTTTGTCATATATGACACAATATTTTCCCATAGTGTTACCGGCCATCTGCATTCCTATTTTGTTCATGACTCATTCATATTCTTTGCCCACTTTTCTATTAGCACCAGTATTCTCATCTCACAGATGAAGAAACAGAGGCCCAAAGAGGTTAAATAACTTTCTGAAGGCTCTTACAGTGAATGACTCATATTCCTGGAGTTAAAATTTTGGTATCCTTCTCATCTTTCTAACAGAGTGTATGCAGGAAGCAGGCTGAAGTCCTGATGGGTGGTGATCTCTGCATCAGCCTGAATGAAGGATGCTCACCACCCTCTTAGGTCCATGACCACCTCTACAACCAAGGAGACAGAGCAATACCGGAAAAGAATATTTGATATTTTGGAAAAAGTACTGAAACAGTCATGGGAAAAAAGTCTACTTTTTTGTTTAGGATCCTCTTCACACATACTCTGCTCAATTTTGTATCAAGTTTGAATTAGGAATGGGAGACGAGTAGGGGATGCCTCTGAAGGCCTGATGCTGCTCCTGTAATCCCATCTAAGCTGAGAAGTGGAATTGCTGGGTACAGTGGAGCTGTGACACGGTTCTCAACAGGAGGGCTAGCTACCTGTTCAAACCCACACCCTCACCCTTGTTTACTAATGGGATCTGGATTGTGAATGGGAAAGAACAGCGAAATGCTTAAAACCAAACTCAATTCCTGTGAAAGAATGGGACTACTCAAAAAGAGGGCAGATGATTCAAGCCTAAAAATACATATGATTTAACAGACAGGGGTACTTTTTTAACGAGTAATGAAACAATAAGCCAAAGTCAATATATTAAATTATGTATCTAAATAGATTAAAATGTATTTTTAAAAACAACTGCTTTTCTTCTCTGAGAAACAAATACATTTTAAAATCACGCCCAATGGGTTAGGAGGTCAATAAGCAAACATACCACTTTCTTTCACTTGTTTCTAACATCCTTCCTGCTTAAAACCAGAGGTCAAGCAGAGGGCACAGAAGGGCATTCAGTTCAGTTTAGTCGCTCAGTCGTGTCCGACTCTTTGCGACCCCATGAATCGCAGCACGCCAGGCCTCCCTGTCCATCACCAACTCCTGGAGTTCACTGAAACTCATGTCCATCGAGTCAGTGATGCCATCTAGCCATCTCATCCTCTGTTGTCCCCTTCTCCTCCTGCCCCCAATCCCTCCCAGCATCAGAGTCTTTTCCAATGAGTCAACTCTTCCTATGAGGTGGCCAAAGTACTGGAGTTTCAGCTTTAGCATCGTTCCTTCCAAAGAACACCCAGGACTGATCTCCTTTAGAATGGACTGGTTGGATATCCCGGCAGTCCAAGGGACTCTCGAGAGTCTTTTCCAACACCACAGTTCAAAAGCATCAATTCTTCGGCACTCAGCCTTCTTCACAGTCCAACTCTCACATCCATACATGACCACTGGAAAAACCATAGCCTTGACTAGACGGACCTTAGTCGGCAAAGTAATGTCTCTGCTTTTGAATATGCTATCTAGGTTGGTCATAACTTTTCTTCCAAGGAGTAAGCGTCTTTTAATTTCATGGCTGTAGTCACCATCTGCAGTGATTTTGGAGCCCCCAAAATAAAGTCTGACACTGTTTCCCCATCTATTTCCCATGAAGTGATAGGACCAGATGCCATGATCTTCGTTTTCTGAATGTTGAGCTTTAAGCCAACTTTTTCACTCTCCTCTTTCACTTTCATCAAGAGGCTTTTTAGTTCCTCTTCACTTTCTGCCATACGAGTGGTGTCATCTACATATCTGAGGTTATTGATATCTCTCCCGGCAATCTTGATTCCAGCTCATGCTTCTTCTAGCCCAGCACTTCTCATGATGTACTCTGCATATAAGTTAAATAATCAGGGTGACAATATACAACCTTGAAGTCCTCCTTTTCCTATTTGGAACCAGTCTGTTGTTCCATGTCCAGTTCTAACTGTTGCTTCCTGACCTGCATATAGGTTTCTCAAGAGGCAGGTCAGGTGGTCTGGTATTCCCATCTCTTTCAGAATTTTCCACAGTTTATTGTGATCCACACAGTCAAAGGCTTTGCATAGTCAATAAAGCAGAAATAGATGTTTTTCTGGAACTCTCTTGCTTTTTCCATCATCCAGCGGATGTTGGCAATTTGATCTCTGGTTCCTCTGCCTTTTCTAAAACCAGCTTGAACATCTGGAAGTTCACGGTTCACGTATTGCTGAAGCCTGGCTTGGAGAATTTCGAGCATTACTTTACTAGCGGGTGAGATGAGTGCAACTGTGAAGGGCATTCAGCAGTACTAAATTCAGAACAGAAACGCTAATGGTGTATGCCACCACAGCCCTATCAGAGACAAACAGTCCTGCTTACGCCCACTGTTGCCCTCAGTGGAACCATACAAATGGCAGCCACAAACAGAAGAAAATGCCCTGCTAACGGAAGAGATTATGCTATCCAACATCCAAGCTGAGACACAAAAGACAAAATGCAATTATGTAACCCTGGGTAGCATAACCAATAACTGGTTTAATTTTCCATACTACAAATCCAATCACAAAGTCAATGGAAACATTTTTATATTACTCAAACATAATCAAATTCCAGTCTACTCAGCTGTTGAAAACACTTTTGGTTATATAATGTATCTCCACAGGAAGGAAGGAAGGCATGATTAGTTCAAGAGAAAGAGCCAGAAAGATAATTGATAACTCTATACAATAAAGCAACTACTCTTTTTTTTGAGGAAAAAAAAAAAAAAAACCATAATAGTGCTTATATAGTTCCACTCCAAGAAATTCCTAGTCTAAAATAAGTTGTACACGTTAAATTCTGGTAAACCAGGACCCATACAGGAAAAAAGCCTGTGATATGTGCAGGCAAAAGAAAGACTCCTTTTAATAAAGCAACAATGGATTTAGATTACAGGTGACAATAAAAATTATACTGATAAACTGGTTTCCTAGACATATCTAGAAAGACCAAAGGCACATCCATCCCTCTTGTTCTCTAAGTTTATAAAGCCTTTAGTATCTCATGACCAGAAATAATTCCTTACCCTTGATCATCTCAGCTCTACTATTTGAGGTTTCTGCAACTGACTCTATGAACCAAGAAACACTGCCACCTTAGATTTCTAATGATAGTTACCAACCTACTTCACATGATGCAGCTGAAACAGTAATCTGAGGGATTTGGTTCATTCATTACAAATGAGACCGAAGACTCTGTCTCAGTGGGAAAATAAGAAAGCAGTGTATCCATGTCAATCACTACATTATACGAAGTCATAATTATAAAAATTAAAATGAAAGAAGGCAAAAATTACAATTAAAGGAAATTACCTCAGGATTCACACGTAACATCCTTGACATGGGCTCGGAGGCCCTGTGTGATGTAAATCTTGCCCATCTCAGGCATCCTGAATACTCCACCCCACCTTGCACGCTGATCTCACTGGCCTTCATCAGACCCTCGAGCACTCTCAGCCCACCCACCACTGGGCCTCTCCTCATGCTGACTCCGCTGCCTAGGAAGTTCTGGTTTTCTCCAATACCTTTCCATCCGACGGCATTCCTACCCATGCCTCAGGTCCTTCTTCGATGTAGATCTTTCAATTATTTCCAGCGGTTTTCCAGCTTACTGAGCTATTACTAATGTATTAAGACTCCTTCGCTCCTCAATGCACTGTTATTTCTGTGCTTCATTCATGTAGAGGCTGGATCCCTCAACATCAGTCCTTGACCCTTGTAATGGTATTTTTGTGCAGGGACAGTCGTTCAAGCTGATGTTTCTGGCAGAGAGAAGACTGCTAGGGAGTCCCAGGTCGCCACTGTGCTGACACCATTTCTAGTCTTAAATGCCACCTCACTGGGAAGATCACTGCAGAGGAGCTCAGATTCCTTGTTAGGAATTTTAATACTAAACTTATTGTTCATTAGATATTACAATCATAACTAAATTCCTACCTGCTTAACATGCCCTCATATCAACAGAGTATTAAAGGGACTGAATATACCTTGTTCAAAATTACATTGATCCAGTACAGTTCCTGAAACACAGGTATTACTATAGACGTTTATTAAAACAGAAGACAGAAACAAAGACTTGGAAGGAAGAAAAGAGAGGGAGAGGAGAGGAGAGGATGGGAGGAGCCGGAACTAACTGCAACACTTACTGGAAAAACTGTTCCACTGCTGAGTATGTTTATGAAAAATAAGCCAAGATATTGCACCACTTTTTGTAATGAAAAAGATGGGCTGTATATATACTAACATAGCATAATTTAGGAGAAGGCAATGGTGCCCCACTCCAGTACTCTTGCCTGGAAGATCCCACGGACGGAGGAGCCTGGTGGGCTGCAGTCCATGGGGTCGCTAAGAGTCGGACATGACTGAGCAACTTCACTTTCACTTTTATGCACTGGAGAAGGAAATGGCAACCCACTCCAGTATTCTTGCCTGGAGAATCCCAGGGATGGGGGAGCCTGGTGGGCTGCTGTCTATGGGGTCACACAGAGTCAGACATAACTGAAGCGACTTAGCAGCAGCAGCAGCATAATTTAATAAGCTGGACTAAGCATTATGTACCACTCTTTGGACTGCAACGAGATCCAACCAGTCAATCCTAAAGGAAGTCATCCCTGAATATTCACTGGAAGGACTGATGTTGAAGCTCCAATATTCTGGCCACCTGTATGAAGAGCTGACTCATCGGAAAAGGCCCTGATGCTGGGCAAGACTGAAGGCAGGAGGAGAAGAGGGCAACAGAGGATGAGATGGCTGGATAGCATGACTGACTCAATGGACATGAATTTAAGGAAAGTCCGGGAGACAGCGGAGGACAGAGGAGCCTGGCAAGCTATAGTCCATGGGTTCACAAAGAGCTGGACAAGATTTAGCAACTGAACAACAACCACCACTCTACTAGCTACAACTTCCCAGAAACCATCAAATGCAGGGACAGACTGATAGAAATATGCTATCAGAGTGACTATTGCTCAACCAACCGTTGGTCTCATGCCCCTAACCACCACAGTTTGAAAAGAGCAAACATGAATATATTTAACACCGTACGAACGGAACAGGGAAGAGAAGTCAGTGGTCCCTTTTTCTGGGAATGCAGTTGTATCTGTTTTAGGGCTCCTGGAAATCCCAGGTTGCCCAAGCAAGCACACTTAAGTGAGAAGGCAGGATTCAGACCCTGCGTGTCTATCCTCAAAGTTCACATCAGGAAAGACACCCAAATGCTAGAAGTTATGAAACACCAACTAGATTATGAGCCTCCTGAATCCCTGTGAAACGTTCCCCCTCCTCTCAGGGTAACAGTCCTCATTCTCCACGTCTGCCCCTAAGCTCCCAGCCTCACTCCCATGAGAGTTATCTGACTGGCAAGTTTTGAAGAGGGAGATAAACAGCCTCCTTTCAGTCCTGCTCTCCTACCTTCTACACAGAATGTATGTCCTGTTCTCTGCCTGCAGTCATCGGCTGTGCTCTAATTCAGGAGAGAAACATCACGGAGGCTTGGTCTTGGCTGCAAACATAGTCACGTACTCTAATCAGCTCTATCAGTATGAAGACTGTTGTTGTTGAGTCGCTCAGCTGCATCCGACTCTTTGCCACCCCAAGGATGTTAGCCCGCCAGGCTCCTCTGTCCACGGAATTCTCCAGGCAAGAATACTAGAGTGGGCTGCCATTTCCTTCTCCAGGGGAACTTCCTGACCCAGGGATCAAACCCGTGGCCACATCTGCACGGCAAGCAGCTTCTTTACCTCTGAGCCACCTGGGAAGCCCAGAATGCAACAGGATACCACAGTAATTTCACCTGGAACTTTTTATTAGCCTACGGTTTGGTTCCGATCGAACCCATGAAATGCACAGGTCTAAGTTGAAAGCCTCTATTTACAACAATTCTTTAAGAAGCTGAGTGTAGAAGGAATACCACAGAGGATGTGATCCCTCTGACCTACAGAGCAAGTAAAAGTGCTCAGTTTTAAATAAAAACTCTTGGGAAGTATAAAGGAATCACTGACGTAACTAACCAGTGACTGGTGACTGAAAGGCTGCTCTGGTCTTAGTTTAAAATAAAAACAAAGCACAGCTCTGGAATCTTTCTTATGCTTTAAAAGTGAAAACAAAGACAAGACGGGGAAGCCCTCAATGTTAAAACATGGTAGGAAGAGAAGATGCTGCTGAGGCCAAGACTTGCCTTTACACTAACAGCACCCCAGGTGAACTACAGGGAAGAGTCAGTTCATTCAAGGTCCAACGTGCAGGGCCTCCCTGGGTCCAGTGGCTGGGAACCCGCCCGCCAATGTAGGGGAGATGGGTTCAATTCCTGGTTTGGGAAGATCCCACCTGCCATGGAACAACTAAGCCCGTGCTCCCCAACTCCTGAGCACTAAAAATCAACAAATACCTTACCTAATGTGATTCTACAGTCTCACTAAAGCATTCTGTTCAAAACTTCAGAGCAGGGGTATGGAGGTGGGGTAAGGTTGGGGTGGTGTCTCATACAAAGACACTGACAACCGCAGACACTGGTAATATAGCCCTCGTCTCCATGACAACAGAGATGGGTGTGAGTGACCCCCGGAGGGTGACACATAGGCTTGGGGGCTGCTCTTCCTCTGGACCCATCCGGGCATCCCAGAATGGTGGCTGGTAACAAGGATCTGCCCGCTGTCCCCGGATGAACTGTCCCCAAAACAAGCACGCTGAAGCACTTCCCCTGTTTGCATGTAATGGATACATCAAAGTCTGTATGTGTTGTGCAATTATCTGGATGCTTTCTAACAGATGGAGCAACAATAAGAGGGAAGGAAAACTCTCTTAATTAGCACAGGCCCAACTGGATGTGTACATCTGTTCTGGTGAGAAAGCCCTCTGATGAGGTCCTCTTCTACATGTGGAACCACTGACAGCCTGAGCCATGGGGCTTCATCGCGCTGGAGCTTCATCCCCAGCAGAAAGGGCCGCAGGACCCACTTAATAACACAACAACTTGACCCTGGTGCCTTAGAGTCTTCATACTGAGAGGTTTAGTCACACTAAGCCTGCCTATAAAAAATCAGACCTCGAAATAAAAAGAAATGTCCTCCAGCACAATTTTACGTAGAGAAATGGAAACACACGAGCACAGTATGACTGTCTTATCTCTCCAAGAGATTAGTGGCTGGAAAGCGTCACTCCTCTAGTTTCTGCTTTTGTACAAATGGGTTGTGCAATCACCACATGGAACCAGCCCCCGAATACCACCTGGTCCACTTCCCAGCAGCGAATTCCACTCCCATGCTTGTCATGGCTCATTTGGACAGCACACTGAGTCTCCTCTGTGGGCCTGCTCCCAGAGCCCACAGACTCTACGACAGAGTGAGATACGAAGGTGTTTATCATGAGGCAGAATGAACTCGGAGCCAAAGCAACAGGAGCTCTGCATCGTGAGCAGGCTGGGAACAGAAAGGCTTTTTCTTTACAGTATACTGGAAAAATAAACTATTCCACAACACACACAGAGTTTGGGTAAAGGTGAAAATTCTTAAGCAGAATCAACTCCCCACCTTACAGAAATTTAAGAGAACAAAACAACATTTTAGAAACAGAGACGAAGAAAGGCCAGCACATCTTTCATCACTCCCTCTTGCTGCCTTTCCACATAAAATTTTGGTTTAAAAGAGTTGTAATTTACCCCATCCCTGAAGAAATGGCAAAAACTCTGCAACAGATGTTCTGTCTAAAAAGTAGCAATCAAAGTCCTTGTTATGGATTTTGAAGACTTCAAGAAGGAAAAATATGTAAATATATAAAAAATTAAAGGCCAAAAAAATTGACAGGAAAAAACCAAACTTTTGAAAATAAATTTGGTTTAAATGGGAACTTAAATTTCTGATAAATATTATAAACTAAGCCAACATACAAGGACCCTTCCCTCTTGTTCCAGACGCATGAAAACACTCCATAAAATAGAAAGTGACAATGAGGGATCAAGCATGAGCTAAAATAAGCCGAAGTGCCCATATTCATGATAGCAGCAAATGAGCTATCTAGAAATAAATCTAATAGAGACGTGTGAGAATTTTGCTAGCAAAATGCACAAAATACCAATGAAGGTCATAGAAGAAAACATTAATGGATAAATAGGCTATGTGAGTAGATGGCGAGACTTACTGTTATAAAAATATCAAATTTTGCCTGTTATGTCTATAAAAAATGCAAATTCTTATCAAAGTCCCAAAAGGAATTTTTTTCAAGAAGAATCTAGTCAGTGTCACTATAAAATTTCTATGAAAGAGTGAAGTTCCAGGTGATTCTGACTAAAAAACACTGAGGAGGTTTCTGTCCAGGGACTGAACCAGGGTCTCCTGTACTGCAGGCAGACTCTTTACCCTCTGACCATCTTTACCATGCTTGCCTTTCTGCTACCGCAGAAGCCCTGTCCTGGCGTACACCAGAACTTAAAACAGTATATAAAACAGTGACCAACTAACACGGCCATACAGGTGAATGGAAAACCGCACAGAGTCCAGAAACAGACTCAGGCACACACAGGCACTTATCACATTACATGGATGATATTACATGCTTTCCACAGAGTAAAACTGAAATGAGAAAGTCTCTTCACATAATACATTTCAGGTATTTTAGGCTTTCAGGAAACAAAACCTTAACACAAATACAATTATATAAAAATATCTGTCTTTCACACACACACACACACAAGACAATGCATAGAGAGCTTGATTCTTTTTCTAAAAAGTAAATAAATAATATTCAAACACACATCTGGATCAACCATACTACCCCTGTTCTGTCCCAATGGACAGCCATATATTATCTAAGACTAATACAACAATAAGAGGGGAGGAAAACACTCCCTTAATTAGCACAAGCCCAACTGGATGTGTAATGCTTATTATGGAAAGATTAGAAAATGCAACGAGTATGAGAAAGAAAGAAGACCCATATTTCCACCATTCAAAGATCAGGACTTTTAACATTTTGATGACTATTCTTCCCAGTTTTTATTATTATTTTTATTAAAAACACACCCATATATGCACAGAAAAATCAGTTTTATGGTGTGAGTTCTGCCTTTTTTTTTACTTAACACTGTATCATGAATATTTTCCCAATGTGTAAGATATTGTTTGAATGAATCAATCACACTTTTATGAGAGAACTGTCCTGTTCTTACTGTCTCTTTTCATAACATTAACTGTCAATTCCACATTTGGAACACTGGATAAAGGCAATTAAGACACATCCGAGATTATAAATATTTCATAAGTGAGCTAAGAAAATGCAAATATAAACAAGGAACATAGGAAATATAAACAAGCAAGACAGGATGATAAAAACAAGAAACGGGAGAGAGAAGGAAGGTGTGCAGGGTAGATGTGGCCGAAGACAAGGGAGACCAGCGGGACTGTGGTCTGTCTGGAATGCTGTGCGCTTGAGAGACAACACCACACTGATCCCAGCCCCCAAGCCCAAGCGGGCAGCTGTGTTCTGGCAGGTTCACTGCAGAAGTGTACACTGCCCTCTCCATGAAGCTAAGCTTAATTTCAAGGCCAAACTGCTGTCTCTGCTAGGCAGTAACCACCTTCCTCTGGAGACCAGCAGTATCTCCAATCAAACACACACAGCCACAAACGTTGAGAAGAAATAACTTATTTCTTCGTGGAAAATTATACCAACGTCCACAGGTCCTGGGAGAATGTCATTATGTGGAAGAAAAGGCAAAGGAGAAACAGAATGAAGCCAGCCATAACTGCTTTCGCACGCACGGCAAAGGCATTCTCTGCTAAGAGAGGTTCACCTGTTCCCCGACAGTGACTCCGGTATAGACTCGAGGTGTACGTTACAGATGTTTGTTTCCTCGGCAACTGTTTCTATCCTCACAGGCACCCTAACCAAATAGCTTCCTAGAATATTAAGCCGGAGAGAAAAGAACTCTAAAGAACTCCGGATCTAAACAACGCTCCATCTGTCTTAAAGGTTTAATGTGCAGAAAGGACAAACAATATGAAGGCTGTTTAAACCCATCAGTGATCTGGTTACAAATCCTCTTAGAACACATAATGGGAGACTGATTCGGCACAATCCAAAGAATATTTACTGAGTGCCAGTGTGCTGGGTACTGTGCTTGCTGCTCAGAATTCAAGATGAGCAACACTTCCGAATGTCAGGAGTACAGAGGAAGGTGACAAAGTTTACAAATCATTGACTAACACTATAGCGTAAATCCTACAGAAACAGATAAAACAGCCCAGAAATTTAATGATCATCTGCAAAGTTACATATGAAAATCCTTTTCACGTAAATACCTTATACCTTTATCATTCATTTTCTTAATGGTATCTGTTGAAGAGCAGCCTTTAATTTTGATGATGTACAACTGATCAATTTTTTTCTTTTATGGTTAGTATATGTACTAAAGAAAAGTTTTTGCCTGTTCCAAACTTTCCCACTTTCTTCCAGAAGTCTATGGTTTTTCCTTTTATGTTTAGGTATATGATTCACTTTGAATTAATTTCTGCATATGTATGAGGTCCCTACCTCACTTTACCCTACAGGCATTCAGTTGTATCTGCATCATTTATTTTTTATTTTTTTAACTTTTTATTTTTTATCGGAGAAAGCAATGGCACCCCACTCCAGTACTCTTGCCTGGAAAATCCCATGGATGGAGGAGCCTGGTAGGCTGCAGTCCATGAGGTCGCGAAGAATTGGACACGACTGAGCAACTTCACTTTCACTTTCATGCATTGGAGAAGGAAATGGCAACCCACTCCAGTGTTCTTGCCTGGAGAATCCCAGGGACGGGGGAGCCTGCTGGGCTGCTGTCTATGGGGTCACACAGAGTCGGACACGACTGAAGTGACTTAGCAGTAGCATGGCTGATTAACAATGCTGTGATAGTTTCAAGTGAACAGCCAAGGGACTCAGCCATACATACACATGTATCCATTCTCCCCCCAAACCCCCTCCCATCCAGGCTGCCACATAGCACTGAGCTGTGTCTGCATCACTGAGTGCTTCCCGCTAAATTACACTGGTGCCTGTGACCGTGTACCATCGGGTCTGTAATATATTCTCTATTCTGCTCCGTTCTGTGTGTCGGCCTTCACACCCTTCTGCACTTTTTATTACTGACTGTATACCAATACTACAAGTCAGGCAGTAAAAGTCTTCTGACTCTGTTCTTTTTGGCTAGATCCAGTGCAATTCAATGCAAATTTAAAATTCCAGTTTTGTGAGTTTCTACAAAAAGCTCCCTGTGACACTGGCTGGGATTGTGCTGCAATAATAAATGAACTTGGGGGAAATGGGCAGCTTAAACTTTGAATAATTCAAATCGTGAACTAGGTATATCCCTATATTTGTTTAGATATTTTTTATTTTCTCTCAGTAATATTTTGTGGTTTTCTATGTAGACATCTTGTGCCACTTCTGTTAAATTTATTCTGCAGTGCTTTACACATTTTGATGTCACCGTTTAAGTAATATTTCCTAAAATTTCAGTTTCCATTTGCTGGTTGTGAACACAGAGAAAAAGAACTAATTTTTATGTGTTGCTTGATGATCATACTGTCAGTGAATAAAGACAATTCTGCTACTTCCTTCTGAATTTTATTATTTCCTGATGTACTGCAGAACTAGGCTCTCCAAAATAATAATGAACAAGGGACTGAAATGGGTTCTTTGGGTCCATCCCTTTGCAGTGGGAAAGTGTTCAACTTTCATCATCTGTTTCCTCAACTCCTGGCCCCTGTCGTGACATCACAACAATCAGGCCCCATGAAAACACACACTGAGGTGTTACAGCAGACCCTCAGCTTCTCTGAACTGTCACAGTCAACATTTACTGATGGTTCAAAGTAGGAGGAAAGAAGAGATGATGTCAGCTTAAAGCACTGGCTGTGCTCAGAACGTCTATTTACTTTAGGTCAAGGAGACTGTGGATTTAGGCAGAGAAGGAACCAGTAGCGAGCAAAGACTGGGTAAAAGAAAACGAACAGAGAAGGATTGCAGAGGAGGGAACTGGAGTTTAAACCTGTGACAGAAGCAGGCAGGTAGCTTACTGAAGGACAGTGTCTCTCCTGGGTCAGAAGAGAAGACAACAAGATCGCGGGCAACTGCAGAGGTCACAAAGGAGGCAGAGAGGTCCCAGAAGAGCCCTGGTTTAGGGAAAATGAGAGCAGGACAACTGCCAGGGCCTGGGGGCTGGGAACAGTGATGGAGAAAGTCTTAAGGGGACTCAAAAGAGACACACCCATTCCAGACAGTAGGAAAGCAAGACTCTTTAGAACACAGAGCAACAGCAGCTGTATCCCATGTAGCAAATGTCTGCAGCTTCACACAGATCGTCTCAGGAAGCCACAAGAGGAGGGGAAAGTAGGTAAAGAAAACTGACAATTTGGGGGACTTCCCTGGCATTCCAGTGGTTAACAGTCTGTGCTTCCACTTCAGGGGGCATAAGTTTGATCCCTGGTTGGGGAACTAAGGTCCTGCACGCCACCTGACGTGGCCAAAACAAACAAAAAAGTGGCAACGTTGTAGAAACTGACCGGAGACCAGCAAATATTAATGATTACATGTTGGGGTGGTATGAGGAGGTTCACGACACTACTGTCTCTACTTTTGTGAACCTCTGGAAATGTTTACAATAAAAAATAGTTTTAAAATTGCGCAGCCATCATGAGACCGCAGGAACAACGACTTGTCTGAACTTTGCAGAGGTTTTAGGAGTTTCAGATACAACTGGACACAGATACATAGATACATAGTCCTCTAGAAGACTTATTTTTCAAGGAGAAGGAGGCAAAATCTGTTTCTATTTGACCAGGATTTGTCCCAAATCTAAGGAGCAGGTTAGCCTTAAGTGGGTCGGGGTAACCAAGGGGCAGAAGATCAAAGTGACGAGGACCAGCACTGCTAGAGAGTGGAG
Organism: Capra hircus; assembly: GCF_001704415.2. NCBI lineage: Eukaryota > Metazoa > Chordata > Mammalia > Artiodactyla > Bovidae > Capra > Capra hircus. Next base: position 106,859,189 of record NC_030812.1, on the reverse strand, counting down.
AACACGGTAAAAACACTTACTTCATCTCCAGAACTTCCTCCAAGTGCTTCCTTCTCTCGGCCCGGAGGTTGGTCAGATGCGTTTCCTTCTCGGCCAGCGACTGCTGAGTGGAGGACAGCTTCGCCTTCATGGACTCCAGCTCCTGCTTCACCTTCTCCATGGCCATCAGTAACTCCTCCACCTGCGGGAGATACGGAAAAGTCAGAAACTGAGGGCCCAGGCTGGAGACAGTTGGAGGAGCTGGGCGGTGGGCAGCACCTGGGCCAACAACACTGAAGACATGCACGTCGGAAAATCCTGCTCTCATTGGGTCACACACACGGCAGGTAAAGAACTACATCTCCCGTGGCCACTCTTAATCGTTTCCACTTCAGGACACAAAGAACTTCATTTTCTTTTTGATAAATGCAAGAGCATCAGTTCAAGAAGTAACAGTCTGCCACAGACAACCCCTTTAGAGGAACTTACTTGGAAATAGTCCAGAAACTTCCATGGAAATAACACTATAATGCAGATAAAAATATAAGGACCAAAATCTTAATAAATATTGCTAGAAGGGTTTTAGGACATAAAAGCCATAAACATGACTAATACCAGATGCAGAATAAACATAAATGAGTCACTTTTATTTGTTCAAACTGAGGTTCTTCTGTTTACACCATCACCAAGAATTTTGAGTTAAACAAACAGCTAGAATTCAATCAGATAATTTCTTGCTCTAGAGCCAGGTAGGTAGTTTTCTCAAGAAAGGCAGGAAGAAAAGTAGAAATATATCTCTATGACCAGATGGAGAAGAGACAGGATGCTTGAGAAAGACCTGTAAACACACCAGAGAGAAAGAGGACAGATGCTGAGAAGAAACAAGAAGCTAGGAGAGCAAGGTCAGCACTTTATCAGTTATCTCCACATGTGGTTCCAAAATTAGAATTATTTAAATAAACAAGTTCACCTTAATTCAGAGGCCAAATTATGCTGACAAAAAGTATCTGTTATCAGATAACCAAACAGCCAAGTATACCAATCAGAAGATTACTGACAAGAAATAATCCTGGTTATTAATACAATCCTTTTCAGAGGTAAAGGTAAATGTAAGTAGTTTGGTAACAGCAGACTCACTGGAAAAGACCCTGATGCTGGGAAAGATTGAGGACAAGAGCAGAGGGGGACAACAGAGGATGAGACAGTTGGATGGCATCACTGACTCAATGGACATGAGTTTGATTAAGCTCTGGGAGATGGTGAAGGACAGGGAAGTCTGGTGTGAGCAGTCCATGGGGTCACAAGGAAGCGGACACGACTGAGTGATTGAACAACAACAAACAGCTGTTAAAAATGAACAGTAAACAGATACATTTAGTTTGCTGGCGCTTGAATTACTTTGAGTATCTTTTCAGAAGTGGTCAAGTTACTGTTCTCAGCTAATAGCATCCTGACTGTCCCACCTGCTCTGAGACTTCTGTTATTATGCAGATCTCCTCGGATATGTACTCACATATCAGCAAGCTTTACAACAAAAAAGCTTTGCCTTTTTGAAGACTGTCAATAAAGATGACTCCGCATTATCAGTTTAATTCATATCCTGTCTTTCACTGCTCCAGGCAAGCTATGGTATCAGTTTCTTAGGTAACTTGAAGGGGTACCTTATACATACACAAACATGTATAATACATTATTCTTCCTCTTTCTATACAAACATAAGCCCACTATGAAAAGTGAAAGTTACAGTTGCTCAGTCATGTCTGACTCTCTGCGACCCATGGACTGAAGCCTACCAGGCTCCTCTGTCCATGGGATTCTCCAGGCAAGAATACTGGAGTGGGTTGTCATTCTCTTCTCCAGGGGATCTTCCCAACCCAGGGATCAAACCCAGGTCTCCTGCATTGCAGGTGGATTCTTTACCAACTGAGCCACCAGGAAAGCCCCAAGCCCACTCTACACATACTCTTATGTATCTAAAGATTTTAGTAAACCTTCATTGAGCTAAAAACACACAAATAATAAATGTACAATCTGAAGAGTTCTAAGTGAACAAATCTATGTAAAGAGCTCGCAAACCAACAACCAGAATATCACCAGGACCCCCACTCTCATATCCCTTTCCTAGGTAAAGTGTAACCATATTGCAACATTCTAGTTTAGTCTATTTGTTTTAACATTATACAAATGGAATTACATAGTATATACTTTTAAGCACTGGTGTTATATATGTGAGATTCATCTACATTGCTGGGCAAAACTGTAGTTCTCATTACTGTCTGATATTCCACTGTGTGAAAATAGTGGAATTTATTGCGCCAAACGACAGCAATTCATCTTCTGATGATACCAGTATTGTAATCCTGGAATAAACCTCACTTCAAGCATTTCTTTTTCACATACACTATTTGTGGACTGGCAATATTTTGTTTAGGAATTTTTATATTTATGTTCATGGTTGAGACAGGCCTAAACTTTTCCTTTCCCGTATTAGCTTTGTCAAGTTTTGATGGGAAATTATGCTGGCCTTATAAAACATGTCCCTCCTTTTTTAGTTTCTGGAATTGTTACTATAAGAATGAAATTATCTGCTCCTTTATGTTTATTAAAAATCACCAATATAACTCTCTGGGCTTGAAATTTGTGGGAAAAAATTTTATTACCAATTCTTTTTTTCCAGGTTTTCTTTTTCATATTTAGCTAGTTTTGCTAAAGTTTCATTTTTCTTGGCATTTGCTCATTTAGCCTAAGCCTTCAAATATACTGGCAATGATATCCCTGTTCTTTTTAATACCTGCAGGACTTATGAGCCCTGTATCATTCCAACAGTTGCTCACTGAGCCTTCTTTTTCTCTTTAGTCTCACCGAAGGCCAGTTAATTTTCTTAGTGTTTTCATAGGACCAATTTTGCGCATCATGGACCCATTTTAGAAAAAGGGAGAACTGATTGTCTGTTAGACTCTTCACCTTAGGCTACCATGGACCTTTTCTTCCATCCTGCCAAGACGAAAACCCAGCATTTAAGTTCAGCAGCTTAACAATAACTTATCTTTGAATTCCCTCTCAATTCACCCCCTGGCCTGAGAATGTCCTACATTCTTGACAATGTATGAATGCATATTTTATTAGCCATCCTCAATTGTTTCTCTGGAATTATTTTCCCAGCATCTAGTCTGCCATGGTTACAGACATGTGTTACCTTTCATTCCGAAGTTAAACTCACAGAATTCTGCTTGTTAGTAAAACAACGCTTTCTTAAGGATTGCTTAATTTCCCATCCATTTGCGTGCCAGACCCTCAAGGTAGTTCCACCTCAGATCATACATTTATCCAAATAGCTTTTAAAGCATTTTGGCATCTAATGTAAGAATGGTTCCGTAAACCAGGACTTCCAACTAATCACCTGATTTATACTCTGGCTCCAAGCCAGGGAAATAGCTTCAAAGCCAAACTGAAATTCTTCGCTTTCTGTTACTTTTCCACAGTCCCAGAGAACACAGTCAGCTGTCTCCACTTGGACATTCATCCCGTTTCATGCCCACCTTACAACAGTTGTTAATGTAGTTTTGGGTACAGACACCATAGTCATGCATGGATGTGAGAGTTGGATCATAAAGAAGTCTGAGAGCCAGAGAATTGATGCTTTTGAACTGTGGTGTTGGAGAAGACTCTTGAGAGTCCCTTGGACTGCAAGGAGATCAAACCAGTCAATCGTAAAGGAAATCAGTCCTGAGTATTCTTGGAAGGACTGATGCTGAAGCTCCAATACTTTGGCCATCTGATGCAAAGGGCTGACTCATTGGAAAAGACCTTGATGGTGGGAAAGATTGAGGGCAGGAGGAGAAGGGAGTGACAGAGGATGAGATGGTTGGATGGCATCACCGACTCAATGGGTATGAGTCTGAGCAAGCTCCAGGAGATAGTGCAGGACAGGGGAGCCTGGCATGTTGCAGTCCATGGAGTCACAACTTAGCGACTGAACAACAATTGAGACATGAAGGTAATGAAAGCTGAGTAGAAGAAAAGAAGTAATACATACCACACCAAACAATGAAGAAATTCTCCACAATTTTAAAATGTGCTTCGGGTCACAGTATGATTTTCAAAAGCACATGTTTTAAGACATTAAAAGAAAAAAGTCCAGACCAGAGCAGGGATTCAAGTATGTAACCTAAACTGCCTCCACTAAGACATTAAGGAGGGAGCTCTAGGCGGACAGTGTGCAGTGCCAGCAGCACCAGATGGTTTGCTTAAATCACAAGCTAATAAACTTCGACTCAGAATCAAAAGGGAACAAGTTATGGCTTCACCACGGGCCGGTTTCCCTAGGCAGCAAAGAGCCTGGGTGCCGCGGGGCTGGCAAAGCTGTGTCTCCACGTTTTCCACAACCAAGAGCAAAACCCTGTCTGCAGTTTTCAAGATGCTTCTGGAAAATCTTGTTAGAATTCCTTGGGAAGATAGGCGGCCTAAGTCTCCAAAGAGAAAGGGAAAACAATCAAAAGGAAAAAGGAAGGGCACAAAAAGAAGATTATTTAGAGGTTAGGCATTCACTGGTAAGTCAGATTTTCACACGGCAAGTCCACTTGTTTTCCTGATTTCAACAAAATTCTAGATTAAGACTCACTCTGCCACACAATCACAAAAAAAAAAAAAAAAAAAAAACCTCACCTAGCCCCTGAGTTGAGAAGCCTGACTGAAGCATGAATGAGAACAGACACACATACCTACAAGCACACGTTCCACTACCGTCTAACAAACTGCTGTAGGTGTCTCACAATCAGTACTCATATGAGAATTTGAATTTATAGATTTCCCAAGAGATTTATGCTAGTATTTATATAAGAAATCTTCTCTTTATCCCAGTATGTTCTTCTGGCCAACACATGGTACTTCTTTGGTAAGATATACACCAGCAGTGCACTATTTTATGAATATGGAACAGTTACAGCTATTATAATAAGAGTAATAGTAACTGATACTATTTGAGTCCTTTGAAATGTTCTAAGGACTTTACATGTGTTGTCTCATTAAATTCTCACAAGGATCCTGTGAGGTCGTATTAATATTATCCTCAATTCTACAGAAGAGGGTTTAGTGGGTTTAAGTGCCTTATTCCGGGTCACACAGCCAGAAGAGGCAGAGATGGGATTCCAACTGAGGCAGTGAGGTGCCACTGAGTGAACAGATGATGCTGCTCTGCCATAGGGCATCAGCGTCCAAAAAAGTCCTAAGACAGCTTTCCACGACTGCATCTAACGATCCCTCCGGGGAGCATTCCCAGGCCCACTTCTGCATCTTTCTATCCTTCTTTTCTCCCCTTTTTCTTCCCCCATCCAGATACTTAATCCTCCCCCATGTGCCAGGCACTGTGTTATACTGCCAGGGCTTGACAGACATACATGTTTCCCGACTGCCCTTGCACTCAGAGTCCACACAAAGATACAATCGTTCATTAATCACATTCAGCAATGTGAAATCATCAATAGATTCATGTAAGGAAGCACACAATTGCACTCATCTCACACGCTAGTAAAGTAATGCTCAAAATTCTCCAAGCCAGGCTTCAGCAATACGTGAACCGTGAACTTCCAGATGTTCAACCTGGTTTTAGAAAAGGCAGAGAAACCAGAGATCAAATTGCCAACATCCGCTGGATCATGGAAAAAGCAAGAGAGTTCCAGAAAAACAACTATTTCTGCGTTATTGACTACACCAAAGCCTTTGACTGTGTGGATCACAAGAAACTGTGGAAAATTCTGAAAGAGATGGGAATACCAGACCACCTGACCTGCCTCTTGAGAAACCTATATGCAGGTCAGGCAGCAACAGTTAGAACTGGACGTGGAACAACAGGCTGGTTCCAAATAAGAACAGGAGTATGTCAAGGCTGTATATTGTCACTCTGCTTATTTAACTTATATGCAGAGTACATCATGAGAAACGCTGGACTGGAAGAAACACAAGCTGGAATCAAGACTGCCGGGAAAAATATCAATAACCTCAGATATGCAGATGACACCACCCTTATGGCAGAAAGTGAAGAGGAACTAAAGAGCCTCTTGATGAGAGTGAAAGAGGAGAGTGAAAAAGCTGGCTTAAAGTTCAACATTCAGAAAACGAAGATCATGGCATCTGGTCCCATCACTTCATGGGAAATAGATGGGGAAACAGTGGAAACAGTGTCAGACTTTATTTTGGGGGCTCCAAAATCACTGCAGATGGTGATTGCAGCCATGAAATTAAAAGACGCTTACTCCTTAGAAGGAAAGTTATGACCAACCTAGATAGCATATTCAAAAGCAGAGACATTACTTTGTCAACAAAGCTCCGTCTAGTCAAGGCTATGGTTTTTCCAGTGGTCATGCATGGGTGTGAGAGTTGGACTGTGAAGAAAGCTGAGCGCCTAAGAATTGATGTTTTTGAACTGTGGTGTTGGAGAAGATTCTTGACAGTCCCTTGGACTGCAAGGACATCCAACCAGTCCATTCTGAAGATCAGCCCTGGGATTTCTTTGGAGGAAATGATGCTGAAGCTGAAACTCCAGTACTTTGGCCACCTCATGCGAAGAGTTGACTCATTGGAAAAGACTCTGATGCTGGGAGGGATTGGGGGCAGGAGGAGAAGGGGACGACAGAGGATGAGATGGCTGGATGGCATCACTGACTTGATGGATGTGAGTCTGAGTGAACTCTGGGAGTTGGTGATGGACAGGGAGGCCTGGCGTGCTGCAATTCATGGGGTCACAAAGAGTCGGACATGACTGAACTGACTGAATTGAAGGAAGCACAGGATGCCATGAGGATAAGCAGCATGAGGCCTTCGTCTGTGCTGTGGGGGACTGAGGGAAAGATCCCCCAAGGAAGTCAAGGAGCTGGTGTGGAGGAAAACAGCACTCCAGCCCCCAGGCCTGGCGTGTTTAGAAGCCCTGGAGTACGAAAGTGCATGTCTATCTGAGAAGATAAAAAAGATGAAAGCAAAGCCCTGAGAACATGGAAAGAAGGGAGGCCATGTGCAGGAGAGGCAGGAAGTGGTCAGACGTAGAAGGATTGAGAAGGCCTCACGAGGGGTTTGGGCTTTTCTCCCCAAAGCAACAAGAAGGTACCAAAGGATGGGACGAAACAGAGGAGCAATAGGATTTAGAGTTAAGATCAGAATGACTAAAACAATGGACTAAGGAATCTAAGCTGAACAGAGAGGGGCTAGGATAAAGTGAAAAAAGACACAGGGGCTCTAAAGACACAGAAAGACAGCTGTCATGGGACCCTGAAAGCTGAGGTGACAGGAAAGTGATCTGAGAGGAAGGGACTGTCACGAGGTGGGTGGAGGTGGTTTACAGTAATAAGGTCAAGGATGTCAGATGTGGGATGAAGAAAGGCCGTGGAGGCAGTGACCTCTCGGGCCAGGAATTGGAGAGGACAGACAGATGGGTTATCCATGTGGGTGCTCAAGTCAGCAAGGCAGGAAAACACTTCACGGAAAAGCTTCATAGCACAGCTGAACAGCCTGAGCCCTGAGGAAGCAGAGGCTCCCATAAGGCTGTGCCAGACAGTGGAAGCAGGAAACAGGACAGCTGAGAGTCCGCCCTCCTACTCCAAGGCGCAGAATAAACATTTACTGATCACCAGAAGGGCTTGCCAGGTGGCTCAGAGGTGAAGAAACCACCTGCCGGCTCAGGAGACGCAGGTGCGATCCCTGGGTCCAGAAGATCCCCTGCAGAAGGACATGGCAACCCACTCCAGCATTCTTGCCTGGAGAGCCCCATGGTCGGAGGAGCCTGGTGGGCTGCTGCCCACAGGGTCGCAAAGCATTAGACACAACTTGGCAACTAAACAATGGCCACGATCACCAGAGGGTTGTCGGGAGATCCCGGGGAAAGGCCAGATTAATAGGCAAAGAAGGTCAAAGCGGTTTCAGAGGTAAAGTGAGAATGTGTCTCAGTGCCAGGGCCCAGGGCCGAGTAGACACTCAGTGAGTATTTGCTGAAGGGGTGAAGGAAGAGACATGAATCTGTAAACTCTGGTGATCTAGTAGGAAACGTAAAAGGGAAAAGAGGAGCTGAAGAGCTAGGTTAAGGCAAGAAAGCCCTGGACAGTGTGGCGGTGATGGAGCAGAGCTCAGATGATCAGGGGCTGAGGGAGGTGGGGTCTGGTAAAATCCAAGATGAGAAGAACAGTAGAGCTAACTCCACCAGGCACTTCAAAATGAACCAGAGGCCACCAAAACAGCAACGTAAAAGTTCTGTTTGTCTAGTTTCCATTTAAATGCACATGACTTATATGATAACATTATAACTTCCTATTCTGTTTATTGAAAATAAGATATAAGTGATTCTTGAGGTGACCTAATGGTAACAAAGAGCACTGAATTAAGCAGTATGTTATCTGGGAACTGTCAGATACCACTGCTGTCTGTTAGCCTCCTGACACTATGAGGAACCCAAACCTTAGCAAAAGTCGCAAAGAAGAAACTGTAGAAACTACTGCTTGGCTCGGGGAAGTCTCTCGATTTCTTGCATTTTGATGCACTGCTGGATTTCTCCAACAGTGCCAAATACAATCAGCAAATGATGAGATTCCCCTGGTGGTTCACTGGCTTAGACTCTATGCTCCCAATGCAGTAAACCCAGGTTTGATCCTTGGCCAGAGGGCTAGAGCTCACATGTCCCAACTATAATCTGGTGCAGTGACATGTGTTAAAAATATATATATATTTTTAAAAAATCAACAAATGACACTTTAAATAATTAATGTGCTCCCATGGGTGAGAAATGTACAAAAAAAAGTTTTCTTTAATGTCCTTCAAAATAGGCTTCACATTCCCCTAGGATGCTCCATAATGTCTGATGCTGCATGGGGCTCCCGAACACGCGTACAGTTAAGGCCAACTCGCCGAGGAGCTGGATTCACGTTGACTGGCTGTGCCCCTCCGCTGGCGGCTACCTTTACGTTTCTGGAAATAGCATGCTGTGGCTGACACATCTTCAACTGGAGATAAATTTGAAAAGACTGGAAACACAATAACGTGAGAGAAATGCTTCTTTTTCAAGCCGTCTCAATTTTAGCAGAGGGTGCTATAATAAGTACTATATTAAGTACTATATTAAATACTCATTACTCCACTATGGAGCCTGAAAACTCAGACATCAATAAAATGTGGGTGCATGCTATCAAAGCGAAGTGACAACGGCCCCCTGCTGGGAGAACTTCCATCACGTGAGTCACAGAGGCTGGAAAGAGGCTGTGCAGGGGCCAATGTTTATCTCACGATCAATTCTATTTAGGTGATTTCCTGGTAACACAACACCAAAACTAAGAGTTCAAAATCGGAAGTAAGCACTGAAAACTATTTTTTTTTTTTTTTGCGGAGACCATTACTTGATTAATTTCTGCTATCAACTGCTTATTTTAGCCACAAATAGCTTGTACCAGAATCAAGTAAAATATAAAGTTACTAATTTCCTGGGTCCACATAAACTGCATGGCTCCCCTTCTACACCTGTGAGAAAGGAGGCTAGAAATAATCTAGATGACATTACATTTTCTTTACCTTTTCTGCACCTGGGAGAGTTAACTCAGGAAAAGAAACACAAAAAGAAGCAGGACAAGACTTCTCCTTGAACTTCGAGCTCTGGTAAGTTCTCTCCTGAAAAAAAATTTTTCTGTGCATTCCTGGAAAGTCAAAGTGAAAACGTCAGTCGCTCAGGCGAGTCGGACTCTTTGTGACCCCATGGACTGTAGCCCGCCAGGATCCTCTGGTAAGGATACTGGAGTGGGGAGAGCCATTCCCTTCTCCAAGGGCTCTTTCCGACCCAGGGATTGAACCCGGGTCCTCTGTGTAAGGATACTGTGGTAAGGATACTGTAGCCCGCCAGTATCCTCAGGTAAGGATACTGGAGTGGGGAGAGCCATTCCCTTCTCCAAGGGCTCTTTCCGACCCAGGGATTGAACCCGGGTCTCCTGTGTTGCAAGTGGATACTTTACCACTTGAGCCACCAGGGAATAGATACAGAACATACCAGGATACAGAAGACACTAGGAGGGCTGTGCAAGCTGTCTAGGTTTTGGGGAAGACATTTCCTTAAAGTTAGTTGGCTACACATATGTATCAGCTCAGTTCAGTTCAGTTCAGTTGCTCAGTCGTGTCTGACTCTTTGTGACCCAATGAATCACAGCATGCCAGGCCTCCCTGTCCATCACCAACTCCCAGAATTCACTCAGACTCACGTCGATCGAGTCAGTGATGCCATCCAGCCATCTCATCCTCTGTCATTCCCTTCTCCTCCTGCCCCCAATCTCTCCCAGCATCAGAGTCTTTTCCAATGAGTCAACTCTTCGCATGAGGTGGCCAAAGTACTGGAGTTTGAGCTTCAGCATCATTCCTTCCAAAGAAATCCCAGGGCTGATCTGGAATGGGTGAATTTAACTCAGATGACCATTATATCTACTACTGTGAGCAGAAATCCCTTAGAAGAAATGGAGTAGCCATCATAGTCAACAAAAGAGTCCGAAATGCAGTACTTGGATGCAATCTCAAAAATGACAGAATGATCTCTGTTCGTTTCCAAGGCAAATCATTCAATATCACGGTGATCCAAGCCTATGCCCCAACCAGTAACGCTGAAGAAGCTGAAGTTGAACGGGTGCTATGAAGACCTACAAGACCTTTTAGAACTAACACCCAAAAAAGATGTCCTTTTCATTATAGGGGACTGGAATGCAAAAGTAGGAAGTTAAGAAACACCTGAAGTAACAGCCAAACTTGGCCTTGGAATATGGAATGAAGCAGGAAAAGACTAATAGAGTTTTGCAGAATCTAGAAAAACGATACTGATGAACCTATCTGCAGGGCAGGAAGAGAGACACAGACATAGAGAACGGACTTGCAGACCCAGCAGGGGAAGGGGAGGATGGGACGAACTGGGAGAGCAGCACTGACATACAGACACTCCCGTGTGTAAACAGACAGCTACTGGGAAGCTGCCGTGCAGCACACGGAGCTCAGCTCGGTGCTCTGTGCTGACGTAGAGGGGTGGGATGAGGAGTGGGTGGGAGGCTCAAGAGGGAGGGCATCTATGCATATGCATAGCTGATTCACTTTGCTGTACAGCAGAAACTAACACATTGTAAAGCAATTATCCTGAAATTAAAAATAAGTTTTAAAATTTATATGGTCACTTCACAGGGAGAAAACCTTAATGCAACTTTATTACAGAAAACAGCAGTCCTCTTCCTAGCATGAAGTCAGAGCATTTAAGGCTAGAGACCCCACCTCTAAGGTCAAATGCACAATCTGCATGAAACGGTTTCAGACTGTTTCCTTAAGTTTTCACCAACAAAAACAAAAGCTTATTGACATTTTAACTGGAAATTTTAATCCCTATCATTTGTACTGCTAAAAAAAAAAAAAAATCAAACAGCTACCTAGAAGTAAAAAATGCTACTTCATTAATTAGAGATACATGTTGTGGAGAAAACATGATTTCAATATAACCCTTGAAAAAATGGTTACAAAGAAAATACTGGCAAAAGACAGTTATTTGTCTGTATAAAAAGCTTATTATTAGCTAAAGGAGAAAAGTAAAAGTGTGGGACTTAATGTCTGGCAACCCAGGGACACAAAGAGGGAACTCACACGTGAGCATGCACACACTCATACACACTATACAGGATTGTTCTGGTCTGGCCATAATAAATGAGGCTCAACATCTGTGTCCTGCCTTTACAGAAAACCAGAACACCTGTGGGGGTGATAGGCGACTCCACACAGGTGAGAGCACAGAGGCCTAGAGGCACTAGGGGCCTCGCCCTCCATCACAGCTAATAAACAGAAGACGGCACAGCACCCACGTCACCTGATTCTGGCACCTTCACTCACTCAAGAGGGTGGAGGCCATAGGAAGAGACCTGTGAGCACCGAGGCAGAGCTTGGGCCACGCCACACACACACACGAGAACTCTCTGCTGTGCAAGACCAGCCCCGCTGTGCGGATTTCTCTAGGAAAATAGGTTTCATTAAAAACATCCAGGGAGGCGCAGACAAGGGGAACATAAACTGCATATAAACACCAGCGGGAAGCCATCTGGCTCCTACGACTGTACCTTTGTCTGCATTTTGGATGACTGCCTCTGTCGTCAATAACTCAGTTTATCAGACTGCTCAGGAGAGTCCAGGGTAAGGGCCAAACACCCGAGAACGCAGTACGAGCAAACAGATCTGTCACAGACCTGCCAGGAAGATTCCATAAGCGCCTCCCAGTACAGCAGCAGTCACATGTGGTGGATACAAGCTTAAAAACTGCTGGCTTGGAAATCCAGTATCTACAGACTGCGGCCCTCAACTCTGGGCTCAACGTGAGGCGTGCCAAAGTTTTATTCCTTCTCCACTGCAGTCACTATTTTTGTTTAACTTCTGAAAATGCAGATGTGGTCTTTTTGTTGAATAAAAAGAAAAAAAAAGCAAGCTGAAATTCAGAAACAGGTATTTCCTGAAGTTCCAGGATAATATAAGCATGCACTATTTTATCAGAAAGTTTCTAAAAGGAAGACAGGAACAGAGAAAGACAAACGGAAGTTGTCTTTTAAAAACTTACTGCACGAATTAAAGTGATTCTTAATTTCTTTTTAAGAATTACTTTACAAATTACTGATGACTATAGGGATTTTTGGGGGGGGGGGATCATAACCATCACATGTGGTTATTTCCTGGGGGCTTACAGTTTTCCTTTCTAATTTCTTTAGCTGTTGTCTACTGACCCCATCTGGCAAAACTAGAGAGGAAGTTATACTGGCCCAAGCTTCTGGCAAGTCTAAATTATTCATTTTATGTAGGAAGAAACTAAGAAAACAGAAGCTCAGGGTGGAGGAATCTGAGGGTTTCTTAGTTTAACCCTTCTACAATACATATGGTAAGAGGGGAACCCTGTAAATAACAAAAGGTCACAGCATTCTATTAATAACTGGAAGACTTCACCTTGCTCCCTTTTCCTTGTTATCATAAAGATGCTTGTTAGGATTCTGATCTGCTATTACAAGTTTTATTAAAACTGAGATCTCTGCTTGCTTGCTTGTTCAAAAATGATAAAAAGATTATTTCAAAAGTGTATCCAGCATAAATGGATAGGAGTTTAAATAGAACAAACTTAAGTTTTTAAGTACAGAGTTAGTAAATATAGAGAAATGTCAGTTTAAACCATGCAAATCAGCCTTGAGATCATAAGTTGGTTATTGCTGTCTCTCATCCTTACTATCAACATTCAGAACTAGTTTCTAACTAAAAGGGGATAAAAAATTACAAGGAGAGACTGAAGGACAGTTTTTAAAACACACCGAGAGTTTCATTTTAATTTACATCTGACTTATTCTGCATTTGTGAAGGTGACTACAGCATTCAAACAGTTTTAACTCTTTTTTTGAATGTTCGCTGTCTGAGACACTTGAGTCTTTAGACTTGCTGTTATTTGAACATATTTGGGTGATTTCCACTAATAAGTGGACTGAAATGCAGAATAATACTGGGTTGCCATCACTGCAGACTGTATCATTCCTTCAACTTAACACGCATTTCATACATCTCTCGAAGATCAAAAGGAGAAGTCTAAACACAGAGATTTCTGCTACGGCTAGGCACGGCCGTTTAACTGCTTATTTCAACCAGCCAGAGATGGCAGGACCCTCCTTTGAAGTGGCAGCACTGGTGGCCTTTGAAGTCCCCTGTCAACTGCAGAGAGGCTCTGGTGGGGCTTGTCTTGTAGCCAGCTGTCACCGTGAAGGCAGACGTGACGTATTTCCAGCAGTCTCACTTCAGTCTGTCAAGTGCCTCATTTCATAACCAGTCACCGTAACAAAGGAGACCCGAACTCTGACACCAGAGCAACCTTCTACAATGAGACTTACTAGGTGCATCTTGAAGGAGCCTAATTTAAATACTGGAATGATTACACACGGCGAAGAGATCATGGTTGCGAATTTAACTGTCACATCTCCTCAGACCCTTGAACGTTAAACACGTAGCTTCCATATGTTTATCAATAAAATGTTGCATGACAACAGCATCTTCAATCTTTGCACTGATGAAAAATGATGACGTCTGCAGAAACCAGTGAACTGCTTTAAAAGCACAGTTTACGTTGCCAACAACCAAACTTTCTTACGTTGTTGTTGTTCAGCTGCTCAGTTGTGTCTGACTCTTTGCAGCACGCCAGGCTTCCCTGTCCTTCACTTCACAAACCCCTATCCTGGAGTTTGTTCAAACTCATGTCTATTGCGTCGGTGATGCTATCTATCTGTCTCATCCTCTGCTGCTCCCTTCTCCTTTTGCCTTCAATCTTTCCCAGCATCAGTCTTCCAATGAGTAGGCTCTTCCCATGAGGTGGCCAAAGCATTGGAGCTTCAGCATCAGTCCTTCCAATGAGTAATCAGGGTTGATCTCCTTTAGGACAGACTGTCCTTGCTGTCCAAGGGGCTCTCAAGAGTCTTCTCCAGCACCACAGTTTGAAAGCATCAATTCATATAACATCTCCTATTTCCCCGTTATTTCACAGCATACGTTTCTAGTCATTTACTAAAGCTGTCCAAGCTATCTTCAAGAGGAAAACTTGAAAGTAAATTAGAAAATTATGCACAGACTATGCTCCTGCACTGACCTAAGACATGCTCTCAGAGAATGAAGAAGCCGGTGGCCAGAATGATGACCACATGGCGTGCCTTTTAGTAGGCTGTGGCAGCCTCAGCTGATGCAGAGGCTAAAAATTCCAGGCCAGGTGAGGGGAGGGGAGAAGGATTTCCTCAAGCGACAAGGATGAAAACTTGTATGAAGCATACATATAAAAATGGTTACTTAAACATGTCATCACTATTGCTGGATCAACCAGGTAGGGTCTAAGGATTCTAGACTTCTTTGAGGCCTTGGACTGGTGGGACCAGCCCTCCCTATGGGGCTGTCAAGGGCCATGGTGGAGACAAGAGAAGTGTCAAGGATGCTGAGATCTACTGACTGCCTGTCTCTAAGTGCTGTGTACACACAGCCGCTCCTCACATGGCACGTGCACCGCGTTATGCCAGCACCTCCCCAGCACTAAGTACACACCTTCTCTGACCGCTCAAGGAGCTGATGCAAAGCAACTCGCCTGAGGTCACAACCTGTAAGTGGTGGATCTGTAATTTCAGCCAAGGCGTCTGGCTCGAGAGCCCACGTCTTAGCCACCAGGCACGACGGTTTCCCTGCAGCTCTGAAGGGGCCTCTGAACCAGAGTCACAGCACAGTCTCAGCACCTGAGCCGTCACTCCTGCCTTTCCCGGACTCGACTCCCCTCCCACCAACAGCGCCCAAGTTCTGTAGGATAAGAGCACTTTCTCAGATGAGAAGAAAAAGCCTGAGGGAAAGACTGGTTGGAGGGTGAGAAATCAAAGAGCTCTGAATTTGGATGGCTTCCGATTGAGATGGCAGTGAAATACTGGAGTAAAGATACACAGCCGATATGAAGGAGACTTCGCTTGCATCTCAGATGAGAGAACCGGGCTGAAAAGACAAACCTGATGGGGTCACAATTCTACTACCATATAATACAGCTAACATTCTTCAGCAAAGCCTGAAGAATAACCTAGAATGGATAAATAAACAAAACCTCTTCTTTGCCTGACACTAGATAAGACTGAGTGCGTGCATAAGCCACCTCCTCCAGGAAGCCTTTTGTGGATCTCTCTGCACTGGATTACATGCTGCCCTTCCACTTCTAGTTTTTTTTTTAAGTGAAAGTGGGTTTATTTAGAAAGACACACACATTTCATGGGCACAATGCTGTCCCTCTCAGAAGGTGAGAGTGGCCCTTCCTCTTCTACTTGTAAAGCCCTCTATTCAGATCCTGACCAGTGGCACTTAGCAATCTGAACCATGATTAAAGACAAGTTCATTCTCCAGTAGTTCCCAGTAAACATGGACTTCCTGAGGCACAGGCTGTATCCCATACCTTCTTGTTTTCAATGCTCAGTATCTGGAAAAATATATGGTATTCAATAGATGCTTATGGAAAAGGCAGCATAAGTGAAAGTATTTTATTTTCTGAGCATGACCATCGATTTATAAATGAGGAAAATATAATTTGCTCTAAATACTCAGATCAGTACAGGATTAGGTTTATAGAACCAGATTACAAGCTACCCGTTTTGGCAGCAGCTGAAGGTAAGAAGGCAATGGGAAGGCTGGGGAGTCCAGTCACAGGCTCATTGCCATGCCGTCTTCTCCAGGCTGCCCAGCTACCAGTCCTGCTTCATGGCGCTACCTGGTCCGTGTGAAACAGTACTCGCCCCATCACGGCAATAACTGCTATGGAACTGACTGGGTAGACTCACAGCCGTAGGGGATTTAATAAATCCTTAAGAATAAAAACTCTGATGCTGGGAGGGATTGGGGGCAGGAGGAGAAGGGGACAACAGAGGATGAGATGGCTGGATGGCATCACCGACTCGATGGACATGAGTCTGAGTGAATTCCGGGTGTTGGTGATGGACAGGGAGACCTGGCGTGCTGCGATTAATGGGGTCACAAAGAGTCGGACACGACTGAGCGACTGAAGTGAACTCAAGAATAAAAACAGGACACCTGGCAGCAGCCACTGTGCAGACCCCACCCGCCTGCATCCAGCGTCCACTTCCTCTGCAATCACACCTGACAAACCAGAGCGAGGAAGACAGAACCGCAGAGAAAAATTTACTGCCTTCAGAAGTGACAATCGAGCAGGAGAAGCAAGTAGGCGAGCTGTAATGAGGCAGCTGTGCTGCCCATATGCACCAGGACAACACAAAACGAAGCTGCATCACGTTTAAGTGACTGTGCTGCCCATTTTCACACCGAAGAACCAAAAACTACTGGCAAGGAGGTGCACCTGCCTCTCCCTTCTGCCGGCCTGGCTGACTGGGAAGGGAGAGGACTTGCAAGCTGAAGGGAGCACCTCAAGGGACGACAAGGGGACCCGGAGTGGAGGCGACACTGGTCCAAGGTGTCCTACAGGCTATGAAACGCACTACAGTCAGGTGTCACTTTTTTGTTCAAATAATTTTTAAAATCTGCACAATTTTAATATGCAAATAAATTTTTTAAAAAAAATCCGTGTTAAAAATAAAAAAGATATCTAGCAAACCATTGGTAAAACCTCATTATCTTCTAGCTCAAGAATTTACACTTAACATACATGCCAAACATATATGCTGAACAATGGCAAAATGGCAATTTGAAAAAAAAAAAGTATTACTATTAAAAATGAGCTCTGAAAGTAAAATAGGTAGTACTGACATATATACCCTACCATGTGTCAAACAGATGGCTAGAGAAAAGCTGTTACATAGCACAGGAAGCTCCGCTTGGTGCTCTGTGATGACCGAGAGGGGATGGGATGGGATGGGGGGTGTCCAAGAGGATAGGTGTATACATATAGCCAAGTCACGTGGCTGTACAGCAGCAAACTGTATTGCGGTATATCACAACATTATAAAGCAATTATACTCCAAAAAAAAAAAAAGGGATTTAAAAAAAAGTAGAACTCAGAACTCACGCACATGTTAGTCATATTGAGAGCAGATATTTTCATTGCTCAAAATATTAAAAAATATACTTTAGGAACAGATATAAACCCAACTTACTGAGTGACAAGGAAAAAGTCTTGCTATTTTAGAGGCATTCTTTAACATTTAGTTAGCAATGTGCCCTTTCAGAAAATAAATTTACTCTGGAAGAATACCAGCAAAGATATTTACAACATTCAAGTGCTAAAAAACAAAAACAAAACCATGTCCAAAATTTTAACTTCACAGCAACATTGCTGAAGGTAGACGTTGCTTCTACCCCTGGCAACTCTGAAACTGGTTTACAAGAGAGCAATATTTTACTCTGTGTTCGTACAGACTCTTGAATTGAACAAAACACGAAACCTGCCGCAAGTTGAGCAGGGTGAAGTTTCAGAAGAAGAAAATCACGTGGAAAAGAACAAAGCGAAGGTGAGAGGACCCCCTGGGTTCCCCCCTCAGGATGACTGAGTCCCTTCATCCTCTCCATCTGCTGACATAGGTGAGGGGAGGGCTTCCTTCCCTGGATCATCGCCCCACCTCCCTAAGTGTGGGGCGTGGTCTCCACGTAGGGCAGCAAGGAGCAGGAACACGGGTAAGTAAGGGGTCCTGGAAGAACACAGGGAAGGCGGAAGGATCATCTTCCTTTGATGGGTTTCCTCTGCTCGCGCTTTAAAAGGTTCTGTATTTTAATGAGAGACGGTTCCCAATTTCCCATTGCTCCTTGAGAAGTTCAAGATGCACAGACCCTCCTTCTATCAGGAGGGGCATTTCTTCTCAGAGGCTAAATCGAGGCAAGAGACAGAGATGCTGGACCTGAGGACGATAGTGAGCACTGCGGCTGGCCAAAAAGTTTGTTCTGTCAGGGAATACGTTCTTTAATACCGTTCTTGGTGAAAATGAAACACAGGCCTTTTATTTGTACTTAAAACCAAATTAACTTTTTGGCCAACCCAATAGAATGTCCTTAGCCAAAAAAGCCATTTTAAGATATTTCAAACAAATACCTGTAGATTACTTTGGTGCATACAATTAATACATTCAAGCAAATTAACAGTAGGATTAGAAGACAGACCAAAAAAACAAACAAACAAACAAACAAACAAAACAGGGACAGATGATAAAAGCTGGAGAGGACAGTGGAGGAGGGTTATGTGGCCCCAGAAGAACAGACATAAAAGCGGTGTCTTCATACCTTAAAGCACTTAAAGCCCAAACGACGGGCCTCATGCAGAATTTCACTCAACAGCTTCAGACAGGCAGTGAGAAGCAGAATGGTGGGAAGAAGGTAAACAAGAAAGAGAGAGAGAAAAAGGCATGCAAGTAAAAGCAAATTATTTACAACCACTTCAAAAGGTATTTCCAGTTTCTTACAAAGCTCAGTCTAGGTTTCCCTACAATCTAGCAATCACACCTCCAGGTATTTACTGAGGTGGGTTGAAAACTGATGTCCATACAGAAACCACGGATGTTTACTGCAGCTTTATTCACAATTGGCAGAACACTGGAAGCAACCAAGGTGTTATTCAACAGGCGAAGGAATAAGAAAACTGTGACACATCCATGAGGCGGAATATATCCAGAGAAAAAACAAAATACGCTCTCAGGCCACAAGAAGACGTGGGATAACTTTCAATGCAGAGGCTGAAGGAAAGAATCCAGTCAGGAAAGGCTATAGGAAAAAGATTAGGGGGCGGGGAGGTGGGGAGAGATGAAGAGGCAGGGGTAGTGGGACATGAAGAGGAGGAGCGTGGGGAATTTTTAGGGACTAAATCTACTCTCTAGGATCCTGTCATGATAGATACATGCCATTAAGGACTCAGTAAAACCTGGAACATGCATAACACAGACAGTGATCCAAGATGTAACCTATGGACTAGTTAATAAAGTATCAACACTGGCCCATCAGTTTTAACAACTGCATCACATCAATACAAGATGTTAACAGAAATGGAAACTGAGGTTTAGGAAGGTGGATGTGGAAACTATGTAGGTTGCTCAACTTCTCTCTAAACTAAAAAAACTGATCTAATTATCAACCAGCCCCAGAAAGCAAATTACAAGCAGCTCACACAGTAGCCTAAAAAAGAACATGTAGCAGTGGTCTTTATACGTGATTTATTACTAATCGCCAACATTTCTACATGATCTTTGGTAGAAAAGTTGTTGTTTAGTCACTAAGTTATGTTTGACCCTTGCAACCCCAGGGACTGTAACCTGCCAGGCTTCTCTGTCCATGGGATTTCCCAGGCATGAATACTAGAGTGGGTTGCCATTTCTTTCTCCTGGGGATCTTCCCGGCCCAGAGATAGAACCCACATCTCCTGCACTGCAGGCGGATTCTTTATCATCTGAGCCCCCAAGGGAAGCCCCCTGGTATGGAAGAAAGAAAAAGTGAAAGTGAAGTCGCTCAGTTCTGTCTGACTCTTTGCGACCCCGTGGACTGTAGCCTACCAGGCTCCTCTGTCCATGGGATTCTCCAGGCAAGAATACTGGAGTGGGGTGCCATTTCCTTCTCCAGGGGATTTTCCTGACCCAGGGATTGAACCCAGGTCTCCTGCATTGCAGGCGGACACTCTAACCTCTGAGCCTCCAGGGAAGCCCAGAGTATGGAAGACTTGTCACTAAATAATGATCCCAAAGCAGAAAAAAAATCCTGACAGAAAAACAACAACAAACCAGGGGTGGGGGGAATATTCTGAAAAGAAAAGGGAAGAATGTAAAAAAGGTAATCCCAAGAAAATCCCTCCTTGCCCTGGGACAATGGCTGACACCACCCTGTTCTCTGAGGCTCTCCACTACGCCAGGATCTGTTTAATAGTACATTAATACTCAAATAGAAAGTGGACCACGGCATTTATCTAAGAATAGGGCGCTAAAAGAAACTCATTCCGGAAAGACTGATTTTCCGTCAACTCTGCTAATAAATGTCAGTCTTTCTACACTTGACACTGGAGAAGCCACAGGCCTACGTCTAACGTATGAGGGGATTGCCTGGTGGACGCCATGACATGTCTGCTTTGCAAGGCACCCTTCTTCCCGGCTACGAGCTACCCTAGTTCATAAAGAGCCATGGTGGTCTGAGCAGAGGGCTGCCCGCAAGAGTCATGTTACCCTCTCAGTGAACACTGTTCACCTGGTTTAGCGCTTATGCTTCTCCAACAAAGAGATGGAAACAACACTGAGAAAACTGCGGTGAGAGCCTTCACTTGTTAAAACTACTTCTTCCTCTCACACCTCCCACCTTTATTGTGCCTAATAAAAAGTTTAATGCAAGGGTATGAGGCTCTAAAAAGATGTATAAAAACAGAGAAAACAGACAGCGGCAGAATTCTTCACCAAGTCACCTCGAGGTGGAGACACAATGATCTGGGACTCTAGGTGTCGTGACACCAATGTCCCTCACACCTGTCATCAACCTCAACTTGTCACAACTTTTAACTGCTCCTGTGTTCAAGACAGACTACAAAAGAAATGTCCTGCTCTTTGAATCATGTCTGACTCAGAAATGTGTATGTGTTCCCATCCCATTTAAAAGCAGAGTTGTGCTTAGTCTGGTAACAAACAGGCAAATTCCATTTCATCTCATCAGAAGTATGTGTCAGCGTACACAATCAATATACACAAGTCAGCCCCAGACACTTAGAGCAGAGACCTCTGCATGAACATGAATCAATTCTTTCATGACTATATTTCATGACTTATTTAAGTCTGAATACTTACACTCGATGATGCGTATTTGGAAGCCTGCAAACACAGGTTATGCACAGCTCACCTAGACTACACTGGTTGGGCTTTACCTTTCCTTCACCCAGCAGCACGGCCTGTAACTGCACAAAACTGCAGACCTGTTTCTCAGCACTGGTCCTGGCTGACTCCTCCTGCGCCAGCACCATCTCTCGCTCTGCGGTTATCTGCACACTCTCTCTTAGGGCTTCTTCCAGCTCTTCAATCCTGTCATCCTTCTTACGGAGACTGTCCTGGAAAACGATGGAAGACTCGGTGAAGGAGGCTAATTGGTTAACCCAAAGAGAGCCTATTTATCAAGAAAAGGGCTATCTGCTGATAAAATGTTCTTCTCTTCAGACGTACATCTAGGGCAGAAAGATGTGGGCACAAAAGAGAATAAGACAGGGGAAGAAAGAGTAAAGAAGCTCAAGAAGTATATTGTTACTGAGAGCAAAGCGTCAAGTGAATTAAGCAAGAGAAATCTGTGATAGACTTTCTCCATTAACAGAGAGAAGAAAATTGTGTTAGGCAGACAGGTAGCTAGGGCTTGATTAGGTAAAAACACAAAGCTGTTTTTGAACTACACTCTAAACTGGGCTCAAGGCCAGCTTTGATGAAGCGGTGTTCTTTGGAAGGAATGATGCTAAAGCTGAAACTCCAGTACTTTGGCCACCTCATGCAAAGAGCTGACTCATTGGAAAAGACTCTGATGCTGGGAGGGATTGGGGGCAGGAGGAGAAGGGGAAGACAGAGGATGAAATGGCTGGATGGCATCACCGACTCGATGGACGTGAGTCTGAGTGAACTCCGGGAGATGGTGATGAACAGGGAGGCCTGGCGTGCTGTAATTCATGGGGTCGCAAAGAGCTGGACATGACTGAGTGACTGAACTGAAGTAATAAGACTCAATAGCAAAACATTCTCTTTCCCTCTGAAGTTAAGCCTAGGTGAAAAAGTTAAGCAAACAGCATGATCAATCAGATTATATTCTACATACATACTGTTGGCAAACTAATTTTTAAAAGAAATGAAAAGGAAGATTTTTTCTCTAATGAATTAAATAGAGCAAAGATTTTTCTCAATCTCATACAAGAAAACTACAAATGATAACTGGATGTAAGCAACTGGTCTGCCTAAGGATGAGTAATTTGGTTAGCCAACCAAAACCACTAGCCCTGATAATCTATACAAGCTCAGAAGGAAGTTCTGGGGAGGTAAATATGGATTTCTATCAGAAACGCAAACATGGCCTATTACACAAATAGAAATTACTAGCTGAGAATTCTTATGGCAAACACTGCCCAGAGCTCTAACAAGTGACTGAAAACTACTGCAATGGTAACATTAACAAATTCAAGTCGCACTTACTCTTCTACCAATAGAGAAGACCAAACTGTGAACTGCAAGGAAAAAGAATTCAGGCTTGTGGTGGATCACTTTAATACCTCGGATATAAAGTGCTTATTTTTTATTTATTGTTCTATAACAAGTTACCACAACACTTGGCAGCTTATAGTAATGGAGAACAAATTGTTTGTCTACACAGTTTCTGTGGGTCAAGAGCAGTTTACCCTAACAGCTCTGGCTCCAGGTTCTCTGATGGGGGACAGCTGAGATGTCAGCCAGGGTTCAGCCCTCTGCTTCCCCATACACGGGGGCAAGCTGGTGATGACCACGGGCAAAAGGCCTCTGAGGCTCCTCTCCCCATGGCGCCTGGCAGTCCTCAGTGCAGGTGACCCAGGAGGGCAGGGTGTCCATGTCTCTTGTTCCAGCTTCAGAAGTTACACGTTGTCATTTCTGACACTTTCTACTATGCACGAGGGCTGACCCTGACACAAGGCTACACAAGGGCCTGAGAACCAAAAGGTGAGGATGCTCTGGGGCCATCTTGGAAGACAGTTTTCATGGTGCCCAAGGATATGGCTCCAGCATAAGAAAAGTGGATTACTAATGAAGCAATCAAGAATGAAGACAGAGATTATCCAAAGCGCTTCTGAGAGAAACCTAACAGTTTGGACAGCAGAGCCCTTACTGAAAAGATAGCTTTGGTTAGATTATTTTAGCGTGGAAACCAAACAACAATAAATTAAAATGAAACCCAAACATACCGAAAATGTGAAAGGCAGATATTCAGAAGACTTCACAAAACTGAGTTATATATCAGCGTATCATTGGATATGAGATTAGCAAAATATGCATTCTGTCAAGATTTAGAAGAACACCTGCAATTGGCTTGAGTTCTAATGACAGCTGTTGTGGTTATGGTAAAAAAATAAAGAGTAATCCAACTTAAGTCAATGACAATTCAGTTCTAGGAATACACAACAATATGCCAATCAAAGTTCAACTGAAAAAAACTACTGGGTCAATACCTAGATAGATACACAATAGATTATTAATAAGTTGTTGCTGCTCAGTCACTCAGTCGTGTCCGACCCTTTGCCACCCTATGGACTGCAGCATGCTGGGCTCCTCTTTCCTCCACATTTCAGTGAAGTTCCTTCCTTTGGGGAATGGACCCATTTTTTTTAAAAGAAAATACAAGAATGAAATATTCAGAGTCTTGTTGACTCCCCCTAGGTATTGCCCTCTGTAATCTCCTGATCCCACATGAATTTTCAGCATAAAGTCTATCTACTCTTTAGGCAGACAGGAGGAAAAGTCACAAAATTCAGCCAAAAACGAATCTAATTTGAAACCACAAAGAGAGGGCCGATTTGTCCTGTTTGGAGTCAATCTACTTTTTAGCATTCGCTATCTGGAAGAAAAATGTGAATCTGGCAGCCTGGGGTCAGGGAAGCTAAGCAGAGAAAGAGACTTTCATTCACTGGCTCTCAAACTGACTTTTCACATAAACTTAAGATGTGTCCTGTGCACAACAGACAACTCAGGGAAGAGCCAGGTGGAGACAGTAAAGGAACACGCTTCACCATTTTAAGTAACTGCTTTCACTTCAAATGAAAGCAGTACCTGTAGAATTTTATGTCAGCTGCCATAGATCACGTGTATGCTCATCAATATTAACACAGGCCAGGTCTCTTATCTCTGGATTAGGCACTGCAGCCTGCTGTTATGCCAGCTCTACTTACTAGTGGGGCTCCAGTGTGACCCCTTCACTCATAGAGGAAAGGGTTGGAGGAGGAGGTTTCTGTGACTAGTTGGGTGGGGTGGGGGGGCAGTGGTGGGAGATGGAAGAGGGAGAAAGGAGAAGAGACGCTACCGAAGAATTTCTCCGACCCTTTAACAGCAAGCCTCCTACACTCACACAAGATTAGGCACAAGCTGTGGCAGCTGTAACTCTGCTCAGGCAATTCCACAAGAAGACAGGGCGGACCCGCTGGCAAATCCCATAATCCCACCCCCCTGCTTCCCTCCTCTGAACTTTGCTTCTTGACATCAGCTCTGTCAACATCAGCTTTGTGCCAGCTGCGAGACTACTCCCCACTGCCTGGCCTTCAGATCAAACGTTCAGAAAGAAAAGCAAAGGAAAAGGGGGGAAGAAAAGGAACAGCGGCAATTAAAAATTAATTTTTTGTTCCCTGCAAACATCTCCCTCAAAATGAAAAGAAAAGACTCAGTAATACAGTAACATAAAAAGAGATCACTTGATACGGATGGATCTCATTAAACTTTTCTCAGCAGCAGAAGGAAGGGCAGTGCAGGTAAGAGCACCACGCACTCATCGCCCTGTCCCTGGTCCTGCCGGTGGAGGTCACTCACTCGGGTGAATGTTGAGAGCCGCTTCCTCTGGGGTAAATGGCACTCACCGGAGAGTTTTAACTTGCGCTGAGAGATACTAATGGTAACCACTATCCATCATCCTTAACGTGAAAAGACGGCAATTCTTTATCGTCCTCTACCCCACTGCTTACCCTTCTTTCCTCCTTCTCAACCCCCAAGCACAAATACACGAGGAAGATTTCATTAAAATCATTCAACGTGTCAGAATTCAATGGCCAATTTCTCAGATGTTTAGTGAGGTGGGGGGTGGGGTGGTAAAAAAATTGAAGCCAGATGCACTGATGAAGTCAATTTTAAGAAAGGAACACTAGCCTAACACAGGGACAGAATTTGGTTTCACACTGACTACTTTTTGTTTTAAGGAAATGCCTTGGATTAAAACGAAAGATATGTTCTTCTCTGCTCTCTTTAAAGTCACTCAAATATCTCCCACAGTTCAATTTGTTAAAAAGCAAAGTCAAAACAAAAGCAGGTGCATTTCATTAAAGAAATGGAAACATACACATGAAAAGCAATGCTTTATATATAATGTGTTTAGAACATCTAGGACAAACAGCCCACATAGATGGCCAGGTTCTCATCTTGAAAATTCTGGTAGCTGATTATCAGAAGCTTGGGCAAGGACATGTGGTTTACTTAATCGTAGGACATCTCCTCTGATAATAATGCTTATAAAAAGAACAAGCACACCTTTTCCAAGTCTTCACCAAAAACCCCAAAGATAACCTTTTACTTAACGTAATAAACAACCGATGTTGTTCCTAAGAGGGTGTCTCTCGTCTCTGAGGTCTTGGCAAAGGGGCTGCATAGACACCTGCTTCTGCTCTCTGTTAAGGGCTCTTCACCTTCCAAATTCAGAGGAGGAGCTTCCACGATAACACAAAGGAAGGGATTAAACCATTTGTTTCACTGAAGGAGACCCCAGTACTTTTAAGAATTTTCCTGCCAAATGTAACGTTAACCACTCATCGTTTTATGGGGCACATTCCTGAAATAAGCTCAAATGATGTGACTAAAAGTTCCCATAGAATAGGGCTAAACTTAACTAAAGGAAACAGCTTAGCAGGCCACACAATTGTACTATCAGTAAACATTCTCTCAGTAAATTCCACTGGCTATCCAATGGCTGAATCTGTCCAGGGGGAAACGTATCTATTGAGGACATTTCAGACATGGTAGAATTTCTTTAAATAATTTTAAGACTTGTTTTGCTTTTTTCTTAAATGGTAAGAAGGGGCACAGTTTGAGCTAAAAGCTTTAACGTGTTACACATGTGCCAACAGTGTGAGTAGGTGCTTTACCTGCATGAAAACATAATTTTCGGATTAATTTCAGCAGCTATCCACACGCTTGTAAAAACAGATACTGATCTGTAGTATGTACACTTTTCCTGTGTAATCCCTAATTCCATTTAAATGTATTAAGAACTCCATAAAAACCCACCTATGCTCACATTCTAGACAGAAGCAGCCCTAAGAAAAAAATTAACCACAATGGAAGAAATGATGCAGAATTAAGTCTTTAAATAGGTTGAGAAAATCTGTTAAGAAGTCAAAATTTATTTTTACAAAAACAAGAACAGTAACATCTGGCATGTGACACATCACGTACTCTTTCTAGAAAGGTATCAATCTTAATTTTTTAAGCGGTTTTCTTAAGTAATTATCCCCATGGCCAGTGTAAAAACCAAGGATAAGTAGTCTTTATTTAAAAGAAAAAAAAAAGTCTCTTACCAAAATGGAGGAAAAAAAATTTTGTAGGTAGAGCAAATAAAATGTAATTTTGAAGAAAACACAAATGTTTCACTGATTCTGCACCTAAGAGGCGAATATGCCTAAATACATGGAAAACTGCTTTTTCCTATCTCTATCTCTACTTTCTCCGAACTCTGTCCTCAATATTCACTGGTCTCAGGAGAGCTGGTTTGTGGAAGCCGCCATGTCTTTTCAGCAGGCCCATCAGTCTGCCTGACAGTGCCCTTTCTCAAGGTTAAATCCAGATACCTACCTTTGTTATAAATAAAAACAGAGCACGAAACACTACTGATGTGAGCCCCCTGCTCCCAGTTCAGTCTGCCCTGCCGTATTAGAATGTGGCTAAAACCTTAGTTCTGTCAAAAGACAAAATAAATGTCACTGCTGAAAGAATAAAAATACATAAGGTGACCAACCACTCTGAACCAAGGGAGGACGGTGTTTCCTTCATTAAAATGTGAGAGGCTTGTAATAGTAACCTGTGAAAATTTTGAAGAATATTAGGATGCTAAATTTAAGATCATTATACATGATTTTTAAAATCTGTAACTAAATTTTTAATATTTATAACAATTATAGCTGTAATTAATGAACAGCTTGGGGTTTCCCTAGTGGCTCAGATGGTAAAGCATCTGCCTGCAATGCAGGAAACCTGGGTTCAATTCTTGGGTCGAGAAGATCCCTTGGAGAAGGAAATAGAAACCCGCTCTAGTATTCTTGCCTGGGAAATCCTATGCTTGCGAAGAGTCGGACACGACTGAGCCACTAACATTTTCACTTTTTTAATGTATGCAAAACATTAAGGCTAAAAAGAAATTTTAAAAAATAGCCCTGAACCTAAGGCAGATACAAACTAGACAAAAAGGGGGAAGGAAGGGAGGATTAAATCACAAACGAGGGAGGTGGGAGGGAGGGTCAGGACGGGGAACACATGTACACCCATGGCTGATTCATGTGAATGTATGGCAAAAACCACCACAATATTGTAATTAGCCTCCAATTAAAATAAAAAGAAAAAAAAATAAATCACAAAGGAAGATTTCTGAAACAGGGTACTGAAATATATAAAGCAGTAAAATATAATTAAACACACAGGCTGTGGAACAACAAGGAAGACAGTAACCAGAACAGGGCAGAGCTCACCAACGAAAGTTCATTTTAAGCCGGAACCTTTAGGTGGTAAAACTAGAAATTCACAGAAAGACTGCCTAAGTGAAAGAGTGTACATCAGAAAGCCAATAAACTATATTTAAGAAGACCTACACCACCAGGTTGTATAGTATAGGGTAGCTATGCTAGTGAGTATCTCACCTAAAAATGAGCTAGAAAATACTTAAAAGACTGAAGCTCCCAAGGCCAGGCTAAGACGCTTGTGAATGAACAGTTCCTGACATCTACTGATGCAACTGAAATCAGTGAGCAGTTTTCTACAGAGAACAATGTGCAAAGTACCAAGACAGGGTTCCCAAAATCAAATATGGAAAAGAGACAGCACACACACTAACAGCTTGTAATAAATACAAGGTAAGAAAATGAGCTCTGAAATTAAAGCAGAAACAAACTGTAATGGAACTGCAACCCAGAGTGTGATTAATTCCCACTGCGAGGAGTTAGGCAGGCTTCACCAGGCAGGGGACATTTGATCTGAACCTTAAAAGATGGGTAGGCTTTCAATACAAAGCTTTTCTAATCCCAAAATGACTATCGGTCAAATCAGCTAAGACCTGCTT
This sequence comes from Capra hircus, assembly GCF_001704415.2. Lineage (NCBI taxonomy): Eukaryota > Metazoa > Chordata > Mammalia > Artiodactyla > Bovidae > Capra > Capra hircus. Next base: position 106,830,704 of record NC_030812.1, on the reverse strand, counting down.
CCCTATGCTATTTATCTGGGAGGTTTCCATTGCTGGGGTTTATGTAATTCCAGCTCTTCACATGGCAATTACTCATGAATTGCACTACGTCACATCTTTTCACACATCCAGCACACAAAAAAGTGCCTTTAATAAGCATATCTAATATTCACAGAGAGTAAAATAATTCTTATTTCTCTCTCTCCTCACAGCACTCAGAGAAATGACAATTCCATAATGGGTCTCAATAAACATTTACTGAGGACGACGACAGCTGTTGTCGTTTAGCCACCAAGTTGTGTCCAACTCTTGTGACCCCATGGACCACAGCCCGCCAGGCTCCTCTCTCTGTCCATGGGATTTTCCAGGCAAGAATACTGGAGTGGGTTTCCATTTTCCAATTTAGCCAGTTACAGGGAAACATGGCTTATAGAAATGAATGAAACAACTTAGAACTGACTTTAATACAGAGCTAAATTCCTGAGCAGGGGAAAGTATGGCGAAACTCACTGCAGAATGTCAACAGAAGAGGAGCAATGATGGAAAAACACAACGGTGGGAAAGGCTCCATCTCCAGTCTGTGCTCACTGTTTCATCATCCATGCCTGGCATTTGTGAGTATCGGCTGGAAGCGTAGAATGGTTTAAATGTTAGTATGCATGGGTTGTGGCAGAGATCCCTTAAAGACCCATTGTGTAACCATGTCTTACAACAGTCACATATATTCAATACATCTAAGCAGATACTCCAAAGATCTTGAAAGGTGCAGTGAATCTAGTTGAGTGTCCAACAGAAAAACTGATCAAGGAAAGTGTCTGGATGGATGCGGGACCATCTATAGCACCCAAGGTCAAGAGGTCAGAATGGAAGGCACCCCTTTACCGAGCCCGGAGGGATTGCTCAGTACCCTCTCTTGACCATCCTGGATACAGCAGACCAGAGCGTGCATGGATGCTGACTTCCTTCTCAGTCTCCCAGAAGCATCCCCAGTCTTCCCCTGACCTCAGGGGTGCTGTACCTCCTTTTCCTCTCCTGCCTCGTCTGGCCTCCTCATTTTCGTTTGCTTCGAGCGCCTCTCCTAATTACTCTAGCTCTAAACAGTGAAGATGCCAAGGGTTCAGCTCTAACTCCAAATTCTTCTGTTAGTATTTTATTTCTAGATGGTGTCTGATTGTTACAGATCAAAATACGATTTCTGAGCTCAAGTCTCCAAAATTACCACCACCAGGCTTCTCTACACTTCAAATCTGCACACCCCACTGCTGGCTCAAACCTCCAGTAGGAAAGCTCTCAGACAGCTTCACTTGTTGGAAATGGACATGTTCCCTTTCCCTGGAGAACCTGGTGGTCTCAGCCTTGGGGTTAACCCATCACTCACTGAGCGCTGGCGCACACACACAGTTCCCCATGCCAGGAGCCTACAAGCCATTCCCATTCCTGCCTCTCCCTCAGTGCCCACATTCCAATCTGTATGACAGTCTTGCCTTCTAACCTAAAGGTAACTCATCTCAAATTTGCTCTCCTTTCTTCTCTTCATTACCAGAAAGCTCTCTCAACTCCCACCTTCATCTTACTATGGGGCCTCCTACTGTTATCTGAGCTCCTTCAGAGGCAAGACCTTGATCATCTTACATCATCACTATTTACTCAAAGCACATGTGCAACATGTATTTATTCACATATACTTTCTTTTTTATTTTTTTTAATTTTTTCTTTTTTATTTTTTTTATTTTTTTTGTAATAACTTTTTTTATTTTATTTTTGTTTGTTTCTTTTTTTTTAATTTTATTTTTTATTTTTTAAATTTTAAAATCTTTAATTCTTACTAAAAATATTTTATTTGACTGCACTGGGTCTTAGTTGCAGCCTGGGTTATCTAGTTCCCTGACCAGGGATCGAACCCAGAATCCCTGCTTTGGGAGCATGAAGCTGTACCCACTGGAGCACCAGGGAAGTCTTGGCATATACTTTCTTCAAAACCAGACTTATTCTAATATGCATCCAAATACTGTAAAAAACAGCACTGTCAAAATGCAAAGCAGATCCTGTTCAACTTTACTTACATGAGCAAGTACTCATGGATATTTATCTCATAGGATGGATTAAATTAAAAAACTACCATTGCTTGCTCTTGACTCAGCTTATTTCAGCACAGGACATGTTTCTCCAGGTTGGCTGCAAGGTCTTCCCACATCCCCCACCTTCCTTCAGCTGAGCACGTTCCCATGCTCTGGAACCACAAGGTTGTCAAGGCTCACGTGTCTTTCCCTGCCCCAGCCCTGCAATCGACTGCTTCTGTAAGATGCCTCAGTTCATTTTACTGGAGGAAGGTGCGCAGAAACCAAAATCTGGGTGTTAGGTGTACTTACTGCTTCTAAAATAGAGACAGGAAATACATGCATTTATAATAACTCTGTGCAGACACACACAGCATCTCTGTACTTCTTTGTACATAAATTTAACACCATGAGTTCTTACAAGTACTCCTGATTCCAGCCCTTTACGTCTTCCCACTTTACTCACTTGCAGCTTTCTTCTTGAATAATGAAAAAACCCAGCCTTTATTGTCTACAATGTATTTCTTTATCACAACATTTATGTTCTACTAATCATATTCAAAAGCAGAGACATTACTTTGCCAACAAAGGTCCGTCTAGTCAAGGCTATGGTTTTTTCAGTAATCATGTATGGATGTGAGAGTTGGACTGTGAAGAAAGCTGAGTGCTGAAGAATTGATGCTTTTGAACTGTGGTGTTGGAGAAGACTCTTGAAAGTCCCCTGGACTGCAAGGACATCCAACCAGTCCATTCTAAAGGAGATCAGTCCTGGGTGTTCTTTGGACGGACTGATGCTAAAGCTGAAACTCTAGTACTTTGGCCACCTCATGCAAAGAGTTGACTCATTGGAAAAGACTCTGATGCTGGGAGGGATTGGGGACAGGAGGAGAAGGGGACGACAGAGGATGAGATGGCTGGATGGCATCACGGACTCGATGCATGTGAGTTTGAGTGAATTCTTGGAGTTGGTGATGGACAGGGAGACCTGGCATGTTGCGATTCATGGGGTTGCAAAGAGTCAGACACAACTGAGCGACTGAACTGAACTGAATTGAATACTCTTTTGTCTTTAGCTTCACAGTATTCAGGAAAATGGCTCCCAAAGCTCCTTAGGTTCTATGGTTTTTCCAGTGGTCATGTATGGATGTGAGAGTTGGACTGTGAAGAAAGCTGAGCGCCGAAGAATTGATGCTTTTGAACTGTGGTGTTGGAGAAGACTCTTGAGAGTCCCCTGGACTGCAAGGAGATCCAACCAGTCCATTCTAAAGGAGATCAGTCCTGGGTGTTCTTTGGACAGACTGATGCTAAAGCTGAAACTCTAGTACTTTGGCCACCTCATGCGAAGAGTTGACTCATTGGAAAAGACTCTGATGCTGGGAGGGATTGGGGGCAGGAGGAGAAGGGGACGACAGAGGATGAGATGGCTGGATGGCATCACCAACTCGATGGACATGAGTCTGAGTGAACTCCGGGAGTTGGTGATGGACAGGGAGGCCTGGCGTGACACGACTAAGTGACTGAACTGAACTGAACTGATTCAGGAAAACGGCTCCCAAAGCTCCTTACGTTTGTTCCTGCCTTCCCCACTCCTGGGAGGTTGGTTATGTTGCTCACTTATAAAACTGGTCCATCGGGTAGTGTTTGTCCTCCCCAGTGGGGTTCCCCCAACCCCACATCTCGACTGGTTTCGTTTCTCTAGTTTTTAAGAGGATGGGAAACAATTTCGGCTATTAAGAGTCAGAGCTACACAGAGATACGTGAAGAGTCACTTTCTCCTTCAACTGACCGCCCATCCCTTTTTCCTCCTTTCCTACTAATCCTCTAACCACTCCCTAAGGCAACGGCTCCCTTTAGTTTCTAGTTTACTGTTCCTGTTTCCTTTTGCAAAACCAACCTATACTTTCAAAAATATATACACAGATTGTAAAGAACGGCAAAGAACAATCAAAGTCAATGATGAAGGAAGGGAATAAATGATGATTGGGAAGGAATATACATATGATTTCTGGGATGTCAGTCGTGTTCCGATTCCTCGAGACAGTTATTTTATATGTATTACTCACACTGTGCATGTGTGTGCTTTACATACTTTTAAAAATGTGTATTATTCTTCAGAATAAAGAAAGTTAAATGGAAAAGTAATAGCACCGCTTTGTGGCAAAATGTAGCCAGAAAGAGTAAGGACACCAATGAACTTAACACCATAATTGACAGTCACTGAATAACGAAAGGCAAAAACCAACCTTCTAGTTTAAACTAGTTTTTCTCTTCGCAAACAACAACAACAAAAATACTATGAGTTTATTAACATGATTAGCAGAATTAATCTCTAGAAGCCAAGGTGGCATCTGATAAAATTTAATCATTAATCATCAAAGTTCAAAATATTAGTCATTAGTATAAAGCATGTCTTTTAACATGAGGAAGAATATTTTGTAATACTAGAATTATTATGAAATCTACACTGGAAACACTAAATAATTCCTTCCCTTCACCTCACCTATCTCATGAAAATATCAGTAGATGGACCTGTATGTATATTCAGAAACTTAAAAACAAATTTAGGTAACGAGAACTTTGTACAACACAAACCTTCCATCAACTGTTTTCCTACCCCCTGGTCCCCCTCAAAGGTTCTACCCTCAGCCACTTCTCCAAGAATCCCCAGGGTCCCTCAGTGGGGACTTCTATTTAGAGGTGACCTTAGGGTGCAAGTGATACTCACCACTACTGGGGTGTTACCTGCAATGACACGATTAAGAAACAAGCAGCAGAGCTTGTTAGCAGAAGAGCTGAGATCAGAACCGAAGGACCCCACTTCAGCGCTCTTGTCACATGTCTGAATGAACTGCATCCACGTGCTTCAAATGATGGCCATCAGCTATCATTTTTCATAACTTTAACATCTGCCACTTACTGAGAACCTTGGAAAGTCCTCATCCACTATAAATTAGTTTTATCTGTATGTAATACATAAACAGATAATCTGACTTATCTTGCCCAGTCATATAAAGAGGAAATAAGAGATGACATTCGAGGGCACTTTTGGTGTTATCGTACCACTTGACAGATGATGAAAAGGGCACATTTTGGTTTACAAAAATAGGATGGTAGCAGAGAACATCAGGTAGGGGTGTGGAGGGGACAATGAGACATGAAACAGGTAAGGGAGGGGCTGTGATCCTAGTCCAGAAATGAGGTTAAACTGAAGCCCAGAAACAGCCTAATTATTATGCAATTTCATAAAACATTAAGATATCAACTCAAACTTAGGAGCAGTGAAATAATCTTCTATAAATACTCTAGTGAAATTGTTAGCAATGAAGAAAAACATAAGACCCTCACCACACAAAATAACCTAAAATTATTTAAATTAAAAGGTTATTAAAATTAAAGGTTTAAGTTAAAAGACCGAAACAACTTAAAAATATTCATAGGTAAATATTTATCTGTTCTCAAAACAGGGATAAACTAAGTAAAAAACCCACAGGGAAAAAGCCGTCATGAAAGAGAGAGAGATTTTACCTATATTAGTTAAACAAATGAAAATGTAAGACATGAAAAAATACTCAGCCCTCACTGGTAAGTCAGATAAGTATAAATTAAAACAAAAATTAAATATTTTCCACCCATCAGGTTGGCACTAAAAAATAAGAGGAAAAAATTTATAGTATCAACTGTTACTGGCAAGAGTGAGGGAAAACTGGTAGTGGCTTTTTTCAAAAGTTGGTACATCTGAGGAAATTCATACTGTTTCTATAAGGAGTATGTTATCAAAGCTATATTTAAGAAGAATGAAAAAAGGAATTAAAAAGTCAGATTTTCATGTCAGAAGTGAATTTGTTATAAAGCCTAAAAATGTCTTCTACATAACAGATAACTCCTCTAAATCCAGTAAAGATTTTGTGACTACGAAGTGTGGCATAAATATTCTATTATACCAGTTAGAGAAACACAAGCTGGCAGTGGCTAGTGGTCTTGGCAGGAGCTTTAGAGACCTCCACTGTCCACGGCATGGTCTAAAACTTAAACCTTCATTAAGACAGGCTAGCGATCCCAGAAGTCTCAGTTCAAATGCTAGCTGAGCAGGAAGTGGCTGTGTGCATGTGGGTAAGTAATTTGATTTCTCTGAGACAGTTTCCTCATCTATAAAATATGTAAAACCCATCTGCCCCTCGGATCAGTGAAGGTTAGAAACAGGGGCTTGCCAGTAACACTGCCCTGGTGCCCGCCTTGGGCACCCAGCTGGCACTGGTATGGTCACTGCTACTCTCAGCACTGAGCCTGGTTTAAGTATCTTTTGAATAATCAGGTCTAAACAGCAGTGAAATAGAAGAGTATGTTTTAATACATTCTGCATGACTGTGAAACACAGTCTCTGAACTGATTTTTTTAAAGTAAGGGAAAAAAGGGGAGGTGGGGGAAGGAAAGGAAGATGAAAAAAAGAAGGCAACCCGACACACACCAGATGAATGACGTGCTTTACTGAAGGAAAAGGCCATGCGATGCTGACCACCTGAAGACCCCGCTTAGCCCATGGACACTGAACTCACCAAGCAGGCAGATTCCCTCCAGGAGACAGATTTTTTCCCTTGCTCAGGTTTCCTCAATAAAGCTGTGGAATAAAACTGGCCTTTTCTATTGAAAGCCACTCCTTTATTGCTTAACAGCTAGACTGAGAGGAAGGTAGCAGGCAGGGTTAGAAGGAAAAAGAGCAGAGGGTGAAGATGCAGAGAGCCGCATGCCCGTGGGGAGGGCCCTGCAGGGCCTGGTTCCCCACCACCACCAGCACCCCCGCCCAGGCCTTTGCCCACCTGCAGCTGCTGGGAGCTGTCGCTGAGGGTGTCCTCCCGCCGCCGGGCCTCCTCCAGCATCTGGGCGCTCTTCTTCTTCTCCACCTGCTCCTTGTGCTTCAGGCTGGCCACTTTCTTATTCTGGTCCTTCACCTGCCTGTGGATAAGGGGAGAAAACTCAAGCTCTTCGTATACATGCACAGGAAAGAAGGTGTATATTCATTGACACCACGATGCAAGGAACAGCTCAGAAGCAGCAAGAGTTCCTGCTGTGAAATCCTCCCAACCTGGCCAAACTCTCCATGCCAAAAGCAGCTAGGTGTTAACCGTGGTACTCCGGGAGCACATGTGCAAGCGAGTACTTTGTGGAGCACGATGAAACATAAAACGGAAAGAGGCCTGGGACAGAGTGAGATGGCAGAAGAAGGAAACCAATTCAGAGATTTTTGTTGGCATATGAAAACAGGCTCTTGACATCAATGCTATGAAACTGCAGAATGGCTGATGAAGAAAGGTCTGTAACACAACTCTAATTTTACCGTTATTAAATATTTTCAACTTTCAAAAGCTATATGTAACCTTGTTGTTTAGTCACTCAGTTGTGTCTGACTCTTTGCAACCCCATGGACTGCAGCACGCAGTCTTCCCTATCTGTTGCTGTCTCCTGGAGTTTGCTCAAACTCATGTTCATTGAGTCGGAGATGCCATGCAACCATCTTATGTAACATATACGTATATAAAATTATGGCATAAAGATCTAAGGCCATAGCTTAAGCAACAGGTCATTCCATCTACTTCTGAAGCCCCCTATTGGACTCCACTGCCTCCGCACTAGATAAGACCAGAGCAAACTCCAGGTCACAGGTAGAGAAGATCAATCTCACTGAAGAGTGGAATCATGACTAATGATCAAGAAATACACGTAAGGTGCAGCCCAAGAGCACCTGGGCTCTGCAATGCAAGAGGACCTACATCTACCTGAGCTCTGACACTCTGCTAAGCCCATCACATTTTCCTTACTCATTAAGGAGACGAGTATTTGGCTGAACTCCACTCTCACGTATCAAACACTAGGAATATCAATCCATGAATAAAAACAGTTTCTGCTCTCAAATATCTCCCAGGCATCCGAGCAAATACAGGATATGCTAAGTGCTAGGAAAGGGCCCCGGGAAGGGGGCAGGGGTGGCAGCGGTGATCAGCAAAAGCTTCCTGGAAAATGACCTGCCTCTGAACTTCCTGAGGGATTGGTCCAGGCAACTAGGCAGAGAGAAGAGCGGGGATAAAGCCCTGAAAAAAAGGAGAGTGTGTCCCTTCGGGGGAAGCCACACTCAGTGTGACTGCAGCATAAAGTCGGACCAGCAGAACAAAGAAAAAGGAAGCCGAAAGTAAACAAAGGCCATATAACTGTATCCTGCTGAGCAAAGAAGCTGAGGTTCATCCTAAGTGGGAAGGGAACTTAAGGAAGGGAAACAATACAATCAGATTTCCAAACTTCTGGAAACAAATCGAAGAGGGATGATGGTAGTGGGGAGGATGCGACAATTAGAAAAATCCACTCAACTGTGCCCAAAAGTTGCATCAATAAACTGAACTAACAATGAGAAAACAAGCCACCGTGGTTTATATCTAATTAACATCCTTTAAAATCAGGTAATGACAGCCTGTGGCACGTTCTCTCACACTCATTGCTTAATCTCCAAACTAGATCACCGCGGTTTGTTAGATAAAGTACAAGACGTTCAGGCAAATTCATATTTCACATAAATGGCAAATAATATTCTAAGTAAGAATATCTCAATATTCATAGGATATATTAATACAAAAAATTTATTCATTCTATCTCTGAAATTCAATTTTAACTGGACATCTCAAAATTTTATTTGCTAAATCCGGCACCCCTACAGGAACTCAAATTGTGACTAAATGAAAATTAGTCTTTCCTCCCTTCTATACTGGATTCACTAGCTTTCTCTCACCTACAGAACACCAGGTAGGTATCTACAACTGCGATCTAGAAAAACAACGTTTACCACTTCTCAATGTGTGATGGTGTGAAACTCAACTCTTCAGTGGAAGACTCTGGTGGATCAGCACAGGTCTGTGTTCACACACTTATTTCTACCAATGAATCATTCAAAACAGTAAGACTTTTTAACTTTTTTAATTTAACTTTTATTACATAATAAAATAGAGACTCTGGGCTTAACACAGTAGGAAGCATCCCCCAGATTGCAAACGCTTGTTTTGAAGAGAGGTCTGCAGAGGTCACGGCTAAATAAAGCATGAGTAATAATAATATTGAGCCTAATCTGTTTAGATCAAAAAGTGACAAAGATGACATTTACAGGCTTCACTTTTCAATGTCTTGCCTTTAGCTGAAGCTGCTGTTATACAATAAAAAAGTAAAGATGAATTGTGGACTGAATCCTATCTTTTCATCAATACATGGAATCTGTTCTTTGTATTAATTCTCTGGGGTTAACGTCACTGAACAGGAACTAAACAGATGTGCATCTAAGGATTCCAAGTGTGAACCTTTGGTCGTCGTCGCTCTAAATAAAATCTTTCTGCTCTGTACTGAATGGAAAGGTGGACAGAGGAGGGCAGGGTAGGACAAGAGAGGAAGAGCAGAAACAAACAAACCCATTCAAACTGGAAAAGCTTAGCGGAGACACAAAAACACCAACACTACAGGTAACTGTCACTATTAACACAAAACAGGCTAAAACAAACACTGAAGGGTTAAGCATCTTGCCCAAAGTCATATAATAGAGTTCTCTAAACATCCAATCCATCAATAAACTAGACTGTCCTGATGACCTATTCAACTGGACTTAACACAACCATAATTAAAATGCCTCTATGTAGAAGAAAAAAATACTGCATTAAATTCCACTCTGAAGTGAAAAGAGGGTTTTTAATATACTATACAGCCAAAATGATCCTTGCCACTGGAAGAACAAAACTCGTTGCATTTTTTATTACTTGGAAAAAACTTATTTAGGAATAAGTATAGTTTAATGGCTTTTACCCTAAATAAAAATGAACAGCTAACAATATTATAATTAACATAACTTGTAACTCAGAGAATTATGTCTACACCAATGACTTCCATGGAAATATTCTTCTGGAGCCTTTCATAACGGTTTGTTTAGTAAAATTTAGATCAATACATGCAAAGGACAAAATGTGGGACAAAGCAATAAATCTTCCCAGTAAAAATGTGAGCGTACTTGAAGCTTAATTTAGAAAGTCCTCACACACAAAGCAAAAACCTTCATGATATTTTTCTACTAAAGCTGACTTGTGTTCAGACTTGGAATTACTTATGTAGTACCCTAACTGATTTACTACAATGTAGAGAAAATGTTTAAAGTAGAAAATTGGAAAATCACTTTTAAAATGTGGCATTTGTGCTTGCTACTTTTATTGCAAACACTTAGGATTTCTTCTGTAATGAAAACAGTTTATTCACGGAGAGTTCTGTAAAAATGTTCCAAAATTTTTTATTTTTTTAACAAACATCATATTAACAAAGCTGCTTATTTTTAAAAAGAGTCAAAGGTGGTTAACAAGTCTTTGCTGGTTAACAAGTCAAGTGACAGATAACTTAGGTGAAAACAGGAATTTTTTTTACAGAACATTAAGAAATGTGTAAAAGACAAAATGCAAAATACGCTAAAAACTGTCAAGGAGGTGCTAAGAGAGCTGGGAGAAAATAATGTCACATAAATTATAGAAGCACAGTTTCAAAAAGAAGGGAGATGGTCACTAACCCAACCTAACCTAACAGACAGGTTTTAGACAGGTCCAAGACAAACAAGGCTGCTCAATCTGGCAAAGGGTGCGTCACTGAAGAAATTTTAGCCTGGCAATGAGAGAAGATCCCAAATTATATTGCTCTGGAAAATGAACGGGAAGGGTGACTGTGGAGGCATCGAGCATAAATGATTCTTTCAGAAACTGTGCAAATGGGAAAGAAAACGCAAAAGGGAAAAGTAAGATACTGTGGTGAACTGAAACCAAGGGAAAGAGGATGGAACGCTTGCTCACACGTCTCCTTAAGGGGAGGGAAGACTAGATTATGCTTTGTTTGGTAGTCTGTGGGAAGGAAAGAAGAGAAACGAAGGAAATGAGGAGGAGGAAGAGGAGGATTCAATTTACGGAACAAGGTTTTGAAAACTGGTCGGAGGGAAGGAGTGAACAGGAAGTTTAGCTTCAGAACAGAGCTGGGACATCAGTACCCCTGACAAAAGCAAGGGGAGGACGCGCAAAGACAGACCTGAGACTGCTGCTGTGCAGAGAAAAAGCAGAGGATGGTGTAAGTCTGACTGAAGAACCCCTTCATGAATCAGATTCCTATAAGCAATTACAAAACAAAGATTTTATTTTATTAACAAACTCATCATACCCTAAACAAACTGTTTATTTTTAAAAAGAGTCAAAGGTAAGAGGACTTTTAAAAATATATCATTAAGTCTTGAGAATAAATATCAGGGAACAGAAAAGGGAGAGAGAACCTTTTTCTCCAAAAAAGTCTCAACTTCATCTTTCTACCTGTAACAGAAATTTCAGGACCTGAAAAATAAGAGTCTGAAAATATTATTACAGAAGAAACAAGGCTTCCTTCCTCATCTTCCGCACACATACAGCTCTGCAGAGGGCTCTATTTTGTACTTGCTATCAATCCTGAGAGGAATCAAGGGCACCGTGTGGTGGGATCCCGGACCAAACAGGACTCTGAGAAAAAAGCAACAAGGAATGATCACAACAGCTCCATTTACTGACTGCTTAGCCTGTGCCAGATGCTGCTCCAAGGGCTATTTGTATTAACTCATTCAAAATTCACAACAGCCCTTCAGGTCGGAGAGAAGTACCCCAACTTTACAGATGGGAAAATCACAGTGAGAAAAGTACCTAAGAACCTCTGAGCAGTATGGGACCCCAGAGCTCAGATTAATTCCTAGGCTAGAGTGTGTATCATATGAGAAGCCCTGAGGCTGAAATGAGAATATGTGGCTTCAAATCTAAGGAATACTACCAGCTACTAACTACTACCAACTAGGCAGCTGACCCTAGATGTAGAAATCATGTTCCCTAGTCTCAGATCCTCATCAGAATAATGATCTGCCCTGTGTAATCCATATGCTATTTGTGAGAATCAGAGACAAGTGCTTTTATAAACAGCAAACATATTAGAAAACCGCTGCTCGGAGAAAGGTAAATGGCTGAATGCCAAGGAATTGATGCTTTTGAACTGTGGTACTGGAGAAGACTCTTGAGAGTCCCCAGACTGCAAAGAGATCAAACCAGTTAATCGTCAAGGAAATCAACCCTGAATATTCATTGGAAGGACTGATGCGCAAGTTGAAGCTCCAATACTTTGGTCACCTGATACGAAGAGCTGACTCACTGCAAAGACCATGATGCCGGGAAAGACAGGGCAGGAGGAGGGGGTGACAGAGGATGAGATGGTTGGATGACACAAGCGACTCAATGGCCATGAGTTTCAGCGAACTCTGGGAGATAGTGAAGGACAGGGAAGCCTGGTGTGCTGCAGTCCATGGAGTCGCAGAGAGTTGGGCACGACGGAGTGACTGAACACCAAGGTAAAATGCATGTGGTATTAACAACATCATTTCCTGAACCTGATCAGAAATTTTCATACCATGATTTTACATTGCCATGGCTCCCAGGCAGAATAAACAACTTTTAAAATGAAGACTTACAATTGTCTTCTGCCAGCTTCTCTTACTAATTCACTTAGTAATAAAGATGGTTGAGTTACTTAATGGGCTCAGTAATTGTGTTACTCACCTGCAAAGTGGAAATCGCAAACACTGCTACATGACTGCTGGGAAAATCAACGGAAATAAAACCTGTGAAGCTTCCACCATAGCCCCTGACACATGAACAGCAGCACTGGTGGCTGCTTCTGTTGCCAGCACTCAGCAGTCACAAAACAACCCCCAGACTGAAAGGGTATGCGTAGGTCTGTGCAGTGAAATCACTCCAAGGCTCTTCCACACATCTAGACTGTGGCCCCTCTCTCTCCCGCATCCATGCTGCACTTTACCTGCTAGTGTTAAGAGCCACAGTGTCTCTGATGAAACTGTAACAAAGTTAAAGCAGTATCTTTACCTCCTCGCTCCCCTAGTGACCGCTTTCCCCCTTCACTTCTCTCAGTCAAAACCTGGTCGACCTCGAATGGTAGAACTGTAATGCCACTCTTCCAATCAATCTAACACTCATGACGTTTTCTACACTCATACTTGAATTTCTAGACATCTTGTTCCTGGGGTAACTTTTATTCTTTCAGTTGCTTACAAGGGTTCAAGACAATGTCAATATACAATGTTTTGTTACATATCTTTGTTTTAAGACAAGCATACTGACCTTGAGGTGAGACTGAAGGAAACGGCAAATCCAGGAAGGAAATGTGAAAGAGAAAAGTTAGAAAGTGTTAATGAGGGCAGTATTCAGAATTCGCATAATTCACAGACACAGAGGAAACATACAGCACAGGATTAGAGAAAGGAAGGGAGACACACAGATTCGGCACAGACACCAAAAGTGAGTAACTTCAGACTTTCAACAAGTGTATTTTCATATTAGATTACACCATTGTAAACTTAACATAAGTTTCTAAAGGGATGAATTTTGTCTAAAATTCACCATTTCCTGGGGCAGGAAAAAGAAAAAATAATTTCTTAAACACAAAGGAAAAGAAGGGAAGGCCAGCTGTCGCTCCCCTTCCTGTTTGAGTATTAATAGCCACCTGTGATCTAATGACATTAGTCAGCTGGGGTTTATACACACCCGTCTTAGAACTGACAACTCCTTTACCCATCCCGGCCCATTTCTTAGACCCAACTTATCCAGGAGAAAAGCAGAAAAACACAGAAATTATTCTGTAGAATTCAGAACTCTCATTCATTTGGAAAATTTGACATAATTTTCTCAAATGTGAAAATAATGTTTTGCTAATTACACCCATTATGTCTCACTTCAAATCTATCAAATCTGTCCCCCAATGGTGCAATCTAACAGCAGTAATGAAGATGTGGCTCTACGAATACCAGCTCGTTTCTGATACCGCTCAACAGAGATGCAAAGTAGTCACGCTTCATATTCCTAACCAAGCACAAACCCCTAAGGTTCATTATTGCTTTCATAGTCATAACAACAGGCAGCTTTCTCTTTTTAATAATTAATCAATTTCACTGAAAGTGGCTTCTCCTCCAAACACTTAAGACTCTTAAGAGCCAGGGCCATCCAGCTTGTCGTCAGGACTGAAATTTTACTTTAAGAATCTAAAACGAGAGGTTTATTTCTTGAATGCCAGCACCATTTCAACTTGTGCTTTAATGTTTTCTAACATTTCAATACTAACATGAGTTTTAAAAAAACTCATTGTTAAAATAATGGAAAGGCAAGGATAAAATTTATGATTACCATTATATGAGAGAAAAACAAAAAATGAAAACAAAATTCCTCGCAACCACACGGTGAGTACACAGTGGATCCCGGAGAGGAATGCAAGTCTGCAGACACACCTCCTGGACATACTTTTATCTGTTCTCTGATGCTTACAGGTTCTTGAAAGGAATCTACAAAAATCCACGGATCTCTAGCAGAATGCAGACAATGTTCAAAGTCAAAGTGAGGTCAATCATTTATCTAAATGACTGTTCCCAACGATCTTTTATTTTTGTTGGTTATGACAGATTAAGTTAGAATAATTTTAAATCGACAATGACACTCACTGAGATCTCATACAGATGCAAGGCTTTATATGAAACATGGGAAAATCCCTGAAAAAAAAATTAAGCTTATTCTTGACAAGAGTGAGCAACTTTAAGGATCTTTTTACCTATTTTATAGTTCAGGAGTCATAGTTTATGTTGGCATCAACTTTTAGCTCTTGGGAAATAAATTTAGGAGGAAAAAAATCTGCATATAGAGTAACTATATATAATTCTAATGTTTACATTTTAAAGTGTAACACCAAAATTTCTATCACGACTGTAATAAATTATAAGGTGCTGTGCCCACAAGAAACTGTGGAAAGATGGCGTAGTAGAATTGACTATGTGAAGCTGTGTAATTTATTCTTCTTTTAAATGAAAATCAGTGAAATTCATCAAGGAGGAGGAAGAAGAAAGCAGGCTGGAGCAAGCAGGATCAGATAAAGAACAGTCGTCTCCAGTTATGACGCTCAAAGCATCTTGCTTTTCCTCTTTCATTTTTTAAAAACAACATCCATTCTCCCTCAAGAAAGAACACACAACCACCGTGTTCATTTTCCTTCTTTTCCAACTACATCAAGACCCAATACTGTCCTTCATGGATCAAAGACACATAATTATAGACTTTAAGGAAATTCTTTCAGGAATCTTTTCCCTCATTAATTGTACACTAATTTATGCCAAATCTACATAGAGCTTAAGTTCCTTCTGGGAGATTTCTGAAGACATTAAGCTGCATGATCAATTCAGGATTTCTTTACAAAAAACATATTTACAAATATGAAGACTAAAGATGTAGGTTTATATTTCCAGGTTATACTGTGCCACAGAGGCCTGAATACACTGTGATACCAAAATAAATCACAAACATGAAACCTACTTTCCCATGGAAAATGTCAAAACATTTTAGGTCAGCCTAAACAAAAAAATTTTCAGGATGCAGTTACAAAAGTCAAATACCTAATTCTAACAGTAAACACATTCCTTTGGCTACACACATTTAAAATGGAATACATGAGAAAATAATGTTGATTTGGAAATACTTTCTTTCATTCCCACACTCACTGAAACAATTTTATTCACTCTCATTGCAGACACCTTCAATTCACCAAAGAGAGAAGATGCACCAGTATGATTAAGAAATTAAAAATACATACCAATTAAATCATGCCATTATTTAGCCACGTATCCCAGTTTCAGAGATATTAAAATATAAAAATAAAACTTAGAACTGGTATTTTATTGTGACAGAAGAGTTTATCTACATGTTTGTTTAACATGAAGAAAAAAAAGTAACCCTACTGAATGCTATTAAATAAAACTATCTAATGCATATGGGTTTACTTATATTTTTACAGAAAAAAATTGTATGTGCAATTGTAAACATATTACAAACATATACAAGAAATGAACATAAGAATATTTTTAATATAACAAACAGGGAATAAAACTAGTATCTATTTAATGAAAGGTCTGAATCTGCAGGGAATAGGAAGATAAAATGTGGGATGATTAGAGAGTGAAATGAGAAAGGAGCCACATCGCTATGTTTCAACATACGTCTTCAATGGGCCCTGAACAATGTACAGTCCTGGGAGAGACTGAGACAGACACTATCAGAAAAGCACAGAAGAAGGAAAGAAATGATTACCTAAGGGAGGTCAGTAAAGCTTCCCCTCCGAAAAAAGATAACAGTTACAAAGGGTCAGATTCCCACAAATGAATAAGGGGAAAGAAAATTTTAGTCCATTTTCTTCACATGAAATTCAGATACTGGTAGGTTTTAAAAGCAAATAAAAAAACCACAAAAGGCCACATCCTCAAGCCACAAGGTTTAAGGGTGGCATGATGGGAAAACAACACCATCTTCTGGTTCAAGCTCAGTTCATCATGTTGATCTTAATCTACAGAAGTGCAGACTCTTCTCACCAAAACGAGGTTTAAAATTACAGCTTCAGCCATTTAGACTGTTAATTTGAGGGGCTACCTTGAGCCTGAACTCTGAGCAAACTACACTCTTGCTTTAAAGAAAAAAATCAAGGGGCTTTTCTGGTGGTCCGGTGGTTAAGATTTCACCTTCCAATGCTGGGGGTGCAGGGTTGCTCCCTCTCCCTGTCAGGGAGCTAAGACCCCCACATGCCTCACGGCCAAAAAACCAAAACAGAAGCAATAGTGTAACAAATTCAACGCCAGTCTGTGTCTGATGCAGGATACAGCATGCTTGGAGCTGGTGCATGGGGATGACCCAGAGAGATGTTATGGGGAGGGAGGTGGGAGGGGGGTTCATGTTTGGGAATGCATGTAAGAATTAAAGATTTTAAAATTTAAAAAATAAATAAATAAATAAAATTTTTTAAAAAAAAGACTAAAACAATAAAAAATTTTTAAATCAAGTAGCTCCAAATCTTATGAACGGATCATATATCAATTTTTTTTAATAAAGCCAGTTGTTTATAAATCAGAATGTATCAACAGTTCCCTTAGAAACATTATAAACACAGGTACTCTTGCTAGTCCACAAAATCTAATTTTAATCATGATGCAAAAGCCTAGAATTAATAATAGTTCTAGATGAAGTCGGGAAAAGACAGTTAGCAAAGGAAACAAAATTAACCATCACAAATAGAAAAACTAAGTTTCCTCCTAACTGTAAAACTATTTACAAGCCTGGCCCAAAAGAGTAAGTAAGTGTGTGTGTAAATAACACACAACCAGTCCTTGGTTCTCTTGTCTTTGTCAGAACAGTCACGGCAGCAGGACACTATCTTGCCTTTTCCTCTCCATTTTACATCTCTATGTACACTACAGTTCTAGGACCTAAAATGAGCAGTCTAGGATCCAAAATAACCTACTAACCTTCCATCTAAACATCCCCTCAAGCCATTATCATTTAATACTGGCCACAAAAATTAAAAGACTAGACTTGAGTCCGAAGTTCAACAAGAAGCCTTTTCTATAGTAATGCTGTACCCTGTATAACACTGTCAATCTCCAGGTTTGTTTTTTATTATTTTCTTACCTAAATTGATCTAGGCAGGCTACCCAGAACCACCAGGTGATGACTTTCTGGAAGTGTCAACCTGGCTAGGCCTCAGCGCCCCATTAATTTAATGCAACGCTAATCTAGATGTTGCTATAAAAGTATTTTACAAATATAATTAAAGCCTATAATCCATTTAAGTAAAAGAGATTACCTCAGATAATCAAAGTGGGCATATCTGAATCCTCTGGAAGGCCCTAAAAGCAGGCTTCCCAAGGAAAGAGAAGAAATTCTGCCCGTAGACCACAGTATGGCCCAGGCCTATGGAGTCTATTCTGCAGGTGGGCTCCTCCTCCTGACAGCTTTCCTGTACAGGTCTTAGACTTGCTTAGCCAGCTGCTGACAATCACACTAGACAATTCCTTGTAATAAATCAGATATATATATGTATGGTGGTTTAGTCGCTCAGTCGTGTCTGACTCTTTGTGACCCCATGGACTGTAGCCCACCAGGTTCCTCTGTCCATGGGATTCTCCAGGCAAGAATACCGGAGTGGGTTGCCATTTCCTTCTCCAGGGGATCTTCCCCACCCAGGGACTGAATCTGGGTCTCTCGCACTGAAGGCGGATTCTTTACCAACTCAGCCACCAGGGAAGCCCCTATGTCCCTTATATAAATAAATGTATGTATGTATCTCTTCTACTGGTTCTGCCTCTTTGGTTGAACTCCAACTGATACACAGCATATGACAGAATATAAATTCAGAAACAGTACTACTTAGATTCAATTGGGAAAAATATTTTCTATCTGCAGATGTATGGGCAGGCTTATTTAATCCTCAGTCGCTCAAGACACTGTACAACACTAAATCACCTGACAGGAGCGCCTGTTGTTTTGTAAGAGCAGTGAAAGGGGCTATTTTTTCCCTCAAGACCACAAAGAACATGTCTGAGAATTCTTTATGACTTAATCTAAACCTTTCAATGTTAGAGAATCCTATATAAGTACTAGGAAACTTTAAAAGAATAATAAGAATTTTCTTTAGGCAAATGATTGTAACAGCCTGTGTTCATTTTTGCACTTAGCAGGGTGCTGAATGCCTGTAAAAATGCATCTGCTTTCCGAACGAACTGGCATTTGGCATCACAGCTGCACCAGCGAAGAGGCAACTCCTTAACGGGCACTCCAGCAAAAGAACCACCACACAGACGATGGGCTTTGAACCAAGAATGAGACAATTACAACCAGCAACATCTGAGCCTTACCAGAGAGGACACATACTTAATCCACAAGGGGTAGACCTAAGAGGCACTGTTCAGCTGGACATACAACCGGCTGGTCCTGATTTCTGAACAAGCTGATGCCCCGGCAAGCCCCCAGAGGCAGCAGAACGGCAGCAGCAGCTCCTCTAGTCCAGAACTGTCACCCTACTCGACACTCACTTTCCCAGAGGTCCCAAGCCAAGCCCCCCGATGGTGCAGGGACGGAAGCCTGGCGTGGAAGGCACAAGGGGCGGGAGACTGGCATCCTGAGGGACACGGACACAGAGCCCAACCCCAACGGAGAGGGACCAGGGCAAGACAGGTCAAGAGAATGGTGAAGAGACTCAAACGACAGATGACAGGGAGACGGACACCCACACACAGGAAACAGTGGAAACGGCAACAGGAGAAGCAGAACCGTTAGTAAGACCGCGGGAGCCAAACACATGCATGAAATCTGGGAACAAAAGGCAGAAAATGGTTTCAATCGTCTTTCATTCCTGTCTTGAACTGTGCTGCTCAGTAAACAAATTACAGAGCCAGGGGCAACTGAGTTTTTTAGGACTGTATCTTTTCTTGGTAGCTAAAAAATTGTGTGTCAAATCTTAAAACAAGATTATGACACTGCATGACTCGAGGACAAAACTCTACAGTACATTACATTCTGCGGAAAGAGCAGATCATTAACAACTCCTTCCCCAAACGTGAAAAATGCAGTGACTAATAAAAGCTATTTGGTGTGCTCGGCATATAAGATAAAGATTTAATCCTATTTCTCACTCTCACTTAAATCACATTCACTCCCAAATCAGTACTGGGTCCAAAAATGAACTGAAACATTTTTCAAGGAAGCTATCTTGAATAGCCAGTGATAATTTCAATGTATAATTCTAATTTTTAAAAATCAAATTAAAAAAAAAGTTTATCAAGGAATTTCTTTTCTGAAATACTGAAATACATTTAGTGGATTTAGTGGGAAGTCATTATCCATAAAAAGTACTGGATTTTAAAATCTATGAAGATGAAGTAGTGCTGTTGATTTCAGGCTGATACAAAGGCAAAGAGAGGCACGTACTAGTCCAAGTATGCAAGGGGCGTGCATTTCCGTTTGGGGGGTAAAGATGAAGGGCAAACATGGAAGAAGACACAAAGAAATGTATAAAATCTAATCTTGAGACTCTGATAATTTATTAATTCTGACTTAAAGAACGTTATCCACCCATTTTCTCCGGACTTACTATCAAAATAAGAAGAAACAAACGAGTAATTGATCAGCTCGTGCCATTCATACTTTCAACTTTAGTGAAGAACCATGAGAGCTGGACTTTAGTTTCTTGAAAATCAAAATCCTACAGGTACAGAACAAAAGGAAAAAACGACTTCCAGGGGAAAATATCAAGTCTACCCATAACCCTAAAATTTAAAACTGAATAAACTACTTATGAAAATAGTGTATTACCTCTTGACATTCAAGAGCACAAAAATATTAAAACAAGTTCAAGGGAACCTCAGGATTAGTGAGTTCACACTGTCCTGCGAGTCTCTCTGTTCAGAATACAGTGATTAGCACAGCTCTATTGGAAGAATTATTTCTATGCACTTGTGAATTTATGTTAAATACATGGTGTAAAGGAA
Source organism: Capra hircus (assembly GCF_001704415.2). Taxonomy (NCBI): domain Eukaryota; kingdom Metazoa; phylum Chordata; class Mammalia; order Artiodactyla; family Bovidae; genus Capra; species Capra hircus. The sequence continues at coordinate 106,810,247 of NC_030812.1, read as the reverse complement.
GAGGCCAAGAGGCATATGCTTTATCTTTGGTACAAAACACCCTAACAAGAGAAAAAAAAAAAGGCAAAGAAAACTCCCAGAGTGCGGTCTGGCTGGCTCTGTTCAAACAGAGGTCACTTTCAAGTAGTCAAAGGTAGAGCTCAGCAAACACATCCATGTCTCACAAACTGTCCTCAAAATGTCTCTCCTTCTAAGCCTGACCTGCTTTAACAGCTTGCTTCTCCACAACACAGAGTCTAAAAATTTACAGCCCAAAAGACCACTGGCTCAGAAAAAGGCCTGAATGAACTAAACAATACTAGCTGCTTGAACTTGAGGCTCATTTGCTCCTGAAATAGATAAAATAAAGGGATACTTCCTCTGTCCAATCAATGATACTGAAGTCCACAGCCTTCCCATCTACTCCTATTCTGTGTGGCCTTTTAGAGACTCATACTGACTTAGAATAAAATGGAGGCAATGAAGACCACCAGGCACTCAAGAATGTAAATTTGGAGAGGCAGATATATTGGAAAAACATGACCCCAAACCACATAGTTTTAAAACCATACTCACCCTTTCTAACACAGTGAGTCCCCGTTGAGCCTCCCTCTCCTTACCTTTCCAACTCAGCAATCTTCTTATCTTTGTCATTCTTCTCATTTTCCACCTCCTTTAAGATTTCCAAGAGGCGGTCAACTTCTGCCTGGGCCTTGCTGGATTCATCTTTGTACCTGGCAATCTCTCTCTCCAACTGCTGTATTCGATCACTCATCTCGGGACTGGCTCTGGCTTCCAATGTTGCCTCATGTGCCTACGAAGAAAATATCCAAATTCTATGAGACATGCATACAGTGGCAATGGGCAAACCAAGTCCCCAGAAGCCACTTATACTCCAGCGTAAACAGGACATTATCAAATCCCTAATAGCTAGTCTTTAATTTATAAGGTTTTCCTCTGCTTAAATGTTACGCAGACAAAACATTCATAATACACACAGAAATAATTCTATTAGAATCTGAACAAATTAGTTACTTCAAATAGTACACCTCTGAAACCTAAGCAGCGTATTAAAAACCAGAGACATTGCTTTGCTACAAAGGTCCATACAGTCAAAGCTATGGTTTTCCCAGTAGCCATGTATGGATGTGAGAACTGGACCATAAAGAAGGCTGAGTGCTGAAGAATTTCAACAATGAGCACAGCCTTTTGAATAAACATAAACACCAACCTTACACCAGTTATGGTTTTTAGCAAAAAGAAAATATGCCAGTACTAGTTCCTGTAAACCTACAAATTAGCTACAAAGTAAATCAAACAAGGGAAAACATGAAAAGAAAAACAGCAACGGTAGAAAAACAACTAATAAATCAAAGAAGGGGGAAATTGCCAACTCCTCTACCCAAATGTTTCTTACGAACCTAAACACAAAGTGTAAAAGATCATCAGAAATAACCAGCTGTAGAACTACCATGATAACAAGGAGATTAAAAGTGAACAAACAGAAAATGTGGGACTGTCATACACAGGTGAGTTTGGATTATTAGTGAACAATTAGTGCTCTTGATAGTTACTGTTCAGTTTTATAATCCTGAATACATCTGACAGTTTTACCGTCAATATTCTGGTATTCAATAGAAAATTATCTCCACTTGTTTAGTGATGGGGGAGGGGGGAAGTCAATTATCCAGTCTGAATTAATCTCAAAAAAAAAAAAAAAACCAGGATTTTTCTTCTTATTCAAAAGTAACTTTAAAATAATGGCTTTTCTTCTTTTCCTTAGCTTAAAAATATGACTTTATTTTTGGCATATCATAAAAAATGACTCACTATGAGTTTCATGCTGAATACACCCAATATATGGAAAGAGTGAGTGAGTGAAAGTCGCTCAGTTGTGTCCAACTCTTTGTGACCCCATGGACTGCAGCCTGCCAGGCTCCTCTGTCCATGGGATTCTCCAGGCAAGAATACTGTAGTGGGTTGCCATTTTCTCCTCCAGGGGATCTTCCCAACCCAGGGACTGAACCCAGGTCTCCCACATTGCAGGCAGATTATGCAAATAGAACACCACCCAAAGTGTCAACACCAGGCTTGACCCTTTCATCAGTAATTATATGAAGTGGACCCAGTTAATCAGAGTTGATAACTCAGAGATAATAAATATGCAAGTGCTTTGAAAACTACAAATGGCTGTATAAATATTACAGAGGAATAAATCAGTGAAACGGATAGTAAGTATCCCTACCATATTCTAATATTCACCATATGGGTGATTATCACTGTAAAATTATCTCTTTCCAGGAAGCCTAAAGCTAATGGGAGAAAAATATCAACTGAGATATTTTTACACTGTGGTCTTTTACATTTCTTTCTCTATAAAGGAGCTGCATATTTGAATCTTACTCTGAATTACTAATTTTCTAAGAGTTTGAGGACTCTAAGGAGTAAAGATATTAATGCTGCAAGAATTAATCAAGATACAAATAGTATTATTACTTCATTAGTAAGTTATTCCATCCAAATGTTATAAAGTTTTCTGCTATGTTCTTATTTGAAAGCAGAGCAAGAAAATGGATAAATATTCTTTCACCTTTTTCAACTGTGATTCCATCTTCAGACACTCCTCCTTCTTCTGCTCCAAAGCAATTTCTAGAGTCTTAAGCCGTGAGTCCTTTTTCAGTCCTGAGGAAGCCAGGGACGAGGCATGTTCTTTCAGATCCAAGAGTGAAGCCTAAAAGAAGCAACGCATATCTAGAATAAACACTATTTAGTAACCAAATGGAGACTGAACTTCTTAAATTTATTTTCCTGGTGGTTTCTAGTTTCTCTCCATTACCATAGACTGACATATTTCCAAGAACACGAAATATAAAACAGCAGCATTACCTCTGGCTTTCAAGTCCTAACCGAAACAAAATGAATCCCCAAGAAAGGCCGACTGAATCGTGACTTAAGGAGTTCTAGCAATACATATCCATCCTCACAAAATAAATGGAAGAAGGTCAAGCTCTGTGGATATAAGCAGTCAACCTTAGTGGCTACACTAATGTTTCTCTTTTAGAAGGAATATTCTATTAGAAACTTCAATTTCTATACATTTCTATTCTCCCTAAAGGTATCAGAAAGAAAACTCTGAGAATGTCCCTAAAGCTCATGATTATCTGATCATGAGGCATTAGGCACTTCTGCTGTTCAGGTGGCATACACGAGGTTCTCCAGAAGTGAGATGGAAATATATGAAGGCACCTATCTGGTCAAGAGTCGTATAAGGTTTCCCTGCTGGTGTTGAGGTGATGCCTAAGAGTGGCTGTAAACAGACTCCTCCTAGTGCATATTCCCTCCATCTGTCACCTTTCTTACCAATGGCACGACATTTCTCCAAATGTACCTGGAGAAGTACTCTTATTTTGGAATCTACAAAGTGTCATTAACAAGTAAGAAACCAACTCCTGATAGCTGGAAGACGTAGGAGGTAAGGCTTAGGAAATGAATCATTCCATCTAAGCTTCCTGAAACAGCACTGGCTCTAAGAAGATTCTGTAAACCTCCCACGAGACCCTTTCCGGCATGCGTTATGTCCACACCAACAGCATGCACACAGTGTGCTGACTAAGCAGATCACGCACTCCCCTGGGGGGGATGCCGACCTCCTTCTCTGAGAGGTCGCCCTGCAGCACGCTGACTTTCTCCTTCAGGTCTTTAAGGTCTTTCTTGTAGTTGTCAATTTCCTCCTGCTTTTCCCGCTCATCTCGGTCGCGCTGCTCCTTCAAGCGTTCAATCGTCCGCTCCTGTTAAGAGAGGACACCAGTGCATAGAAAATTCCTTTCTACTTCTACTTCATGACTACAATTCAGTTCTGAGCTCATGCAGTTTCACACTTCCATCCTCCACTTAAAGAAGACAGTGATAGGTCATTAATAATTTACTTTTTAAAGAATCCATCCTTTCTGCCTATCTTGTAACATACATCTGGCTTTGTTCTTTTGATTCCCTTAGGTTTCTTTCCCAGTATTCTTAATTAGTATTAGATACCACTAAAGTATTCTTTCGAATAATCTTGTTTATTCAATTCCCAAGTAACAAAAAACTTAACATGTATATATACCCTAAGGACCATAAGTACCAAATATTTCTTCTCTATATATCATTCACATGTTGCTACAAAGCAATGGAAACAATTCCCACACCAAAGAGGAAGAGGTTGGAGAGATTATGATTTGTTGAGCTTAAGCATCAAGAAAGATAAAGAAAAAAGAAACCATTAAAACTTCTGTCAACAGATACTCAGGAAGTTTGAAAGCTGAAGCAATTTAAGTATATTTCTGGGTATTATTTCTGAATAGATTTGGGGATCAAGCCATGATCCCTGGGCAGGCAGCTTGAAGCATTCTGCATCCAAGAGGCTTAAGGAACAGTAACTGTATTCCTTAAATTAAAAAAAAAAAATCCAATTAAAACGCCCCACCAAGAGTCTTTAAACCTTTTCCAAGACATTAACACTTGTCACACTGGACTACTTCTTTATTTACTCAATCATACCTGAAAAAACTAGGTTTGCTCACAAAAGTGAAGTCACTCAGTCGTGTCCGACTCTTTCTGACCCTGTGGACTGTAGCCTACCAAGCTCCTCTGTCCATGGGATTCTCCAGGCAAGAATACTGGAGTGGGTTGCCATTTCCTTCTCCAGGGTGTCTTCCCGACCCAGGGATCAAACCCAGGTTTCCTGCACTGGAGGCAGACGCTTTAACCTCTGAGCCACCGATGAAATGGCAAGGCCACAACTTGAAAAGCAGCAAGTACACTGTATTAAAAACTAAAGCCTGTGAAGACAAGAGGTCCCAGTGCAGCACAGTGAGAGGACTAACGACGCCTCTCAATGGCCAGGGTCTGACATGCCCGCCTGACCAACTCCAGCTGACCATACAATCACAAGGGGCGTTTCTGAGAGAGCAGCACTGACACACACACTGCCCACGTACCGCAGCCAGCCAGCGGGGAGCTGCTGCGCAGCACAGGGCTCAGCTCGGCTCTGTGCTGAGCCAGCGGGGCGGGCGGGGAGTGGGGACGGTGGGCGTGCGAGGAGGCTCAAGTCGGGGGGAGTATATGTGTGCATTTAGCTCACTTTGTTACACAGCAGAAACTAATACAACACTGTAAAGCAATTATACTCCAATCCTATCATTAATTAAAATATTATTCAAATAAAAAAAGTTTGTCTTCAGCAGACAGTCAACAGGTAGCACATGGCTGATTCTCTAGAAACTTTAGCCCCTGCCCTCCAGCATGGACTCCACTCTGCCCAGCAACAGATGCTTAAACCACCAACAATAAAATGGATTTTCCTTCCCTCCACTATCAGCAGTACGGGCAGCTCTTCTCCCTTCTGCCAAAGCGACTTCCTCTGTCTTCTCCACCCAAGTCTCATCACCCGAGTGATTCTGGATTCACGAGGAGACAGACAAAGCGTGTGTGTGTGTGTGTGTGTGAGGAATCTGGGCCGGTCACCCACCTTCTCGGCAAGGGCCTCCTCCAGAGTGGTCAAGGCGGTGTCGGTGTTGGTGGTGTCCGCCTGCAAGGACTTGACTCGCTCCTTCAAGCTGCTCATCTGCTTTTCCTTATCTCTAAGCTGCTCTTGGAGGTTTTCAATCTGAGTTGTGAATAAAAACCATTTTAAGTTGGAAACAGATAGGTCAGGGTTGTTTGTGAGTGTGTGTTCTGTAGAAATAATTTAATCCTAAGGGTTTTAGAATTTCATGCAAACCTTTAAGCTGAGCATTTATAGCTGAGAAAGAAATCACACACACTGGCAGGGGGGCGGGGGAGTTTATGGGCACACATGTAGAGTCATGACTCTCTCAAGAAGTAACTAGGGAGAAAAGACTGCACATACAGGGATGGGGAGAAGGAGAAGACCTAAAGAGAAGAGCCATGAGCAGTAACTGGATTACCCCCCAGCAATGGTGTGGATGCCCAGAGGGACTCCTCTAAAAAGTGCTGGAGGAGGACAGGGAATGGGCCAGCGGGACAGTAAGAAAAACAAACCAGCGTGTAAAGGAGCAACTGTTCTTAAGTGATAGTGTTCGAGTTAGATTTTCATATCACCTTTTATCCAAACAGCAAGGACTGTCAATGAAATTTATTACTGTAGTTACTCCATCTTTCATATACACTTACATGTGTTCATTTAGTCAAAACAAGTAGTGCTGAATTCTCTACTATATGCCAGGATGGGTGACACAGAGAGAAGTGAACAGACCCACCTTCATTAGAAGATGGGAAGAGGACGCTCTGAAGCTGAGCCCAGGACATGGACACGGGTAGACAGGCGGGAACTATGAGGGACTTTTAAGCAAAGAAATGGTCTAGTCAAGTTCTCTGTTTCAGACTGATTAACTCTGATGGCTGTGGAGAAGAGATCTAAGGGGACTTATATAGAGACATGACAACAATTAGGAGACTGTATCAATGCAGGTAACAGAGCTTGGAAACTAAATGAGCTAGGAGAGATGGAAAAGACGGGATGGGCTTGTGCAAGTGTGGAAACAGCATGTTATCAGTAAGGAGACAAGTGTAGGTACGGTGAAAAAACAGTAAGAAAAGATATGGAGGAACTTAGATGTTCTTGATAAGCTAAAGGAAAAAAATTAATAAGGCGACTCTTAAAACTCATAAACGTCGTTCTTTTGTTCAGCATATATTTGCACTCCTGCTACAGGACAGGTACTTTTCCAGGTGTTGAAAATTAATTAAAACAGACAACCCCGTACTCAAAGAGCTTACATCCTACCTACATGGTAGACAGTTGATGAATAAATAAAATGAACATAGTACTCAGGGTAGCGGGTAAGTCCTATAGAGAAAAATGAAGCAGGAGAATACAATCATCATGTGTTCTTGAACTAGCTGGTTTATCACACAGAGCTTTCAAAAAGCAACATGTCTTACTCCCATGAACAAGATGACCACAGTCTACACTCCTCCATACATGAACATATTACATTTACACACATATACACTGCATTCTTTTGTCTATCTATACTTTTATCACATTTATCTCCATTAGCCCATCTATCTATACATTATAACGCTAATCTCCAACCATAATCACTCATTTTATACACATCTCCACAAGTAGACTGACTCCTAGTTCTTTACATTGTAATGCTAATCTCCAACCATAATCATTCATTTCATGCACATCTCCACAAATAGACTGAATCTGACTTCTCCACCCCAGTACTGTACCTTCGTATCTGGCACACGTCATATCCATGATAAATCTGGCTCATTAATCAGTAAATAATATATAATCTTGGACTTTTATAAACTGTATTTAGGCATACACATAAACTTTTGCCAAGAAAGGAACTACAAAAGAATCCTAGATCCAACCTTAAAATAATTTCCTACATCAATCAACTTAATACTGTATTATAAGCTCTTTAAGGGTCTGCTTCTTTCCAAAGGGGGAAGAAAAGCAAAGGTCCCTCTCTAGAGTCAAGGAGAATTTCACAGCAGAAGAAATAGGCTAAACAAAAAAGATTCGGTGAATTCAGTGAACTTATCAATAGGAGACCATGAATACTGTGAAGCTTGGATTTTTACTCTTTAACAAGGAAATAATCCTACAGGTCAACCACTGAAACTGGTTCCAGCCTTTTCAATGCCAATAAAGTCTAAAGCCTACTGTCTGAGAAAAGAATAGCACGTATGAAGAAGCATTAGTTCCCTTTAGTTTAATCAGACCCTCCTACTGGAATCTCATATGAACCAATATTTAGGTAAACTCACAACCACTAAAGAGTTTTGCCACTTAAAACTCTAGCACACCATAAACACACAGAATGCAATGCCCTAGTGTTTACATGTTTAACCAGCTGTGCACCTAATTCTAGTTGCTAACATATAAACCCTACTCAAATAAAAAGATACAATCAGGTTGTTGATTAGATTTTCTCACCAAGAAAGCTAACATATAAAACAATCAAATAAAAAGATACAATCATGGTGTCGATTAGACCTTCTTACCAAGAAAGAGCAGTACGACAGCTTTTCTTACAAAATGAAATTTCCCAAAACCAACCAAGTTTTACATATAAGAAAACAAGAGGTCTCTTTTATGAGCCTGCCTAACATACAAACACCCCTTACATGCGTAAGAAGGACAGTACCCTTCGTTCTCCTCCATTATCAACATCTAAGATATTAAAACGTTAACTGTTAACATCTTCACTTGTATAATTTATACGTAGTCCAACTATTAAAGGAATCCATTTATTCTCTGCTGGTTTAAAAAAAAAAAAAAAAAAAACCTTTCCTAATATACTCGGGTATAGAAGCTGCTAAACTAGGTAAAATCCCCTTTAACAAGTTCCCCCTAAGCTGCTTTCTTATTCAATCACTCAGCTGTCTAAACAGATTGTTGAGTTGGAGGGAAGGAAAAGGATGGCTATTCTTGGACTCATATTTACTTATAAAGAGCAGATATAAACATTCCATAGTGAGAGGAACTGACAAAATGAAAAAGGGCAGTGGTCACTAAAACTGCCTTCTTTTGGGCAAGGCAGACTTGAAACAGACTTGAAATAGATGCAGATAGGTGCAAACTAGCTGCATAGGCATTAAACAAACTCCCTCCTCTGCGGGAGGAGGGTGTACAGGAAACATTTTTAGTTATGCAGCAGCGGGATGGACAATAGTTAATCCTAAGAACTCCTCTTATATATCCTCGCTTTGTTTGTTGTTCTTTAGTTGCTAAGTCCTGTCTGACTCTTTGTGACCCCATGGATTGTAGCCTGCCAGGGTCCTCAGTCCAGGGAACACTGTAGGCAAAAACACTGGAGTGGGTAGCCATGCCCTTTTTTGGGGGATCTTCTCAACCCAGGGATCGAACCCAGGTCTCAAACACTGCAGGCAGATTCTTTACTGTCTTAGCACCAGGGAAGCTGTGGACCTGATGATTAATGGAGAGGTCCAATTAGGTAATACAAAAAGCCTAATATCATAGGAAAGAACTAACAATGAAGAATTCAAGAAGGAAATATTTTTAAAATAATTATTTAGAGAAAAAAGACATTTTCCTTAAAATGATCCCTCTAATTAGAGTATATCCCTGGTAACTGGGCTGGAAAGAAAAGAGAAATAATATAACTATTACACTATATAGAGCCTTTCTTTTCTTATACAATTTTTATTTTACAAAGAGAGAAGAAAATTGATGGAGGAAGAAGATGACTGATGTCAAATGCAGGTCGCACATAAATCCATCGATCTACAGGCAGCTCCATATTGGCACAGATTTCTTAACGTCTTTTGTTTTGGTTTTTATCAGCATTTCCAGTTGTCAGAAACTATCATGTTTCAACATGGGTGATTTATTCCTACTCAAGTGGAACTGATTACTCTGCCAGGCCCTAATCACTGAGCGAAGGTAGAGGAGACTTTCTATAGGTTGTAGTACTAAGGACAAGAAATCCCCCAATACTTCTTGCAGCCACCTACCTACTCTGAGCATCATTTGAAATTTTTCAATGATGCCTCCACACTGATTCTAAGCAGTCATCAGTGTCAAATTTATTGTGTGAAGTAGGTTCAGGAATCTTAGGCTCTTCCTTTCTTTTTTTAATCATGTATCTACTTGGTGCTTTTCTCAGACATTAATTATCAGCATATCCTGCGTTTACTCTAATTATCCTTCTGTACCCGTATTTACTAGGTTTCCGTGGCAGCTCAGTGGTAAAGAATCCCCCTGCCAATGCAGGAGATGCAGTTTCAATCCGTAGGTTGGGAAGATCCCCTGCAGTAGGAAATGGTTAACCTACTCCAATATTCCTGCCTGGAGAATTCCATGGACAGAGGAGCCTGGTGGGCTACAGTTCATGGAGTTGCAAAGAGTCAGACACAACTGAGCAACTGAGCACATGAACACAGGAACCCTTGTGTCCCGATTTGTTTGTTTCACAAATTCTGGGTATTTTGAAGCAGGAGTTCAACGATGACCTTAAGGTATGTCTCACATTCCAGTCCACACAAAAGAGCCATGGGCATTTTTACATGAAGAGCACCAACTGCTTTCATGAGATTGTCAAAAGAGCAGAAGAAAGTTAAAAATCATTAATCGGTGGCATTCTATTCAAATACCCACAATACTGTCTACAATGAATAGTCACTTCACTTAGAACTGCCTGCTTAGCTGCCATGTCAGAGTCTGGTCTGGCTGGGATGCTGGGAGGACAGAACGACAGAATAGCAGGTCCTCACTATAAGCAACCAAAACCCAAGAACCTCACCAAATTTAGTGAATTTTCCTTGGTCAACTTGCATGATTTTTCTAAGCTGAAAAACCCCTGTAGGAAGAAAAAGTGTTAGGAGATAAAAGTAAGGAGGTCCAGCAATCACAGGAAGATGAAACAGATAAAGAATAAAATACATGTCTGATGCTAGAAGCTATTTTCTGGTGAGGGTATACATCGGTGTGGCAGAGAGAAGGAAGGGTACAGAAAGTGACTTCGTCAAAGTCTGATTTCACGTTAACTTCTTCAGGTGGTTAATTATTTCAGCTTCTCAACTGGAGCTGACAGGCACCTAGGCATCTATCCAAATAGGGATTCCCACAGGTGAGAAGTCAATGCAAGTTAATTCATGTCAAATGAGAAGCAGTTTTAAGCAGAATATTAACTGTGCTTTGAAACTTTGATCAAGCGTTTTTTTTTTTTCCAAATCCTTTATCCCTTTCCAGATACCTATCTATGTCTTTATACACTAGTTCCTCCTACAAGGTCTCCTGAGAGACTACCAAGAATAACCTTTGTCCCCAAAGGGACCTGACCCTTTCATACTGACTTGTTAATTACCATTGTTCAAGCTTAAAACGTGTATTCAGTCAAAACAGAATTCAGGACACTCCAAACTAGAGCCTGCAAGAATCTGAGGATATTAATATGGCACACGATCAACCGAAAATGGACACATTCCATAAATCCTCAAATTATTTACTAAGCTGCTCAAAAGTCCAAAGAAATGATGTTTTAATAAGGGTCAAAATTACTTCTATGTTGTACAAAGTATTACAGCATAAGCCTCTGAATAGTTCTTATTTACATTATGCCTTAGCCATAGAAAATACAGAATTTATCCAAAGGCCACATTCTCTGAGGTCCGCCCTTAGTGCCTCCACGATAATGTTGGTACAACAGGGCTCCACATTTCCCCAGGTGAAAAATACAAAGCTCTTTAAAAACATATCCACTCTTATCCCAGGAATGCAATACTGACTCAACATGCAAAAATCAATCAACAGAACAGTCAGACATGACTGAGCACACACACAGATGATGCTGACAAAAGCGAAGTTAAATCAGACTCTGCAAGTTCAACCATCTACCCTCCTTAAAGGTCTACTTGAAAAGGTGAGGGGGAAAAAAGTTACGTAAGCAAAGTAAATCCACATGGAGCACACTCCCCAGCAGAAATACCACCGTCAATCAGACTTCATTGCCTATGTATTGCTTTTTTAATAAAATGCTGCAAGAATTTAGCTATATATATTTTCCACTGAGAAAAAAATTTTAATTTTTTATAAAAATAAGTAAAAGAAAGAAAAGGGAAAATCCTAATGCCAAAGTATATTACGCTTTCAACTTAAATGCAATTAGGGCCTGACCTTGTCTTCTTCTAACTTAGCTAATAGCTTGTGACTTTAAAACAATATTTAGAAAACACTGCAAGTAATTCTTATTAAAAATCATTCTTGCTGTTTAGTCACTGAGTCGTGTCTCACTCTTTTGTGACCCCATGGACTGTAGCCCCTGCAGGCTCCTATGTCCATGAAATTTCCCAGGCAAGAATACTGGAGTGGGCTGCCATTTTCTTCTCCAGGGGACCTTCCCGACCCAGCGATCGGACCCGCATCTCCTGCACTGGCAGGTGGATTCTTCACCACTGAGCCACTAGGGCAGTTAAAGACAAGGTAGCACAATTTTTAAAATATTAATTTTCCCAGAATAAATTAGTAAATGTTGTTTTCAATGATAAAACATGTCTTTTCATTTTATGATATGGAAAAACTGAAGAAACTAACATAGTCTTAAAGACTCCACAGAAAACAAAGTATATAAAGAACCTGTTCTTCCTGACTTCCTACCGAAAACAAAATAACAGGAGACTTAAGGAGCCAATCCAGAACCAAGAAAGGGGGAACCTTCTAATTCTATCCATCAGTAGCTTTCCGCTACCGTTAGATCTGAACTCTAAATACTGAAACTTAGGACACTGGAGATGTAGGCCAGGCAAAAGAAACAGACATTACAGAGCAGAGACAGGAGAGGTGATAACACCTGCGTCAGCAAATTAAACTCCAAGCTCCATTACCATTTACAATCCGTCAAGCAAGGGGCGGTACAATTTTAACACACATTCTGAATGCAGCTCAGATTCAAATGCTCAGTTACATTTTCCAGGTCAGTGGTTTATCATAAAAATAAGAGATCTACTGTAACACAAAACTACTTTAAACCATCGGGGAGAGCCCTGCAAAGGAGGGGCTGACGCTAATCCTGTTGTACAGCACGCCTGGCCATCTGCTATAGTCTCATTTCATTCTTGGAGCACAAGGCTATCACCATGCATATAAATACGTTCATTGCTTAGAAAGCAAGAGATGGTGGGCGGGAAGGGATGGCCCAGTTTAGTTCAGTCACTCAGTCGTGTCCGACTCTTTGTGACTCCATGGACTGCAGCACGCCAGGCTTCCCTGTCCATCACCACCTTCTGGAGCTTGCTCAAACTCATCTCCATTGAGTCAGTGATGCCATCCAACCATCTCATCCTCTGTTGTCCCCTTCTCCTCCTGCCTTCAATCTTTCCCAGCATCAGGGTCTTTTCAAATGAGACAGTTCTTTGCATTAGGTGGTCAAAGTATTGGAGTTTCAGCTTCACCATCAGTCCTTCCAATGAATATTCAGGAATGATTTCCTTTAGGATGGACTGGTTGGATCTCCTTGCAGTCCAAAAGACTCTCAAGAGTCTTCTCCAACACCACACTTCAAAAGCATCAATTCTTTGGCACTCAGCTTTCTTTATAGTCCAACTCTCACATCCATATATGACTACTGGAAAAACCACAGCTTTGACTAGATGGACCTTTGTTGGCAAAGTAATGTCTCTGCTTTTGAATATGCTGTCTAGGTTGGTCACACCTATTCTTCCAAGGAGCAAGCATCTTTTAATTTCATGGCTGCAGTCACCATCTGCAGTGATTCATTCTGGAGCCCAAGAATTTAAAGTCTCACTGTTTCCATTGTTTCCCCATCTATTTGCCATGAAGTGATGGGATCGGATGCCATGATCTTAGTTTTCTGAATGTTGAGTTTTAAGCCAACTTTTTCACTCTCTTCTTTCACTTTCATCAAGAGTCTCTTTAGTTCTTTGCTTTCTGCCATAAGGGTGGTGTCATCTGCCTATCTGACGTTACTGATATTTCTCTCAGCAATCTTGATTCCATTTTGTGCTTTATCCAGCCTGGCATTTCACATGATGTGCTCTGCATGTAAGTTAAAATAGCAGGGTGACAATATACAGCCTTGACACATTTCTTTCCCAATTTGGAACCAGTCCATTGTTCCATGGCCAATTCTAACTGTTGCTTCCTGACCTGCATACAGATTTCTCGGAGGTAAGGTGGACTGGTATTCCCATCACTTAGAGAATTTTCCACAGTTTGTTGTGATCCACATAGTCAAAGGCTTTGGCACAGTCAATAAAGCAGATGCTTTTTCTGGAACCCTCTTGCTTTTTCAATGATCCAACGGATATTGGCAATTTGATCTCTGGTTCCTCAGCCTTTTCTAAATCCAGCTTGAACATCTGGAAGTTCTTGGTTAATGTACTGTTGAAGCCTGGCTTGGAGAATTTTGGGCATTATTTTGCTAGTGTGTGAGATGAGTGCAATTGTGTGGTAGTTTGAACATTCTTTGGCATTGCCTTTCTTTGGGATTGGAATGAAAACTGACCTTTTCCAGTCCTGCAGCCATTGCTGAGTTTTCCAAATTTGCTGGCATATTGAGTGCAGTGCTTTAACAGCATCATCTTTTAGGATCTGAAATAGTTCAACTGGAATGCCATCACCTCCACTAGCTTTGTTCGTAGTGATGTTTCCTAAGGCCCACTTGACTTCGAATTCCAGGATGTCTGGCTTTAGGTGATCACACCACTGTGAATATCTGGGTCATGAAGATCTTTTTTTTGTATAGTTCTTCTGTGTATTCCTGGAGAATATACTGGAGAAGGGAATGGCAAACCACTTCAGTATTCCTGCCTTGAGAACCCAACTAACAAGGATGGTCCAGACGAGTCCAAACCGGTCCAGAGTGTGGGACAATCCAGCCATTACCACAGCTGCTACTATTCTCAAAAAACAAAGTTTAACGTGTATTTAATAGGCCAAAGTAATACATTATTTCCTGGTATTCTCCTTAAATATTAAAATAGCTAAAATATTACTTAAATAAATGGTTATAAGTAATATTTGTGAAAAGATGACCAGAGAATGCAGATGCCAAGAACAAGATGATGATGAAAGAAGAGTTACCATCTCCCTCTTCCTTATGGAATAAGTGTCTAAATCAAGAAGCCAAGCAGGTTAAGTGCTGTGTAGAATTAAGACATGTCTTCAGGAATATCTCAAGTTCCATGGGTTGGCTTAAAAGCTCAATTTGCTTTTTCCTTAAGATGCTATGGAAAAACCAAAATAAACTTTTTGGCCAACCCAATACCTAAAAGGTTATGCTTAATATCCCACTGCAGATCAATTTCTAAAGTTTCTAACGGAAAATCTTCAGGGCCAGGGGAAAGAAAAGTTGAATTTTACTTACTAGTTTCCTAAATAAAGTAACAGGATAACAAAGATGAATGCATTCACTGAAAAGCTTCTCATGATATAAGAAGTGGGAATAACTTTCCCAGAGACTCTTAACAGAGTTCATAAGGTGAGGGTGGGGGTGGGGAGGGGAAGCATTCAGAGCTAGAGATCTGCCAGAAATTTTTAAGAATCCATATTACAAATGTATGAAGAATGGAGGTGCCATTCTGGGACACGAGCCTCTTGGCAAGGACACGACCTGCCTTTTTCACTCACAGTGCTCCCTCAGCCTGGGACATCTCACCTCTTCCGCATCTGCCAAGTAAACTTCATGCATCTTCAAGACTGTGTCGCTGTGACTTTTCTCAGACTCCTCTCATGCAAGGTCTAATCTGAAATGCTCTGCTTTGTGCCCACGTATGCCACTTGTGTAGTAGCCTCTTTAGCTCTGAGAGTCTGAGAGCAGGAGCCACGTCTTGTCTGTGTGCTCATTAGCACAGCACCAGGTGCACAGCAGAAGGTGCTACGTTGTCAGCATGAGTGAAGACGGCAGAGCATGCCTGGGACGACCAGAAGCCCAGCAGAACGCAGTGACTGTGCAACTACAGATGTCCTCAGGAAGGACAGGAGCCAAGGAGACTCCCGTGTCCACAAATACTCCCTGCCCTAAAACGAATGGTACTGTCCCACCGTGCGGCCATGCCACAACTCACTCACTAGGCTCTGTCAGTGAATATCTGCACAGTGTTTCCTTCAAGCCAAACAAGGTTACTACTTGGAGTTCATCTAAAGTATATGTACATGGCAGGGTACCTTTACACTTAATAAGTGCTTTCCAAAATAGCTGTATCTAAAAGCCCAACAGCACTGCATGACAAAGAAATCCAGTTGCCATATTTACCAATACCTGATCCTGTAAAACTTCTTAATTTTTGCCAATATAGCTTAAAATGGTAAGTATAAAATGATTTCTTAATCTTTTACTTTACATTCCCCTGATGACAGTGTGGGTAAATTGGTAACTAACTGTTCATATTTATCTGCCATGTGTACTTCCTCTTACATCTATTTTCTTAATACATACATAAGTTGCACAAAAACACATTATCCTGGCCTAAGGTATGGGTGCATGCATAAACACCAAAGGAAGTATTTATTTCTGGGAGATAACAGAGGGGAATACTATCAAGAAAAGGTATGTGAAAGAACGTGGACTGTATTTGAAATTTTACTTCCCAAGACAAATAACTACAATTACTTACTATGTTACTCTCTGTGTTTTTTGTCTCCCTCAAATAACTAAATTACGAAATATAAAAAGATAATATAAACGCATGGTCAACAGCATGCACTTATGACCACTCTGGGAAAGGCGTTCAAAGGATTTCTTGGGGAACCAAGAATTAAATGAAATGTAAACAGTGGAAGTGAAAGAGGAGAGTGAAAAAGTTGGCTTAAAGCTCACCATTCAGAAAACGAAGATCATGGCATCTGGTCCCATCACTTCATGGCAAATAGGATGGGGAAACAGGGGAAACAGTGTCAGAGTTTATTTTGGGGGGGCTCCAAAATCACTGCAGATGGTGACCGCAGCCATGAAATTAAAAGATGCTTACTCCTTGGAAGGAAAGTTATGACCAACCTAGACAGCATATTCAAAAGCAGAGACATTACTTTGCCAACAAAGGTCGATCTAGTCAAGGCTATGGTTTTTCCAGCGGTCATGTATGGATGTGAGAGTTGGACTGTGAAGAAAGCTGAGCGCTGAAGAATTGATGTTTTTGAACTGTGGTGTTGGAGAAGACTCTTGAGAGTCCTTTGGACTGCAAGGAGATCCAACCAGTCCATTCCGAAGGAGATCAGCCCTGGGATTTCTTTGGAAGGAATAATCCTAAAGCTGAAACTCCAGTACTTTGGCCACCTCATGCGAAGAGTTGACTCATTGGAAAAGACTCTGATGCTGGGAGGGATTGGGGGCAGGAGGAGAGGGGAACGACAGAGGATGAAATGGCTGGATGGCATCACCAACTTGATGGACATGAGTTTGAGTAAACTCCAGAAGTTGGTGATGGACAGGGAAGCCTGGCGTGCTGCGATTCATGGGGTCGCAAAGAGTCGGACACGACTGAGCGACTGAACTGAAACCTTGGAAACAAGGCAGGCTATGGTGCAACAACTAGAGATAAACATTAAATTCACTGAAACAGAAATGAAGGCTACACAATGTGAATTACCATGAGAGAAACGACAGTTCTTTCCCCTCAACAAGGAACACAATGTAAATATGAAAAGTACCGTAGACACAGCGAAAGATAACACAGTTTACCAGCAAAAGTCAGGAAGGGTGATTATAAACACACTAAGTATTTTTCATAGAAAGTAGTCAATAGACATTGCTTCACTTTTTAAATGTGTTAAATTCAGACATAAATATTACATACATTGCTAAAAGTAATACAGAGATTAGGAAAACTAGACACAAATTATACTTTCCCTACTCCATGAAACCGCTGTAATCAAGGTTACAAAGGACCTTTGCAGTATTAAACCCAATGGAAAATTCTCAGTTTTCATCTTATTTACCTCATCAGCAGTATTTGACAAGGCTAATCATCACCCCCTTGAAACTTCCTTAACTTGATTTCTAAGACAACACATTCCAGTGAAAAGTCATAAACCTATTCTTTGAAGAGAGGGATTTGACAAAATGATTCTCAAGTTCATGTGGAGAAAAAAACAAGTGAGAAAAGTCAGAAATTTCTAGAAAAAAAAGGAAAAGAATAAAGCAGAACAACCTTATTGAACACTAAATGCATGACAAAAGTACAATAATTAATAAAACTTGCTACTGGGACAGACAGAGAGGCAGATACATGGAACAGGCCAGAAACAGGCCCAGATTTATAGGACAATTTATTTGTGGCATCTCATGTCAGAAGAAAAAAAAGTAGATTATTTAATAAACATTATAATGACAGCTGTCTGGCCACATATAAGAACAAAAAGCTGAATCATTACAGCCAATACATAAATTTTATAAAATAATTTTTAGATGTAAAGAAAAAAGAGACTTTAAACAAACCAGAAGAAAGCGTGTGTGAGTTACTTAATAACCTTGGTGGGCATAAGGGCTTTTTGAGCACACCCCAAAATTCAGAGGACACAGAGGAAAGGACTACTAAGTCTGAAGTGTAAATTCTAAGACAAACACCACCAAGGAAACAAAGAAGAAAAAGACAAAACATATTTTGGAAAGCATGAGGAAAGAGGCCAGTTCAACATGGGAAAAAATTAATCCATGATAGAAAATGTAAAAATGACAGGAACATGTAGGTTCCTAAAGAAAACTATGAAATGCACTCAGATTTAAACAAATATTAAGCAGGAAGGTAGACATTTTAAATTATCTACGAGGTCAATGGAAATTTTGAGAGGTTTGGCAACAATCGTCTGATGAAGCTGTGAAGAAAGTCATCTGAATATAAAAAAGCCACAGGCTTTGTAAAAAACTGGGCATCCTGTTTTTTTTGGATTCACACAGTATCATTCTTGAATGAGGTGTATTTATGTCGCTATCTGTTATGCTGTCATGACAAATATGTAAATAAGGGGGGAAAACCCCTATAAATAAATACTGACACAGCTATAGGACATCAGTTAATTATGGTGTAAGACACTGAAGGCCATACAGACATTAAAAACAATGAGATAAAGCTACTTATAAAAAGACACAAACATGTTTACTTTTAAACAAATAAAAAAGTATGATCCCAGTTGTCTTTTTTAAAAAAGGTGTGTGACACAAACAGGCCCATATATATAACCAGATATTTAATAAAAGAGTATACAGTAATTAACAACAAGTTACATCTAAGGAGCTGCACTGACAGGGCCAAAGAATGAGAAAAAATAATTTCATTTCTGATGTTTTTGTACTTCTTGAATTTTTTACCTTGAACATATATTACTTTCATAATTTAAAACCAGCAAAAACGTACAACTAATTAGCATCCACTAACAACGTATCATAGGCAACTATTTAGAGTGATCTAACTTTTATGTGTACTCGAAAGCAGATGAAAACCAAACTCATGTAACAGAGGACAAATACTAAACACAGTCTTCTGTACACAAAGGAAAAGCTGAATTTGAGGTGTAATAAGGTGAATTATCTTCCCTGGCTATGGTTAGAGGTTAAAAATGAACTGCTGCTGCTGCTGCTACTGGGACAACATCAAATACTTCTCATCCATCCCCTCAATGGAGAGGAACAATAAACAGCAGTGCGTACTCTGTCACCTCAAAGGCGGCCTTAATGAAGCTAAATGTGGGAGGGGCAGATGATCAATAGTACTTTCCTGACTGATTATAGGGTGTTAACCTCTTCCCAGTAGTGATTAAGCTAAAAAAGGAAAGAAAGTCTTCTTTTCCTTGAGATATGCACATTACATGTCAGTACAGTAGCACGTGTCTCTATTCAAAACCGTAGTCCTCTTAACCCCGAGGATGGAACAGCAAGCACCCAACCCATGACTACACTAACATGTCACCACAGTTGCCGTACAAGAGAGACCAGGAGAGGCAGAGGGATGCCAGTACAAATGCTCGGGCGATTTACAAGGCACTGTGCACAAACAGTAACATGGAGAATATGCCTGAAGATACCAGACAGTGTTTACTTGGAAATTTTAAGAACCGAATCTGCAGAGCAGTTTTAACAACCTACCTCCTTCAACAACAGTTTTCAATTCCTACCTGCAAAAGTATCAACAGAGGAATGAGAGACAGACTTTGACAGCATGTGGGTACAAGGTAGAGGGCCCTGGGTTCAGAACACCTGCACCTCACCTTCTTCTGAAGAACGTTGACCTTCCGCTCCTTCACGTCCAACATGTCCTTGAGGTCGTGGATCTCCCCGGCCTGCGTCCCCTTCTCTTCAGCCATGTCCTGGATTTGCTTTGTCTTCTTATTCAGCATGGTTTCCTTCTCTTCCAAACGCAACCGCAGAGCGTCCACCTACGAGTGTTGAGATTTTTACAAGTGATTAACTGAAAAGGAGGACTTCCCAGGTGGCTCAGCGGTGAAGAACCCGCCTGCCAATGCAGGAGACTCCAACTTGATCCCTGGGCTGGGCAGATCCCTGAGAAGGGCATGGCAAGCCACCTCAGTATTCTTGCCTGGAGAATCCCCATGGACAGTGGACCCCGGCGGGCTACAGTCCATGGGGATTGCAAAGAGTTGGACATGACTTAATGACTAAACAATAACAACTGAAAAGAACAGAATGTAATTCCTTCCCAATAGATGTGCGCTGTTGCCCAAGTGATATTTTTATAGCAAGCTTACATTAGAATCAAATAATGGGGCTTCCCTGATAGCTCAGTTGGTAAAGATCTGCCTGCAATGCAGGAGACCCTGGTTCAATTCCTGGGTTGAGAAGATCCACTGGAGAAGGGAAAAAGCTACCACCTCAGTATTCTGACCTGGAGAACCAATCCATGGGGGTCGCAAAGAGCCGGACAGGACTGAGCAACTTTCACTTTCTGGAGAAGGGAAAGGCTACATACCACTCTGAATGTAATCATGACTACTTAGAAATTAAACTCTAAAATTTTGTGAGTTCTTTCATAATGAAATAAAAATTTTACATCAGTTAAATTATGATGGTATCAAGATAAATAGATCTGAATAAACGGGACAAGATAGAGAACTGTTATAAACAGGCTGAGCCTTGTTACTTCTATAAAAGCAGGTATGATCCATTATGTTTTGCAAATTTTATGTGCATTAGAATCCTTCGGAAGATTTGAACAGAATGCCAGGATAAGCCATCAGAGTTTCTAATTCAGCAAGGTTGGGGCTCAAGAATCAATATTTCTAACAAGTTCCCAAGTGATGCCACACTGCTTTAGAAAGTTTAAAACTAGAAAAACTGTAACTTCCACCAAACATGACACTTGCTGAATCAGATACTACAACCCACCTGCAGCTGACAATGTCATCACACACTCAGAGATCTGTGAGGCCAAGCAAGTCTACCACCAGCCCCTCAGACTATACAGCTGAAGTTTGCTGCCCAAGTACCAACACATCCGGAAATAACAGCATTATAACCATAATATCAATAATATATCAAAACTATACCATATCGAAACACTAAGGAGGGAGGGTCAAGACGGAGGGGACATATGTTTACCTATGGCTGATTCTTGCTGATGTATGGCAGAAACCAACACCACACTGTAAAGCAATTATCTTCCAATTAAAAATAAATTAAATAAATAACTAGTTATTAGCCAAAAAAAAAAAAAAGACCATAAAGAACGCTGAACATCCAAGAATTGATGTTTTCCAACTGTGGTGCTACAGAAGACTCTTGAGAGTCCCTTGGACAGCAAAGAGATCAAACCAGTCAATCCTATGGGAAATCAACCCTGAATACTCATTGGAAGGACTGATGCTGAAGCTGAAGCTCCAATACTTTGGCCACCTGATGTGAACAGCCGATTCACTGGAGAAGATTCTGATGTTGGAAAAGACCCTGCAAGACTGAAGGCAAAAGGAGAAGAGGGTGGCAGAGGATGAGATGGTTGGATGACACCACCAATTCAATGGACATGAACTTGGGTGAACTCTGGGAGATAGTGAGGGACAGGGAGGCCTGGTGTGCTGCAGTTCATGGGGTCACTAAGAGTCAGACATGGTTTAGCAACTGAACAACAAAGCAAAAAAAAAAACCAACCCCAAAAATTAACATTATATAAAAATGATATGGTATCTGAGTATCAATACTGTGTGTGTGTAGCAGCATTTACTGCTCAACAGATATTGAGGAAAATTTCCTAGGAAACTAGTCTCATTTGAAACTGCTATAGATAAACCATCATGTACTTATGAATTATCTTAAACCATGCTAGAGAGAAAAAACATATAAACGAAAAGATTTCACTCTGCTAATCTCTATTTCAACCACTTCAATGCCACCAGGGCTGCAAAGCCAGATATTGGGGAGCCATCTTTTCAGGTCTCATTTATAATTCTTCACCACAAGTTCCACTGTCCCCTCAATAAACACTCCCTCATCTGTAACTTTCCTCTGGTTTAATAAATGATACATGGCAAGCTTTCTTATATTCTGCAAAGATTCACCTAAGAACTTTCAAACTCTGAAAATCTTTTCTGAAACTCAGCTCTTTCTTCTACGCCTGCTAAGCCTATTCTTTGTTCATAGCATAACCTCTGACCCCATCACCCTTTTTGTTATCCACCTCCATTGTGGTTTTATTTCTCTCCCCAGCCTAAGCAATCATTTCAAATATAGCCTCACATCATTTTGTTTTGTTTTTTTGCAGTCATGTTTATTGCACAAACCTTTACTTCTAAATTAACCAGTTTTCCTCATTCTACCCTCACACTTCTGAACCTTCTTGCATGTGGTCATGTACGCGCTTGCCAACCACGCAAGAGTATTATCGAAAGCCCTCAGAGTTCTGAGGACAGTAACCGTGAGACCTCAGAGTGCTGCTGCTTTGCGAAAAGCACCTAGATGCGCTGCTGCGTTTTTGCATCAGATCCCTGACTCTGCTAAGTGACCTGGAGGTGGGCCTGTGCTAACCACTCACTAAACCCTGCGTGCTGTTCTGAGGGAATGTCAGGTATGAGACCCACAGGAACTGGTGACTGAAAAAGGTAATGAGTGAAAACTCTTGTTATAGACACACACTTTTGGTGTTACTGCAGTGGGAAATGCCAGCTTTGATATTCAAAATATTTTATATCCCAAAGATTAGGCACAAACTACCCGCGCCCACATACACCCTAATCACTAAATGATCTTTTCAAGTCAAGTCACCTGTGTACACTTTATCTTGGTCTGCTTTTTCATGCAACGCAGAATTTAAATGTGCTGGTCTGGAGATCTAAGATAAAAAATACCACAAAAACCACTTTGCTACTACTAGATTAATCGCTGTGAATTCTACACTGATCTTTTGGTTTGAACTAAATTCATAGTGTAATTTTGCGTGAGGTCCATATTTCACAAACCACACACACAGACACACACAAAAAGCATATTCAGGGAAACCCCTCAGCGATTAGCAGGATACACAGTCATCACCCTAACACCATTCTTGGCAGGGGGAATAATGCCTTGTTTATTCATGTCCTCTGGGCTGGAGGAACAGCATCTATCCAGCTTGCCAAGCATCAAGGTCTGTGGCAAGCAGGTTATGCCAACTTCAACAAAAGTAGGAGGCTTTTCCTCTGCAGGACTTTCTCTACCAATGGACGTGAACAGAAAAATAGCTACCCTGCTGTTCTGGTCTTTTATTTCTGATCACAAAACTATTAATAATCTCAACTCCCTTCCCATCAAAAAAATATATATAACAATAATAATCTCAACCCATCTTAGCCTTCTTCTGTTTTATATCAATAAATAGATTTACCTAAGAGCACAGTAGTATTTGCATGGAAACAATGGTGTATTTCCTATAATTCCCCTCTTGGAGTTACAGGACTCATTCTGCTTCCAACTCTCCGACCACGCCTTTTCAATGTTCTTCACTGGTGCGTGATTAAGTCACTTCAGCGGTGTCTGACTCTTTGCAACCCCATGGACTGTAGTTCACCAGGCTCCTCTGCCCATGGGATTCTCTAGGCAAGAGTACTAAAGTGGGTTGCCATGCCCTTCTCCAGGGGATCTTCCCAACCCAGGGATTGAACCCAGGTCTCTTACGTTAACCCAGGTCCTACATTAACAGGTGAGTTCTCTACCACTAGCGCCACCTGGGAAGCCTGTTCTTCACTTGGACCCTCTGTCATTTCCCTCTACGTCTCACTCCCTTCAGCTTCCTCTGGAGAAACCACTTGATTCCTAAGGCTTTAGCCACCAGCCCCCCCAACAACAGCGCCCACATATTTATTCCTGGTCCCAACCAGTTTTAAAAACCTGAGATTCTAACAAACGTTTCTGCTTAAATCAGATATTCCGCTGAATATTCCATTTAGAATGAGTTGTTTTTTTTTTTTTAAAGAATCTTTGCTTTTAAAAGACCTTTAAAAGTGGTCAAACATTAAGGCAGATTAAATCTGAGTGATGTCTATTATGTTATTTTCTGCATTTTTCCTGTATTTGACAGTATTTTGTAAGGTTTTTAAAAATTAAATAAACTACTCCTAATTTTAACACTGCAAAAAAAGCAAAGCCCACACGAAGTGACCTGCCCAAGATCATAGCATAACCTCCCGTCACCACTTCTCCCACTGTCTCCACCTAGAAAGGAGGATGAACGAAGGGCACCAGGCCAGGAGACCAACACCACACACAAGCAGACCTTTTAAAAAGGCTATTTCAACAAACTCAGTGAGTTCGTTTGACACCCCATCCCAATGAAAAGCTGAAGAGCTCAGAGAAACTTCAAGAAGACCACAGGCAGAGATGTGTCATTCCAGTTTGTTTGTACAAGGGTAGGAGGGGGTTGCAAACGTATAGTCTAAAAAAAACCAATGGCAATACTTTGACCCAGTGATATTTAATATTAACCTCCAAATTCAGATGAGCGCATCATAATTAAAAAACTATTCTAGCCACATTAAACATATATTTCAACCTTAAGAAATTGGCATTATTATTAATTTCATGGACCTATGAAAAAATGGAAGAGGAAAGAGGTAAAATAACTCATCCAAGGCCACATAACTAATAAATGCAGGACACTGTGTTTCAAACCAAGGTTTGACTTCAAAGCCCAGGCTTTTGACCACAATGTTACTAAATCCAGACCAGCTCTGTGGAGGTTAACAGATCAACAGAGGTGTTCACAAAACAGGAACAATTCCATGGGTGTTATTAATACACACTGCCCCCAAAGACCTCAATCCCTGGCTTAATTTAGTGATTTGAGAGCCAGATGAAAGTCCAGGATAGCTTCAGAGAGGAAGACAAGACCAAATAAGAGCAAAAGAAATATTAGTAATTACAGAAAGAGATGAGAACTTTTCAACAGTTGATTCAAACTGACTTTTAGGGGATCCAACAGGAGAAACTTGCTTTGGAAAAAGTGTCAAGTGTCATCAGAGTAATTTACAAAAAAAAGTAAATCCTAATAAACAGGCATATGACACTCATAAAATCACCCCAATTCAAAAGGAAGCTAGCTTTCCTACTGTTATTGTTCAGAATGAGACACTTATATTTGAGCAGTTGTCCTGATAACTTGTGGGGGTAAATTGCTGAAACTCAGTTACTCCCACAATGGCTAAAAGCAAATATAAAAACCATCCAAAAATGACCACAAACACACGTCTTTGCTCTGTACGGTACAAGAAGCCAATCACAAGCCCATCTGTCTGAGACCCAGTTAATGAGAACATTATTTGAGAGGGGTACAAAGAGAAGGATGAATTGCCAAGGGGAAGAAGTCATCTATTAGGCTGTGACAAGCTTTTAAGTGTTTGCATCATCACTAACCAACTGCCTAGGACTCTGGTTTGCACACCTGCCACCTCCATCCAAAGCTATCACAGCAGCAAGCCTGGAAGCAGGCTCACTTCTAAAGCGAGGGTGCCCTCTTCTGACTCTTTCATAGTACTGCATGCAACCAGGTACTGATGTGAAAAACTCTTTTTAATAAAGCTCCTCTCCAACTGAACTGATTAAAGGAATTTGGAGAAGGAAATGGCAACCCACTCCAATATTCTTGCCTAGAGAATCCCATGGACAGAGGAGGCTGGTGGGTTGCTGTCCATAGGATCACACAGAGTCGGACACGACTGAAGCGACTTAACATGCATGCAAGTTAATAAATTTGCAGGTTACATTTTCCAGGTAGTTCTGTATCTGCAATTCCATGAGTAAACCTTAATTCTGCTTGATAAAATAGTAAACAGCAGAACTTCCACATAAAATTTATGCCAATGGAAAGTGGCCACGTTCTCTCACTGTTTTAGCAGTTTACATACATTAGCTGACAGTATTATAAGAACTATGATGATGCCGAAAGCTAAATGTACGAAGACTTTACTATGTGACAGGCACCAGACGTGAATAAACTGGCTTAATGTTAACAACCTAATGAGGCCGGCACTCCTCTTCACCTTACAGATGTGAAACGAGGCACAAAGAAGTTAAGCAACAGGTCAGAATCTGCACCTGCTGCCGGTGGTCAAACTTGGTAACGCTGATGCCAGAGCTGTATTCATACCCAAAACATGCCTCTAAGGTAGGAAGCTGATGCCATGACTAAACGAAACATGATCAAAATAGAAAAGGCCTAAGTAAGCTGTAAGGAAAATAATAAACACACCATCTAAATCTCTCATTTTCAACAAAATCCCACAGTATAAAAATAGTATATTATGTGAAATATTTGGGTCATTTTTCTCTTCCTCCTCACTTGAAGATACTGAATTTCTGAGTCTGTGATATTTTTCTGCATTCTTTTTACTACCCATTCCTTTTTCTCACTAAACTATACCTTTGTTGATTATCCAGTTCTTTAAAACAAAACCTTAATCCATATTACATGCCTTTTCTTCTGTAAAGAGAACTGCAAGGAGATCAAACCAGTCCATCCTAAAGGAAATCAGTCCTGAATATTCCTTGGAAGGACCGATGCTGAAGCTGAAACTCCAATACTTTGGCCACCTGATGCGAAGAACTGACTCATTGGAAAAGACCCTGATGCTGATAGCAGCAGAAGGGGGCATCAGAGGATGAGATGGTTGGATGGCATCACCGACTCGATGGACATGAGTTTGAGCGAGCTCCGGGAGTTGGTGATGGACAGGGAAGCCTGGAGTGCTGCAGTCCACGGGGTGGCAAAGAGCTGGACATGACTGAGTGATTGAACTGAACTGAAAGCAGAACTGCTTACCTACTCCTACCTACATTCTCTACGTCACTGAGCTCTTAAGAAAATATTTTCCTCTAGACAGTAAATCCAAACAGCACCATCACTGCAAATACGACAGGTTCTCATCTGTATGAAATTATTCAGTATGTTCTTACCTAAATCTAGGCTGACAGCCTAGGTCATCTTCTAAGATTTCTAAAAATGATAACCCTATTTTCAAACAGGACGTGAAGGCATATATCTAACAATCTGCAGTTCAAAATGAGATGAATCTTGAACATTTTTGTATTCCACAGTTTGCGTACTTAAAGCTATTCATAGTACCAAAAATTAAGGACACTTAATAACCCAACACAGGCTGCCCAAGCTCATGGTCATTCATGACTGCAAGGTTTACCATGGGTGAGAACAA
This sequence comes from Capra hircus, assembly GCF_001704415.2. Lineage (NCBI taxonomy): Eukaryota > Metazoa > Chordata > Mammalia > Artiodactyla > Bovidae > Capra > Capra hircus. The sequence goes on along the minus strand of NC_030812.1, from coordinate 106,783,141 downwards.
ACGCTTTTACAACTATCTTTTCATTTCTATACTTGCATGTGTGCATGCTCAGTCAGGTCTGATTCTTTCTAACCCCATGGACTACAGCCCGCCAGGCTCCTCTCTGTCCTTGGAATTCTCCAGGCAAGAATATTAGAGTGTGTTGCCATTCCCGTATCCAGGGAAGCTTCCCAACCCAAGGATCAAACCTGCATCTCCTGTTTCCAGCATTGGCAAGCAGGTACTTTACCACAGAGTCACCTGGGAAGTCCTAAAGTATACTTAGAAATATCAAAAACATATGTAAACTGCACTGGTTTTTAATTTGTTAGATCCAAAAATGACAGAAACAAGATGATTATAGTTTAGTGCAATAACTGATCATAGTGCTTTAGAATCCCTCATAACAGTATCCACGGCTCCCGTACCTCAACACGACAGAGAGTGACGAAGTAACACAAGTGCCAAGGTGCCCAGGAATGGTGTCCCTGCAGACCCTAGCACGCGTTTACCTCGGTCTGCAGGATGGCAGCTCTCTGCTCCTTAGCTGTCAAGGACTCCTTTAGCACTTCGATGTGCTGTTTGCTGTCTGAGAACTGGTTGGTGAGGGTTTCCAGCTTTGTCTGCAGGGCTAGTAGTTCCGTGTCCTTTCTGGACAGTTCCTGCTTCACCTGACCAATCTAGAGAAGAAAAATAAAACAGTGTAAGGAAAAAAGAAATAAAACCAAGAACTTCTAATGTGAATCTCGGACAGATCCAGGTTGAGATATGCAGCATTAATTTTAGGACAGGGCACAATTCATCTTTTTGCATCATCTAATCTTAGATGACCACTCCCCACCCCCACTCCGCCAAAATCAAAGCTTATTCAACTAATAGGAAAATTCCCAGTTTTCATTTATTGTCTCCTAAACTTTTGAAATCCTTTAGAAAAGGAATGGATGACGAAAAATCCCAATTCACTTAGATGATGATGAGATAACAAGAAGCATCTGATCATGACTAAAACAGTTTTCATTTTATTAAGTCATAATAAACTTCAAATCATAAATAAAGCAGGATTAGTGTAGATGTAATACAGAGAGAAAAAAGAAACTTCCTAGCACTGCTATTTAAACTCAAAAGGTGCTACTGCAGTTCTTTTTTCGTTCTGAAATGAAAGTTTACATGAAGTCTCTGTCTCAAAAAGCCACTTTTAGTGGTATAAGGCATTATAAATGTGCTTAAAAAAAGAAAATCTTATCATTTTGAGGAGTTAGGGATACTGACCTAAAAAAAAGACTCCACCTACAAAGTTGTATCACCTACAACATGTCATATCAACTAAATGGATAAAAGTATATAACCTAAATAAAAAATGCATAAAATCTCATTCTGTAAGAGTCTATATGGGTAATTTGAAGTTGAATTACTCTGACAGAGCAATCCATAAATCAACAGGTGCCACTCACCCCCTCCCACAGATTTTTCTCTTCTTGACATGTCTGTGGCTTAGTTGCTAAGTTCTGTCCAACTCCTTGCGACCCTGTGGACTGTATGCAGCCTGCCAGGCTCCTCTGTCCATGAGATTCTCCAAGCAAGAATACTGGAGTGTGGATTGCCACTTCCTCCTCCAGGGGATCTTCCTGACCCAGGGACCAAACCTGTGCCTACAGCACTCGCAGGAAGCTTCTTTAATACCAAGCCACCAGGGAAGCCCAAAGACTTGGTTAACTGACAGAACAGTGAACAATTTTGCTTTTTTTTTTGGCTGTGCTGCATGGCACGTGGGACCTCAACTCCCTGACCAGAAACTGAACTTGTGCTCTGTCCACTGGAAGTCAGAGTCTAACCACTGAACCACCAGAGAAGGCCCACCTTGACCTAGAAAACATTTCAATTCAAACATCTCCTTTACATTCTACTGTGTTTCTAAGAATTTTCAGTCTTTTATTCTAAATGTAACCCAACTTGACAGTAATGACATCTGCTTTTACATTAAGTCTACTGCCTGGGGCAAGGCATTCATGCACTAAAATACAGACTAATTACTGGAAGTATAAACTTGGTAAGAAGTCAGTAATCACAGTATCACTGAGGAAACAAAAAATATATTTTTTTAGGTCGAATGTATCTAAACTATTTCGGCTGCAATAATCTTAGGCACTAGGGCCAAAGCAGTTGAGAACAATTTCCCATGAGAAAGTATGAAATAACTTTTACTGTAATTAAAATTAGACTTTTTAAAGGAGCACTAAAAATAAATTTCTAATTTACTCTTCTGTTTCAGCAAGAAGTCAAGCATTTTCCTCATATTCATGAAATCTCTATTTATAAATCTAATTAGTCATTCATTCAACAAGTATTCCTGTGAGCTCACTGAATGCAAAGTGCTGGCTGATACTACTGACATAAGAGGAAGATAACTGCCAACAGCAGCTGTCTCCACCCTGAAATACAGAAAGGTGCCCAGGAGTCACCACATACTGGTGATGTAGCATCTTTCACAACATCCCTTTACCGACAAAAAAACACACACTGTGTTTGTTATCCCATCCCTAACAAACAGAAGGCATGAAAAATGCACTTGTTGTATGAATGAATATAGAGGAGGAATGTTCCCACCTCATCAGCTGAAGAACCTATGGCTTAATCACAATACCAAAAAAAAAAAAAAATTGGATAACAACAAAAAGAACCCATGGCTTATAGATTACTCAAATTTCCAGCTACCTCTGACCATGTGATCAAAAATAAACATAAAATTTCAGTCTCCTCCTCATCTGCATTATTAAGTAATCCTCAAATAATGCTATACTGACCATAAAGACTGAGAAAGAGAAGAAAATATTCTAAACAGAAGAGTTTGGAAGCACAAAATTTCCCTAGCAGTTAAGAGCATACAACGTTATGTGGCAGCCTGGATGGCAGGAGGATCTGGGGGAGAATGAATGATGTATACACCTATGACTGAGTCCCTTGCTGTTCACCTGAAACTACCGCAACAGTATCCATCAGCTATATGTCAATATAAAATAAGAAGTTAAAAAAAGAGACAAGTTAGGAGTACAAGGCTTTGCAGTCAATCCCAAGTAAGGATAGATGTGTCCTCTAGAATAATTTCCTCTCTAAGCCTTGGTTTCCTAATCAGTAAGATGGGGAGAAAGCAAACCTGTGCCACTATATTGTGTACAGATTAAACAAACAAGAAAAAAATGTATGGAATGTCAGCCTCTTGTGTGACACAAAAAGATATTAATAATAGCTGAGGGAAAAAAGTTATAGATCAGCTTTTCCTCTGGGCAATTCATGGTTACCACAAACCAAACTGGACCCTTTTAGACAAAATATCTCACTTTTCTATCTACACTATAAAGGGGTCAATAAATAAATAGCAAACACACCAAATTAGCACAAGTGTTTTATTTTTGTTTTTTTTTTAATGCTGCATTCCAGTCTTATCCCACCATTATTTTCAAATGCATCTTTTCCCCTGACACTTGTGAGACAAATGTGTGCCCGACTAGCTCAGGGCAGTGGCGTGCAGGCCCTACTGGCATAGGTCCTGGCACCAGAGGGCTTGTGTAAAAATCAAACTGCCTCTTACTAGTTGAGTATCCTGAGCACCCCTATGTGTTCTCAGTTTCTTCATCTATAGATTGGGTTGATAATATATCTACCTATATCTAACTTAGTAGGTTACAAAATGCTTATAATAAGTACTCAAGTGTTAGCTATTTTTTAAATAATCATTTTATCACAGTTTGAAGTGGAATTCCAACTTCTCTAGACAGGAGATGGAACTAGATTTGGAGACTAATTTACTAGATAATTATAAGTTAAGCTGACCACTTCCTAGACATCTGTTCCACAGAAAAGTAAAATGTGTTGCAAAAATCACCTATCTGGGACTTAAGAGGCGATGTCTACCTAGGAGGGTAAAGCGCGTCACTCAAGAAGTGAGATTCAAACAAACCCTGGGCTGTGGGCCTAGAGCATCTGCACATTCTTTGTACCTAAGAAGAGAAAGAGACCGTCCACATACATCAAGTGTCTGGTGACAGGAAAGGAGCCGAGGGGAAAAAACAAGCTTTGAAGCGCCATCCACGCAGTGACAGAGCAATGATGGAGAACCAAGGACAGGCCCTCCGGAGAGCGCACGGCTCACGGCACACAGAGGGGGAAGAGGAGTCGGTTAAAGAGCAGCGCGGGCTGGTTAGTGCAGCGCCGGGCAGAAATGCCGACCACAGAGGGAGAGGGGAGCACCCAGAGCCAGCCGCAGGTCCCGCCGCAGGACCGCGGCACGCAAAGGGTAGATCTTACGGCAAAGACCTCAGCCTGCAGACCAGCCGCTCTCTTTTTCAGCTCCTCCCCTTGGGCCTCTTTGGAACTTAGCTCCTCCTTCAGTTGCTCTACCTGTCACGACATTGTTATTCCTTTTCACTCCGGTGTCAACTTGGGTCGTCTTCTTACCTGCTTTTGAGCCAGAGCAGGAACTGGAAACAACAATAACTCATAGAACACAATCAGATTGGTTCCGCTAATTCCCACTTCAAAGGACTCCTGGATGGGTTTGCTCTTTTCACAGGGCATTTTTCAGGGACTGGATGTGCTAACCAGCAAACCGGAAGCAGAGACGATATTTTACTTTGTTCTCAAGAGAGAGGGACAAATCAAGCTAACAGAACGTTGGATGTATGGATTTTTCAGTTCTGGAAGTTACATGAAACTGGCTGTGGTCACACATAACAGATTCTTAGGATAACAGAGGAATATTCTACTGACTTATATGCAGGTATGGGGATCACGGTGAGAAGCCAGAAACTGTACCACAGAGGAACAGTTTCCACCTCTGAGAAACTGGGGAACTGACACACCTGGCATATTGGGGGGTGGTGTTTGGGGGATGCTTATATTCTAGCTAACATTTTATAACTGAAATTATGATCTTTAATTAAAACACCACAAACCTGATAAACTGATAACAGTAATAAACTAAATCCTCCAACTTGCCTAAAATAGTTGAGAAAATCAAACGAAGTGCCTTTGGATCCAAGGAAGGAATACTGTGACAGAGGTTATAATGCAGACTGACCTGTCTCAGCCTTCCTTACTGTACATACAGCCAAGTGCATGTGGGGAACAATAAACCTGATATACACGGCTCTTCCCCAAAGGGGAGCACAAAGGACTTTCCTTTAAGGAACTGTGTTTGAAGGGAAGATGCAATTTCATTTAAGCCATTTCAGGGGGGAAAAAAGAGGGATGGGTTCAGCCTTTTAGTGTTCTGACTTTTAAACTGTTTCACAAGAGAATGTGACGTTTCATACAGGGAGAAAAACTCATCTGGATGTACTTCTGCTTGCCTCAGAAGCACTGACAGACATGAAGTGCTAAACCATGATAATACACACTTAGCCTCACACAAGTAATTTTAAGTGAAATTTGAAATATCCATACAACATCAGTAATTCTGACGTTAATACTGGGAAAGTTTTATCTGAAGGAATTATGTTTCAAGTATTCTTCCTTGAAGCCTGATAAAGGAGTGTGAGGTCCATCATCATCACTAAAGAGGCAGAAATACATGTCAGTTTTTCAACCCCCTCCCCCTTTAAAAATCAGGTATCTCACACCATTACCTTGTTCTTCATAAATTTAGAATGGCTCCGGTACACCTCCATTTGCTTCATCTCCTCCTCTCGCTCTTCAGTACTCAAAGCCCCATTGGATTTCAGCATCTGGATCTCCTCTTCCAAGTCTCGGAGCCCACGCTCCATAGAGGAGATTTTTGAATCCTGAGGGCAACGCAAGATTGAGACATTAACGTCTTTGCGAAAAATCAGCGAGGCTGAACAAGCCGGTCTTTACAATGTGAATTTTAACCAAGATCAACACATATGTAGAAAAGCTACAAGAGATGCCCTGCTTCTGAAATATATCCTTCCTGGACATAGTATGTTTTTTTCTTAAATTCCTTCCTCTGCGCCCTTCTGATTAAAGCTAACAGTATTAATGAAAGAGGCAGAAGCAATGGACAACTAGTTGAAGTTTCTGAGCACTTTATGGTCAACAAACTTCTAGTGAAAACATCTGTGATATTAATAGGAAAACCTTTCCAGGTTGTAACACTATCATTTTACTTGGTAACCTGAAAAGGTTTATCTCTGTCGCCAACGGAGTAGGGAGAAGAGTAAGGTTTTGAAGACTGACAGTAATGTGTCCAACTATCCACAATCACAAACATCTGATAACCTCCCACTGCAGAAAAGCAAAGGGATGAATTGTCAATTACATCAACAGTTGCAGTTTACCCTACAGTGGACCTGTCTTATCCACAATTTTACTTTCTGTGGTTTGGCTTTCCATGGTTTCAGTTATCCGAGATCAACTGTGGTCTGAAAATATCAAATGGAAAATTCCAGAAAGAAATGATTCATTCGTTTTAAACTGCATACTGCTGTTCTGATCAACATGATGAAGTCTCACACCTCTGTCACCCCAGGACATGAGTCATCTCTTCGTCCACTGTATCCCTGCCCATTGGTCACTAAGTGGGAGTCTTGGTCATCAGACGGACTGTCCTGGCATCGCACTGCTTGTGTTCAAGTGACCCACAGCACAAGTGCAGTGAGCTGGCAGCTCAGACTAGCCAAAGAGAAGCCATAAGATGCTTCTTTTAACTGGAACAATGGAAGTTCTCACTAAGGAAAAAAATTCATATGCTAAGGTTGCTAAGATCTATAGTACAAATGAATCTTCCATCAGCGAAATTGTGATGAAGGAAAAAGAAATTCGTGCTGGTTTTGCTGTTGTGCTTCAAACTGCAAAGTTAAGGCTACCATGCATGGTAAGCACTTCGTTTAGACGGAGACAGCATCAGAGTTGTACAGCAAGATACCGAGAGAGGATGAGACCACACACCTTTTCATAAAGTATACCATTATAACTGTTCCATTTTATTATTACTGTTAATCCCATAACTGTGCCTAGTTTATAAAGTGTATCCAAGGAATGTACAGGGAAAAACACAGAATATACAAGGTACGGTATTATACTATCTGTGGCTTCCGAGATGCACTGAGGGTCTTGGATCATACCCCCCATAGACAAGGGGGAGTGCTACTGTGTTAGTAATCTTACTTATTCTCTAAACTTCACCATGAGTTTGACATATTTCATAGTCATTTTTAAAAAGAAAATATCACTGTCCTTGTAAATCAGCCTCACCACAAATATCCACCTCCCAGTACAATACCTTCTCTACCATTTTCTTGGTTTGTCTGTCACAGTACCTAGCTTATTCCCAAATTACTTTAGATATCATAAGTTACAGAAAAACTACAACAAAGAACAGCTATTTTTACACTGATAGTTGCATGTGCTTACTCACCTATGAAACAAAGACCTTAAAGAGCATAAAGTAAGTAGAGCTTTATTTTAAATTATCTGGACATTCTGAGAAACCATTCCTTTAGGAAGAAATTTTTGAGACTGACTTGTTTTTTCCCTTTACTTCCAGGCTGTCGTGACTGACTTTCCTTGCTATCTGGAAGCACGCAGATAAGAGTTAATTAAAAGACTTATCATTAGACAGTTATAACTAGCTATTTTTAGGTTCAGGGGAGAGGTAAGGGCTGAATTCCTCCGATATGCACTGAAGTACCTTTAAAAATAATACAACAAACATTTTCTTTTACAAAACTATTCAAATGAAACTCACATTTGGTTCAAAATTAAATGTACTGTATTAATACAATCAAAGACATTCTAAACCCTAACTGGGATTTTTTAAATATTTGACTGACATAGGTAACACTGCCATTACTTCTTGGTACTCTACATATTTTTGGCTGTGCTGGGTCTCACCGCTGCTCGGGCTTCTCTCCGGTGGCAGCAGGGGTGCTTCTCTAGTTACAGCGTGCGGGCTTCTCACCGCAGTGGCTTCTCTGGCAGAGCATGGGCTTCAGGAGCTGCGGCACAGGGCTTAGTTTCTCCATGGCACGTGGGATCTTCCCAGACCAGGGACTACACCCGTGCCTCCTGCATTGGCAGGCAGATTCTTTACCACTGAGCCACCAGGGAAGCCTCCTTGAACTAGGATTTTGATTTACTTGTTTAAAATTACCCCAGCTCACAGAGAATAGATAAACGACTTCAAATGCACTGTCTGAAAATTAAGGTGACTATAAATCTTCCTGGATAGATCAAGATGTTGTCCCTCAAGAATAACTACAATAATAGAAACAGGCATGTAATTAACCTGCCAATGAAGAAAGGGATACATGGCTCTCCTCTGATAGTAGCCTGGGCGGCAATGAAAGGGGAAGCGGGGTGGGGGGGGGTCGTATTTCTAGCTCCACTGGGTGCCACACAAGTGAAACAGCCTTCAGCTGAGAACTCTGGCCCCGCACATCAGCAGCCCCTTCCTCTACGAAGCGCCGCAAGGCCCTGGCCAGGACACATTTCCCATCTTCTCCCCGAATCCCAACACACACTGAAGGGCAGCTGTGGACTGGATCAGCACCCTCGCTGCCATTTCACGCACCACAGGATCACGCAGAAGGGACTAAGATTCCAGCTCTGACTGCCCAGAAAGAGCTCCTGCCGTGCCTGATATGCTGGACTAGTTCTGGCACCAGGGCGACTGGGCCTCAGGCTGGGTTTATTTGAGGACAGTCATTCCAAAGGAGGTTTTAGAACAGATAATAACTAGATAAATAAATTCTCTACCATCTTACTACTCTGTTCTTCCCCAGCCCTGGGTCTCGCAACAATAATCAACTGCGCCTACCGAAATCCTCTGCTCCTTGTGAAATTTCCCAAATCCTCAACCTTTTTTCAAAAGTTGCCTCAGCTGCATCTCAGTGTCTTCAGTTGTGATTTCAATATAACATCCACCTGACCCCATTGGGCCACTGGAATCTCCGTCTCTTGCTTCTTAGCAAAATGGCTGGAGGTTAACACAACTTAAAATAGACCCACTGCATTTCCGTGCTGTCAAAGGCAAGCAAGATGATTCCGCGAACGTGGGCACTGCCACGTGCTTCACTCTTAGGGTCCAACGGGCTCGGTAAATAACAGGCACAAATAACCACTGGGGAACACGAGAACGCAGTCCAGCCTTCCTAAAGGCTCTTTATAAGATTATGTTCAAGACTATTAATTGTCTGACTACAAAGAACCCAGAACCCACTAATTTGGAATTTGTCTGGAAAACTCTTTCCCCAGTGAGAATACAGATGTATACAATATAAACAGTTTTAAGAAGAAATCATCTAAGAAAACCGCTATCGTAACTGTACTCGAGAAGCATCTATTTACACAGAACTGTTTATATACCAAAAACTAAATATTCATGTCACATCAACAAATATTAAATGAAGGTACACAATGCAAAATACTGCATTAAACTATTTAGGGGACATGAAGAAGGTAAAAAGAGAAACAGAGATGAGGGAGAAAGGAGAGGAGGGAGGGTCCCTGTCTATAGGAGTCTTCAGCTCTTGTAAGAAAGAATATGCTGTTAATAAAGTGTTAATAGCAGCAGCAGCTAACACTGATTGAATGTTTACTATGTACCAGGCCCTGTTCAGTGTTTTAGTTGTTTTAAAGAATTTAAACTACAAAACAGCCCATGGGATAGGTACTAGTATCATCACCATTTATTAGTAAAGAAACTGAGGCATAGAGGGGTTGGGTTACCCGTTCTACATCATGCGGCTGATTACATAAAGCCAGGTTTTTAATCCAGGGGATTTCACACAGAAGGCAAGCTCTTCATCACCAAGCACTATTACCCTCAGCCTAAACATTTCTAACTACTCAGTAACTTAAAGCAGAGGTCCGTGGAACCCGGGGGTGCCTCCCAGCCCTTTTGAAAAGCCAAAACTCTTTTCATACTAATTCTCTGACTTGTGGGCCTTCTCCACTGGGCTAATATGTGCAATGAAGGTAGAGGACAGACAACAGACTGGGTGCCTCAGGACAATGGCAACAGCATGAAACCGTGCTAGCAGGCAGCGTGTTCTCAGGGTCAGCGCTCTCGGGAAAAGAGACAAAGAAGAAAGAACATTTTCAGAACCCTGGCTTACTTAACAATGTCCCTGATTGTGACTTTCATATGCTTAACCCTTAAGCACACATCTTTTCACCATTCTGTGTGAGGAAATGGGAAGGGGCCAGGCCCGTCTGCTGTGTCCTGAGTATGACACGGCTCCCAGGACACTCGATGGGCTGCCAACTGAATCAGGTACTTTTTTCCATGAAATCCTATGCTTCCCTGATGGCTCAGATGGTAAAGAATCCGCCTGCAATGTGGGAGACCTGGGTTTGATCCCTGGGTTGGGAAGATCCCCTGGAGGAGGGCTTGGCAACCCACTCCAGAATTCTTGCCTGGAGAATCCCACGGACAGAAGAGCCTGGCGGGCTACAGTCCACGAGGATGCAGAGTCGGACACGACTGAACGACTAAGCACAGCACAGCCTTACTTGAGAGAAGAATAGACATTTTCCTTTCTTTTTTTCTTTCTGGCTGTGCCTCGTAGCATGCAGAATCGAGGTTCCCCAACCAGGGATCCAAACCAGGTGCCCTGCAGTAGAAGCGCAGGGTCTTAACCACTAGACCGCCAGGGAAGTCCCTGGCAGACAATTTCTTAAAAACAAGCAAAATGAGTCATTTTAAGAGAATAAGGGACCCTGAGATCAAAAGGTTTGAGAAAAGCTGATTCCAAGAAATGCTGGGCAAGGGGAAGTGAAACTGAAGCTCTTTTCATATGTCGTGTTCATGAAGTCTCACTATTTCTTCTCCGTCTACAATGTGTGTGAACTAAGTACCACCTTCTAAAACTCACACATCAGAGTGTGATCACTGGAAAGCGCGAACTGATGCAGTAAGGTTCCTTATTAGGTTCCCACTTACCTTCATTTCAATAACAGTTTGCAGAGCTTTAGTTTTGGCAGAATCAGGGGCATTCTCAAATCTCCGATGCATCTCCTATACACAAAAAGCAAGAAAGAGAGTAAGTGTCCTCCTCTTCACTCCTATTTTCCCAAAAGAAGGTAGGGGTGGCGAAGGTGTAGTAGTTGCATGCAAAGATGACTTCCCCAGCCTTGTGAGATGCTAATCACTTTCTGTCTCCCTGCGGACCAGGAAGCCCACTGCCCTCAGCTAAGGGGAACAGGAGGGCCCCCATCCCTGAGCACTTGGTTACACACAATGCATCCCAGAGACCTCAGCCATCACAACAGGTGATGCTCTGGCATGTCCCAGGTTGGTGTGTCACTCTTCCACACGACTCAGTAGCATATTTTCAAGACGCTAAGCAATGCAATAAGGGGATTAGAAATATTCCCTTTTCAAAAGGAGAAGTCACAGCAGTCCAGTGCACAAGGCACAAGCTACTGAGACATCTGTGTTGACAGCATCCTCTGCATAACATCTGCCCGAGAACCACAGGCCCCTGGCCACCCACAATGGACACCTCCGGTTTCGTAGGGGCCACGGTCAGAAAGAAAAAGAGGGTAAGGCTGCTGAATGAGTGTCCAAAGTAGTCTATGGTTAACCAGTGTTAAAAAACAGAGCTATTTTTTTAATCCAAATTTCCGTGAGTTCAGGACCAGAAAAGAAGGAAGGAGGTGGAAGAGCACCACAATTAGGATCTTCCAGAGATTCCCCCTGAGGTTACGAACCTTTCCTGTTAGACTCTGAGACTGTCTCTGAGTCAGCCGGTACTTCCCAGGTCCCCTGGGATAGCCCAAGTGACCACAGGGAAGGCACATGGGTGCCTTCCATCTCAGCAGCGCTGGCGAATGCCCAGCACTGCCTGTTTGACGCTATACAGATGTCTACCGGGTCACTCAAACTTACCTCATCCAAAACAAAACTCCTATTTTCCTCCTCTTTAACCTGGTCCCTCTTCTAAAGACTGGTGAGTCTTGCCCATCTCCTTAAAGGGCACTAGCCTCCTGGCAGCTCAAGCCAAACACCAGAGGGTCTCCTTCAAGTCCTCGCCGATCCTCATCTCCTGCCACCTTCCAGAGCAGATCCTAACTGTTCCATCTTCAAATTTACCATTTCACTCCATTTCCAGTCTAGTTAGAACCTAGATTATTACAACAGCATCAAGTTAAGCTTCTTTCCATTTCTTCTGTCCATTTTAAAGAAAGCAATGGGGGTAATCTTGATAAAGCATCAACAGATGATGGCACTTGTCATTAAATCCTTCAATGAGTTTCCCATTTTCTTATCACTCTCTACAAGGTCAACACAATCTGACCACAATGGATAGAGGACTGGCCTCCTGGTGTAAACTAAGTTAAAATTAGACAAAAACGCATGAAGCAACTATTTTCAGACACTGGAAAACAAGCAGCAGAGGACTATGATCCTTGAGAGAAGAGAAACTAACGAGGTTATAATCCAGACTTGCTATCTGATGTGTGATATGCGAAGAAGGTGGCAAATGGAAAACAGTAGCCCTGCAGGGCTCGGAACACAGACCAGTGGGTCCGAGTCCCCAAGATGCTGGAAATGTGCGAAGCAAAGTAACAGAGAGGAGGAAGCTAGCTGCAAAAGCGTCTGATCCAACAGGGTTCCCTGGAGTCTTCCGGTAAAAACTAAGTATTGGTACACAGGAAAAGACTCCATGATGTCAGACAAAGAGCGACTGTTGGGGGGCAGAACAATGATCAGAGAGCAATGAGTGAGCAACCACCTGAGCTGACAGGGGCTGGTGAGATTCAAGCTCCAAATAGCCCAGTGGAGACAAGGTCAGCAGAGACACAGAGCAGAGACATTCTAGCCCTGGAGAGACAACCACCTGGGCTAGCCCCAACAGAGTGTAAAAGTAGGTTTCGTTAAGAGTCAAGCTCATCCACAATTAACTCTTGCCAGGCAAAACATTCCACTAAGAAAGACAGAAAAGTCCACAACACGTTAATGCAGAACAAAATCTGAACCCATGAGTTCAGATCATAATCACCTGCCATCTGCATTAAGGCAACAAACTCATCAGTGACCTCCCAGCCTCCAGTCTGTCCTACACACCCTACACCGTCAACAGGTGATAAAAGTGGGCACATGGATGTTTGATAATATATGTGCAATAAATGAGCACAGAACTTTAAAATGTATTAACAAAAAGAAAATGAATCCTGCTAACTGTTAACTAATCTGCACCTATTAATAAAGTCTTCTAAGGGCTTCCCTGGTGGCTCAGATGGTAAAGAATCCACCTTGCCATGCAGGAGACCCAAGTTCAATCCCTGGGTTGGGAAGATCCCCTAAGAAGGAAACGGCAACCCACTCCAGTGTTCTTGCCTGAAGAATCCTATGGACAGAGAAGACTGGCGGGCTACAGTCCCTGGGGTCCCAAAGAGCAGGACACGACTGAGCAGCTAACACTGACTGACTGACCCTACACTTTACATTTATCTACTTAAAATATTAAAACTGCATTTCTTAGAAATATCTCATAATTCAGAAACTGATTTAATTTTATCTGACCTTTTTCCCACAACTGACTTCTAATTTGGGGAAATTTCCAAATTCTTTAAGGTGAAACTATTAGAATTTCATTTTAAACTCCAGCAAGCATACCTGTAGTATATAAAGAAAAAAACCCATTTGAATAAAAAGAAACCCTCCTCTAACAAGGAACGTGGGTGTACTTTAAACCACTTGCAGGTATAAAACCTTCCAACTAAGACATTTTAAAACCTATCAGTTGTAACAGACTTCCGTTCAAAGGCCTGCACATTAAAGCTCATTGTGAATACGTCCTGCAGTTGGTAGACTCATCAACTCCATTTTCCCACTGACACATCAACCCTCTGACGTGTGCACTGTCAGTTAGAGAGAGACAACTCTGGAAATAAAAGTGAAAGCACTATTCAGACAAACGTAAGAAGTAGAAATATGCTATGTGCTTGCTTTATTTCACTCTCTTTAGCCTGAAAACTTTCATTCAAAACAAATTCAAGTACAGGTAGAATTATCTGGATCTTGTCATACTGTCAACTGTGGCACACACTAGAAAATGCCTTCAATTCCTCCCATTCATACACGAAAGAATAATGACTAGACAAAGAAAACGAACAAGGTAGGAACAAAATCTCTCTCTTGTTAGTAGTTTTCTTTCTTTTTAAAAGTAAGTCAACACTTGCTTACACAGCTGAGAGAAAGGAGTATTTGGGGCTGAAAAGCAGAACTTATGTCTGAACTTTCTTTTTTCCAACATTCAGGTTTTAGCCTCCAGCACCCCTGGTTCACAGGTAGATTCCATACATCAAAGAGGCACAAATCACACACACACACACACACACACACACCCCGCCCGAGACAAGATAACCTGAATCACTAAGGTGTACATACCAACACACACACACACACACACACACACCCCGCCCGAGACAAGATAACCTGAATCACTAAGGTGTACATACCAACACACACACACACACACCCCGCCCGAGACAAGATAATCTGAATCACTAAGGTGTACATACCACCACACACACACACACACACACACACACACACACACACACACACACACACACACACACACACACACACCCCGCCCGAGACAAGATAACCTGAATCACTAAGGTGTACATACCACCCCTCACCTGCCCCCCGAGACAAGATAAGCTGAATCACTAAGGTGTGCGATTTAGCTGTTTGCATTTTCCAAAATTACTAGGAAAGTGCATTTAATTCTCCCTACTCCCTGTCCACTGTTTCCATCGTTTCTCTATGTGTATTTGTTTCTCTTTCTTCCCTCTAAAGTCCTCTGTTTTTACAACTGCCAGTAATACAGACAGGCATTCCTCAGATGTGCTAGTCAGTCAGTCAGAATTCCTACCTAGAACTAGTCACACAGTAGGTCTTTTAACCTCAAATGCTTCTGCAAATACTAACATGACAGCAATTGTTCTAAACGAGGTTTGCTGACTGAAATATTATACGGACAAAAATTGGCATATGTGTAAATAAATGCTTCTATACAAACCAGTATTTTATTCATCACAATAGGATCTACATTAAACACACACACACACACAAATCTGAACTATTTATTCCACTTATAGACAATGCTCGGAATGCATATGGGTTGCTGATCCAAGAATTCCATAGCCAGATTAGGTATGGTCTGCCAACAGATTGAGAACCAGACTTTGGTGTGTCACAGAACCACCTGGAAAGCCTGTTAAAACCCCACATGCCCAGGCCCCAGGCCCCAGGCCCTAACCACGTCTGGGCTGTAGTTCAGTATTTGTCCAACAGACGTCTTCACTCTTCTACCCATCAAAGGAAAGATACTCCAGTAAACAATACAAAATCTAACCGTAAGTCGGTCACCTAACAATGTAATTCCACTACAAACAGAAAATACAAGATTAACTTAAATTTTATTTTTCCTTCTTTAGCTTTTGTTTGGGGGAAGTATTTACCTCCTATTGATGGAATCATGGTCATGAACAAAATGGAAAACTAATTTACACAAACATTTCTGGATAGGAAGACCATTTTAATGTTACTGTATCTCATCAAATCTAAGACGCCACCGACTGTATGGCAAACTTCTGTTCAATGTGCTCGAGAGAAAAGAAGGGAATGCCTCCAAATAAATCGTGACTCAAAGATTCATTCAGAATTTGTATTTTATACTGATTGCAAGATTCTTTTTTACTTATTTAACCATAAAAGTTTAACCATATACAACCCTAAACTGTTTTTACAACTTTCCTCATATCGATAACTTTTTGTTTCAGTGCAGATTCACATCACAATATTACTGAAGGGGCACTGAACATCAATTAAAGTTAACAGGAAAAATAGCAACAATGCTCAGAACATGGGCTACAGTGGTGACAAAACGAGCAGCTGTGACCGTGTGAACGCACGGGTCCCGCAGGACTGCAGCCTTGCTGACAGGGACTCTAAGACACCACCAAGGGAAAGCGAGAGGCAGAGTTGCTCAGTCGTGTCTGACTCTGCGGCTCCTCTGTCCACGGGAATTCTCCAGGCAAGAGTACTGGAGTGGGTAGACATTTCCTTCTCCAGGGGATCTTCCCAACCCAGGAATCGAACCTGGGTCTCCCGCATGGCAGGCAAACCCTTAACCGTCTGAGCCACCAGGGAAGCCCCATCAAAGGTAAGACTTAATTTCACAATTTTAAAAATGGGGAAAACTGAGTCTTGGAATTGATGAATTACTGCTGTTTTTCAGAGGTGGACGATAATCTAATAAGAATAAAACCTATGGATGTCTCAGTGTTGTCAACTTATAATTCTTTCTACCTTTCTTGACACACTGGTGCTATAATGTACAACAGTCATTTCTAGTCACCACTCATCAACCCAGATTAGAGCCATTAAGAGTCTTTACTAGACTCCCTTGATCACTTGTAACGCCCCCTCCCCTATCTATGCTCAAACCAACCAGAGTAAATTTTAAAAGCTAAACCAGATCTTATCACTCCCTTGATTAAACACTGTGGCAGTTTTCTCTAGGACTTTGAATAAAACTGTTGCATTACCTGCAAGGTTCATGGAGGCAGGCACTTTGTCTCCAGAGGGCAGAGACTGTGTTCACTGTGGCTTCCCCGTGCTCTGCACCCGGGTGAGCACCCAATGAACACTTGATGAGGGGAATGAACGAACCTGGCCCCGGCGACCTCTCAACCTCTCATCTCATGCCTGCCTCCCCTGAGACAATATGGTTTTTGCCTTCTCATCTCCTCAAACTCCTTCCCCTCGGGCCTTTGAAACCATTAACCTTCTCCAGGGTTAGTGTTAGGACATGATTTTACACAAATGCTCAGAAAGACTGTTTCAACTTTCTTCAGCGTTCCCTTAAAGGGCACCTCCTCAAAGATGCTTGCGTACCCTGTTAATCCCTTCTCTCGACATAATTAGACTCAACTAGTTTATGTCATCTCATAATTATCAGTTCACTGTCTCTCACCAGATTTTTTAGTTCTGGGATGGCACAGATCGTGTGTTCTGACATGAAAAATGTAAGAAGTGTATACCCAGTACCTATCCCAAGATCAAATACAAACTAGAGGCTCCATGGATACCTGCTGAGTAAATGAGAACAGAAAGGTGATGCCAAGTGCCTCTAGCACCTTACTATTCTAGAAACAACCTTTATGTAACAGTTGAGCCACAAATTGCAAAACTCCACCCCAAACAATCATTTTAACTTTTGTTAATTGTATTTTCTAACATATGCACATTTAATTACTCAAGCTTCTTGCTACGGCCATAAAGATTCTTTCCTACTTCAAGATTATATTAAAAGCTTTTTCCTTACATTTTCTTCTACTTGTTTCCATTTTTTAAAAAGTAACTATTTATTTCATCTAGAATTTAATTTGATGTAACTACATAAACTGTTTTCCAATGGCCATTATTCCAAAACATACATCATAAACTTAAAACTATATTATTTTTTAAATAGAAGAGAAATTCTGCCTCATCAATTTAGCTATCTATTACTGTGCCAGTACTACACATTTTAATAATCATGAGTATAAAATACATTTGCTTAAACAAGTGTTCCTATACTGAAGAAACTATATGTTTCTTCATTGTTCACAATGGAAAGTTAGCTGAAGTCTCTGACCTCATAGAGAGAATGAGAGCTGTCAATTTTTTTTTTAATTCAATGCAAGATGAATTCTTCAGTTATGCTTTCTTAAAATGAAGTATTACATAGAAAAGTGAAACATTACTGGTAGTCACAGTGCTCAGCTAAAGCCCGAGTTTCCTCTCGAGAAAATAAGTGGCAGTCTGCCTCTATGTCATTCCTCCAGCTGTGCCTCCACGGCAGCAGATGATTCTTATCACGTATCTTTTATAGCAAGGCAACAGTTTCTATAGAAACCACAGGGCAAACATCCATTACTGCTGCCCAGGACTTTACCGGCATACTTAAAACTGAAGTCACTGCTCACTTTCAATGATTAATACATTTTAAAATGGAGCAATAGTTAGCCACTCGGATTCTGATTTTGTTGTGTGTGTCTCTATGAACAAATCAAGAGATGAGTAACCAATCACGAATATTCTGTGCCCCTCTAGCAACAAAATAAGTCTACAAGAGGGGAAAAGAAAAACCCAGAGAGTCATTAAGCTGATATACATGCCAGCCAACATCAGCTCACACAAGACAGCAAATCAGAACAGAAACTGGTATAGAATTTAGGTACCAAAGAAGGAGTTCCCTTCCACTAGCACAAGAGAGTATATAAATTCATCTAGGCCAAGATGCTAACTAATCAGGGAGAAAAGACAGAGTGTCATAACGGCTGAGAAAGCGGCCACTCACCTCTCTCAGCAGAGCGTTCTCTTTTTCCTTCTGCTCCAGAAGGCTCTCGAGGTGGTGCACGTGCATCTCTGCCTCCGCCAGCCTCCGCGTCCTCTCGTGGTCCTCCTCGGTGGCCTTGGCAGACAGCCCCTTGCTCTGCAGCATCTCCAGCAGCTTCTTGATGGACTCGTCGCGCGCGTTCAGGGTCTGCTTCTGAGTCTCGATCCGCAGCTCCATCTCCTCCAGCGTCTTGCGCAGCAGGAACAGCTCCTTGGCCTGCCGCTCGTGCTCCGCGTGCAGCCTCTGGAAGTTCTCCTCTGTCAGCTCCGCCACACATGGCTCGCCGGTCCTGCTGCTGCTGTCTTGCTGGAACAGCTGGTTCAGGTCCCTCTGGATCCGCAGCTCGTCCTGGAGAGCCTGGATGGTCATCTGCATGTGCTGGGTCCAGACAGAAAACAAGACCCAGGTCAGCTCTCCTCCTCCAGGAGCACCAACGGAGCGGGATCAGGGGAGGCAGGAGGCAGTTACCACACCTCTCAGAAACGCACGCTGAACAAATCAGGAATCACATTATTCTGTTCCACACACTGTCTTTCCTATCTGTAGTGTCTGTCACTCAGTCATGCCCGACTCTTTGTGACCCCATGAATTGCAGCCCACCAGGCTCCTCTGTCCATGGGATTCTCCAGGCAAGAATACTGGAGTGGGTTGCCATGACCTCTTCTAGGGGATCTTCCCGACCCAGGGACTGAACCCAGGTCTCCCACGCTGCAGGCAGATTCTTTACCATCTGAGCCACCAGGGAAGCCCTTACAACCTGTAAAACGTCAGTAATTTAATTTGTGTTTATTATCAACAGGAAACAAGGTGACTCCAGAAACTCTTCACTGTGCTTAAGCTACAATAAATAAAGATACCCTTCAAAATTAATAGAGGGTATCACCTAGAACTAAAGGAAAGGAAAGGGGAAAGACAGGGGAAATCTATAGGAATGCAAACATACCATAAAAAAATTTCCCCAGAAACCACAAGGGATACCGAAACACAAAATGACTTTTAAGTGCTTTACAATTAAGTTTCCACAGTAAATAATAAACGTTTAAGAGTGCATGCCAGTATGGCTGAACCACTTCACTGTTCACTTGAAACTATCACATTATCCCAATAGAAAATTTAAAAAAAATTTTTAAAGTACATCAGAATGTGCTTAGAACTCTTTAAGTGTTCACTCATTTAATCCTCACTGTAACACATGTACTATTATTTGAATTTTACTGATGATGACACCAAGCATACAGAGACTTAAATAACTCACCCTAAGATCACACAGTAACAGAGCTGACATCGAATTAAAGCAATCCTCCCAGCCCATGGATGCTAGTACCCAAAGGTACTAAGATAACTTGAATCTTTAACCACAAAAAAACAAAACACAAAATACTGAGACTGTGGGAGCTATTTATACAGAAGAAGATAACAATATAGGTGAGTAATTATATGAAGATGTCTGTGCAGATGAATTCCTAAAATGTTGCTGAGGATGTATCTTTAGCTAGATCCCTAAAGACAGTATATGAACCTCTAATCTGAATTTATAAATTCTAGAACATTACGCTGCTGTTGTTGTTTAATCGCTAAGTCACATCCAACTCTTTGCGACCCAATGAAATGTAGGCCACCGGGCTCCTCTGTGCTTGGGATTTCCCAGGCAAGAATACTGGAGTGGGTTGCCATTTCCTCCTTCAGGGGATCTTACTGACCCAGGGATCAAACCGACGTCTTCTGCATCTCCTGAATTGGCAAGCAAATTCTTTACCAGTGGGCCACCTGGGAAGCCCCTACAACACTATACAAAGAAGCCAAAAGGAAGTTACATCGAGAACCCTATTTTTAGAAATGAAGACGCAACAAAAGAAAATCACTCTTGTAGGCAGGTATTCAAGCCTGGCAGTGTGCCATGCTGGAAGGAAACTAGCTCACTATCAGAAGACATTAGCTTCAGTTCCAGCTCCCATACCAAACAGCTACCTAACTGGGGACATATGGTCATCCTTTATAGTTTCAGATTTCTCGTATTTAAAATGAGGATAGAAATACCTGCACCATGTTTTCACAGAGCTAATGACATCATGGAAATCAATACATGTTAATACATACATTGCTCAATATTTTTGGCAAACTGTAAAACAGTAGTAAATATCTCAAGAAATGATCTGGCCAGTGTACAAAGATGCTCATTGTTGTTTAAACCACTGACAAACTTAGAAACAACCTAAAAGGATATTAATAGGTGATGAGTTGAGTAAATGAGAAATGACCACCCAATTTAATACCATGCATCAATATTTTAAAATGCAGGTTTATACTTACTGATAAAAGTATAATCACAACATATTAAGTGTAGAAAAAAGCAGACTACATAATAGCAAGTATAGGATGATCTCAATTCTAATTTTTATAGAAGTATATGCAGAGAAAAGTCTAAAAAGATATAAACAATTACCAGTGACTATCTCTGGCTACGGGTAGATTTTATATTTTTCTTCATGCTTTCTTGTATTATCTAAATCCCCTATAGTAAGCACACAGTCAATAAAGAGACATTTTTACTTTTAAAAATAAGAGGAAAAGACCTCAGAGATGCCTGCTTGGCTGTGTTCAACTCACTACCACTTTGGTGAAAAGGGACGGAACAATAAGTATTTACTGTAAGTAAAAAATAAACTATTCATATGAAATAAAAATACCTCTGGAAGTTTACACAACGATTTAATCATTATTTTGGGGACGGAAGGCAGGGAGGGAGAGAGAGGAGGAGGGAAGGAAGGAGAAAGGGGCTCGAATGACTGAGGGACAACCTGTAAGAAACTTGATTCTACTCTGTATAAAAATGTCTTTAACTGAGGTATAATTGAGATTGAAAAATTTTTAATGATAGCTTTGCGCATGTGTGCTAATTTGCTTTAGTCACGTCCCACTCTTTCAGACACTATGGACTGTAGCCTGCCAGGTTCATCGAATACTGGTGTGGGTTGCCATTTCCTCCTCCAGGGGATCTTCCCAACCTAGGGATCGAACCCTCGTCTCTGATGTCTCCTGCGTTGGCAGGCAGGTTCTTTACCACTAGCACCACCTGGATATTGAGACATAATTCACATATACCATAAAATTCCCTGGTTTAAAGTGTGTGTATAAGTCAGCAGTTTTCAGTGTATTAAAAGGTCTACATCAATCACTACTATCTAATTAGAGAACAATGCCATCACCCCTTAAGAGATACACATTTGCAGTCATTTTCCATCTTTCTTGCCTCCTAACCCTCCTCTTCAATTTGAAGGGTTCAAGAGGATGGATGGATGTACTATTCACTCAAAAGTTAAATTTTAAAAAAATGCCTACTAATACTTTTCAGCCTCAGATAGGAACGAAATTCCGACACATGCTACAGCATGGGTGAGCCCTGAGGATATTATGCCAAATGAAATAAGCCAGTCACAGAAGACAAATATATGATTCCACTTACATGAGGGATCTGGGGCAGTCAGATTTAAAGAAACAGAAAGTACAGGAGTGGCTGCCAAGGGCTGGGAAGGAGAAGGGAGGTGGCAGGCAGGGAGTGACTGCTTGATGGGCACAGAGATTCAGTTTTACAGGATAACAAGAGCTCCGGGTGACGGCTGCACATCAGTGTGGATGCGCCTCTTAACTGTACGCCTGCAAACTCGTCAAGATGGTTAATGTAAGGTGTGTGTGTGTGTGCATGTGCACACACGTGAGTGCACACAGTCATGTCCAACTCTTTGCGACCCCATGGACTGTAGCCCGCCGGGCTCCTCTGTCCATGGGATCTTCCAGGCAAGAGTACTGCAGTGGGTAGCCATTTCCTTCTCCAGGGGATCTTCCTGACCCAGGGATCAAACTTGAGTCTCCTGCGTCTCCCACATTGGCAGGCAGATTCTTTACAACTGAGCCACCAGGAAAGCCTGATGTACTTTATGGCAGTTTAAAACCTGGGGAAAAAATATGCTTGTCACAGAATTCCAGTCTGTTGATATTGATAATTTACTTGTAACTACTGATAATTAGGTTGGTCCTCACTCTTCACTATTGTAACAGGCACCTTCATATGCACATCTCTGCACATAAACCCCTGGACGGAAGAGCCTGGAAGGCTGCAGTCCATGGGGTCGCTGAGGGTCGGATACGACTTCACTTTCACTTTTCACTTTCATGTATTGGAGAAGGAAATGGCAACCCACTCCAGTGTTCTTGCCTGGAGAATCTCAAGGACAGGGGAGCCTGGTGGGCTGCCATCTATGGGGTTACACGACTGAAGCGACTTAGCAGCAGCAGCACATAAATCCAGATTTTTACTGGAGATGAATTCTGAAAAGTGGAAATGCTGGATCAGAGGGTATACAGTTATAATTTTAAAACAGACAACAAATTCATCTCTAAAAAGGTTTGTATCAGCTTCCGCCACACAATGTCTGAGCACTTTCCCATATCTTTGACAGTGGGGTATTTTCTTTCTTCTCTTTCTTTTTTGGGCTTTTCTTTGCTTACAAGTGAGACTGAACATCTATTCATGTATCTAC
This sequence comes from Capra hircus, assembly GCF_001704415.2. Lineage (NCBI taxonomy): Eukaryota > Metazoa > Chordata > Mammalia > Artiodactyla > Bovidae > Capra > Capra hircus. The sequence continues at coordinate 106,760,265 of NC_030812.1, read as the reverse complement.
AGGCACCTCTGTGACTCACCTGTTCTTGTTCTTTCCCATTTTGTTTGGGGACATTTAACCTTTCTCCTAACCCACTTCAAGGGCTTTTTATATTTGGAAAATAACCTTCCACCTGCTGTGCATGTTACAAATGTATTTCCAAATCTGTTTTTTTTTCCTTTGAACATAGTTTATGGCAACTTTAAATGGATCATTTTTTAAATGCAAAGATAAGAGCCTTTTCTTTTACAATTTCCAGTTTAAGTATTATGCTTGGCAAGTAGTAAAGATTAAATTATGGTAGTCTTCAAACTCTTAAAAAGCACTGCTTTTTCTTATGAAAAATGAATTTACAATAAAATTATCAGGTATCTGAATTTAGGAATATCATTTTTAAATACATTTAACTGCACACATCACACTGTAAAGATTCTTCAACAGTTGCTGGAGTTCAAAATCAATTCCTAGTTTCATTCCTTATCTTTGGAAGTAAAAAAAGAAATATATCCAAATAAATTCTGACCAAATTTATCCCAAAGGGATGTATCGGAAGTTAAATTTAACAACGAAATTGATTCCTAGAACAGTCTGTCTGTTCTGAACATGCATCATCTAATTCATTTAATTCAGGAGAAAGAGACGTTGACCACAGCTCATGGAGTCACATACACACTTGTGATTAAAGTAGCATGGCAATCACTATTCTGGTGAAAAATGAAAATTCAACTGCCAGTGCGCCCTGCTTCCTGAGCTCTGCTTTGCCCACCCTACTGGGATACAGAATGAAAACGATGCTGTGAACTGGTGACCTAGAAGGCTATGCAGCAATTTTCTCCACTGAAATGCAAATCAACACCCCTTCTTCTTTGGGCTACATTCAAGCTAGCTTCACTTCGTAAGAATTTCTGCCAACAACCTTGGAGGAGAATGCAGCGGAGGCAAGAAGCCAGGCTGCTCTAGCACGTGACACAGAAGACGAAGTGAGCATAGCTACACACAGCACAGACATTTACCAGAATCAACCAAAAAGAGACGTGCTGGATTCCAGAGGAAGATGTCATGTGTCCGGTATTAGGAGACGTGCCAGTTGAGAACTCCGCTCAGGACACTCTCTAAAGTGATCTCACGCTTCTCACCTTCCAGACTTTATACCGACTCTCACTGGTCTGCTTCTGTTCTACTACTCAGCTTGATCTGGAAGATGGGAAAAGTGCTTAAAATTTTCTCTATGGCAAGAAAAGTTAAAAAAAAACAAGAAAGAAAAAAATTTCTACGCACAGGCTCTTCTCTCTCTGAAAGAAGGAATGAGAGAAGGGACAGAAAAGACAGAAGAATCCTCACTTTTCTCATCTTGCATCCTGAAATGGCATCCTTCCCTGAGAATTCCCACAAAATACAACTACTTCCATCTTCCTACCAAAAATCTGATGTCAAATATTCCTATAAAAATGGTCTTGGAGATAAGGACACTGAAAATCTGAAAGCAACAATAACCAGTAGTTTCAAGAATCTCCTTTCTGTCCTCTTCCTATTTACTGAAAAACTAAATTAGCAAGTTTCTTTTTTCTCTCAGGTATCTGAAAAACAAAACCGTCATATAGGGATACCTGATTCATTACCAATGTTTAAACTATTTTAAAACTAAATATATGGACTGGGATAGATGCTTATATAATTTTTTTTCTGACAACTTTTAAGAACAAATTCTTTGATCTCCATATTATAAGGAAAATCAACTTCTTGAAATAACACTTGATCCAAGGTATCTAAACTGAAACAAGAAAGCTTAAATTAAGAGGTTCACAAAGGAATATCTAGTGAACCCAAAAGATTGCCTATTTCTAATACATACTTAAGCAGAAGAGAATCTGAATCCCAACCTATAGACAAGCTCCACAAAAACATGAAACCTACAGGAACCCAAGAAGAGTGTTTTCTCCTAAGAGGAAAAACTAACTACGAGCGTGTTTCAGTACCAGAAGAAAAACAGATTTTAAGAGGACTCTGGCCACCCTAGGAGTTCCTCCATCAAGAACAAGAGGCTAGTAATTAACTTGAAAGAGTTCATTTCAGACAATTCTGCCCACAGAGGCGGTGCTGTTGAAAAATAAACTTAACCAAACACTAAAGACCAGAGAAGAAAATAAAAGTGTAACTAACCCCTTCCTGATGGAGAAAGATCTTTATCGGCTACCATGCAGTAGGCATTACGCTCCCTGCCAGAGACTCAATGGCAGATGGGCAAAACAAACACGGCCTGTGTCCACATCAAGGTAGATAAGATAGTTTTTAATCCCAGCAACAACACACACACACACGCACACAATTATAACTGCAAACAAGGATGAAAGCTACAAATTCAAGGTAGTAAGAGATAAGAGAAGATTTGGGGCTGCGTGAGATCTGAAGAAGTTAACTTCTGTTAACTATTTAGAGACACACCACGTACCCTTACTTAGGTAGAGACTCTGAAGGAGGAGGGGACAGAGGAACCAAGGAGACTGAGCACCAGGAAGTGTGGCAAGAGGTGCGATGGTTTCTAAGGGCAACAGGAAGCCCTGAGAAAGATCTGGGCAGAGAATGACCATCTCCACCATCCTGACTAATAGTCACCAGTGGCAGCCACGTGCCAGGCACACAGTACTGCGTTGAATTCTTACAACAGTCACACGAGGTAAGACTGAATACCCATTTTACAGATGAGGAAACTGAGGTTTGCAGAAACTCAGCAGCCTGCCAAGGTCACGTAACTAGTGAGTGAGCCAGGATTCACACATCACAAGTGCATTTTCGAAAGCTCCAACTGGCTGCGATGAGGCTGTGTGTGTGTGTGTGAGGCTTGGGGAAAGAGAAAGACTGGATAAAATCGGGAGACCTCAGCCAACAGTGGCAGAACCGAAATATGACAGTACTGTCTGGAAAATCCCATGGACGGAGGAGCCTGGGAAGCTGCAGTCCCTGGGGTCGCTAGGAGTTGGACACAACTGAGCGACTTCATTTTCACTTTTCACTTTCATGCACTGGAGAAGGAAATGGCAACCCACTCCAGTGTTCTTGCCTGGAGAATCCCACGGACAGGGGAGCCTGGTGAGCTGCCATCTATGGGATCGCACAGAGTCAGACACGACTGAAGTGACTTAGCAGCAGCAGTGGGGTGGGAAACGGATGGTTTAGAGAAATACTTCAGAGAAAAAAATTATCAGGATTTGACTGGCAGGGTAGGAAAGGAGGGTGGTAGCAACCAAGGAAGATTCTGAAGTTTCTGACTTAAACACCATGGACAAGCTGGTGCAACCACAAACAAAAATGGGGGAAAATAGGCAAGGACCAGAACTGAGAGGAGATCTTGAGCTGAATGTGAGGTGCTTCTGAGATGCTGAGAAAAGGTTTAAGGAGCAACTGTGTGTGTGTGTCTACAGCTTTGAGGAATGAAATGAGCTACAGATGCAGGTGTACATGGCTGCATCGTTTTGCGGTGCACCTAAAGCTATCACAGTGCTGTTACTCCAGGGTAAAATAAAAAGTAAAAAAAAAAAGAATTAAACTAATTATTAAAATTCTTGGGAAAAAAAAAAATAAAGATAAAAGTGTGGAAGCTCTGATACATAGATCTGTCAACTGAGGCCAAAGCAGGGAAGGAGCCTCCCTAGGAAAAGAAAAGAGAGTAAGAGGAGACAGTCACAGGCCTGATTCAACACTAGATGCAGGCAGAGGAAGAGCGGCTGGCAAAGGAGACAAGAGGAGCAGTCAGGAAAGTCAGCAGAAATCAGTAACACAGCATCACTGCAGCTGAAGGACGCTGACAAGGACCCTTCCTCGAGGTTAGGGGAGAACACGGAGCAAGAAGGATTTGGCTATGGGTTCAATTCCTGGTTCCCACAGGACAAGTTCAGCAAGGTTCCTTAAACACTCCAAGCCCTACTCGAGTAATCTACACTATGAGCGCTGCAGGTTTACTACAATCATTAGCAGTTTAGAGAGAACAGCCATCACACAGCAAACTGTCAGTAAGTGGCAGCTGCTGCTGCTGTTTGTACTAATAAAATCAAAAGGTCCGGTTAGCGGCTCATAGAACCCGGCCCTAAGAAGCCCCAGGGGTTCTAAAGACCATCTTCAGGAAGCCTGGCAGGGCCACATCCAGGCACCTGGGCCCCCAGTCCTGTCTCAATCAGAGCAGTCCGCTTTCTTTTTCATTTTACTCCTTCAGAGAAGTTTTATTTCCATACCTGAATAATATCCCTTTGAAAACATGGGTCTGTGGCTTAAAACGTTTTTCACAAAGCCCTGACTGGATCATCTCAATAGCCCTTTCAAGTCAGCTGGATTATTAGCTTATAATGCTTCGCCACAGTAAAATATGTGAGAAGTAACAGCAGAACAACTTGTCTGGTAGCATAATCCCTAACATGAGCCTCATAACTTATGATAATTACTTAATGACAGTAAAGGTTATGAATCAACTAGCTCTGTGTGTCTACCGAAAACTGCACCGGAGTCAGTGCCACTCCTGTCACTGAAGCACCACAGTCTTAACATCAGCGATTTTTGTTTGTTTGTTTGCTTAAGATTACAACTGCCATGAAAAGTGAGGAAGAGAGTTACAAGAGTTCAGCACCATTAAAATCACATAGGGCTTTCTCTTTCATGAAAAGTAATGTTGGCTAGTGGGCGCAGATGACTTGTTTTCTTTTTGATAAGCCCTGTGTGAAGGAAACCGCTTAAGAGAGCGTCAGAACATCTGCCTGGACTTTACTCACTGAAATCGGGACCTCAAAAAGCTTTCTCTCAAAGTCCTTTGCTTGTGCTATTGATGGTTTATAACTAACCACTTTCTCTGTCATTGCTGTGTCCGGTCCTCTTGGCTAACTACCCCACACTCCTCAGTTCAGTCTGTTGAGCAACGGCTGCTCTGCTGCAGCTGAAAATTCTCAGGGAAGATCCATGACACAGATGTCCTAATACTTCGTCTTAAAGTGGGACAAACATTTTACAGAGCCTTGCTGATCTCTGTCCCAGACACTGGTCGTCTTTTTTCATCTAGGACATGATCAAAAGTGTACTGTATCTTTTAAAATGTACTGTATAACATCATTGTTTACCTACAACTTTAGAATTTATATAATTTATATAGCAAAAGTCAGTTCTCTTAAATGACAGAATTTGCTAGTGGTTAGAATTTTCAGTGGCAGATTAAACAGTAAATATTAAGACAGGCTGTACTTTTTTTTAAAGGCCTTAGTTATATCTTTCTTTTTATGTATTTTAAAACTATGCTTTTGAAATGTTCTTGATATTCTTATGACATAGTGCATAAAGGAAATTCTGAGCAATTAAATAGGAGCTGACGATGATCAACAGCTGTCTTCACTTTAACAGCTCACCTAAAGATGAAGAACAAGAGAAGTGCTATCTAGAAGATCTGGTATCAAATGAAATGACCTCTGAAAAGCTGGTTGATTTACTCGTGCTTATACTGGTGCAGGCTGCCCTATTTTAGACAGGGAAGGTCTCTTTGAAGAAGCACCATTTAAGCTGACACCTGAGGCAGCCAGCATATAAGAAGAGTGTGGTAAGAATGTCCAACAGCACATAAGAATAGAGTTGAGAATGGCAATATATATATATATATGTATATGTGTGTGTATGTGTGCGCATGTGTGTATACATATATGTATATGTGTGTACATGTCTGTGTGTGTATAAAGGAAAATTTTTTCAATGCCCAATCAGTCATTAATACAAATTATAAACCTGTTATAATCCATCAATGTGGTCCTGAAAAAATATCAACAAAGGGATCAATGGAACAAAACTCACAACAATTAAGCCCTTAAGAAAAAGGAAATGCCACACAAAAAGGAAAGAGAATGATCACAGTATTTAGAAAGCTTTTCAATTATCAGGAAAACATCAAAATTAAGTATGTTCTCCCCATATGCACTCAAAAATAAGTTCCAGGAAGATTAAAGAACTAGGTATAAAATGCAAATTAATCAGCAAATAAAAAGAAGAAAATATAAACACTTAAAGATATTCAGATAGAGGAGGGATTTCTAAACAAAAAAATGTAAGAAATTACCAAAACGTACAAATATAAATGTAAGGGAAGTATGTTACACTTTACTGCTTAGAAAACTAGAACTACATACCTCAAAAACCAAAAACTAAGGAGCAAATGACAAAAACTAAAAATCAGTCACAACTGTGAAAGAACTTTGTCTTCACTGTTGAGAAAGCCCACATAAGTCAATGAAATACTAAGATCTTCCTGTCCCTAAGGGAGATTAACAAATAAGAATGTACCAATCACAGCAAACTGTCAACAAACACATGACAATGTAAACAAAGAATTGCAAAGGAAAACAGTATGTTTAACCTAGCCCTAAACAGGTAGGTTTTTTTCAGGCAAAAGGTTTTTGAACATTGTATGAGCAGGTAAGGTGAAACACGCATTCTTATACACCTGCTGGTGATCATCTAAAATGGTCCAATTGTTCCGGAAAGTGTGTCAGTAGTCATCTCTTGCATTTTATGAGCACAACAGTGTCACCCTTAGGAAGCAGAACCTATCTGCTAGCAATGTTGTTTTTCTCTCCAAATACAAGGCAGATAATATAGTAACTTGCAGGGTCATTTTCATAACATTTTCTCACTACAAAGTAATAAATACATGTGTTAAACATTTTAAGAATACATAAATTTATATGGGAATTACATCAATCCTCTTTGATTAATGGATTCCTTTTTTAACCTATCACAGGAAAATAATCAGAAATGTGAAAATGTGTTAATAAAGATGACTATCACAGTAATACATATAACAAAAAAAATTAAAAGGCCTAAACATCTTACAGTAGAATGGCTAAAAATATGGCAATTTTATGTAGTCATTTAAAATAATGCTCCTGAAGAATATGTACTAACATAAGAGAAATGCTTATTTACCTCACATTAAATTTTAAAGACAGTACAGAGAGAGAGAGAGATTGTGTGTGTACACGTATAGACAAGTACACACATAAATACAATCCCAAATAGGTATGTCTATATAACAAATGGGAATACAGGAGGTTTTTTTTTTTCTCCCTACATATATTTATGTATTCTTAAAATGTGTTATTGTATGTATTTATTACTCTGTAATGAGAAAAAATGTTCTAAAAATGACTGTACAAATCACTGTACTATCTACCCTGTGTTTGGAGAAAGAAGCAACACTGCTAAAATACAGTATCTGCTTGCTAAAGATGACATAATTGTGTTTCATAAAAGAGAATGAGTTAAAGAACACACAGAGCAATATTCTTAACAGCACTTCTCTGATAATATGCCCTTCCACATACTCTAAAGTCAGTCTCCAGTCAAGAAACTTTGCTTACAACCACAAAAACTATGAAATTCGCTGACCTTTCAAATACACACCAATGAAGGACATTTAGAAGCTCTTAAGGTACAGTTTTCCTTGAGATTTAGCCTATATGTACAATCTGCCCGCTAGGAAAGTCCCTTCCCCACTGAGAGTCATCAAGGTCCGAATCAAATTCAAAGTTCACATAAGTGTAAAACTTAGACAGCAAACAACATGAAATCAATACATAAAAGCTTCATTAGGCAAAATCAATGTGATTCGCAGACTCAAGAGAAGTTCTCACTTGAGCAATAGTCAAGAGTTTACAGACACAGACAGGAACAAAGAAACTATAAAATCATCCTCTGCTCCTAACAAAAGCACTGCGGAAAGTTTATGCCTATCATTCAGAAAGTCTGAAGTCACTGTGTGACATTTGGAAAAAGACTATAATACGATCTTTGAAATCAAAATGTCAAGCTGACACAACCAGCTAGAGAAATTCCTGCAAAAAGCAGTAGCTACAATGGAACACACTGAGAGTGGCAGGCTCCACAGGACACACACACAGCCTGTTTTGCCATAAAGTGTGTTTTTAAGTTATGAATCAGCTCATACACAATCATGGTAAACAGACGACTGTCATTACATCAAAGCTTGTCTGGTTCATAAGCAGTGTTTCCAGAGCAAAGGGACAACAGGTGGCAGACGCAGAGTCACATCCCGCAGCAGGACCCACACAGACAGGAATCCGTTCAGCTTTCTCTTGGGACACCCAGCAGGGCTCTCTTCGGACAGGCGCACACCCCAAGCACCCTCAGTTCTCCGTTCCAGCCATGCTGCACCTGGTCTTGGGCTCAGAGATCCGACTCCACCTCCACTTGCTTATTTTTAAGAGTTTTCAGTACTCATTGGAGCAGCCTCCAGCCACAAGGACCTGCAATCCTGGGGCCACTGGAGATCTCTCCTGAGGTACCATTTATTATTATCTCTGCTAACTGCTGTGGCTGCAAAGTCGCACAGATTTCTGAGGAGTCTCCCCCAAACTCTAACTACTTCCTACAGAAAAATTTCAGAGACACTGGTGACTTTTCAACCTGCTTTATTAATCATGAGCTGTAAAATCAATCTGGTAGTTGACAACCTACATATTTTTCAGTAAAACAATAAAATTTAAAAATACCTAAGTACATCTCCCACAGAGAGTGCCAATGTTTTATCATGAAGCTTATGTTTTGATAATTGAGGCATACATATTTTATTACATGATATATACATTTCTATAATGGATTATGATTTTAAAAGTGCTTGTATATATGTATGTTAGTCACTAAGTCCTGTCTGACTCTTTATGACCCCACAGGCTGCAGCCCTCCAAGTTCTTCAGTCCATGGGATTCTCCAGGCAAGAGTACTGGAATGGGTTGCCATTCCGTTCTCCAGGGGATCTTCCTGACCCAGGAATCAAACTCAGGTCTCCTGCATGGCAGGCAGATTCTTTACTGTCTGAGCCACCAGGGAAGTCTTAACAGTGCTTAGCTAATGCCAAATATACATTGCTAAAGTAATTCAAAATACTAGCTGTAACTTAACAGCTTAAAAAGAAAGATTAACTACTGCAAGTTACAAAAAGTTTTCATAAAATGACCACCAGTTTTTAAACTCAAAGTGCTACTGAGTGAGGCAAGCATTCATTCATATAATGCTCTCAATGGACCACTCATGTCTAAAATATCGACATCTGAGAAACCCGCAAATAGTATATTTAACCAGGAGTTAGAACTGGGTGCGAAAAAAGGAAAAAAGAAAATAAACTATCAAAACGGAAATTCCTTTCAGAGATAAAAAAAATTACTGTTTCTTTTAAACAAATCAGCTATCTAAAGTATTTAATACAACATATAGTTTTGCTAAAATTTTAATTTTCATAATTTATTTTAAATTAAAAAAACCTTTTCAACTATAATACTGAAAACTGGAAGATAAAAAAAGAATTTAAACAGTGTATATTCATGATCAGAGGCTTCAAACTGGCCATTTCCAAAGTATCAAATTAACACAACAGGTGTAAATTTATGACTTCAAGGTGCTCTAAACATAGCAGGTAAGGAACAACAACACTGCTCCCTACTGGCCAGTCTCTGGTTATTTCAAGCTCACTCTTCAGTTTGATTGATAAAGTAGGGTTAAAGTAATTCAAGTCAGTATCTTAAATTAAAGAATTCTTTAAGCCCATGATATAGTTCTTTCTCTTTTCCTAATACCTATCTTGCAATGCTGCCATAAAGATTAGAATAAATAATGTGAATACTCTAGCCTTTAGTAAATACTCAACAAATGACAGTTACCATCTTCGTAAGAACATGTCTTATTAATGGCTGTTTGTAAACTTAAAAAAAAATAATCTATTCACATGAAATTCACATCACATAAAATTAACCATTTTAAAGTGAATAATTGAGGCATTTAGTATACCTGCAATGTTATGCAACCATCCCCTTTATCTAGTTCCAAAATATTTCCAACACATCAACGTTAAAATTCCTTCCTTACCCACTAAGTAGTACTATCTCCCCACCGCACCCTTCCCCAGCCCCTGGTAAGCACCAACTGGTGCTCTCTCTCTCCAGACTAATCTACTGTGGACATTTCATATACATGGGGTCATATAGTAGGTGACCTTTTATATCCGGCTTCTTTCACTTAACAGAATATTTTGGAGTTACATCCACATCACTGACGGCTTCCCTGGTGGCTCAGTTGGTAAAGAACCTGCCTGCAATGCAGGAGACCTGGGTTCGATCCCTGGTTGGGAAGATCCCCTGGAGGAGGGCATGGCAACCCCCTCCAGTATTCTTGCCTAGAGAATCCCCATGGACAGAGGAGCCTGGTGGGCTGCAGTCCATAGGGTCGCAAAGAGTCAAGACAGGACTGAGCAACTAAGCACAGCACACCCACAGCCACATCACAGTGTGTATCAGACCTTAATTTCTTTTTATGAATAATATTCTGTTGTATGTACCCATTTTATTTATCCATTCATCCACAATAAATATGTGAATTATGGTTACTGATTTTTGTGAATTATCCTGCTATAAACATGCATATACATGTACCTGTTTGCCAGTTCTCAGTTCTTCTGAGTATATATTAATACTTTGGAGTGAAACTGCAAACTTATATCGTAACTCTATATTTAACTTTTGGAGGAAATGTCACACTGGTTTCTACAGTGGCAGAAACATTTTATTTACATTCCCACCAGGAGGGCAACCAGGGTTCCAATTTCTAAACATCCTCACCAATACTAGTGCTTTTCCTTTTTTAAAAAATCATTATTATAGCCACGCTAATGGGTGTGAATTGGTACCTCACTGGGTTTTGACTTGCATCTCCCTAATGACCAATGGGGCTTCCCTGGTGGCACAGTGGTAAAGAATCCACCTGCCAAGCAAGAGACAGAGGTTCAGTCCCTGGGTCAGGAAAGATCCCCCGGAGAAGGAAATGGCAACCCACTCCAATATTCTTGCCTGGGAAATCCCATGAACAGAGGGGCCTGGTGGGCTACAGTCCACTGGGTCACAAAAGAGTCAGTTACAGCTCAGCAACTAAATAACAACTGACTAGTAATGCTGAACATCTTTCCATATGTTTGTGTTCGTAATCTTCTAAGTGAAAAAATCCCTTCATTTTGAGTTCTGCTTCCCATCAAAGAGCAAAGACTCAAACCCCCACACTCCCTTGCAGCCAGACCCAGGCAGAGGACCCAGACTATGCCAGTTGAATATATGCACACAGACTGATGCGGAATCGAGTAACAAGAGTCAAGAGGCTCTAACTTCTGTTTTTACTGATACAGATGGTGACACGTGAACCTGGCTCTGGGAGATGGGAACAGAGAAGTTTCTCAGGGATCATGAGGTCGATTCTCGGCTCTGAAGTGGCATCAGCCATCACCTGAAAGGTTCAGTAAAGCAGCAGGAATAGTAGGAGGTCCCTCATCAGCACGTGTAGAATGTTGTAATAGCTAAGCTTCAAGCCTAATTCTCCAGCCCTACCAGTAATTCTCTGAGCTGTTCAAAATCCATTTGATAAACTCCTTTTCTATTATATCACTGTTCTGGAAGAAACATCGGATTTATCCCACCTAGCTCCAAAGAGAAATCGAAGATAAATGTCACGTGAGTTACACAGGGGCAGGTCTAGTTTGATCTAAGTAAATTTCTAACACTTAGATCTCGACCAAACAAATTTTTTTAAATTGAATACATTACTGTAAACAACCAGTCACTGCAGATTTTACCTTGGTATGACATCCGTCACAGACACTGTGGAGAAGGTGGACAGAGAGCAGAAGAGCCAGCCCTCAGGACTTTCACCTCTGTATTTCTACCATGTTTCCTGAGCCACACTGTGGACAACTGAAGGATAAAGCCACAGGTCTGTAGCCCATTCAATATCACTCCGTCAGTTACTAGTTTACTAGCAACTGATTCTAGCTTTTGTCTGGTAACAATTCCCTTAAATGCTCAGACTAAATCTTACTCTTCCTTATCTTTTATTCTATTATATAATGCATGCATGTCCCCTGTAAGAAAAGAAAGGAATTAGAGATAAATGACAAGAAAAAAAATCCATACTACCCCATCTGGGAAAATCACTGAAAATATCCTTCAAAACAGTTTTCCTAAGATGAAACTCACCTTTTAAGGAAAAAATTATAATGCTTACCACATAAATGCACTATGTATTTTAATTCATAAAGTCCTCATATCTCCCCCCTGATGCACTATTACTATTTTCTTTTTATAAATGAGGAAACCAAAACACAGAGAAGAAAATTAACCTGCCCTAGGTCGCGTGAATCGTAAGTGGCACATCACCCAGCAGTCTGGCCCCACAGTGTTGGGCTTTTAATACTACGTGACAATGACTCTGCGGCTGCTGAGTCGCTTCAGTCGTGTCCGACTCGTGCGACCCCACAGACGGCAGCCCAGCAGGCTCCCCTGTCCCTGGGATTCTCCAGGCAAGAACACTGGAGTGGGTTGCCATTGCCTTCTCCAATGCATGAAAGTGAAAAGTGAAAGTGAAGTCGCTCAGTCGTGTCCGACTCCTAGCGACCCCATGGACTGCAGCCCACCAGGCTCCCCCATCCCTGGGATTCTCTATGCAAGAACACTGGAGTGGGGTGCCATTACCTTCTCCAATGCATGAAAGTGAAAAGTGAAAGTGAAGTCACTCAGTCGTGTCCAACTCCTAGCGATCCCATGGACTGCAGCTCACAAGGGTCCTCTGCCCATGAGATTTTCCAGGCAAGAGTGCTGGAGTGGGGTGCCATTGCCTCCTCTGGACAATGACTCTACACTGCCTCAAAAACACTGACCATAGTATACCTATATACCATTTGTATTCCCTAATATATTATGAATAGTTTTCCATTCCAATAACATTTTTAAATCCTGAAATTGTGGAACATACACTACATATGTTGATATGCTAATTTTTTTAAGTCTTCAGTTCAGTTGCTCAGTCGTGTCCGATTCTTTGCGACCCCATGAATTGCAGCACGCCAGGCCTTCCTGTCCATCACCAACTCCCGGAGGTCACTCAGACTCACGTCCATCGAGTCAGTGATGCCATCCAGCCATCTCATCCTCTGTCGTCCCCTTCTCCTCCTGCCCCCAATCCCTCCCAGCATCAGAGTCTTTTCCTATCAGTCAACTCTTCGCATGAGGTGCCAAAGTACTGGAGTTTCAGCTTTAGCATCATTCCTTCCAAAGAACACCCAGGGCTCATCTCCTTTAGAATGGACTGGTTGGATCTCCTTGCAGTTCAAGGGACTCTCAAGAGTCTTCTCCAACGCCACAGTTCAAAAGCATCAATTCTTCGGCACTCAGCTTTCTTCACAGTCGTATATAGACATTAATTTTAAGAAATCTTTGACATTAAATAATACTCATCCTTATGAATAATTCTTAAAAATAGTCTAGACCAAAATACACTAGAATTCTGGACCCTCCAAAACGTCATCTTTATGAAACCCCAGAGCACATCTATTTTATAACATGCTTTTAAGAGTCCTCAAATGCTGTCACTGTTTTTCCTTCTCCTCCCTCCTCTTAAGAAAACTCTCAAAGCACCAGCCTACACTGGGCATTCATGGTAGACACTCAATAAACACTTATTGATGGACTGGCTGGACAATGCTATGCTGGACAGAGAACACGCAGAAACAAAGGTCATCTTGTGAGAGGGGAGGCAGCTGGACCTCCTTTCTCTCATCAGGAAACCACATGGTCACCCGTGGACAAAAGAGTCCAACCCAGCTAACGCACAATGACACACCACGAGAAAGACCGCTAACACTGCCCCTCACTTTGAGTAAATGCTGAACTTTAACCAATCTAAAGTCAGTAAATACTCAAACAGGCAAGGTACAGAGTAGAAGAATTTTTTTTCAAAGGTGGGTGGTGGAGGGGGGGTGGAGTGGTGGTGTGAGGTGAGAGTCCTAGTCACACACAAATGACGGGCAAAGGCTTGCAATATGCAGTCCTCGCCAATCCAGGCACTCTGTGATGTCTGTCACAGCGCAGGGCGTGGCGGGGTCCTGGAGAACCACATGGCCTGGAAGCAGCCCCCTGCAGCGAGGGAAGGCAAGTTCCTGATGGTTCTAAGTCTGGCTAATCCTCTGGAACTGAGAAGTAGCACAGTTCAAACTTTGAATACGGAATTTTTATAGCATGTAACGTTTAAATAATTTTCTCTGTGAATTTTCAGATTCTTATCCATGAACACAGGGAATTCTCTCTTTAAGAAAAATAACTTTTCTCCTGAATGTAGAAAGAAGGCCAGGGCACTAGAGAAAACACAGCAAATTGCTGGAAACACAATGAGAGCAAATACTGCCTAGAAAGGCAGGGTAGCTTAAAGACCACACTCTCATTTGCAAGGGGAAAGAAAAAGCGGTTTCTAGAGAGAAAAGACCAATCCCCCAGACTATGTAATAACTGGAGCAAACACCTCTGTAACTTGCAAGGACTCTATTTTTGTCTTCTACTGTCTACGAATACTCAGAATGGGAGCTGCAAATACGAGCTTGCCTCCTTGTTAAAGGAAAATATAAAGGGTTATTTTCCTAAGGTCTACTCTGTGAGGGAGGATACAGACTTTCAGCAAGAGGGAACAAATATTCTAAGAAGAAGAACAAACACTAAGAGTGTGGAAAGTAAAAAGAAACAAGCGTGTCCACAGGATAATTACAAGAAATATGTGATATTCAGAAAGAATCAACAGAAAAGTGGGTGGATGGGAAGCAGGAAGAGGAACTGAAGCTATGCAAAGCTTTTCCTCAAGGTAGTAACCCCATATTTTCCAAAGCCACATGCAAATCCTCACTTCAAAGAATGGTGAGGAAAACTGATAGAACCTAGCAAGTTCAGGGAATCCTGTTACTAGCTCCAAGATGAAAAAAAGAAAACACACACACAGAGGTGATCAATAATGCTTCTTCTGATCAAGAACAGCGTTATTTCAATCTAGCATAACTAACTTGGCTGGGAAGGTCTCTACCAAAATGAGCCATCTATTTAAAGCAGGACAAAAAAAGTTAGGTTAGACTAACCAAAACCATTCTAATTATTCCAGAATTAAGTTGACAGCACTGATTATGAATTCAGAGATTTTTTTTCCTCTTGTTTTTTTTCCCCTTATTTGGCACAGAAGGCCAGTTATATTTAAGGAAGAACAAACTGTTTCAGAACTGAACAAATGGTATATCCCAGAACCCAGGGCTCTGGGTTCCTATGTTTTCACAACTGTCACATTTTTATACCACCGTACATAGCAGGTTACTCTTTCTGCTTCCGGGTCTCTAGGCATACGAATAAATTTGGCTTATTCATTCTGTGAACCTTCAAATAAACAAATTATGTAAGTGTAAAATAGGATAACATGATCGCATATGACAATTTCACTTTTAAATGTATGATACTTTTTTACGTCTTTCTCAGATTGAGCATAATAATTACGACTGCACTTTTCCCCTGTCCTTATCTCACTCTGTTGCCTACAAGACCGATCGAACAAATTAACAGAGCACAGTTACCTCTTCCTGATTATGACAGTTTACCCTAAGGAACACTGACCTCAAGCCCAGGGAACTTGCCATGCTTAACTCCTTGGAAAGTTGTGAAATCAGGTGAAATTGTGAAATAAACTGGAAAAGTGTGAAATAAGATACAGCAGCCTATTAAGAACCAAAAAGAGAATGCTAATTCATAAGGAATGTATCGCTACACACCATTGCTGCTGCTGCTAAGTCGCTTTAGTCATGTCCGACTCTGTGCGACCCCATAGACAGCAGCCCACCAGGCTCCCCCGTCCCTGGGATTCTCCAGGCAAGAACACTGGAGTGGGTTGCCATTTCCTTCTCCACACACCATTAACATCTGCTAATTCTAGATAATGTATACATGGGTTTGTGCTGGTTTTTTTATTTTTCAAGTTTTCTGGACACACACAGAGAAAACAAACGTTAAGTTTAATGTTCTCAGTTTCCGGCTCAGTTGACTAGTTCACAGTTTCTTCAAGTGTGATGCCTGGTCCAGCAGCATGAGCATCACCTGGGACATCGTCTGCTCCAGGTTCATTCAATCAGAAACCCAGAGGGTAGGGCCCAGCAATTTGTGTTTTAACAAACTCTCAACCAGTCAATGCTAAAGGAAATCAACCCTGAATATTCACTGGAAGGACTGATGCTGAAGCTGAAGCTCCAATCCTTTGGCCACCAGATAAGAAGTGCCAAATCACTGGAAAAGACCCTGATGCTGGGGAAGACTGAGGGTGGGAGGAGAGAGGGGCAACAGAGGATGAGATGGTTGGATGGCACCACTGACTCAAAAGACATGAGTTTGAGCAAACTCTGGGAGATGGTGAAGGACAGGGAAGCCTGGGGTGCTGCAGTCCATGGGGTCACAGAGAATCGGACACAACTTAGCAACTGAACAACTGTGTAGTTCTGATGCACACTTAAGTCTGAGCACCATCTGATTAGATAAAACACCTTAACATTCACCGAGAACAGAGAACAAGGGAAGCAGGCTGGGGCAGAGGAGATATTGAGGATAAATACAGATAAATACTGTGTGCCTTACCAACTCACCTTCTTTCCCTCCTTCCTGCCACACCCCCAGGTGGCCAGCGTCTTCCTTCTAACTCTACCAGACAAATTTATTTAGGGCTCATAAATTTATGCTTAAGCCTATTTACATTCTACTTCTGTTTTAATCTCTAAATTCTCAGCACAAAATCTATATTACAATGACCTGGGAGAGTGTTTCAAAGATACTGATGCCCACTGCTTATACCACATGAGGACAAGCAAAGAGGGTCCTTGCCAGAACCGACCCTGCCATGCAGCATCCTGACCTCCAACTTTCAACCTCCAGAACTGTGAAAAGTAGAGTGTCTGCTGTTTATTGAAAAAACAAACAACAAAGCTGATGCCCAGGTCCTAGCCCATGCCAATTAAGTCAGATCTTCTGGGGCTGGGACCTGGCCAAAAGTATTTAAAACCTCCCCAGGCAATTCTAGTGTACAGTCAGCAGAAAAACCATTCAGTCTAAATAAACGTTTTTTTGTCTCTATTTGATGTATTTCCAAATATGATGAGGAAAGTATCTGTATCAGAATCACCAGGGGCACATTTCTCAAAATAATAGTTAAGATGATCTTCAACCATATATACGTTTGACTTTTTTTTTTTTTCAAATAGCTATGCATTTACTTTTATAGGGTTTTGTTTTTTTTTTTTTTGCAAGTGATATGATTTCCACGTATAGCAGTGAGAATTTCATTTTAAAATAAGATTCCACTTTATAAAGTGTGCCAACTTAAAAAAAAAAAAACTAAAAAAATAACACAAGGGATAGGGCAAACATGGTGAAGATGCTAAGAAAACAAAAAAAAGTTTGTTAACCTTAACCAAGGTGCTTGTTAAAGATGGATTCCTAAGTCATACCCCAGCAGTCCTAACCAGAAACTTGGGACTTTGGTCCAAAATTTACATTTTTATCAAGTGCTCCCTGGTGATCCTTATTCACTAAAGCTTAGCAATGCTCTAGTAAGAGGTATTTGAGCCTTGTGTGACCAGGCAGAAAACAACTTCTGATGTAAAAAGGACCCTCTCACTCCTTTCATTTCACTACCACCCCTTCCTGGTCTCACAGAAGGATGAGCCCCAGATACACCTGCTGGGTGAGGAAGAAGCAGCTTCTACTTGAAGACCCATCCTGACTTCCCACTTCATCCCTTTATCACGAAGCCTCACAGAAGCCAGAGCTCATTCTAACTTTGCTCTCTTCTTTTCACCCCCTCATCCTCCTTAACAACAGCCCTATGCATTGAGCAGCTCCACTCCAATCAGACCTCTTGTCTCCTCCTGCTCACCCACGTCTCCCAGCTACCCTGTGAAGCTAACGCTTTTAAAATGTAGAAAAATACTAACATCATCTGATCACCCCCAGGTTATATCTGTGTCTCAAATTCCAGTGATAAACATTCTCTATCCATTCAAATTGAAATTGTTTTTGACTATCTGTGTACCGTAGCCTGGTAACAAGTTCCCCCACTAGACGGAGGACAGAGGTTTCAGATCACCCACCAGCTCTTATCTGTTAGAAGTAGCCAGTGGTTCTAGCCTTGGCAGCACATTAGAACTACCTGGGGAGCTCCCCACATGGAGGCCCCAGCCCCAATTAAACCACAATCTCCAGAGATGAGGGTGAGACCAGGCATCTCTTCCCCCGCCCCCCACTTAAAGTTTCTCAGGTGATGCGGACATGCAGCCAAGGTTGAGTCACTGAGCTGGGTTCATGTAGCAAGATGAGAAGACAGACTTAGAGGCTGCCCATGGGTGGGCAACAGTTTTGACACTGCTGCATGAGGTTCTTTGTTGCTTAGCCACTCAGTCGTGTCTGAATCTTTGCGACCCCATGGACTGTAGCCCGCCAGGCTCCTCTGTCCATGGGATTTCCCAGGAAAGAATACTGGAGTGGGTTGCCACTTCCTCCTCCAGGAGATCTTCCTGACCCAGGGACTGATTCTGAGTCTCCTGTGTTGCAGATGGATCCTTTACCACTGAGCCACCAGGGAGACCCACAAGGAGATTCACTCAGCCAAATACGGGAGATTGACAGAACAGGGACTTCTGAGGACAAGAATCCCAAATCCCAGCACCACTGAGGGTAATATGCTCAAATCTGTTTTACATTTATCTAACCTTCTTTTGGTCAGGAAGGCCCTCCATTGTTTACTCTGACCTGGCAGGTGTTTTTCTAGAGTAAAACACCAAACCTCCAAATACAAACAGAATTTTTACAGAATTAAACTGGCTCAGATTTAGGCTTAGAATTCTCTCCAGTACCTAAGACAATTTCATTCACACCCACCAATGGACAATAGAGACTGAGCAGGAAGGTTAAAACAACCAGGCAAGACTGTCCACATGGACCACAAAGTGTATTTAAATAGAAGTTCAAAGTTCAATACTATACTCACAAACAATTTCCACTGTTTTTGGAGTCTCTGTGATACAAATCCATTTCATGTTTATATTCCTTATACTCAGTAAAACTAGATCTAGTCATTCAATATCCTGGACAAACAGACTGCAGTCTCATATACTCATATAAATCTTTTGAGTATGTGAAATTTAGATCTTAAAATCTGTTTTGTAATAAATTGGCCACAAAAAAATATTTACTATACAACATCAAGTGAAAAGCATATTCTTAAAAAAAAAGTAATAAAACTCATTTTACTCTTGGTAGGACAAAGAAATGATGTTTAATTTTAGGAAGCAACAATGCTTCTAATAAATGAACACTTGGCAAAGAGAGTCACAGTTGAATCTACTTCCTGCCATAAATGCCAACAGTAAGTACATCCAATTTCAAGTTCCTCTGAAACCAAGGAGTGGGCAGGAAAAAGAATCACAGCCAACATGGGGAACACATGGCATTCATTCTTTGAAAAAAAAGTCAGCAGTGGATTACAACCAGGAGGGGAAGCCATCTGTCACAAGAAAAAGAGGTGGTGGCAGCTCTCAAGGACTCAAACATGCCAGCTCAACCTGGGCAGGGTTGGGGTTTAGATTCTAATTCCAGCTAACGCGTGTAATAAGCAACAGATTTCAAAATGATTAGGGTCAAATTATGGATGGAATAATAAGGGCTTCCCCTCTTGGCTCAGTTGGTAAAGAATCCACCTGCAATGCAGGAGACCCGGTTTGATTCCTGGGTTGGGAAGATCTGCTAGAGAAGGGATACGCTACCCATTCCTGTATTTTGGGGCTTTCCTGGTGGCTCAGCTGGAAAGAATCCGCCTGCAATGCGGGAGACCTGGGTTCTATCCCTGGGTTGGGAAGATCCCCTGGAGAAGGGAAAGGCTACCTGCTCAAAGTATTCTGGCCTGGAGAATTCCATGAACTGTATAGTCCCTGTGGTTGCAAACGGTCAGAAACGACTGAGAAAGAAAGAAAGACTGAGCGACTTTCACTTTACGTATAGAATGGCTAAGAGGAAGAAAACCCATCAACACTGGAACTCTTGCCTTGCTCTGAGGAAGAGCAACAACACAGTAGAGAGAAACCATCCACAGAGAAACATCAGGAACAAGTCAACACTTTAACAAATTCAATGTCCCCCAGTATAAAAGTGACTGGCAGTTTTATCTGCATTATAGTTCTAGCCAATAAACGTTGGCCTAAAATGAAAAAAGAAAGCAACTTTCCAAATATGAGAGTAAAAGTCAACCCCAAGTCAAAGATCAACCTTCACGACTGCCCACCCACCACCTAACCCCCTCCAAAGACCCCACTCACACCTCAAGCCCTGCACCAGGATCCCTACTTGGGGACACCAGCTATAAAAAGGTGTATCACTGGGCAATTTAAAAGATTTGAAAAAATGACCTTATTGAAGCATCAGGCCCATCTTCTTTATGGACTGAAAACCCACTAAAATTGACCTCGTACACAGGAGGTCTAGGCTGCAGATCACAACACTTGAGTGTTCAGTTCAGTCGCTCAGTCGTGTCCGACTCTTTGCAACCCCATGAATCGCAGCACGCCAGGCCTCCCTGTCCATCACTAACTCCCGGACTTTGCTCAAACTCATGTGCATAGAGTCAGTGATGCCATCCAGCCATCTCATCCTCTGTCGTCCCCTTTTCCTCCTGCCCCCAATCCCTCCCAGCATCAGAGTCTTTTCCAATGAGTCAACTCTTCCCATGAGGTGGCCAAAGTACTGGAGTTTCAGCTTTAGCATCAGTCCTTTCAAAGAAATCCCAGGGCTGGTCTCCTTCAGAATGGACTGGTTGGGTCTCCCTGCAGTCCAAAGGACTCTCAAGAGTCTTCTCCAACACCACAGTTCAAAAGCATCAATTCTTCGGCGCTCAGCCTTCTTCACAGTCCAACTCTCACATCTATACATGACCACAGGAAAAACCATAGCCCTGACTAGATGGACCTTAGTCGGCAAAGTAATGTCTCTGCTTTTGAATATGCTATGTAGGTTGGTCATAACTTTTCTTCCAAGGAGTAAGCATCTTTTAATTTCATGGCTGCAGTCACCATCTGCAGTGATTTTGGAGCCCCCAAAAATAAAGTCTGACATTGTTATACCTTCTCTCAAAAACAAAATAATAAATATTTATGACAGTGAAGAACAGTTACTCTCCAAATTAATAATTATTCTAATTATACCAAAAATTAGACAATATGGTCCAGAAATGACCTTCCCTTGCTCAAAAGTTCAGTAAGTAGGATGTCAATTAAGTAGACCATTTCAATCAACAAACCTCTGGGAAAAATCTACTGAGTCAAACCAAAAAGTTCATGAATAATGAAGCCATCACTGTTGACTTCATTCTGCTCACTGATAACGTTGGATCAGCTACAGCACAAGGCTACTTCCCTCTGTTCCTGAAAGAATTAAAGTAAATGTGAAGCATGCGTGCAGTGTCATGAAGTGCTGTTTGCTTCTTTTTCGTGACCACCAAGTTTAGCAGGAAGGAGGAGCACAGACGTGGAGCACACCTGGGCTTGAATCCTGCCTTTGACACTCTACGGCTGTGTGACCTTGGGCAAGTTCTGTGTTCCCTCTAAGCCTCTGTTTTCACATCAGTAAAATAAAGATAACAGTACCAGGGACTTCTCTGGTAGTCCAGTGGCTAAGACTTCGAGCTCCCAGAGCAGGGTGCTGGGGTTCGACCTCTGGTCAGGTGCGGCAACTAAGAACCGGCACAGATAGACAGACAGATAACAGTACCTACCTCCAAAGGATTGTTATGATGATAACCCAGGCAGAGCACATAAACAGGGCCTGCTTCTTAGCAAACACCACACAACTATTACTACTTTGAGTGGCAGGGGCTGCGAGTTATCACTACTTATCCTGCTATGTAGACCAGATGTTGGCAAACGTTCCCTGTGCGTGGTGAGATGAAATACCTCAGGTTTACCGGAGCACATGGGCTCTGTTTAAAACTACTCAACTACACCGCTGTAGTGGGAAAGCAGCCGTAGACAATAGGCAAATAAATAAGCACAGCTGTGCGCCAATCAATCTTGTTTATGAACACTGAGATTTAGATTTCATGTAATTTTTCACATTCACAAAACATCACTCTACTTTTGATTTTTTTTTTCAATCACTTAAAAATGTAAAAACCATTCTTGGCTTGCAGGGGACATAAGAATCCTGTGGGCAGGATTTGGCCCACAGGCTGTGACACAAAACTCCTGGTATAAATCAGTGCATTTTAAATGCACATCAATGACCAGGTTTCCACCAATCCTTAATAAAGTCATCACGGTAAACTTAAAAGCTGTATTTTCCTGGGGAGGACTGTCCTCTACTCTGTGATGATGCAATTTCAACTCCTTTGGTGTCACAGTGTTTTTCATCTTATAAAATGATGCTAAGAGTGTGGGGTTACTTAAGTTTTTTTAACTGTCTTTATTTGACAATCCCATGCCAAGTCTGCCCCCTTCTTGCTTTTTTGCAGGGAGGGTAGCTGTTGTTCATTTCTTATTTTACTGGTGTGTGAGACCCAAGTCCAGGAACTGTTCACCTAAAGCTTTCTGCCTAGTTGAAACAAGAGTAGTGATCGGTATCACCGGCACCTGCTGATATGTAAGCTAATCAAGTCAATCTTCAGCATCTGCTAAGCTGGCCACCTGTGTCTCTCTCCTCAGTCCCTTCTCTTAATGTTAACTCCTTCCCAGAAGCCTTGGGATCCTCCGCTAACATCCATTCTTGTATTTCCTCCTCTAACTAAAACAGACAGGAATTTTAATGTAGTTTTTCACACATAATGGGCTTCCCTCGTGGGCTCAAACACAAGAGAGTCTGCCTGCAGTGTGGGAGACCCAGATTCGATCCCTTGGTCAGGAAAATCCCCTGGAGTAGGAAATGGCAACTCACTCCAGCATCCCTGCCTGGAGAATTCTAGGGACAGAGGAGCCTGGTGGGCTACAGTCTACGCAGTCTCAAAGAGTCGGACATGACAAAGCAACTAACACTTTTACTTTCACGCTTAATGACTGCACACGTTAATTTTTCAATAAATATTTTAAATGAGTATTTGCATTCCACCCAGCTGTTCTTAGTTGAAAATGCCACCATGGCATTTTACTGGGCTTTGTAACCAGGGAGATGAAGCTGTGTCACTTCCCAGATGTGAGATGTGAACAGAGTACCCTCCTGATTTTTAGTTTCCTCACCTATCAGTGAGGACAGTACCACTTCCCTACAGGAGGGCTGTTAGAATTAGAAATAACATACAAAAGAAGCTAGTATGGTATTTGTAAATGCTCTATTTGTTTAGTTGCTAAGTCATCTCCAACTCTTTTGCCAAGCCGTGAACTATACAGCCCGCCAGGCTCCTCTGTCCACGGGATTTCCCCGGCAAGAATAGTGGAATGGGTTGCCATTTCCTCCTCCAGAGGATCTTCCCAACCCAGGGACTGAACCCTCATCTCCTGCATTAGCAGGCGGATTCTTTACAGCTGAGCCACCAGGGAAGCCCAAATGCTCCATAAAAGCAGTTATTATTAACATGTTCACCAGGCTTCTAGAAGTACTCAGAGATGTGTTTGACAGCAGTGTCTGTAAGGCTTCGTTTTCCTGACAGAACTACTACACTACTTTTAAAGGTACAACAGATGACACACAGAAACCAAAGAGAACATCAGACGCAAGGTGACATTTTTTATGTCAGTGAAGTAACAACAGAGATAATGTAAGCAAAGAGCACTTTTTTGTGACATAGTTATATAAAAATTTCAGCTGGAAAAAAAAGGAGACAGGACAGAAATAGTTTTAAATACACACGATGAGTAAATGTAAACATTCTATGTCGCCCATTCTCAAGAATTCTCCATCGTTTCATAAAGGTTAAGTCTTCTTCATACAAAGGCACATAGTTTAAATTATTTACAGAGGGTTTTAGGTCCAACTAACCAGCCAGAAACTCCTTACCACAGAGAGAAAATAGAGTGGTAAAAAAAATTATTTCCAGCAATATTACATTCCTTTTGGGAAAGCACTCTATAATTCACGGATGAGTCACTGTGGAAATAAAAATCTTAAATAATGGATAAGACTGTAACTGAAAATCCTGAGAGCTAATTACCCTATTCAGCGTTCCTGGTAACTCCTTCAGGAATATTAAGGTTACACTGGTAGTGATTAGTTATCCAAAGGAGACTTCTTATCTATTGTGACCCACTTTCTAGCAACACTGTTCAGGTCCCAGGCTACTGCTTCCCTCTTTGCAGCAGACTGTAAGATGCATGTCATACTTCAAAAAATGTTCTACAGTAGTCTCTGAAGTTAAGAAATATTTGACTTGATTCTAAGTAACATTGATTGCTCTGTATACCTATTATGGGGTTTCCCAGGTGGCTCAGTGGTAAAGAATCTGCCTGCCAAGGAAGAGATGCGGGTTCGACCCCTGGGATGGGAAGATCCCCTGGAGGAGGAAATGGCAACTCACTCCAGTTATCTTACCTGGAGAATCCCATGGATAGAGGAGCCTGGCGGGCTACAGTCCGTGGGATCACAAAGAGTCAGACACAACTTAGCAGGTCAACAACAAATACCTACTGTGCCATTTAGCCTTATCCATGATTTTATACATAGCATCTCCTTTAATCTCATTTCATTATCACAACAATCATAAAAGCATTTTCTCCCTGTGACAACTCATTAAACTCCATGAAAGCTCGTTGCACTTTATATGCAAGCACTGGTTTCAAGCTGCCTACCTTGAAAAGGAGATCGATTGTCAAGCACTTCTCTTTCCCAGAAAAGCCTAACTCAGTTATGTGAGTCAATCTCGAACTAGGGCATTAAAATCAAAATGAAGAGACTTTTCAAGAGAATTCCGTTAGGAAAACTGGTCAAAACAAATCAGATAACTGCACAAGAAAGAAAGAATCCCTAGAGACCACCTTGTCCAACCCTCCGGGGATTACAGATGAGAAAATGGGCCCAAAAAATTTACACAATGTACCCACGGTCGCACAGCTAGTTTACTGACTGGCAGAGCCAGGACAGAAATGAGAGCAGAAGTCTCCTTTTCTAGAACAGGTGTCCTATCCACTACACCAGTGAGTCTCAAGCTCATCAGACCCAATGCCACCCATCCCCCTTCTCCTAACAAACATTTTGTAATGTGTCCTTTATTATCTCAAAGTAAAATTCATAGATAATAAGCCTACTCTCACAGGCAACCCAAAAAATTAATATAATGCTCTGTGAAAGAGAAAAGTTTTCTAAGAAACAAACATGTACGTTAACAGGTGAAATGCTAAGACATGGCCACACCAAAAGACAAGGGCACACGCAGAGAGAGACTGTCTGGTGGACGTCCTGGTCAACAATGCAATGCTGAAGTCACTTTCTAAAATGATAAAAATTCTACGTTAAGTTCCAAACAAAACAAAGTACAGTAAAAATATTTTTTTTTAAATTAACAGCAAACATTACATTTACTGTAAAAGAAAAAAAAAAAGTACTATCTGCCATCAACTTACACAGTAGCTCCAATGCTGGAAAGTTCAGTGTATACTGAAGTTATTCCAAAGATGCTAATGCATTTACGCACACTTATGTAGTTAGAAATGGGTTCAGGTCATTAAAAACAGATTTCTCATCTACACACATTTCTGGGTGAGATGTTTGACAACCACCTGGAATGAGGGAGGATTTTTCAGAGCAGGACTGCCCTAAGCATCGCAGGGTACCTAGCAATCCTGGGCCCTCTCTACCCTAAATCTAAAAATGCCTTCTGCCTCCAAACCATGCTGGAGGCATGACTTTCGAACAACTGAGAACCAACGTGCTATTCTTGAAAACAAGCACCTATCACCAAAAACGCCCAAAGAAATTCAGGAATTCATCCAGTACAACTTAAATAGACTATCTTCTGCCTGCCTCATTTCTTGAAAATGCCCTTTACCATGGGCAGCACGTTTTCACAGAGAAATAAGAAATACACTTCATGAAATTACAAGACAGGAAAGATTGGAGCTTGTTAAAGTATGCTCTGTCCTAGGAATTTGGCACCTATTCTAAGCTCCTGTGCCCATGATGAGCCATGTGGCAAGAATACATTACTAATTACTCAGATTATCAAATCTACAAAAGAGAATCGAAACTGGGAACATTTTCTGAACATGTTTTTCTACCTTCTCAGTAGATTTTAAATCTTACACCAGTTTTCACATAGCTCCCAAAGAATGCTGTCCTTTGAAATAGAGTGACTACTATAGGATATTGATAATGTAAACAGTGCAACTGTGTAATAAAAAATTTTAAATACTATGCTTAAACAAAGATTTATCTGTGAACAGCTAATCAAAGCAATTTTGCTTTCATTTTATTACCACTATCTCAGATCAACAACAGGAATGATATTGGTGCACAGAGAATAACACATATATAAATAACTGTCCAAAACTCTTTGCCTCAAACAGAGCGACTACAACGTACCATAATTGATATTTTTTAACAATGAGTATACCTGAGTTACAGACACATATCTCTTCCTGGATTTTACAAAACACAGAAGAACGCAACATAAATAACGAAGAACCTTAACTTGAAAAACCATTTCCTTCAGTTACGCTTTCAAGATGCTATGAAACAAAAGATGAAGTTCTTGATCACAAAACTTGACAGCATGGAGGAAAACTTAAGAGATTAACCTTATGCGAAGTGTGTGTGATAAACTGGTGGGCAACAACCTCTTGTCGTATCTTATGCTGGCAGTATCAGAAAATAAAAGTATGTATTTTCTCTTTTTTACCATTCAGAGAATTTAAAAACCAAGTCAAGAGGAAACATACAAAACAACAGGCCTACAGATACACCATGGAACTTCAGCAGAGAAAGCACATATCCTGGGCTCTGTACTCGACAACAGTTCCTCATCTTAAGCTCAATGGGTATGCCTCAAACACAATGTACGAAACAGAAAGTTACACAACTGTCTCCGTGAGAATGGCTTCATATGCATTGCCTGGCAATACTCTTAGTCTTTAAACTTGAGCTCTGTCTCTTCCAGAATTTTACACTGCCTTCTAAGAGTTAAGCAATAGGAATATAGATTGTCACTGTCAAGGAATTCTTGATGATCTGCTCTCTTTTTCTGAGCAACAAATTATAATGTGCAAGCACCGCTCACAAGACCGTTTTTAAAGTATGCAGTGATTCTTAAAGACGTTAAGTCCTCCTTTATTTAGGGTTATGGATATTAAAAAGCTCCCACAGAGTGAACAAATTTAAAAATCACAGTTTCAATCAAAAGTCATCACCATTGTTGTTGTTGTTTGGTTGCTAAGCTCTGTCTGACTTTGTGACTCCATGGACTGAACGCAGCACGTCAGGCTTCCCTGTCCCCTTCACCATCTCCTGGAGCTTGCTCAAACTCATATCCACTGAGTGAGTGATGCCACCCAACCATCTCATCCTCTGTTGCCTCCTTCTCCTCTTGCCCTCAATCTTTCCCAGCATCAGGGTTTTTTCCAAGGAGTTGGCTCGTTGCATTAAGTGGCCAAAGGATTGGAGCTTCAGCATCAGTTCTTCAATGAATGTTCAGGGTTGATTTCCTTTAGGATTGACTGGTTTGATCTCCTTGCAGTCCAAGGGACTCTCAAAAGAGTCCTCTCTCGCCTCATTATCTATATTCAAAGATTTCTTTGAAAACATCTGTCTCATGGATGTGCACCTTCTTCTCCAGTCCTATAACCCACATAACTCCAGGCTTTCTGCCGCAAACTCACTTGGTCTCCCTTCCTGCATGCCTGCCTGCCTGCAGCCCTCTCTGCTGATCAGCAATGAAGGCTGCTCCTAAATAATTTTTTGGTTATGTTCTAGGGCAACTTTCCTCCCTCTCTCCCTAGGGCAACTTTCTGTTCCTTTCCTCAAATTCTTCTCTAAATAAGTCATATTAAGAAAGAAGGATCTTTTTAGGATCCTTCTAAAGGATCAATTTTAAAGGATCAATTAAATTTTACCTCAATAAAGTTGTCACAAAGGGAGAGAGGGAGGGAGAGAGGGACGGAGCGATGCAGGGAGCGGCAACAGAGGAGGGCAGGAGGAGAGGGGCTCTCCATCTCACTCCCAGTGAAGTCCCTGCAGTCATCCTACGGAGCTCAAAGACCCAGGGCACCTACACCACTGTCAGCAGCAATCTGACCTCCCAGGAACCAGGTCCAGTGGCGGTCAAGCACCGTTCTGTGAAGCTGACTCGTCCATCAGATGGATATAGCTCTGTGAGAAAATATATTCCTCCATGCAGCCAGAACCTAAAACCTTCATATTTGCACTCATTTTTCCAGTACTGGCCTTCCAAAACAAATTTCCCAAAAAAAAAGAAAGGGGGGGGGGGAACTTCCTTCCTCACAGCTGCCTGTTGAAAACACAGAGCTTAAGTAAAATGTCACAAGTCTCTTATTTAGAGTCCCCCCACCCAGTCACTTGTTAGAAAGCAGGGTCTCTGGGCCTCTCCAAGACTCTTACAGAGCACCCGTGACATGATATCAAAGGAAAATGGAACTATGACCTCCCTTGATCAACAGCAGTGTAACTAAAACAACTCGGTGTACTAAGCGCATTTTCTGGTTTCTTTGGCACAAAAGAATAAAAAACGGATTTCCCAACTCATATTTAAGCTCCCACCTGCAAAGACTGTGTAAATAAGCAGACACATAAAACCAATTCCATCACTGAGACCAAATCCCACATGGCACTGCACTGTGAACTATAAGGGAGAAGGGGAAAGAGAGACTGCAGTCCTCCAGCAAATTCTACTTCCTCACAGATAAGCCTTATCGGCATTTATACATACCTTTTTTTTTTTAATTAGATTCACTGGATCGTTTTTCATAACACTCCACTACATCCCAGGTAAGCAAATTTACCAGCTCTACAAGAAACCAATTTGCCATCTCATTCATGTACCTCTGCACAAGACAAAGCCCAGTGGACGGGTAGCTTCTATTTCTATAAGCTGGACAAATTCTGCTTCCCAAAAGGATTGTTAATTTCCCAAAAGGAGCATATCTATCTTACATTTAATTTTCTCAGGGCATCTCACACAGTGCCTCTAATACATCTCATTTCTGCAACACCAGAAAAGATCAAATCTATCTGAAAAAATAGACTGTAATACAGATTTATCCACAGTACTCTGAAAAAATCATTCATAATTCATCTCTATGTTACAACAGGATGAGCAGAAAGAAAAGTTAAACAAACAGTCCAAGACAGAGATCCCATATTTTCAAATCAGACTTTAAATGATAGGGAAACAATTAGCAACCTTATGGAAATACTGATTTAAATTCAAATACTGGCTTTCCCCATGTGACAAATCAAGGCAGAACCTAAAATTATTAAAATGCTAATAGTCACCAGGGTCCAAGGAGTGAGAACAAATGACAAAGCAAAGATTTATAGATAGTAAGTCTCTCTTGCTGTCTACACAAATAAAATCAAACTCCAAAAGCAAAAAAAAAACAAAACACATAGAACAAAACATTAAACTCACCTGCTACATTGTGATTTTTAAAAAATTACTCTGATCACACAAAATGCCAATGAAAGTGATTTAAAACAATTATTTTTAAAATAAGCTTCCAACTCAACTCAACATGTAGGAATATTACAAGGAAGGCATTATAAGCAAAAAAGGAGTATGACAATATCTTATTAGATACTGATTAGAACAAAATTATAAATCATCCACAGCCTTAGTTTTGTAGTTCAACCAAGCTCACAGCTGGATTTTTATTTTATTCTCCAGCAAATAAATACACCAAAACCCTTCCTCACTCCCAACTTAAGGAAAAGAAAAGACCTTTCCTGTGAAAATATATATTGTTCCATTTCTCCAATCACCAGTACTTGACAGTTGAGTAACAAGAGGAGTATGAAACATAAAAACAACCGGATATTCATTTTGAAACAATCTTCTAAAAGGACTTCATAATAATGAACTGTACACATCAGGCTATTCTAAACAAATGTGCTTTTTTCATTGGCTAGAATTCTAGACCAAGATCTCTATGGTCCAATCAGATCAAACATCGAGAAAGTATCTAAATCCCCAATCTCAAACTGAAATGGGGAAATTTGTTTAATTACTGTAAATCCTATTAAACCAATCTTCTTTGTAAAGTGGAAATCTCCAGCCTCTGAGGGCTGCAGAGGGTGTGATGAATGCAGAGTTTAATTAGGGCCCAGACTGGCTCACTGTAATCTATTCATTAGCATTCTCAATTCTCTATATCTCACTGCTGTGTTTCACTTTACTTTAAAATTGCACCCTTCGTTTTTTGGAGCAAAGTTATACAATTTTAGGATTGTGTGGTAATTACAGTGGGTGCAGGAAGAATCTGTTCCTGCCAACACGGGTGTTTAATTAGGGCAAGGGGCGGAATCCAGATAAGGCAGTGTTCACCCTCCTTCAGCGCATATGGTATTTTTGGCACCCAAACCCTGTGGACTGTTTCACGTCCACTGGACTCAAGTGCCAAGTTCCCACCATAGTCATTTCGAAAGATTCGAATATTTTGCCTTTGAATGTAGCTTGATAATTAGAAAGGTTACTGTCATTTGCTTTTTATCCACACAGCTTTTAAATACAGGCATAATTAGCTGCCTGAATTATTTGAAAATAAAGAAGTAAGCCGATAATTTTTTTCCTCGTAAATATGGACTTTTTCAGGTTGGTTGATGATAAAACCATCTT
This sequence comes from Capra hircus, assembly GCF_001704415.2. NCBI lineage: Eukaryota > Metazoa > Chordata > Mammalia > Artiodactyla > Bovidae > Capra > Capra hircus. Next base: position 106,729,617 of record NC_030812.1, on the reverse strand, counting down.
GGTGATGGGCATATTTTCAGCACCAACAGAAGGGTATATTGATGGCTAGTTAACTCAAGTTCAATAATATCAATTTAACATTCAACTTCTACCAAAGTCTAATTTATATCTCATACATAACTAATCATACCAAGCTGACTTTCTTCCACCTAAAATCCTCAAATTTGACCAGTTAAAGAATTTTTCTTTAAAAAAGACTCAGAAGTTAAACTTTCTTATAAATGTCAACAGAAAGAACTGCTACTCCTTGTTGGTACTTAATAAATATTTACATCATCAACTTTTTAAATTAATTTCCATCCTCTGGTACTGTCAACACAGATTTGCCTTGTGGTGGTTTTATTAAGGTTGACTTTTTGTGGCTCAGCTGGTAAAGAATCCACCTGCAATGGGGGAGACCTGGGTTGGAAAGATCCCCTGGAGAAGAGAACAGCTATTCTGGCCTGGAGAATTCCATGGACTATATAGTCCATAGGGTCACAAACAGTCGGACACACTGAGCGACTTTCACTTTCACTTAAAAAAAACTGCTATGATAAATCTTAGCCTTTCCTGGTAGCTCAACTGGTAAAGAATCCACCAACAATGCAGGAGACCCCAGTTTGATTCTTGGGTCAGGATATCCCCTGCAGAAGGGATAGGCTACACACTCCAGTATTCTTGGGCTACCCTGGTGGCTCAGATGGTCAAGAATCCACCTGCCATACGGAGACCTGGGTTTGATCCCTGGGTAGGGGAGATCCCCTGGAAGAGGGCATGGCAACCCACTCCAGTATTCTGGCCTAGAGAAGCCCCATGCACAGAGGAGCCTGGCAGACTCACAGGGTCACGAAGAGTCAGACACGACTGAGTGATAAGCACACACACACGGCAAGTCTTACAGCATGTGGCAAAAGTACTTTCTCCCAAGAACAGAAAAGAGAAAACGTGTGCTGAAAGGAAAGACAGGAAGAGAAAGAGAAGCAAAATGGGAAAGAACGATGAGCAAGCAGACACGGTGACCAGAAAAAAATTAAGGCACAGCGCCAAACTGGAAAAGGCCAAGAAATGGGGGCGCAAAATATAGCACTAAGAGAAACAGGGAAAACGGAAAGAAACGAACCCAGAAGAGAAAAATCGTCTCATCTGCATTAACTGATTCATTCATACCAGAACACACGGGAACTAACCTGGTTCTCCTCCTGCACTACTCTGTACTGCTCCTTCCAGACGGTGATTTTGGAAGCTTCATCCTTCCTCAGGGCTCGCTCCTTCTTCAGCTCCGGGCTCCAGAAGGTCTTGATACTGTTCATCGAGGAACTTAACTTGCTCTCCTTGACCTCCACGTCCTTCCGTAAGAGGTCGTTTTCCCTCAGCACCTCCTTGAGCTGTGTCTGCAGATCCATGATGGTGTTATCTCTGGCCTGACGGAGGGAGTGAGGAACGGTGGAGGCCATGCTCACTGGAGGCAGGTGGTGCTCCCCAAACGCTATGGTGTCGCTGGCGACCCCACTGCTCGCTATGTTGGGGCTACTGCCCATAGCGGTCATCCGCACGCCGTAAGGCAGACGGCCACCGGATCGGCCGAGGGTCATGGTGCTCTTGGGTGTCTCTGAACCCATGTTCTCGTGGTCACTTAGGTACATGGGGCCGGAAGTGGCATAAGCAGCATTGAGGGACTGGATGTTCTCCATGGAGAGGGTCTTCCCACCGCCACCTCCAACGCTGCTTCCAGAACTCCCTCCGGTGCTGTTAGTTCGCCGATGACCCAGGCGAGGAGAACGTGGAAGTCGAGGGGACCGCCCTGGGCTCTGGGCGCTCGGTTCCACCTTCCCCACTGAGCGGGCACTTCCATACATGGCTGCAAGATGGGTTCAGGAGCCGGGAAAGGTATGCAGCAGAAAGCAAAACACGGAACTCTGGGAGGCTGTGCTATGGCTCTAAGTCGGCTTAAGGCTCATCAGAAGTATCAGGCCCTCGCTGTCCAACCAGAAGAAACAGCTCATGCCATTATCTGTAATGGAAAGTACTCCACGTTAGCTCTTGCAGGAGGAAACATCTCCCCTCGCAGACACTTTCACTGGCCCCACTTGAGGATTTCCCCTTTCATCATCTGCTGACTGGTGCATTTGTTCACAGCACAACTTACTTCTCAGCAAGCTCACTCTTAAAACATCCAACACATCTCAGAACGGAACACCGAAACCACACCAAGCAAATGGAAAAAAGAAATAAGGGGCATAAAGACTGGCAAGAAGAAGATACAACTCAATGTTTCAACATATCATTTTCTAACTGGAAAATCCAAGGTCATCAACTGACAAAGACAGGACCCAACAAACCCCTTACGCACAGACCAGCATATAAATATGGGCACTTCACAGCCCATTAGCAATAAAAGTTAGAAAACACAGGTTTTCAATTCCATTCACAATAGCAGCAAAACCATAAAAATGCTCTGACATAAATCTAACAAAAATGTGCAAGAAAATTTTGGAAAAACTCTAAAACTTTCCTGAACAAAAGGAAAGTTATCCATGTTCACAGACGAGAAGACACACACTGTCGAGGTGTCGTTTCTTCTCCAGCTCCTCCACATGTCAATGAAAATCCCTACAAGACTCCTCACATAACCTGACAAACTAACTCTATAATTCAAATGGGAGAGAAAGGCACAACCACCACCAAAACAATCTGAAACAGAAAAACAAAGGAAGATGTCCCCTAAATAGCAAGATATCGATACACTATAGGTCCATGATCCTTTATTTACAACGCAGCAGTTTTTTAAACTCTGAAAATAAGTCTTTTTTCCCCCTCTTTAACTATTTAGCAGCAACATCTGGCATGATCTTATATGAGGTCACTTATCACTTATAAGTACCTCACCTAGTGTAATTATTCATACACTTCACTGAGAAAGCGACATGCACAATTACAGGACACTGCATAACGCCCACTGGACACTGTGGAGAAACAACCTGGACTCCAAAACCACATCTGAACCCTGGGATTTCTCATAAGGCTCAAAGCCTTTTAAAGCTATAGTGATTAAAACTGTACAGAACTGGCCCAAGAAGAGGATCTAAATTATACATGAGAGTATAGCACATGCTAAAAGTAACATTTCAAAACAGTAAGGAAAGGATAAATCATTCAATAAATGGCGTCTGAACAACTGGTGCCTGAGAAAAAAATAAGTTACATTTTACTTCACACAGTACAGAGAAATAAATTCTACGTACATTAAAGATATAAAATTTTAAACTATTGAAAGTACTAGAAGAAACCTTACTGTGTAAGAAAACTTACACAAGGAATATCCCTGTGAATTTGAGCAATGGTAGGACTTCTTAATTAAGAAACAAAAGGCAAAAATACATAAAGAAAAACAACGAATATACTCAATTATGTCAAAATGACAAAGTATACCAAAAATGAAAAGAAAACCCAAACTCTTTGTGAAAAAATATCTAACATATGTATAAAAATTTGTATAGACTTCCCTGGTGGCGCAGATGGTAAAGCGTCTGTCTACAATGCAGGAGACGCGGGTTCAATCCCTGGGTTGGGAAGATCCCCTGGAGAAGGAAATGGCAATCCACTCCAGGACTATTGCCTGGAAAATCCCATGGACAGAGGAGCCTGGTGGGCTACAGTCCAGATTTATATACAAAATATATAAAGAATTCCTACATGTGAAATGCCAAATCTGAACATCAGTGGTTAGAGGCAAGGAGAAATTCTGAGGTTGGGGGGAAATGTCTGTGGAGGCTCTTGGCTTCACTTATAAAGCTTTATCCCCACAATGCACAAATACTTGAATTTTTTAATAGGAAAATATGTTCATATTCTAAAGTATAGTAACTAAGACAAAATTTAAACACACATAACATAGCCATCTATTGTACACTTCACTCAAACATAAAACAATACAGATCTAAACTAGATCTCCATCATTTCTTAATAGCACTCTACCAAAGAACTGGCTTAAGTCAAGTAACAGACTTAAACATATTAAATAATATTTTAATAAGCAACTGAAAATACAATCCAAGTAAATCACATAGTCAAAAATAAGATTTTAAAGTGTCTATATAGTCCAGCCAAACTCAAACGAGTTAAAGAGCTTCAGAAATGCGAATACACTGGCAATCCCATTTCCACTTTGGTGATCCAGTAAAGACAGCCCTGAGGTAACAATAAGCAGGACAGGAAACACACAGTCTTGTCTCAGAAATAGCAACAGGACACCAAGTTCAGACACTGCAATACTCTGCTAGTAACGTTAGGAAATTCCTTCCCAGGAGGAACCTAGCTCAGGAAGCAAAAGTCTGGACTGTAGCATAGGTGACAAGCAGTAATCGACATACTACTGCTCAAGCGAATTCATCTTCATGATCAAAGAGGTTTGCAAAGTTTTTTCTCTTTAGAGTAATCTGAATATTGCTTAAAACAAGAGAGCTACTCATTACCCAAAGCCCCTTAAATGATAACAAAAGCTAACGCATAGTAAATGTTTGCCATATGTCAGGCACTGTGCTAAGAATTTTATAAGATTTAATTTAATATTTATAAGGCCCCTTGCGGTTGTTGATTAGTCATTGAGTCGTGTCTGACTCTTTGTGCCCCCATGGATTGCAGCATGCCAGGCTCCTTTGTCCACGGGATTTCCCAGGCAAGAATACTGGAGTGGGTTGCCATTTCCTTCTCCAGATCTTCCCAACACAGGGACTGAACCCACGTCTCCTGCATTTGCAGGTGCATTCTTTACCACTGAGCCACCGGGGAAGCCTCCTACGACACAGGGGCTACCATTACCTCCATTTTACAGATGAAGAAAGTGAGGCCTATGGGTGTTGAGTGACTCATCTAAAGTTACACAGCTTGTAAGAGGTAGAGCCAAGATCTGAATTTAGGGCATCTAATTCTAGAGCCCTGGATGCTCCCAACTATTACACTGTGCTTATCTGCCGTCATCTGCTCATCTCAACTGTCCAGTTTCAAGGCAGTGTGTCCTGCTAATCTAGGACTCTAAACCTAAACTTTAAGACATACCTTAGGTATTCTAGGGTGTAATGCTTAAATAATCATATTTATCCCTTTATTAAGGAGAAATTCTTCTTTAAAAGATGGTGGGTAGAAGAACAGAATCAGGAAAACTAACAAAGAGCAGTAATTCAGTCTCAGGAATCATGCCACCAGAACTTTGAAGTTGTCACGCTCAAAAAAAAAATTCCCAGCTGTACTTTGGTGCAAAACCCTATTGTCCTGTAGTTGAGTAACTAAATCACACTAAAGAGGCTGAGATCCAGAAGCACAAATCCACGTCGAGTGTTCAACATGAGCAGGCGCACTCCAGAGTTTCAAGCCACTTTCAGACCCAAAACGGCATTTGCACGTGGAGTCTTTGTTACTATTAGAATTGTATTCATTTCTAATAACACCACAAAAGAAGAAAACCCACTAGCTCTGTCTAAAGGCCTCATCCTGGCTTTCTAATATGAGCTTCAGGGAAGACAGTGTTTAAAAAATTCAAATTTCTTTTAAAAATATGCCAGATCCATAACCACAAGATAATAATCCTTGTACTTTATAACAAACAGCTGACACACACATAAAAAAAAAATGTGACCAAGAAAAAAAAATTAAGCCATATGATCCCATTTATACAAAGTTCCAGAAGGAATCTATTAGGACAGAAAGCGAATCAGTATGTGCCTGGGGCTGGGGGTTGAGCAATGGATTATGAAGATGGATCAGGGATCATGGAGGGATAGAGGAAACTTCCGTGGTGACAAAATGTTCACTATCTTGACTGGGGTGAGGCTTCCCAGGGGTACACAGGTCAAAATTCAAACTGCACATTTTAAATATGCTCAGGGTGTTGCACATAAATTATACCACAAAAGCTTGAAAAAAATACTTTCACGTTCCAAACTCCCCTGCCCTGAATTAATCCAAAGAAACACCTTCTCTGATTACCTACCTGGCTTCCTGACTGCTGCTGGGGAAAAAAACAAAAACAAAAACACATGTGCAGCTGTTCAGTTTGAGCCTATGATAAACTGGCCCCAAAGTTCTCCGAGCCCCTTAGCTTGCTTCCTATCCAATATTTTGTTAGCTCCCTATCCTGTATCTGCTGTGGTTACTTCATACTTCTTCACTCTACTCATCAGACAGCACACACGAGGCTCCTGGGTCAGAGACAAAGAATTTTGCTGCTCACAGCACAGCCAGCACTTACCCACAGCATCTTACCCACCCACTAGAAGTCCCACAAGGTGGCACCGTGGGGCCCAGGCAGACACGACACATGCAGCGGGTCCGCAGAGGAACACGGAGTTCAGGGAGGCCGCCACCTGACAGTAAGCCCGCCACCTGACAGTAAGCAAGCCTGATCTCTCCCCGCGGGAGGCACTGCCTCACCCCTCAAGGTAGCTTGCTGCAAACACGATGCTGAGACATGCTTTTTCTGAATCCAGTAAGTTTTCAGGGAACAGAGTACTGTTTCCTGAAACTTTTGTTTCAGGTGTGCGCATGAACACACATGCACACACTGGATCACAATGTAAAGTTCTTGTTGTAAACCATTGCCAGAATGGTCCTCTAACAATGCCCAGATGAAGAGCAACCAGGATCTTGCACTCAGGGCGTGCAGGAAAGAGACACATGGAGGACACGCCCTCCTGACAAGTACCCCATGGTATTTTAAGGTACCCGCCTAAATCATCTGCTACTCCTTCCTTCAAGAGGGGAGGCAAAACTCCTCTGTGTACCACCAGTCTTAAAGGATTTGCTTCTGCAACGTATCACTTCCAAAATGCACTCATAAAGACACAGAGGCTTCTGTCCTGGTCACTCTCTTGGATCTCTGGCTCTGGGGGGAGTTAGCCCCCATGCTGTAAGGGTATTCCAGTTACCCTACAGAGAGCACCAACAGCCATGTGAGCAGGCCTGGAAAGGGACCCTCCGACTCCAGTCAAGCCTTCAGACGACTGCAACCTCAAGGAACATCCTAAGCCAGATCCACCCAGCTGTGCTCTTCATAAAAACATCATTTAGTCGCTAAGTTGTAGCCTACTCTTTTATGACCCTATGGATCGTAGCCACCAGACTCCTCTGTCCATAGGATTTCCCAGGAAAAATACTGGAGTGGGGTACCATTTCCTTCTCCAAAAACTGTGAGATGACGTGTTTCTTCTCTTAATCCAGTTAAGTTTTTAGACAACTTTTTACGTAAGAGATAACTAACACAGACAGTATTGTTTCCTGAAACTTGTTTGGGGTGTGTGTGAACACATCTGCACACTGGATCACAATTTAAAGTGCATGTTGTTCACCACTGCCAGAATGGTCCTCTAACGCAATGATTTCCCAAGTGAGTCAGACTCCCTGCTCCCCTCAGGCCCACAAGGTGACACAGGGAGGCCCAAACAGGAGATGCATACTATCTTCACACCACATTACTTGCTTTTTCATTGTGCATTCTCACAAAGGTATAGTAGCGTTTTCCAGAGGCTACATGATGGCTAATGGAATGTGTAGTCCTATGCTTTTAAATTTTCTCAGTTTTACTGTCTAATATGGTAAACAGTAATAGATACAGCCCACATAAAAAAAGCTATTTAGAGTCTGCATAATTTATAAGAGTGCCAACAGATGCTGGAACCAAAAAAAAAAAAAAAACAACTAGGAACCACTGCTCTAAAATTTAAATATGACATAATCACACACACCTACATACTTCCTGTGATGGCATCCCAAAATAAGAATCTAAACTCCTTGGCACTGCAGACAAAACATTTCACGATCTGGGCCCTGCCTGCCTCTCTAAAGATGGGTCACTTCTTAACCACTCTCCTTTTCCGTGTGACAACCATTCTCAGATAACCTGCGATTTCCTGAAATACCATCCTCTCTTTTGTTTCCAGGAGCTGGTTCTTCCCCATCAACTAGCTTCTTACAACTCATTCTTCCAAACTAAGCTTAGTAATCACAACCCTATACAAACCCTTAAACCCCTGTCTAATTTAGGCGCCCCTCTTTAAGTACCAAGGGCTTTTAAAACAATACATTTACTATGTTTTAGTTAATTAACTACTTTCCTTACAGGCAAAGGAGTGTCTTATCTCCAAAACCCACTGCTGTGCCTAAAACAAGTAAGCAAAAGTGTCTGCTAACTCCACAGGTTAACCTAAATTCTAATAAAATTCATTAACATAGTTCTTATACATTCAAGAGGTAGTGGTAATCTTGAAATGAGTTTATGGAAATGGCAAATAAAAGCAATTAAGACAACTGTAAAGAAAACTTGTCATTTCCTTCATATTAACAAATTTCATTTTTAATTTTAACCAAATTCCATAAACTGACAACCTTCTCTATGTGCACTGTGATGTATTTTTGTCCTCTCATATTATGCCCTGAAAATCACAAACATCAAGCTCTGAAAGAATTAACTTAATTTTTAAAACAATGAAGTCACTTTTTATTTATTTATTTGGGGGCTATGCTGGGTCTTCATATCTTATGAGATCTCTCAATCAAGCAAATGACAACTAAAGGTTAAATCAGAATAAAAAAATGTGGTATCCGGCTTCTGTAATTATAAAATTTTTATAAATTTTATTGCTTTTAATAATTCATTTCTATTCTAAAAACCCTTCTACACATGGGGGGCAGGATTTGAGTTTTTCTCCCTTAGCTTTCGTACAGTTCCTTCTAAAAAACATCCATCTTAACTGCTAAGAAGAAAAGTGCTTTTTCTCTTCCTTAACCAGAATATATAGATGGCCATAAAGAAGCAGTGATAGTGAGAATAATCCACTCTGATACCCCAAAAGGAATAAGGGGAATAAATGCTGCTGAGACAAAGCAGAACATGGAAGGTACAAGAGGCCGATTCTTTGTCATCTAAGGTTTTTCTTAACATGTTAAATCCTACTTCTCATAGTCACTACTATATTTCTGTGAGTTCTTAAAACAGCAGCAACAAAACGGAGTTTAGACCTGGCCACTACTATATATTCATACCACGAAGCTTGTCATCTAGGTCAGGAAAACCATAAAGAGAAGAATACTGGAAAATTCCAGGATCGTTGCTCCCTACAAGAAAAGCATTGGTTCAAAAAATCTATATACATGCTGAGAAAGAACACCCACCCCCCAAGCCCAGCTCCAGCCCACATACAAATACATACCCACTGAGAATCCTGGAGTCCAACCAGGGGCCTAAGAGTGAAACACTAACACACACGACAGTCGTGTGCTAGCCTTCCATGCTCACTCTTCCTGCAAACAGTGCGGGCATCACAGCCGCCCTCATCCTCTCCTTGCAGATTAAAGGATGGTAACAGCGCTCCACATTCTGAGTCCCCAGAGGAACACCAAGTACTCATAAATCAAAGGAGGGCAGAAAACCCTCCAACACAACACAGTAACCTACTTCCAGTTAATGACAGCTGGAGAGGCTGACACACATGTGCTAGCAAGCATTTATAAGGGGAACTAGAAAACACCCGCCCGTTGGCTAAAGCTTTAGGTATGGAATCTGACCCAAATCTCAAAATTACTAGTCCAGCCTGCTGTGATGAGTTACACTATTACTAAGTGGCATCAACTATCAGAAAATGAGTAGAGTATTTTAAAAGGCTATGTTTCAACATTTTTAAAAATGATATATAGTTAGTTGATTTACAGTATTGTTAGTTTCACATGTATAGCACAGTGATTCAGTTACACACACACACATATACTCTTTTTCAGATTCTTTTCCCTTCCAGGTTATTACAAAATATTGAGTTCCTGGCTATACAGTTGGTCCTTGTTGATTATCTATTTTATATATAGTAGTGTGTATGTTAATCCCAAACGAATTTATTCCTCCTCCGCAACTTTTAAGATTCTGTTCACTTTGTTCAAGGGTTAAAAATGTCACTAGGGACAAGAAATGTGCTGCTATATTAAGCCCTATATTAAAAGACTAACAACAGATCAAAATTTTAAAATCCAATTCAAGTACAATTTGGTGGAACCTATCGAATTTTAAATGTGCATACTCTCTGACCTAGAAGTCTTGCTTTTAAAGTTACTCTCTGCAAAGCATATTTCACAAGTTTAAGGATATAAGTGCAATGATGTTCAATTACTGTATTATTTTGTACCAGCAAAAAGAGAGAACTTAAATTTCCACCACCAAGAGACTAGTTAGATAAATTATCCCATCGCCACACTATAAAATACTGCTGTTGGAAAAAAAAAAAAAAATATATATATATATGTAAAACTCTATATTTGACAATTTCTATAAAGACATCCATGATGTACTGTGAAGTGGGGGGTATGGAGCATGTTACAGAAGAATTGTACAATACGATCCCAACAGCAGACAAAAGGAGACATGTATGTTCGCACATACACAGCAATGATTTGGATGGCAAGGAGCTATTTCTCAAAGGTCAAACAGAGCCACTCTTTCCCTGTACACATGCCTCTTTTTCTTTTTCAATTGTTTTAACAGAGAGTATGTATTACTTTTACTCACAGTCTCACCACAACTAAGGGCTTCAATAAGGCCCTCAACCATACAACACTATAATATGGTAATCAATGGGCTGGGCACTAAGCTGACAAGGTCTCTGTGATGAGTAAGAGGTTAAAGACAGCCCCACAAGTTAAAGAAGCACAGATGTCTCAGCTTCCACCCCTGGCATGGGGCCTAACAGTTCTGCTAACACCAGACATCAGGCTGTATGATCTTGATCTGATCCTCCTGGAGACCAAAAATTACAGACCTGTGAGGCTGGGGCATGCTGCGATGACACGCCGACAGGAAGAGAGGACCTTTGCTAACAGCAGCCATCACCACACCCATCACAGGTGTCACTTCGCTCTTTTTTATGGAACGGTGAGGAGGTTGAGTGACTCAGTTACGATCAACTTAATGGTAGCTTTTAAAAATTCTTATCAATCAGTTAAGCTAATTGTAATGTCTATCAAAGCTCTCACCATGACAAGTATCTTGTCAAGCAGATACTTGGAGTAAACACAATGTTATTCATCATGGTTGTTCTCTACTTAAGTGAGCGACCTGAGCTACTCACTTAGTTCAAAAGAGCCAAATTCTAGGTTGTGTAGCCTTCCACAGTGACTCCAGTCCTCAATGCTATTTGATTACTACAAATCCTACAACACTAAACTGTTTGGATGGTAGTTACCTTCCATTTTAAAGCACATCTCCTACTACATTACGATCCGTTCAACAAATGCTACCAGACCGATCACACTGAACAAGTACACTGGAGAGACGCACATGTTCACGACCATGCATCTCAATTCTGGAAACCACCAAGTTCTGTAAATAATTTCATGACAAAAATCATACCTGAACTGATATCAAAATACTAATGTGTTTGATGAAGGAACTGGAGGGTGCCCCCTGACCTTGCTTGGAAAGTTAGATAATACATAGTAGACGCAGCCAGCCGATCACCTTTCTGAAACCTAAGAAATTCTGAATTCTGGCCCAAAAGATCTTGGATATAGACCTGTGTTATGGGATAAGGTTAAACAGTCACATCATTGTTGGTAAAAACACATTTATAACCAGGGAGAACTAAGCACAAAGTTTTTAACTATATAATTATACATTAAACTAGGTGGTGAGCACACAGGTATTTATTAGACAACTCAATCTTTTTTGCATGTCTGAAAAGAAACATTTCATAAATTTAAAAGTTTAGGTGAAAAACTGTAAGAACCCAATGTTTTATTTTCTTCCTTAAAATAATTAAAGCATTTGTATTCTAACTGTTTGCTTTCATCCTCAAAAAAATAAAAGCATTTGGGAAGCAGTAAGTTTGAAAATGGTTAACCGTCTTAAAAACATTTATCTTTTGATCCAGTAATTCCAAAACCAGGAAACCCTATCTACTTAAATGATCCAAAATACAGAAAAAACCACTACATTATGATATACCAGCTTTATTAGTACTTGTTCAATTGGGAAATGTTTAAGTGAAATCTTTATGATTACATTCCATCTACAAAATACATTCATAACCAATGTCTGATATGAAGAATGTTTATAGTACAGTAGATGAAAGTGGACCTACATTTTCACATATACTCTCCATTTTGCAAATACAGTTTATCCATGAACTCAACAGGTTTTAACCTCACACGTCAAATTATACGTGGATGTTTTTTCCAACTGTAAATCCTACAGTATTACACAATACACAGACGGCTGAATCTGTGGACTCAGAGCAACCCGTTACAGAGGACCAGCTCTAAGTTATACATAGATTTTCGACTGCAGGGAGGGTCAGATCCCCTCATATCCACCCCCGTTGGTTCAAGGGTCAACTGTATACAGATAAGCTCATCACAAAGAATGGTAGGAAATCTGTTAGCTTTCTTCCTAACAGTTGTCAAATTTTTCCAAATGGGCATATAGGGCTTTTTTAAAAGGAAAAAATGTTCAAAGTATTTAAACAGAAACGAAAGGGAAAGGCCACTGTCATTTAGGGTGGGCATTTCTTCCTTTGGGACCTGGGCTCAAAAACCCATCCCGTACAGCACTTCCACCTGCCACCACAAAATGCGGTTGGCACGTATCAGCAAACCTATCTGCTGGTCCAAAATGCATCATTAAAATTTTTCATTATTTACAACAACACAGACACAAGATGCCTAACATCAGATGTAAGGGAATACACAGCACATGATATGAAAAAGACAGCAAGATTTTCCAGCACACACTAGGTCTGCAGCACACAGGGGTATTGTAAAAATGTCATCTTATCCAACACACTTGAGATGCAGTGCAGTGCCAGATATAATGGGCAAGCTGGGAGGTGAGGGACAGACCTGGAGAAATAATCTGCAGAGCCGCTAAAAAAATCACTGTTCCTTCCTCTTTGACCTAGTAGAGTCCATTTTTCTCCTCTTGGTTACCATGCTTCTCTGAATACCATGAATTACATGGGGATTTTTTTATCATAATTTTTTACATGTTGATACCCAAATGTAGAATTAGAGACTCTATAGATTTAACCCAGAATACAATGAAATCATAATTTTTTAAATATCCAAAGAGAGTCAAGCAGAATACAGTGGCTCCTGGAATAACTAAGAAAAAGAATGAGACCATGATTCATTTCAAAGTTCCAAAATTAAAACAGATTTTCTGTTACAAACTCTACTTAAGTGAAACTTTACAAAAGAAATATCATGTTACATCGCACATTACGGAAAAAAAAACCTTTCACAGCATCATACAAAGCGTTTAACATAGAGTGTAGACCATAATGAGCATTCATCCATGTGAATAATATTTCCTTTAGTTTAAGATATACTTTTCTTCAGAATTTAAAGCTTCAGAAATTGGGATTCAGCTCATAACAATGTGCATAATTAAAATACATTTTTTTCCCTAAAAAAAGGATAAAGTTTCAAACTGATAAAGAATAAAGTATTAAACAGAGCAGCCTGACGGGCTACAGTCCACAGGGGTCTCAGAGTCAGACACGACAGAGCACGTGATCACACTCCACAAGAAACATCGACTAAAAAGTGAGGAGACACAGCACTATACATGGTTAACACCTGCCATGAAGACTCCCTTAACACTCCCATGAAACCTTGTAGGCAGAGACTGTATCATCCCATTTCTAGACGAGGAAACTAGGGCTCAGAAAGGCTTAGTGAGTTGCTCAAGATGACACACCGGACTCAACCCCTGCAATAAGCGGCACACTCATCGACTACCTTACTCTCACACACAAGACTCACAGGTTTTTTTTTTTTTTTTAAGGGAGTACCAAGAACCAGGGCTTCCCTGGCAGCTCAGATGGTAAAGAGTCTGCCTGCAATGCAGGAGCCCTGGGTTCGATCCCTGGTTCGGGAAGATCCCCTAGAGAAGGAAATGGCAACCCACTCCAGGATTCTTACCTGGAAAATCCCATGGATGGAGAAGCCTGGCAGGCTACAGTCCATGTAGCTGCAGAGTTGGACACGACTGAGCAACTAACACAGAGAACTTAATATTGGTTTGTCCAGAATCAAGCTTGTTTTTCTCATTCCCACATTCCTCACAGTCCCTACCATCTGCCTGTCTGCCCCTGCACCTCTCTTCTGAGCTCCAGACCTGAATTTCCAACTGTCAAGTGAATGTCCCTGGTCGTTTCAGAGTTGCACTGTCCAATATAGTGGCCACTAGCCACTCATGGCTGTTTACTTGAAAAGAGCTAGTGAGACTGAGGAACTGCATTTGCTATTTCATTGTTAATTAAAAGTTAAATTTAAAAACCTGATAATTACTGGAAAACTTTTAAGCATGTTTGGAATGAGCTGGGCATGTGAATCTACTTTTCCAATTGTAGTGTTATGAACTCTAAGTACAGATCAAGTATTTCTGATAAATCACAGCATCTGAATTAATTTATGCTGTAAAAGTATGCAATTGATTTTAAATACTGAGTATGAAGAAATAATGTAAAGTTGCCCATTTTAAATATGACATGTTTCATATTTCAACATGTTGAAAATGGCATTTTGGATGAACTGGGTTAAATAAAATACATTATAAGATTATGAACTCTAACCATTATTTTTTAACTCTGTAATGTGACTACTCAAATTTTAATCATGTAAGTGGCTCACACAATTGTCTACTGGACAGCAGTCTTCCCAGAGGTTCCTGCTGCGCCACCGCAGTCCTCAACAGCCCACTGAATGGCATCACCATCCCTCTGGCCCAGCACTGTCCAACAGCACTTTATCTGATCATGAAAGTGTTGTGTCTCTGGCAATGACTGGATGGTGGTGGTAATTGTGTCTGACTCACAGAATCCCTTAGGTTACTCTGGAGCCAGAGCTCTTCGGAGACTGGAAAACACCACCTATTATTTTGACTTTCCTCTGGGGGAAGAGCTAGTTGCTACCAAAAATTGCCGACCAGAATTATGCAGCAGACCTTTCTGTGACAATGAGAATATTCTCTATCTGTACTGTCTGATACAGATATCATGACTCCCGTTTGGCTACTGGCCACATGAGATACAGCTAGTGTGACTGAAGAGCTAAACTTCAAATCTTAATTCTTTTAAATCAGTTTAAATGTAAATACCCACATATAGTGACTACTGTGTTAAGACAGCACTGCTGCTAACCTATCTGCTCCATCCAAAAGTCTGGGCGTCACCTGTCTCCTCCCTCCCCACCAACTGCCCTTTCTCCCACAAAAGTACATGTACGTACACGTACATACACACACACACTCAGCCGGTCCTGTGTTCTTTAAAGCTTTCAATTCCAGATGTTTCTCTATCCTCACTGTCACTACTTTCTGTTTCAGACTTTAACAAGATTAAGGCCCAGCCTCTTAATCGGCCTCTTCACTTAGCTTCCTCCCACCCACTCTTTGTAAAATGTAAATAAAGTGTGTTATTTCCTTTATTCAAAAGTCCCCAAAGTCCTGCCATTGCCCCCATGGTCAAACTCTAGACTCTAACATGACTGACAAAGCCCATCGTTGAGGTGACTCACTTGGCTGAACAGCAGAAAACACCACAACACTGTAAAGCAACTATACTCCAATGTTTAAAAAAAAAAATAGATAACCAAAAAAAAAAAAGACTATCCTTTCCTCCACTGAATTACCCGCCCACCTCTAGTGAAAATTAATTAACTACAAATAGGTGTCTACACTTGGACTCTCTACTCATTTCCATTGATGTCAACATCAGTCCCTATGTTGATACCATTCCTGATAGTCACGGACAATGACTGTCAAGACATTCTTGGGAAAAAACAAGGTGGGAACACTTTAACAGGCATGAAGACTTACTATAAAACTACAGTAATTAAGTCTGGCACTGGACCAAGACAGAGAAACGAGAGGAACGGAACAGAGCCTCGAATTATTACAATGCAGTAGAAAAAGGAAGGAACCGTCGATAAATGATGCTGAGAATATCAGGAACCATATTGGAAAAACAAAATAAACCTTGAAGCATATGGAAAAAATCAAAGGTATAACAACACTTCCAAGACAGTAACAAAAGAGTAACTTCAGGACCATGGGGTAGGGAAAGATTTTTTACACAGGAAAAGCACTGACCAAGAGTTTCCCTGGCGGTCCCGTGCTTAAGATTTACTTCCAGTGCAGAGGGTACAGGTTCAGTCTCTGGTTGGGGAGCTACGATCCCACATACCTTGTGGCCAGAAAACCAAAACATAAAACAGAAATGACATTGTAACCAATTCAATAAAGAATTTAAAAATGATCCACATCAAAAAAAAAAATTTTTTTTTTTAAAAAGCACTAACCACATAAACACTAACTGGATTACACTAAAATTAAGAATCTTGTTCCTCAAAAGACACTGTGAAGGGCTTCCCTGGCAATCCAGTAGCGGCCTCCCTGGTGGCTCAGACAGTAAAGAATCTGCCTGCAATGCAGGAGATGTGGGTTCGATCCCCAGGTCAGGAAGATCCCCTGGAGGAGGGCATGGCAACCCCCTCCAGTATTCTTGCCTGGAGAATTCCATGGAACGGAGGAGCCTGACGGGCTACAGTCCACATGGTCGTGAAGATTCGGACATGACTGAGTGACTAACACTTATTTACACTTACTGGCGGTCCAGTGGTTAAGAATCCACCTTCTGAGGCAGGGGATGTGGGTTCAATCCCTGGTTGGGGAACTAAGATCCCACATGCCGCGAGGTTAACTAACACTACACATATTTCTGGTGGTGTCATTTAATAAATGAAGGAACCCCAGAGAAGAGCAGGAATCACACGTGTTTAGTTTTGGATCTGCTGAGTACACGGGGCATTCCAGTGGAAACACTGGACAACAGCAGCTCTTTGACACACGAGAGAGGTAAAGCTGAAGAGAGCAACACGAATCCTCAGCACAGCGATGAGAAATGAATAGGTGATGAGATCACCCAGAGAAATTCAAGCATTTAATGACTGTGAGAAAAGGTTCAACAAAGATGACTGGACAGAGAGCCCAGAGAACCAGAAAGGAAAACAGAAGTGTGATCTAAAGACCCTGAGAAAAGTGAGCGTTCTACCAGAGAACGACTACACAGGAGAAGTCTACACAGAAGTCAGCTGCGTCAAAGGTGGCTGTAGCAGGCAATCCTGAAAATGGCTCTGAATGACATCTACCTTTGTTTCTTGCTATTGTGTAATCTTTGCTTGTCTGTGCTGGACCTAGGACTCCCTTCCAGTGAACAGGATACCGAGGAAGTGATACAATGTCACTTCCCAGGTTAGGTTACAAAAAGAAGGACTAGTACCTCCCTCCTCCTCCACAGACCCCTCAACCAAGGAGAGACTGGTACCCTGTTGCTAGAGTGACGTTACACAGAGACCCAAATGGCAGAGAGACTGACTTTTCCATCAAACAGCCAGCAAGGACAGCAGGCCAGCCAACAGTGACGCAACTGAGGTGGAAGCAGACCCTCCCCCAGGTGGAGCGCTGAGATGACCAGTCCTAGTCAACATCTGATTGCAGCCTCCTGAGTGACCCTGAATCAGACACACGAAACCCAGATGCCTGACCCAAAGAAATTATGAAACAGCAAATGTTTGTTGTTTTAAGTCAAGTTTGGGGAAATTTATTGCATACCAAAGGACTATTAATATGGCTGCTAAGAGATTAAATAAATGCATAGAAAAACATCCAGGGCATTTAAAGAAAGACATTGGTAATCCAAGCAACACAATTTCAGTGAAACTGTGGAGACAGAAGCCAGACAGAAATAGAGAAGAAAAACTGCAGGTGAAGAAATGGAAACATAAAGCAAATGCAGACAACTCTCTCAACAAAGTCTGGCTGTAAAGCAAAGAGCAAAACTCAGCTTAAAGCAAGAGACAGAGAAAGTATGAGCTGAAGAATCTGTTAAGATGAGAGAGGCTTCTCTTAAAGTTTAAGTGATGATAAAAAAAAAAAAAAGAAGCCACTCGGGTGGGGAAATACACTCGCAAGGAACTTCACTCTATTACCAAAGAACTCTAAAGTTGCTCAGTACCTCTGCCTTCACGGAGAACTGGCTCTTCCAGGATGCTCTTCCCACGCAGTCCCCTCAAGTGGAGGCCGTGAAGACACTCACATGGCACGCCCGCTACTGGGAAACAAGGCTGGTACCCTCCTTTCTTCCACAGCCACCTCCAGACCACTATTTCTGAACCCTTGTATAAAAATCCTGTGAGTGTGACGTCCATGCTACTCAGAAACACAGTCTCTTCCATCCCCGCCTCTTCACCAGCAGCTAGTGATGACCTGGACATGCTCCACGCTCAGCGAGGGTAGGCAGGCCACTGGTTCTCATGGGCACTACCTCCCGTGCCACTGCTCCTGGGTCATTCCAACACTACACACACGGACGAGGTGTCCATCTAATACCAGCTCCCCTAATCCATCATCTTCAGTGAGCAACTCTCTATTCTCTGGGGAGGGCCACTGATAGCCAGTTGTGACTTCACTTAATTGTACCATTATCCATTCAGTCATCAAATATTTAGTAAGCATCTATTATTTGCTCAGTAGAGAACATGTGACAGATGGTCCCTATTCCCATGAAATCTACAACATAATTTTTCATATTTCCCACAAAGACAACACGAAAAGATCTAGCTGAAGTCTAGACACGTTACAACTACCACATTTCCTTCATCTGTCTAGGAGCCATGTCAATTCTAGGAAACTATTCGGATGTGACCTAGTAAACCAACGCTGTAATCCACCCCCTGGTGAGGCTTCTAAAACTATTTTTTAACTTTTAAAAATTATCGACCCTATAACACTGCCACAATTCAATATAAGATTCCGCAGCCTTTAAGCCTATATCTGTGTTGACCAGTAGGCCAACAGTCACAGTAGTTATTTAAATTAATTGTAATATAATTAACAATACAGCCTGTCAGTCACACTAGCCACATTTCAAGTGTTCAAAAGGCCCATGAGGGGACTTTCCTGGTGGTTCAGTAGTTAAGACTTCGCCCTGCAATACAGAGGATACAGGTTCTATTCCTGTTGGGGAAACTAAGATCCCACATGCCTCAGGGCCAAAAAACCAAAACATAAAAAACAGAAGCAATGTTGTAACAAATTCAATGAAGACTTTAAAAATGGTCCACATCAAATAATCTTTAAAAAAGAAAGGCACGTGTGACTAGTGGCTACTGTATTTGATGGTGAATCAGAGAACATTCCTATCATCACACAAAGTTCCGCTGAACAGTGCTGGACTCAAGTTTTGAGTAGTCACTTCCTTCTTCCCAGAAAAAAAAAAAAAAAAATTAAATGACAGGTCATTTTCCAGTCTCCTGAGCACTCTCTGAGGCTCCAAAATACCATAACGAATTCCATTTTTCAGGATCATTGTCACATTGTCAAAACCACCACCCCAATGTCATCATCAGGGCAGCTGGATTTAAGAGTACTCACTATATTCCACGCTTTATGAGCACTATCTCATTTATTCTTCACAATAATCACATCGGATAGGACTATTATTCTCATCCTACAGATGAAAAAATTAACTGAGTTTTTAGACAATAAAGTAACTCATCCAAAGTTCTATAGCTAAGAAGTGACAGCAATCCACAGTTTAAGCAAATACTGAAATTATTTTGCTTTTTTAAGACAGCACACCTTTTCACAGAAAGGAGAAGTGACGCCCACACCACTCAACATTCCAGCCAGGTCAACCCATCTTCGTATCACTCACCTGCCTTATCGCATCCTTGCCTTTGGGTCCTACACACGTGGTTTCCTCAGCATGCATCCTTTGCATCTAGCCAAATCGTGCTTATCCTTAAGAGATCTCATCTTAGATCTTCCTACAATCCTATTAGGGATCCATCCCATAAGCTGATGTAGAACCCTGTATGTCACTTATCGAAGCACTTAACATAGCAGACCACAAAAGCCTGTTAACTTTTCCTCTTTTCCCACTACAACGAAACTCCTTGCTGAGGTTCGATCCCTGTTCAGGGAACCAGATCCCATCTGCCACAACTAAAAGACTAGCAACCAAGTAAATACTTTTAAAAACTGCTTTTAAAAAGAGAATATTAACAGTAAACACTAAATGGCTTTACTGCCATTTAACTGGAAATAAAGTAATTCACAAACATTTTTCCCACGTACTATGCAAAACAATACTTAAAAACCAAACGTCAGGGAATAACCGCTAATGGGTTTGGGACTTCTTTTGGAGAGGATGAAAATGTTCTAAAACTGATCGTGGTGATGAATGTACCCCCCAAAAAAAACTTAAACTGTACACTTTGATGGGTGAATTAAGTCTGTGGGTAAGTTAAGATTTCAATTATAAAAACAAATATTAAGCCTGTGGGAAAAAATACCTAGAGGATAAAATACTTGTTATTTTTATGCAATTTTAAAATAGTTTAATGTCATATTATTGCACAAAATTTCACTGGTTAGGAAAAACAAGAAACTGAAAACAGTGTCTGCCTTCAGGAACAACTGAATGGAGAAGAGACTTATTTTTTTCCCTGTGTATTTTTATAACTTCTGATTTGATACATGTGTTTAAAAAAATTAGTGTATAAATGATCAATAACAATAACGTCATACCTCTTCTCGAAGTGAAGGTTGCTCAGTCGTGTCCGACTCTCTGTGACCCCATGAACTATACAGTCCATGAAACTCTCCAGGCCAGAATACTGGCCTGGCCCTTCTCCAGGGGATCTTTCCAACCCAGGGATAGAACTCAGGTCTCCCCCATTGCAGGCAGGTTCTTTACCAGCTGAGCCACAAGGGAAGCCCTCTCCTTAGTACAAGTATAAACTCCCAGGTTGCATATTTTGTTCTGAAAAGAATAAAGTATGAAATATATATTTTTAAAATATATATATGGTTTTATTTTAAATATAAAACATATATTTATATATGATTTACCACATATAAATCATAAAATGATTTATATAAATTTAAATATATATATTTATACATATATTTATTTTAAATCAATCCAAGGAAGTAAAAAACTGATTCTTCCATTTGCCCCCATCTCACACTAAAAAGCATTTAGTCATCTCTCTGATATTAGACATCAGGCAGAATTCTTCCCTGCCCAACAGTCTGACACATCTTTAAACAATGACACAGTTGATCATTCCCTCCTCCGTGAAAACTTCCTTTCCTTCATTTCCAGTACATCACACTCTCCTGGTTTTCCTTCTACCTCAATGGCCTCTTATTAATCTCCTTTGCTGAGTTCCTCTTCATTTCCCCAGAAGGTATCCAGAAGGTAAGTTCTATGAAGGTGAGAATGTTAGTCAGTGTTGTTCACCACTATATCCCCAATGGCTAAAAATGTACCCAGGACCATACTCAAAAAATAACTGTTGAATGAATAAATGAATAAGCCAGCACCCCAAAGGCTCACATTTTGAAAAAGCAAGTCATAGAAATAAACTATATTACACATAACCTTTACGCTTAATTTACTTTATTACATTTTATGTCTGAAAATCCATAATCAATACACTGTTATTTGATTAGCCAAAATACTTCACTCCCTCATCTTTCTCCATCAACGTTTTTGTCATAGTATGTGCAAAACACATTTAATAGCTCTTATACTGTCTCTAAAAGCATAAATGTAGCATAGAAAAAGAACAGTTGTTGCTTTAAGAATCTTCGCTTTTCGCTTCAGTATTAAAGTTGACCTAACAGACTGACATACTTATCTGACCTTAGTAATTTAAAAAAAAGTGGGGGGGAATATCCCAGTAGACTCAACAAAGATATCACAGTAATGACTAGTAAATGACACTTCTTAAAAATAAAACATACCGGTTTTCTCAGGCATAAGAAATCCTAAAGAGAAATAGATCACCCTATACTTTTCCCAAATTATATGACTGCATTTCAATAAGGAGAACCACATCCCACTGTCAGCCATGGAAATATCATTTTAGCAAAATACACAGTTTCACCTGGTATCTCAGTTCACATCTGTCCCCATATATACTCAATAAAGTCAAAGTATAATATGAAAGCCAAAACCAGATATGTGAATTTTAATCTTTCCAAGTGACTAATCCAGTATCAAAACCATTATTATATCAACTTATAGTTTGACTTGTCTGAATAGTTAATTAAATCTTTTGTTTATAATTACAAATTGGACCACACCTATTTTCACTTAATAGCTATTATATCATCTGTTTCCTATAAGTTTCTTCAAGCACAAGTATTTGCTGGAAGATAATAGTCTGCTCATTAAGTAGACATGTTAAAAAAGGCAACCACTGACACTCACCCTGTATTATTTCTCTCTTGGGTTACAGGAAAGCACTTCTCTGGCTATGTTCCCAAATAAATTGAATAAGCCTTGGGAAAGTCACTGCTTATATTCCATTTCATGACGGTTTCTCTTGCTCCATAAATGAATTATTGAGAGTCATGCCTACTTCCATCTATTATATAATACATGTCCATCTCAGGGCCTGTTTTCCAAGCAAGAAATAGCTTAAATGATATTAACTGACAGGTAAGGCCAGGGAGTTCTGTAAACTGATGGGGAGCAGGAATCCAGAAAAGGAGATTCTGATTTAATGTGCTAAGTTGTGAAACACTGCTGTGAAGAACCTTTACTCTTAGTAACATCTCCCTATGCAGTTACAGACACATGCTCCCAAAAACATTTCAAGAGCACCAGACTTTAAGAATGTTTCTCAAAAATGTAGGGACCTACCAAAAAATTTTATTCCACTTTAAGTGTCTAATAAAGACATGCAACTGAGAAACTTCAGAAATCTCCAATAATTCTCAAACACAAAACAGCTGTCAAGATCTACTAAAAACTGAGCTGCAAAAGACAGTCGTGCTTTAAACATTTAAGTATGTTTCATTTAATTAGCGCCAAAGGAATGTGCAGATTGTTCATTTCATCCATCCAAAGCAGTCAACCACAACCACCTGCAACTACTCCTCAAAAACGTGACTTCCAAAGGAACCACCTGATCCTCGGGCCTTCTCTTAAGGGGCCAGGATAAAACTTGAACATGAGGTATACAGATCGTATAGGCACCAAAATAAATAAATTAAAAGACTGGAAGATAACGCCTTTTAGAAATTAAGTGTAATTCTAATGTTGCTGCCAGAATGAAGTTGTCTAACCCAAGATCTCGGCTCCCCTTCAAGGGTGTAAAACTCCAAACCCGTCCACGCTCCACAATTTCCCCACCCTGAGCCAAAAGCTGAGGGAGTCGCTTCCCTCCTCGACCCCCACCCCGCCAAAAGAGGGGAAAAAAAAAAAAAAAAGCCCTAAGTAGAAACGTGAGACCTAGTGCAATAGCTTCTCCAACTGCTTCAAAGACAACATCCACAGCTCATCTCCCTTCTGGAAGCCAACCCTCCATCTCCCATCTTACTACTTCACAGAAGAGACCAGAATTCTCGTCTCAACGCTGCATATCGGTACCCAAACCCCAGACCAACCCGACCGCACCCCAGCCTCCCGGGGCTCCCCGAGGCGTGTACATCCCCACCTCGCCCGCAACATCACGCCTCTGAAGCCGGCCGCCCGCAGCCCCCACTGGTCCCCGCCGTCGCCGCCCCCCAAGCCGGTCCAGGGACACCCGCCGGTGGGCTGGGTGGGGCCGCCCTCCCGGACGTCCCATCCCCCCGGCAGGGCGCGGAGGGGGAGGGGTCCCCGCGCCTCACCTACGGCTCCGCCCTCCCCGGGGGCGCGCTGCCCGGACCCAGCCAGGGCCGTGGGGAGGAGCGGGCGCAGGAGAGCCGAGGGCCCTGGCGCCAGCGACGGGCGGGAAGCTCCAGGCGCCGCCCGATCCCGAGCTGCCGCCACCACGGCCGTCTCACCCTCCTCTGGGCTGCCGATGCCGCTGCCAGCCCGGGCGCCGCCGCCGCCACTACCACCGCCGCCACAGCTCGGCCCGGGCGCCCGACGTCACCGCGCCCCGCCCCCTGCGCGAGTCCTCAGCCCCGCCCCGGGCCGACGTCAGCGCGAGCCCCGCCCCTGCCCGGCCGCGCCCGCTCTCCGTCCCGCAGCCTCCTGGGAGGGCGACTCGGCCGCGCGCGGAGCTCGGGCGCCTTCCAAGGGGCCGGTGGGCTGGGGGGTGGCAGGCGCGGGTGCACACGCGCACACACTCCCCGCGCGGGGCGCTCGGCGTCTGTCTCCTTCCGCTTGCCGTAGGAGGCGGTGCGGCGCTGACAGTGGGCAACCACTACCCCCTCGGTGGAGCGGTGCCGCGCAGCCGGTGCCCAGGTCTCCGGGGGCAGGTGAGTTTCCCGCCCCGAGCCCTCGGACTGTCCGCACCGCCCGGAGACCCCGCCGGCGGCCTGTCCGCGGTTAACGTCGGCGGCCTTCCCTGTCCTCGCGGGTGGCAGGCGGCCCCGAGTCGGGCGCCCCAGTTTGTGGTGCCGAAGCGCTGGCAGGTTTCCTAGTCTGAGGCGCGCACCGTTACTGTGAGGCTGTAGGTAAGCTGTCGCCGCCCCAAGAGTGATGATGTGGGTTGTTTGCAGCCTCTGCCAGCGAGAGTTTTATCAGTAAACACCCTGAGAGCAGTTGAGTCACAGCAGCGTGAGTTCCCTCGTGGTCCCACCGCCACCTTCGCGCCCCTCCTCAGGGTCCTCGCTCGTCACCGCGTCCCCCTCCGCCCAGCGTCGCCGCCCTCGGGTTCCCCCGGTCTCGGTCCTGCTACACCGTCGCCCCCTTCTGTACGATCAGGACTGCTGCCGGGGGACGGCGCGGTCCTGCCAAACGAAGCGTCCTAAAGTATTTGATTTTCTCAGATTCTTTACTCAGGAAAAGCCTACCCCCTGACTCACGGTCCTCACCTGACTGCCGATCCGCTCGTCCTGTAAGCTCCCCAGCGATGTGAGGAGGTGGAAGGAAAGCAAAGTGGACTTCGTGCTATCTACCTGGTTTCCCCTCGCCCATCCTCTACTTGTGTGACCTTGGAAAGATCCCAGTACTTCTGGGTCCTGCTTTTCTTAAATGTAAAGTGGGGTGTGGACGAGATGTCTCAGGTTTATCGTCAAACCCTGAAATGTGTAGGTTTGAAGAGTGGAAGGTGCTAAGTTAAGCATTGTTCTGCCTACACAGGAATACTGTCCACATCACAGGCTTAGAAAATTTTTTGGTTTCTCTTTTTGTCATTCCACTGTTCTTGTTTTTTATTTCCTACTCTGCCCTACATATCTTTTTTTTTTTCTTTAATCTACATTTAAGGTTTTTTTTTTTTTTTCTTTTGGCCACCTCACACAGCATTCGGAATCTTAGTTCCCTGACCAGGGATGGAACCCATTCCCCCTGCACTGGAAACGTGGCGTCTTAACCACCAGACCACCAGGAAAGTCCCAGGGTTTTTGTGTTTTTTTTTAAATTAAAGCTGGCTGAGTACATTCTTTAGTTGCCTCCTCTTCCTAAAACCCTGTTAAAATGCTCATAAAGAAATGAAAAATGATACAAACCAGTACAGAACAGAAAGTGGGAAGGGAGCCACCAAATTTTTGTTGTTGTTAATTTTACACCGAGAAAGTGAGTGTGGTCTGACTGAACAAAATGGAAGAAACCATAGTTTGGAATAGGTGTAGGGAATGAGTACTGCAGTTGAGGAAGGAGGCCTAGCAGCCAGAAGTGATTTAAAGAAACTGAAATTTGGAGTCATCAGCACAACAGACCAAGAGTGAGAAGCAGGGATGAAAACAAGGAAACTAAATAAAGGTTTCTATGTAGAACAGCAGTACCCCAGCCCTCCCCACCCCATACCTCAGATACAATAGCTAGGCATTTATCCCAGGCTAAAAGTCAACTTCTTATAATCTCTGGGGAGCATTTAATGACTAAGAGTAAAGCATTCTTTATTCTGGCACAATAGCCAGTTTCCTACCCACTCACCCTAGAGTGAAGTTGGCAAGACCCTCCTAAGTTCTAAAGATTCGTCATCAGCGTCCAACTATTTCATCTTAGATATGAACAGATAACCAAGGGCTGTTAGGTATTTAAGGGAAGTCTCCAACTTGGGGCTGACAGAGGAGAAAATGTGACCATAGAGGAAAAAGACACTTCAGAGAACTTAAAAAAATATAGTATGCTCCCAACTTACTACAGCTATGAAAAAAGGATAATATATAAGTTAACACTCTAGGAACAAAAAGTAAATCTTAAATTAGAAATAAGAAATTGCCAAAATTGTAAATTCAAAGTTACGACCAACCTCAAAAGCAGAGACATTACTTTGCTGACTAAGGTCCGTCTAGTCAAGGCTATGGTTTTTCCTGTGGTCATGTATGGGTGTGAGAGTTGGACTGTGAATAAGGCTGAGCGCCAAAGAATTGATGCTTTTGAACTGTGGTGTTGGAGAAGACTCTTGAGAGTCCCTTGGACTGCAAGGAGATCCATCTAGTCCAATCTGAAGATCAGCCCTGGGTGTTCTTTGGAAGGAATGATGCTAAAGCTGAAACGCCAGTACTTTGGCCACCTCATGTGAAGAGTTGACTCATTGAAAAAGACTCTGATGCTGGGAGGGATTGAGGGCGGGAGGAGAAGGGGACGACAGGATGAGATGGCTGGATGGCATCACTGATTCAGTGGACGTGAGTTTGACTGAACTCGGGAGTTGGTGATGGACAGGGAGGCCTGGCGTGCTGTGATTCATGGGGTCGCAAAGAGTCGGACACGACTGAGCAACTGAACTGAAAGTCCATGAAGTTTTAAGGAAAATAGAAGAAATATGCAAAGAGATGGACATTGTAAGAGAAAATATAAGAAGTCAATCTAACAGGACTAATATTACAAGAGAAAGAGAAAACAGTAAATAAAAGATGGAAAATTATCCCAGAAATAATGGAAGAAACTTTCCCAGAGCTAAAAACTGTCCACTGGTGGAGAGCAAAAACAGAAAACAACCTTGTGAAATGTTAAAACGCTGAAGATACAAGTAGGTCCTGAATTTCCCAGGAAAAAAGTGACCCATGAAAGAGACTGTGATTAGAATTCTTACCAGCAATAGTAGATATGAGAAGATAACAAAGACCTTCAAGTTTCTGAGGGAAATATTTCTTGAGCTTGAAATTCTAGGAATTTTTCTAAAAAAAAAAAACAACAACAGCTATTCCTAGCTGAGCTATCATTAAAAGATCAGAATGAGAACATTTTCAGATATGCAGAGATTGAAAACGTCAAGCGCCCACATAGGCCTTTTTTTCAAAGTTACTTAACCATGAGGTAGAAATGAGGTATCTGACACTACTGACCAGGAATCAGTGGATCTAACTCAGAAGTAAGTGGATGTCCCAAGAGCTAGGCTAGGGCTTCCCTGGTGGTCCAGTGGTTGAGAATCTGCCTTCCAACACAGGGGGCATGAGTTCGATATCTAGTCAGGAGAACTATGATCCAGCAAGCCACAGGGCAGCTGAGCCCTTGTGCCATAACTACTGAGCCTGCGCCTTCTGGAGCTGGTGCTCTGCAACAAGGGAAGCCCCCTTGTGCTGCAATGAAGACCCAGGGCAGCCAAAAATTAATAAATAGCTAGGCTAGATTGGGATGGAAGGATAGGCATTCTGGGAGAGAAATCTGAAAAATAATTGAGCTGAATAATTACTCGATAGAACGCTTAGTGCTGGTTTCTAATCTTGCTGTAGTTAAAGCATAGTTTATAAATTATACTGATGTTGACAATGTAAAAGTAAAAATACGACTGGCAGTTGGAGATGTGAAACAGAGAGGAAAGGTAGAGGTAAAGCACTCCAGAGATGATGTCTGTAGTTGGCAGAATCAGAAACAGTTGCTAAAATGTACTGTAAGAAGTAGGAAAAGTGGCCAGTGGAGGAGTGAGGCGTTATTAGGCTTATTGAGAGGATGGGAAGACACAAAGTGTAGGGTTTATAATTAAGCTAAATTGTGATCAAGAAATAGAAGACTTAATATTGTTACAATAAGCAATACTCCTGTATTTGTTCTACAGAGTCTATGCAATCCTATCAAAAATCCCAGTTGCCTTTTTTTCCCCCAGAAATTGACAAGCAGATCCTAAAATTCACATGGCAGTGCAAGGGACTCAGAATAGCCAAAAGAATCATGAAGAAAAAAGTTGAAACGTTCATTCTTCCTGGTTTCAAAGCTGACTACAAAGCTATAATAATCAAGGTAATATGTGGTACTGGAATAATAATAGAAGTATATATTGTGGAAAAGAATTGAGAGTTCAAAAATAACCCACACATTTGTGGGCATTTGATTCACTGGGGAACTAATAGTCTTCTCAACAAAGGGTGCTGGGACAATTGTATAACTACATGCAAAAAAAATGAAATTGGACCTCTGCCTCACATACACAAAAACTGATTCACAATGGATCACAGGCCTAAATATAAATGCTGAAACTACAGTAATTTTAGATAAAAGCAGGTGTAAATCTTGATGACCTTGGATTAGGTAATAGTTTCTTAGCTATGAAACTTAAACTGTGACAAAATTTTTAAACTGGATTCCATCAAAATGGAATATACCAAACTTTTGTATGTTCAGCTTTAAAAAGGAAGGATATTCTGACACAGGCTACAGTATGGTGAACTTTGGAGACATTATGCCAAATGAAATAACCCAATCACAAAAGGACTGTACATGGTACAGTATCACTTACATGAGGTACCGGGAATAGTAAAAGTCATAGAGACAGAAAGCATCAGTGGTTGCCATAGATGGGAAAGGCAGATGGCCATTTGCAAACCAGCCAAACCTGCCAATGTCTTGATCTTGGATATCCAGCCTCCAGAAATATGTAAAGTACATTACTGTTATTTAAGCTGCCCAGTCTGTGATGTTACATCAGCCATACCAGACTAATAACATATTTTGGTACTGAGAAGTGGGGTGCCACTGTAACAAATATCTTAAAAATGTGGAAGGGGCTTTGCTAGTGGGTAACGAATAGAGGCTTCCCAGGTGGCACTAGTGATAACCGTCCTGCCATCACAGGAGACGCAAAAGACTCAGGCTTGATCCCTGGGTAGGAAAGATCCCCTGGAGGAGGCCATGGCGACCCACTCCAGTATTCTTGCCTTGAGAATCCGAAAGAGTTGGACATGACTGAAGCAACTTAGCACGACACAGCACACAGTGAGTAGAAGCCGAAAGGTTTTTGAGGTGCGTTTTGGGAAAAGCCTAGGTTACCTTGAAGAGACACTCTTGGTAGAATTAATGCAAGTTAAAAGGTGACTGTGATGAGATCTCAGGAATGAGGAGCATGCTATTGGAAACTGGAGGAAAGGTGACCCTATTTATAAAGTGGCAGAGAAAGTCAAACTGTTTCCTAGTGTTCTGTGGAAGGTAGAAATTAAAAGTAATAAACTTTGATATTTAGCTGCAGAGATTTCTGAGCAGTGTTTGTGGTGCAGCCAAATTTCTTCTTACTCCTTAGAGTATACAGGAGGTGAGAGAGAAATTAAAGGAGTTGTTAAGCAAAAATGAACCAGAATTTGAAGATTTGGAAAATTCTTAGCTTATCTGCAATACGGTAACTTGCAAGAAAAATGTATTGGTGATCATTTTGTAATATGTTTAAATGTCAAATCACTGTGTTGTAAACCTGAAACTAACATGATAATGTACATCAACTATACTTCAGTTTTAAAAAAAGAAATACACATTTGGTCATTCAGACAACTAAAATATATCTCTCATATATATTTGGTCTTCATCCAAGGTTCTTGACACAGCTCCCAAAACCCTTGGAATTTACTGAGAGATGAGAGCAACAGGAACTTCTGTTGTAGTGTTCAGTCCTTGTTCCTCAGTTCCTGAAATCACTTTCAGAGCCATAAAGGTGAAATAGGTATCCTGTTATTTAAGTGTTTATGTTAATGAGGTGACTTTTGGAAAGCCCTAAGGATGGAGGTCGTTAGCAAAGGACTCAACCAGGGAGTTCAGGGTTGGAACTTCAGCCCCACCCCCTTACCTCCATGGAGGGGAGAGAAACTAGAGGCTGAATAAGTTGCCAATGACCAATGATTTGATCAATCATATCTAAGTAATGAAGCCTCCACAACACTTCACAAGGACAGGGTTCAGAGAGCTGCCTGTTGGTGACTTCCTGGAGAAATGGGGAGAGTGGCAAGCAGGAGGGGGCTTGTTATCTCTGCGCTGTCTCCCCATGCCTTGCCCTGTGTGTCTCTTCCATCTGGCTGTTCTTTTTATAATAAATCAGTCATCCAGTGTGTAAAAATTTTTCTCTGAGTTCTGTGAGCCACCCTGGCAAATTAATCAAACCCAAGAAGGCAGTCGTGAGAAACTGATTAATAACCCAGTGGGTCAGAAGCACAGGTAACAACCTGCCTTGCACCTGGCATCCTGAGGTGGGGAGAGGGGTGTACAGCAGTCTGTGAGCTGCACAGCCTGATGCTGTCTCTGTGTAGATAATGTCAAAATTGAGCCGAGGTGTAGGACACCCAGCTGGTACCCAGAGACTTGCTCCTTGTTGGTGTGGGGAACCATCCCACTCCTCACATGTTGGAATTACGTGCAGAACCCAGTTACTATCCATATCACACAAAAAGAAAATGTCCTGGGAAACATGTCAAGGGTGTAGCTGGACAACCATTTGATAAAGAGATCATGGGTCCAATTCATGGATTTCATCAGTCGTCTCATAAGTAGCCAGGAATAGAACTAAGATTATACCAGCAGAAACACTGCCAATTTGGACTAAGGGCATAGAGACGAGAAAATGGAGGAATGCTGTCAGACTTCTGAGATTCTTAGGATAGGACACTAGAGCTATCTGGCTGCCAGTTACATTACCCGTCAAGAAGATGGAAAAATGACAACAAACGGGATTCAGAGATCAACACAGCTGCTACTCCAGCCACCAGCTCACAGAATACAAGTCTAGGGGGCAAGGCTGTCTCCTTGGTTTCAGTGGAGCCTGCAAAAACCAATGCCTCAGGAATAAAACTGCTGCCCAGGGCTGAGGGGATGGAGTCACCACTCAGGACCAAGAGGATAAGGTTGCCACCCCAGTGGGCCCAGGGGGCAGAGCACTGAGCCCAAAGGGTTCTTCCTGAGCCTTAAAAAAGGCTCAGTTCAAGGCATGCTTTGGACCATTCCCTTTTCTGAGTTCTCTCTTTTAGAATGGAATATCTCTGTATGCCTGTCTCAACATTGTATTTTGGAAGCACATAACTTGTATCACAGGCTCACAGCTAGGGAGGAATTTTGTCTTAGAATGAATCATATCTCAAGTCTCAACCATACCCAAGGATCAGATGAGACTTTGTGCTTAGAGTCAGTGCTGGAATGGGTTAAGACTTGGGATTGGGGTGAATGTGTTTTGCATGTGAGAAGGGCAAGAATTTGGGGTATCCAGAGGACAGAGTGTTTTGGACAGAGTGTTTATGTATGGAAGCCCTAACCCACATGTGTCTGTATTTGGCGACGGGGTTGTTAAAGAGCCAACTGAGGTTAAATGAGGTCATATGCAGTCTATGGTATTTTGTTATGTCAGCCCTAGTGGACTGATTCAGGCAGCACCAGGGAAAAAACAGATAACTCACAGAGTGAGAAAAAAATTTTGGAAACCATATACCTAATATTTTATCTAGAACATTTAAATAATTCTTAAAACTCAACAATAAAAATACAACTCATTAAAAATAGGTACAGGATTTGAGTAGATATTTCTCTAAGGAAGTTGTATAAATAGCCAGTAAGTATGTATAAAAATGCTCAACATCATCAGTTATTAGGGAAATGCAGTGGAATCCACTTCACACCCATTAGGATGGCCATAATCAAAAAGGTGTGTAACTGTCAGTGAGAAATCAGAACCATTAGAGACACCTGGTAGAAATATAAAATGGTACAGTCACTTTGTGCAAAAGTCTGACCCTTACCTTCTAGGGGCTTCCCAGACTGTCCAGTGGTTAAGACTGCCCTTCTACTGCAGGGAGCACGGGTTTGATCCCTGCTCCAGGAACTAAGATCTCACATGCCACATGGTGTGGCAAAAAAAAAAACCCAGCAATTCTACACCTAGCTGTATATGTAAGAGAATTTAAAATATCCACACAAAACCACAATAATTTGTATATGAATGCTATAGCATCATTATTCACAATCACTGAGCAGTGGAAACTAAATCATGAATAAATTACCAAAAACCATAATTTTTAATTTCTTGCCTGCAAGAAAGTAAAGGAATTGTTCTCAAAGATTCAGTAGCTTGTAAGAAGGCAAATACTTATTTCTAACTTAGCTGGAGTTTGACAGCTGGAGGAGGGGCGGTCAGCTGCTGTGCTGAATCAGATCCACCTATCACCTGCGTTTTGTTTTCCTCATGATGAAAAACAAGCACGCAGGAGGTAAGCTGAGGAAACTCATTGCAGCCTCTGCTCAGGTGTGTCATACGTCATTAACCAAAGTAAGTCACGCAGCAAGGTCCAACATAATGGTGTGGGAAAGTACATGCCTTTCCCCTTAAGAAAACTTCCGAAAAAATTGTGCACACCACTTGTTTATATCCCATGGTAAGAGCTTAGCTCATGGTCATTCCTTGCTGAAGGGCCAATTGGGAAATGCAGATTTTATTGTGGATGGGCATGTATCCAGTTAAAATTAAGAAGTTATATTACTGGAATAATATAGAGACTACTCTAAAAACAATAATATAGATTGAGAGACAACTATCAATCTGCCAGAAATTTCTAAAACAATTGTTTAGTTGCTCACTCATGTCCAACTCTTTGTGACCTCATGGACTATAGCTCACCAGGCTCTTCATGGGATTTTCCCAGCAAAAATACTGGAGTGGGTTGCCGTTCCTTTCTCCAGGGGATCTTCCTGACCCAGGGATCAAACCCATGTTTCCTGCATTGGCAGGCAGATTCTTTACCAAAGAGCCACAAGGAACGCCTCTAAAACAATTAATGATATTTTAAAACTTTAAATAGACATTAGATGCATCTGAAGAACAAAATGAGGTAGAAGATGCAGTGGAAGAATTAAACTGCCTAATTAAACTGCTTAGTAACTCTCAAACTGCTTAGAATGCAGCACAGAGAGACAGCGAGATGAAAATATGATGAGTTTAAAGATGTGGTAGAAAAGGCAGTCTCCTACTTTGAGCCTACTAAGAGTACTTTAAGGAGATTATAATGGAAGGAGGTGACTGTCTGTTCATATAATGGGTGAGGACTTTCCAAACTAATAAGCAAAATAAATCTACAGATCAGGAGTTGCTAAGAACAAATCAGTTGAAAGAAATCCAGCCTAGATACAATGGAGTGGAACTGAGAACCTAACGAACAACACATCTTAAATTCACTTGTGTTGGTTTCCCAGGACTACTGGAACAGAATGCCACAGCTGAGTGGCTTAACATCATAGGAATTTAGAGTCACAGTTCTAGAGGCTCAGTTCAGTTCAGTTCAGTCCCTCACTCATGTCCAACTCTTTGTTGCTGCATTGACTGCAGTACGCCAGGCTTCCTGTCCATCACCAGGAGCTTGCTCAAACTCCTATCCATCGAGTCGAAGACGCCACCCAACCATCTCATCCTCTGTCATACCCTTCTCCTTCCTCCAGTCTTTCCCAGCATCAGGGTCTTTTCCAATGAGTCAGTTCTTCGCTTCAGGTGGCCAGAGTATTGGAGCTTCAATATCAGTCCTTCCAATGAATATTCAAGACTGATCTCCTTTAGGATGGACTGGTTGGATCTCCTTGCAGTCCTAGGCACTGTCAAGTCTTCTCCAACACCACAGTTCAAAAGCATCAATTCTTTGGTGCTCAGTTTCCTTTATGGTCCAACTCTCACATCCATACATGACTACTGGAAAAACCACAGCTTTGATTTTTCAGACCTTTGTTGTTAAAATAATGTCTCTGCTTTTTAATATGCTGTCTAGGTTTGTCATAGCTTTTCTTCAAAGGAGCAAGCATCTTTTAATTTCATGGCTACAGTCACCATCTGCAGTGATTTTGGAGCCCGGGAAAATAAAGTCTGTCACTGTTTCCATTTTTTTTCACCCATCTGTTTGCCATGAAGTGATGGGACCGGATGCCATGATCTTTGTTTTTTGAATGCTGAGTTTTAAGCCAGCTTTTTCACTCTCCTCTTTAATGTTCATCAAGATGCTCTTTAGTTCTTCACTTTCTGTCATAAGGGTGCTGTCATCTTCATATCTGAGGTTATTGTTATTTCTCCTGGCAATCTTGATTCCAGCTTGTGCTTTATCCAGCCCAGCATTTCACATGATGTACTCTGCATAGAAGTTAAAAAAGCAGGGTGACAGTATACAGCCTTGACGAATTCCTTTCCCAATTTGGAACCAGTCCATTCTTCCATGTCCAGTTCTAACTGTTGGTTCTTGACCTGCATACAGGTATTTCAGGAGTCAGGTGAGGTACTCTGGTATTCCCATCTCTATCAGAATTTTCCACAGTTTGTTGTGATCCACGCAGTAGAAGGCTTTAGCATAGTCAATGAAGCAGATATTTTCTCTGGAATTTTCTTGCTTTTTCTATGGTCCAGCGGATGTTGGCAATTTGATCTCTGGTTCTTCTGCCTTAGAGGCGTGTGGTCTAAAATCCAGGTGACAGCAGGGCCTTGTTGCCTCTAAACAGGAGGGGGAGTCCTTTCCGCCCCTCCCTTGTTTCTGGTAATCTGCCGGCAGCCCTTGGCATTCCGTGGCTTGCATCTGCAGCGCTGCACTGTCTGCCTCCCATCTGTGTATCTGTGTGTCTTTTTTCCTCTGCTGATAAGGAACTCAGTTATATTGGACCACGGGCCCACCCTCCTCCAGTACAGCCTTCAGTTCAGTTCAGTTCAGTTCAGTCACTCAGTCGTGTCCGACTCTTTGCGACCCCATGAATCGCAGCACGCCAGGCCTCCCTGTCCATCACCAACTCCTGGAGTTCACTCAGACTCACGTTCATCGAGTCCGTGATGCCATACAGCCATCTCATCCTCGGTCGTCCCCTTCTCCTCCTGCCCCAATCCCTCCCAGCATCAGAGTCTTTTCCAATAAGTCAACTCTTCGCATGAGGTGGCCAAACTACTGGAGTTTCAGCTTTAGCATCAGTCCTTCCAAAGAAATCCCAGGGCTGAT
This sequence comes from Capra hircus, assembly GCF_001704415.2. Classification (NCBI taxonomy): domain Eukaryota; kingdom Metazoa; phylum Chordata; class Mammalia; order Artiodactyla; family Bovidae; genus Capra; species Capra hircus. The sequence goes on along the minus strand of NC_030812.1, from coordinate 106,694,510 downwards.
CTCCTTCAGATTGGACTGGTTGGATCTCCTTGCAGTCCAAGGGACTCTCAAGAGTCTTCTCCAACACCACAGATCAAAAGCATCAATTCTTTGGCGCTCAGCCTTCTTCACAGTCCAACTCTCACATCCATACATGACCACTGGAAAAACCATAGCCTTGACTAGACGGACCTTAGTCGGCAAAGTAATGTCTCTGCTTTTGAATATACTATCTAGGTTGGTCATAACTTTTCTTCCAAGGAGTAAGCGTCTTTTAATTTCATGGCTGCAGTCACCATCTGCAGTAATTTTGGAGCCCCCCAAAATAAAGTCTGTCACTGTTCCCACTGTTTCCCCATCTATTTGCCATGAAGTTATGGGACCAGATGCCATGATCTTCGTTTTCTGAATGTTGAGCTTTAAGCCGACTTCTTCACTCTTCTCTTTCACTTTCATCAAGAGGCTTTTTAGCTCCTCTTCACTTTCTGCAGTAAGGGTGGTGTCATCTGCATATCTGAGGTTATTGATATTTCTCCCGGCAATCTTGATTCCAGCTTGTGTTTCTTCCAGTCCAGCGTTTCTCATGATGTACTCTGCATAGAAGTTAAATAAGCAGGGTGACAATATACAGCCTTGACGTACTCCTTTTCTTATTTGGAACCAGTCTGTTGTTCCATGTCCAGTTCTAACTGTTGCTTCCTGACCTGCATACAGATTTCTCAAAAGGCAGGTCAGGTGGTCTGGTATTCCCATCTCTTTCAGAATTTTCCACAGTTTGTTGTGATCCACACAGTCAAAGGCTTTGGCATAGTCAATAAAGCAGAAATAGATGTTTTTCTGGAACTCTCTTGCTTTTTCCATGATCCAGCAGATGTTGGCAATTTGATCTCTGGTTCCTCTGCCTTTTATAAAACCGGCTTGAACATCAGGAAGTTCATGGTTCACGTATTATTGAAGCCTGGCTTGGAGAATTTTGAGCATTACTTTACTAGTGTGTGAAATGAGTGCAATTGTGCGGTAGTTTGAGCATTCTTTGGCATTGCCTTTCTTTGGGATTGGAATGAAAACTGACCTTTTCCAGTCCTGTGGCCACTGCTGAGTTTTCCAAATTTGCTGGCATATTGAGTGCAGTACTTTCACAGCATCACAACCTTACCTTAACTAATTGCGTCCAAAATAAGGTCCCATTCTTGAACACTTGGAGGTTAGGACTTTAACCTGTCTTTTTGAGGAATACAGTTCAACCTATAACAGGAGATCAAATAAAAGATCAACTCACTTACAAAGGAATAGTAATTAGACTGGTGGCAGACTTCTGAACACGCAAGAGAAGCCAGAAGATAGTAGAATAATGCCTCCAAGTGCTGACAGAAAATAACTGTCATCAGAATTGTGTCTCCAGTAACACTAATGGACAAGATCAAGGACAGAATAATGACCGTTTCAAATAAAAAAAAGCACATGGTTTATTACCAACTAATCTTCATTAAAGGAAAATTTAAATGATACTTCAGAGAAAAATAATCCTAGAAAAGGGTTTGAAAGACAGCAAGATGATGATCAGAAAAATTCGCGAACATGTATGTATCTAACCAGACACTATTTGTAACTTCCCAAAACTGACTGAAGAAGTAATAGAAGTTTGAATGTTCCTTTAGAAAAGAAGTTTGGTTGGCAGTAAATCAATCAAAAATCTTCCACTTAAAAAAATGTCCAGAATGTTTTATAGATCTGTTTCTTGGAAATATTCAAGGAAAAGTTCATTTTAAACTTATTCCAAGTCTTCTAAAGAATTTACCCCCCCCACCCCAAAAAAATAGAGTGAGAGAAAACTCTCCACTCCAACTCATTTAGTGAAGTTATCAAATATTGATACAAAAGCCAGACAGGGATAGTATAAGAACATTAAATTACAAAACAATCATATGAGTAAAGGTGCAAAGATGTTAGTAGCAAGCTGATAAAATGTATTTAAAAAATAGTATAACTAAGTTGATTTTACCAAAGTGTACAAACGTGAATTAATATTAGAAAATCAATGCAATTTACCATAATATATTGAAGAAATATCAATAGATGCAGAAGAAATCTTTTTATGACAGAACTTAGCAAAATTATTATGAAGGAAAGCTATAATAAAAAGCTACAAATGTCTATAGCAAACTATTTTTTTGATGGAAAAACACAAAATCATCTCTTTAAATTTAGGGATAAGACAAAGCCACTGTTGATACTTCCATCAGTGTTCTATCCTCATCCTAACTAGCATACTAACACAGGAAAGGAAATTTATAAGGATAATAAAGGAAGAGATGTAACTATTATTATTCACAGATGATATGATTGTCATCTTAGGGTTTCCCGCATTAAAAAATTGACTGACTAGGAGCTTCCCTGTCAGTCCAGTGATTAAGACTTCATGCTTGCGCTACAGGTTCAGTCCCTGGTTGGGGATCTAAGATTGCATACACTGTGTGCTGTGGCCAAAAAAACACACAAAATTGACAGACTGAAATCAGACTTACTAAAATAATTTAGTACTGTATCTAGATAAAAGAAATATACAGAGTCAAGCATATTCTACACCCTAATTAGAAAATCTAGTTTTAAAAAATGATGACCTGAGAAAAATACATAGGCATGACCCATAAACATATTACTGCAGATGGTGACTGCAGCCATGAGATTAAAAGACACTTTTTCCTTGGATGAAAAGCTGTGACAAACCTAGGCAATGTATTAAAAAGCAGAAATAGCACTTTGTCAACAAAGGTCCATATAGTCGAAGCTATGGTTTTTCCAGTAGTCATGTATCAATGTGAGAAGTGGATCATTAAGAAGTCTCGGTGATGAAAAATTGATGCTTTCAAACTGGCATTGGAGAAGACTCTTGAGAATCCCTTGGACAGGAAGAAGATCAAACCAGCCAATCCTAAAGGAAATCAACTCTTAATATTCATTGGAAGGACTGATGCTGAAGCTGAAGCTCCAGTACTTTGGCCACCTGATTCATTGGGTCTATTCATTGGGGAAAAAACCCTGATACTGGGAAAGATTGAGGGCGGGAGGAGAATGGGACAACAGAGGACAAGATGTTTGGATGGGATCACCAACACAATGGACATGAGTTTGAGCCAATTCTGGGAGTTAGTGAAGGACAGGGAAGCCTGGCATGCTGCAGTCCATGGGATTGCAAAAAGTAGGACATGACTGAGAACTGAACAACACAAACATGTGAGAAGCTGCAACTTATGATAAATGTAATTAGAAGCACAGTGAAGTATCTTTCATTAATAGATTGGGAAAAATTCAAAAGCTTGACAACGCTCTGTGGGTGTGGCAGTGAGGAAAAAAAAGAGACCCTCATACACAGCTGGTAAGGATATAGAATGGTGCAGCCCCTCAAAGGGGTCGTTAAGAATTATGAAACAAAACTGTGTGTACCTTTTAACTCAGCTATCCATTTTCTAGGGATTTACCCTGAATAGGCACCTCCACAGGCATTACACAACATACGCTCAGGCTTTATTTGTAGGAGTAAAACATTGGAAACATAGTATGAACTATGATAAATATATACAATAAAGAAATGCAAATATAACCTATAATGGAAAAGGATCTGGAAAAATATACATACACATGTATAAATATATTATTAACTTTTACTCTATATCTGAAACATTGTAAATCAACTGTACTTCAATTTATAAAAATACAGGGGTAAAAACAAATGAGAGATTTCTGTAGACTGATAAAAGAGTGCTGTATAGGATACATTGTTAAGTGCAAAAGAGCATATAGTATGTTATCTTTTGTGTAAGAAAAGAAGTGTTTGCTTATTTTCCTGAAAAGAAACACAGGAGGGATAAACCATATATTAATTGTAAGTTATTTAGTATGATAAACCATATATAAATGATCTCCTGTATAAGCCTGCTAGGGCTGCCATAACATACCACAGCCTGAGTGGCTTAAACAACAGAAACTTTCTCAAAGTTCTGAGGTTGCAAGCCCAGGACAAGGTGCCAGAAAAATCTGATTTCTGGTCAGACGTCCTTTCCTGGCCTGCAGATGGCCTCCTTGCTGGGTCCTCACTTGGCCCTTGCCCTGTGCAAGTGCACAAGGAGGGAGAGAATGCTCGGGTGTCTCTTCTCTTAAGGACACCAGTCTTCTCTAATCAGAGACTCACCAATATGATCTCATTTAACCTTAGTTTCCTCTGTAAAAGCCCAGTTTCCAAATACAGTCACATTAGGGATTCCTGCTTCACCATACACATTTTGGTGGTGGTTTAGTCGCTAAGTTGTGTCCAACTCTTCCCGTGGACAGTAGCCTGCCAGGCTCCTCTGTCTGTGGGATTCTCTAGGCAAGAATACTGGAGTGGGTTGCCATTTCCTTCTCCAGGGGATCTTCCCCACCCAGGGATTGAATCTGGGTCTCCTGCACTACAGGCAGACTCTTTACCAGCTGAGCTGTGAGGGAAGCCCAGCTCATTTTGGAAGCCCAATACACATTTTGGAGGAACACAAATCCGTAAGTTACCTCTGGGATTTGAGTGGAATGGATGGATATAGTAATGAGATTTCTCGAAGCGTATCATTATTTATAAAGTTTTACATTTTTAGTCACATAAATGGTTTACATATTTTAAATATATGAGTTCAAAAAACAATGAAGCAAATGAACCTAATTTTGTCAAATTTATATGTAACCACACTGACAAAAGTTTCACTGAAGTCTCTTTTGAACATAGTGTTCTTATGTACACCCTGGTAGATAGTCTAACAGCTACAAAGAAATTTTGAAAGTTACTTCAGTTTGTTATTGCTAGCATCAGTGGAATAGCAGTTCTGGAACTAGTTTATCTTTTGTAGAACAGAACAAACGAGTGACTATACTGATGTCATGATGTGAGGTAGGAAGTTCACATGTGGAATGGGGGAAGGGGAAGAGGACCCCTGCCGTGGGATTTGGATTGAAGGTGTCCATGTGAACTGATTTTCCCCAGCGTCCGCTCAAAGGGTTGCAAGGAAAGAAGTCCCAGTTGCAGGGACAGCGTAGCAAGAGCCAGGTGATACCTGCACACACTGTGGGACGGGTTACAGGAGAGGAATCCCAAGTTAGGGAGCTCCAGGGTTTTATAACAGGCTGCATGCAGACCTGCCTGAATTTTGCCTTATGCCTTATAGATATTACCTTATTATACTGGGTAATAATAACCTTGTTCTGGTGGGATACATTACCTCTAGCCTCCAAGGCTACTCACTGTCAACTTTAAAAATAAGATAGGTCATTATGTCAACCAGGAAATGAGTTTATTTGGGAATAGCTAGAGCAGTGGCATGGAGAAGGCAATGGCAACCCACTCCAGTGCTCTTGCGTGGAAAATCCCATGGGCAGAGGAGCCTGGTAGGCTGCAGTCCATGAGGTCGCAAAGAGTTGGACACAACTGAGCGACTTCACTTTCACTTTTCACTTTCATGCATTGCAAAAGGAAATGACAACCCACTCCAGTGTTCTTGCCTGGAGAATCCCAGGGACGGTGGAGCCTGGTGGGCTGCTGTCTATGGGGTCACACAGAGTCAGACACGACTGAAGTGACTTAGCAGCAGCAGTAGCAGCAGAGGAGTTGCAAGCTCGGGGAGACCATGGGCATCAGAGAACAAAGGAGGAGAACCTGCTTTTATAGAGAAATTGGGGGTTAGGTGGGGCTGTTTAAATGAAAGGTCACCGGAGGAAAGTAAGAGTTCAGGGTGGTGCTAATTCCTCATTGACTGAGCTGCAGAGCTTTCCATTGGATGGGCTTGCTGGGTGAGAAGAAAATTTTCTTTCCTCCTTCTAGGCTGTAGAGGGACCTTCTTGCTGGAGATGCAAATAGGTCTGTCCTATTTGGGATACTTGACAAGGAGTGTTAGGGCATGAGAGTTCCCTCTAAAGAACTTCCTGACTTTAATTGTAGTTGAGGTTTCCTGTGTTAATTTTCACATAGTTATTCAAATACTTTGAAAAGATAATTCAAAACAAAAGGACAATTTGTGGCTCTCCGCTCACAAGTCATGAACAAACATGAAATCATAGAGAACTATCTCCCAGTAGCCAGTTTGTGGGTCATTCTACAAAGCAACCGGTCATAGTTCATTAAAAATATTGATGTCTGGACTTCCCTGGTGGTCCAGTGGATAAGAATCCACCTGCCAAAGCCGGAGACACGGGTTCAATCCCTGGTCTGGGAAGACCCCACGTGCTGCAGAGCAACTACGGCCATGCGCCACAACCAGAGAAAGCCCACACAGCAACAAAGACCCACTGCAGTCAGTAATAAAGAAATAAAAGCATTTTTAAAATATTAATGTCCAAGCAAACCTTGTTAGTGTCCTGCCCACATTCCCTCAACTTTCTACCTCAGTGTGCTGTCCTGGTGTCTCTCTTCCAGATTTTGGATTTCTTTGCCTGAGTGTTTTTTGCCTGAGCTTCTGCCTAAGGCTGGTGGGGAGTCAGCTCCTTTAGGAGCAGCTTGTGACCAATGACTGATGAAAGTTAAAACATAGATTACCCCAGGTCCCTTGCCTTCTGTGTGGGTGACTCTGAGGCACAGGTTGTAACTAACTCCCTGAGTTCCCCAACAGTAGAAAGCAGCTTCCTTCCATCATAACTGGTTTGATGACACACCCTATTGTTTGGTCTCTTTCCCTGTCTCGCTTCCCTGTGACATTACTGGTGTTTTTGAGTTTACCTCTCAAATAAGCTACTTCCAGCTGAATCCTTGTCTCAGGTCCATTCTGGTAGAACTCAAAATAAGACATGTCCCTGTGGAAATGTCAAACATGCAGTCAGATATGAATCTGGAATTCGGAGGAGAGGTTCACACAATTTGTGGGTCATTAGCAGAAAGATGGTATTTGTTCCAGTTATCTGTTGCAGCAAGAGAGATTACCCTAAAATTTCATGGCTGAAAACAGCCACTTTTTTTTTTTTTTTGTAAATCACAATTTTATGGATCAGAAATTCAAGCCTGTCAGCCAGGCAATTCTTCTGTTCCACATGACATCACCTGAGGTCAGTCATTCCATGGTATTCAGCTGCCTCTGCAGGTAAAACTGTGAGCAGAGATAGGAAATCAAAGGTGTGAGCGGGGATCAAGTCCGGGCTCTGAAACTTCCAATAGTAGGAGGCCAGCGAGCTGAGGAAGAGCCAGCAGCAGAGAGTGGGCGCTGCCTGCATTGTATGCTGCTGATAAATCAACACACGTTTAAAACTGACATTGTGAACATCTGTTGGGACCCAGAGATATTGAGTAATGTCCTCCAAACTGAGAAGGAACTTTGAGACCAAAACACAAAGGAGGCAACCCCATAAAGTGCAGTCAGGAAGTTTATGTTGGCAACTTAGAGGCATGGTCCTGTGGACCAGCATCCAGGGGCATTCACAGCTGCAGTTATGTCACTAGAAGGGGTACCAGGGACTGGAAGGGGCCAGGCTAAAAACAGAACCTGCTACCAAGTGGGAAGCACGTCCACAGTGATGGGAACCCAGGGTTTTTCTTCCCCCAGGGGTATCTCGTGATTATTAACCACCTGCATCAGGACAAGGCATTCTTCCAGGTTCCATATCAGATGAAGGCAAGGGTAAATGTTGATAGGAAACTTAGAGGACTCAGATGCATTCCTGTGAGTGAACTGCAGCTCAGTCACGTGGAACGGGGGGTGCGGGTAGGACTGGGAGCCCAAGATGGGGCTGACAAAATGGAGTCAGTATGGTCCAGACACATGGCATCACACGGACCATGGCAAGAGCAGGTATTCAGGTGAGTCAGTCGAAAATTTGATTAATTGGTTCAAGGGAGAATGGGATGGATGGAAATAGAGTTGTGAGTATTAGCGATTCTTCAGAGAATTTCTGTTATAAACAGGAATGGGGAGATGGGAGGTCAGCATTGTGTTCCCACGTCCCTTTCTCCTCTTCCAAGATTCCACCTGACGTCATCCACTTCTGCACTTCTGGTTTGGGACTTGTACATGGAGGCGTGCTGGCTGGTGTGATGGCTTGGGATCCCCCTTTATTACCCCTTTATTATTTGCATAATGAGAAGATAACTAAACTTTAGTCATAAGTATCTCCTACAGCACTGTTTAACTCCCAAAGTTGCAGGGAGGAGGAGTATGGTATTTTTAATCATTATTTCACCATGCACAGTATTACCTAACTTTACCCATTATATTTGAAGTTTTTATACTTGATAAATGTCCGTATTTATGTGTAGGTGATTAAGGATTTGCTATAGTGAGGTTTATAGTTACAGTTTTATGTCAAATTAAGCAGGCACGAATAGAAGGCATTAATAGCAGATGCAACACAGTTCAGTTCAGTTCAGACACTCAGTCATGTCCAACTCTTTGCAACCCCATGGGCTGTAGTACACCAGGCTTCCCTGTCCATCAGCAACCCCGGGAGCCTGCTCAAACATGTCTATCAAGTCAGTGATGCCATGCAACCATCTCATCCTCTGTCGTCCCCTTCTCCTCCTGTCTTCAGTCTTTCCCAGCATCAGGGGCTTTTCCAGTGAGTTAGTTCTTCTCATCAGGTGGCCAAAGTATTAGAGCTTCAGCTTCAGCATCAGTCCTTCCAATTAATATTCGGGACTGATTTCCTTTAAGATTGACTGGTTGGATCTCCTTGCAGTCCAAAAGTCTTCTCGAATGCCACAGTTCAAAAGCATCAATTCTTTGGTGCTCAACTTTCTTAATGGTCCAACTCTCACATCCATACACGACTATTGGAAAAACCATAGCTTTGACTAGACAGCCCTTTATCAGCAAAGTAATGTCTCTGCTTTTTTAATATGCTGTCTAGATTTGTCATAGCTTTTCTTCCAAGGAGCAAACATCTTTTAATTTCATGGCTGCAGTCACCATCTGCAGTGATTTTGGAGCCCAAGAAAATAAAGTCTGTCACTGTTTCCATTGTTTACCCATCTATTTGTCATGAAGTGACCAGATGCCATTATCTTAGTTATTTGAATGTTGAGTTTTAAGCTAGCTTTATCACTCTCCTCTTTCACATTTATCAAGAGGCTCTTTAGTTCCTCTTCACTTTCTACCATAAGGGTAGTGTCATCTGCATATCTGAGGTTATTGTTATTTCTCCCGGCAATCTTGATTCCAGCTTGTGCTTCACCCAGTCCAGGATTTTACATGACATACTCTGCATAGAAGTTAAATAATCAGGGTAACAATATATACCCTTGTTGTACTCCTTTCCCAATTTGGAACCAGTCCATTGTTCCATGTCCAGTTCTAACTGTTGCTTCTTCACCTGCATACAGGTTTCTCAGGAGGCAGGTAAGGTGGTCTGACATTCTCATCTCTATCAGAATTTTCCAGTTTATTGTGATCCACACAAAGGCTTTAGCTTAGTCAATGAAGCAGAAGTAGACGTTTTTCTGGAATTCTCTTGCTTTTTCTGTGATCCAACGGATGTTGGCAATTTGATCTCTGTGGTTTGTCTGCATTTTCTAAATCCAGCTTGAACATCTGGAAGTTCTCAGTTCACATACTATTGAAGCCCAGCTTGGAGAATTTTGAGCATTACTTTGCTAGTGTGTAAGATGAGTGCTGGGGTCCATATTGTGTCTTAATCTATCCTTGCCCAGTTTCCTTATCGAAACTGGAGACAATAATAGTAAAGGTGTTAGAAAAATTAGATGGGAAAAGATCAGTGCATGTAAAGTGCTAAGACTAGTGCATATGACTCTCTGTGACTCTATGGACTAGTAAACTCTTCCTGAGTACATAGTGGAGCTTCCCGGGTGGCACTTGTGGTAAAGAATCCTGCCAATGCAGGAGAATGAGGCTTCAATCCCTGGGTCAGGAAGATCCTCTGGAGAAGGACATGGCAACCCACTGCAGTATTCTTTCTTGGGAAATCCCATGGACAAAGGAGCCTGGTGGGCTACAGTCCATGGGGCTGCAAAGAGTCAGACACAACTGAGCAACTGAGCACACGCATACACAAGTATATAGTAAGTCCTTGATAAAGTTAGCAAGTGTGTTATTACTGAGCAGTGAATCACTTGTCAGTAGGAGAAGACATGACTTACAGTGGCTTAAATAAGAAGAGATTGTTCTGATGACCCAGCAGGCACCCTGGAGCTAGGTGGTGCTAAAACCAGCTCATCTCTACAATGCCAGGGCTTTGCCCCACGTCAGTTTCCCTTAAACTTTCCCTTGTGATTACACTCCCACCAGTCACTGCAGTCTCAAACAAAGGCATTCAAAGACAGAAAGCAGGAGGCAAGGAAACAATTTCTGGTCCAGTGCCTTTCTCTTACTAGGAAGAAAACCACCTCTCAGTGAATTGCATTGTGTTTATCAAGATTGCCTTAGATTGAGAGAGCCCTCTGACTAAGAAATGGAAGTGCTGGCTGCTGATGGTCCTAAGTGCACTGATATGGTCCAGGCGAGGGGCAAGATGAGTGAGGTACCCACTTGCCGCTGAAAGCGCATCTGATGTTGGGCGTGTACACACTAGAATACTACTCAGCCACAAAGAGAGAAATGCTGTTTGCAGCAACTTGGATAGACCTAGAGATTATCATACTACATGAAATAAATCAAGACAAAGACAAATACTATGTGATATAACTCACATGTGAAATCTACACTATAACAGAAATGAACATATCTTCAAAACAGAAACAGTCTTACAGACAGAGAACAGACTTGTGGTTTCCAAAGGGGAAAGGGAGTGGGAAGGGATAAATTAGGAGCTTCAGATTAGCAGATACACACTGCTATATATAAAACAGATAAACGACAAGGTCCAACTGTATAGCGCAGAGAACTATATTCAGTATCCTATAATGAACTATAATGTGGAAACATGTTTTAAATAAAGGGCATCTGAAATCTTACAGATTCAAGAACAAACTTCTAATTTCTACCACCAGAGCTGCTCTTCCCCATCTCAGTAGCTGGCACTCCATCCTTCCAGTTACTCAGACCAAATGCTGGAGTCCTCCTTAACTCCTCTCTTACACGTCACATTCAACTAGCTAATTAATGCTGTCAGATCTGCCTTCAGATTCTATCCAGGCACTCCCATCACCCCTATCATTACCGTGCTGGCCCAACACACCATCATTCCTCACCTCCATTATTTTAGGCCTTTTCTGACCGCTCTCTGCTTTCTCCCTACCCCCACTATCCTTTTAAAAGCTAGATCATAATTATGTCATCTTCTGGTTCAAAACTCTCCAATCTCACTCAGAGTAAAACCTGGTTTCTTCTCATGGCCTACAATTCCTCCAAGAGAGTCAGTCCTCCTGACTCTGACCTCACCTGCTCCTCACCTTCTAGCTCATTCTGCCTAGCTGCACTGACTTCCTCGCTTTTCTTCAGTCTTGCTGGGAATTGTCCCACCTCAAGACCTGCTCCTCCTGACAAGCACACAAAGCTTGACCCCTTACCCCGCTTCCTTCAGGCCCCCTTGTCTCCACTATTGCCACCTTCCCTGACCTTCTCCTGTCCTCCCTGCCTCCCCACTGTTTTATTTTTCTCCATCTGACTTGCTGTGTATGTGTGTTTATATGCAAGGACGTAGTGTGCTTCCTCGGAGAAGGCAATGGCAACCCACTCCTGTACTCTTGCCTGGAAAATCCCATGGACGGAGGAGCCTGATAGGCTGCGATCCATGGGGTCACTAAGAGTCAGACACAACTGAGCGACTTCACTCTCACTTTTCGCTTTCATGCATTGGAGAAGGAAATGGCAGCCCACTCCAGTGTTCTTGCCTGGAGAATCCCAGGGACGGGGGAGCCTGGTGGGTTGCCGTCTATGGGGTCGCACAGAGTCGGACATGACTGAAGTGACTTAGCAGCAGCAGCAGCAGTGTGCTCCCTTATTTTTTTCCTATCTCTCCCACAGAAGTGTAAGTTCTGTGAGGGAAGGAACTTTCTTTTATTACCTATTTTAACCCTAGTGCTTGAAACCTGGTAGGCACTTGGGGGAAAAAATTGCTAAATGAATGAGCAAACAATGCTGAGCATTTGGGTTATTTAAGCTTTGTACAAAGGTTTATGCATATTCTTTCCGTATTTTATGGTTGATACATTTTGTGAATAATTCTCAAAATGAGAAGGTAAAGACATTTTTTGGCTTCTAGTAAAAGTTATCAAACTGCTTTTCAAAATATTTAAGCCAGTTAAGTAGAAGATGGGGGCTTCCCAGGTGGTGCAGTGGTAAATAACCCGCCTGTCAATGCAAGAGATGTGGATTCGATCCCTGGGTCAGGGAGATCCCCTGGATTAAGAAATGGCAACACACTCCAGTATTCTTGCCTGGGAAGTTCCATGGACAGAGGAGCCTGGCAGGCTACAGTCCATGGAATCACAGAGTTGGACACGACTGAGCCCAAGCAGAAGGAACCAGTTACGTGATGCCCCTGCTAGACATTCTTGGTTGAAACTTTTCCATGTGTTTTGTAGGAAAGACTAGCAAAATTGATTATTTTTCCATATTTATCTGTAACCATCAACAGTGCTGTTGTTTTTTCCCTTCAGTTTTATTGAGATGTAGTTGACATACAGCACTATGTAAATTTAGAGTGTTCAGCCTAACGATTTGACTTACATACATCATGAAATGATGATCACAGTAAGTCTAGTGAACACCCATCACCATAAGCAGATACAAAAATTAAAGACAAAAATGTTTGCTTTTGATGAGAGCATCAATAGTATATTTAAAAGAATTTATATAATATTACTTTAAAAAATTAAAATCTCATCCACAGGCTTTCTCATATTCATTCACCTTTTTGGTTCTGATCTATCCTTGTTGTTGTTCAGTTGCTCAGTCATGTCCAACTCTTTGCGACCCCATGGGCTGCAGCACGCCAGGTTTCCCTGTCTTTCACCATCTCCCGGAGCTTGCTCAAACTCGTGTCCATTGAGTCAGTGGTGCCATCCAACTGTCGCGTCCTCTGTTGCCCCTCTCTCCTCCTATCCTTGGTGATTTTAATTAAAGGTGAACTCATCAACCTACGTTAAACACTCCTTCCTGTTTTCCTGCACTAAGGGTCATATTGGCCTCACAAGTTCTGGATTCTAAGTCCTGTTTATTAGCATTTATCTTACTTATAGAATTCTCACACTGGAGGGAAAGGCACTTTTTTCTGCCTCCATGACTCTGCCCTTTTAAAAAATACCAGGCCCCCTCCCCACGATATTTTCTTTATCCTGTTAATATGAACATATGTATAGCTTATATATGACCTCTTGAGTATAGTATAGTTTATACACTGTATTTTTTCTGTTTTTGGCTGTGCTGGGTCTTAGTTGCAGAATCTTTAGCTGTGGCATGCAAACTCTTAGTTGCTGTTCATGGGATCTAGTTCCCTGACCTGGGATGGAACCCAGGGCTCCTGCATTGGGAGCGTGGAGTCTTATCCACTGGACCACCACGGAAGTCCCGCAGCCCTGGGGTTTTTTTGGCCACACCGTGAGAAAAATGTATGAATACATATTGGTCTCTGTCCCTGCCTCCTTGCATCTTGTTCAGTGGTAAAAGTGTCAGAGCATCTTTTGTTCTAATATTTGATCTTTGACCTTGGTTCCTGACACAGACACTTAGGAATCCCTTGGCATTTCTTGTGTGACGGGAGTGTCTTTTGTTCTAGTGAGGTGACTGTGGTGGGCTTCTCAATAACTTCAGGATGGGGCGAGGGCGGTGCTGGGCACCAGAAAGACCCTGATTAGAAGTTCACGCCTCACCCCTTCTGAGAAGGGGAGAGGGGCTGAGGACAGAGCTAATGACTGATCATGCCTCTGTGATGAAGCCTCCACAAAAACCCCAAAACTGGGGTGTAGAGAGCTTCTGGTTGGTGAACACGTCCATATGTTGGGAGGGAGGCACACCCCAACTCCTCAGGGACAGAGGCTCTCATGCTTGGGGCCCTCCCAAATCCAGGCCCTGTGTATCTTCTTATCCGGCTGTTCATCTGTGTCCTTTGTTACATAATACACGGGTAAACGCAGGTAACTGTCTCCCTGCATTCTGTGACCCGTTCTAGCAAATAATCAAGGAGGTGGGCAATAGGAACCTCTGATTTGTAGCCAACTCAGACAGCTTTTGTGGGTAACCTGGGGGCCTATTATTTGCAAATGGCATTTGAAGTGAGGGGCATTCTTTTGGGACTGAACCCTTAACCCACAGAGTCTGCCTAACTCCAGTTAGTGTCAGGATTGAATGGAACTGTAGTGTTAGCTGGCAGTGTAGAGAACTGCATAATCTGTGGGAAATCTGCACACTTAATGCTGGAAGAGTGAGTGTGTCAGTATTATGAGAGTAAAGGAGAAATAGGCAGGAGGAGAAGGGTAGGTTATCCCATGTACCTTCTCACTCATTTCATTTTCTTGTTTGCAAAGCCACTTTTTCAGAGATGCCTTCCCCGCATCATCCCTTGATCTAAACAGCACCACCGTTCCCATTACTCTGGCTTCTGCCTCAGCCTTGGTCATGGCGCCTCCTTCTACCAGCCAAACTTTATAACTGCTTGCTTGCTCATCTTTTCTCTGCCTTCTAGGATGCAAGCTCCAGGGGAGCCCAGACTTTGTTCTTTGCTCCCTCCTTAGCTCCTGGATTAGTGCCTCTCACATAGGAATGGCTTAATCAATATTTGATGAAAGATGAATAAATGAGTGAATATAAGTACTGCCCATTTACTATACTGTGGGAGCCCTTGACTGGTGAAATATTTGGAAGTGACATGTTACACAGCACCCTACACAAAACAGAAGAAACCCGCACATCTCATGTCTGCATGCATGATGTCACTTCAGTCATGTCTGACTCTGCGAGACTATGGACCGTAGCCCTCCAGCCTCCGCTATCTGTGGCATTCTCCAGGCAAGAATACTCGAGTGGGTTGCCATGCCCTCCTTCAGGGGATCTTCCCGATCCAGAGACTGAACCTGAGTCTCCTGTGTCTCCTGCACTAGCAGGCAGGTTCTTTACCACTGTGCCACCTGGGAAGCCCCACACATCTCACATGGAAGCTTAAGACCATTTAAACTACATAAATGAGCACTTTTCTTTTAAAACCTTTTTCTTCTATGGACAGCAAAGGAAACCATCAACAAAATGAAAAGACAACCTGTGGAATGGGAGAAAGTATTGTAAGTGATGCAACTGACAAGGGGTTAATATCCAAAATGTGCAAAGAGTTCATGTAATTCAACATCAAAAAACAAATGAGCCAATCAAAAATAGGCAGAAGACCTAAATAGACACTTTTCCAAAGAAGACATACAGATGGCTAACAGGGACACGAAAGGATACTCAACATTACTCATTATTAGAGAAATGCCAACTCAAAAACCACAGTGAGGACAAAATGACCATCTCAAAAAGTAAGTAATGCTGGAGAGGGTGTGGAGGAAAGGTGTTGGTGGGAGTGTAAATTGGCGCAGCCACTATGGAGAACAGGATGGAGGTTCCTTATAAAACTAAACATAGAGCTACCATATGATCCAGCAGCCCCACTCCTGGGTATATCTGGAAAAAATGAAAACTCGAATTCAAGAAGATACATTCACCACAACATTCATGGCAGCGCTATTTACAGTAGCCAAGAAATGAGATCAGCCTGAGTGTCCGTCAACAGATAAATGGATAAGAAGATGAAATACATATATATGTACACAGTTGAATATTACTCTGCCATAAAATGGAGAAGGCACTGGCACCCCACTCCAGTACCCTTGCCTGGAGAATCCCATGGACGGAGGAGCCTGGTGGGCTGCAGTCCATGGGGTCGCTAAGAGTCGGACACGACTGAGCAACTTCACTTTCACCTTTCACTTTCATGCATTGGAGAAGGAAATAGCAACCCACTCCAGTGTTCTTGCCTGGAGAATCCCAGGGACGGGGGAGCCTGGTGGGCTGCCATCTGTGGGGTCACACAGAGCGGACACGACTGAAGCGACTTAGCAGCTGCCATAAAAAGAATGAAATAATGCCATTTGCAGCAATTCAGATAGACCTCAAGAATATTATGCTTTGTGAGATAAATCAGAAAGACAAATACTGTATGAAGATCAACCCTGGGATTTCTTTGGAAGGAAAGATGCTAAAGCTGAAACTCCAGTACTTTGGCCACCTCATGCGAAGAGTTGACTCATTGGAAAAGACTTTGATGCTGGGAGGGATTGGGGGCAGGAGAAGAAGGGGACGACAGAGGATGAGATGGCTGGATGGCATCACTGACTCGATGGACGCGAGTCTGAGTGAACTCCGGGAGTTGGTGATGGACAGGGAGGCCTGGCGTGCTGCGATTCATGGGGTCGCAAAGAGTCGGACACGAATGAGCGACTGAACTGAACTGAACTTACTTACATGTGGAATCCAAAAAATAATACCAGTTAATGTATATGCAAAAAAACAGACTCACAGATGCAGAAAACAAGCTAGTGGTTAGCAGAGGTGGGTGGGAGGAAGAGACAAATTAGGAGTATGGGATTAGTGATACAAACTACCACACATAAAATAGATAGGCAACAAAAAATTTATAGCACCAGGAATTATTTGTCTTGCTTCCCTGGTGGCTCAATGGTACAGAATCTCCATGCCAAGCAGGAGTTTGATCCATGGATCAGGAAGATCCTTTAGAATAGGAAATGGCAACCCACTCCGGTATTATTGCCTTGGAAATCCCATGGAGAGAGGAGCCTTGCATCCATGGAGGAGTTACATCCATGAGGTCGCAGAGAGTCAGGTACAACTTAGCAACTAAACAACCACCGAGAAAGGTATAATGGAATACAATCTGCAAAAAAAAAGCAAACCATGCTATACACCTGAACCTAGTCCAGCATTGTGAATCAATTATACTTCAGTGAAAATTAAAGTTGTTCTGTTTTTGTTCAGTCTCTCATTCACGCTCCTTATATCTAGTCTGGCTTCTGACAGCTCTTCCCTCTTCCCTCAGCTTCCAGATGGCCACCTCCTCTCTATGTCTTCACGTGGTCTCTGTGCTCCTGTATCCCGCCCTGGTGTCTCTATTTCCTCCTCTTACAAGGACACCAGACAGACTGAATCAAGACCCACCCTAACAGCCTCACTGTGCCCTCTTAGCACATTAGGCAGCGCGTCAGTCTCATAATCTGAAGGTCCTGAGTTCGTGCCTCAGAGAGGGCAGATCATACCTTTGGACTTCCCTGGTGGCTCAGACGGTAAAGCGTCTGCCTACAATGCGGAAACCCAGGTTCAATTCCTGGGTTGGGAGGATCCCCTGGAGAAGGAAATGGCAACCCATTCCAGTACTCTTGCCTGAAAAATCCCATGGACGGAGGAGCCTGGTAGGCTACAGTCCATGGGGTCGCAAAGAGTCGGACAGGACTGAGCAACTTCACTTTCAACTTTCACCTTTTTACAGGCCTCATCTCTAGTTACAGTCACAATCTGAGGTACTGGGGTGCAGGCTTCAATGTGAATTTTGCCACAACACAAATCAGTTCACAAGTAGCTTCCAGGCATCCCTTCTTACCTCCCTGGCCATTCTCTTTGAGCTTTCTTTGTTCCTTCTCTTTTGTCTTGCCTCTCATGTTGCAGTGCGCAGGACTCAGTCTCTGGGGTCCCTTCTGCTTGTTATCTACATTTTACTCTTACGTTATCCCATCTACTCCCATGGCTCTAAATGTTATCGTGCTGGCCAGAATGCTCGCTTCCCTTTTTCTGTTAGATGGCTCTAGTAGTCCTTAGGTGTCTCTAACTACATTTAAAACAATTTTGTTAGATTGTACTGTGATGGCTATCAGATCAGCATGCATTTTTTTAAAAAAAAAATCAAAATGGACAAATTTTTGTGTAGCTATTTTAATATTGAAAATGGAAGAGAAAAAGCAACATTTTTGACATATTATGCTTTATTGTTTCAAGAAAGGCAAAAACACAATTGAAATGCAAAAAAAGATTTGTGTACTGTATAAAGATTGAACCTGTCAAACCTGATTTGTGAAGTTTCATGCTTGAGCTTTCTCGCTGGATGGTGCTCCACGGTGGGATAGACCAGCTGAAGTTTATAATGTCAAACTGAAAAACTAGTTGAGAAAGTCAACGTTATATCACGCAGGAGATAGCTGACGTACTCTAAATATCCAAATCAAGCACTGAAAATCATTTGCACCAGCTTGGTTATGTTCATCATTTTCATGTTTGGGTTCAATGTAAGTTAAGTGAGAAAAATCTTTTTGACTGTACTTCCACATATGATTCTCAACTTAAACTAATAAAAAGGTTTCATTTTAAAAACAAATTTTGATGAACAATGAAAAGTGGATACTGTGCAGTAATGTGGAATGGAAGAGATCATGAGGCAAGCGAAACGAACCACCACCAACCACATCAAAGGCTAGTCTTCATCTTTAAAAAGTGATGTTGCATATATGGTGGGATCAGAAGGGAGTCCTCTGTTACGAGCTCCTTCTGGAAAACCAAACTATTAATTCCAACAAGTACGGCTCCCAGTTAGACCAACTGAAAGCAGCGCTTGATGAAAAGCATGCAGAATTAGTCAACAGAAAACTCATAGTCTTCCATCAGGATAAGGCAAGGCTGCATGTTTCTTTGATGACCAGGCAAAACTATTACAGCTTGGCTAGGAAGTTCTGATTGATCCACCGTTTTCACCAGACATTGCACCCTTGGATTTCCATTTGCTCTTGTCTTTACAAAATTCTTTTAATGGAAAAGAATTCAATCCCCTGGAAGACTGTAAAAGTCACCTGTAACAGTTCTTTGCTCAAAAAGATAAAAAGTTCTGGGAAGATGGAATTATGAAGTTGCCTGAAAAATGGCAGAAAGTAGTGGAACAAAATGGTGAATATGTTGTTCAGTAAAGTTCTTGGTGAGAATGAAAATGTGTTTTTTTAACCTAAAAACTGAAAGAACTTTTTGGCCAGTCTGAAGCCTACACACCAGAGACACCTGTGTGTGCATTTCTAGCCCTGACCTCTCCCCTGACTTCCACTCTGATGCTCTCTAGCCTTGCCAGTTACCTCACCTCTCTGAAATGCACGTTTCTTAACTATGAGTAGCAGTAACAGTGCTTAGTTCTTACAGTACTTTGAAAATTTAGCACAACAATGCATATTAAATGCAGCATGCCGTTAACAATTAACGTCAACTTGATTTTTATGTCTTTGGAATTTCTGAAGGTGTTAAACCATATGCCTAAAATGCTTCTTTCTCCAGTGAGTGGAGTGGCAGTGCCTTGGTAAGCAGTGGAGCTGCCGTCATACAATAGACAAGGACAGGAAATGAAAGAACTCCCTATCCCCGGGGATCATGGCTGCATTCAGAAGGGCAGAATGTTATTACTGGATTGGGAATCTGGCTGAGTCACGCACACTAATACAGTGATGCTTGAGAAAGCCGCCTCCCAGCCTCCAGCAGCCAGACTCCACCCAGTCACTGAAGCACTGCCCTCTCTATTTCAAGTAAAACAGAAGGAACTGTGAATCACCGTGTCAGCTCCACACCACCCAGATGCTTCCAACTGCAGCCTGCATTAAATGTAAAGTCCATAATAGGCCAGCCACCGGCCAACCACGTCATGTCCTGAGCCCAGTCTGGTATGGCAGATGTTACCAAAAAAAAAAAAAAAAAAAATTCAAGAGGTGGAACACTTCCCAGCTAATGTTATGAGACAAACTTTAACCTGATGTCAAAACTAGAAAAATATAAGAAAACTTCGGACCAGTATCTCCCATGTATATACTACAGAGGTCTCTAGAAAGTTGTAGCAAAACAAGTCTAGCAAAATAAAAACCTTTATGACCAAGTGAGTTTTTTTCCCCAGGGATTCAAAATTGATATAACATTGGAGTAGAACTGGACAGAAAGCCCAGAAAGAAACCCACAAACCTGTGGTTCAGTCAGTCTGTGACAAAAGGCAAGACAGTCTCTTCAACAAGTGGTGCTGGGAAAATTGGACAGCTACAAGTGAAAAAATGAAATTAGATTATTCTAAGCTTAAAATGGTTTAAACACCTAAACGTGAACCTGGACACTGTGAAACACCCAGAGGAAAACAGGCAGATCACTGTTTGACATGAATTGCACCAATATCTTTTTCAGTCCATCTCCCAGAATAACAGAAATAAAAACAAAAACAAATGGGACCTACTTAAACTCAAAATCTTTTGCACAGCAAAGGAAAGAATCAGTTCAGTCACTCAGCCATCTCTGACTCTTTGTGACCCTATGGACTGCACCACACCAGACTTCCCTGTCCATCACCAACTCCTGGGGCCTACTCAAACTCATGTCCATCGAGTTGGTGATGCCATCCAGCCATCTCATCCTCTGTTGTCCCTTTCTCCTCCTGCCTTCAATCTTTTCGAGCATCAGGGTCTTTTCAAATGAGTTGGTTCTTCACATCAGGTGGCTGAAGTACTGGAGCTTCAGCTTCAGCGTCAGTCCTTCCAATGAATATTCAGGACTGACATCCTTAAAGATGGACTGGTTGTATCTCCTTGCAGTCCAAGGGACTCTCAAGAGTCTTCTCCAACACCACAGTTCAAAAGCATCAATTCTTCAGCGCTCAGCTTTCTTTAACAGTCCAACTATTAGTCCAAATCTCACATCCATACATGACCAGAGGAAAAACCATAGCTTTGACTAGATGGACCTCTGTTGGTAAAGTAATGTCTCTGCTTTTGAATATGCTGTCTAGATTTGTCATAGCTTTTCTTCCAAGCGTCTTTTAATTTCATGGCTGCAGTCACCATCTGCAGTGATTTTGGAGCCCCCCAAAATAAAGTCTGTCACTGTTTCCATTGTTTGTCCATCTTTTTGCCATGAAGTGATGGGACCAGATGCCATGATCTTCGTTTTCTGAATGTTGAGTTTTAAGCCAACTTTTCCACTCTCCTCTTGTACTTTCATCAAGAGGCTCTTTAGTTCTTCTTCACTTTCTGGCATAAGGGTGGTGTCATCTGCATATCTGAGGTTATTGATATTTCTCTTGATTCCAACTTGTGCTTCATCCATCCTGGCATTTCTCATGATTTTCTCTGCATGTAAGTTAAATAAGCAGGGTGACAATATGCAGCCTTGATGTACTCCTTTCCCAGTTTGGAACCAGTCTGTTGTTCCATGTCCAGTTCTAACTGTTGCTTCTTGACCTGCATACAGGTATTTCAGGAGTCAGGTGAGGTACTCTGGTATTCCCTTCTCTATCAGAATCTTCCACAGTTTGTTGTGATCCACACAGTCAAAGGCTTTGGCATAGTCAATAAAGCAGAAATAGATGTTTTTCTGGGACTTTCTTGCTTTTTCCATGATCCAGCAGATGTTGGCAATTTGATCTCTGGTTCCTCTGCCTTTTCTAAAACCAGCTTGACCATCTGGAAGTTCACAGTCCATGTACTGTTGAAGCCTGGCTTGGTGAATTTTGAGCATTGCTTTACTAGCGTGTGAGATGAGTGCAATTGTGCGGTAGTTTGAGCATTCTTTGGCATTGCCTTTCTTTGGAATTGGAATGAAAACTGACCTTTTCCAGTCCTGTGCCACTGCTGAGTTTTCCACATTTGCTGACATATTGAGTGCAGCACTTTCACAGCATCATCTTTCAGGATTTGAAACAGCTCAACTGGAATTCCATCACCTCCACTAGCTTTGTTCGTCATGATGCTTTCTAAGGCCCACTTGACTTCACATTCCAAGATGTCTGGCTCTAGATTAGTGATCACATCATCATGATTATCTGGGTCGTGAAGATCTTTTTTGTACAGTTCTTCCATGTATTCTTGCCACCTCTTCTTAATATCTTCTGCTTCTGTTAGGTCCAGACCATTTCTGTCCTTTATCGAGCCCATCTTTGCAAGAAATGTTCCCTTGGTATCTCTAATTTTCTTGAAGAGATCTGTAGTCTTTCCCATTCTGTTGTTTTCCTCTATTTCTTTGCATTGATTGCTGAAGAAGGCCTTCTTATCTCTTCTTGCTATTCTTTGGAACTCTGCAATGAGATGCTTATATCTTTCCTTTTCTCCTTTGCTTTTCGCCTCTCTTCTTTTCACAGCTATTTGTAAGCCCTCCCCAGACAGCCATTTTGCTTTTTTGCATTTCTTTTGCATGGGGAAGGTCTTGAGCCCTGTCTCCTGTACAATGTCACGAACTTCCATCCATAGTTCATCAGGCACTCTATCTATCAGATCTAGGCCCTTAAATCTATTTCTCACTTCCACTGTATAATCATAAGGGATTTGATTTAGGTCATACCTGAATGGTCTAGCGATTTTCCCTACTTTCTTCAATTTGAGTCTAAATTTGGTAATAAGGAGTTCATGGTCTGAGTCACCGTCAGCTCCTGGTCTTGTTTTTGTTGACTGTATAGAGCTTCTCCATCTTTGGCTACAAAGAATAAAATCAATCTGATTTCGGTGTTGACCAGCTGGTGATGTCCATGTGTAGAGTCTTCTCTTGTGTTGT
This sequence comes from Capra hircus, assembly GCF_001704415.2. NCBI lineage: Eukaryota > Metazoa > Chordata > Mammalia > Artiodactyla > Bovidae > Capra > Capra hircus. The sequence goes on along the minus strand of NC_030812.1, from coordinate 106,672,044 downwards.
TGGAAGAGGGTGTTTGCTATGACCAGTGCATTCTCTTGGCAAAACTCTATTAGTCCTTGCCCTGCTTATTCCACATTCCAAGGCCAAATTTGCCTGTTACTCCAGGTGTTTCTTGACTTCCTACTTTAGCATTCCAGTCCCCTAATGAAGAGGACATCTTTTTTGGGTGTTAGTTCTAAAAGGTCTTGTAGGTCTTCATAAAACTGTTCAACTTCAGTTTCTTCAGTGTTACTGGTTGGGGCATAGACTTGGATAACTGTGATAATGAATGGTTCGCCTTGGCGACGAACAGAGATCACTCTGTCATTTTTGAGATTGCATCCAAGTACTGCATTTCAGACTCTTTTGTCGACCATGATGGCTACTCCATTTCTTCTGAGGGATTCTTGCCTGCAGTAGTAGATATAATGGTCATCTGAGTGAAATTCACCCATTCCAGTCCATTTTAGTTCGCTGATTGCTAGAATGTCGACGTTCACCCTTGCCATCTCTTGTTTGACCACTTCCAATTTGCCTTGATTCATGGACCTGACATTCCAGGTTCCTATGCAATATTGCTCTTTACAGCATCGGACCTTGCTTCTATCACCAGTCGTATCCACAACTGTACATTGTTTTTGCTTTGGCTCCACCCCTTCATTCTTTCTGGAGTCATTTCTCCACTGATCTCCAGTAGCATATTGGGCACCTAATGACCTGGGGAGTTCCTCTTTGGGTATCCTATCATTTTGCCTTTTCATTCTGTTCATGGGGTTCTCAAGGCAAGAATACTGAAGTGGCTTGCCATTCCCTTCTCCAGTGGACCACATTCTATCAGACCTCTCCACCATGACCCGCCTGTCTTGGGTTGCCTGGCAGGCATGGCTTGGTTTCACTGAGTTAGACAAGGCTGTGGTCCTAGTGTGATTAGATTGACTAGTTTTCTGTGAGTATGGTTTCAGTGTGTCTGCCCTCTGATGCCCTCTTGCAACACCTACCATCTTACTTAGGTTTCTCTTACCTTGGGCGTGGGGTATCTCTTCACGGGTGCTCCAGCAAAGCACAGCCGCTGCTCCTTACCTTGGACTAGGGGTATCTCCTTACCGCCGCCGTTCCTGACCTTCAACGTGGGGTAGCTCCTCTAGGCCCTCCTGCGCCTGCGCAGCCACCGCTCCTCGGGTTTCTCCTCCCGGCTGCCGGCCCTGGCCTCGTTTCTCCCGGCCACTCCTGACCTCTGATGCAGGCTGTCTCCTCCCAGCCGCCCCTGACCTCGGACGCGGGATAGCTCCTCTCGGCCGCCGTCCGTGACCTCGGACGCAGGGTAGCTCCTCTCGGCCGCCGCCCCTGGCCTCGGACGCGGGGTAGCTCCTCTCGGCCGTTCCTGCGCCGCTGCAGCCTGGCACTCTAGGCCACGGCCCCTGACCTCGGACGTGGGGTACCTCCTCTTGGCCGCTCTCAGTGCGCCGGCTCGCAGCCACCTGCGCTCAGTTATTCTCTAGTTATTAGAGAATTGCAAATCAAAACTACAATGAGATATCACCTCACACCAGTCAAAATGTCCATCATCGAGAAATCCATAAACAACAGGGATGGTCCATTGGCTAAAACCCTGAGCTCCCAATGTAGGGCACCTGGGTTCAATCCCTGGTCAGGTAACTAGATCCCACATGCCGCAAAGAAGGTCAGAGATTATGAGAGCTTCTACTAAGACCCAGTGCAGCCAAATAAATAGTTAAAAAAAGAAAGAAAGAAATTCACAAAAAATAAATCCTGGAGAAGAGAGCAGGGAACTCTCCTATACTGTTGGTGGGAATGTAAAATGGTACAGCCACTGTGAAGAACAGTGTGGAACTGTTCTCCTTAAAAAACTAAAAATAGAACTACCATATGACCCTACAACCCTACTCCTGGACATAAATCCAAAGAAAAATGGTTCAAAAGGATACATGCACCCCAGTGTTCATCAGCACTGTTTACAATAGCCAAGACATGGAAGCAACCTAAAGTCCATCTTAAGAAAATGATATTGTATATAATATGGTTGGATTGGACAGAGGAGTGGGTAAAGATATGGTACATATATACAATGGATTATTACTCAGGTATTAGAACAAAGTAATGCCATTTGCAGCAACATGGGTGGATTTAGAGATTGTCATACTGAGTGAAGACAGAGAAAGATATATTGTATGATATCCCTTACATGTGGAATCTAAAAAATAATACAAATGAACTTATTTACAAAACAGAAACAGACTCACAGAGAACAAAGTTATGGTTTCTGGCAGGAAGGATGCTGGAAAGGATAGTTCTGGAGTTTGGGATCGACTTGTACACACTGCTATATTTAAATGGGATAAACAACAAGAACCTACTGTACTGCACAGGGGACTCAGGTCAGTGCTGTTGGCAGTCTAGATGGGAGGGGAGCCTGGGGGAGAATCAGTTCAGTTCTGTCGTGTCCCAACTCTTTGTAAACCCATGGACTGCAGCATGCCAGGCCTCCCTGTCCATCACCAACTCCCAGAGTTTACTCAAACGCATGTGCATTGGGTCAGTGATGCCATCCAACCATCTCATCCTCTGTCATCCGCCTCTCCTTGCACCTTCAATCTTTCCCAGCATCAGGGTCTTTTACAATGAGTCAGTTCTTCACATCAGGTGGCCAAAGTATTGGAGTTTCAGCTTCAACATCAGTCCTTCCAATGAATATTCAAGACTGATTTCTTTTAGGATGGACTGGTTGGATCTTCTTGTAGTCCAAGGGACTCTCAAGAGTCTTCTCCAACACCACAGTTCAAAAGCATCAATTCTTTAGCGCTCGGCTTTCTTTATAGTCCAATTCTCAAATCCATACATGACTACTGGAAAAACCATAGCTTTGACTAGACGGACCTTTGTTGGCAAAGTAATGTCTCTCCTTTTTAATATGCTGTCTAGTTTGGACATTGCTTTTCTTCCAAGGAGTAAGCGTCTTTTAATTTCATGGCTGCAGTCACCATCTGCAGTGATTTTGGAGCCCCCCAAAATAAAGTCTGTCACTGTTTCCATTGTTTCCCCATCTATTTGCCATGAAGTGATGGGACCAGATGCCATCATCTTAGTTTTCTGAATGTTGAGTTTTAAGCCATCTTTTTCACTCTCTTCTTTCACTTTCATCAAGAGGCTCTTTAGTTCTTCTTCACTTTCTGCCATAAGGGTGGTGTCATCTGCATATCTGAGGTTATTGATATTTTGCCCAGCAATCTTGATTCCAGCTTGTGCTTCATGCAGCCCAGCGTTTCTCATGATGTACTCTGCATAGTGGAGAGTTCTGACAAAATGTGGTCCACTGGAGAAGGGAATGGCAAACCACTTCAGTATTCTTGCCTTGAGAACCCAGTGGGGGAGAATGGATACATGTATATTTATGTCTGAGTCCCTTTGATGTTCACCTGAAACTTTCTCAACATTGTTGATCAACTATACCCCAATATAGAATTTAAAATGTTTTTAAAAACACACACCAAAAATAAAAGTACTTTATTGTTAAAAAATGCTAATAACCATCATCTGCGCCTTCAGCAGATTGTAAACTTTTTGCTGGTGGAATGTCTTGCCTCTATGTCGGTGGCTACTAACTGATTAAGATGGTGGTTGCTGAAGGCTGGGTGGCTGTGGCAAGTTCTTAAAATAAGACAAAAGTGATGTTTGCCACATTGATTGACTTCCATCAATTTCTATGTACCAGCAATGGTTTGCATTTTACCTACAGTAAGATTTCTTTCAAAATTGGAGCCAGTCCCCTCAAATCCTGCTGCTGCTTTGTCAACCAAGTTTATGTAATTTTCTAAACCCTTTGTTATCGTTTCCACAGACTTTACAGCCTTTTTACCAGGAGTAGATTCCATCTCAATAAATTACTGTTTTTGTTCATCCACAAGAAGCAACTCCTCATTCCTTGAAGTTTAATTGTGAGACTGCGACAATTCAGTCCCATATTCAGGTTCCACTTCTAATTCCACTTGAAGTTTAATTGTGAGAGTGCGACAATGCAGTCCCATGTTCAGGCTCCACTTCCACTTCCAGTTCTCCTGATATTGCCACCAGGTCTGCAGGGACGTCCTCCACTAGCCTTGAACCCCTCAAGGTCATCCATGAGGGCTGGAATCAGCTCTTCCAAATTCTTGTTCATGTTGATATTTTGACCTTTTCCCATGAGTCACGAATGTTCTTGATGGCATCTAGAATGGTGAACCCTTTCCAGAAGGTTTTCAGCTTATTTTGCTCACATCCATCAGAGGAATAACTGTTGTGTCTTAGCCACCAGCTGGCCTATGCTCCCAAGATGGGGGGCCCGGGGTTCAATCCCTGGTCAGGGAACTAGATCCCACATGCCACAACAGAGATCAAAGATCCCGAGTACTGCAACTAAGACCTATACAGCCAAATAAATAAATAAATTTTTAAAATAAGAATCACTGTCTATGGCAGCTATAGCTTTACAAAATACATTTCTTAAATAATAAGACTTGAAAGTTTAAATTACCCCTTGATCCATGGGCTGCAGAACAGATGTTGTACTAGCAGGCGTGTAAACACCATTCATCTCATTGCCCATCTTCCATCAGAGCTCTTGGGTGACCAGGTGCATTGTCAGTGAGCAGTAATATTTTAAAAGGAATCTTTTTCTCGTTTCCTGAGTAAACAGTGGATTAAAATATTCAATAAACCATATTGTCAAAAGATGTGCTGGTTTCTTTTATCCAGACCCCTCAGACTTTCTCCATATCAACAATAAGGTTGTTTTATTTTCTTATCATTCTTGTGTTCACTGGAGTAGCACTTTTAATTTCCTTCAAGAACTTTCCCTTTGCACTCAAAACCTGGCTATCTCTTTGGTGGAAGAAGTCTAGCTTTTCTATCTCGGCTTTCAACATGCCTTCCTCACTAAGCTTAGTTCATTTCTAGCTTTTGATTTAAAAAAGAGTACGACTCTTCCTCTCACTTGAACAGTTAGAGGCCATTGTAGGGTTCTTAATTGTGTCTCAGGGGATCCCTAGGGAGGCTCAGGGAAAGGGAGTGAGATGTGGAAGGGTGGGTCAGTGGAGTAGTCGAAACGTGTAACGTTTACGCGTTAAGTTCACTGCCTTACATGGGTGCAGTCCATGCTGTCATGAAACAACTACAACAGCAACGTCACAGACCCCGGCTCACAGATCACCGTCACAGGTACACTGACAGTGAGCATTTTAGAAGTGTCGCGAGAGTTACCAAAGCGACACAGAGACATGAAATGTAGCAGCAAATGCTGTTGGACAAATGGTATTAATAGACTTGCTCGAGGCAAGGTTGCCACAGTTCTTCAATTTATAAGAACAAAACTACACTATCTGCAAACTGCAGATAAGGGAAGAGCAATAAAACGCATAGTTCCCTGCACAGTATTTTGTACCTACTAAGTGATCAATAAATATTTGTTGAGTGAATGCAGTACAATCGGTTCACTTTTTATTTGGAAAAACGAAACCACTGTCATGTGAAAGAGACATTCAGCTTGTTCTGTGTGGTCCCAAAGGACGGATCAGGAAGTGCAGAACTCTGATAGAGAAGCTCTGTTTTCCAGTTCCAGTTGCCCAAGGATAGATTTACTGACCTGTGAAGTGAGGTCTCCACCAGCAGAAACAGGGAGATCACTGAAGATGCAGAGAGTTGAATGTTTCTCAGCTCTGAGGCAGGACCACCCCAGTTCAAAGTCTGGCTAAGCCACTTACTATCTGGGAGGTTTTGGGGCAAATCACTAAATCTGGCTGTGCCAGTCTCTGTATCTACAAAGTGGAAATGCTTTCTTTGATGCTAAGATGCAGTTATTTCAACATTTCTAAATCAGGATGCTTATCACAGTCATTGTCAGCCAGATGGCAGCGGTGGCATCGCTGTCTGCCCATGTTGGGCATACTTGGAATGAGCTGTGTGCCGTTGCAGGACTCCATTTGTACTGAGCTTGACTGTCTTTTTAAAAATGACTTTGAAAAGACTGTGGCATAGATCGGTATTGAAAACTAACATTTTTTGTGTATGCAGAAAGATAAGGGAACAGCAGTGGGGTGTTATTTTCAGATTAGTGAATGCTGTTTACTGTTGATTAGATTGTTTTCTTTTCTTCAGGGTTAATAACCTTATGATGAGTCTTGAACTCGACAGCATCTGAGATTCAGTGAATGTGGCATCTCACTAGTTACCTCGTGAGGTTATTATAAAGGTTGTAAAGTTGTAAGGATTAGCACCTATCTGTAAATGGCCTAGAACGGAGCCTGGTGCAAAGTCAGCACCATGAAAGTACTGTTGTTGTTTTATTTTTAAATACTTAGTCATCATGATTTCAACAGTTGCTGCCTCTCGTCTAGCTTCTGAGGGTGTGCCATAAGCATTTAGGTCATGGAGACTGTGAAAGGACAGTCAGGGTTTCTCTAAAATAGTCTCAGAAATTCAGAGTTGATGCCACTGAAGTTGAGGAAAGCCTCTGACAATACAGGAAGTTCTTATAGGACCAGACATTTTAAACTCAACAAGACTGATTGAAAAAGAAGACTCTGGAAATAAAAAATCGAGATTGGGGCTTCCCCAATGGCTCAGTGGTTAAGAATCCGCCTGCCAATGCTGGGGGACACAGGTTCCATCCCTGATCTGGGAAGATCCCACATGCCGCTGAGCAACTAAGCCTGAGCACCATAACTACTGAAGCTCATGTGCCCTAGAGCCCGTGCTCCACAACAAGAGACACCACCGCAACAAGAAGCCCGGGCACCACAACTAGAGAGTGGCCCCTATTCTGTAACTAGGGAAAGCTTGGGCACAGCAACAAAGACCAGCACAACCAAAAAGAAATTTTAAAAATCAGGGTTATGGCAGCACCGGCCTTCTCTCCCTCATTCTCAGCAGCGTGTGTGCTGACCCACATTTCCCTCCACCATGTCACAGCCTGGCAAGGAGTCCACCATTCCGAAGATTTACCACTTGTAAAAGACTCAATTTCCCTCTGAACACCGACTGACCCTGCAGCCACAGGAGAAAGCCAGTGCTTCTCCACACTTTCTTGCCTGCCCCTGCCTCAGACCCAGCAAAGCTACCTGTTCCCAGCAAGTAGCTTAGTTGGGAAAAGATGTTTTGCATTGAAACGGTGGTTCTGATACCAGCCGGCTCCATCTCAGAACACCTGTTTGGAAATGATAATTATTGAAAGAACACAATATGGAGATTTCCCCTTGACAGCTGCTCTTGCATTCTCAAAGCCTCTTACTTCCTTGTTAAGAAATAGGCAGTAGAATGCATAGGAAACCAGGGCTTATTATGTGTACCGTCGGGGCTGAGACTCACACCTGTATATTGTATCTTCTAGTGGGTCAGCCCCTGCTGTGCAGCACACAGCAGTTAGCCAGTCATTGGTTAAAATGTCCCTTGTCTTATTCCAAGCACTAAGTTCACTTCTGCCAGAGCTTCATGAGGGTCAAGCAATAGGGGAAGGCTCCAGGGTTTGGGGAAGGAGTCGAGGGTCTCGGGAGACCTGCCAGCTCTCACCCCAGGATGCCAATGGAGTAAAGACATGAAGGACCAGCAAGCTCTGAAAGTATTTTATTTTTTATTTTTAAAATTGTTTATTTGGCTGTGCTGGGTCTTAGTTGCCGCACGCAGACTGTTAGTTTTGGCACGTGGGATCTAGTTCCCTGACCGGGGATCAAACCACGGCCTCCTGCCTTGGGAGTGAATGCAGTCTTAGCCACTGGACCAGCAGGAAGTCCCTGGAAGTATTCTAGGTTGCTACCCACCCTTCTCCAGCTCCCTCCTTTCTGGCTCGAAAAGTGTGAATTCCATCATTTACACCAGATTGACAACCCAGGTAAGGAAAATCAGTTTTCATTATGGCTGGTTTAAATGTGTGCTTGCAGGCAGGTTCACAAAAACCATCAGCAGTACCGGGAAGCAGAGAATGTGCACAACTTGCCAGAGTGTGCTCCAAGCTGAGAAAATAATCCTCTTGTTTTGAGGTATGATTCAGCGTGGCCCGTCTCTACCATGAAGAATCAGGCTCAGGATAAAGTGTAATTATAAAATCCTGGAGCATCTTAGAAGGAAGTTGCTCGATCAACATCAGGTGCTTTCATAGCGCTGACTCAGTCACTGTGAGAAGCCTTGCAGAAGCGTCGGGCTCCAGGTGTGGAGGTGACGCTGAAAGCGTGAGGGCCTCCACTGCCATAAAACCATATTTTTTACTATTATAAAAATAATACCCACTTATTATGGGAGGATACAAAAATGTGTAAATTTAAAGAAAAATTATGTCACCTGTATAGTCCCATGAAATTAAAAGACTCTTGCTCCTTGGAAGAAAAGCTATGACCAACCTAGAGAGCATATTAAAAGCAGAGACATTACCAACAAAGGTATGTTTAGTCAAAGCTATGGTTTTTCCAGTAGTCGTGTATGGATGTGAGTTGGACCATAAAACCAAGCACCAAAGAATTGATGCTTTTGAACTATGATGTTGGAGAAGACCCTTGAGACTCCCTTGGACTGCAAGGAGATCCAACCAGTCCATCCTAAAGGAAATCAGTCCTGAATATTCATTGGAAGGACTGATGCTGAAGCTGAAACTCCAATACTTTGGCCACCTGATGTGAAGAACCCACTCATTGGAAAAGACCCCGATGCTAGGAAAGATTGAGGGCAGGAAGAGAAGGGGACCTCAGAGGATGAGATGGTTGCATGGCATCACCGACTTGAAGGATATGAGTTTGGGCGAGCTCCGGGAGTTAGTGATGGACAGGGAAGCCTGGTGTGCTGCAGTCCATGGGATCACAAAGAGTAGGGACATGGCTGAGTGAACTGAACTGAACTGATATAGTCCAATCCCCCAGAAAAGTTTGATGTTTCCTTTTCATCTTAAAAAGATAAGTAATACATAATACATATAATACAAAACTTGTATCATATTGTATTTACAGTATTTTAAAACTTTGACTTGAAATAGTTTCAAACAACACAAAGTTGCAAAAATAAGCACAAGGAATAGCTGTGTACCCTCACCTCGTCTGCATTATCTGTGCTCTCTCCAGCTAGCCATCCGTCATCTGTTCATCTATCTGTAATTAAAGAGTGAGTTTCCTCTATCAAGGCTCTCTTACCCCTAAACACTTCAGGATGTATTTCCTAAGGAAAAGGATTTTTCTCCTTTAACGTGACCACAGTTGTCAGCCTAACAGATTCATAAGCTTAGGTTGATTTAAGAAGTTAATCTATCATCCATATCCCAATGTAATCAATTAAGTGAAAAATGTTCTTTATGGCAGTTTTCCCTGGAGCACAGGATCCAGTCAAGGGGCGGGTACTACATTTCACTGTCAGATCTCTTTAGCCTTCCTGATCCTGGGACATTTTCATGTTGTTGTTAGTTCCTCGGTCATGTCTGACTCTTTGCGACCCTATGGACGTGGCTCCTCTGTCCATGGGATTTCCCAGGCAGGAATACTGGAATGGGTTGCCATTTCCGCCTCCAGAGGATCTTCCCAATCCGGGGGTCAAACCTGCATCTCCTGCATTGGCAGGAGGATTCTTTACCGCTGTGCCAGCAGGGAAGCCAGGAGATTTACATATTTATCTTTTGTGACACTGACGTTTGAAGAAAGCAGCGTCTCCACCCAGCCCCCTAACACCCAGCTTTTCCCCTGTACCTGAATGTTCCTTCGTCTGCATTTGTCCGGGGTTTCTTTGTGGTCCGACTGAGGCTAGCATTCTCCACTGGATGCCGAGTAGGTGAAGCTGTGTCCTCCTTGGGGTGTCACACCTGGAGACAGTGCCCTGCTCTCCTCACTGATGATGCTAATCTGATCACCTAGTCAGGGCCTGTGTTTGCCCAGTTTCTCCACTGTGCCATTACTGTTTGTTTTTGCTTGTTTTCCAGTCCTCCTTTGCAGTTTATGTCTGTGGGGAGACAGTTTAGGATCATGCAAATATTCTGCTCCTCCTCAAAATCTCCCCTGAGACTTAGCACCCATTGATGACGCTTGCCTGCTTCAACCTTGACCATGACAGTTGCCAGATCCACTCAAGCGCCTCCTCAACATTTGCCGGTTGGCCCTTATCACTCTGTTGTTGTTTTTTTAATTGGTAAGGACTCATTAATTCTTCTCAATACAATTTCTCACACATCCAAAACAGTCAGATAATCTCTCAGCACCACTTCCCCCTGCGGACCCTTCACCTGGAGCTCTTCCCCTCTTCTCCACTTCAGACCCGTGGTCTGCTGGCTGCTGCAAAGCTGCCTCCCTGAGATTCTCACTTCTTACCATCTAAGGAAGTTCATGCCTCTTTTTTTTTTTTTTCCTGTGTTGGATCATGTTTCCTGAAACCTGCACCTTCCTCTTTCGTAGTTTCTTTCTATGTTTTGAAGAGAAGACATTCTTCTCTAAACTTCTGAGAAAAGGCAGGCAACTTTTTTTTTTTTTTCTTTTGGAGCATATGTATGTCTAAAAATGTCTTTGGTTTTTCTCTCACTTTATTGATAATTCGGGTATTGAATTCGGGGCTTGGAGTCATTTTCCCCGAGGCTCCTGAGGACATTGCTTCAGTGTGTTTTAGCTTCTACTATTTGCTGCTCAGGAAGCCCAAAGCCAGTCTGACTCCTGGTTCTTTTGATGTAACCTGAGACTTTGTATATCAAGGTTTTGGCTTTCACTCTGCATATTTTCATTTAAGATTCTTGTTTCCTCTACCTCTTATGATCTAAAATTTCTCAGTGTAGCTCTTTGTTAATTCATCCCACTGAACTCTGGGGTGGGAACTTTCAGTTTGAAGACCTATGTCTTTCAGATCATAAGAGGTTTTTTGTTTGCTTTGTTCATTTCTTCCAGGTGTTTTCTTACTCTCTTTCTGAAACACATATTCAGATGTTGGACTTCCTTGACTAATGCTTTAATTTTCATATTGTTTCTCTTTTATTATCCATCTCAACCAACTTTCTGGGAGTTGTTTTAACTTTATCTTCCAAACTTACTAGTGACATTTTTATGTTGGGTGTTATATTTTAAGTTTCTAAATGCCTTCTTTATCTAATTTATTTTTTCTTTTCTTTTTTTAGAGCCTACTGTCTTGTGAACAGAATACATTTGTCTTCTTATCCTATAATGTTATTTATGTTTTTCTTTTTTTGGAAAAAATATTTTTGTTTTCCTTCTCTCTTGGGTTCTTTTTTCATTTAATAGCTTTTATCTCAAAGATATTCCTTGTGAACCTTTACTGTCTTCATAGTTAAGAACAAGGTATTAAATCAGCTCATATGGAAGCTCTCTGATTTGCCTCACTGTAGGCAAGCTTTTTAAAAAATACATTAATTCAAAAATTTGAAACTGCAATAAGATACACATAATATTTACCATCATAATATTTTCAAGTGTACATCTCAGAAGTGTTAAGGACACTCACATGGTTGTACAGTCAAACTCCAGCTCTTCTCCTCTTGCAAAATTGAAATTCAGAATTTATTTAACAGCAACTGTCCATTTCCGCCTCCCTCCAGACTCTGGCCGCCACTCTCACACTTTGTCTCTAGGAATCTGCCTACTTCCGGTCCTGTAAGTGCAATTGCACCGTGCCCTCTCTTTTGATGGGCTTCGTGATGGCCTCAAGGTTCATCCATACTGTCCAACGTGTCAGAATTCACTTCCTTTTTAAGGCTGTGAAACAGAGGCCATTGTGTATACACACCACATTTTGTCTGTCCGTCATCCGTCAATGACACAGACATGGGGGCTGCTTCCGTCTTTTGACTGCTACAAATGATGCTGCTATGGACAGGGGTGTGCAAATACCTCTTGAAGACTCCGCTTTCAGTTCCTCTAGGTATATAACTAGAAGTGGGATTGTCAAGTCATATGGTAATTCTATATAACTTTCTGAAGGCCTACCACTGTATTCGCACCATTTTATATTCCTATCAGTAGTGCACAGTATTCCAGTCCTTGTCAACATTTGGTGTTTTTTTTTTTTTTTTTTTTAACATAGTAGCCATCCTAATGAATGTGGGCAAGCAGTTATATGTGTGTAGTTTTAGGCCCTGCTTTTTCCACAGAAAATGATCTTGAACATTTTTTTCCCATGTCAATAGGTATTTTTTACAACCTGATTTTTAATGGCTGTCCTATTTAACAGATTTCATGCTGTTAACATTTTGTGTCCAGCAGTTTTTCAGGTATAAATGATGTTATACAGGATATTCTTATAAAGAAATCTTTGTGTGCATCCCTGATATTTTCTCTAGTGGCTAATGTCCTAGAGGCTGAATTCCTGGATAAGAGGGTATGTTTTTGATATGTATTGCAAGACTGCTTTTCTGAAAACCTGCATCAGTTTATATTCTTACCAGCAGTATGAAAGTATCATCTGTACTGCATATTATCAGACAAAATTATTTCAATGTATGATCATAAATACAAGGTCAGAAAAACTATATATATCAATAGATAACAGTGGTCACCTCAGAATAGTTCTGGTTTTTCATACAAGTGGTTATGTAAAATGCTAGATGAGTTTTTATCTTTTGTGTTTTTCAGTAATAATGTATTAATGTAAATTTATATAAAACATTTTAATTTCCTAAATTAAAAAAGAAATGGTTGAAATTATATACTTATTTCAATATGTATGCTTTTTGGTTTTATTAAACATTTTTTCCTATGTATTATCTTTCTCCTTTTGTGAAATAGCCACTCAACTTCTTTGTCTAATTTCTTGAGTTGTTAGTACTCTTTATATATGAGTACACTTCATCATACATGTCAATAATATTTCCCCCTTTTTCTTGTTTATTCTTCAGAAGCTAAAGTTAAATATGAACATGAAGTTGCTCAGTCATGTCCGACTCTTTGCGACCCCCATGGACTGTAGCCTACCAGGCTCCTCTGTCCATGGGATTTTCCAGGCAATAGTACTGGAGTGGATTGCCATTTCCTTCTCCAGGGGATCTTCCCAACCCAGGGATCAAACCCAGGTCTCCTGCATCATAGACAGATACTTTACCGTCTGAGCCATCAGGGAAATCCAAAAAGTTAAATAGGTAGCTACATTTATTCATCTTTTACTTTATGATTAATTTATCAGCTTTTACAGTTAGAAAGCTTTTCTTCATTCTGAGGTCAGATATTAATCTGCCTATTTTTTATGTTTTATTGTTGTTGTTATTATATGTATTTGGTGTTATTGAGGTCGTGTCCAGCTCTTTGTGACTCCATGGACTGCAGCATGCCAGGCTCCCCTGTCCTTTACTATCTCCTGGAGTTTATTCAAATTTATGTCTATTGAGTCAGTGATGCTATCTAACCATCTCATCTTCTGCCCTCTCCTTCTCTTTTTGCTGTCAACCTTTCCCAGCATCAGGGTTTTTTCCAATGAGTAGACTCTTCACATCAGGTGGCCAAAGTATTGGAGCTTCAGCATCAGTCCTTCCAGTAAATATTCAGGACTGATTTCCTTTAGGATTGACTGGATTGATCTCCTTTCAGTCTAAGGGACTCTCAAGAGTCTTCTCCAACACCACAGTTTGAAAGCATTAATTCCAGAAAAGATCCCAGAATCAGGATCTTTTCTAAAGGGTCAGTCCTTCACATCAGGTGGCCAAAGTATTGGAGCTTCAGCATCAGTCCTTCCAGTAAATATTCAGGACTGATTTCCTTTAGGATGGACTGGTTTGATCTCCTTGCTGTCCAAGGGACTCTCAAGAGTCTTCTCCAACACCACAGTTCAAAAGCATCAATTCTTTGGTGCTCAGCCTTCTTTATGGTCCAACTCTCACATCCATACATGACTACTGGAAAAACCATAGCTTTGACTAGATGGACCTTTGTCTGCAAAGTAATGTCTCTGCTTTTTAATATGCTGTCAAGGTTGGTCGTAGCTTCCAAGAAGCAAGTGTCTTTAATTGCATGCGTGTAGTCACCATCTGCAGTGACTTTTGGAGCCCAAGAAAATAAAATCTGTCGCTGTTTCCATTGTTTGCCCATCTATTTGCCATGAAGTGATGGGATGGGATGCCATTATCTTCATTTTCTGAATGTTGAGTTTTAAGCCAGCTTTTTCACTCTCCTCTTTCATGTTCAGGAAGAGGCCCTTCAGTTCCTCTTTGCTTCCTGCCATAAGGAAGGAAGGAAGGAAGGAAGTGAAGTCGCTCAGTCGTGTCTGACTCTTTGTGACCCCATGGATAGGAGCCTAGGAGGCTTCTGCGTCCATGGGATTTTCCAGGCACGAGTACTGGAGTGGGTTGCCATTTCCTTCTCCAGAGGATCTTCCCGACTGAGGGATCGAACCCAGGTCTCCAGCATTGTAGGCAGACGCTTTTACCGTCTGAGCCACCAAGGAAGTCATTCTGCCATAAGGGTGATATCACCTGCATATCTGAGGTTGTTGATGTTTCTCCCGGAAATCTTGATTCCAGCTTGTGATTCATCCAGCCTGGCATTTCACATGATGTACTCTGCATATAAGTTAAATAAGCAGGGTGATAGTATACAGCCTTGAAATACTCCTTTTTCAATTTGATGGAGAAGGAAACGGCAACCCATTCCAGTATTCATGCCTGGAAAATGCCATGGACCGAGGAGCCTGGTAGGCTACAATTCATGGGGTCGCAAAGAGTGGGACACGACTGAGAGACTTGTGTGTGTGTGTTTTCCCAATTTGAAACCAGTCCATTGGCCTGGGGACCCAGCGGCAGGGGGGGTGTTTCGGAGGGCCAGTCCCCCTGCAGTCCCTGCCGGGCTCTGACGACCACAGCAGCCTGGATGCACCGGGGGCGCCAAGCCACCGCGCAGTCCTTGCTGGGCTTGGGGCGCAAAGGGCGGTGCCGCGAGCTCGCAGGGCGCCAGGGGGCAGCAGAGGACACGGCGGCGCAGGGCAAGTGGGAGCCGAGCGGCCGCACGAAGGTTCGGGTCGCACTGCCACCTTGCTTGACGGCTCTCAACAGATGGCTCTGCTCCCATCTGCTGACTTGACTTGCGGTTCCTCTTCCTATGCCCCACAGTGGTCCGGGGCGAGTTCAGTTGGACCTACTCCATTCCCACAGTCCTCTGCTCAGCCATCCTAAGCAGGATCGGGTTCGGGCCGCCCGGCCTCGGGGCGTTGTCGCTAAGACCTTCTTCCCATGGTCCTCTGCGTGCCCTTCAGGCCTCCTCCTCCGTTGCGGTGTCTCCGAAACCTTCTTCCCAGAGTCCTCTGCGCGGCCGTTCAAGCGCCCTTCTGCGTGTTGAAGCCCCCCCCCCCGCTGTCGCTGTTTCTGCCAGACCTTCTTCCCAGGATCCTCTGCGCGGCAGTGCCTATCGCCTTTCGGCGCGTTCAGGCCCCATCCGCCCGCGTGGTCTCGCCTTGACTTCCTCAGGTTCCTCTGCGGATCGTGCCTAGGGCCCTTTCGCACGGTCAGACCGCCTCCGCGCGTGTGGTCTCTCCCAGACCTTCTTCCCAGAGTCCTCTGCGCTGCCGTGCTTAGTGCCCTTCCGCACGTTCAGGCCTCCTCTGTCCGCGCGGTCTCGCCAGACCTTCTTCCCAGGATTCTCCAGGCGGCCGTGCCCCAGCGAATTTCTGGGCGTTCAGTCCGGACAGAGCCCGGTCCGCTCTGCGCGGCTGAGGCGCGTAAGTGGAGTCGCCGCCGGGCGGGAGCTCGCCTCGCGGGTCCCGGCTTAGCGGTCCCGCGCCCAGCGGTGTGTGATAAGCCGTGAGGGCGCCGGGCCGGGCGAGCGGGCGGCCAGGGCCGGGGCCGCGGGGTCAGTGATGCCCGGGGCGGGGACCGAGGGCGGGTCCGCCGACGGGCCCCAGGCGGCAGCGGCTGCGGCCCGGAAGGCGTTGGCGTTTCGGCGGGGTTTGACAGGTCAGCGCGTAGTCAGCCCTTGTGGCGCTTTCAAACAACCGAGCCAGAATCCAAACACGGTGGACTCCCTCGGTCTGAAGAGACCCGCTGCGTGCCTTCGGCGCGTTCGCCGGGCCGGGCCGGGCCGCAGTCGCCGCTGGTGCGGAGCGTGTGGGTCGCCCAGAGCCCCGCCAGCTCGTTAGCGGACGCGGCTCACCTGGTCCGGCCCGGGTCGGCGCTCCTCGGTCCTCGGCCGCTCGGCGGCGTTTCGTCGAGGGGGAACCTTGCTTTCTTTCTCCGTTAACTGATGGGCGTTTGGGCTTTTGCGCTTTCTGATCTCCGAGCCCGTTTAAGGTCTGTTCCTCCCGGGGACTCACAGACCGGGGCACAAATCTCTGAAATCTAAATTCTCCCCCATCCTGAAGCTCCGGGCCCGGGTCAGGCGTTTCGGCAGCCTCGGGTCTGGTTGTTTCGGGAAGGTTTGTACAGTTTTCTGTTCTCAGTGCGGCACTCCTGGACCCTTGGCGGTCACGGGCAGAGCAGCCTTCGTGTGCGGGGCTCGCTGGAGACGCCGCCAGGCCGGCCGTCCAGAGATGGGCACCAGGTGGGCTGGACATGAGCGGACGGATGATGTAGCAGAGCCGGGGGACGGGGGAGCTCATATCCAAGCAGACCTAGCGCGTCTTCGGTGTTTTGTGTGTTCACGGACCGGTCCCCTAACAGAACCAGTGCTCAGGGCGCCTGGCCGGTGTGCTGGGTGACCCTCGCGCTGTCCCTGCCGAAGTCCGGCAGGCCTCACCTCTGCCTGCTTGTTTCAGACTGTAAACCAGCGGCCTCGTTGTCCTTCAGTGCCAGTTTAAACTTTTTATTCGTGATTCCACTGTTTCTTTAGCACATTTTAAAAAAATGATTGAAAGATTCTCTAATTCTGTAATTCTTTACAATTTTCCAGTTTCGCTCACAGGAGATCGTGCGCATAAGGCTGTGTAACAACCCTCGTTCTCCAGCTACCGCTGCCCTGCCCCTTCCCCCTTCCCTCCCCCACTGGTACCGCCGCTGAGCTCACTAGTGAGTCTGCTTCCCTTTTGTTGACTAGTTTGTTGTGTTGTTTCAGTTCCACCTGTGAGTGGCATCACATGGTGTTGATCGTCCTCTCTCTGACTTACTTAGCATAACGCCCTCCCAAGTCCACCCGTGTCTAGAAGGTCCTCCAAACTTGATGCAGAAAGGCAGGCGTCTTTCCAGTGAGCTTTGTTCAGGTGTGAGTTAGGTGCTGTCCCCTGTGAGTTCAGTGTTAAGGAATCAGCACTGTGTCTTACTTACATAGGGTGCCTTTAATTGAAACGTGCAGAGCAAGGCTTTGTACTGACTGGTTGATGGAAATGAAGCAACTGGAGGCTCCCGCTGGCAGGGACCTAGCGATGTTTCTGCAGGAGCAGTGGCTGGGTCTTGGGTCAGCCCGTGCTCAGAGTACCTGTAGAACAGATCGACGCTACCAGTGAGAGTGGACTCTGTGACCAGTTTAATTACTCAGAAGCTCATTCCGTTTCTGTGACTTTTATCCACGCATGGTATTCATTTTTAATAAAGCCCTGGCAGTTTTGAAGTGGAGAAGAGCTAAAATAAAGCTACCATTCTCTTTATTCTATAAGTTGGGTAGGGACTATGCTAAGTCCTGGAGATCCAGTCAGTAGTTAGTATACGGCCCCTGTGTTCTCAGCAGTAGAATGGATTATAGTGTTATCTGGGCTGTGTGTTCGGTCGTGTCTGACTCTGTGGCCCGCCAGGCCTTCTGTCCATGGGATTCTCCAGGCAAGGATACTGGAGTGGGGTGCTGTTTCCTCCTCCAGGGGATCTTGCTGACCCAGGGATGGAACCCATGTGTCTTGTGTCTCCTGCATTGGCAGGCCAGTTTTTATCGCTGAGCTACCTGGGAAACCTGTGTGCTGTGATGTCTGTCTAAATGCTGTGGGAATTTAAGATTAATTCTGTTTAGAGTGTAGTGAGGTGTGTCAGGTTTCAAGGAAGAGAGGACATTTTGCTATCTTTTTTCTTCTTACTTAAATAATACTTTTTCTACTCTTGCTAAATTTAAGAAAAGTTTTACAAGTGAGCAGCATGTACATAACTGAAAATAAAAAATTTTGATATCTAGTCTTGCTGGTCTTTATCCTCATAGTCAGCACTTCACTGATCATTGAGCGTGGTCAGCTCTGCCTCAGTGACGCACGTACAGAGTCCATCTTGCCTGTCATCTGTGGCTGTCACTTTGGTGGAGCCTCTGTCCTTTCCTCTGCTGACTGTTGTAATGTAGACTCCAGCTGTGCTCTCCTGCAGTTATTCACTGATGACAAGGAACATTTCTGGAAAATATCGAATAATTCTCAACTTAGAATTTCCACTGCTCCCCCATGTTTACAAACTAAAGTTTTAAGCTTTGAAAGGTGGCTCATTCATGATAACACTACCGGAAGGGTGTGTGTGATGGGAGGTCCATCTGCTCACCACTTAAAAGCCAATAGACAGGCCAGGTTGCTGGAAAGGAAAGTTTGCTTTGATTCAGATGCCGGCAACTGAGGGAGAGTGTGGTGGACATCTGTCCAAAGACTGACTCTGCACCCCCTGCCCCCACAAGCAAGGGATGAGAGCTTTTATAGCTAGAGCTAGAGGGGGTGCGGTGTGGGCTACATGCAGAAACAGTACAGTCATCTCTTAGTCATCTTCAAATTGGTCATCACTGGTCTTCCTAGCATCATCTTGGTTGTTTTAGGCACAGTTAATCTTCAGTTCTGGGGTGCACTCGTTCCCATTTCTTTGCAGTTAGTTCTCGGAATTGTGGCAGCTTAAGTCCTGGGTTCAGTCTGGCCATCAAGTAGTTAACTTCTGCACCTGGTGTTTCAGTATCTGTAAGACAGCTCATAGGATATGCTTCAAAGCATCACCTGTAGTCCTTGAGAAAGAACTAAAGGTCCTGACTATGCTTCATGACTATATTATTATTTAGTCTCCTTCAACTGTTTTCCTTTGTTTCCACATTTTTCACTTTTCTGATTAAACTTATTCTTTGAATTTTCCACAGACAAAAAGCAAGCAGAGGACATGGGTGGGGGGCAATCCCCTGCCCCCTTCAAGCATTAAACTTAAAGCCAGCAGTCCTACACATCATGAGTAGTTATACCCTGTGACAGCATTCAGTTCAGTCACTCAGTCGTGTCCAACTCTTTGTGACCCCATGGACTGCAGCATGCCAGGCTTTCCTGTCCATTACTAACTCCCAGAGTTTACTCAAACTCATGTCCATTGAGTCCGTGATGCCATCCAACCATCTCATCCTGTGTCATCCCCTTCTCCTCCTGCCTTCAATCTTTCCCAGCATCAAGGTCTTTTCAAATAAGTCAGTTCTTTGCATCAGGTGGACAGAGTATTGGAGTTTCAGCTTCAGCATCAATCCTTCCAATGAATATTCAGGATTGATTTCCTTTAGGATGGACTTGTTGGATCTCCTTGCAGTAAAGGGTACTCTCAAGAGTCTTCTCCAACACCACAGTTCAAAAGCATCAATTCTTTGGTGCTCAGCTATTTTTATAATCCAACTCTCACATCCATACATGACTACTGGAAAAACCATAGCTTTGACTAGATGGACCTTTGTTGGCAAAGTAATGTCTCTCCTTTTTAATAAGCTGTCTTGATTGGTCATAACTTTTCTTCCAAGGAGCAAGCGTCTTAATTTCATGGCTGCGGTCACATCTGCAGGGATTTTGTGACAACATTACTAGACAGTCTTTCCATCCTGAACCTTAGTGTCAAAAGTATCATTAGAAACAAAGCAGTTACTTTCTATTGAGTGTCTGTTACCAAAATCAGATCAATATTCCAGGAGAACTTTGCTTTTTTAACAGAGAAGAAGAAAAGGAAAGTTAGTCTTTTATCAGTTTACTGTTAATAGCAAAATTTATATACCTAATTAAATTTAGTCTAATCTTAATCTTACAACATAAATTTTTTTCAAAAAAATTTTATAATAAACCTTTTATCATTTTTTTTGGATTTGAATACATTAGTCCTATATTTTCCCTATCCAGAAACAGCTGTAGGACAAAATTATTACCATTTTTTTCAATAAAAATATTTTTATTTTTGTATACCTTTTTTTGCCAACATGTTTTCTTACTTGTTTTTACATACCAAAATGCTTTCCTTATTATTTTTACGCATCACAGTTTTTAACACTTGAAACCATAACAAAACCAAGAAACAGGTAATTGAAATGTTATACCAGCATTTTCTGATTGGCAAACTTAAGATCGTACTCCATAACCTCAAAAAACATACACTTTTAATAGCATAATTTTTTTAATAGTACATGTATGTTTAATAAACCCAAACATCTTTAGTTTTCCTCTTGGTTTTATAAGAAGACAAAAGTAGGTAAATTTAGATTTGTTTGATCTGTAAGCACTTATATTTTTTTAAGCCAGTTAAGTAGAGCTTCTTTACAAATTAACCTCAGCAATATCATCCAAAGACAAAAACACATCCTGAGACATGCAGACATCCAAGCAGAGATCTCGTCGTTTCCTCTTTTTACATTTCATGAATTAGGCATTGCGATTAATCTTACCAGTTTATGGATGATAGAATAGCCAAATTTACATAACTCAATTTTAAAAGGATTTTTTCCTTTTTTTTTTTTTTCCTTAGCTTGAAGTTTCACAATTAATCCAAGGCTGGAGTTCCAAGCAACATGGACTATGTTTGTATTTCAGGGACATGATAAGTGTTAACCTCAAATTTTCCCCTAAGCTTATTTTTGTTTCCTCAGGGTCTGAAAAAAGCATTTTATCAAGCTAGCTTTTCCTAACTGTATATGTAAAGAGAACTGGCTTTTTTTGAATTTTAAGAGTTCCATTTTAACCTATCTTCTCTGGAGTCTAAAGAATACTTTTGCCATACATGATCAAAAAAAAAAAAATCATCTTTCTTTAGTCACAATTTTCCAGGTAAAAGTTTTCTTAATGAATTGAACCTGAATTTCCATTTTACATAAGGCAACAAGAATACCAGTCACACAGATGGAATACACACTCACACACCAATCGACAGATCTGTCAGAAACCTTCTTTGAGGGTGGCCAGTATGGAGTCGCAAACACACACTTCCCCAGAACAAACAGTCCTCATAGTCGGACATTAGAACCAGTTGTCAAGAACGCCCACATAGCACTGTGTGTGTGAGTCGCTCAGTCGTGTCCAACTCTGCAACCCCATGAACTGTAGTCCACCAGGCTCCTCTGTCCATGGGATTCTCCAGGCAAGAAATACTGGAGTGGGTTGCAGTTTTCTTCTCCAGAGGATCTTCCCAACCCAGGGATCGAACCCGGTTCTCCTGCATTGCAGGCAGATGCTTTTCCGTCTGAGTTACTAGCACTCACAAATGAGAAGGTTGCCCGTGTGCACACCGGCGGTCTTCCCTGGTCTTAGAGCTCATCAGCTTGTCACAAATGTAAGTTTTATTCCACCAAGGAAAAATGTACGTTGGCAGCCAGTGCCTAGCAGAGGGAGGATCCTCAAAGCAAAAGGTTTTGGCAGCTACTGAACATCCCCCAAATGCCCTACTCGGGCTTGCTCACCACGAGCAGGTGGACACACTGTTATGGCCACAGCTCTCCTCTGGAAGACCCAGGAGAGCCTGGTGCCATGAAAGCACAGCAGCTAGCCGGAGCCAGCCCCAAATTGTGCACCAAAATCTTACTGAAAGGGCGTGGAAGGTGGGGTTTGGCTGCTCACCGCTCAAAAGGTCAATAAACAGGCCAGGTTTGGTGGAAAGCTTGCTTTATTTCAGATGCTTGCAACTGTGGTGGGCAGTGGAGGACATCTGTCTGAAGGCCATCCCCCCTGCCCTCTGGCGTGCTTGGCTTCATGTTCAAGCCATTCTTTTTCCGTGAAGAGTACCCTATGTTTACAGCCATCAGCGGCGCGTGAGCGTTCTGGCTGCTTCACATCCTTGTCAGCTTTTGGTGTTGTCAACCTTTATTTTTAGCCATTCTGGTGGGTGAAAAGCGGTGTGTCGTGGTTGGTTTTAATTTTAGTCCATGATTACTAACAATGCTGAGCACTTTCTTCTGTGTTTATTGACAGTTTATATCTTCCTTTGAGAAGTGCCTGCGCAAATCTTTTGCCCATTTAAAATTGGGTTAATTGTCTTTTTACTTTTGAGTTGTAGGAGTTCTTTATGTGTCCTTTTTATATCCTGGATATCGGTCTTTGCGGTTGCCCATTCATTTTCTTAGAGTTTTACATTTTGATGTAGTCATATTTGTCTCTTTTTTCCCCTTTAATAATTATTGGTTTCTAGGTCATAAGTAAGAAATCTTGGCTACCTCCAGGTTGTGAAGATATACTTCTGTATTTTCTTGTAGAGGTTTTAGTTTTAGCTTTTATGTCTAGGCTAAAATCCATCTCCAGTTTTTGTGAATGGTGTAAGAATTATTTTGTGAAAAATATTAAGTGTTCTGCTCATACGGATCTGCAGTTGTTCCAGCATTGCTTGTTGAAAATGCCATTGGACTGCACTGGCGCCTTAGTTGGAGCTCAGATGGCGGTTGCCTTCTGGACCCTCCTCTGCTCCAGTGTGTCCGTCCCCTCCGCTGGTCTGTGGTGGTTTTTACGTTGTTGGCTGTTTCTGGCTGTGCTGGTCTTCGCTGCTGCCGAGCCTTTGTCCAGCCGTGAGTGGGCTGTCTCTGCTTCGGTGCGCAGGCTCCTCACCGTCGGGGAGCACGGGCCTAGCGCGTGGGGGCTTCAGCAGCTGCGGCCCCCGGGCTCTACAGCACAGGCTCCGTTACTCTCCGGCACGTGGGATCTTCCCAGGTCAGGGATCGAACCCGTACCTCCTGTATTGGCAGGCAGATTCTTTACCACTGAGCTAAGAGGGAAGCTCCCCATCACCCTCACAGTGTTTTAAGTATAGTAAGTCTTGAAGTCATGCAGTGTGGGTCAGCAGCTTCTTTGGTTTTCAAATTGGATTTGGTTAGTTTAGACCCTTTGCGTTTTGTTTGAACCGTCATCCTAGCAGTTTCCACCAAAAAGTCTGGTAGGATTATGATTATGCTGTTATTGCCACATCATTTAATAGGGTACATTTTTGAGGGTGGTCTTATTAATGTTCCCTTTTGCAGATGAGAAAACTGGGGCCCAGAGAGGTTAAGGAAGTGTCCTGTTGAAGTCCTTGGAGCTCTGTCCTGGACCACATTGGCCTGTGGCCCTCATAGCTTGCTTTGCCACTGGGGATGCCACACTGACCTGCAGGCCACAGCTGCCACCTCTTTTGTGGTTAAGTTTTTGTTTCTTTCTTTTTGGTTTTCATTGTTTTTTAAAATTTTTATTTTATATTGGAGCATAGTTGATTTACAATATTGTGTTAGTTTTAGGTGGACAGCAAAGAGATTCAGTTATACATATACGTGTATTTGTTCTTTTTCAAATTCTTTTACCATTTAGGTTATTACAGAATATTGAGCAACGTTCCCTGTGCTATACAGTAACTGGTCCTTGTTGGTTTTCTTGGATTACTGTGAGGTTGAGTCATTTTGCCTTGGAAACAAATCAAAATCATTCTGTCGTTTTTGAGATTGCACCCACGTACTGCATTTCGGACTTTGGTTGACACTGAGGGCTACTCCATTTCTCCTA
Organism: Capra hircus; assembly: GCF_001704415.2. Lineage (NCBI taxonomy): Eukaryota > Metazoa > Chordata > Mammalia > Artiodactyla > Bovidae > Capra > Capra hircus. The sequence continues at coordinate 106,648,509 of NC_030812.1, read as the reverse complement.
AGGGACTCTTGCCGATGGTCATCTGAATTAAATTCTCCCATTCTCGTCCATTTTAGTTCACTAAGTCCTAAAATGTCGATGTTCACCCTTGCCACCTCATATGACCACGTCCAGTTTACCTAAATTTAAGGACCTAACTTTCCAGGTTCCCATGCAATCTTGTTCTTTACAGCATCAGACTTTACTTTCATCACCAGACACATCCACAGCTGGGTGTCCTTTCCATTTTGGCTCAACGTCTTCATTCTTTCCGGAGCTTTGTCTTCGCTCTTCCCCAGGAGCATATTGGACACTACTGGCTTGGGAAGCTCATCTTTCAGTTTCATATCTTTTTGCCATTTCATAGTGTTCATGGGGTTCTCCAGGCAAGAATACTGGAGTGGGTTGCCGTTCCCTTCTCCTGCGGACCACGTTTTGTCAGAACCCTCCACCGTGACCCGACACGGGCTGCTCTCATGCGACAATGTCCAGGTGAAGTAGTGACAGAGACTGTGTAACCTGTTGAACCTAACCCATTTGCTCCCTGACCCGTTACGGAAGAAGTTTGCTGACCCCTGCTTTTTCAATTTTTGTTTAACACATGTATGTATTTGAAAAGGAAACAGCACTAAAATTTTCATCTTTAAAAAGACGAGCCTTGCTGCACTGTTGCTAACACGGGCACCGCTCCTCAGGGGCGTTTCATCCTTTATTCACAGTCACATTCTAATAATATTCTCACTGCACTCTTTTTTGATTTAACAATTTTAGACACTAATTATTGACTAGGCCACTGTTTTTAGTGCAAGATTATAGATACATTTATCATTTTTTAGCTGAAAGGTAACATTTTATGATCATTTAAACAGTTCTGCATTTTCATAATGTACAGAAAGAAATTAACAAGCACTCAGCAATAGTGAACGTTTATTTAATACCTCATATGTGCCAGGCACTCTTCTAAGGCAGGTTTTAAAAATTGAAGTGCAGTGGATTTAGTGTTGTGTCAATTACTGCTGTACAGCAAATTGATTCACTGATACATATATACACATTTTTAAAATATTCTTTTCCATTATGGTTTATCATAGGATACTGAACATAGTTTCCTGGGCTGTACAGTAGGACCTTGTTGTTATCCAGTCTGTATGGAAAAGTCTTACATCTGCTAACCCCAGCCTCCCACTCTCCGCCCCCCACAACCCCCTCCCTCTTGGCAACTACCTGTCAGTTCTCTGTTCCTGATTCTGTTACATAGATAGGGTCATTTGTGTCTTATTTTAAGTTCCACATGTGAGTGATATCATATGGTGTTTATCTTGCTCTTTCTGACTTCACTTAACTATGATCGTCTCTAGTTGCATTGATGCAGTTTCATGCAGTTTCACACTTAATCTTTACAGAACTCCTAGGAAGTGTAGGTACTATTGTTATCTCCATCTTCCAGATGATGAAATGTCATTGGAGAGCTTATGTGATACTTCTCTTGGTCAAGACCTCATGGGTGATGGAGCCAGAAGTCAGCATTAGGAATGTGAGCTCTTAAACACTGTGGTGTGATGCCATGTGTGGAATCATATACTACTTGACGGTCACAGATTTGTGGCTCTATAGGTAATCCGAGGATTTATGTGCAGGATTCATGCGCAGGTCCGCTGAGGCACCACTTGGAATCTGCTGGGTGTGCGGCAGGGGCGGGGCCTCCCGAGGTAAGGCTGTGCACTGCCAGCCTGCACATAGCGTGGGCTCAGTCTGACACGTTGGCACTCAGCCTGGAGCTGTCAGAATCGTTGGGTGGGCTGGTTTCTGAGTCAGTTGGCCTGGGGTGGGGCCTGAACAAGGTCCCAGGAGATAACGAAGCCACGGGGACCATGGGTGGCTCAGTGCTGTGTCCTTTCTGGCCATGGGGTCTTCCGTGCCACGCGACTCTTCCACGGCATCAGGGCCCATGACAGTTCAGCTGCTGCGGCTTATGTTTCCTCTTTGACCCTACAGAGGTCAAGGTCACGATGCTCCTGTAGTTGGTGATCGTAAGCTGGTTATTGGCTTTTTCCTAGCGTGCTTTTGTAGTTTTGACTTTTTCTATTGCAAGCATTGTAATTATAACATATAACACATTCTTCCTGCAAAAATCACCTTTAGTAGCAACGCCATGCTGGCAGAACTCAGCAGAAAGGTAGAAGCAGGCCCTGAGGGGTTCAGAGGCCTATTCGGAGACAGCCAGGCGTTGAGGAACTGTGCCCCCGGCCTGTGTTTAAGGCGTGTGGAGAAAGTGACTTCATCTGATTGTAGCGGAGACTTGCTTTTCACCATTAGCGTTTTTTCAGATCTCTGTTTTGCTCTCCTGTTTATTTAGAGTCGGCCTGAACCAGCATGTCCGGGACTGCGGAAGCAGTCCTTGGAGGCCGTGGCAGCCAGCCTGCTGGGGGCAGCCCTGTGCTATGCTTTGGTCAGGTGAGTGTGTCCTCCTCCCTGGAAGGGATGAGGTTAAGTGAAAACCAAGACGGTCTGGGGAAGCAGTGTGTGCGGCGCCATCAGATACATGGAAGCTGTTATTTTCACCTAGAGACGTTATTTGAGTGTCTCTGTTGAGCTCTGAGGGTGTACCGGAGCTTCAGCAGTGCTGGGGGCTACATTTAGATGTAAATTGTTTTTGCTGTAACATTCCAAGTGGAGCAGACTCTGTAAAAAGTCCCAATGTTTCCTGTCAGTCCTGTCCCCATGACACTTGGATCTCTCTTTTTGGAGGCATCCAAAGTTTCTGGGGTTTATGGAGATACTCTGTGCATATAAGGGAGATTCTTGCTTTGTCCACCCACATCCTATGTGTCTCACCAGAGATCTGTGTGTATCGTTCCACTTTGATGGGGCCAGGGGAAAACCACCAAGGCCTTGAAAATCTAATCAGAGACTAGTACAGTTCTCTACGTGCAGGAGGGGAAATGGTTGAATTGGAGGACACATGGAAGCAAGGCTTCCTACCCTGTTTTTTCCTCTTTCACGTCTACATAAATGTCATGAGAGAGTCTGAGACAGGAAGTCTTAGTTTCCTAGTTGTGGTTGGAGAGAGTTGTGGTAACACGGCAGTCACATCTAAGGCAGTGGTTCTCAGTGTGGTCCAGTGATGCCTGGGGTCCAGAGGACCTCCCAGAGCCTGTGAAATCAAAGCTATCTCCATAGCACCCCTAAGGCACACTGCCTTTCTCACTCTTGCTCTCTCGTGAGTGAGGCTGGAGTTTTCCAGAGGCCGCCTAGCATGTGCCCGTGTCACTGCTCCGGTGGTGACTGGGGTGCGTGCCTGTGGGGTCCTTGTTCCTGGCATTGGTAGACGGCCCACACGAACAGCAGCTCATAGGAGCCTCAGTACATCTGAGCGTAGGGATGGCAGGAATGTCGGTTCAGTTTCCCCTTTCTGGTTCCAGTACCAGTACACAGTGGAAGAACACCAGGCCATCCAGAACGCCCTGAGGCAGAGGCTGGGCCCAGAGTACATCAGTAGCCGCATGGCTGGAGGAGGCCAGAAGGTAGGCGAGTTCACTGCCTGAAAAGTGGGGGCCCGCGATGCTGACTGTTGGGCGGTGAGGAATTTTAACAAGGTGTTTCTTCGTCTTTATTTTTTCCAGGTGTGTTACATCGAGGGTCACAGGGTCGTTAATCTGGCCAATGAGATGTTTGGCTACAATGGCTGGGCGCACTCCATCACTCAGCAGAACGTGGGTAAGTGCCGCCCTCCTGGCATTGCCGGCTCCCGCCGGACACGCCACGGCTGAGGGCCGGGTGGGTGTGCCCCGTCCCCGGCAGGAGGAGCCCTCACCTGGCTGTCTTTCCCACCCTAGATTTTGTTGACCTTAACAATGGCAAGTTCTACGTGGGCGTCTGTGCGTTTGTGCGAGTCCAGCTGAAGGTGAGGGTGATGGGGGAGACGTGCGGCGGGAGAGAGCGCGGGTGCGGAGACTCTGCGCCAGAGTGGGCTGTGCGTTCACTCGGCCTTACTCAGGCGCCCAAGAGAATTTTGAGGAGCTCATTTTCCTGCACATTTTTAAGTGACTAAGAATTTTCACCATATACAAACAGTTGCAAGGGTGCATTTTTTGGCATATTGTAAAATTCTACGTTCTAAAATAAATCTGCTACATCTTTTTAAAATGTACCAATGGATTCTAAATATTAATACCATGGAAGATGACATGCTGTCATCTATTTTTAGAAATATGTATACAAGCTACTTTTTTTTTGAGCAAGTTACTCTTTAGTCATCAGAAATTTTACATTGTCTCTTCTTAAATACATATTTCCATCCCATTTCTCCACCAGCGTGTCTTTTAAATAACGCAAAGTGATGCTTTGTTTCTTTTTGGCCGCATTGGGTCTTCATTGCTTTGCGAGGGCTTTTCTCTGGTTGCGGTGAGCGGGGGCTCCTCACTGCAGCGGCTTCGCTCGTTGTGGCGCACAGGCTCAGCAGCAGGGGCTGTGGGCTCTGGGGCTCAGGCTCGGGCGAGCAGCTTAGTTGCTCCATGGCACATGGGATCTTCCTGGACCAGGGATCAAACCCGTGTCCCCTGCATTGGCAGGCGGATTCTTATCCACCACACCACCAGGGAAGTCCCCTACTGGCTTATATTATATGATTGAAAATTTTTTATTAATAACTATTATACTTCTCTGCCTGTGTATGTTTGTGTATGTGTAAAAATTTGGAGGGGGGAGTAAATTTCCAGTGATCTTAAGGCTCTCTATTAAAAATTTCTTCTGGATTGAGTTACTGTTAATATTACAGGTGTTATTAACACACAATAGAGTCAATTGTGTTTATTTTGAAGAGACAGCAAACCTACATCAAAATATAGAATTTTATGGAGAATGCATTTCTTGCTAAAGATGGATGAAGTGTTCTTTCTATTGCTAACATATCTATAGTTAATATTACCTATTCCTAAACTTCTAGCATTAATTCTGCTCCGACTTATTTTTGTGAATAGTACTGGAATCCTTGGGCTTCCTGGGTGGCGCAGTGGTAAAGAAACCCGCCCGCCAATGCAGGAGACGCAAGAGACACAGGTTCGATCCCTGGGTCGGGAGGATCCCGTGGAGAAGGAAATGGCAACCCACTCCAATATCCCTGCCTGGGAAGTCCCATGGACAGAGGAGCCTGGTGGGCTGTGGTCCGTGGGGTCACAGAGAGTTGCATGACTGAGTGCACACACAGAGACTGAAATCCTAATTCACATACACAGGACTGGAAAGAGCTTCATTATAGTGTGATCCATTTCTTTGACTGCTTCTGAGTTATATTTCAGGATCATTGTGTTATCATCCGGTTATATTCAGCTCTCTGTCAGCTGACAGCTTGATCAGGCCTACCTTTGCTTTTGGTGGAAGCTGAGAAGCATATTCTACCTGACTTGTGAGAGGATTTGCTGTCCAGTCATTAGAATCAGTTAAATATAGTATTTCAAGTTTTCCTTTTTCTTGGTGTCCCAAAGGTTTCTTCTTTTCCTTAACTTCTTCAGATTGGAGTGTAGCTGACCAATAATGCCGATTTCAGGCGTACAGCAGAGGGGATGCCGCTTTCCACAGGCACCCGCTCTTTTTCCAGTTGTCTCCCATTTAGGTCATTACGGAAGGTTGCGCTGAGTTCCCTGTGCTGCACAGTATGGCCTTGCTGGTCATTTTAAATACAGCAGTGTGTACATGTCCATCCCAAACTCTCTGTCCGTCCCCCACAAGGCTTTTCTACTGTGCGGTAGACTTGGGCTGGGTTAGACATGTGCCTTTTTATGTAAAGAGGGAGAGAGAGAACTGTCTTGACACTGAGCCCCGGCACGTGTGGGCACAGATCCAGTCCAGGAGGCGGCCTGGCAGGACTAACGCCCAGTCTGAGCAAGACTGCTTGATGACGACAAGAGCAGTGAGGGCTGGGCTCTAACCCCTCACGGTGGGGCCTGAACGCCTTTTCTGCCCCCAGGATGGCTCGTATCATGAAGATGTGGGCTATGGTGTCAGCGAAGGCCTTAAGTCAAAAGCCTTGTCCTTGGAAAAAGCCAGGAAGGAGGCAGTAACAGATGGGCTGAAGCGGGCGCTGAGGTAGGCGGGCACCGAGGTGGGCCGGCGCCACTGATCTCAGGGCTGCTTCCAGAGCTGTCCCCAGACCCCCAACCCTCAGCCCCAGGCGGCCGTCTCCTGCTGCCTTTCCCCGCTTCTCTTTACTCCAAGGCCCTCTTGGGGAACATGAGGTAGGATCCTGTTCTGTGCTGGACTTTGCCTTCCCCACCCCTGCCCTCCGCAGGAGCCCATGGGTTGCTTCCTCACTGTCTGTAACGCACCTGCACTGTTCTTATTTGCATGTAACGTAATTAACTTAATCACACAGAGCAGGATTTTGATCTTGTTGGGGCTTCAAGATGCCTTTGAGAATTGAATTACTAGAAAAAAATACAGGTAAAATTTGCTTTAAAAATTCGCCTGTAGGGGATCTGAGCCTCTCAGTACAGAAGTCTAGTCATGAAGGTTGTGCCCCTGAGCGCGCACGTGTGCTCACGCACTGGGGGTCGCAGCGGTCCCTGGGAAGGGAACGTAGCCCTGGAGCTTGGGTTCCACAGCGGGAAGGGCCAGCGGGCTTTGTGAAAGACTGACTCACGCCCTATGCTCTGGAGCAGGGATATGCGACTGTCCTGCTCACTGCTGTGTTCTCAACCGGCTTCCACTCTGTTTTACCCTTAGAAGTTTTGGGAACGCACTCGGAAACTGTATTCTGGACAAAGACTATCTGAGGTCACTGAACAAGCTTCCACACCAGGTACGTTGGAAGTGGGGATGGTGACTGAACCCCTGTATCTGAGTATGTGGTGATGGAAAGGGGTGCGAAGACTTGGCCGGCTCTGTAGAGGGTCGGGGATGTGCACTTCCACTGTCTTTGAACATAAGAGCTAGCAGGGGCCAGTGGGCTCACTTACCACCGAGGATGATGAGAGTCCACGGTGGAGAGGATGTGCTCGGCAGAGGTCTGAGAGATGGGAGCACAGGGCCCTCTCAGCCCGCTGCCATTTCTCTCAGACACTCAGAGCCTCACCGGCCCAGCCTTCCGCTCTTCTGCAGCTTTGCATCTGGAAGGGCTGGATTCCCGTTTGTGTGGGTGCGTGTCATGTGACCTGCGCACCTGCCTTTGGAGAGTGGGGTCTGGAGTCCAACGTGACCTGGACTGGTCGGGCGCGGGAATGCCCGTTGCCTGCTGAGTGTGGCTGTGGTTCTTCAGGCCCCTGAAGAGCCGCCACCTGCCCGGCCACCTCCCTCTGCTGTACTTCAGGGGTCTTTTTCTTGTGCTGCCCCTCATAGAGGTGTGTGTCAATTGGCAGAACTTCGTTTCTTTCTTTCCTTTTTTAAAATCTTTTTAATCTATTATTGGACTCAGTTTGCTATTAATAACATTGTTTAGGATTTCTGCGTCTGTATTCTTGAGGGATATTGTAGCTGTGTTTTGTAGTCGTAGTGAGAAACAGATAGCTCCCCCGGTGGTGCGGTGCTAAAGAATCCGCCTGCCAGTGCAGGAGGGCAGGAAGGGCCCTGGAGAAGCGAGCGGCAGCCCCCTCGGCCGCTGCCCCCTGCCAGGCCGCTGTCCCATGCCAGGCCGCGAGCAGCCCGCCTCCTCTGCTGTTAACTTAGTTCTGGTGTCACGGTGGCCTGGGTGCTGGCTCCTCTTGGCTGGTCCCTGGAGCTCTTACAGGGGTATCCGTCTGTTTAGTTACCTTGGTGTTGCTGCGAGGGAGGGCCTGGAGCTTCCTAGTCAGCGATTTTGTTGACATGACTGTATTTTTTCACTTTTTTTTAAATGAAGTACAACATATACACAGAAAGCTGCGAAAGTCATACAGCCTGGTGAATTTTTGGAAGTGAACACAGCTGTCTACACCTCAGATTAGGGAAGCAGGACATAACCAGCTCTCTAGAACTTTTCTGCCCCCCCCCCCCCGCCGCCTCCATTCACTGTTTTTCTTTTAAACTTTGGGCTGTGCTGTAGCTTCATTGCTGTGCTCAGTATTTCTCCGGTTGCGGCGAACGGGGGACCCCTGTGCCTTTTTGCACAGGCTTCTCACTGCGGTGGCTTCTCTTGTGGAGCACAGGCTCAGCGTGTGGGGTCTTCCCGGACCAGGAATTGAACCAGGGTCCCCTGCATTGCAAGAGTTGATAGTTTAACTACTGAACCACCAGGGAAGGCTGACTTTTTTTCTTTTTAAAGTAACTTTTTTTTTTTTAGTCTTTTAGTCAGGTTTATTCCTTTTAAACTTTATATAAATGGAATTGTATGGTTTGTGCTTTATAAAAAGTGTTGTGTTAAAAAGTACAGCATAGCTATGTAGACAATGGACACATGATAAATGCTCACCTGGATGAATTTTAGGGCAGACACACCCACGTAGGCAGCACCTGAGTCAGGTCGAGCATCACCGCTCCCGGAGTCTCCGGGTGTGCCACCCTGCCCTCACTGCTGAGGAAAGTTCTGGTTGTTCTTTGCTTTTGGGACTCACATTATGAACTGTTCTGTGTCGGGCTTTCACTCCACGTGTGATTCATCTGTGCTGAGGGTAGTGGCATCTTCTGTGACACGGGTCTACAGTCGGTTTTCCCATCCTACTTAATAGACGCTGGAGATTTTCGTAGCTTTTGGTTGAATAGGGCTGCTGTTAGCGTTCTTGAGCCTGCCTCGGTGCACACACACGCATTTACTGTGGAAATTATTAGCGAAGCTCAGAGGGTTGGGCGTATGCTTGGTTTTAGTAGGTTCTACTTACAGTTGTCCAGTATGGCACATAGCAGTATGTGAGTTCCAATTATTCTGTATATTCAACAGCATTTAGCTTTGTCTTAAAATTTTTTTCAGTGCTCATTTTCAATTTTTTTTGTGGTGGTAAAATATACATAAAATTTACCTTCTCAGACATTTTAAGGGTGCAGTTCAGTTGTACAAAATACACTGCTACCATGGGGCGCTCGCCACTACCACCTATGTCTGTAGCTCTTTGCTGTTACAAAACAAATCCTACCCACTGCACAGTGACCCCCGCTCCCTCTCCCTGCAGCCCCGGCACCACCATCTGCCTTGTCTCTGCTTCTCGCTACCCTCGGTGCCTCTTGTCAGTGGAGTCCTCTCTTTGTTCCTGGCCTGTTTCACTGAGCATACCATCCTCAAGTTTCCTAGCATAAGCTCATTTCCCCTAAAGTTTCTTTTTTTTTTGGCAGCGGCGTGTGGGGACTCAGTTCCCTGACCAGGGATTGAACCTGGGCCTTTGGTGTGAAAGCCTGGAACCAGGAAACTCCCTGCAGAAGCTCAGTTCTTTTTGACTGACTTACTTCCCAATGTAGATAAGAAATTTCACAGTGTAATTTTCATTTTCAGGTTATCTTTACCCAAATGTAGTCGTCTCAACCTGATCCTCCGTTATTCTGTGAGCCTCAAGTTACTGAGTGAGGCTTCGCCTCTGGAGCACAGGCTCTGGGTTTCTGTAGTGTGACTGATGATATATGATCATTTCCATAGGAAAGTGTGTCAGGCCCAGTTGCCGAGGAAAGATTGAAGTTAGATTTTACAGAGCTTTTTGCCCTAAATAAAAACTGAATTGTGACTCCTCTGTATGAAAACTGTGCTAACACAGAATGGCACAGGAGGAAAATGGAGTGTTTTACTCCACGTAGAGTTGGAGTCACGTGCACTTGTGGATCCTTTGTCTCAGCTTCTCAGGACCTCGAAGGAATGAGGGCAGAGAGTTGTGGAATGCGTTCAAGGAAGGGGCAAGAGCAACTGAAGGAAATTATTCTCTCCCCTTATTAGCCGCCTCTTGAAGTGGATTTAACTAACGCAAAGAGACAAGATTTTGAACCATCTGTTGAACAAGCCAGATACAGCAGCTGCCAGCAGAATGCGACCCTGGAGCCCCCTAAAACCCAGGAGGCGACCTCTCCATGCAGACGGAGCCACTTGGCTGGACCCCACACCGTGACGCAGGGGGCCATGGAGAGCAGCTCCCGGTACGGCCGCCTGCCCCCTCTGCTCCTCCCTCCACTTGCACCTTCTCAGCAGCACGCAGGGCCGTGAGCCCCCTTGGCAACTGTGTGCTGCTGACCAGGTAACTCGGAAACCCCCCCAACGCCTCACTGGTCTCCTGCTACAGAAGCCTGGCCCCCGGCACCGCGGAGAGTGAAGCCACGCTCCAGCGGAAGCTCCGGCAGCAGCAGCTGCAGCAGCAGTTCCGGAAACAGATGGAGAGACAGCAGCAGGCTGCCACCTCTGCTCTTTCCACTGGAAGGACGGACCAGGGTAAGAGGCTGGGGGCACCTCTGCCTGGAGCGGCAGGTTCGGTCTAGACCAGGGCTCAGCACACACGGGTCCAGGGCTTCCAAGCGCCGGGTCCTGCCCTGAGTTTCCCCCTGGGTGAAGAACAGACAGCCCCTGATGTCACCAGAGCTGGACTTCCCCGGTGCCAAAGCCTCCTCGGGCCTCAGTCACTCTGGCCACACGGACATGAGCTCTTTGTAAGGCAGAAAGTTGGGTGTGCAGGTGATGGGGCTTCTGGCAGTTCTTGCTCCATGAACTAGTGTCTTTTTCAGAGTCCAGATTCACTGGGAGTAGTAGAGAGATCGCTTTGAAGTCTTCCAGAGACTAGAAACAAAGACAAAACGGATTTTTCCCAGCTTCTCCTTAAAAATTTCTAAGAAATTCTGAGGACTTGGTTCCTGTTTAGTTCTTTAAAACTCCCCTCAGCACTGGCCAGCTGAGATTAATGAAAAGCCCACAATGGATTGTGCTGGGGCTGTTCTTAGTAAGAATTATTATTCTGGGTCTTTAGCTTCCAACCCAGACTTTTCAGTTTTTTCTCTAGTTTGATGAGAAGAATATGGTGTTTTCAGCCCTAGTTTCTATAGAGGAGTAGGTGGGACTGGGACGCAGGGCCCTGAGCTTGGTGCTGGCTCTGCGGGGTGTAACCGGGCAGCTCTACACGCACCCCTGAGGCTGCCCAGCCCCCCGATGACGACAGGAGCTCAGGCTGCCCCCTCTCTCTGCAGCACAGCCGCCACCGGTGCCTCCTACCAAGCCCAGCCTCCCCAGGACCCGCTCACCTTCAGAGCCACTCACCCAGACAGACCTGCTCCCAGGTAAGCGGAGCCAGAGGTGTGATCTAAGGCCCAGTCAGTAAACACGCCAGGTGCCTGTGAGTCACTGGTCACCACACACTCACCTCAAGAGGCACAGGGGTCTTCACTCCCGTCGGTTCTGCACCAAGGGGATGCGAGTGGCCCGACGCTGGGTTGACTGCTCGCGCATGTGCAGCTTCTCTGCTGCGTCTTGGAGAAGCCTGGTGTCCTTCCACAGGACCGGGGGAGAGAAACTCAGATGCCGTCATGGGGCCCTCACCATACAGAACCTTCTCGTGACCTGCTCTTTTCTCTTGTGTTACATTTTCCCGTGACTGCTGTCCTTGCAGACAGTCTTGAAATGTGGGACATGGCTATGGATGCAGAGGACAGCGTGCTCAAGACCTTTTTGAAACCAGAACCACCGCAGACCCCTGCCATCTCGGTCCTGAAGAACCACATGGAGACCCAGAACAGGATCCCACCAAGCCTTTGCCACCAGAATCCACAGGCACAATCTGGACCCTGGCACCTCCAAACTTCCAGCCTTAACCAAGACACCACAGGTACGAGTGTTCTAGGAGCAAACACCAAAGGGAACCTGGGTGTGTGTGATTCACTGAGTTTTAAAAGCAGAATGACATTCCATTTTAAGAAGTCTGGTGGACTCCTGTCAGAGGGGCAGCAGTCTAAGAACGTGGAGGACAACTAGTTTAAAAGCCAGAGGTTCCCTTGAGGTCCTGACCTGAGGGCTAACTCTTCAGCTCAATTTAACAGCTGTGGTTAAACGCAGACCCATCACATTTTCTCTTGCAACTCGGTCTCATGTTAATGGAGGGATCTGTCCTCATATAACAGTTTTCATTCTTGGGCTTTTGTGGTTTAAAGTAGGTCGTGCAGGACTGTTAGCTGATGGCTTCTGGATTGTATCATCAGTTGTTAGTTTACTCCTGATTTTACAGTCACTGCAGCCACATCTGAACAGTTTCCTCCTCCACAGGGAATTGTGACTCCTCTAGGAAGAACCAGGACATGAAGAAAAGGAAACTGGACCCACCTTAACCACGGCTCAGGGCACCTCCTGAACTCTGTCCTGATGGGACTTCATTTTGGTCATGAAATGACTGGTCCTGCCTGAGGAGTGCACTCTGCCTCAGGGCTCTACCTGCTTCATCCTGAACTCCGCTGGGGGACTCAGCACCTGCTCACATCAAGTCGGGTATTTGGGAAGCTCTGTAGAGACTCGGTGCCTTTTCTTGGGCTCCTCACTCTTTATTCCTAAGCTATTGTGTTAATGAAGACAGAAATCACCTCGGCCTGTGGTGCGTCCCTGAGTGACCGCTGACCTCTTGCTGTGGGGGCCCCCCGTTATCTAACGCTGCCATGCAAGATTGCAGTCTTCATCACTATTGTTCATCGGCTCATGAAACTACTTCCCTTTTCTCCTAAGACCAAAGAAAAGGTATTTTTAAGAAAGCAAAATTAAATCCTACCCTGTAACAATGTAACAGGCATGCCTCTTCTTACTGCACTTCACATTTTTTTTAAAAAAACAAACGGAAGGTTTTTGGCCACCCCGTGTCGAGCATTTTAAAGACTTATTTTTCTAAGATACGGTGCTAGTGCACACTTCCACCAGTGTCCTGTGAACAGTGTTCATATGTGTCCGGAAACCAAAACTGATGGAAGCAGCCGTTTACAGTTACAGTCCAGAGGCAGCTGGAGCCCAGGCCTGCCTGTGATGTGGTGCCCAGGACAAGGAGCCCCGGCAGGAGGCCTCAGCCACCCCAGCACCCCCGACCCCTCACCTGAGCTGCGGAAATTTTTCTTCTGCTTTTGGCTGTTGTCACCACTATCCTCCTTGTCTGCAGCATCTTAGTTAAGGTCAGAATCACTGTTTGAAAAAGTTTCTGGAGATACACTGCACACAAGTTGTATCAGAGCTAATGCGATCACGAAAAGGCACCTACTGAAAATGAATCCCCACAGCTCAACAAAACCAACTTTGGTTTATCTGAGTGGCTTCATCACATGTCCACAAGCAGGAAGTGCAACCCACAGTGCCAAACACAGGAGTGACGGCTGCCAAGAATCCCCAAGGTTTGAATTCAGTTTATTTTTTTTAAACAGTGTACATTGTTAAATAATGTAAGGAAAACATTTATAATTCAGAAAGATTTTTTTAATGTGGAAAAAGATACTCAAAGTATACTATTAACACGAAAATAATTTAAACAGTTCAGTAGCACTGGTTCATTCCTCTAGGCTTCAGTTATTTCATCCACAGGAGGGGAAAAAAATCAACAGTAAATAAAACCAGTTCTTACTTTCCATGTGAGTGAAGAGACCTCAAAATCATTAAACCAAAGTGACAAGACAGTCGTGCTGCACTTGGCTCCCTCCTTTGGTACAAAGTCCTGTCTCCTCTGTCCGCGTGTCCGTTTCCCATTTCCTCGGCACTACTTGTTCTGTCCTTACTCTTACCATTTCTCGAGGATTACAGGCAGAGAAGAAGTAAATTTCAAAGCAAAGCTTGGAGCACCTGCCCTTCTCATCTCTTACCTTCCTAAAAACCTCAGCTTTTATTTGCATCTTTGGGGCCTTGGCTGACTTAATAAAGAAAACGGCCAATGAAGGACAGGACAGCCAGGCCCTTCCTGTCATGGGAGATTCCTGGGATGGGCCACTGACGTGGCTCAGAGTCGAGAGAAGCAGCACCCCAAAATTAGGAGTCCTAGCTTCTTGCCCCACCTTCTGGGAGAACAGAGACCCCCAAAACAGGCAATGGGAGAGGATTTCCTGAAGTTTCTGAAAGTAAGAGAACTGCCCATCACAACTAGGCATAGCACTAAGTAATACTGGCTGGTTGCAGTTATTACTTGAGGGGAGTCTCTCTTTATATGAGAATATCCACTTTCATTCTAGAAACAAAGGTAGCCAGGGGATTATGACCCTGCAACCCTCTGGACATTATATAGAAGTGAGGAGGGACAAGCAGCCGTTCCTACAGTGCTTATTTCAGATGTGGGGCCACTTGCCACAAACTGCAGGACCCCACGTTGAGAAATACATGGTACATTTGCACCAAGAGGAAAGCAAGGCAAACAGTTTTTCTTAGAGCAACTTTCTCCATCCGAGACATTTCACTATCACATTTCCCAACTTAAAAACTAGCCCCCACCCCTTTCCTTTCTCTTCAGCCATTTCTTCTCAATCTTCTGTGTTCAAGCCCAGCGCAGGTAAGTAAGGCTTAGGGCAGCCGCTGGCCAAGCACCGCGTCTTCACGCACGTCTGTTCTGCAGCCTCTCGTCTCAGCACCGGTCGCGCCACGCTCAGTCTGGCAACTGCCCGATCTGGAGACAGCCTCCCTCCTCACTTGTCCTGAAACAGTTTTCTGCTTTAACCACTGATGTCAACTTAACTTCTCACCCTGCTCATCTTACAAAACTGTTAAATGACTTGAAAAAAATACCCTTCCAGTTTCCTTACAACATAGTCCACTGCTGGGTCACACGGACCCACGCTCTCCTTCCACACACCCTCGCTGACCAGGGTCTGACGAGAAGTTGGTGCAACGGCAGAAGCGATAGAAGTCCAAGGCACTAAGCATCCAGCAAGCGGTACTGGGAGGACGGAAGTATTCAAGTAGAGTGATTTGTACAAGTTTACATTCACATTTATTTGTCTAATACAATGGAAATACAAAGGAGAAAAGTGAAATCTCAGTAAGTGAAGGACAGAGCTAGCCTTTTAAGCCTTTCATATTTTACTCTTAAACTACTGTTGTCCAACAACATTTATACATCACAGTGTTTCCACATCAAAACTGATGGCAAAGTTACATGTCCGCAGGGAACTTAATTTTTTTCCTAATTGCTAATGCTGCAGTCAAAGCTGCGAGTATCATTTGCTTAAAGCACTAATGACCTATTGTAAGAAAGGGCTGAAACCTCCATCCCTCCCCTGGTGTCTTCACTGGGTTCTAAAGATTGGTTGGATTGGGGTGGGGGGTAGGGGTCGACAGGGTAAGAGAGAGCCCAATAGTTTAAATTTGTTGTCTTGTGGTTTATATTGAGGGAGTAAGTAAGGGGTTGGGGTGGCTACCAAAATGAAGAGCCTCACCACCTGAAAATACAGACAGCTCTGCTTTTCCAGAGCTCTCTAGGAGCCTTCTGACCAACCTGACTTCCCAAGAGCTCACTGCTGGGTCTGGGCAACAAAAAAGCACACACAAGACAGCGGCCCTCTCTCTTCCTCCCACTCCAGGCGACGGTGAGGGCAGGGGAGAGGACCCACTCCAAGGGCTCTAAGTGGGATTAAAACATTCCTTTCTGGCAAGAAATGACCAGTTAAATGCAGCACTAGTAGTTGGCATACAGGCTACGCCCCCCGACCCCCCACATTCCATCTCCTGCCCCCAAACCTGCCCCAGGATAGCCTCAGGTCTACGTGGTCCGCAGGTTGGAACCTGGGGGGTTGCTGATGGATTTCTGCAAGTTGCTGATGTTGAAATTCTGTAAGGAGGCTGTTCCCACAGACTGGAACTGGCTAAGCGGCTGGGGTGCTGGGCCACCCGTCCCGCTCCACTGCGTGCCAAACGGGGGGGCAGGGAAACCGTACTGCTGAGGGGGGCACATGGACTTGGGGAAGTGCCCTAGAGAGGTAGCTGACACTGCAGAGCCGGGGGCAGAGCCGCCCAGGTTTGAGGTCATGGAGACGCACAGCTGACCGGGCGCGGAGAACTTCCTTGCCATGCCAGGGCCCTGGGGAGAGAACAGGCGGTGAAGCCGTGCAGGTGGGACGGGAACAGGGTGGGGGAGAGTTCTAGGACTGGGCTGCTCTGACCTTACAGGGTCGGGGGAACAACCCCCAGACAGCCTTCGTCACCATCACTGGCTCCTGACACTCACCACATACCTGTTCTGACTGGAAGGGGGTGGCATCGCATGCCTTGTGTGAGTGGCTCGAACACACGCCATTCAGAGTGTTAAGGAAAGGGGGAGGGAAAACTGGGCTGACTCAGTTCAGAGCAAGGAATCCAGGGAAAGAAACTAAGAAGGGACCTGGCTGATTTCTTTTTTCCCCGAAGTGCTAGAACTCAGAAGCCCCTGGAGGTGGTCACGGCAGGGTCCCCGTGCCCAGCAACACTCGGACAGGCAGGAGGAAACACGAGGGTTGCGCTGACCTCATAGCTCACGTGTCCTTTGCTTCCCCGTCTGCCTGAGAAACTCATGGCGTCTCGGGCCCAGTTGTCCACCAGCTTGTGCAGGTCATCCGTGAACGTGCCCTTCCTGCTGGATGTCACAGCAGGAGGCGGAGCTGGGGTGGCCTGGCTGCTCACAGCTCCCCCGACGGCGTTGGTGCTGCTGGTCCCTGAGGTCAGAAGAGACAACAAGGCACGCCCGTTAGAAGGACTTGGGTGGTGACTTCAGGGAGAGGAGAGACCTCCCACGATGATGAGCGGCAAGCCCAGGACGGGGGGATGAGGCAGGGAGCCATGCAGAAGGGAGGTTTCAGGGTCTCAGGAGCCAAATGCAGCGCGTAGCAGGGCCAGGGAGGGACGAGGGCCTGGGCCTCGCTTCACCAGTCCCCACGGTGTCGGGAGCGCGGACACTTGCTGCTGGGCCTCTGCCCAGCGCCCGCTGAGGGGAGCTGTGTGCTGAAGCCACCAAGCCTGGCTGCTCTGAACGCTGCAGGACAGGGCAAGAGACGAGGGCCCCCCCGAGCACGGGCAGGGTCCCTGCGGGAGCCGAAGCACTGCGAGCACAGGCCTGAGTAGAGCTGGGCTCCCAAGCCGCGGGGGGGACGGGGTCTGGGATGTGCTCAGCCGCTCTTCCAGAGGGAGACGAGAGAACACGTGCTCTGTTCAGAAAGCTGCTTCACCTAGGCCCACAAACATGAACACAAACATCAACTTGGGAGAGTGAAGGCTCGACCTCTCCCAACTCCCTGTGAGGGAAGCACGAGGACGCAAAGGTTCTCTGTGCTGCGCCCGAGCCTCTCGGCTCCAGGAAGACGCGGCTTCCCCGAGGGGTCACCCTGGGCTGCACCGCGCTGACTTCTCCCCGCCCTGCCCCTCCCCGAAGAGCAGGCACTCTCTGTGCACCCAGGGAGGCGGGGGTGCGGGGGAGCAGAGGCTCTGGGGCTGTGATGAAGGGTCTCTATGGTTTGATGAGGAAGAAAGGAGTCTGTGTCCTGCCTGATTTCGGCTCTGCTGGAGGGCACACTGGCGATTATTCGAGAGGCAGGTTTGAGGGAAGAGGGAAAGAAGAGTCAGGGTCTTGTGTATTCTCCACACCCCCACTTTCTTACCAGATCTCACATGTGCTGCAGAATAACTGTAAGAGGCCATTGTAAGGCGCGAGCCAAGAGGACTTCAGATCCCCAGTCAAGGCCAGGGCTGAATGTCTAAACGCGGACACTGCCGCTGTCACGGTCCAACAGTGCCAGAAGCGACTCGCCTCCCACCCCCCAGGCCCCACGGCGGGGGTGGCTCACCCGCCTGGGCTGGGCACCCAAGCCCGAGTGCGTGAGGTGAGGCTGCCCAGCGCAGAGGTCCCGTGCTTCTCAGCACCCAGGCAACACGGGGGCGGGGGCCGAGTTCCCTACAGAGCAGAACCCAGGAGGAAAAGTGGGACGCACAGGACACAGGCTTCCAGGACGGCAGCAGGGAGACAGCGCAGGCGGGGCCGGGGTGGGGATGGTGTCGCAGCACATGCTCGAGGACCATCTAGCCCCCCGCCCCCCGCGTGCGTGACCATGGCAGAGTGAGCTTGGTGGCGAGTGAGACGATGAGGACGACACAAAGGGTCACAAGTGAGCAGAGCTGTCAGCAGCCCACGGAGGGGAGCGCTGCTGCCACAGGCCGGGCTCAGCTGGGTGCCGAGGCCCCACGACACGGCGCGGGGTGGACACCGGGGGGGCACTAGCCACACAGGCGACCTTCTCATCCTGGCTGCTGAAAACCGCCTTCCCACAGGAGGATGACACACACACCCCTTGGCAAGCAGAAACTAACTCTAGGAAAAGCTGGCTTGGCTACTAAACCCAGGAGAATGGGGGTGCACGTGGTCCGTGGCAGCAGGAAAGCAGTGACAAAACCGGCAGAGCAGGCGTTTCTGAGACACGGCCAGCCTTCAGAGGACACTCACTGTCCTTTAATCCCTTCTCAATTCTGCTAAAAAATTCTAAAAGCAGTGCAAGCTTTCCCACCAAAAATGTTCTCCTGCCCTAGTCTGCCCCCCACCCCCTGCCCCCTTCCAGTAACAAGAGCCCACTATGAGCCACGCTTACTGCCCGCCTCCCAAGCACCGTTTTCTGGAAGAGCCCCTTGACGGCGGCTGCTATCGTCCGCACCGTCTACACAGCTGGCTGACTCCTTGGGGCGCAAGGCAGCCCCACTCGCCCTACACACAGCCGCGGGCGCCCCCGCCCACAGCAGCCACAAAGCTGGGTGCGGGCTGTCACCGAGAGCATGGACTGTGAGGGGACTTGGAATCTGGAAGGAGAGCCAGTGGCAACCACTGAGTGTGTTGAAGACGACACCAGAAAAGGGTGCAGGGCTGGGGTCCGGGAGTCGAGAGGCTGCAGGGCGCAAAGAGCTCAGGGCGACAGGCTTCACAGTCAGGGACCAGAAGTAACAGAAAGAAAGGATAATTACTACAGAGCTGGTTGCAAGGGCAGACTTTTTTCACCATCTTCCCTGAAGCACAAAGAGAGAGCAGTGTGTTAAAGATAAAGAAACAGAAGTATAAAATAATTAGAATCCCCATACAGCACACCAGGGCCCAGCAGGAGAGAGGGAGGGGAGGGGACAGGGCCTGGGCTGTGCGGGGGCCCCTCCCGGCCCACGGCCCCACCCCACGCTGTCTGGAGGAGCGAGCCCCGCACCAGGCTTCTGGGGCTCTGGCCTCGCTGCTGGAACCTTGAGTACCCAGGCAGTCTTTCCAGGCCCTGGCCCCTTCCTGCTTCTCCTGCTGGGCTGTTAACACGCACTGCATTAAATGCATTCGCAATTCTACCACAGGAGGCTGACATGGTACCATTGTTACAGTTCTCATTTAAACTGGCTAACACACTATTTCCAAACCCTAGACATACATACTAACCCCGTGCCCCCTAGAAAAATCTTTTAAAAGTATGTGGAGAACAAGCAACTTTTGAACAAAAATAAAGCATGAAGCCAAGCCGTGCTTCCAAACCATTATCTATTTTGAGCACAGAGTGAAGCACCCCAGACTAGTTAAGACCCCAACACCCAAGAGCCCGATATCTCTGTCCATATTTGCTCTTTCACTTTTTTTTTTTTGGCCACACCACACTGCTTGTGGGCCTTTAGTTCCCCGACACGGACTGAACCAGGGCTCGCCAGTCCTAAACCACTGGGTTTATTTGCTTTAAATCTGCATCTTGTGATCTGCTCACAAAGGCTTTACATAATGGACACTGACGTGCCTTCAACGGAGGCAGGGCCTCTCATTCATCTGAACAACCCTGTTACATCACCTACCTTTCAGAGTGCAATGGGAATGTTCTGAGCTAACAGAAGAGGTGCCTGTCACATGATACCTCCCTCACAAAAATGCCCTGGTCTTCCTCCTTCCCTCTGAGACACTACAGGCCACATAACACGGGACTGACACCTCCGAACACTGGTCCCCTGCTGTTACTGTCTCCTCAGTCATCTAACTGGACATAGGACTTACAGCGCTGACTTAAGTGCCAAGGAGCTAACAACACTTGGTCCAGCCTAGCCTTGCCAGGCCCTGCCAGCTCAGTTGGTAAAGAATCTGCCTGCAATGCAGGAGACCCCAGTTTGATTCCTGGGTCCAGAAGATCCCCTGGAGAAGGAATAGGCTACCCAATCCAAGATTCTTGGGCTTCCCTTGTGGCTCAGCTGGTAAAGAATCCGTCTGCAATGCTGGAGATTTGGGTTCCATCCCCGGGTTGGGAAGATCCCCTGGAGAAGGGGAAAGCTACCCACCTCCAGTATTCTGGCTGGAGAATTCCATGGACTGTGTATAGTCCATGGGTCACAAACAGTCGGACACGACTGGGTGACGTTCCCTCACCCACTCAGCCTTGCCAGGAAAGCCGCTGCCCTACCAAGCGGGGCAGGCTTTCCACCTCCCTCTGAGCTACACAGCCCTGGACGAGTGCTGCCTGAGGCCCAAGGACCTCTGAACCACACTCGAGAGACGAGAGTCCGAGCACATGCACTAAAAAGTATGTCAACAGCCACATCAGAAGCTTGAGGCCTTAACAGAGAAGATCGTTTAAGCTCTAACAAAGGTTTTCTACTTAAACCTCAGTTTTGTTTTTAAAATTCTCATTTCAACATATGTTTATCAACTACCGGAACGTGCCAGGCTCATCAGACAGGAATGATGTGTGCCTCCCTGGGCTCCTGTCCTGTGCCCATGATCTCACCGGGTCTGTGCAGGACCGCCCACACTCCACACGCAGGGAGGTGGGCTGGAGAGGCAGGTGCCTTGTTTTGGGGAAGAAAGCTGAGAAGTCCCAGCGATTTTGTTAAAAAGCCCATCTTGGCTTGCAGGTGCTGGCCCTTGGTCTTAATGAGCATAATTTATATGACGAACTACACTGAAACCCTCTTTGAAATCAGAGGGCAGTGGTGGTGAAAACATCCAGTGAAGAGATTCCACCATCTTTACAACTGACAGATGGTTACGCTTAACTGAGGTTACAAAAAAAAAATAAAAAAAAAAAAACCTTTCAATCTACTCTGAAAAATAATACAAAAACAGGGTTTCCGTTTTCCCTGCACCGGTGGTCAGGAAGCTTGCTGTGACTCCTAATGCCAGAGCAAGCGGGAGCACTATGCGTGGCTGGGCGCACGGACATTACTATGCTGAGTGACCCAGCAGGCCCTCGCCCTGGACACCATGCTGCCCTCTGGCACAGGCTGAGGAGGAGGCAGTTCTACCAGAAAACTCATTTTGAAGTTCATAGAAACCTATCATCAGATCTCCATCTTTTATCGTAATTAACAGAGGCCCAAACTTCTGAGGGCGATACTAGTTCAGCCAAGCCACTGCGAAGATGAGGCACAGACACACATGAAGATGGACTGCGTGAAACAACAGGTCCAGCGGCAGACACAAGGACAAGGAAGGAGTAAAGGTGTTACACACAAAGAGCCAAGCAGGGCGTACTCAGAAATCGCGTCCTCCTGCCGCCAGCTTTGAACGTCACCTGCTCGGACGCACAGTTAAACTTGGCACAGCCTGTGAGAGGGGAAGAACGGGGAGAACAGGGAGAGAAGAGACAGAACACGGCTACGAGACGTTAGAACCCGAGCTGAGAGCCGGATGTGCTAGGACGGCACACAGAAGGACGAGCTCGCAGGACAGGCCTGCACGCCAGAGGCGGGGTCAGGTCTGTCCCCCACCAGCCCAGACTGCGCCACCCACCAGCATGCTCAGAGACAGGCTGATCCCTAACCTTCGCAAAGCTGCGGCAAAGGCACCTCCGTTTGCCGTCTAGATCCCCTTCATTCTTTTCCACCCAGATGCACAACAGCTTTTAAGTTTTGTCTAATGTTACCAAAAGGTCTTTCCTCTACAGGAATGTTCTGAGTGATCATTTTATTAAACCTGTTTATTAAACGACCTATACTTGGGAAGTAGATTAAAGGTAGCAACTTGAATTTTAGGGCTATTCACTTTAGTATGTCTCTTTCACACTTAGAAATTATTAAAGTCTACACTGGCTGAACAAATGCATTAACTTTCAGAAAGGGCTAAAACGCCTAAGAATCTGGTTTCAGGAAACCCCAGTCCAGTATTAAATCATAAGTTCCAAATCCCAAAGGAGTCCTGCACTGCACTGAGGTGTCACAGGGCCACTTTCTGCTGTAATCCCTTGAAGAAAACCTACTTCCACCAGAAGGGAGCAGTGATCCCACCCAAGCGAGTTGCTACCCACCCCCCTGACAGCCCAAAGAACCGTGTGGGCAGCAGGTTCCAGGTCAGCTGCTCCCCCAAGCCACCTGCCTGCCCCAGGCTTCTGTCCTGCGTGTGGCTGTGTCTCCATTTCAAGGCTCTCAGAGGATGGTGGCTGCTCGTGGCTCTCACCTTGACCTGGAGCAGAAAGGCTTGGTACTGAAATGGCACCATCACTGGTAAAGGCCGAGTATACGTTGTCACTGGAAGGAGATGGTTTCACAGGCTGTAACAGCTGGTTGGGCCCTGTCTCCGGGACGCTGCCAGGAGCGGGGAGGGTCTGCTGAGGGTGCAAGACTGAAGCTGCACTCTGACCAGACAGGGTACCTGTTAGAAGATACACTGGGGTAAGGGAGGTACACAGCTTTCCCCCTGCACTGGACAAGTACTGTCTACTGTTTGTCCCACTGAGGGAGTGATAATGGGTCAAAAGCTACAGACCAAAGGGCAAAGGCCTCTGGACGGGATAGGGAGTAAGAGATAAAGGAGAGGCAACAGGGCTGCAGGGCCCCATCCCTGAAGCTGCTGAGCTGCAGATAACCTAGGGGACTCAGGAATCCCAGCTGGGTAAGAAGACAGCGCGTGCAGGAGACGTGGGAACTCCACTGTGCGACTTCAGCCCTGCCTCTTACCCTCTCTAGCGGAGACTGGTCCAGAGACAGTCTCTCCTTAGTCTTTCTGGTACATGTGTCAAATAAAGTACAAAGAGGTGTCAAAAAATGATACAGGGATTATAGAGTAATGCATATTTAGAGTTATTTTTGATAGATGGCTTTCACTCATTAGCCAGGTGTCCTGAAGTAGACACCTGGCTATTCCTTAGTATAACTAGTGGAACAGAAGTGCACTCCAAAAGAAGGCTGAAATTGGGATCAGAATCTACATTAGCTGCTGTGACTTATGATCTCACATCTCATAATGAACTGGCTCTAACATCCCAGAGAAAAGGTGTGGGCCTCTGAAAACTTGCAGAGAATGGGAAGCTGTTAAGCCTGCAAGTGCTGTCCAATACAGTTAACATGAGAACTGAGGAGCAAGTGCCAAGTGTACTGGAGTGTAAGTATGTAAGTGTGTTCCAGCTGCTTTTACTTACAACTAGTTACTAACACTACCATAACTTCGCCAAAGGGTAAAAACTCTACATAATAAAGAAAAAAATAGGCAAACCACAAAAATAAAGAGATTATGATTTAACTATTTTTTGACTATAAATACTAGCACGTTCTTTATTCCCACACAACTAAATAAAACAAAACTTTAAGCAAGGACATTATCACATGACATACCCAAACAGCTACATGAAATTTACATACGTGCCAATTGTGATTATGACCACTCCACTCATTAAAAAGAGATAACTGACCTGGGCTTTACTAAATAGAGAACAGTGTGTTTTCTTCCAGCTGCCTAGGAGTTTGGTGACGAGTCCCATGAGTCAAGAACAACTACAAATGAAGGAAACCACCAGACAGCAATATGGGCAACACAGGAAAAGGGCACAGTGCCACCCTGTCTTCCAGGCTCAGAAAGAGGCTCCATAAACATGGGGAGTGGAAGGAAGGAAGTCAGACTATGGGAAAGTCAAACTCCTTCACAATTAATTCAACGGAAGCAGCCAGTGTTCAACAGATTCTAGACACAGACGGAGACAGAAACACAAGGCAGGATGGCCACAGCTGACCTGGTCCAGGGCTTTTATTCCCCAAAGAGCTGCTGCGACTGGACTTGCTCCCTTTGCTTTTGGTGGGTCGCCTCCTTCTCCCCGCAAGGGGGGCTGCTGGGGGAATGATGACAGCAGGAGGAACCTTGCCCAGTTTGGTGTATAAAGACTCAATTTCGTGCTTCTGGCGACTCTGCAGGTCCTGAATCTCTTTAAGATGTCTACAAAAGATAACCAAACAGTTAAAATATACAATAACCACCTCTGTTCCAACAAAAATTAACATGATATCACCTTCACGCACAGGTTTACCTGCTAATGACTCTGTCCCTCAAATGCACTTAATCTAGTTTCTACTAGCTTGAGATTCTAGTTTGTCAGCTCTTTCTTGCTGGCCTCTACACCCAAGCCAACTCCAAACAGCTCCTAAGTGAAGTGAAGTCGCTCAGTCGTGTCCGACTCTTTGTGACCCCATGGACTGTAGCCCACCAGGCTCCTCCATCCATGGAATTTTCTAGGCAGGAATACTGAAGTGGGATGCCATTTCCTTCTCCAGAAAAAGCTCCTGCTGCTGCTGCTAAGCTGCTTCAGTTGTGTCTGACTCTGTGCAACACCATAGATGGAAGCCCACCAGATTCCCCCGTCCCTGGGATTCTCCAGCCAAGAACACTGGAGTGGGTTGCCATTTCCTTCTCCAATGCATGAAAGTGAAAAGTGAAAGTGAAGTCGCTCAGTCATGTCCGACTCTGCAGCCTACCTGGCTCCTCCGTCCATGGAATTTTCCAGGCAAGAGTACTGGAGTGAGGTGCCATTGCCTTCTCCAAAAAAAGCTCCTAGCCAACCACAAATGACTGATGATGTTCCAGAAGAATTTCCTGATTTTGAGGCTCTATATAGGATACTGAACTGGCAACTCAAATCCAGTTTGTCAACTGTGACCAAGAAAACCTGCTAAAGTACTCTATACCCCAGTGCCATTACCAGATTCATTCAGTAGGCTAAGAAATGGTTAAGATTAGGTTAATAACACTGAAGTGCTAGTGTTAAAAACCACATGCAGCAGCCATGCACAGGTGCTGAGGCAGCTCTGTGACTAGGGATGCCCTGAGTCCTTCCGAGAACTGCATCCAGAGGCCCCGCTCCGGCATCGGGAACGGGGTCCTCACACAGCTCTGCCGCCACCCTCACGGGAGAAACACTCACTTTTCCCGTAGTCGGCGAAGCTCTAACTTTAAGTCCTCGTCTTCAATGTCTGACTCATTGTCGCTGCTCATGTAGGAGGAGTTGAAGGAATTGCTGAGGCTCTGACTGAGGCTCTGGGCAGGAAGGCTCTTGGAGCTCAGCTGCGGAGGGGAGTGTGGGCTCCCTGAGCCAGCATCTGCGTCCCGGCTGAGGAAGGCAGCCTCCAGGTCGGAAGACGGCCCATTCAGATGCGAAGGCTCAGACAGTTCGGGTTTCTCTTTCTTTGGCGGCACGGTGGGAGGAATGTCGTGTTCTGAGTCCATGAAAGGAGGAGAGACCACTGGCTCCTCTCCCTTCACCTCAGCCACTTTGTCTTCGGTTCTGGACACAGAGAAGCGACCCACTCTGCTTGCTGTGGTGGTCACCTGAAAACGGCCGACCTTGCTAGGCTGCCCAGCTTCTGAGGCAGGCGGCTGGCGGGCGCTGTCCGGCATATCTGCAGAGGTGCCCCGGACGGCCAGCCCGTTGGGCTCTGCCTTCACCACGGTGCTCTCGGGGCTACTGCTTGACAACACTGAGGACTCTGACGTGCTGGATTCGAAGTGGACAGACTTGGCATCCTCTGATTTACTTTTACCCTCCTTCTGGGGATCATCCATTGCAACTGAAACCTGACATAAACAGACCAAAGTGAGACTAAAAAGCTCCTGAACACTCCATTTTCACAACGGATGATAAAAAAAGTGAATCACTTTACGTCCTAGTCTGAGTAGGCTGATTATTCGTTTACACAGGCCCTCCACCTCGGACTGTGAAAACAGAAGGAACTGTACCACAGAGCATGACAGGTCTGCACTGAGATATGCAATCAGATGAGATTTTGAGCGGCTGGCTAAGCCAAGCAAATTCGCTACTTCCAATATCTCCTGTTGGGCACAGGACTCAGATCATATCTTGTTAAAATATAAATAACAATAGGTCACAGAATATTGACGATTGCTTGTAAACAAGAGAAACTACAAAGATTAAATCCAATAAATGTTAAATGACAGCTAAGCTTCAAGAAATAGGACAACTAGCTAGTGCTAAAGGAAGAATCCAGATTCCTGTGCTAGCTCAACAATGTACTAGAAATAAAGTCAGGGAAGCCACAAACTCGGAGAACTTTACAAATGAGAAGAACATGACCCAATACCCCCCAGCTTCAAGTGCTATCCTGAGAATAATTAGAAAGTAGCTAAGAAAACAGAAAAAGATTTTTAAAGCCTGCACTGTTCCCTATCACTAACCCAGAAAATATTCACTTGTTTCCCAACTGGGAAAATAGAACAACATGGTGTCATTTGATGCTGACCCAGTATTTTCACTATGGAAATCAAACTTAAGAAAGTTATCCTAAACATAAAAACTGTTTTTATACAAAGATGTTTATTGTTACTTATTCAAAAATTAGAAACCGCCTAATGACTGACAATAGGAGAATGGCTAGATAACCCTACTCCTAGATGGGAAAAGCTACAGCGAGCCGTCAGAAAAGAAGCAGGGTCAACGTCAGGTCCACACATGCACAGGGCCGAAGGACAAGAGGAGGATGGGCAGGGAGGACAACTGTCTACCGTCCCTCTACCACTCTGAGTAGTCTTCATCTTCCATGTATTATTTTAAGAGAGGAAAATGATAAACAGCTCTAAAGTGCTCCTAAAAAAGACATATCGTTGATGGCAATTAGGTCCCCAAAGACAGATGTAAGTTTCTTATATACACTCCCACTCCGGAATCGGAAATCCCTTTTTTATCATACATACACCACCACTGCTCGTCACACACACACTACCCCTTAAAAGCGAGAGTCTCACCTGAAATCGCCCCATCTTCAGAACACCAGCTGTGGAAGTGGGTGCAAGGACAGGAGCTTCTGTGACTTGAAAGACTGGAACAGCCACACGAAGGAGGAAGAGAAGGAATGTCAGCCTCTTTTTAGCAGCCTCCTTCCCCTAGCCAGAAGCACAGTAAACAAGCTGCGCACTCCAAGAAGAAACTCCTTAGAGGAGAGGAACACTTCCTTATGTCTGTCCCCCCTCGCTGCGCCCAAGGGGAAACGGTTACTGCTCGCCTTCCTCCCGGACACCTTCTGTGTAAAGATTACATCGCTGTGAAACCCTCTGTCTCCCCTGTACACCATACACAGGACAGCACACCACATGGAGGAATAAAAGCTGGGAGCAGCGGCTTCCCGGTTTAGCTCACAAGGGAAGAGATACTGAGGCTGACGGGCAGGGACACTATAGCTCTGTCCTGTAACTCAAAGATGTAAATAAATGAAGCAAACCAAGAGATTCTGCTGAGGACACTAAAGACCCATTTTAAACAGGAACTAGCTATAGCAGACTTTTATAGCAGCAACTGCTCTAATATGTATATTCTTATATTAAAAATCTGTGTAGTAAATTAAGAATGGGAGTACTGAATCACTGCCATTTAAAACTTTGACAGACATAAACTGATCCCCAAAAAGGCTATATATATACACCAAGTCACCAGTGAATTTACCAAGGATAGGGGAAAAATACGATGACTTGTAGTTTTATTCTACTGTTCTGTTTCATGAAGGAAGTTAAATATTTTCACGTCTATGTTTGTTTTTTTCCTCCCGTCATCTTTTTAAAAATTTTGGTCTATGCCAAATTTACAGAAATTCTTTATACTGGCAAAACAAAGTGCTTTTTGTGATAGGCATATACAACACACACATTTCCCAGGTTTTCATTTATCTTTATCTTTGGACGTAACAGTACTTTTCCCCCATGCAGAAACTGAAAATCTATTAATGCTTCTGGGTTGGGTATTAAACGTAATAATAACATCTTTCTCTGTATCAGGGAGTAACAAACTATGATCTGTGAACCAAATCTAGCCCACAGATTGTTTTTATAAATAAATTTTATTGGAACACAGCTCATTCATTTATTATCTATTACTTCTTTGGAGCTACAATAGGTTAGCTATTTGAGTAGTTGTGACAGACTGTATGGCCAGCCACACCTGAAGTATTTCCTCTCTGGCCTCTTACAGAACAAGTTTGTCAACTCTGCTCTAAATAGTTGAAAAAAAAAAAAGGATCCCTTTTGTTTTCTTACAGTCCTGCTTTATGGCAGCATTTTCCATCTCTGTTCCACTTTGAATTTATTTTGGCCTAGGCTAGTGATACATCTTTACTTTTTTCCAGATGGCTGTCTAGTTGTCCGAACCACTTACTGAACTACCCCATCTGTTTTATTGATTTGAAAGGCCACCTTTTTCATATTTTACATTCTATTTTAGTTTGTCCATTTCTAGACTTTCTAAACTATTCCACTGATTTTCAAGTCACTTCTTTTAAAATAAGAGCCAATTCACAGTGTGACTGTCTTAAAAATAATTTAATTTAGAAAGGTCTTAAGTGAAACTTAGCACTTTTAAGGAAGACAGGAAGTAGTAAGAGCATTCAGGCAATCTTACTAATAGTTATACAGGGAATTACACTTATGGCAGGTGATGTTGAGGAGGATGGTTATCTGGGAAAAGGCAACAACAAAAAGTGTTAAATTTCCCATGTTTGGTGGGACTGATGGTGAAGAGAGATTTACAACAAAACTTTACAACAATAGCTGATATGAACTTTCAACTAACATCATGATAAAAGTTCTAATAAAACATTTAAGCTGTTGGTATGGATAATTTTTACAGAATTAAATTTTTTTGGAAATATTCCTTTTAAAAACAGATTATTTTATGGACATGCCAATTCTAAACAATTCAGAAATAGACAAAAAAAATGTTTAAAACTGAGAATCTGAACTCTTACATGTGCATTTTCACCATCCATGCTGTTCAAGCTTCTATATTTCTATACATCTCAAAAGCCAAGAGGCTGTGAATAAATTAACTTTTATAAGTATGCTTGAATTTCCTTGTTATGTTTTAGCAAGGATCTGGCCTAGCTAAAAAGAAAGAGTCTTATGCTAAGAAACTATCATTATCCCCTAGGAAGCCACCACTCAAAAAGAAGTAAAAACCTCCTGACCCTCCTGACACTGCTGCTCTAGATGTTAGTAGCAGCTCTTGCCAAGCAGGAAATACGTAAGAATGTCCTCTGACAGTCTCAAGTACACCTGCAAACTCTCAAGAACGTGTACCTCCCACCATCAACTACAGGAAGGCCGGGCGTGGGAACAGAGAGGAAGAAGGGTGCTCTCACCGTCCTTCGGAAGTTGGGCTCCTGTCTCCACAACTGCGGTTGGAGCCACCACAGACACGGGCTGCAAGACACACACAGACACCACCACGGCTTTAGCGTCAGAGGCTCAGTAAGAGGGTCTTTTCCCTGATGGCTTTCCACTGGCCAGAAAGACAGGATGTGTGAAGAAACGCTTTTGTCTAAGGCAATTTTTCTTTAATAACCTAAAAACTAGTCTGATATAAAGACAGACGGATGTTTTGGAGATTTTTAAAAGAAATTTTGAGTCTTAACCTTTCCAAATCGCTTTCTTAATTTTTCTCATGGAATGCTTAAATGTGGATATTCACAGAAAGGTAATTTGAATTAGAACATTATTTTGTCACAAGCCTAAAAGACTTAAGGCTTCAAACTTAAAAGTGTGGCCTCCTCCCGGGCATAAACACAGAATCCACAGGGCTGGTCTGTGGGAGAGCTCTAACTACAGGGAAGATAAGAAAATCAAAACCAATGTCTTGCTTGGTTACACTGCTAGGTCAGTGTTACTCCTTCATTAACCATCTCATTTCTGTTGACTGGAACAAAAGCAAAGACTCTGCTTCGGTGCTAAAGGTATTCAAAGTGGTCAAGGTCACAGCTTACATCCCAGGAACATAACACATGAGGGTTATGGGAAGATTTTATCAAGGTTGTCAGAACTCACACCAACGGCAGACGTCAGCACACCAGTCTCGGGACTGAGGGTTCTTCTCAGCTGAGCGTCCAGGTCTCCCAGGGGCTGCGGGGGCTGAAGGACACAGCATGGTGAGCACAGCCTCAGGCACGGCCAGAGCCAACGCACATGGGACCACTGCTTCCTGCTCAGACCACATAGCATGACCTTCTCTGCTCACTCAGTACTAAACCCAATAATCTACACTCACCTTAGCTTCCCTGCTTGAATGACTCACCAAGCTCTCAAAACAGTATCATCAAGTTCTTAAGCCAAAAAAAACCCCAGTTACATTTATTTTTACAGTTTTGAGGTCTTCTATCTTGTATCTGTCCTCTCCATAAAAATATACTCTGAAACATGTACAAGGCTGACTGGCAGATCAGCCGTATCGTTCCCTATTTTCTCCTTCAGTTTGGTGCATCTTCCTGAGGACCTGTGCTTGTGAGTAACAGTAGGTATCAGCACGCTGTCACTGCCCTGGCTTCTATCAACCGTGCGCCTCTCTATTCTTCATCCGCTTAGCCTCACTCCCATAGGTCTAATTTGCAGTTTCTCATTTCACATTTTGGGCCTTCTGAGGAATTCGAATACATGTTTTTAATGAGAAAATAGGTTCAAGACTTTCACAATCTTTTTCAAAGTTTAGCAGCTGATGCAGTGGGTTCTCTATTGGAGTTATTACTTTATTTAGCAAGTTGCTTAAATTATGTTTTACTGTGTATCTGGGATTAAAGAAGTAAGGATAAACTCAGACTTCAAGTTAGCAATTTCCCATATTTTTTTCTTACATCTTATTCTAAAGTAAGTCCCTAATTTAGTTTCACTGTTTACTAGCTTGTCCCATGTCACAAGCTCTTACATAGTTACAATGGGATCATGCCAAGTACTTTATAAGAATTTGACTCTTGTGTGGGGTTGGGGGTAGACTGGGAAAGGTCATATTAATTCACAGACTGCAGGCGATTCTGACCCAGAGTGAGCAGAACGGGTGTGAGATGGGATCTCATTGTTATGTCACTGGTCTCATTTGTCTCTGAGCAATCTCATGTTAGCTGAGCTCTGTTGGGTTTTGGATTTTAAAATTAATACCTGTTTTTCATAACCATGACCCTCTCATACCCAATTACTTCATTAGGAGGTCACTGAGAGAAATGTCAAACATTCAAGAAAAAGCAGGCCATTATCAGTTATCAGGGTGGCACCCTTTTCCTAGGAACTTTCACCACTAATTTTGATTACATTAAAAATTTTCCACTTGCACAATGGTGTCATCTTTCAGTATTCTACAAAAGCATGAATGACAAAGCAATTATATCTTTTTTTGGCAAAATGTCATGTTTGCTTTTTTTTTCCCTATTAAGATATGAAAAAATATTAACAGCAAATGATTTCTAGATGATTTGCTTCTGACTTTAAGTAGGGCCTATATCATCAGCTACGGGGTTTTAAAAGCAAGTTGTTACTAAGTCAAAACCAAACAGGAGCCAGAGGCAAGATCATGCAGTGGAGAACTGCAATGAGCCTTGAGAAAGAAAGGGAAGGCACAGACAGAAATTTGCCAAGTTGCAGGGCACCTGAGTTAGTGAAGGTCCCGGAAAAGGTGGCAGCTGCTCGCTGGGCGGAGTACCAGCTGGAAGTTCAGTGCCCACGGGCAGCACCTACAGACAATGAAGGGAAATTCAAGTCCGTGAGATGCTGAGCAGAGAGAGCATACAGAGAGCAAACCGACTAATTCAAATGCAGAAGTGTAGGAACAGGATGCATCTGATTAAGGGAATTTTGTTGCCTGGGTTACACTCTGGTATCTACCGTAAATAAAGGACATTATAACCGTGGCGCTCTTAGAGGGGTTACCATGATATACCAATACAATGAACAGAACTCAGTAAAAGGCTATTCCCAAGAGAAAGCAGAGCAGATGAAGGCTGTTGGACATGAGGCACAGGCCAGGCCCTCGCAAGCTTGTCTGGCACAGTGTCATCAGGCCGTCTGAGGGCACAGCACAGTTCAGAAATAACCATGGGGCAGGTCTGAGAGCAAAAGGCATCAGAAATCTAATGCTATCACGGCATCTGTATGCTGCCTGAGTGAAGCCACTGTACTACCCCGCTGTACAAAGGATCTCACGCAGGAGGCCAGGCAGAAAGAGGAGGAAGCATACAACAGGAGAGACGCAGCCTTGCTATCTGGAGAAGAGCAGAGACTGAAGCAGAATGAGAGGAAGGCACCACAGCAGAACCAGCAGGCACATTCTAGTAATCGTATCCTTAACACTGGATTCACCTCTCCTTCCGTCAAACTTACCACCCACTTCCAACTTTTTATAAACTCCAAATTGTGTGCCTATGGAACCTGAGCAAAGCAGAAAGCCTCCCGCATTCTCACGGAAACAAAGACTGGACTGCTGTCCCCAGGCACAGTGCCAGCAGGAGCACCCCACACCCTGTGGGATGGGGGTTTCTTCAGCCTCAGTCTGCACCAATTCAGAAACAACGCCCGCATTTTACCTACTATCATTCTTAGAAAATCTTAGTTAATCCCAAATCCTGCCACATTTCAGAAGAGAAAAATCTCAGGTTCAATGAACATATATTCTAAAATCACCTTCAACTAATTTAATAAATATCTACTATAAGGAAGCCAAGCATCACTATAGCTATACTGCAAGGCTGAAATGAAAAAGTTTACTTTGGGGTGGGGGCTAGGGAAGAACAATATTTTCCCAACTATTTCAAAATAAGAATCTTACTGGAGGCTTAGTTAAAGGTGGCTTTGCTGGAGCAGTTTCAAGTTTCACTCCTGGCGCAGAGCTGACTGGCGTGGAAACTTGCCCAGGGGTGACCGTTGGTATAACTGACAAACCAGCTGCTCCTAAGGGCAGACTGGTTGGTGGCAAGCAAGTACTGGCAGTGGAAGTCAGAGGCTTGCTTGGTGCAACAGCAGTGGTTGGGAGGCCTGCTGTGACAGCGGTCTCCACAGTGAGCGAGCTCTCCAGCGAGATGGGGGCATGTTGGGCTCCAGAAGAGCCGTGCTCACTGAAGAGAGATCGCAGCTTTTCCTCCAAAGTTTTGATGTCGTCAATCCCGGGAGCTTTGGGTTGAGTGTCAGCATCTATCTCGGGACAGTGAGTGTGGGGCTGGTTGGGGAGCAGAGCGGGCTGAGGCTGGCTATGAACCAGGGTCTGTTGCACAGCAGGCACGCTGACAACAGGCTGTACCAGGGGTGGAATACCGGGTACCTGGGGCAGTAGAGGTGTTGACATGGGTCCTGCCTGGGAGAGTACGGGAGTAGAGGTTACAACTGATGGGAGGACCAAAGGGTGAGCCGCAGCAGCAGGCTGAGAAACAGCACTGGACACTCCTGCTCCAGGGGCAGGAGAGGACGAGGTGGCAGGAAGGGACAGAGCCAGGCCAGTAGTGCTGCTATGGGCCGTCTTATCCAGTGCGTGGGCACTGACCAGCACTGTCTCCGCCAGAGCCGGGGCAGAGGTACTGCTGCTGAGAGCGAGGGACGGCGGTGCTGTGAGGCTGGGGCCCAGAGTGGCAGCGGGCACGGCTGTCAGCGTGGCCACCCCGGTCGAGCTGCCTATTGAGGGCTGAGACGGCACAGGCGGAAGCTGAGCAGCAGAGGCAACAGCGCTGCCCACAGCAGAGGCTGGTGTCAGGGATGTGGGTGCAGAGGGGAAAGTGCCTGCACTGGAGGCCCCGCCGCCGGGGGTGGGAGCCTGTGCCGCCTGGGGCGCTGGTAGTGCCGAGAGAACTGCAGGGATGGTGACGCTGGGGGCCACGCTGGAAGGTGCCGGGGACTCAGACACAGCGGGTACAGGGAGACCACTGGGAGGCATGACACCTGTTCCAGGGGCCACTGTCACCTCAGCCTGAATGGCCGATGTGGCCACGTCACTAAGAGGGTGGCTCGGGGCAGGGGCTGACACTGAGGCTGCGGCTGCTGCAGTCGAGGCTCCAGGGGCGCTGCTCAGGGTGGGAGGCACTGCTGGAAACACGGGGCCTGTCTGACCAAAGTGAGGAGGGGCCGTACTCGGCCCTTCTGCCATCCGAGCGTGTCTAAGCTCAGAAAAGGCCTGCTGCAGACTAAGGGATGAGGCAGAGTGAGACAAGTTCATTCCAGGGCCAGCAGATGTGGAAGCAGCAACTGCAAAGGAAAAGGAAAACTCAGACTCAGTCCGTTGTAAAAAGCCGGTTCAAAAGGGTGCCCTCACCTATTCTTGGGATTCTTAATGGTGCCACACACCCACGAGGTACACGAGCTCTCCCGAGCAGGTATCAGCACGTGACAGGGGCGCTCAAGCAGAGTAGGCCATCTTGTATGAATATGTACTTCTGAAAGGGCACGGAGGGACCGCAAGCCATCCATGGTAGTGCTAAGTGGAGACATGCACGGTGCTGAACCCACGCAGCTCCAGTCATACAGGCTATGTCCAGTGTGGCCATCCTTCCACGCCTGTTTGCTTAAATCCACTCTATTCATCATCTATTTCCCTTCTCCATATGTTTATCTGTTGGTTAGTCTCAATTTTCTACTCTTCTCTACTGTCTATGTCATCATTTGACCAAGCTTCCAATCTAGGAGGGAGAGACATGGGATTTATACATGTATGTGGGAGAAACAATTTCTTACCCGTATCTGAAATTTCAGTGAAAAGCTTTGATTCTCGTAATCGACTTTCTGGCACAGGACTTACTATAAACCGTCTTCCAGCAGAATGAACAACTTGAGTTAAAGAACTGGCAGGAACGCCTGCTTAAAAAGAAACAAACCACTTAACTGTGCTATTATTACATACACAGTCACCAACACTTCAAAATTTCATCATCAGCGCACAACTTCTTAGGTAAAAGGTAAGAACAAACAGTAAGAAGAAAAGAAATTCACCTATCTGTTGTGGCATGGAAGATGCAGGAATTGGTTGTTTGAACTCTCCTTCCAATTTCTACAACAAACAAAAGGGATTAAATGTGTTCTCTAACTCAGTCTTAATGACCAAGCAAAGCAAATGGCCACATGCAAAGAGAATATAAATGCTCATCATCTCAGTTGCAGGTGTGATGTAGTATCACTGGACACTCGCAAAGTGTCAGACTAGACGGCTCAGACTCCACAAGGCAAATACAGCATACTTTTACCGTAAACAGAGTTTCACCATGGGAATGATGAACCTACTTGGGCGCCTGAGAAGCCGTAGTCATCCTTGCCATGGAGACTCTCCAAGCTCTGGTCACCCTCTGGCTCCACACTGACATCCTCACTGAGCATCTCGTCAGCTTTCTCAATAATCTCCCGCACTTGCTCCACAAACGCATCTCTCTCCAGCGCCAGAATAAAGTCATTGTTCACCTGTAAGAGAAATGCGACGTCCACCTTTCGTACAGTGCTGGAGCTTTAGTCATCCCAGCACCACTTCTGCCCATCTGTTTAACACCCATACTGGATTTGATTACCATGTAAGTCGGTTCTTCAATACCTAGTTACACATGACCTAGAAAAAAACACTTCTAAATCACAGATTTGGTGTGCTAGTTCACACTGAAATAAATATGTTACTGTCAAAATAGTTCACAGAATACTGCACATGCGCTTATGGCAGTGGATATAAAGATCAAGGACATAGGAAAAGTCTGGAACTCCAGACAGAGACGTACCATAATTGTGGCTATCTCCTCAGGGTTGTCACCATCTAAATCGAATTTGAACGTAACCATCTTCCGATTGTGAGTCTCTAACTGACATTCTACCACCCGATCTCCCTTATTTGAAACCTAAGAAGAAAAAAGAAAGGTACTTCGTATCTCAGAACACTATACTCAGCTCTGGGACTGAATGTGACAGCTAACACAGGCCAAGCACTGCCTCTTATACTACTAGCAAGGAATCCTGAAGAAAATATCAGCCTTTCAGCTACTTATATACTTATGGAGAAGTAAATGGCACCCCACTCCAGTATTCTTGCCTGGAGAATCCCATGGACAGATGAGCATACTGGGCTATACAGGGGCGCAAAGAGTCGGATACAACTGTAGCAACTTAGCATGCACTTGTATACATCTTTCACTAAAGGGTCTGGAAGAAACGTAAGGTCTTTGTTCTACAAATAAAACACTATTTTTTTCCTAAAAGGTAAGACAGTGCCTTCTCATAGAAATATCAAATGCAACAATATCTGGGTGATTAAAAAAAAAAAGATCCTAAACTTTCAACAATATTCCCAAGCTTTATAAATATTTAAATGTTATTAATCAACTACATGAAGCCAGAAGTCAGTAACACTTACATTGAGAATTCTCAGTTTTGGGCGGGAAGGCTTCTCATGACGAGAGCGGCTCCTTATAGACTTTCGATGCAGCCGCTTCGTCGTCCTGCCCTCGTGCCTCCCGCTGGACGAGGGGATGTTCTCGTTGCCATCACTCATGCCTGAAGCCACATCTGAATGTGCACTGCAAACACAACGTGCAGTTGTCGGTGAGATTTCAACCTTCCTTCTATTCCATCCTCCCATCAAGAACGGAGAACTGCCCTGTCACATACCTGTCTATAGAAGAGACCACCGTGGCTGGCTGGGCAGGCTGTGGCTGAGCCCCGGGAGCCGGCTCTGGAGGAGCCACCTGAGAGACGACCTGAGTGCTCTGTGAACAGAAAGGGAAATTCACACCTCGGCCATAAAGCAGTTTATTACTGACCATCCCCAACTAGCTAGTCTTTTTTTTCCTTACCCCTCCCCTAAGTCCTAAAAGCACTATAACTCTCAATTTCAGCATCTACAGACAGTCGTCTTAAAATTGCAAAGGAAATTTCTAAAGCTAGTCTCTGGTACAGACTGCATGGTGTGTCATCAGCCAGAGGAGCGGCTAGGTAGTGAGAAACTACAACCTGCCATGCAGCCAGCATCTCACCACAATGTGCAACAGGGCAGGCAGAGCAAAGTGCAGAAGACGGCTCAGAGCTCACTCGGAGTGGGGCAGAAACAATCACTGGGAGCACAGCGGGGGAAGCTATTCTGGTGACTGCCCACGGCAGGAACTTGTGAAAGAAAGGGTTAAGAACGCTAGAGGGCCAGCTAGAGAAGTGAAGTGCTAACAAGGTTGTTCTTCTCAAGGTACACTCACTTCCCAACAGAACAGCCAGTGGCAACAAGGCCCCCACACTGGCATTTCATTCTGCTGTAAGAAAAAGTCATTCACAAGTTAGTTTGAAATAGTTTCCAAATGAATCCTAAGCCAGGGAACCTATGTTTCTCCTTTGTCATTTCTATCCCATTGTGTGTATGCTTCAGATATAAACATGCAGGAACTCCATTTACCTCCAGAGCTGCTTGCTGGGAGGATGTGGTGGGGGCTTGTGCTAAGCTCACTGCCGGCTGGGACACCTGGACCTGTCCTCCTACACTGCCCACAGGAACCAAGAGACTGGATTCCACATAGGGCTGCACCATTGCAGGAAAATAACCCGGGGCAGCCAGCGCCTCTGTCGGCATGGGAGGGGACAGGACTGCAGAAGGCAGGCACACAGAAGCTGCGCTGGAGGAGGGAGCAATGTTTGAGTCTCCTGGGTACTGTGATGGCAGTCGAGGTGGGAAGCCCTGTGACAGAAACGAGGAAGGGAAATTAGTGCAGGTTGGGTCATCAAATGAGCAAAACAGCAAGACATGCAAGGGAAGAAGAAAAAGAAAGGAAAGCACACAGCAAAGAAAAGTAGCCCAATCTCTAATAATTTAAAGATTTTCAAACGAAATGATTGACTGATTTTGATTTAGAGGACAGGACAGTACATAACTGAACTTTTAAACTGCGACTTAAAAAAAATAATAATAAACTGCTACTTTTTTCCCCTTCTGGAGATCATTTAAAATAGGAAGAATAAACATAATTCCTCCAAAAAAAAACACCTACTTTCCAGGCAGTCCAACATGAAAATGCAAAAACTCTTGAAGGTATCAGTCATGGCAGTCACATAATGACTTGCTAGTGTTCTAAATCTAAACCCTAAAGGTTTCCATTGACACCATGTTGGCTACCCACCATTACTCCTCCCATAAAAAAAAACGCAGCCTGATACAATCTACTGTTGAGTCATACCGAACTCTCAGCTCACAGTGAATGTGGAGAGAGACATTTCTCTCAAGGAGGGGTCTTGGAAAAGATGCAAATGAGTCAGACATCTCTACTGGGTCCTTGCTCAGATGTGGACTATTTTGGCATGTCTGGTTGAGAACAGCAACCTGTGTTATTGCTGGTTATTATGATATTCAGTTACTCGGTTTTTAAGTCCCCCGATGTTCTGTCATTACGACCAAACCCTCTGGGGCCCTTCATCTACCAGCCAGCACAATACCTGGTAGAGAATATCTCCAGGGGGAAGTGGCGCCTCGGCAGTCTGTCCAAGGCTGGCGGGAATCCCCATGGACTGAACTGCTGGCTGCAGGAGCTGTGGGTGAGCCTGACTTGGCAGCTGGGTCACAGGCTGCAGGAGGGCAGGAAGCTGACTAGGGACGACAGCGGGTGCCCCTGGGACGGCCGCTGCCGCAGCAGATGAAGCCAAGGTGAGCAGAGGCTGACTAACACCAGCTGCCATCGTGATGGGCAGGGGTGGGAAGCCTGGCTGAGCCACAGACACGTGAGGAGGAGCAGAGGGGAGCTGAGAGACGGGGTACTGGGGCAGTAGAGAGGGCGGGAGTGGCTGTCCCACAGGAAGGAAGTGAGCACCAGCATGGACGGGAACGACTGAGGGCTGTGTTGCAACTGGGATCTGAGGTTCGCCTTGGAGAGTTGGTACTGGCTGGGAAACTGGAAGCTGGGAAAGTAAAGAAAAACAAAACAGACAGACTTAAAAAAAAAAAAAGCAAGGCTGCCAAAAGCAAGACTTATTTATTAGCCAAAAAGAAAGAAAATTAAAACAAACACCAATCCCTGCATATATTAGTGTAAGTTAACGTGCCAACAGGATCAGGGAGAGGCAGCTGCAGACGGGCGGCTGATGGAGTGCTGCTGTTCTAAATCTGCGCTAGAAAATTTCACTCACACGTCACCATCAACAACAGAGAGCTCTTGCATAGGAAATATCTTCACATCCTGACTGAGGCATGTTTCTCAAGCCATAATCCACTGGTACATTTGCTGTCACTGAACTTACAACTGCTATTATAGTAATGAAATTCAAAGGACTTTCTCCCCAGTGAACTTATAGCTCATCCATATTGCTTCCACAGTTCTCATGTCCCACCCAGGCCTGTAAGAGTAGGTCTACAACCATATTCCACTAATTGCAGGATGTAATCATGCCTTTCCACATGGTCATTTTAACATTTATGAAATGAAGATATACCTTACAATTAATGGTGCGTCAGTTTTCAGTGTTACCTAAAATAATGGTGCGTTTTACAACTGACAGTCTCAGATGTGACAAAATATGACAGAAACAATACACTGTATCAAAATACAAGCACAAGCCCCAACCTTTAAGTTGAAAAAATGTCATTCAGAAAGGTGTATCTTCAACAAGGCTACTTTTCAAGTACTAGAAGGATTATTTAGAGACAAAAAAAAAACCCACTCCATATAAGGTTTTTTTATGACTGTCAGAAGACAATGAGGGCAGGGAACAACACATAAGTCTATGTGAAAACACGGCATAACTGCAAACCTAGAACAGATACAACTGACAATTCTAGAAAATGTCATCACTGCAGCACCCTTATCAGTTCTACATCTGTCAAACTTCTATTAGACTGATAAACCTAAAAACTGAACATTTTTGGATTACCACTGCTTTATAAACCCATTTATATTAATCAGTTCATATCTACAAAAGACACACCATGGACAGAGGAGCTGGCGGGCTGCAGTCTGAGCGACTGAACGGGAACAATGCACAGAAGTGATGTTCATTCCATTTAGCAGTTTTACCACCAGAGAAGCAGAAGTCATGCGGTGCTCCTTCCAGAAGTATGGCACTCACCTGTTTTCCCGCGGACATGTGTGGCAAGGCCTGCGGAGGTGGAGGCTGACTCATGGGCTGTGCAATCGCGGCCTCGCTGGGGGCCGATGTCTGAGGGAGCGGATACTGCGCCACCTGCTGAGAGGGGGCTGTTGGCTGCACTCCTTGCTGCTGAGAAGAAAACCATCATTCAGTTTTATTTCAAGTAGTTAACAGCATGTTTCTAAGGCAGGACATCTGCTTATCAGTGTCTGTAAGAGATGGCAATTTTAGTAATCAAGACATGCACAAAGTCAAACTCACCAATTCCCCTTTACACATCTTCATTTTTCCTCTGCTGCTCTGTGTGATGGGTCAACCAAGAACTAACCCATGTTTCCGAGTCTGAGTCACCACTGGTTCTTCACCTGACATGCTCCTTGCCCCAGGAGCAGCTCGGATATTTACAGACACCTCAGATCCAGGTTCAAACAGATGTTCTCTCCTCCAAATGCCCTCCCCTCTTTGCTCCCATTTCTTGATAGCAGCTCTCAATGTGGTTCGTTTTATCTCTTTAGTCTAGTTTCTCAACTGTATAATTTATTTGCTTAAAGAACAGCTCTGACAACAGCTACAAGATAGAAGAAAAGCACTGAATTTTGAACTCTACCATAGACTAGCTCTGATACCTCTGTGATTGCTCATTTTACTGCTAAAATGAGGTTTCTTTCTTTGAAAACAAGGGCACAATCACTCAATTCAAAGTGCAGCAAAGTGAACGACATGTGGGAATCCAGCACGTGCTGGACCCTCTGGTATAATACGTCTACACTCAATGCTGACATGTAACTGTACCCAAGTATTAAATTTTGCAGTAAAACTAATGGTCCCCTCTAGCTGAAACTCTGAACTTCACAGCTGACTTTCAAGATTCTCTAATACCTATCAGTAATTTAAAAATTAATTTTAAAATACAAAACAAACACCTGTTTGTAATAAAAATTTTAACCATTATATTACATTAATAGAGTTAAATGAAAACACCCAACCTCATTTCTCCAGATATAACCACAATTAGTAGTCCGGTGCACTTGCTTTATGGATTTTCTGCTATGCATAAGTGGTCACTTACACACATTGATTAAAAAAAAAAGAAGCCCATTTTTATAAATACGATTCTCTGACCTACCATTTTCATTTATCTATGGTACCAATATCTTAATGATGAACGTTTGTTTGACTCAATATTTTGTTACTTAAAATAATGCTACAAACAGTAACAGATGTCCTGATCCATACAACTAACTAGTTATTGCTGGTATAAAGATAAGCTATCTGTGTGTATGTGTTTGTATATATGTACCTAATTGAGATACAACTAACAGTAACAAAGATTTGATATATGTACACACTGCACAATGCTCACCACAGTAAGTCTAGTTAACATTCATCACCACATATAATCCATATTTTCTTGTGATGAGAAGTTTTACAATCTTCT
Organism: Capra hircus; assembly: GCF_001704415.2. NCBI lineage: Eukaryota > Metazoa > Chordata > Mammalia > Artiodactyla > Bovidae > Capra > Capra hircus. Next base: position 106,607,241 of record NC_030812.1, on the reverse strand, counting down.
CTTAGTGGCCTTCAAACATGTAATACAGCATTATCAACTTCAGTCATGACACTATACACTGCATTCCCAAGATTTTTGTTTTTATATTTATTATGCATCTGGACACCTCTAACACCTAGATTTTGTTAGGTAATATTTGTAAATAATATTTCTGTTCTCCATGATATTTCTTATTTCTGACTACACCAATTAAAACCTTCAAAAGAATTCTGAAATTTAATAGTAACAGTAATCATGCTTTACTATTTAATTATTTCTGATAATGTATCCTTATTAACTTTAAAAAACTAGGAACTAATGGCTGTTAAATTATAAAAAATTTATTTTCAGCAACTAAGATATATCATAAATACCCAACTATAAGGCAACTCTGAATATAAGACAATTATGCCCATTTTCCCACTAAAAATTAAAAAAGTAGAAAATGCTTTTGGTTAACTTGAATATATTGAAACTTTAAGGAATTCACATGGAAATATCTAAGTTACCTAAGCCATTAACTTACATAGCTAAGTCAGACTGTGCATTATATAAACAGACTAATTCAGAAACACTGCTTCCCTTGCCTCTTTCCAGTTCTTCACAGGCAATACATCAGCATCTTTATCTTCAGGAGACCTACACTAGGAATGGTCTCACTTTTCTGGCACACAACACAGTACCTTTCCTTTAAGCTGTATCTTGAGGTGAAATTTGCAGTGCCAGCAGATTTGTCTGACATCTGTTTGGTTAATACTAGGATAGCTGTAGTGTTCTGCAGTTGCTTAACAGGAGTATATTTGTGTAACCTTTAAGTGATCTTTAAGTTATTTACAGTGAACCTGGAATAGTGAGGTTGTTCCCCTAAGAATAAGATGTATGATGTCTCGGCTTATATAAAACCAACTCTGTTAGACATTGCCTACAAACATTCCCAACCATACACATACCATTTAAGGTCCTTACAGGCACATCTGTTCTCAACAGTTTTACTTTAGTCCATTCGTATTTTTTATGTTATTGTTCAAAACAAAGAGCAGTGAGAGCCCTCTGATATGCACGCTGGATCAAGGTCTGATTATCTGGTGGTCCCCTTTGTTATGAGGGGTACATCTGAGGAAAACCTCCACCTTATATCTGTACGTATGATTTACCTCTCCCCTGACTTCCACCAGTGTGGAACCTTGCTTACATCAAGGTTTGGGCTTAATTAGCTCTTTTCAAAACTTACACCTTCACTTTTACCCGCTATGTTTTAGGCCATATGTGGGATCTTAGTTCCCTGACCAGGGATTGAACCCCTGTCCTGGTCTGCACTGGGAGTGCTGAGTCCTCATCACTGGACTGCCAGGGAAACCCCAACCTATCTGTATTCTGGTTACACTGAAGCCAAGGTTTATTTGTTTGTCTCACAGCTGTCTACCTTTCTGCCTTCTACCTTACTTATACTGCTCCCTAGCCTGCTCTTTTCTTTAGGCCTAGGCTCCTTATCCTTCATCTGAAATCTAACTCATAATCACAGTCCGGTTCAAAGGCTTTCATAAACCTACTGATATCCCCCTCTCTGCTCAGAAGAAATATAATTTCCTCCTTTCATGGAATCAGACTGCTTGGGTTTAAATATCCTCTCTGAGCAGCTGTGTACATCTGGGTAAAGCACTCAGCCTCTCCAGCTCTCGTCTCGGCTTTCCCATCTGTACAATGGAAATGATGGTACTTGGGAGGGTTCATGTAAGGACCAAATAAAAACCCAGGTAGAGTGCTTTGCACATTGTGTATAATGATACTATTATCTTCACTCCTTTTGTAGCAGCTGACATACATGTTTACCAGATGACTCAGGCTCCCTGAAACTAGCCTTCCACAGGCCATCTTGCTGTCCATCACTGTCCACTCAGCACATGGTTCTTCAGAGCATGAACTCAGTTTGGGGAAAAAACTATTTAATTAGTTGCTGTGTGTGTGTGGACTGTCAAAAATAAGCAGATTTATAGACATACTCTCACTCCTTGCTTAAAGTAATAGAGAGGCATGTATGCCAGTTAGCCCTTAAAGCATTTACAGAAAAGTGGCACCTCTGAATAAGCCAGGAGTATATGGTGTGGTTTTTTTGCACAATCACCCTGGCTAATAATCAACACTTTAGCCAAACAAATATTGTTTTAGCATAACAGCTTGGTATCATCCTTTGCATAAAACTGCCTCATGAAACCAGTTCACATAACCTATACAGACTGTGTACTATCTGTCGGACAAGGGTGATTGAAAAAAAAAAAACAACAAAAACTCCTAAGCCTGAGTTGAACAGAAAGTAAGAAATACCTAAGACTCTACATGTGTTCTGCTGGATGAAATTATTAAGTCAGTAGGGGAGCTCATGACCTTTCTTGGCAGTAAAATACTGTTTTCCAGGAGAAAGCTATTTTTGGTACCACATTAGGACACAACATACCATTAGAAGAAATTCCTGAGGAAAACCTGAAAAGAAGCAAGCCTTATTCATTTTATTTCAGAAGCACAGAAATAAAGAAAATTTCAGCTAAAGTTCATCTCTTTCCTTACACTAATAAAATTAGAGATATGATTTCCTAAGGAGGCACTGGGCCCTGACAGTATGTAAAACATAAATCACAGCTAAAAAGAGACTCTAATTGAATAGTACAGAAGATTTACCATCTTTCTTTTCTATATATGGAATCCCAGAAGATAAAACTAACTACATGCAGCTTCTTGGGCACCTCTGCATAATCCTGAGTCCCTGTAGAACTTTAATAAAGGGGGGGAAAAAACTACTGGAAGAAATCTTAGGTTCTGGTTTGTAACATTTCATTCTCTCTACCTATCGGCTCTGCAACCCTGGGAAAGTCAGTCCATACTGCACACATTCATGCAGACTGTGATTCTACTTAATTCATCCTATATTTAAAATGTCTGAAGAAAGCATCACTGAAACAGGCACTTTTGTCTGTACTACAGAGATAGCCATTTAGTCACACCTTTTCCCAGAGAGTCAACCACCTAATTCCTTTCAACTGACAGGGTTTGCAGAGCTGCCCGCTTGACTGTGCACAGTCTTATCACTGCTACACTCAAGGGCTTCCTGCACTATCTGCTTCATTACATGCCTGAATATAAGACATCTAACAAACTCCTTTGAAAAGGAAAAACAGCATACACTGAAACCTGTACATTTTCCTGGTATTGGTAGGAACTTGGTACCAATGGCAGTGTCCATTCTCACCCAGCTTTATGGAACTTTAAATCTGTGTTCTTATCAGAGGTTGTTAATATAATTAAACCTGTTAAGGGTGGCAAAAATGTGACTACTTGAATTTAACTATAATTACATACAGATTAAGATACTTGTCTGGAAGAAAGGGCAGGAGCAAGACAAAACAAGTTATTTCCAGCCCTTCCATTCTATAGGACAGAGATGTTGGTCACAGAGAAAATGGATTATGTAGGTACCTCAGAGATAATACAGATCACTGGTTCCAGATCACTGCAATATAATGAATATTACAATCAAGTGAGTCACATGAATTCTCTGGACTGAATTCCCCATGCACATATAAGTTATGCTTATACCTTACTGTAGTCTATTAAGTGTGAAATAGCAGTATGGCTAAAAAGATAATGTATATATCTTAACTTAAAAATCCTTTATTGCTAACAGATGATCACCATCATCTGAGCCTTCAGGAAGTCATAATCTTTTTGCAATAGTAACAAAGATCACTGATCACAGATCACCATAATAGAGTAATAATGAAAAAGCTTGGAATACTGTGGGCATTACCAAAATGTGACACAGAGACACAAAGTGAGCAAATGCTGTTGTAAAAGTAGTGCCGACAGACTTGCCTGAAGCAGGGTTAACACAAACCTTCAATTTTTTGTTTTTTTTTTAAAAAAAAGTGGTACCTATGAAGCACAATAAAACAAGGTTTGGCTATATAGCCAAGTTAATCTTGTACAAAGAACACCTCATCTTAAGCCAGCATCACGACTACATGATCACATGCTGGATGATAAGCAGCCATTTGTAATGAGAATTAAAAACTTAAGTTTCAAAAATTAAGAAAAACAAGCCAATTCAGAATCTGGTGGTTTGAAAACACACTTTGTAGGGAACTTTCAACAATATAATTCATCGGGAAGTTTTTATGACACACGTAGTGACTATAAATTTTATTTGTAATGGATAATAAATATTCAGTTGTACCCCTAAAGCATTATTTCCTTATAAATAACTACTGTTAACTAACAGCAATGATGATCTACAGATTCTTAATTTTAGAATCAGCAGTTTTGCTGTTGAATACTTCAGCTCTGTACCAATCTCTTGAGCTCTCTGAACCTTTGGGAACAAACTCCCCCAATCAGAAATTTAGAACATGTTATAAAAGTTTCTGAAAATGGTTCCTAGGCTTTCATTTGCTTTAGCATAAAATCTGATACCCCATCCCACAGATTAGAAATAATTAAAAAGGTGTGTAGAATCATTAGAGTCAAGCACAAGGAAAGCAATGGTAAAATGCTCATAAAAGGACAAATCATGAAATATACAGAAATAAAATTGATATTCTTTGTAGAGTTGATCCTTGAATAACATGGATTAGAATGGCACGGATTCACTTACACGTGAATTTCTTTCAGTACTATACAATTCAAGATATGAATCCATGGATATGTAACCATGAAGAGGGAAGACCTACTATAAAGTTACACACAGCCTTTCAGCTGAACAGAAGGCCTGTGCCCCTAACCCCCCGTGTTGCTCAAGGGTCAACCACATTGTTAAAATAGCATAGAATCAATCATCTGTTTAAGAAGGCACATAAATCACTTCAGGAAAAATTCTTTTGAATTTCAATATATGTCTAATCTAATAGACTGTTCAAAAATACATTAAACGAAAGATTCTTTAAAATGTTACCGAAGACAAGAAATGTTATGCTTCTTGATTTTCCTTTCAAAAACTTAGCAAGCCACTTACATCAGGAACCCAATTCATGAAAGATGTAAACAGGGTTCTGGACAAAGCGCAGCAATGAGTTGCTCTCACCTGCTGAGAATGCTGCATGGGTTGGGAGGATGGAACCCCTGTTAAACTACTTGAAGATGGCTGACCCTGGCTCTGCCCCTGTGCCTGAAGGAAAGAAGTGAATACAAAAAATTAGAGCAGCCCAAAGGTACCCGTACACAGAGGTCAGGCTTCTGCAATAAACATATGAGTTCCTGCCTGAGCAAGATGAAACATTAGCTTGGTCAAGTATGGTGGGAGAGGTGGCTGGGGCAGGTTTTTAAAGAGAAGGGTAGAGAAGGATCGTATTATAGAACATACCGTGCAAAAACCACTGATGGTTAAAACCTAACCTATTCCACTGCTCAGGCTGTAATTTTTACCAAAATAGTAACATTCATAATAAAATTGTTACTGAAAATCAGGAAAAAAGTAACCAGACTATCAATGTGAAAAACCTATCTGAACAAAGAAAAGAGGGTATTTAAATAGATAATGTGACTTTGGTTCCTTTTGCTATTTCTTATAGTGATATAGTGACTTTTGTCAAAAAATGTAAAAAACAAAAACCTGTTACTATTAACTGCCAAGTACCTAGAGCAATGGTTCTCAACCAGGGCCACTTTGGGTGCCCCACACCCTTCCCAGGGACATTCGGCAATATCTGGATGTGTTTTTGGTTGGCACAGCTGGGAGATGTAGCTGCTCCTGGTATTTAGTGAGTAGAGGCCACAGATGCTGCTAACATCCAACAAATGCACAGAATAGCCCCCACAACTAAGAGTCACCTAATCTAAAATGTCAATAAGGGTGAATCTGAGGAACTCTCACCTAGAAGAGATCTCAAGTTAAATAAGGTGAGAGTGAAAGAAGAACTTGACAGAGGTGAGTCATGAAGATGAGAAGCCCCACCTCTACTGTCTCATCTCAGTTCAGAGGCACTTCTTTGACGCCTACTTGGATAGGACAGCCAATCCAACTGCATCTTAACCACCTGAGCATATATTCGCGCTGCCACCTTTCCTGTAGAGTACTTGATGTTTAAAATTTCATTTTGGAAGTTCACAGAGTGAAAGTGGCAGTGCACACATTCAGAGTAGAGCTGACAACCAGTGTGTTAACGCGAGCTTATCACACTGCATATGCACGCAGTACAAATTTTCAAGCTCTGGATCTTTCTGCTTCTTAGTACTGCTCTAGGTAACTAGTATTTGATGTATATTTTGGGGGATACTTCTGCCTCAGATGAGGGAAGAACATAGGAAGAAAGTATGAGGAACATATAGTAATTTATGTAAGAGTGAGATCATTTAAAACATCCAAATAACATCCTGAATACATGACTGCAAAGCTTCCTAATTAACTGCATGATCTCCTACACAGATTTTAGAAGACTTACACATTTGACAAAATGTATCAAGGGAATATACAAAACAGTCAATACTGATTCCACTTCTTGAATCCTATTATGCCCATCATTTTGTCTTTAGTTGCAAGAGGCTGCATATGTTCACATACAATAACAGCATTTAATCTGTTGAGGAAAAATCTAAGAACTGAGATATCTCATGTTCCTTACCTTGCAACATATATCACAAATTCTTAAGACAAAAGAAGCCTCATCACCCATACCAGATTCTAATTTAGTTACTAAAAATTAGAATTAGTCAATTTAATGGATTAACATTTTATCTGAACATATAATACATGGTGACTTATTGGATGCCACTTTAAAAAGGCATCTTCATTTGTTAAGATAAATTCCTAAGGTGTTTCCTGTCTTTTAAGATCCTTTCATACTAGTGGAAACTCTATATATTCCTAATACTACTTTAAAAAAAAAATTCCCTATTTTCCATTCTTTTCATTTTAAGGGAAAAAAAATTATCTCCTCCAAGTTTTAAAAACTAGCCATGTTTGTTTCTAGGGAGAAAGAAACATTTTACAGTACTGTTTGTAAATAATCAATGTCAACTTTATAGACACTAATGTTCACAACTAATTGAAAACTCCATCCATTCTATTGAGCTGACCAAAAAGTTTGTTTGGGTTTTCACATACCATCATACAGGAAAACTCAAATGAACTTTCTGGCCAACCCAATATGTATGGACAGAAATAACTGATTTTGACAAGTAATTAAAATTCTAAGTTTTTCTTTTCTCCAAGGGTTTGTACACATTATAGGTCAATCAAGCAGCTTCAGTCTCATATTTTGGTCTTAAATACAAGTAGTTTAAAATTACCCTCCCCGATCAATGGAGAAACTCCACAATAAATTAGACAATATCCCTGATGAATGGAAAAGAGGGACAGAAAACTTAAATGTAACTGTCACAGCAGGGTAGTGTAAAAGAACCGTGAAGTTTTCCTATAACCTGTGGATGGAGTGCAGATCCTCCTGAAGAAAATGAGGCGGATAAAACCTGCGGAGAGGTGGCTCCTTGGGGGAAACAGAAGAAGAGTGGGGATTCTTGTAACACTGTCTGAGGCAGGCGGATAAAGGGTAATGAGACGTCAGAGCCAAAAGGAGCAGCTGCTCCCCCTGTAGGGGGAGGTGACTGAAATTCACTGGGGTCTGAAGAAGTGACCTGGGAGGAATCACTGGAGTACTCTGGGCTTCCTATGGGCCAGGTCTGTCCGGTGGGCTCCACCACAGAGATGGTCAACTCTGGGGCCTGGGGCGCCTGCTGTTCTTCAGTCACAGGCTGCAGGCGGCTGTGTAATCCTGCAGGTTGAGGAGGTGGTTCTTCCTGGTTCGAGTCCACAGCAACCTGCCGATTTCGGTAAATGCGGTGAGGTAAAACTCCTCCCCCTCCTTCTCCTGAAGAGGAGCTTGGAGTATGAACGTGAAACTCAAACACACAACTGCTTCTGCTCTCGTTGTTATGAGTTAACACAGCAGGTGCAGAATGAGGAACAAAGACAGGGTGAAACTTCAAGCGTGTGGCATCTGTACTGACAGGTGCAGAAACGCTAGACTGGGGAGAGCCTGGGCTCAGTCCCGAATCTAATCTTACATTCTGGAGGTGTCCTACCAGGAAAGCCTGTCCCGATGGAAATTCAAAGACAGAAGTGGAGGTGGGGCCCCCGTGCACTGGCTTCTGCTCAGGTGTCTGCTTCATAGGACTTGACAGGACTGGTGAGCTGTATGGAAAACCCTCAAACTGTTCTGCCACCTGGGCCTGGTAATGTACCCCGGCTAGATACACTGCTTCCGGAGGGAGGAAGTAGTGAGCTTCTTCTGGAAGCACCAGTCCAGCTCTGTAGTCACTGTAATCTGGAGCTGGCTCGAACACAGGATGGGCCTGCACCTCACACAGCTCCCCAGCTCTACTGGCTGCAGTGCCCCACATGACTACAGTCTCTGGAGTCCAGTTAGGTGGGCTGCCACCAGGTGGAAGAAGACTCTGGCCGACAGTCCTCAGCAGGGGTTGGAACTGGTGAGTTTGGGCTTCCAAGAAGGAGGTGCTCTTACGCCGCTGGGCAATGGCCACCTTCGGTGGACAGGTGGGAGGTGGTGAAAAAGAAACTGGACGTTCATGAATAGTTGGGAAAAATATCTGTGATTCTGGGTATGTTGGGGTCCCCCCACGCGGATGCGCCATGGACTGAGGCTGTATCAACATGAATAAGACAAGTAATTCATACATTCATATGTGAAATTACATCAGACATGCACATCTGGGCAGCTCTGTGTAACCCTACAAAATGGTTACACCAAATTTATAATTAATAAAGAAATACAATGCTTTTGGAAATTATGTGCATAGTAAAAACCCATTAAATACATCCAGGGTCAACAAAACTATTCTGTGGGGATCTTTGCATTAGATAAGAGCTGCTTTTCCACAACGCTCCCCTCCTCAAAGGAAATGAAGAATTTAACCTTCCAAGTGACTATTCTGCTTTTACCCACAAGTAACATGCTCACCTATGACTGTACCAAATCTTCCTACCCTGAAGCCTTACTGTCTTCTGCTATGTTAAGAGGCTTCACGGTTCATTTCTGATTAACTAATGTCATGTCTTCTAACTAGAAATCAGAAGAGATTCCTAGCGGGTAGTAAAAGATACACAGCTTGGCTAGTGACCATCATGTCTTTCCCTGTCTGCCCCAAATCGTATGCAGTTACTACATGAAGCAGGTTACAGATGCCAAGCCACTGAACGCCCACTTTTCTGATGCCAGTTTAAAGGTCAACTAATTTGCTATTCAAATCAGGTGAAAAGGGTAATGTAAATAGCCAACTTGATTTGACAGCATTTTTTGGTCATAGAAGCAGTTCTAGGTTAACACTCTAAAAATGAGAATTCTACCCTGTCAAATGCAATGGTACACACTGTAATAATTCACTTTCACAGGCCCTTTTTTTAAAGGGTAGATCAGTTTCACTCTTTCAATAGGAAAGATCCTATCAAAATCGCAAAACGGCTCCATTATTACTTCTTCACAACAGTTAAAAGGAGGTTTCTATTTTGAATCAGAATGCTCTGGTTTATTGTTGTTTATTCAAGAGTATTCAGAGGCCATAAAGACACTATACAGTAAAATCACTCTCCTAGGTACAAATCTGAAGGTTTTGGGATTCCTAGATCAGAATGCTAACCAAATCCTCTATCTGGAAAAGCAGTAGCAAAGTCCCACATATCTACAGACATTAATGGGGCCAAAGCGAACTGCATATATTTTATGTGCATCTAACGTACTGCATTAGAGTCAAGGTCCATTATCCAATCTAAAAAAAAAAAAAAAAAAACAAAACCTTGCCAAGAGGGAACATTATGTGGCCTTTTAGTTTGTTGATCCCTCATTTTGAATAGGTTAACAAATTAAAAGCAACTTTCTCTCTTCAATTATTCCTCACTGACTATGGGAAAAAATGGACTCAAGCAGCATTATCAGTATCTCTCTGGAACAAAGTGAAAACATATTTCGGTAATTTTTGATAAAGAGAAAGTTTGCTTTCGAAAAAGCCAACGAGTTTAAAATTAAATAATACACATACTCTGGTAAAATATGAAAATGCAAGGAGTTGAATACACTGGCGGGGGATAGGAGATTATGCTGCTCAAAGACTGCTATGTGCCCAGGGTGTCATAAGCATTCTCTCTGATTACCTCCTTGCTTTTCTCCCCATTACAGCCTTATAACAAATTACAGGAAAAACCTATTTCCTAAAAGCGTACTATATTACTAAGTTCAGTCCTGTTTTTTAATCGTTATTACAACTCCTGATGCCTGGATGTATTCATTGGTGATAAATGTTCATCTGTCAGGAAGTTGATGTTACATACAGCACTGACAAAGAGGGAAGGCAGGCTGGAGCGTCGGCACTCGCGCTGAGAGGCAGAGTACATAGGCAGGACCCTCTCCAATGCTTTAGAAAGCTTTTCGGCAAAAGTCTCCTCGGGGGCAGTCCGGAGGAGGGAAGGAGAAAGAGGTGCGGACAGCACTGGTGGTGGGGTGGAAGGAGCACCGGGAGAGATGCGGGGCAGAGAGGGGGCAGCAGCAAGATGGGGGACACAAACCGACATGCTACGGCCACGACGAGGCTAAACAGAAAACAAACACACGTGAAAAAACACAGCACTCTGAAAACAAAACAACAAAATGTACAATGGTCACAGGGCACAGCTGACATAAAAGAAATGTTCCATCCTCCCCCCATTCCACGAAGTCATTTTCTGAGGAGACAGAATTCCACAAAGCACACTTGGCAGACCATACTATTCTCTCTACACTGTTGGTCAAGTACAGGTTTTTTAAAATTAACCACCAATATAATGATCAAGTACCTTCCTAAACATTCTGAAATAACATTAATTGTTATGAGTGTATGAATAAGAATGACCGACTGAGGCAGCAGAACAGACTGGGAAAACAATGAGTACTGGCTGTAGTCTCTGCAAACTTGTTAATAAATTCTGTCCGTTTAATGCGTATTATAAGATGCAGAAGATCTTAAGACTGGATTGCTCTGCTGGAGCTCTGGGAACCTCAGACATACAAGATTTCTAAGTCCTATTTTAGAAGGCAGTAGACAAAAAGTTGTTGGCTGATAGAATAGTTTATCACATTTGCCTATTTGTCTATAAAGCTTAAAGTCATATTCCAGGAAAAGCATTAGCTTTCTAGACATAATTCATAATAGGTACAGGAAATAGTCTGTATTTTTACTAAAGTAGTCAATGGAAAAATATCTAAACTGTGAATCTCTAAAGAATAACGTTAAAATTTTTTTCAGCCACATCAGAGGTTCAATTTTGGTTTAAAAGTTTAAAGCACCTTAATATAAAGGTTTCAATATAGCTACAAAGCAGCAAATCTAAAGCTCTAAGGCTGTCCTGAGCATGTCTGTTATTTCCTTTTAGAAACTGTGAACTGTTTAATTAATTACATTTCCCCCCACTCTTGCTTCTCTTGTATTTTTAAATTTTACTTGTAATTGATATGCTATTGCAAGCCATGGTAAATACTTTCTGGAATTAGGACTGATTATAAAAGCTTTGAAAAATCCTCAACATTTAGTAATTCTTCATGATACTTTCATGGAATATTATCATTAAAAGGCAGGGAGTTTGCCTTTTTTCATTTCATTAATGGTGTGCTTTTAGAACATTAATAAATATAGCTATATTTGTGGCTAAATATTTAGCATCTTCATAAACGGTCAGTCCTTTTCCATTTCTAAAATAGAGACCCAAAGTTCATATCCTGTGATGCAGGAAGCCAAGAGATTAGAAAGTTTTTAAAAAATCTATAGTTATGATGATCCAGAAGAAATCAACAAGAGTAGAAACTGGTAAGAAATGATGACAAATAACATTTGTTACACCACAGAAATACACTTGTACAGTCTGTATAAAGCTCTTCTACCCTACCTACTTATTTTAAAGGTCAGAGAAGTACCTTGCTACTACAACTGGAAGTTTTCTTTCTGTAACTGTGGCCATTCATCTTAAGATGTAGCCAATGCAGAACTAACTAATGGACTCTAAAACAAGCAAACATCTTTTATTCCAGCTGTAGGGGAAGAGACCAGAATAAGCAGTATTTTCTTACCAGAGAAAGAGTTTCATTCAATGAAGAACAAGACTTTCACAAATTCAGATTAAAAGTTCCTGAGACAGAGGGGCAATCAATCTGCCTAAAGATCTCACTAAACAACAGCACTGTAGTGACCAGTTATTCTCAATTCCATCCTGAGGCAGAAGATGCATCTTGTTTACTTCTGAAGACTTCATGGAAGGTTTACCAAAGAAATGGGGTATTATCTACTGGTCTAGTTGAACATTCTCTGTATGAGAAGCAAGAGTGGCTAACATAAAACATGGGTAATAATGTGTGTGTGTATGTATATATATGCATAGGTACAAATGTACAATATATACATCAGGATATAACTGCTACAAATTGAATCTGAAAATAAATCAGTCATAAAACAGATACCAAAATAAAGGGAAGAAGCAAATGAACATATACTGGGGAAAGAACTTGTGTCCAACACAGACTTTAAGGCAAGAACACGCATAGCAACTGATGATTAAACACAAGCGCTAAATTAAATGGTCATTCCTTTTCTCTGGTGTACTCACATGCAGCAGTCTATAATGGTTTGAAGGTCTTACCTGTGTTTCACACAATAAGACATCTTACAGAAAATACTTAGTGATTCTTTCAAGCAACTTTTGAAAAACTCTCCTTGTCCCCCACCCACATTTGTATGTCTAACTTACACTGCTTTGAACAGTTTCAACTTTAAAGTGCTAGAGAGCATTCTCTTTAATCAAATGCTGATTAGTTTAAATCTTGTGAACAGTGTCTTCACAGAGTAATGCATGTATCCCACCCTGCCTGCACCACTCTGATGGCACTTTAATACATAACCTGCCTCCTCTGGAAAGGCACCACCTGTACTTTTCACTTTGGACTCATGCTGTCACTCATTCAGTGGCAGAGTGTGCCCTGAACATGTTACAGGCGTGCGCGCTCTTGCGCAGTTACTCACCAAACTTGAGGGTGGATATACCGCATGGGGCTGAGCCTGTGCTTGGACAACAGACGCTGTGTGCCCTGGGAGGGCGCCAGTGGAAGGTGCCTGCTCATGCTGGGACCCGTACGAAACTGTCTGTTGGCTGCTAACTCGAGATTCCGTGAAGACAGAGGACCCCTGACCACTGTCAACTGTCCCGTCAGCTGAAGGAGAAGTTGCCAAAATACAAGACAGAGAGACAAATCGTGAAAAGGAGATTCACGTTTTCCCATCACAAACCCCTGATTTTAGAGTTAATTGGTCTTATCTTTGCACAGACCTGAACTAAATAAAGAATGACTAGTTTTACTAAGTAGATTTCTATGTTTAATGGAGGAATCCATATAGAAAAGTTTCATCTTATAAAAAAAAATCCCCTGGCCATCACAGAATTTACCACCTGACGAACAAGGGGGAATAAAACAGAACGTTGTTAACAGGCCTGACATTTTGGACACAGCTTCCAAAGTCTTAACCATGGAAACCAGCGGGCTCTAAGTATTAAGATGGCTCGATTAGTAACTAGTGGCCTCATTAATTTCTAGTTTATACGTTATTCAGCTTTGCTAAAAGAGCTGAATCAGATTAACAGGTTCAATATTAAGTAGCTAAGATAAATGTTACATTTCACTATTAATTTAAGAAACTGTAAAAGGTAGGAATCTACAAATAGAACATCCAAGATGCTGGAACCTGCAGAATTTCTCACATCCTAATCCCGTTTCCTTACTGTCCCATTCTTCTATGCTATTAGCTGTGAACGTAAGAACCAGAAGGAAAAGGAGATAGCAACCATTTCAAACCTCTTGTTTATATGTTAGATTCACAATTCAAAACCAAGAGGCCAGTGCAAAACAATGACCAGGAAGACAGAGCGTTAGCAAAGAGCGTGCCTAGCAGCCTCACTGGGCCCCTGATACTCACATATCACAGACACACCAGGCTGCTGGTACTGCAGCTGCTGATGCTGGTCAGCCTCAGGCTCCTCTGGCTCTACCTGCGTGGAGACGGATGCAGACGCAGCAGAGGCAGCGGGTCCACCAGTGCTGGTGGCAGGGGGCTGCTGGACTCCGGCCTGGGCAGTGCTGGGCTGCTGCTCCACCTGCTGCTTGAGGCTGCTCTCCTCCTGCTTTCTTTTTTCTTGCTCCTCCCGCACTAATTGACGCTGTTCTCGTTTTCTCTTAATTAATGACACTCTATCTTTGATGGCTTTCGCCATGGTCTTGTGATCACCTTCACAGACATACCCAGAATCTACCTATAGGATGAAAGGGTACATCAGGAAGCAGCAGGATAGCAAAAGAAAACAAACCAAACACAAACAACAGTCTTTTGGGAAAGGAAAACAGAGAAGGAGAGGGAGAAAGAACTGTCCGAGGACTGACCTTAACCAAACAGTGGAACTACTGGTCTGCACTAAGCACTTGCCCACCATTTTTGCAGATACTCATGGAGTGGATGCATATTATCTTTATACAAACTCATGAAGTACATATACCTTCACTAATTATAACAAATCAACAGGGAACCTAAGCATCCAAGCGGTAAAACCAAAAGGCTCATTTTCTCATACTCAATTTCCCACTCACACGTAACCATCAATATGAACCTGTGTTGCTTTTACTTCTTTTCACTAGAAAGAAAGAAAAGAAAAGAAAGTGAAGTCGCCCAGTTGTGTCCGACTCTTTGCGACCCCATGGACTGTAGTCCACCAGGCTTCTCCATCCATGGAATCTTCTAGGCAAGAGTACTGGAGTGGGTTGCCATTTCCTTCTCCAGGAGATCTTCCTGACACAGGGATCGAACCCGGGTCTCTAGCACTGTGCGCAGACACTTTACCGTCTTTTCACTAGACAACCACTTAACCAAACAAAACAACTGTGGTAAATATATGAAAGTTAAAAATAAAAACTCAAATAATATAAAAACCTGACAGTTAAAACTAAGTACCTCTCTCATGCTGACCCCTTCTCAGATGTTAGGTACTGAATGGCTCTGACACATTCGGGCCGAGACCATTTTTATCTCTGCGCAGTAAATGGCTATTAAGGCACCATGGAAAGCCTAAGCTTGGCAAAGCGTTTCCTTGAAAATGACTGGCCAAAAGCTGCCTACTAACGATCGATCATGAAAATTTCCTTTGAAGTAAAAACAATGTGTGATCTGCTTATTGAGTTTATTACCCAGATGACTGACCAAAGGCTAATGTATCAGTATGCAGAAACAATTTTTTATTCTAACTAAATAGGTTACACTAATTAGAAGTCAGTCAACCTTACAGACTTCGAAAATGACTTCAAAATGTCCTCCAATTCATTCCCTCTCTGTATATCTGCCTGCCTGCCTGTCTGTCCATCCATCTATCTACTATACATATCTATGCATATACATGTCTTCTAAAATAAGAATAAATCTTGGGACCATTAATGTAATTTTATATCAACAGGATATGTCATACACACTGCTTCATAAACTGCTTTTCTGCTCAACAGTATCAACGTATATCAATAGTATCAATGTATATAAATCAACATAAAATTTAAATGGCTTGATCAGTGTTAATTTACCATTTCTTGAGCAACGTCTTCTGGCACATCTTTCTCCAAGTCAAAGGAAAACTCGATAGCTTCATTGTCTTTGTATTTCCCCTTTAGTTTCTTAATATCTTCAATACGTAGCCATAATTTAATGGCTATCTTTTCTCCATCATCTTCTTCTGCTAATTCTACCCGTACCCCTGTTTCCTCTTGGAAGAAGGCATGGTTCAAAAGGTCTTTGATAGAGTATCTTCAAAAGAGAAGGGAAAGAAACAAAAAACAAAACGCCATTAGATTTAAAAGATACTTCTCAAATATGTTATGTTTAGAATAATGAAAAAGGACTGCAAAAAGAAGAACAGGAATTTTCTAATTCATTTCTACACTGCTTCATTTAAGCAGTGATTATAGTTTTATTCAAGTTATGGAACATCAAAACAATCTCATTTATGAATAAGGGCTGAAAGTGATACTTTTTATTACTGGAGTATAATTGCCTTAAAACGTTGTGTTAGTTTCTGCTGTACAACAAAGTGAATCAGCTATATGTACACATACAGCCCCTTCCCTCTTGCGCCTCCTACTCTTTTAGGTCATCACAGAGAACCCAGCTGGATTCCCTGTGCCATACACTAGCTTCCTAGTAGGTACCTATTTCACACATGGCAGCGTATATATGTCAGTGCTACTCTCCCTGGAAATGATACTTTTAAATGTGTTATATAGTGCTTGTATTAATAGTTAACCAAATTCTTGTATGTATGATCTCATCTGATTTCTGGTATCCAATGAGATACCATTTCCTGATCAGCAGGAAATGGATGGATTCTGAGAGAGACTGACCATCTTGCTCAGTTATAAAAGTCATAAATCACAGAATCAAAACTCAAAGACCTTTTTATTTCTATAGTACATTACCTTCTAATATAGCAATTTTCCTTTACACAATAAATCCTCTCAATTCTTGGTTCAGCACCTAGTGTACTAGGCAAGCAGAAGTCTGATCATGGAACAGTTTCTCTAGATAAATGGGTCTCAAAATACCAGTAATCTAGTAAACTGTTCCATCCAGACAAGAAACAAGAGTACCACATTCTATGACTGGAGACAAATATTCATTTATAGTTTTTCAAAAAAAAGTTCTTAAAGAGATTAAGGCGTCTCCTTTTCAATCAGTGTATATAAAAACAGAAACCCAAACTAAATTTCTACTAAAAAGCCTTAAAGATCAAGATCTTAAGCTCTTCCAAATAACAAAGTTATGAAAAGAATATGAGACTGGAGAAGTGAAGATATGGAATTCTTTAATTTGGCTGAAATACCTGATCACTCACGTTCTTCAAGAGGCAGATTATGTTCAATTCACACTTTGTACTAGTGGGTCTACTTTTTCTTCTGTGGAGGGTGACGGGGGATGGTGAAGGTAGATTATTTTTCAAAAACAGACACTGGACCTTTGCCATGCCTAACGGGTGATGAATCAGCTATATGGCACATCAGATACTTGCCACTCCTCTGAGAAAAGCCCTCTGTTAGCACAATGACTAAGCCAGATCTCCTCCCAAGCTCTGGGTGAAGTTGTCTCTTCTTACTCAAAGGAATTTTGACATTTTGCTCTTCTTCAATTCTGGCATAGCAACAGTAAATCAAGACCAGCATAGCTGAGTTGATTTTAAAGAGCCAAAATTTTACTTCATCTTTAGAATTCAACTGGTAAACAGCTAAGGAAGAGATCTGCTGTATTAGGATAGAACCTAGTGAGTTTTATAAATCCTGTAGATGCTATAAGTAAGTAGCTCTTATTGAACATAGCAGCTACATTTAAGGTGGTTTTGGTTTATTCAAAGTCTACCAAACCACATTTTTACGATATTTCAGTATACTAAATCTGAATACTAGCTCCAGTGGATAGAACTTTACTTTCCAAGATATTACAAGACATAAACAGAGAAACTAAGCACAAGTAAAGTATTACATACACCTTAGGTTGAGGGTTCTATTCAGAGCATATTATACTTGAAGTTTCTGTTTAAGCAATATCCAGGTCAAAAGAGGCAACTTACCTTTCATCTTTGTTTTGCCGTATGCATCCTTCAATAATTTCCTTCACTTCAGGAATTGCTACTTTGTCAAAACTAGCTGGCTTCACCCCCTGAAAATCATAAAAATAGCAACAGAACACATCAAGGGAGGCAGGGACTTTGAACCTGAATTTCAACTTGCCTCCTAAGGTTCTACTAGACTGCCTTTTCACCATCCTGGCTTTTTCCTGCTTTGCCTGCAGGATCTAGTTCATGCAGGGTCAGAGCTGGGTAGTAGCAATTTAGCCCCTACAAGGTAACAATAGGGAACAGTTAAGACAGCGGAGTCACTTACTTCCATGGCCACGACACTGCTAGTGACAAAAGCAGGCTATCGTTAGCATCTTTTGCTGTGTTTCAGGTAATGGAACTTTTGGCTAAAACAAAGCCCAACTGTTCTAATTGGTTAGAAGATCTTCTGTTCAACCTTGTTCCCTAACACATTAATCAACATAACATGCAACTCTTGAACAGAGAACCCATGTGTGGGCATGAATTCACACGCTTAGTCTGGCAGGTATTCTATCATTATAGTACTCCTTAACAAACTCAGTAAGAAGTGAAGAATTTAGACTGGCTTGGTATGGTAGCTGAAGAGCAAACTGTCTTGTACATATGAAAACATAAAATGACAACACATCAGACTCATCTGAAAGACAAACTTTCTAATTAATTTCAGAAAAAAATTTAACATCACTATTATATTAAATAGCACCATTGTAATACTGTAGAATTTTCACAAAAGGTAAATTTTTGCAAACAAAAATTTCAGCGGTGTGTGGAAAATGTATATAAGACAGAAGAACAACAACCTACTCCTGTCTGAGAGGTGGTGTGGAGAAGAACATCTCATTATCTATTCCTGCCTATTCTAAGTCACACAGACTGAGCTGAAGTAGCAACACGATATACTTTCCAAGAGGCACAGTAAGTCTATGACCACCTAACACACAGCGAGGAGGAGACAGGGAACAGGGACTAGAATTAATCACCTAATGTCTCGGTGACAATACATATTATTTTAATTTTTCCTCAATCTTCTTATTTTTCAAGTCTAGCTAAGTCTTCCCAACCAGTCCTTGTCTTCACATAATCATTCTAATAAAAACAAAAAACAATGTCATTGAAGGAAAAGCCTGCTTTAATTGAGCAAGCTGGCATGGTATGGCGTGGTATTTTAAATTAAAGCTAAAGAAAACAGGAACTGTTTTGTTTTGTTTTTTTTAAGGATGATGCTCACTAAAAGTTCTCTGGTAGCAGAAACACTGGAGATTTTTATATTTGCTTTTAATTTTTACAATAAACATGTTAGGGTATAAAGCAAACTTTTAAGATGCCATGTATAAATATAATGGGAAGAACAGTCTAAAATACTTTAAAAAATAAGATACTGTGTATTATAAGTTCCTAGAACACTCACTATTGGCAGAAAACTATCTGAAAGATTGTTCTTTGGTAAAATCAGACACTAATACACAGCTGGCCTTTCATGTAAGGACACTTCAAATATTATAGAAAAGAAGTTAAAGAGAATATAGAACAGGATTAGAAAACATGTTCCCACTTCCATAAACGCACATGTTTTAGAGGAATGAGTCTGACCTGGCAACTCTACATATTGAGGTAATAAATCACACATATACTGACTGTATTAAGACTCTTCCTTTTCAATTTAGCACAGGCATACTGGAAGACGAAAGGAGGGAGCTTAAGACTTGAGTTAGGTGTGAGCTGGACAAGGAGAGGCAGCTCTGAGCTTCACTTCCCTGTCTAGCAAAGAGGGATGATACCTGTTTAACTATATTCATGGGAACTAGAATCGTATGTGACTATCCAAGTTGAAAGCTCTGAATTATTAAGTTTGCTGACCTAAGGCACCTTTGACTTCAAAAGTAATCACTAAAGGTAATAAGGCTTAGAGTTAAAAAAAGCATACAATTCTCTTTGAAAAATAATCACCAAGATCCACAGTGAATATGCTTTCAGCTTTGGTTATCCTTAAAAATAATCCTCTTGTTAACCCTACCTATGCAGACAAACACATTCACAACAGGAATTTCTATTTACAGGTAGAAAAGCGAGTTGAACAGCCGAGATACCAGATCACAGTTGCAAAACCAGCAACTATGCATCATATAACACACTGACTACTAGGGTAAGCTGCTTTCTCAACGTATAGCCAAGATTCAGGGGCAGCAAACTCTGCACCACTACTGCACAAACTGCCACTGCCATATTCAGCTGCTGCTGCTGCCTTAAAGAACACTGCAGGCAGTGAGACGGCCAATACAAGAGACAGTCCAGCAGCCTGTATTCAGACATCACCCAATGAAAAAGACAAGAAGAAATTTCACCAAGCACCAAGAAGTCAGGATTATCCAAATATCTATCAAAATTTCTAACAGAGGTATTCTGAATCACGTGGAAAGAAGCAAGGAGATATAGGAATTGTATATTAAAAGTGACCCAAAAAAAAGTAAAAATAAGCATAAAACATCAATGACCTTGAATGTGACCTACTGAAGACATCGGGGCACCTGATGGAAAGCCACTTAAAATCAACAAGCACATGTTTCAATACACAAGAAGCATCATACTCAGAAGCTTCTTTTCTATCTAAGAGAACTGTTTTTTAAATAATTGATAATTTTTAAAATTACAACATTGATTTAAGATTATTCTAAAACATGATTTAGGCACCAGACAGAACAATGATAAGAAAATGTTTTCATGATAATATTTCATCTTTTTTCCTTGAATTTGTTTACTTCAAAAAAGATGATTAACTTAAGACTCTAAAAATCCTTCAAATGACATCTCTTTTCTATACTGTCTGATTTAGCCCCACAGTCTTATTTCAGTCCTGTTCTGACCAGCAGAAGCAAAGTTTTGTTCATCTATTCTGAATGAGGTTCAAGAACACAAAACAGAAAAGAGTACTAAGGAATAAATTGAGCTAATGTTTTACACATAAGAAAACCTAAGTTGAGAAGACTGGCGCCCTTTCCCTTCACCCTTTCAGAGCTAGCAACCTGCCAACTCCAGAAACACTCTTCCTCACTGCTGTGATTCACAAGACCTCTCTTCAGGCAGAAGTGCCATAAAATGTTTCTTTGACATGAAACTGGCTTGTTATTCTGCATTACACATAAGTACTTCTCCAACAGCTAATGTATATCCATTTAAGACACCTTTGGAATTAAAATTATATATTCTCATAAATGAAACAAAAGGTGACTTTTATGCAATTTTAAATGGAGAACAAAAAGAAAAAAAAAACAACTGTGATTCTCCAAGGGTACATCAGAGTTGATATTAAAAAAAAAAAACTTGACATGAATCTTTATAAAATATGTTGCTTTATTTAAACTAAGAAAAACTTCAAACATATATGTATCTCACAGAGTTTTTCTGTCAATTCTATATACTTACGCAGCTAATCTGATGGAAAAATGAAGTGAGTCATAATAAAAATTAAAGTGAGTCACAATATAGTATTCTCAGGTTCAATCTTCTAGCTCTTAAAAACTGTCAGCACTTGTTTCTTAAAAACTTAAGCTGCAGTCTGTGTCAGGGTAACATTTTTCTCTTCCTAAGAGTAAAAATTTTCCTAACCACTTAGAATTGAGCAAGTCTCATTCCTCCTCATAGAAAATGCTGTATAAGTTAACTAAACTGCAGAACTAATCTATTTTGAAAACCATTCTGAACTAACAATCCCAATACTTTAACTGAAACCTTCCATACATAAATATCACAACACACCTTTGGTATATATAGGAAATTCTTACCCACCTCATTTATACAATCCTTTTGAGAGCAGCAGCAGCAATGAGAATTTACGAAGACAAACACTGAGCAAAAATCTCTCTTTGTAAAATCCATCAGAAAAGGCAAAACAGACTTGTTAGAGGAAAATGTAGGGAGGGGATTGTATAGGATGTAAGTTAACAGGATAACTTAGCCCACAGCATAAGCAAGGCAGACATCAAAATCAGGCTGAAGTTGAATTTCCTGTTTAACACTAGCCATGCTTCTGCAACCCTCAAACATGGGTTTGCTCTGCTCAGCCAACAATCTCCTTATTACTTAGTGATCAGCCCTTTAAACACAACTACATGCTGAACAGTAGGCCATCTATTCTGCTACTCCTCCTCCTGCCTCTCCCCCAACAGCAGCAGGTCCCTAGACAAACAAGATTCTTCACTTGCTCAAAGCTCCACCCCTGCCATGTCCACAGGTTCTGCCTCCTTGACACCAGAAATCTGTTTATCTAAACACCCTCTTCCCCCTACTCCTGTTGAAACTAAGCTTCAGAAGAAAATGGGGAATGAAAATGTAAACTCAGAATATACAGCCTAAAGAACACTGGACAAGAAAACCCCAGTACTGAGGTTGAGCTCCTAGTATATAGAGTTCAGCCTATAGATACCAAGTCTGTGTGACCAGGGCCATATTCTTTAAATTCACTTGAAAAGTGAGCGTAACAGTTCCTATTTACCTAATTTAGAAAGTGGTGACATCAAGGTAAACTGTCTTACCACGGTCTCATGGTACATTAAAAAAAAATTTAAACAGCTGCAAATTAGTACACAGAAGTGGTAAGAATTTATTCTTCTCCTTTTCCTTCCCTAAAAGGCTTAATATATAGGACTTCCCTGGTGGCTCAGACGGTAAAGCATCTGTCTACAATGCAGGAGACCCGGGTTCGATCCCTGGGTTGGGAAGATCCCCTGGGGAAGGAAATGGTAACCCACTCCACTACTATTGCCTGGAAAATCCCATGGACAGAGAAGCCTGGTAGGTTACAGTCCATGGGGTCACAGAGAGTCAGACACAACTGACCTAAAGACATCTCCATTTGCCAGGAAGAACTCATGGACCCAAATGACTACTGCTTTGACCCTGGTGATTAAGGAAAGGGTTTTCCTCATGGCATTTAACAAAGATGACAGAAAAAGCACTGCTCCTGGCAATGTTACGATGGGTAACATAACAAAGCATTGTCCCTTGTAATGTGGTAAGCCTGAACCCCCATTAAGACAGTGGATACTAAGGCTTCAATCACTCAGGAACAATAGCATAATGGCTTAGAGGTTATTTGATAGGAATATCTCGACTCTAAAGGCTAGAAATGACTTAATTCTAACAATTTTCCTGCTCAACATAATTCATCACTACCAAGCACACGAAGTAGGTAGTGCAGAAGGCCAATACTGGACCTAACTATAACATGCAGTCCACCACTACCTTTAACCTCAGTGTTTGAGCAAACCTGCTCAAGACTGTGATTAGATAATGAAAACAAAACAGAGGAAAACAGGGATCATGTTCTCTGCTTCATAGGTTTATCAGATATAAGTATGTGAGAATGTTTTTAAACTTTACCGTGCAACAAACAAAACCAAAACTGAGGCAGCTTTTTTTGGACAAAGGTAAAATATAGGCACAAATATCTAACTCTGTGAAGACCAGCATTTTTAATACACCAAAATTAATAGTTTTCACTTTGTACAATAAAATACCATTCACATATGTGTAACAGTTTATAGGTCTAAATTGTCTGTCTCTTCAACTCTGCCTTTCTCTGGACTTCACCAATTTCTTTTAAAGGCATCATTATTTCCATGATCCAGAATAGAAACCTTACTCATTCTCAGATGCTTCTTCACAACATTTAAGTACTATTATTCTCTGGGAGCTCCTTAAACAAACAGAAACATTTAAAACAGCAGGTAACAGCAAGCTGCTAGTACTCCTACTTCCCCTCCAATGGCTAAAGGTCTCTGGCTGGACAAAAGGGAGATTTTTACTGGCTTCTTTGTTACTTCTCAACATCATTGCTTTTTCTGCATAACAACTGTGACCACCAATCCAGACTGACAACATCAGTTCAGTTCAGTTGCTCAGTCATGTCTGACTCTTTGCAACCCCATGGACTGCAGCACACCAGGCTTCCTTGTCCATCACCAACTCCCAGAGCTTGCTCAAACACATGTTCATAGAGTTGGTGATGCCATCCAAACATCCTATCCTCTGTCGCCCCTTCTCCTCCTGCCTTCAATCTTTCCTACCATCAGGGTCTTTTCCAGAGAGTCAGTAGTCAGTTCTTGACATCAGGTAGCCAAAGTATTAGAGTTTCAGTCCTTCCAATGAATATTCAGGACTGATTTCCTTCCGGATTGACTGGCTTGAACTTGCAGTCAAAGGGACTCTTCTCCAACATCACAGTTCAGAAGCATCAATTCTTCAGCGCTCAGCTTTCTTTATGGTCCAACTCTTATATCCTTCCATGTCTACTGGAAACACCATAGCTTTGACTAGACGGACCTTAGTCAGCAAAATAATGTCTCTGCTTTTTATTACACTGTCTAGGTTTGTCATAGCTTTTCTTCCAAGAAGCAAACGTGTTTTCATTTCATGGCTGCAGTCACCATCTGCAGTGATTTTGGAGCCCAAGACAATAAAGTCTATCACTGTTTCCATTGTTTCCCCATCTATTTGCCATGAAGTGATGGGACCGGATGCCATAATCTTCGTTTTTTGAATGTTGACTTTTAAGCCAACTTTTTCACTCTCCTCTTTCACTTTCATCAAGAGGCTCTTTAATTCTTCTTTGTTTTCTGCCATAAGGGTAGTGTCATCTGCATATCTGAGGTTATTGATATTTCTCCTGGCAACCTTGATTCTAGCTTGTGCTTCATCCAGCCCAGCATTTCACATGATGTACTCTGCATATAAGTTAAACAGGCACATTTACAGTATACAGCCTTGAAGTACTTCTTTCCCAATTTTGAACCAGTCCATTGTTCCACGTCCAGTTCTAACTGTTGCTTCCTGACCTGCATACAGGTTTCTCAGGAAGCAGGTCAGGTGGTCTGGTATTCCCATCTCTTGAAGGATTTTCCACAGTTTGTGGTGATATGCACAGTAAAGGCTTTAGCATAGTCAATGAAGCAGAAGTAGATGTTTTTCTAGAATTCCTTTGCTTTTTCTATCATCCACCGGATGTTGGCAATTTGATCTCTGGTTCCTCTGCATTTTCTAAATCCAGCTTGAACACCAGGAAGTTCTCGGTTTACATGCTGTTGAAGCCTAGCTTGGAGAATTTTGAGCATTACTTTGCTAGCATGTGAGAATGAGTACAGTTGTGTGGTAGTCTGAACATTCTTTGGGATTGCCTTCCTTCGGTATTGGAATGAAAACTGATCTTTTCCAGTCCTCTGGCCACTGCTGAGTTTTCTCAAATTTCTCAAATTTGCTGGCATATTGAGTGCAGCACTTTCACAGCAGCATCTTTTAGGATCTGAAATAGCTCAGCTGGAATTCCATCACCTCCACTAGCTTTGTTCACAGTGATGCATCCTAAGGTCCACTTGACTTCACACTCCAGGATTTCTGGCTCCAGATGAGTGATCACACCACCGTGGTTATCTGGGTCATTAAGATCTTTCTTGTATAGCTCTCTGTGTATTCTTGCCACCTCTTCTTAATATCTTCTGCTTCTACTGGTATTCCATCTCATTTCTGTCCTTTATTGAGCCCATCTTTGCATGAAATGTTCCCTTGGTATCTCTAATTCTCTTGAAGAGATCTTTAGTCTTTCCCATTCTATTGTTTTCCTCTATTTCTTTGCATTGATCACTTAGGAAAGTCTTTCTTATTTCTCCTTGCTATTCTTTGGAACTCTGCATTCAGATCGATATATCTTTCCTTTTCTCTTTTGCCTTTAGCTTCTCTTCTTTTCTCAGCTATCTGTAAGCCCTTCTCAGATAACCATTTTGCCTTTTTGCATTTCTTTTTCTTGGGCATGGTTTTGATCACTGCCTTCTGTACAATGTTATGAACCTCCATAGTTCTTCAGGCACTCTATCAGATCTAATCCCTTGAATCTATTTATCACTTTCACTGTATAATCCTAAGCGATTTGATTTAGGTCATACATGAATAGTCTAGTAGTTTTCCCTATTTTCTTCAATTTAAGTCTGGTTTTTGCAATAAGGAGTTTGTAATTTGAGCCACTGTCAGCTCTCAGTCTTGTTTTTGCTGACTGTACAGAGCTTCTCCATCTTCGGCTGCAAAGAATATAATCAATGTGATTTCACTATTGACTCTCCAGTGATATCCATGTGTAGTCATCTCTTGTGTTGTTAGAAGAGGGTGTCTGCTATAACCAGTGCTTTCTCTTGGAAAAACTGTTAGCCTTTGCCCTGCTTCATTTTGTACTCCAAGGCAAAAACTTGCCTGTTAGAGGTATCTCTTGACTTTCTACTTTTGCTTTCCAGTCCCCTAGGATGAAAGGGACATCTTTTTTGGTATTGGTTCTAGAAGGTCTTGTAGGTCTTCATCTGTATCTGTCAACATCTCACCTCCTTAAACTAAGACCAAGTTAAGATGGGCTTCACTGCTGCTTTTCTCTCCAGTATTTATTTTACACTATGGCCTGTTCAATCACCTAGCTTCATCCAATCATCTGACACTTAACCATTTCCAATTGTCTGATATCATTTAATTCGCATCACATGACTCAAATATGGTTAATAATTCCCCACACTTACAAGATGGCCATAGGATCAGAGAGCTAGAAAGAATCTGAGCTAGAGACCCTACCTGCTCACACAAGACAACTGTACATCAGAGAGATTAATGCCATGTCAAGGTCAGAATTCAACACCTCATGGAACCTACGAGGACTCATGTCCAGTCCAGTCTGGTATGTATCAGACACCTACTAGATATACTGCATCAGCAGCAGCACATAGAATACAACAGAATATATTCTAGGGAGTAAGGCCTAGTCAATGGTAAAGTAAAAACGATACTCCAGATTCAATAATGTCTAGTTCAATGTTTCAGTCTATATTACGGTACTTTTAGTTAACTTAATCTGGGGCAGAAAGCCCTCACAAGCCAACTTCTACCCATTCCTATCTCAAGTAAGTCTAGTGAAACTGGCTACTTTTTCACTGAATACTGCACATTTTCACAAGCCTATTCTTTCTACTGCCCCCTTTTTTAGTCAACTGAGCCCTACCTCAGTATCAAGGTATACCTCAAACCACCCAGAGACAGGGAACAACTACAGTGTATCTGTATCGATCTTCTGGCACACAGATTACCTACAAGATCCCAGGAAGCTCAACTCTGTATACTGCACTTAAAGCACAGCAGCAGCCATCTTTCTACATCCTATCAGTTTTTACTTGTAGTCTAATGCTGTGAGAATTCCAGATCAACATTTAGTTGGGATAAGTAAAATTAGTTTTTCTGAGAAATTCTCTAACAAGGATTCCAGGGCTGTTGTTTAGCATCTAAAATGTTGAGAATGATTTCCAACTCTGTGGTTTAAGAGTAATGGTCTGATTTATTATGTCTGAATATTAACACCCTTTAATATTAATCAAATCACAGGAGAGTATTAGAATCACTTTGAAAATCATGCAAAATGTTTCCAGGATACACTAGATAATACACAAAGTTTTTGCTTATGTGTGTAATCTAAATTTACTGGATGGAAATAGGAATAAAATTTATAAAGCAACCATTTCAGCTAATTCCAAGTGGATTTAGATCTCTGGGATATCACCAAAAAAATTCCAACTGCTAAAGAAAAAAATACAAAGTCTTTCTCAACTTTTCAATCCCTATCTAATCAGGAATCAGCTTCACGTGTTTCTGTAAAAAAAAGTAGGCTGAAATGCAATCTGTTATATAAAGACCAAAAGGAATTTCACTCCAACTGCTTTAATTCTGTTTTTCCCAGACAGAATGTTCAAACCTTGCAATCCAAAGGCTAATGGAATCAGTGACAAAGTCAAATTACACAAACAAAGTAATTAAAAATCCCCATTATTTCTACCTTGGTTGTCAGAAGGCTGGATTCAGCCAGATTCTTACTGGTATGAACCATTAGTTTACAGGAATTTGAACAAACCTTATGATCCCACTGGAAAACAAGCCTTTTCAAACTCCCTACCAAATCTGACTGGCTCTATCCAAGGCAATTAGCTGACCTCCTGATTCCCTGAGGCTGATTACTCTCTGGATCCATGGGAGCCTGTGCACTGCTCCAAACACACATACACTATCCTCCACATCAAAAACTGATGCCACTGCAACTCCTTTACTCGCAGACAAAAACTGGGCTAAGTACATCAGCACTCTTATTTGGATCTTTTTACTGCCAGGGGTGGGAAATTTCAAGACAACTTGAAGTTTTTCTCTTTTGAACAGGGGCTCAAACCTATGACACCAATGTTAGAATTACCGATCTTAGACTCAAGGCTGTGTATTGTCACCCTGCTTATTTAATGTCTATGCAGAGTACATCATGCAAAATGCTGGGCTGGATGAAGCACAAGCTAGAATCAAGGTTGCCAGGAGAAATACCAATGACCTCAGATATTCAGATGACACTACCCTTATGGCAGAAAGCAAAAAATTAAAGAGCCTCTTGATGAAAGCGAAAGAGGAGAGTGAAAAAGTTGGCTTAAAAGTCAACATTCAAAAAACGAAGATCATGGCATCCGGTCCCATCACTTCATGGCAAATAGATGGGGAAACAATGGAAACAGTGATAGACTTTATTGTCTTGGGCTCCAAAATCACTGCAGATGGTGACTGCAGCCATGAAATTAAAAGACGCTTACTCCTTGGAAGAAAAGCTATGACAAACCTAGACAGTGTAATAAAAAGCAGAGACATTACTTTGCTGACTAAGGTCCGTCTAGTCAAAGCTATGGTGTTTCCAGTAGACATGGAAGGATATAAGAGTTGGACCATAAAGAAAGCTGAGCGCTGAAGAATTGATGCTTCTGAACTGTGATGTTCAAGAAGACTCTTTAGAGTCCACTGGACTGCAAGATCAAACCAGTCAATCCAGAAGGAAATCAGTCATGAATAGTCATTGGAAGGACTGATGTTGAAGCTGAAATTCCAATACTCTGGCCACCTGATGCAAAGAACTGACTCATTGGAAAAGACCCTGATGCTGGGAAAGAACAAAGGTGGGAAAAGAAGGGCACGACGGAGGATAAGATGGTTGGATGGCATCACCAACTCTATGAACATGTGTTTGAGCAAGCTCTGGGAGTTGGTGATGGACAAGGAAGCCTGGCGTGCTACACTCCATGGCGTCACAGAGAGTCGGACACATCTAAGCAATTGAACTGAGCCGAATCCATGTACTCTCACGTTTTCTCCCTTGAAATCTAGGGGGAGAAGTTTAAAAACAAAGGCAAGCAAATGAATAAATTCTAAGGTTTGTATTAGTTAAGAGATGCTTAAAATGGATTTTAAGATTAAATCAAAAATGGATTAAATTCCATTTAACATGGATTTTAAGCATGCATTCAACATGCATAATATTAAGGATTTCTGATCCTACAGTTAGTATTTCTCCTTCATGTCCTTGGGCAAAATGCTTAACCCCTGAATCTATTTTCTTACCTGTGAAATGAAAGTATTATCTACTTCTCAGAATACAAAAGATAATAAATGCTAGCTCATTTGCACTCATTTAAAAATTGGTGTTAAGTTCATTAAGCACATTTTAAACACTGCTGTTTGTTGAATGTCACTAGATAAAAGAACTGAACAAGAGACAGCTTATTTTACTACCTGCCGTAATGATGCTAATAATAATGGTAATACTTAGTTCAGTTCAGTTCACTCACTCATTCAGGTCCAACTCTTTGCAATCCCGTGGACTGCAGCACACTAGGCCTCCCTGTCCATCACCAACTCCTGGAATTTACCCAAACTCATGTCCATTGAGTCGGTGATGCCATCCAATCATCTCATCCTCTGTCGTCCCCTTCTCCTCCTGCCTTCAATCTTTCCCAGCATCAGGGTCTTTTGGAATGAGTCAGCTCTTTGCATCAGGTGGCCAAAGTATTGGAGCCTAAGCTTCAGCATCAGTCCTTCCAATGAATATTCAGGACTGATCTCCTTTAGGATGGATTGGCTGGATCTCCTTGCAGTCCAAGGGACTCTCAAGAGTCTTCTCGATCACCACAGTTCAAAACCATCAATTCTTCGGCGCTCGGCTTTCTTCACAGTCCAACTCTCACATCCATACATGACTACTGGAAAAACCAAAGCTTTGACTAGATGGACCTTTGTTGGCAAAGTAATGTCTCTGCTTTTTAATATGTTGTCTAGGGTGGTAATAGCTTTTCTTCCAAGGAGTAAGCGTCTTTTAATTTCATGGCTGCAGTCACCATCTGCAGTGATTTTGGAGTCCCCCAAAATAAAGTCTGTCATGGTTTCCACTGTTTCCCCATCTATTTCCCATAAAGTGATGGGACCAGATGCCATCATCTTAGTTTTCTGAATGTTGACTTTTAAGCCAACTTTTTCACCCTCCTCTTTTACTTTCATCAAGAGGCTTTTTAGTTCCTCTTCACTTTCTGCCTTAAGGGTGGTGTCATCTGAATATCTGAGGTTATTGGTATTTCTCCCAGTAATCCTGATTCCAGCTTGTGCTTCTTCCAGCCCAGCGTTTCTCATGATGTACTCTGCATAGAAGTTAAATAAGCAGGAAGACAATATACAGCCTTGACGTACTCCTTTTCCTATTTGGAACCAGTCTGTTATTCCATGTCCAGTTCTAACTGTTGCTTCCTGACCTGCACACAGATTTCTCAAGAAGCAGGTCAGGTGGTCTGGTATTCCCATCTCTTTAAGAATTTTCCACAGTTTGTGGTGATCCACATAGTCAAAGGCTTTGGTATAGTCAATAAAGCAGAAGTAGATGTTTTTCTGGAATTCCCTTGCTTTTATGATGATCAACAGATGTTGGCAATTTGATCTCTGGTTCCTCTACCTTTTCTAAATCCAGCTTGAGTATCTGGAAGTTCATGATTCACATACTGTTAAATCCTGACTTGGAGAATTTTGAGCATTACTTTACTAGCATGTGAGTTAGGTACTGACTGCTAACTGTATTTAGGCACTTTTCTCATTTATCCTCACTACTAGTTTAGGCTCAGAGAAGTTAATTAATTTGCCCCAGGTATCACAGCCAGGAAATGACAGTGATGGGATCTGAACACAAGTAGACCCACCTCCAGAGCCCACTTCCTCCATGGCAACACTATGTTTCACTCCCTATAGTTCTGTTATGCATTCATCTCACAAATATTGAGTGCCTTGTATCCACTGGCTCTAAACACTAGGAATATAGCCAAGAATAAGCCAAATAACACCACCAGCCCAAGCATGTGTTCTAATTGGGGCTTTAGGTAAACACGGTGAGGTTGTGACAAAAGTCATAAAAAAAAAAAAAAGAAAATCATACGGAGACAAAAGTAAAGTGTGTGCACTTGTAAGGTCATTTTAGATGGATGGACAGGGAAGGCCTCTCTGAGCAAGCACAGAGAGTAGAACCTGAATGCAATGCATGTGTACAACAACGACACACAGCAGTTTATCATCAGCGCACCACAGAATATAATTATTCAACTGGTAACTTACACATCTCCACCCTTCACGTTGGCAGTTACACACAGGTTTAAAGGCCCTCAAGTCACAAACTGACACTGCACTAGACATTTATGGATTCAGTACAGAATTCTGTTATGAGCAGGGGACATGGAATAACAGAATAACAAATAACCCTGTTATATTTTAGATATGTAATCATAGGCTATCCATTCTGAGCTTCAGACTATTTATTTACAAAACGTAGATAATAACACTAGTAAATCGCTCCTGGCCAGGGATGTTGGAAGAATTAAATTACATAATATAAGCAAAGTGCTTAATGCAATGTCTGAGACTAGCATGTACATGTGTTAATATTTACACTGCTAACATCTGTTGTACCACTGCAAGGTCAGACATGTAGTATACTATTTCAAGGTGTATTTCAGTGGAGTCATCACTATTGCTTATATAATCATATAAATCACTGTATAACCTAGGTACTTAAAACTCCCCATACATTTATCTCAGCACCCAAAACATGAAAAAAAAAAAAAAGGCTAGAAAAATTTAAAAGGACTAATAAAAATTGCCCCTTTTATTTCTTCAATGGAAGTCAGAAGATGGGAATGGAGGTTGGTGAAACCAAGACAGCACTTCCCAAATAAGAAATATAATAATTGACAGTATAGAATAATGAACTGTAGATAATATGGAACTCAATTTTCACAGCTAAGAGGAAAAATAAAGAACAAGCAAATGCTTTCAGTATCCTCAGAAATTAAGGATTCCACAGTTCAACTGACTTAATACCTCAACTTTTCTGCAGCTTGACTTATTCACTATTTTGCGTTTTTAAAAAGCAACTCCTGAATAACACAGAAAAAAACGCAATTAAATAGGGTTAGATTTCGAAGTCAATTGTTTACTTATAATGTTAGTAAAAATGTTCCATGAACAATAGAACAAAAATTTATTCAAATAACATTTGCTATTATAATAGTCTTTTTTTTTTTTTTAATTTAACCAAAAATAAGGTATACAGACCTGGAAAGGACCTGTGGTGATCACTGTTCCAGCTCACACTTCTCAAACTTTAACATACACACAAAGTATCTTTGGATCTTGTGAAAGGCTGGTTTTGACCCAATCCGTCTGGGATAGGGCCAAAACTTTACATTTTGGGGGACTACACGTTGCAGAGCAAATATCTAAATAGTGATATGAGAACTGATGGAAGAACTCATGAATAGATGACTTTATCAAATGCCTTTCTAATCCTGGAATTCTGACTCTATCCAAGTTACTGTTTTCTGCTTGATTTATACCAAGTAGTTTTCCCCATTTTACAGAATATATTGTGTATGTACATATATAAAGTGTATCAGTAGGATAAAGTTAATATTTCTAAGGTGACCTTATTTGCAGGGTAAATTCAACTCCTCAAAACTTACTAGTGTCCGACTTGACTATTATCTGGGATTCCTTTAACTGAATTATTTATTCTTCAAAATATCACTGAGTACCTACAACACGCTGAATGCTATGCTATAAACACAACACTGTAAGCAAAGATTTAATAAATCAGGCTCTAGGACAGAACCTTTTAAAACACTGTACATTTCACCCCTTCTGTTCCCAACTCCTCTCCAGGAGAGGGTGGCTATAGGTTCAAACAGTTTAAACAATGAGAAAAGAAGGAAGAAACTACAGAAATATAAAGGACATTCATACAATGCAATATTATTCAGCCATAAAAAGGACTGAAGAACCAATTCATGCTAAAACATGGATAAACCCTGAAAACACTATGCTGTATCAGTGCATAACACAAAAACAAAGTGTAACACAAAAGGCCATATATTTAATGATTCTATTTGTATGAAATGTGCATAACAGGTAAGTCAAATCCACACAGACAGAAAGCACATTAGTGGGCGTCAGAGGAATGACTGCTAATGGGTATAGGGCTTCTTTCTTGAGGCGAAAGAAAAGTTCTAGCATTACTGGTGATGACTGCAGAACACTGAAAACACTAAAACCCATTGAAATTTACACCTTAAAATGATTTAAAGGTTAATTTTATGGTATGTAAATTTTTATCTAAAAAAAAAAAAAACCCACACAACCCATTGAGAGACTGAGAGAAGGTTAAATATCATACTAAGACTATGGCAACTCTGATGTTGGTCTTCCTAGGGTCAATTAAGCTAACACCAGACTTTTTCATTTGAGAAGGGAATTCTCCTCTCAACTGAGCTAGAGCTGGCATTTGCAAATAAAGATTCATCTGTTAATTGATTACAGTGTTTCATATGCATTATCTTAAAATCAAACTAATTTGTTTTCTTTACTTTTACCAAATAACTGCTTATATAAACTTTTACCTAATTTTATAGCAGTGCTCTCTGTGCCTGACAGTCTGAAGTCAAAGAACTCAAACCATTGGTTTTAGCCCTGAGCCTCTGGTGAATAGGTTTTTACCCAATAGGGTTGACTCCATCCTTCACATACTCATCTTACGCAGTCATTATTTTAACTAGGTAAGCATATTTGGTGGGTAAGTATGAAACAGAATTTAATACAGGTCACCCTTTCATTCTGCATTAAAAAAAAAATTGGTACTACC
This sequence comes from Capra hircus, assembly GCF_001704415.2. Taxonomy (NCBI): domain Eukaryota; kingdom Metazoa; phylum Chordata; class Mammalia; order Artiodactyla; family Bovidae; genus Capra; species Capra hircus. The sequence continues at coordinate 106,573,528 of NC_030812.1, read as the reverse complement.
ATGTAATAACTTAATTTCTTTACATAGCAGACTTGATTTAACAAAAAGAAACTAAAATTCCATGATCCCTTGAAATATTTTAAGTACCAACCTTTATTTGTTTAGAGAAATAATCAGGAGTTGAATTCACAAGATTAATCAGAGACACCTACCCCTAGACCACCAGTAATGCCTGGGCAGTCTCTCTGATAGCAAAGCACTATCTGATAATTCTTAACAAAATCTACCAAGTTCCAAGTTAGAAATACTGCAAGATCCACAAAGAAGGGCAGTAGCTGAAAGAGACAGTAGAGAATGTTTAACTATATGGCTAGCTTATGTGTACTTCACTCTTCTGGTCTGTTCACTAAACATTCAGCATTACTGGAAGGTAAACAAAGTATTTCTGTGAATAGGTCTTTGTGTTTAAAATCTAGAATTATCACCTCAAGGAGTAATACTAGGTTTAAGATGCTATTTATTCTTTGGCAATAGAAATAATAAATAAGGCCAGTGAAAAATGGTTATCACATTAAAATCTCTTATGTTCTCACCACTGAAGTGATAATTCTACTCTTAAGAGAGAGAAAAGACTGCTTAAAATTATCAGAGCTGATTACTGAAATTAACTACTTGTGCACATTGAGATTCTCCTGTCTACTCCAAGTATAGAGGCTAGTGGCATTCTAATAGAACATCACCACTACTTCGACAGGTTGGTAATTATTTACAGAACTCTTCAGAGAACTTTTTAAGTTTTGGTGGGATATGTTTAGGAGTTGGCAACTTTCTGTTAAGAGCCAAACAGTACATAATTTAGGCTTTTGGAACTAAACAGTCTGTTGCAATTACTCGACTTTACTATTATAATATGTGAAAACAGACATAGAAAATATAGAAACAAATGAGTGGCTGTCTTTACTTCCTCCATGGATACTGACATTTGAATTTCATATGATTTTCACATGCCATCACATACTATTCTTCTTTTGATTCCCCCCTCAACCATTTAGGAATGCAAAAAGCATTCTCTGCTCTTGGGCTGTACAAAAACGGGTAGCAAGATGGATTTGGCCCATGAACCTTTGCTAATTCCTGGTTTAGAGTATAATGGAATGAAGAAAAGTTACAGATGGTTTAAGTGAGTAAAATAAACTACACTAACCATTTTACATACAAACTGTACATTTTACAGTCCTAAAATTAAGGTATTTAACCCCATAATCAAGTTCAATATTCAGTTTGATCTCCGTTCAAAGGATATGTATTTACAAAGGGTATTTTCACATTATTATTTGTTTTCATAAAGATTAAGTGGAAAAGAACACCTTAGCTTAACTGAATTCTAATCTATAAAGAAAACTGATCTCTCATCCATCTGCTGTGGCCACCTCTAATCCTTTATTTCAATCTATTAGTTATTCCTTCAGATTACTGCAATACCTCTTAACTGGGTTTTCAGCTTTTATTAGTTTCCTCATATATCCATCCTCTGTCCTGCAGTCAAAATAATCTTTAAAACATTTAGGTCTGATATTACAACACCTACCAACTGTGGGGTTTTACCTACCAAGTGTGGGGTTTTCTTTTTTTGGCTGTAGTGAGTGGCTTGTGGAATCTTAGTACCCAGTCCAGGGGTCAGCCTAGGCTCTCAGTAGTGAAGACGCAGCGTCCTAACCACTGGACCGCCAGGAAGCCCCATGCCACCTACCACGTCTTACAGCGGCTGCAATGGCTCCCCCAGCGCTCAGGCACAGTCTCAACTTTCCTTCCCTCCCTTATCCCTTGTCTCTTCTTTTTCCTATTTCCAAACTGCAGACACACAAATTATAGATGTTTTTCACATGCAGTATTACCTTAGTCGCTCCCTGTTTCACATAATTTTCCTCACCTGTTCAAACTCAATGAGACACAACCACTACATGCTTTGTTATGTACTGACCCTAGGAAAACTGTTTTTATACCCTACAGTAACTGTCTGGTTTGTTTGTTTGCTCTCCTTCACTGAGTAGTGAGCTCTTGATAGACAGGTTTGTCTTTTACTTAGCACTAATATTTAATATCTAGAATCTAGAAAGAAGTCTGGAACATAAGAGAGACTTAAACATTTGTTGGATGAACCCATGAGCTATTATGGTGAACAGTGTCACCCCCACAACAAGATATGTTAAAATTCTAACCCTCAGTATCTCAGAATGTGATCTTATTTGCAAACAGGATCACCGCAGGTACAATTAGTTAGAAGAGCCCAATCTGGAGTGGGCTGGCCACAACGCAATCTGACCAGTGATCTTATGAAAAGAGGAGACACAGAGAGATGAGGGGTGAACACCATGTGATGCTTTCTACTGTTGTTCCCTTCTGCATGGTTTGACGTTACCCAGCTTCTTAGATATGGCCCAAGATCACCAGTCAGTTCTGACAGGACTTACGCTGGTCACTCGACGGTAGATCTGTGCAGCGTTCTGGCACTCTGAGTACGGGTATTCAGACGTGGCCATCTCGAGCATGCACATCCCAAAAGCATAAACATCAACGGATTCATCGTACTTCTCTTCATACATCTCAGGGGCCATGAACTCTGGGGTACCTTAAATTAAAAGAATGATTCAGACTCAATGTGAGGAGAAACTGCAGACGTACTCATGGGGAGAGCGGGCAGCAGAGGGGCTCACCTGTGAGACAGAAGAAAGTGGAAGGGGTAAAGATAAAAGAAAGACAGGTAGGAAGTGGGGGGAAAGGAGAGAAATCACCTTAGTCTGCTCCATCAAATCTGTCACAGACCTCTCACAGCAATTCCTTTATAAAAAGAAAAGGACCACGCATCTGTTTATTTACTGTTTCAAGTGGATTACTGTTATACAATGTCAAAATAGAGCATCACATAAAAGATAAACTGATATAACTCATATGAAAACAAATGGAGAAAAAGGTAAGAGAACAGCAAAGAGTAAAGCAGAGAAAATGGCATCTATCTGTAAGACAGGATGATAGGTTAAAAAGATAAAAATACTTGTCTGCCCCCTACTGTATGAGAGCTGTAAAGTTAACATCTAGAGCTAGTCTCTTGCCAATAACAGTACACTGATCAATTTCACTTTTAAGGCAGCTTTGCAGTAAAAAAAAAAACAAAAAAAAAAAACAACCTGACATTCAGCGCATTTTAAAAATAATATAGTGTAAACGTCTGTGAGGCCACTCACCCTCCCCGTAGTTTGCAAATCTACTGCAGGGGTAAGAAACGTAGTGAGGGACACCCTATACACACACCATTCAGTCTGTATTTGAGTTCTCATAGTGAATTAAAAGTGTGAAGTGTGTGATTCCACAAACCAAGTTTCCAATGTTTCCAAAGAAATTAAGCCCAGATACCTAAAATTACAGAACATTTCGAAGAACAGGCTTGCACAATACAATCTAAACAAGAAAGAAGAAAAAACTCTTGGGCCAGAGATTAACATACCAAAGACAATCAAAGAACTGTTTCTTTATAGGCACAGGGAAGGCAGAAGGGAAATTCAGCTTTAAATAACTCCCTAGAACACTTATTTGTTTTAATCAGGATGTGCAAATTACTGGTATTCTATGTTCTTTCTTACTAAAAATAGGATTCTAGCCCACTTAAAAATGAGTAGTTTTCTTGCTGCTGTCATCATCACCTTTTGAGAGAATAGAGTTCATGAAGATTTCAAGCTTTCAAACTGTCGCACCCTCTTCAGAAGGGAAAGCTTATAAAACAATAGGCATTAAACTATATTTCCAGCTGCAGTGTCCTGACACACAGCGTTGTCCTGTAAACCAATGATTGTCGAGGAGGGCAACTGGCCCCACAGGGGACATATCTGGCTGTCACGACTGGAGGGAGGTGGACAAATGGGCATGCTACCAGCATCTAGAGAGCAGAGACCAGAGATGCTGTTAAGTCATCTTAGAACACACCAGACAGTCCTCACAACAAAGAACCATCCAAACCAAAGTGTAAATAGTACTGAGACAGAAAACTGTTTTAAGCAGATCTTTCGAAGAGCAGAAGAAAAAGTTGATAATGAACCATTATATTTTTACATTTTAAAATAGTTTTAATAGGCAGATTTTTTTGAATACAAATATATACAACAGACCTTTTCAGAAACTAAATTATATATAAATTCAATTTCTTTCATGGGGGAAGTTAACACAGTTTATCTATCATATAAGTGTATGATACTAAGCATCAACAAAATGACCCAGGAAGGTGACAGTTCTATTACATAAGGTTTTGTCAACAAAGTTCACCTTACTTCTCTTCATATAACTTCACAAAACAACAACTGTCTTTAGGATGCTTCTAGAGGCATAAATACAGAGAACTCCATATCACTTCCTGGGTTCAAGCTATGAATTTCTGAAGGTTTATTTCACATTATAAAAGCTCTGACAGAGTCAGGTTTCTAAATAAAGTGAATGTCAGAAAGCCAGTTAGACTTTCACAAGGTACCTGTGAAACATACCTATCACACTCTTGGCAAAAGAAGCCCGCTTCAGGGTGGCCAGACCTAGGTCTCCAATCTTGACTGAGCCTGTGGGGCCAGTGATAAAGATGTTGTCACACTTAAGATCCCGGTGAATAATAGGTGGAGTTCGAGTATGAAGAAACTGAAGTCCTTTAAGAATCTGACGGCACCAGCTTCTCAAAACTTTGATCTTCATCACCTTAAACCTTTTCAGGTACCTAGAGAAGGCAAGGTACACCAAACAGGTTATCGATGATATGCGTTTACTGCTTTGAAGAGTTCCATTAAATTCTAGCATATCTGAGATAGGAATATCAAATTTAGAATATTAAGATTCAGTAACCTAAGGTTAGTACTACTTTTAGCAAGGTTAAAGGGGATAGGGTAACAAGTAGTTGGCAAGCAAATTCTGATAATAAAGCACAAAAAACAAATTCCTTAAAATTAGATCACTGCCAAGATGACTGACAAGAGGTAGAGTCTGACTTCTGGTAAATGGTGGAGCAGCCCTTACTGGAGGCAGATATAAACTCCAGTGAATATACGTGCACGAGCGAACACACACACACCTGAAGATTCTACAGACCAATCAGAATCAGGCACAAACTGGAAGGGAGGACAGATGAGAAAAAAGGGCAAGCACTAGTCTGTGCAGGTTGCTCAAACCTGGACACAAGCCTGTAGCTTTACTGGCAGAGGGATAAATACAAGGACAGAGTTCAAGATGACCGTAGCATCTAAAACAGTGTGTTCAATACAACTTTCTACAATGAAAGTCCGTCCAATACCATACCCGCTAGACAAATGAGAATATTTATATTTAAATAAATTAGATACATTAAACTTAAAAAGGTCATCTCCCAGCTGCACCAGTCACATTTCAAGTGCTCAACAACTGCACACGGCAAGTGGCCACCATTTTGGACGGTGCAGATTACAGAACATTTCCATCACCACAGAAAGTTCTGTTGGACAGCAGAAATCCTGAAAGGTGGCAGGGGAGGGGGAATCCAGAAAGGAGGTACAGAAGGGGCACTCCAAGTTCTGCATATTCACTCTGCCCAAATCTCTGGCTAACCTCTCAAATATGTGTGTATGCAGCAGATTACAAGCAACCCAACTAACACTAAAAGAATCGAGTTTTCTGACTAACTGAGGTCAGATGCTATTTCATCTGGAAATACTCAGGGAAAAAAATGAAGCACACAAATGGTAAATATAAAAGAATACACTTTCCTAGCACTATCTTTATGTTACATGTGACTACCTAAAGGAAAATTTATAACACTGTGTTACAGGATCTATACAACAGACATACATAACAAAGCTTATAGCATAAATTATAAGTACTAGAGATAAATGGGCCTATATTTGTGCAAGTTTTCTTTATTTTGCATGAAATTGTACAGTATCAACCATAAGCATGCTGTGAAAAGTTAAAGATTTAAATTTAAATAAAGATTTGAAGATTTAAACTGAGAAAAAAATACCTAAAATGTACACATATACACAAGGAAGATTAACTAAAAAGCTAATACAGAATCTAATATGAAATTTAGAAACAAATTTAAAAATGAAATTCTGCTTCACTTGGGGGGGGTGGATAAGAGATAATTAAAGAAAACTTTTAAGATTTAAGTTGGTTTTATGGTTTAAAAACATAAAGAATTAATCCTGGAGGATGAGGAAAAGGTTGTCAATGAAGAGTAAGGCATTTACTGAAATGAAGGAAATGTTCTGTATGTTAAATGTTCTGTTTTTTTAAAAAGTTTTGATCAAAACATCAAATGACAGAACTATGATTAATATTTTCACTGCTTATAAATTTCATTATAAGGAAAAATCAAGCATACAAATATTGGAACTTTGATGAAATGTGTATGTACTCAAGTGTTTACTGATGTCTGCAACTTAATCTGGAATGAAAAAAGAGGGGGATGACTAGATGAACATATTTGGTAAAGCAGACATAACAGAGGTTAACTAAATTAAAGAATCCAGGGAGAGACTATGTATGTGTTCACTATATAATTCTTTCAACTTTTATGTATAATTAGAAGGTTTTAGAATAAAATGTTGGGAAATGTCAATTATCTCTCATTACAATTTGAAGAAAAAACAAAGAATACACACATATATAAATACATTTAAGCTTATATATGCATGAAGAAACAATGAAAAATAAGAATTAAAATTACGACTTTTTAAGAGAAAAAATATTGGGAAAAAGGTGAGGCTAGCTTGTATCTCTTTCACACCTACAAAATGATAAAATATAATAGATTGTCTATTAACCTTGTATCTTATAACCTTATTAAATCTGTTTAGAATCACTGGAATTTTCTATGTAAACAATTACATAATCTACAAACAGGAGCAGTTTTATTTCTTCCTTTCCCATCTTTTTGCTTTTTCCTGGTTTCCCCATTCTTATTCTGGGCAGGCCCTCTAGAACAATACGGAATATAAGCAGTGAAAAGGCATCTGTGCTTTGTTCCTCACCTCCCAGGAAGCAGTGATGTATAAAGCTCTTCCACGGATGCTCTTAGCAGTCTGAGGAAGTTTCCTACCACCCCTAGTCTGCTAAGAGTTCTTAGTAAGGAATAGATGCTGATTTGTCAAATACTTTTTCCACATATACTGAAATGATCATACAGTTTTTTATTCTTTTAATGTGTTGAAAAACATTAATTTGTTCTATGTTAAACCAATTTGGCGATCCTGGGATAAACCCTATTTGTCACTGACATACTGAAAGTCCCACGGATAGCAAGGAGATCAAACCAGTCAATCCTAAAGGAAATCAATCCCGAATATTCACTGGAAGGACTGATGCTGAAGCTGAAGCTCCAATACTTGGGCCATCTGATTCGAAGAGACGACTCACTGGAAAAGACCCTGATGCTGGGAAAGATTAAGGGCAAGAGGAGAAGAAGGCGACATAGGATGAGATGGTTGGATGGCATCACTGACTCAAAGGACATGAGTTTGAACAAACTCTGGGAAATAGTGAAGGACAGGGAAGCCTGGCGTGCTGCAGTCCATGGGGTTGCAGAGTCTACTATGACTGAGCGACTGAACAACAACAGTGTGATGGCTAGAATCCAACTTGCTACTATTTTGTAAAGGAATTTGGTACCTATATTCACGGACACTGCTCTATAAAGTTCTTTTGCTGTATCTTAAGATTTTGGTATTGGGGTTATGCTGGCTTCAAAAAAGGAACTGGACACTATTCTTCCACACTGTTATTTGAGAAAAGTCAACACACTTGGTCCCCCTCCACTAAAATACAGTATGATAAATACGTAGAACATAAAATGTACCACCTGAAGTGTTGAAGTGTTAGTCACTCAGTTGTGTCCAACTCTGCGACCCCATGGACTGTAGCCCACAAGGCTCCTCTGTCCATGGGATACTCCAGGGAAGAATACTGGAGTGGGTTGCCGTTCCCTTCTCCAGGGGATCTTCTCGATCCAGTGATTGAACCTGGGTCTCCCACATTTAGGGCATCCTTTACTGTCGGAGCCATGCTCATATTATTATGCACAATCATCACCACCATCCATCTCCAGAACTCATCTTATGAAACTGAAACGCTATACCCTTTAAACAATGACACTCCACTTCCCCTTCCCCTGAGGCCATGCAACTATCACCCAACTTTCTGTCTCTATGAATTAGCCTACTCTGAGTATCTCATGTAAATGGAATCATACAGTATTTGTCTTTCTGTGACTGGCTTATATCAGGTAGCACAATGCCCTTAAAGTTCATTCCTGTTGTAGCATATACCATAAATTTCCTTCTCTTTTAAAAAGGCTGAAAAATATTCCATTGTACATATACACCACACTTTGCTGCTATGAACATGGGTGTACAAGTACGTCTTTAAGACTCCGCTTTTAATTCTTCTGGGTATATATCAAGAAGTGGAATTGTTGAACCATATGCTGATTCTATTTTTTTATTTTACTGAAGTATAGTTGATAATGTGCTTTAATTTTTGCTACACAGCAAAGTGACTCAGTTATACATATATATAATCCTTTTCATATTCTTTTCCATTTCTATTTTTTTGTTGAGATGTAATTAACATATATTGGTTCAAGGTATACAACATGATGATTCAAATATGTATATATTGTGAAATGATCGCCACAGTAAGTCTAGTTAAAATCCATCACAAAACTCCAACTTTTTTTTTTTACTGTGATGAAAACTTTTAAGATCTACTCTCTTAGCAACTTTCAAATATACAGTACAGTATTATTAACTGTAGTCACCATGCTGTACATTACATTCTTAAGACTTTTATTTATTTACAACTGGAAGTTCGCACCTTTTGTCCACCCACCCATTTCACACTCCCATGCCCTTGCCCCTGCCTCAGGCAATCACCAATCTGTTCTCTGTCATCTATAAGTTTGGCTTTTTGGTGTTGTTCATATGGTATTTGTCTTTCTCATTCCATTAGCACAACCCTCTCAAGAGTCCATCGATGATTTTGGCAAGGTTTTCTTCTTCATGGCTGAATAGTATTTCATTGTAGATATACATACCATATTTTCTTTATCCATTTATCCATCAATAGACATGTAGGTTGCTTCCATGACTTAGCTAGTGTAAATAATGCTGCAATGAACACATGGGTACATAATTTTAAGTCAGTGTTTCAGTTTCTTTGGATAAATACTCAGAAACTGAATTGTGGGGCCATATAGTAGTCCTATTTTTAATTTTTTGAGAAGCCTCTGTGCTGTTTTCCATAGTGGTTACACCAATTTAATCCCCACCAACAATGCACAACAGTTTTTTCTTTTCTCCATAGTACTTGTTATCTGTCTTTTTGATAACAGCCATTCTTTCTTTAAAAAAAGAAATAATTTATTTATGCTTGGTTGCTGGGTCTTTGTTACCGCACGTGGGCTTTCTCTAGCTATGGCGAGCAGGGGTTACTCTAGTTGAAATGTACAGGCTTCTCACTGCTGTAGCTTCTCTTGTTGCAAAGCACAGGCTCTAGGGCATGCTGGCTTTACTAACTGCAGCTCGTGGGCTCAGCAGTTGCAGCCCATGGTCTCCAGAGTACTGGCTCATTAGTTATGGCACACAGGGTCAGTCACCAATGGCAGGTGGGATTTTCCCGAACCAGGCATTGAACCAGTCTTCCTAGCATTGCAAGGGAGATTCTTAACCACTGGATCCTCAGGGAAGCCCTGATAATAGCCATCCTAACAGGTTATCTCATTGTGGTTTTCATTTGTGTTTCCTAATGACAGGATTTGAGCATCTTTTCATGTGTGTATTGGCTATTTTTGTATCTTCTTTGGAGAAATATCTATTGAAATTACTTGCCCGTTTTTGAATTGAGTGTCAGCAGGAACGTAAAATGAGACAACCATTGTGGAAAACAGTTTGGTGGTTCCTCAGAAAGGTAAAGAATTACCATATGACTCAGCAATTCTACTCACAGAAATATAAATCTAAAAGAAATAACACCAGGTACTCAAACACTTGTACACAAATGTTCAGAGCAGCATTATTCCCAATAGCCAAAAGGTACAAACAGCCCAAATATCTATCAGCAAGTGAATGGATAAACAGATTGTGGTTTATCCACAAAACACTATTTAGTCATAAAAAGGAATAAAGCACAGATACATGCCACAACAAACCTTGAAAAGATGGTACGTGAAAGTAGCCAAAACAGACACATATTTTATATTCCATTTATATGAAATATCTTGATCAGATAAACCCTTAGAGACATAATAGTTGGTAAGGAGAATGGAGAGTTGTTTGATGGGTTTTAGTTTCGGAAGACGAAGAATTCTTGAGATTTGTTTACATAGCAACATGAATGTATCTTACAGTACTAACCTATATACACTTAAAAATGATGAAGACAGTAAACTTCATGTGTTTTTACCACAGTAAAAAAAAAATTCCCATCCATAAATCCTAGAGATCGTCTAGTCCAACCATGCACTTTACACGTGGAGCACTGAGGCCCAGAGAAGGGGCTCTCATTGCCCTAAATCACAGCTGGCCGAAGTCAGAGCAGGGAGCAGACACCAACTACGGTCCAGAGCTCTTTCTACTTTACCTCTTGCTGCCTCTGCTATGAGGCTCAGAAACTGAAACAGATGATGATGGGGAAAGAGAACGTTAAACTTAAAAGAAAAATGCCTAAAAACTTAATTGTGTGAAATTAAAGAGAAAACATACTGAGTGTGATGGGGGTGGGGTGGGGTGTTCTTTTAAGGAGCCAAAAATGTTTAGGAACTTGACAGATGTGGTTATACAACACTGTAAATGTAATAAATACCAATGAATTGAATACCTTAAACAGGATAATTTTATGTTGTATGAATTTTATCAAAATTTAAAAAACTACTGTGTACTGACAGAATGACAACCCACTAAGTATTCAAACTGGAAAAAGAATCTCAAGATGAAGATATACAGAACTATTATCACACAACTTTCCTTAATTTCACAAATTTCCTTAATTCATTCAAATATTTATCAAGTCTCAAGTACAGCACCAGGGAGCATAGTCTAGGAAAAGAAAGAGACATGTGAATAAGAAGAATCCTGGACAACTTAGAATAAAGATGTTGCCATAAATATCAGAAAAGTTGGAAGGGAAATTAGAATTTGCAGGGGGAGATAATCTGTTGGCTTTGCACATGTCACTTTTGTGTATCCACGAGCACAGGCATGGGGTACATCCAGGAGATACAGGACCATCCACGCTTGACCTATCCATATTCCTGGAAGAGGTGACTGATCTAGCTGTTTTGGCTTCAATTTCTGATGCTCCTGTGGGAAACTGAATTATCTGTATAAATGTCACAATACAATTGGCATTCAGTACAAATTTGCAAAGACATAGCAAAAACTGCCCAACATGAAGTGATAAATCGGTAAAACTTGTCAATAAGCTTCAGCTTCATTTCAACCACTAGAGGGCTACCTTGTCACTTGATTTCTGATCTCTCAGCCACAACTTTGGAAACGTCATTCACCATGACTTAAAAGTAACTAGGCTTACTCTGCGACTCCATCTCAGTTAATACTTCAGTTCAGTTCAGTCGCTCAGTCGTATCCGACTCTTTGCGACCCCATGAATCGCAGCACGCCAGGCCTCCCTGTCCATCATCAATTCCCAGAGTTCACTCAGACATGTCCACCGAGTCAGTGATGCCATCCAGCCATCTCATCCTCTGTCGTCCCCTTTTCCTCCTGCCCCCAATCCCTCCCAGCATTAGAGTCTTTTCCAATGAGTCTACTCTTCGCATGAGGTGGCCAAAGTACTGGAGTTTCAGCTTTAGCATCATTCCTTCCAAAGAAATCCCAGGGCTGATCTCCTTCAGAATGGACTGGTTGGATCTCCTACCAGACCACTTTATACACCAGAGAACCTTGTGAGCAGGGCATGTGCTCCCATACTAACATTTCCTCCTTAGGATGCTGGGCAACAAGAACTGATAGGGCCTGAAATAAGAGATTCAAGTTCTCTTCTATTTCCTGGTCAGCTTTTCTAACATTGAGATAAACTTACGTTTTAAGAGTTCCAGATGTCATCAGTTCAGTCACCAATACTATGCACTTCTTTCCCTTTACTGTGGATTCCCAGGAATCATAGAATCGAACAATATTAGGATGCTGAAGACCCTTTAACATTTCAGCCTCTTCTTTAAATCGCTGCCTCTCAGACTTTGTTAACTTTCGATCCTATAATCAAAGAGCAAAAGAGAATATGGTTTAAGATTAGGAGTTTGGGACTAATAGGTATACACTACCATATTTAAAACAGATAACCAACGGACTTACTGTATAACACAGAGAACTCTGCTCAATATTCTGTAATAAACCAAAAGGGAAAAGAACTTGAAAATGGATACATGTATATGTATAACTGAATCACTTTGCTGTATATCTGAAACTTAAAAAACAAAAAGAAGACACAGAATATGGTTTAAAATAAAAAAACACACCAAGCCACATAGTCACACTTAGATGCTAAACATGGACTATATTATAATGACCAACAATGTTAAAATAAAACATCCTAACACTGAAGTTACTAATAATAACTTAATCAGCCTGTTATGGGGAGTATGAGAACAGGCTAAAGTGTGTTTAAGAAAACTCTCGATTATAAGGTCATGCTTGAGATTATTTTACTATCTTCACGGTTAATGTGTGCTTCAGATACACGGTGTTTAGGTACAGTTATTTTACCAATTCCAATGTAAGTCACCTATTGACAGAGACATGCAATTTAATAATGAAACAAGATTGCATTTTGGAAGTAGTGAGATCTAAATTTCTCCCCTCTCCTCCGCAAGGAAATTGAGGGATGACTGTGTATGCCTTCACCTCATAGGACTGTTGTAAGAAGTAATCTACTAGGCATGTTTCTATCACATATTTAAAGTGCCTGGCACTTTACGGGTTAATTCACTTCTTATCTGAGGTAAATGGAGAAAAGCACTTAATCTGATGTTCTTCCTTTGACAAAGCACCATACACACAAACTCTGCATTGCCCTGTAAATTAAAGTTGAAACTGTCAACTACCAAAGCATGTAATACATATTTTAACAAACTATTCCAGGCATACAATAACATAATGTGTCTAAACACTAAAGACGTAATGTAAACTCTCCTGTGTAACTAGACAGCCTTTCCCATTGCTGCCCTTAAATAATTCTTGGTAAAGAATCCGCCTGCAATGTAGGAGATCCCAGTTTGATTCGTGGGTTGGGAAGATCCGTTGGAAAAGGAACAGGCTACCCACTCCAGTATTCTTGGAGTGGCTCCTGTGGCTCAGCTGGTAAAGAATCTGACTGCAATGGAGGAGACCTGGGTTCAATCCGCCAGTACTAGGACCGACTTCCACTACTACTACTACCCTGATTAGATATACCATCCCTATCTTAAAACACCACACTAGGCATTCTGTGAAATTACGCTAGTCATTAGATCTTCTAGGAGAGCTTATAAATATATACATTAATAATACATACTATATCACAAATTCAAAAGGTTTAATAACTATTTTAATACAATTTGTTTTCAATATACTATGTATTTTATCATATAAACCTAAAACATTATTCTAGCTTTCATTATTTAGCCTTCTGGGGCATAAAAAACCCAGTAAATACATCTGTTAGGCTAAGCTAGCAGTAGAATTGCTGGATCACAGGGAACAGGTATTAACAAACTGCTTTTCAAAGGGGCCATGCCTGGCACTGCAGTGCTATCACTCCATATAAAAGTGAAAAGTGACACTATTAATCATTCGGTCTTGCTAGACTCTTTGTGACTTCCAAGTAATCCAAGTTCAAATCCTTATCTCATACTTGCATGAACATAGCTCCCAGACCATGAATTCTCAGGGTAAACTTTCTTTCACGGACTTGGGAAAAACTGTTGTTTCCCTGACTCAGAAACTGAAATTTTCTCTAGTCTGTCTTTATATTAAAGGTGTTGTTCCTCTTTAGAGCTTCCCAGGGGGCGCTAGCAGTGAAGAACCCACCTGTCAATGCAGGAGATGAAAGAGACGTGGGTTTGATCCCTGGGTCAGGAAGATCCCCTGGAGGAGGACATGGCAACCCAGTCTAGTATTCATGCCTGGAGAATCCCAAGGACAGAAGAGCCTGGTGGGCTACAGTCCACGGGGTCACAAAGTCAGACATGACTGAAGCGACTCAGCACACACATTCCTCTTTAAGGAACAAGTTTACTGGATCTCAATTCCAATACCTGCTTGGGCTTGAGATTTCATCTATTCTTGGGGAGATGATAAAACCATAAGTTTAGTTCAGTCGTTCAGTCATGTCCGACTCTTTGCAATCCATGGACTGCAGCATGGCAGTAATCCCTGTCCATCACCAACTCCCGGAGTTTACTCAAACTCATGTCCATTGAGTTGGTGATGCCATCTACCACCTCATTCTCTATCGTTCCCTTCTCCTCCTGCCTTCAATCTTTCTCAGTATCAGGGTCTTTTCAAATAAGTCAGTTCTTCACATCAGGCTGCCAAAATATTGGAGTTTCAGCTTAACCATCAGTCCTTCCAATGAATATTCAGGACTGATTTCCTTCAGGATTGACTGGCTGGATCTCCTTGCAGTCCAAGGGACTCTCAAGAGTCTTCTCCAACACCACAGTTCAAAAGCATCAATTCTTCAGTGCTCAGCTTTCTTTACAGTCCAACTCTCACATCCATCCATGACCACTGGAAAAACCATACCTTTGACCAGACGGACCTTTGTTGGCAAAGTAATGTCTCTGCTTTTCAATATGCTGTCTAGGCTGGTCACAGATTTTCTTCCAAGGGAGTAAGTGTCTTTTAATTTCATGGCTGCAATCACTATCTGCAGTGATTTTGGAGCCCCAAAAAATAAAGTCTGACACTATTTCCCCATCTATTTCCCATGAAGTGATGGGACCAGATGCCATGATCTTAGTATTCTGAATGTTGAGCTTTAAGCCAACTTTTTCACTCTCCTCTTTCACTTTCATCAAGAGGCTCTTTAGTTCTTCTTTCCTTTCTGCCATAAGGGTGGTGTCATCTGAATATCTGAGGTTATTGATATTTCTCCCGGCAGTCTTGACTCCAGCTTGTGCTTCATCCAGCCCAGCATTTCTCATCATATACTAGCATATAAGTTAAATAAGCAGGGTGACATACTTGACATACTCCTTTTCCTATTTGGAACCAGCCTGTTGTTCCATGTCCAGTTCTAACTGTTGCTTCCTGACCTGCACACAGATTTCTCAAGAGGCAGGTTTAGGTGGTCTGGTATTCCCATCTCTTTCAGAATTTTCCACAGTTTGTGGTGATCCACACAGTCAAAGGCCTTGGCATAGTCAATAAAGCAGAAACAGGTGTTTTCTGGAACTCTGTTGCTTTTTGATGATCCAGCGGATATTGGCAATTTGATCTCTGGTTCCTCTGCCTTTTCTAAAACCAGCTTGAACCTCTGGAAGTTCATGGTTCCCGTACTGTTGGAGCCTGGCTTGGAGAATTTTGAGCATTATTTTGCTAGTGTGTGAGATGAGTGCCATTGTGTGGTAATTTGAGCATTCTTTGGCATTACTTTTCTTTGGGATTAGAATGAAAATTGACCTTTCCAGTCCTGTGGCCACTGCTGAGTTTTCCAAATTTGCTGGCATATTGAGTGCAGCACTTTCACAGCATCATCTTTTGGGATTTGAAATAACTCAACTGGAATTCCATCATCTCCACTAGCTTTATTTGCAGTGATGCTTCCTAAGGCTCACGTGCCTTCACATTCCAGGATGTCTCACTCTAGGTGAGTGATCACACCATCATGATTACCTGGGTAATGAAGATCTGTTTTGTATAGTTCTTCTGTGTATTCTTGCCACCTCTCCTTAATATCTTGTGCTTCTGTTAGTTCCATTCCATTTCTGTCCTTTATCGAGCCCATCTTAACATGAAATGTTCCCTTGGTATCTCTAATTTTCTTGAAGAGATCTCTAGTCTTTCCCGTTCTACTGTTTTCTTCTATTTCTTTGCACTGATCACTGAGGAAGGCTTTCTCATCTCTCCTTGCTATTCTTTGGAACTCTGCATTCAAATGGGTATATCTTTCCTTTTAAACCATGCCTCTTAGTCAACAAGACTGGCAACTGTCCCAGAAAAACCCCAGTGTCAATTCACTTTTCCTACTCTGGTTTCTAGTTTCTTCCTTGTTTTTAAACCTTGGAAATCATCCTGACATCCCCATAAGCTCAACTATGCATTTAAAAGGATAGGATTTTGTATTTCTTCTCATTAAAATTTTCAAAGTATCTGGTATTATACAGTGGGAAGAATTTTCAGCTTGTTTCATTTTTCATTTACTGACAATAGAGCTTATTAATGTATGTTTTATTAAAAAAATATTGTTTACCATACATTCTTATGTGTCATTTCAGGAAACTATTCAAAAAAGAAAACCTAGATCACCTGTTGACTCTCATACATTACTGCTGAATTATGAAAACTTAAAGAAACTGTAACGTTAATCTACTCTCAGAACAATCAGAAGACTAATCACACACGAGCCAAATGAATTATAATATTCTACCTACCATTAAGTAGCATTTAATTTTTATATTTCCAATATATAGTCTACTACTTGTCTTGATAAGTACTCTTATTTTCTGAGACATGCAACATTCATTTCAGTTTTAGCGATTATTATATCTCTTCATAAATGGTTGATTAAATTTTAAATACTTGAGTACCCCGTGTCAGGCAATAGGATACGACAAACCTAAGAGACAAGATTCCTGCTAGTCTAGACCTTCCAATGTAAGAGGCAGAGGCATTAACTTCATTAGATATTAAAAAGAGAAAATATTTTTATTTGTATTTATGAAAAGAGTACTTGGAGAGCAAGTACTCGCTATAAGACCCAATTCTGTGTGCACAAGCTAGTGTTGTCCTCACCATAGCAGGCTATCCTAAGCACTGAGATCATGGGCATGGAGCTCTAATGTTAGAATACCTGAATTGCTTAAGAACGCAAGAGTCTGTAGAAAGTGCTAAAGGCAAACTTGGAAATGCAGGATATAGACTGGAGGCAAGGAGGCTCAGAACTTTAATAACCTTGAGATTTAAACTAACTTACTTAAACGTGTTTATTCAACCAGAGTTTAGAGCCTCTGGAAAGTGTATCACTTACAGTAGACCACTGCAGCTGAAACTTGGAATTTACATTGTACAGGATAAGGTAGTTTACAGTACTTAGTAGTAAACAAAATGTTTTCTCTCAACTGGTATAGCCAGAAACTGTCACTAGAGGTTAACCAAGACTGTGGTATAATCACTCTACATTGTTACTTAAATTTTAATTTAAAATCTACATAAAGATTGTTTTTATGATATCCATGAGTGTTTTAATGTATACAAGACTTGTAAACCTTTTCTCCAGAAAACTCAAACCAAAGTAATTTATTCATGTCTTTCTCTACTGCCACCATCCTATTTCATTCAAGCTGTCACGATCTCCCTCTGGATTTCTGCAGTAAACCTACTAGCTGTTTCCACACATCTAATCTTATTACCCCTGTACAATGTGTATTCCACTCTATCCAAATACAGTCAGAATATTTTAACATCAATTTAATCAATTCTATGGTATGCCCACTTCATTGATTCTTAGAAATGTCATTTTCCACATTTTTAACATCTCTGAAATTAGAGCACATCATACAGTTGGAATCTTAAGACTCGGTGAAGTACCATATGTCATAATCCTGTTTAAAACTCTCTAATAGCTTTCTGCAGCCTTTAGGATAAAGGTGGAAAACCCCTACAACCTACGATGCCCTACACGATACAATCCTTGCCCACTCTTAGAGCCTTTTTCTTGTCACTCTCAGGTTTCCCTTCTCAAGCATGGCATGCTTCTTCCCATTCAGGTCCCTCACACATGCTTCCGTCTATACAGGATGCCCTTCCATGGAGCTTTTATGCCCGGTTAAAGTCCAGTCATTCACACAGGGATAGCACTGTTGACTGCCCCCTACTCTAGGTTAAATCATCCCCTCCCGCCTAGCTGTACAGTGACATGAACCATCTATATGCCTCTTTCAGAGCTCTTAGTCACAAGTAATATTACAGTGAGGCTTTTTCTAAAAGCAGTGACAAAATGCCTTTTCAGTGTTCTATCTTTAGCATCTGACAATCTAGCATTGTTCAACTGCCATGTGTTAAATGAATTCATGAATGTGCTTTCCAAAAAATAAAGTGTGTGTACATTCTTCACAAGTAGTCAGCATTTCCTCAGGAATAAAAAAATTCTTATGACTTAAAAAAGAAAGGTAAGGATTAAATTTGGGCCTCTGAGACTCAGTAAAACACAACTCAAACACTATGACCCATCTGCAAAGGTCAAGGCTGCCATCATTTTGATTTTTTAAAGGATTTGTTAAAAGCTATTGTAAAAAGTCTGCCAACTACTCATTTATAGGAAAATATAAAGGGGGGGGGGCACGCTAGTAACAAAACAGGGACTTCTTACTCAACAAAAATCTACAACCAATTTTCTTCTATAGAATAAATACTCTGAATGCAACTTTTATCTAATTTTGCCTCAAAGTCATCTATTGTAAATGGAGACTATTTTATGTGTCTATTATAGATTTTTATCCTCCCTGAAAGCTACTGATGACTTATTTTAAGGGAACCTTGCTTTAAGTCTTTAACATTAGAAATATGAGCACAGGACTTCCCTGGTGGTCTAGAGGTTAACTTGGAATGCAGGGGACATTGGTTTGATTCCTGGTTCAGGAAGATTTCTACATCCCGAGGAGCAACTAAGCCCGTAAGCCACAATTACTGAGAGCACCTGCAGCAACCACTGAGCCAGCACCTGATAACTACTAAAACCCTCAGGCCCTAGAGCCTGTGCTCTGCAACAAGAGAGGCTACCACAATGAAAAGCCCACATGCCATAAAGTAGCCCCCACTTGCTGCAGCTAGAGAAAAGCTCATGGGCAGCAATGTAACACTCACCACACCCAAATATTAATATAGATTAAAAAAAACTATGAATATAGATTACCAACTAAGTAGAGAAAAAGTCCAACCAAGTAATTTCGTGTTTCTTTCAATAATGTTAACTTGCTCTAGGACTTCTTAATCTAGGACAATTTCATATCTCAGAGAACTATACTATTTTAGCACCCACAAGAATTTGTAAAACAATGTAAAAGAGATCAAAACTAACATAAGCACACAGACCATAAGAACACCTGGGGCTTTTTAATTAATATTTGTCAAGTGTTTGCTATCTGCACTAACTGGTGGTTGTACTTCTGTTCCCATTCTCAGAAAACCCATGAGATACAGAAATTTAGTCTTCCTCAAATTCACAGAAGCACAAATTAAATGAAGATTTGATTCACAGCTCATGTTCCATTCACTAAACTAGACAAACATATCTTAATTTTTATATAGCTCCTAGAACATTTTTCTTCTCAGAAGAGCCATGTTGATATTTGTTATTAACTAGGGATCACTGAAAAGAACTAGGCACTTTACTAAATTATAAATTATAGTTGAAGGTAAAACAGAAGGAGTATACATTGTTTAAATACTATCATTTGTCAAATATAACAAAAAAGAAGTAAACTCACAGAGAACACACTTGTGGTTACCAGCGGGGGAGGGGGCCAGTATGGCGTGGCGGGGATGCGAAGTACAAACTACTGCATATATGACAGGCTATATAGATGTGTTGTACAACACAGGAAACACAACCAATATTTTTTAATAACTGTAAATGGACTGTAACCTTTAAAAGTTGTATTAAAAAAAAAGACTTGGACACTTAAACATTGCTAACTGACAATCAAATTATCATGAAGTCAATGGTAAAATTTATTTTTTATTTTATTTTTTGGCCACATCACGCAGCATGTGAGATCTTAGTTCCCTGACCAGGGACTGAACTCAAGGTCCCTGCATTAGGAGCAGAGTCTTAACCACTAGGGAAGTCCCTATTTCTAACTGTAAGTATCAAAGAAAATTTCAAGCAGATTACCACAGCTGTTGCTTTTTGGCATCTTTTTCTCCAACATTATCAAACTTGGTATTTCTGGGGGCTTGATACACTATCCCTACTGTAACATTCATTACCTTCGGTGTAAATGAGAGCTGATGCAGCTAACCCACTCTATTCATTTCATTCATTTCTTTCCACCTACATAAAATTGTTTTGACAGGCTAAATGAACAAAACCAAGGATCACTGTCACATGGCCTCCCATAACATGCACAGTTCCAGGCAGCTAGGGGTGGAGGTGGGGAGCTTAACAACAAGTGAAACAACCGTTCATCTCAGTGCCGTCCAAATAACAGTGCTCAGGAGATTATCTGCTGATGCAATTTCTTCTTGGGTGAGAAATGCAATGTATAATGACCTACAGCAATTTGACAACTCCAGTTCCTTGCTCTGTATATTTTAAACATCCCCTTGAGGCATTTCTCATCCCTAAATTTCAGTATTCTCTAAAACAGCAATCTATGCCTTCCTATTGATTATTTTATCAGCCCCAGAAACAAACCTTCCAAACAAATTGATTAACTGAAACAGTGAGCTTGATTTTCATAAAATCAAGTCAGAAATATTTCCTTTATTAGTTAATTAACATTTGTACCCCCAGAAAATTTGACACTTGAGACTTATTAACATTTAAACTTCTATGCATTTTATTTTTAGCAATATTCAAAATTTTACTACTAAAATAAGAACACATGTGATAAGTCTACACATCAAAATATGGGTGGAGAGCAGTGTCTGGAGCTCCTTGATTAGAGTACGTGAGGTCAATGCTGGAGTCCTCCCTGTTTATCACTGTCTGCACCACACTGACTTCGCACAGCCCTGAGCACCTACTCCATCTTTTACAGTGATATGAATTGTTGGGCGTTGGAATATGGAAATAAAAACTTGTCTTCAGGCATAGAGAACAGCAGTCTGAACGACTGTTTGGGCCCATGCAGCATGGGTTCCAGTAAATATTTCCTGAAAATTTAAAGCATTATTCTGTATTTTGAAAGCAAGTTATCCCATAAAGTTATCATGTACATGACTAAGTCCAGATTCCTCTCTCTCACAGGCCTTCATGGTCTAAAGTAACAATTCAAAGATAGTATTTGAATTGAAATACTTTACAAAGAAAAGTATTTTGTACTCTTAAAGACTTCTATCTACTGAATACTTTGCTTTTTAACTACAGGTAACATATTCTTCTTGAAAATCCCCAAATAATCAGACTTGAGGCTTGAAGGCTTGAGGAAAGGTGGGGAAAATAACTAATAGAAGCAAAATAATGATGCTCATGCAAAAACTCCTGTTAACAACAACAACAAAGATTAATAGGGCTTTTAAGGTGTTGTGAAATACCATGTGAAAGTTAAACCTGAGTTTTACATGGCCAAATCTACAGAGTAAAGCCATGGTGGCTCAGTGGTAAAGAACCTGCCTGCAATGCAGGAGACACAGGTTTGATCCCTAGGTCGGGAAGATCCCCTGGAGGAGGAAATGACAACCTACTCCAGTATTCTTGTCTACGAAATCTCATCGCCAGAGGAGCCTGGCTTACTATAGTCCATGGAGTCGCAAGAGTCGGACACGGCTGAGCGACTGAACAACAAACTCCTTCTACAAATTTCATTATGACCTTCCAATATGATATCCTTAGGAACAGGGTCTATCCTGTAGAGAAGAGAGTCTGTTTGAATTTTCCTCAATAGGTCAACACATAGATTAAAAAAAAAAAAAGGTCATCAAAAGAAGAGCAAAAAAAGAACCTGTTTTAACTCCTCCTCCACTGCTCCCTTCTCCCTCTGGCTCATCTTTATTTGCATTTTATTTTCTTACAAAATGTTCTCTGTTTCAAAGCAGGAAGAAAAAATAATCTACTTACACAAGAAAGTCTTGAGTGCTCTCTCAAACCAGACTTGTGCTAATTTATTTAGTAGTTCTACCACTAAGCATCCTCCACGTCACCCCAAATCTGGGCCACAAACAAGTAAACGTGGGGCTTGAGATTCTCACCACCCTTCTCTTTTCAGAGGCACAAAACCAAAAGGAAATAAAAAATATCTGAAGCCTGGTACATATAGAAAGCTTTATGTTAAGACTAAAAAATGTAGCAGATACTTGTAATAGCTGAACCACAAAAGAGTAAACATATTTAGTCCTATCAGAAAATAGCTATTTTCACTAAATGACTTACAATATCTATTGTTTACAATACAGCAAAATTCAGAACACTACCTAGTCTCATAAATAGGCTTCATTGAGATAAATTAGATTTATCTGAACGTGAATGCAGTTAACTGAGAGGGCTAAATTCCAATGGTTGTAGGGTAGGAACTTATTCTAAAACTTCCTAAGGAAGGAAAAGAAGGTGGCCAAAGGGGGACAAGGAGAGTTGAAGCTGGATGCAAAGATCAAAAAACTCTTGATTATTTACAGGAAGAAAATTTTACACTTCAGAGACAAAAGTTACTCTGCAATGGATACCAAAAACAAAGTCCAAATGAAATGGGGTTGATGAATGGTCACCAAGGGAGAGACCAAGGAAACAAAACTTAGTGGGTCATCCTGGTAAGAACTGGCCAGCACGGGAACTTAAATGCGGTGGGTACACACCACAAAACAGCAGGTGTCTCATCACAGAATTCAGAGTCTGATATCCGGACTGTTTTGTTTTGTTCAGGAAAGAAGTCAATAAAATAAAGTCCAGTATATGAGAACATGGGCTTCCCTGATGGCTCAGTGATAAAGAATCCACCTGCCAATGCAGGAAACTCGGGGTCCATCCCTGGGCTGGGAAGATCCCCTGGAGAAGGAAACGGCAACCCCCTCGAGTCTTACTGCCTGGTAGATCCCACGGACAGAGGAGCCTGGTACAGTCCATGGGGTCACTAAGAGCCAGACACGACCAAGCATGTAAGAATACAATGCATGAGCTTTTCTGTGTGCCCGACAAGATATCAGTCCAAGAAAATTAGAACAAAGCAAAAAAACTTTAATTAAAAAAAAAGGAGAGAAGACTCTTTAACATAGCCATTCATATGAACTTTAAATACTTATATGCCCTCTTTTCTTCTAAAATCCTCTCATTAGCTCAGCCTTAACCTCTCTCTTTACCATATCCACTTCAGGGGCAGTGAATAAATACTTCAACTTTACAAGTAAACTCAAAAGTACAGACAGCAGTAAGATTTGAAGAGTAAGGAATGAAAAACAAAACCAGAAAGCCTGATCTGCACAAGGACATCCATCTTTAGAGTTTTACACTGAGAATGAATACTTGATATCCTCATGTTTATCAAGGTCAGACTATTTTAATGTATTGTTTTGCCAATTCTGGAGTACAAATTATTATTTACAAATGTCTACTGGACATTTTACGGTCAACAACTCAATGTATCTCCTACTTTACAAAGTTTCTTCCAAAACTAGCTTATCCACTTCAATTTCCTTGTTTCTCTTTGCCTTTCCAAGTAGTAAAGGTGGAATCTCCTTTAATCTCTGAAATTGCATCATTTTCCACATTTCATTTACATTACTGCAACCCAGTAGAAGGTACAACTACGTCCTATTAAAAAAATCTATCGCCTAATTATGCTTTTTTCCACCTCATTCTATCCTTCAGATTCATATGTTCTCCAAAATACTTTTTAATCATACCCAGTCCCCTGCTCTGAAATAGTGAGTGTTAAATTAGCCAGTCAATTTTGCCCCATTACAAGAATCTTCTGGGGTATTTGTAGCCAAGGATTCTCAGGCACTGCCCTCACCCTAGTGAGTCAATCAACAGGGAAAAGAATTTCTTACGACCACTAAGTTTGAGAAACCCTCGGGTACATCAAATCCATATTCCAAAGCTACTCAGATCCAACTTTTCTTTCACACTTTCCAAAACAACCCATACAGGTAGGAACGAATCCTGTAATCCACACAGCATACTCATCTCTTCTTCTGCACTCCTGTAACTCAAGAAACTGCCATGAGTTTCCTTGCTGTAAAATGCAAACATCATCCTTCTTGACTAAGTTATTCTGAGGAATCAACATACTGCCTGCAAACTTTTAAACTGTGAAAATCATTACACAAAAGAACAGAATTTTTATGTCAGATACTCCATTCATAGGGATTTATTCCTTGATATATATTTGTGAATATAATTCGCATTTGGCCAATTTTATACTGCAGTGGAATAGACTACTGAAGAAGTCATCTGGAGAAGTTAGCATTATCTTAATTTGGGACTGCAAGACATATCAGGCATGGGTAAAACAATTCTGGAATCTGAAGTCAACTGGACCTTAAGAACCATCACTACGAACAAAGCTAGTGGAGGCAATGGAATTGAATTCCAGGTGAGCTATTTCAAAGCCTAAATGATGCTGTGAAAGTGCTGCAGTCAATATGCCAGCAAATTTGGAAAACTCAGCAGTGGCCACAGGACTGGAAAAGGTCGGTTTCCATTCCAATCCCAAAGAAAGGCAATGCCAAAGAATGTTCCAACTACCACACAATTGCACTCATCTCACACACTAGCCAAGTAATGCTCAAAATTCTCCAAGCCAGGCTGTGAACTTGCAGAGGTTCAAGCTGGTTTTAGAAAAGGCAGAGGAACCAGAGATCAAATTGCCAACATGCGGATCATCAAAAAAGCAAGAGAGTTCCAGAAAAACATCTACTTCTGCTTTATTGACTACACCAAGGCCTTTGACTGTGTGGGATCACAACAAACTGTGAATTATTCTTCAAGAGATGGGAATACCAGACCATCTGACCTGCCTCCTGAGAAATCTGTATGTAGGTTAAGAAGCAACAGTGAGAACCAGACACGGAACAACAGACTAGTTCAAAATTGGGAAAGGAGTATGTCAAAGCTGTATATTGTCACCATGCTTATTTAACTTACATGCACAGTACGTCATGTGAAATGCCAGGCTGGATGAAGCCCAAGCTGGAATCAAGATTGCCAGAAGAAATATCAATAACCTCACATACACAGATGATACCACCCTTATGGCAGAAAGGAAAGAAGAACTAAAGAGCCTCTTGATGAAAGTAAAAGAGGAGAGTGGAAAAAGTTGGCTTAAAAGTCAACATTTAGAAAACTAAGATCACGGCATCTGGTCCCATCACTTCATAGCAAATAGATGGGGAAACAATGGAAACAGTGACAGACTTTATATTTTTGGGCTCCAAAATCACTGCAGATGGTGACTGTAGCCACGAAATTAAAAGATGCTTGCTCCTTGGAAGAAAAGCTATGACCAACCTAGACAGCATATTAAAAGGTCTGTCTAGTCAAAGCTATGGTTTTTCCAGTAGTCATGTATGATGTGAGGGTTGGACTATAAAGAAAGCTGAGCGTTGGAGAATTGATGCTTTTGAACTGGAGTTTTGGAGGACTGCAAGGAGATCAAACCAGTCCATTCTAAAGGAAATCAGTCCTGAATATTCACTAGAAGGACTGATGCTGAAGCTGAAACTCCATCCAATACTTTGGCCACCTGATGTGTAGAACTGCCTCATTTGAAAAGACTCTGATGCTGGGAAAGACTGAAGGCAGGAGGAGAAGGAGATGACAGAGAATGAGATGGTTGGATGGAATCACTGACTCGATGGACATGAGTTTGAACAAGCTCCAGGAGTTGGTGAAGGACAGGGAAACCTGGCATACTGCAGTCATGGGGTCACGAAGAGTCGGACACGACTGAGTGACTGAAGTGAACTGAAAAGAATTCTGTGCTCCGACTTAGAGAATGGATTACAAATTTATATACATATGAAAGTGAAAGTGTTAGTCATTCAGTTGTGTTGGACTCTTGGTGACCCCATGAACTGTAGCCCACCAGACTCCTCTATCCATGGAATTCTCCAGACAAAAATACTGGAATGGGTTGCCATTTCCTTCTCCAGGGAATCTTCCTGATCCAGGGATCAAACCCAGGTCTCCTGCATTGCAGGCAGATTCCTTACTGTCTGAGCCATGGGTTTCCCAAGTTATATATGTATATTGTGGCTCAACTAGTTGAACAAAAGATTTAAGGCAGTTTGCTTTTTTAACTACATTAGCAACCAGATGATAACCTAAGTGGCAATTTATATATTCAAGTCATTGTTAATTTTGTTCATAAATTAAGTTTGGCTGTAAGCAGGTTGGAATGCCCTAAAATGTCAGCAAATTTCCCAATTAGTTACTCTGAATTCCTTTAGCAGTTAAAGGGAGTATTTCTGCAGTTATCATTAAAAAGACATTCTCAAAGGAGTAAAGTATTTATAAAGGAAGACTGAAACAATAAACATTAATTTGATTTCAGTTTAATTTGCAAAACTGAAAGTATATTTTGATTTTATAGTTGTATAAGATCTATAAAACACAAGGAATATATATTGTTTTCTACTTACACAAACAATATGTTAATAATTTAAGTCAACTTCAAAGCCATTAGGAGGCTACCATAAAAACAAAAAACAAAAATAACTTGGAAATTTAGTGGGTTAGCAAAAATACAGAGAAACTGAAACCTTTGGGCATTATTGATAGAAATATAAAATGGTACAGCCACTGTGGTAAAGTCTGGCAAATTTACTCAAAAATCTAAACAGAATTACCATATAATCCAGCAATTCAACCTCTAGACTTATACCCAAAGAAACTGAAGCTGAGACTCACACAGATAACAACTTTTATACCACTGTTCACGGCAACAGTATTCATAGCAGACAAAGTGTGGAAACAACCCAACTGTCCAACAACAGATTAATGGAAAACAAAACCTGGTAAATATATAAAATGGAATACTACTGAACCAAATAAAACTGTCATATTTGTCAGTCATAATGACTGAATACAGTAGTATGAGTCAATCTAACGTATGACTGAATTATTTTCCTTTTCATGTCTTCTCCCAGCAGTCTGGAAGTTACCTTATTTCATTCTATCAGAGTTTCCTTTTACTTGTCCAACAACATTCTTTGCCTTACATCTAGAGTCAGGCTCTCTGGCCTTACAACAGTTTAAACCATATTTACCACCTTCCTTACCTCTTCTTGCTACAGTTATCTGGAGATTGATTAGTGCTTCCTTTTTGATTCCATAGACTATTCATCACAAATTCCCTTTACAGCCATGCTTACATTTTTAACAACTTCATTTATATTGTCGGTCATTACAAAATGGCTTCAATTCTTGATGCCTTAAGTCCTGTTTCAATACTCTAGCTCCTTTAAATAGTACATGCCATGGTCTTCTGGGAGTCTGACTTTGGATCTTTAGTATTAATAACTGTATTTCTCCACATGGACATTTATAAGCTGCCCTTCTTCCCAATCTTTAAAGTTCAATTATTTTGCTAGATTCTTTGTCTAAGATGTGTATTTGTTGGTTTTTGATGAGAATGAAGTAATGAGTTCTTTCTGTCTATATGCAAAGAACTTTTTTAACTCAGAAAAATCATCTCCTAGGCTATCAATTATTGATTGGTCCCTTTAGAAACTCAACTATCCATAAATTATTTCTCTCTTCTTTGAATTCACTTCTCATTATTATTGACTTTCTGTGGCATCAGCTTTTTTTTAAATGATATTCAATGTAGATTTAAATTGTGCTATTGTTGTCTTGAATTGTCTTCTCAAGCCCTCCTTAAAGTAGTCTGATCTTCTTTCTCTCATGCCAGAAATCCACTTGGATCTCCATGCATCTTACTGAATACGTTAGCATTTTAATTTATACTTTTGGATCCTGCATGATTTTTCCAAATTCTCTTCTTATACCCATGCTTTTTCCTTTTGGCTCTTTCTTGAATGAGATCTTCCAAACTTGTGTTTATAGCCCCACTGTGAGCCACACATATGGAAGGCAGGTGATTGGGTGGGGAAAAAAAAAATTGACAGCCATGCAGCAGGAAACCTGAATGCTAGAGAAAAGCTCAATGGTCTTATTTTTTCTCTTTAAAATATTAAAACCTCATTGCCAAATTACAAGGTGATCAAAAGAGATGAAGCCAAAAACGTGAGGTGGGAGGGGAGAGGCGGGAGAGAGAAAAAGATTTAGAACCGTCAGTTCCGTTCAGTTCAGTCACTCAGTCGTCGTGTCCGATCCCATGGACTGCAGCACGCCAGGCCTCCCTGTCCATCACCAACACCCGGAGTTTATTCAAACTCATGTCCATTGAATCGGTGATGCCATCCAACTATCTCATCCTCTGTTGTCCCCTTCTCCTCCCGCCTTCAATCTTTCCCAGCATCAGGGTTACTTTTCAAATGAGTCAGTTCTTCGCATCAGGGGGCCAAAGTACTGGAGTTTCAGCTTCAGCATCAGTCCTTCCACCATACAAATAAATATGTCCCAGAAAAAAAAAGAGAGAGAGAGAATAGGAAAAAAAAACAGGAGTAAAAATCAGAACATTCCCTGAAGCAGGAAAACATTTACAAGGGTCCATTAACAAACAGCCCAACACAACGGACGGCAGAGAAAAGGTAAAAACAAAAAGGATGCTCATGAGAACCAATTATTCCAAGTTAATAGAGGCTGATAACAAATTTTTAAAGGATTTACATGAATAATATTATGGTTTTAGGATTCTTTCCATAATCTTTTCTAAAGGAAATCAACCATTTTTTCTTAGTATATTTTATGACAGTAACCTTATTTTTATCCTAAATTTACTACTTAGTTCTCTTGTACATGTCTCATTTTAACAGACAACAGGGAGACCAATATAACAACACATTCTTCCTCATAATTTTATAGATTTTTCAGGTCATCCAACTTTGCTAAGCTCTACCTTAAATAGTTCTTTCATAGACAGCTGACAATCTGGTATCTCCATGATTCTAAAAACCACAAAGAAAAGGTCTGATTTGTTCTTCATGACACATCCCTTTAATCACTTGGCCACCGCCATCATTGCTAGACCCCAGACATTTTATTCTTTAGATGGAGAGGGCTGGCTGTGCTCCACTGCTTCAAGTTTATTCCTTAGCTATAGGAGGACGACACAAAAGTGTCCTGGCCTTATTTCTTAATTACAATGTATTACTCACCAAGAACTAGTTGCCATGCTAAACAGTCCATATGTAGTCCCATTTAATCTGTGTATCAACCCTAAAAGGGAGATTCTATCATTATCTTCATCTTGCAAATGAAGAAAATGGAGGCTTTTAATGACCTAGCTGGAATCTGAATCCAAATCATGTCTCTTTTCCTCAGACTTCCGTAAAAACTTCACAAGGACAGAAAAGTCACAGAAAAATGGTTACAATTTTTAAAAAATGAATATACATTTGTACAAAGGGGTGGAGAACTGGAAGCACATGAAAATGTACAAAATACACGGTTGCCTCCGGGAAAAGCAGTGAAAGCAGGACGGCACAGACAAGGAGAAACTTTCAGGTTCTGTTGTAAACATCTGCATACAGCTTTATTATTAAACAATTCAAATTTATTCCTATTTGTATGGTTTTCTCCTACAAGAGTCACAGATTACAAAAATAATAAGAAAAAAAAAAGTCTTATTAACCAGAAGTAAAATTACTATGGTTCTGTGCCAAGCTCTTTCACCTTTATATCTTTGCTCTTCCTCAGCCTGTACACACATGTATTTCCCTCCCCGCCTTCACGTGGCTAATTTCTTCCGCCAGAAAACATCCTTGACAAACTCTTGCACTTTGAGGGGGAGGTAGGAAGTAGCAGTGCTTTGGATTTACCCAGATGGTTAAGAAAGTTCCTATCCTTAGGAAGACAGACAGTTCAGTATAATGGGAAATCCCACAGTTCTCTTCCATTGTGGGCACTCTGGCTACAAGTCTGAGTAAAACCAAACTGCTATTCCCAACTGAAGCCCAGAAGTGGGATATTATGACGCGTATTTAAACCTGGACCAACAAATGATTCCTGTATGACTAAAACAGCCAACACTCTTGCAATTTAAGATTAGAAATGGAGAGAAAATTATAAGGAAAGGACACATTAGTCATTTTAACGTGTGTTAGTTGCTAAGTTGTATACGACTCTTTCTTTGCAATGCCAAAGACTGTAGCCTGCCAGGCTCCTCTGTCCCTGGGATTTCCCTAGCAAGAATACTGGAGTGGATTGCCATTTCCTTCTCCAGGGGGTCTTCCCAATCCAGGGATCAAACCCAGGCCTCCTGCACTACAGGCAGATTCTTTATCATCTGAGCCATCAGGGAAGCCCAATCATATTAATAGTTAATGTTATATACTTTAGTGCAATGTTCTGTGCTAAATAAGCTACAGGACAGACAAGTTTATCTGCCCCACTCAATATTTTTCACAAATAATAAATACCTGAAAACTAAAATGGCTCACCATTTTATGACAAGTTATGACGACAGAATGATCAAGAAATGCAGAAGACAAAGTGGTTGTCTGAAGAGGTCTTAAAATAGCTAAGAAGAGAAGCAAAGGCAAAGGAAAAAGGGAAAGATATACTCAACTGAAGGCAAAGTTTCAGCGAATAGCAAGGAGAGATAAGAAAGCCTTCTCAAGTGACCAACACAAAGAAAGAAAACAATGGAATGAGAAAGACTAGAGATTTCTCTAAGAAAATCGGAGATACCAAGGGAACAATCATTTCATACAAAGATAGGTGCAACAAAGGACAAAAACAGAAGGATCTAAGAGGAGCAGAAGAGATTTTAAAAAGATGGCAAGAACACACAAAAGAACTATACAAAAAAGCTCTTAATGATCCAATTAACCACAATGGTGTGATGACTCACCTAGAGCAAGACATCCTTGACTGTGAAGTCACGTGCTTTAGGAAGCATCACTACGAACAAAACTAGTGGAGGTGGTGGAATTCCAGCTGAGCTATTTCAAATCTTAAAAGATGATGCTGTTCAAGTGCTGCACTCAATATGCCAGCAAATTTGGAAAACTCAGCAGTGGCCACAGGACTGGAAAAGATCAGTTTTCATTCCAATCCCAAAGAAAGGCAATGCCAAAGAATGTACAATTGCACTCATTTCACATGTCAGCAAGATTATGCTCAAAATCCTTCAAGCCAAGCTTCAACAGTATATGAACCAAGAACTTGCAGATGTACCAGTTGGTTTTAGAAAAGGCAGAGGAATCAGAGATGAAATTGCCAACATATGCTGCACCACAGAAAAAGCAAGGGAATTCCAAAAAAATATCTGCTTCAATGACTATGCTAAAAGCCTTTGAGTGTGTGGATCACAACAAACTGCGGAATATTCTTCAAGAGATGAGAATAGCAGACCACATTACTTTCCTCCTGAAAAACCTGTATGTAGGACAAAAAACAACAGTTAAAACTGGACATGGAACAACAGAGTGGTTCCAAACTGGGAAAGAATATGTCAAGGCTGTATACTGTCATCCTGCTTATTTAACTTCTATGCAGAGTACATCATGTGAAATGCCAGGCTGAATGAATCACAAGCTGGAATCAAGATTGCTGGGAGAAATATCAATAACCCCAGATATGCAGATGACACCACCCGTATGGCAGAAAGCGAAGAAGAACTAAAGAGCCTCTTGATGAAAGTGAAAGAGGAGAGTGAAAAAGTTGGCTTAAAACTCAACATTCAAAAAACTAAGATCATAGTATCCAGTCCTATCACTTCATGGCAAACAGATGGGGAAAATGTGGAAACTGTCAGATTTCGTTTTCTTGGGCTCCAGAATCAATACAGAGGGTGACTGCAATCATGAAATTAAAAGACGCTTGCTCCTTGGAAGAATGAAGTGAAGTGAAGTCGCTCAGTCATGTCCGACTCTTTGTGACCCCGTGGACTGTAGCCTACCAGGCTCCTCCATCCATGGGATTCTCCAGGCAAGAATACTAGAGTGGGTTGCCATTTCCTTCTCCAGGGGAATGTTCCCGACCCAGGGATCAAACCCAGGTCTCCTGCATTGCAGGCAGACACTTTAACCTCTGAGCCACCAGGGAACCCCTTGGAAGAACAGCTATGACAAACCTAGATAGTGTATTAAAATGTAGAGATATTACTTTACCAACAAAAGTCTCTATAGTCAAAGCTATGGTTTTTCCAGTAGTCATGTATGGATGTGAGAGTTGGATCATAAAGACGACTGAGTGCCAAAGAACTGACGCTTTCGAACTGTGGTGCTGGAGAAGACTCGAGAGTCCCTTGGACAACAAGATCAAACCAGTCAATCCTAAAGGAAATCAACCCTGAATATTCATTGGAAGGACTGATGCTGAAGCTCCAATACTTTGACCACCTGATGCACAAGAGCTGACTCCTTAGAAAAGACCCTGATGCTGGCAAAGACTGAAGGCAGGAGGAGAAGAGGGTGACAGAGGATGAGATGGCTGGATGGCATCATGACATGATTTTGAGCAAATCTAGGGAAATAGTGAAGGACAGAAAAGCCTGGCATGCTATAGTTCACAGGGAGGCAAAAAGTCGGACATGACTTAGTGACTGAACACCACCACCACAACGGCTCAGACAATGAAGCATCAGCCTGCAGTGCAAGAGACCCAGAGTTAATCCCTGGGCTGAAGGAATCCTGGGAGAAGGGAATGGCTACCCACTCCAGGATTCTTGCCTGGGAAATTGCATGGACAGAGGAACCTGGCAGGCTACTGTCCGTGGGGTTGCAAAGAGTCTGACATGACTGAGCGACTAGCACTGCATACATGAAATGTACTCCCCCTCCTCCTTTTGCTTTTTTCTTTAAAAAAAAAAAAACAACAAACCCCTCTTTCAAACAAAGTACCTCTTGGCCAAATATAAACTTGAATCAGAATTACAGAAAAGCACAGATCTAGATTTTGGGTAAAGTAAGGACTGTGTTGTACAAGAAGTTCTTATCACATAAGTTTTACAAACAGCCAACATTTATAACAGCATTCTGATATGGCTAAAATTTTGAGCATACACATGAAAATTTCCATTTAAGCCTATTTTTGTAGTAATTGCCTCTTTTTCTTAGTTACAAGAAAGACATTTTTAATATGTTTTATAATTAAAAACAATAAAATTCTATTACCGATATTCCTAGATTTCTTTTCCAAGTTTGCAACTTTATTAATAATACACTATGGTATTATGCCATTCACAAAATTTATAATACCCCACCAACCCTAACAGAAACAATTTTATATCCTTTTTTAAAATATTAGCTCTCTATAATTTAAAAAGATCGAAAGACAATCATCTTTCGCATCTTAACAGCACAGTTTCCTTAGTTTTCCACTGCAGCTGCAATTCATCTCCAAAAACACCACAGTTTCTAAACCTAGCTCTGCTGCTGCTGCTGCTGCTGCTGCTGCTGCGCCGCATCAGTCATGCCCAACTCTTTGTGACCTCATGGACTGTAGAAACCTAGCTCTACTCGCCAAATAATATCAAGCAAATCATTTAATCTTTGGGGATTTCTACATCTTCACCTCTAAAATTAGAAGGACAAGATCAGGCAGTGCCAAAGATGTACTTAAGTTTCATTCCAAAAAAAGAGAGAGAGAGAAAGGAAGAAAATGAAGAGACGGGAAGAAAAAGAGGGAAGGAAGGGAGTGAGGGAGGGAAGGAAGAAAGAAACAGACAAAGTAACATTTAGGCCATAAACTGGAATCTCCCAAAGTTACAAAAAACAGTTAATACTAAGGTATGCGACATGGAAAGATTTTTGTCACTTTAAAACAGTGATTAGCAGCTTCCTAAAAAGCCTCTATCTCACAGAAAACATGTCATTCAACTAATTGCTACATGTTCCTTTTAAAGCCCACCACACAGCTTTCAGACAAACATAGGAACTGAAGACAGATTCACAGGGAAATATATTAAACATGTTTACTGTTCTTAACAAAAAAAAAAAGACAAACAGCAAAGAGGATGGCTTACAAGGCTAAGGGAAAGTCTCCCTACCAACCTTCCCTGTTCACAAAACTTCAGTTTAGAAACCACCTTATCCATAAGCGTTCTGTCTCCTCCTACTCGAAGTTCCTTCCCATCCCTCAAGACTAAGTAGCAGGCATTGTCCACTGCCTACTCGCCATTCCCAAACTCCTTCTCCTTGCTAACAGTGTTCACTTAACTTGGTTCAAGCATCCACCTTGTGACAGAAGAGAAGCCGGTCCTACCTCCAGTCCAAGGAAAAGAATCACAACTGGCCTAAACCAGTCACAGAGTCCCATCCCTGAGACTTGAATTAGGCATGGGCACATGACCACAACTCTGGCCAGTGAGACAGGAGACAATCTGAAAGAAACGGCTTCTGCTGCTGCTGAGCACCGTCCAGGACCCATGTGGCGCCTGAGACTGCGCTGTCAGGGGCGCTGGCCCGAGAACGGCAAAGATGCTGCTGACGCCATGACTGCACCGACCTACCTGGAAATGCCCTATCTTTTATGAAAGATTATAAATCTTTATTCACTAAAGCTGGCCTTGTGGCTACTTGCTGCCAGAAACATCCTGCAAACTCTCAGCACTTTCAGAAGACACTTTTATCAAAGTAGATGTATTTAAAAACACTAACACAGGACTTATCATAGACTATTTGTGACTTAGAATGCCTTCTTGATTTTCTCAGTGTATGAGCTGAGAATATAACCTCAATACATGTTCCGTGAATAACTGCGCTGGTGTATATGTGTAAGGTGTACGTCTGACATATTACAAAACATACCAAGAAAGAGGACCAAATACATTTGGGAAATGTTGGTAAAAACTAAGTTAAACAGGCTTCTTTAATGCAGGACTTCTTATGAATCTACAATATACAATATCCACTCAACTCCCAAATATTAGGAAAAAACAATTTCAGGCAATGGAAAGTAATGTGAACATCAAGTTGTTTCATAAAAACAACTCGTGGCAGCACAGAAACAGAAGATTTTTATGTATGATTGGGTGGGGAAATATGGTGGGTATATGCAAGGGTTAATGCAGCCAAATGCAGGAGTCAGTCAGATTATCCAATATCAGGATGAGATGGCAGCCCACATGAAGGCAATGGGCTGATATATGATCCTCAAACATTAGCTAAGCAAGTAATCTAACAAGGTAAGACTATATGGATTTAAGCAACATGATGAACAAATGCAGAATATTTTCCTCTAATAAATAATAGAGCACATGATCATAGAACTTCAACTTCCTTTAAAGGAGAGATGACAGAAACCAACCATAAGTTATTCTCTGGCCATATGCAATAAACCTAGGATTCTGACTTGCCTAAATGAAAACATCTAAATACCAACATCTGAGTTCCAAAAGATTCCCCAACAGCCCTGTCAGATCACAGTGAGGCCCAGAGTAAATAAGCCCCCGCCATTAAACTGCTTATCCGTTTCTCAATGCCTAATTCCAATGCCAGCAAGCACCTTAAGGCTCATCAACTTGAAGAAAACATTTAAAATTAAGGACCAACTAAACTCAATTAAAAAAAAAACAACTGGGAAAAAGTAGAAGCTAGGAAAAGAGTTGAAAACTTCAAGGAAAAAGGAGAGAAAATTCTCAAATGAGAAAAGCTTGTATACATGATACAAGATGACTTTTTTTAAAAAAATAAAACCCCTTGGAAGTTAAAAAATATGACAGCAAAAATGAAATGCAATAGCATGGTCAAGCCAAGATTTTCTAAGACGCAAACTAGAGAACAAAAGACATTAAAATACAAGAGGAAAAAAAGACAAGGAAATTATTAGACCACTGTTTTAGAAGAACCAACATACATATGTAATAACAGGAGTTCAGAAGGAGCAACAGGGAAAATCAGTTCAGTTCAGCTGCTCAGTCATGTCTGACTTTGCAACCCCATGAACTGCAGCATGCCAGGCTTCCCTGTCCTTTACCAACTTCATGGAAAATAAAGGGTAAGAAATAAAGCAACAAAGTGAAAATTATCTGCTGATGACCAAGGAATTTTCAGACACAAAGAGCCACATGGAAAAATTAGGCCCACACCAAGAAATGGCAACCCACTCCAGTGTTCTTGCCTGGAGAATCCCAGGGATGGGGGAGCCTGGTGGGCTGCCGTCTATGGGGTCACACAGAGTCGGACACGACTGAAGTGACTTAGCAGCAGCAGCAAAGCACATCACTGAGGACAAGCAGAGAAACCTAAAATCTTTGCTAGAGAAAAAGTATGTTACAAGGGACAGAGAATCCTACCAGCAGCAGACTTCACAGCAACACTGAAGTTAAAACAAATTAGAGATTCTTTAGGAAAACTATTTCCAATCTAGAATTTGGTATCTAAATTGCCAATTAAAGAAGGGAGGAAAAGAAAAGTGAAGATACTCTCAGAAATGCAAGGTTTCAAAAATATATATATCTCCCAAATACCCTTTCTCAGACAAATATTAAGGTACACTTCAAAAATGAGGGAAGAGACCAAGAGAAAGAAATAGAATTCTGGAAACAGGACCCTCCATTAGCTAGAGATAAAAGAACTGAGTGTATGAGCAAAAGGAGACTCCTAACCCGGGCATCAACCTGGAAAGCAAGGAATATGGATTGGTGAACGCTGTTAAGTCTCTAGAAGAGGAATCTCCCAAATGGAAGAATATCTAGAAGATTCAACACACTGACAGAAGATTTAAATAACCAGGAGAAGAACTTTAGGGGGAAAAATGTAATACATAGAAACTAAACAAAAACTCAGACTTTTAACTCCAGAGAAAGCAAAAGGTTGAACAATAAGTGAAAACTAATCATATATTACTAGGCTCAACTTTGCAGAGCATTTACATAGTCATAAGGATGTAAACAAAGAGTCAGACACAAATGGGCAACTGAACAAGGATGGAAACACTAAATATTTCAACTTCTTTGCAGGAGATGACAGAAAAGGATACATGACGGATGTGGGAGTAACCCACGGTAAGGATCAAAAAGACGGTATCAAAAACTGAAAAAAAGCCCCAACAACTGCAGTATGTTAAGTAGATATATGCAGATATACAAAGCTAAAGAAATAACTCTTAAAAAAAAAAGAAAGAACCCTGCAAGTAGGTATCTCTGAGGACTAGGAAATAGGAAGAGGAAGGTGAAAAGAGAACGGTGGCTGCTTTTTCCGCAATAAGCCTCACAACTATTTATCTCTACCAATTATGTAAGCAAGCAACCTATCATAAAATTAAATGTGCATCCCCAGTTATATATGTTTGCTACGGTATAATCTGAATACACGGATTAAATGTTCCCTCAAAATGATTAAGTAATTTATGATATGGTTATACTCATACTATGAAAGCTGCAAAACTGTCAGCGTGATACAGAAAATTATCAAGTTTTAAATTTAAGCAGGAAGGGGTAGGGGTGGTAACAGTATCTCAACTTTTGCAAAAAGTTGTTAACTTCTAGAAAAATTCATTGGTGACTGCTCTATGTGTACAGGGTTTCTTTCTGGAGTGATAAAAATGTTGTAAAATTGCTTGTGGTGTAAGCTGCATGACTCTGTGAATATACTGAAAGCAAAGTTGTACACTGTGGATGGGTGAATTTATGGTATTGAGTATCTCAGTAAAGCTACCGAAAAAATAAATGAGGAACACAAGTACAAAAACAGTTTAGTGAAGGACAGTCTTTTCACCAAATGGTGCTATCACAATTGGATAGCCACATGCAAAATAATGAACTTCAATCTATACCTCTTACCATATACAAATAGACCTAAATGCAAAACCTAAAATTACAAAATCTCTGTAATTTGGGGTTAGGTGAAGCTTTCTTAGATATGACACCAAAAGGATAATCTAAAAAAACAAAACTGAGAAGACTTCACCAAAATTAATAACTATTGATTCTTTAAAGACATGTTAAGAAAATGAAAAAAAAACAAGCCACAGACTATAAGAAAACACTAATAAATTCTTACACCTGTTAAAAGACTTGCATTTAGAATAAAGAACTCAAAAAACAAACCAATTTTTTAAAAGGTGGGCAAAATATTTTAACAGACATGTCACCAAAGATACACACAAGGCAAAGCAGC
Organism: Capra hircus; assembly: GCF_001704415.2. Lineage (NCBI taxonomy): Eukaryota > Metazoa > Chordata > Mammalia > Artiodactyla > Bovidae > Capra > Capra hircus. The sequence continues at coordinate 106,535,525 of NC_030812.1, read as the reverse complement.
ACAAGAAAAAGATGCTCAACTACATTAGTAATTCAGTTCAGTTCAGTCGCTCAGTCGTGTCCGACTCTTTGCGACCCCATGAATCGCAGCACGCCAGGCCTCCCTGTCCATCACCAACTCCCAGAGTTCACTCAGACTCACGTCCATCGAGTCAGTGATGCCATCCAGCCATCTCATCCTCTGTCATCCCCTTATCCTAACTGCCTTCAATCTTTCCCAGCATTGGGGTCTTTTCCAATGAGTCAGTTTTTACATCAGGTGGCTAAAGTATTGGAGATTCAGCTTCAGCTTCAGTCCTTCCAAAGAATATTTAGGACTGATTTCCTTTAGGATAGACTGGTTGAATCTCCTTGCAGTCCAAGGGACTCTCAAGAGTCTTCTCCAAACAGTGTGGAGATTCCTTAAAAAACTGGAAATAGAACTGCCATATAACCCAGCAATCCCACTGCTGGGCATACACACCAAGAAAACCAGAACTGAAAGAGACACGTGTACCCCAATGTTCACTGCAGCACTGTTTACAAGAGCCAGGACATGGAAGCAACCTAGATGTCCAACGGCAGACAAGTGGGTAAGAAAGCTGTGGTACATAAACACAATGGAATATTACTCAGGTATTAAAAAGAATGCATTTGAATCAGTTCTAATGAGGTGGATGAAACTGGAGCCTATTATACAAAGCAAAGTGAGTCAAAAAGAAAAACACCAATACAGTATATTAATGCATATATATGGAATTGAGAAAGATGGTAACAATGACCCTATATCAAGACAGCAAAAGAGACACAGATGTAAAGAACAGACTTCTGGACCCTGTGGGGAGAAGGCGAGGATGGGATGATTTGAGACAGTAACAGTGAAACATGTATATTATCATATGTGAAACAGATGGCCAGTCCAGGTTTGATGCATGAGACAGGGTGCTCAGGGCTGGTGCACTGGGATGATCTTGAAGGATGGGATGGGGAGGGAGGTGAGAGGGAGGGTCAGGATAGAAAACACATGTACACCCATGGCTGATTCATGTGAATGTATGGCAAAAACCACCACAATATTGTAAAGTAATTAGCCTCCAACTAAAATAAAAAATAAAATAAAAATAAATAGGATTATTCCATTTCTTAAAAAAAAAAAAAGGGCCTTCTCCAACACCTCAGTTCAAAAGCATCAATTCTTCATCACTCAGCTTTCTTTATAGTCCAACTCTCACATCCATATATGACTACTGGAAAAACCTTAGCTTTGACTAGATGGACCTTTGTCAGCAAAGTCATGTCTCTGCTTTTTAATATGCTGTCTAGATTCGTCATAACTTCTCTTCCAAGGAGTCAGCGTTATCTTAATTTCATGGCTGCAATCACCATCTGCAGTGCTTTTGGGAGCCCAGAAAAATAAAGTCAGCCACTGTTTCCCCATCTATTTGCCATGAAGTGATGGGACCAGATGCCATGATCTTATTTTCCTGAATGTTGAGCTTTAAGCCAAACTTTTCACTGTCCTCTTTCACTTTCATCAAGAGGCTCTTTAGTTCTTCACTTTCTGCCATAAGGCCAGTATCATCTGTTTATCTGAGGTTATTGATATTTCTCCCAGCAATCTTGATTCCAGCTTCTGCTTCTTTCAGCCCAGCGTTTCTCATGATATAGTCTGCATATAAGTTAAATAAGCAGGAAGACAATATACAGCCTTGACGTACTCCTTTTCCTATTTGGAACCAGTCTGTTGTTCCATGTCCAGTTCTAACTGTTGCTTCCTGACCTGTATATAGATTTCTCAGGAGGCAGGTCAGGTGGTCTGGTATTCCTATCTCTTTCAGAATTTTCCACAGTTTGTTGTGATCCACACAGTCAAAGGCTTTGGCATAGTCAATAAAGCAGAAAAAGATGTTTTTCTGGAACTCTACTGCTTTTTCGATGATCCAATGGATGTTGGCAATTTGATCTCTGGTTCCTCTGCCTTTTCTAAAACGAGCTTGAACATCTGGAAGTTCATGATTCACATACTATTGAAGCCTGGCTTGGAGAATTTTGAGCATTACTTTACTAGCGTGTGAGATGAGTGCAATTTATCATACATAAATATAATGAAGATAAAGTCTCTCACTACAATTTTACTTCCATCTTGTTTTCCTTGAATTTCACTTCCAGGACATTTTCCTTGAATTTTACTTCTACATCTAAATTCTAATCAATTTCACTGACTTAGGAACCCCACAGTGATATACTCAATGACATATACCAAAGCCCCATAGGAGGATCCTCAATTCTAGAAACATTATTCCACCAAATATTTTCCTTGGTTTTCTCATCTATAAAATAGAAATGACAAGATACTACATACAGGGTTACTTAGAGAACTGAATGAAATTACGTTCTGCAGAACATGTAAAGTGGTACTGTTACAGAGCCACTAGATTAAATAGTTAGCTAGATTAAATAGTTAGCTACGTTAACTGCTACAATTTTCTCTCAAGATTCAAATCCAAGACTCAGTGAAATGAAAATTAGGTCATGAACTTTCAGGGTCACTTCCAATCAAAAACCTCAGAAGTTAATTTCCAAAGTCTAACCTCAGAAGTCAATTTCCATATAGTGTGTGTGTTAGTCTCTCAGTTTGTGTCCAACTGTTTGTGACCCCACGGACTGTACTTGCCAAGCTCCTCTGTCCATGGAATTCTCCAGGCAAGAATACTGGAGTGGGTTGCCATTCCTTTCTCCGGGGGATCTTCCCACCCGGGGGCTCCCACATTGCAGGCAGATTCTTTACTGTCTGAGCCAACAGAGAAGCATATGATAATGACTTTTAATTACATAAAATATCACACTGTACTATGAGTATACTGCCATTATTTCTTTGATATTTAAAATAACCCAGTCCAAAAAAAAAAAAAAACCAACCCAGTCAAGTATACAAATTATCATTTTGAGATGAGGGAAAAGACTTAGAACTTAAGGAAATGAGAGGTCCAGAGTCACCAATATTAAGTATATTCCGAGAGAACTTCATTTTAATCCTTACATTAAAAAAGTAACCCATAAATTCCATAAAAACTCAAACCTGGGAGCAGAAGGATGGGGAGAGAAGGAATCTGACAGGACTAAAAGACGGGCAAGTTTGAGTTAAATCTCTCTCTCTACCTCTCTTGAGAGTTAGAACCCAAAAGGAAAGAACTTATTTAAAATAGCAGCACATGTATGCATTAAAATTATATATGTGTCTTCTACAAAATACCTTTAAAAACTCAAAACGCAAAAAGGTGCTTAAGGGTTTTCATGCCACCGGTTTGTGTCATAGCTAATGCCAATCTATTAATAAGGGACTAAAGAAAAAGCCGAAATAGAACTAACAGATCATTAAATTATCTGCACTGAAGACTAAGCAACTATAGATTTTACATATGCCTAACTTCAACTGTTATGAAAAATCATTATCTGTTCCTCCCTAAGAATGAACACTATATTCAGAGCTTGTGTTACCGGCAGGAGCTGAAATTCATACAGCCACTATATTTTTCATTTTGGGGAAAATATTTATCAACAACTTACTGCTTGATTTAACTAATTCAGTTTATTAAGGAAAAAAAAAAGAACCCAGTTTCAAGTTTATACTTTACATAAAGTGTTTTCAAAGAGTACACTGTAAATCACTCACACTCACACACACACACACACACACACACACGCAGATGAAACTGAAGAGATACCTAACTCTTCACTGGTAAGGAATTTGTCAAACTTCTGTCATTTAAAATGTGTATGCACGTGGTCTAAATGTAAAATGTATTTCTTAGAATAGAGCTCAGTTAAAAAGGTTTGAAATCTTTAAAAGTTAAAAAGGAATCTTCCCTGGTAGCTCAGATGGTAAAGAGTCTGTCTCCAATCAGGGAGAGCGAGGTTCAATCCCTGGGTTGGGAAGATCCTCTGGAGAAGGAAATGGCAACCCAATGCTGTATTCTTGTCTGGAACATCTCATGGACAGAGGAGCCTGGAGGGCTACAGTCCATGAGGGTCACAAAGAATAAGACACGACTAACACACAAAAAGGTTTGAAAGCACTGCAATGCAGTCTGTGTATAGCAAATCTACTAGGCATCAAGTGACTAGAGGAGTTGTCAGGGAAATCAGGCTCTATCAAAGTAAAAATCTTCCTTCTTGATTGTTCATGCAGAAATGAAGCATATTTAAGGCAACAAGTGAAAGCTGAAAGGACCCTTAAACAATTTCACCATTCATTTTATCAGTAAGACAACATACTCACCCAAGGTCATGCTTCTATGGTTAGCATTAGAACCAAGTTTCCCATTTTAATTCTCTTTGCACTGTATTAGGCAGCAGGAAAAATGTTATCAGTATGTAAGTGCTAATTCTGAATTTCCTATTTTGGTTTCTAATAACCAAAAGAAACTGCAGTTTAACACATGCAGCCATTTCCTCAAGCACTCTTCTAGTGGATTAATGACCACACCAGCTCTCCCATTAAGAGTTTTTCCCAGCTAGTTACCTGGTACTTAGCTTTTTATGGCACTTTCCTTTTCCCATTATGCTCAGCAGTGCATGCAACACACCAAGGTTAGGAATGCAGCTCACTGCTTTGGAAAATGCACGGCCAGGGCCACAACACAAATGAAATTTTCCTGAACTTCTACATTCTGTCCCAATTTTAGAAGCAAAGTACCACAAAATTCAAACGGGGGTTTTTGGTAATCTGTGTAAATCACTCAGTATGAAACATTATAAATATTTCAAGTGGTCTCATTCAGAACAATAAACCTGGATGTAAAAACAAAAGACTTCCCATCTACTAACAAATCTTCATCAACTGAGTCAGTAAGAAAAGAAACATTCAAGGACTGCAGTCTACACAAGGATGATCTCTCTACAAAGAACAAGAAACACTAAACCCTACCCGCGGTGGGCAGATCATCACCACTCCATACCGGAGTGGTCATACAAGCAATGACTCGTCTCCATATCCTTCCTCCTAATAGCCATAAAGTCATAATATCATCTGCAAGGAATCCCCAAAAAAGATACCTCAAAATTATTTCTATAAAGAATATTAACTGCCCACCCTTAAACAATTCTATTAATGATTAACATCAAAATTCCAGATTTAAAAAACTGCTCAACACTGGGAATGGTTGAGATTGGAAGTTATTTCTTCTGATTTCTGAGCCTTACGTTGAGTAGTCAAATTAGTGTCATACATAGAATATTTCAAACAAATGCAGGGAAGAGGAAATGGGAGTTGACTGAAGTAGTGTCCTTCACACTCAAACAAAAGGAAATGTCTTAAGTTATTTTTTACTTCTCAAACTTCCAGAGTAATGGTAGAGATATTTTTTAAAACAGTATTTTTATTCCAGTCCATCCAATTCACAAGACTGTATATGGATTTTTCTCTTAGAATAGCAAGTGAAGGAGAATTTATAAATAAGTATATGTATGTGTATATTTTAAAATTATATTCACAGCAACATATCTTATTTTCCCAGCAGGGAATTCCTCATATGCAAATAAAAGAGTTGCTAAAGTTCACATACTAATTTTTCTGAAATATAACAAAAATAAATATAGTGTTCAACTCTTTTGAGAGAGTTGACAATATGATCATCACTGTCAGGAGAAATATATAATCAGTGGCAGTTTTAACAGAAAAGAATGCTATCCTCCTGAATGTAGGGGTGGGCCAGGAGGAGGAATCAATCCATTTTCCATTTTATAGTAGTAAAATCGGCAGAATTGCCAATTTCCAGTCCTCCAACAGTATTCCCCACTGTTTATTCCTCCCTCAGTTTCAAGATTTTCCTAAATTTTAATTTCCTGGCAATATGTGACTTTGATAGTAATATTTTTTGAACCCCACTATGGCCCTGTGGTGGGGTTCACCAAGTTATTGCTGCTGCTGCTAAATCGCTTCAGTCGTGTCCGACTCTGTGCAACCCCATAGACGGCAGCCCACCAGGCTCCCCCGTCCCTGGGACTTTCCAGGCAAGAACACTGGAGTGGGTTGCCATTTCCTTCTCCAATGCATGGAAGTGAAAAGTGAAAGGGAAGTCGCTCAGTCGTGTCCGACTCTTTAGCGACCCCATGGACTGCAGCCCACCAGGCTCCCCTGTCCCTGGGATTCTCCAAGCAAGAACACAGGAGTGGGCTGCCATTTCCTTCTCCAATGCATGAAAAGTGAAAAGGGACAATGAAGCCACTCAGTCGTGTCTGACTCTTAGCAACCCTAAGGACTGCAGCCTACCAGGCTCCTCCGTCCACGGGATTTTCCGGGCAAGAGTACTGGACTGGGGTGCCATTGCCTTCTCCTGTTACTAGACTACTACCAGTATTACTAAGAATTTAAAATTTTTGTTCTGCAGTTTAGAATATATATTCATAGTGTTTTTTTAAAAATCTTTTATTTTTCCATAGTTGGTTATGTTAATCTCTTTACAAAGTGGGTATGTCCTGTCCTACATTATTAAATCATTCATAATCCTAAACCTTAATCACATAGAGTGGTTCCTTCCAATTTCAACAAACCACTTTTTAACAAATTACTCACCTGGTATGATAGTCAAAATATGTCAACTTTTCTAGATTTATGTTATATTTGTGCGCATGCATGCTCAGTTGTTCAGCCACGTCTGACTCTTGAGACCCTATGTAGCCCGTCAGGTTCCTCTGTGCATGAGATTTCCCAGTCAAGGATACTGGAGTGGGTTACCACTTTCTCCTCCAGGGGATCTTCCTGACCCAGGGATCAAACCCTTGTGTCCTACACTGGCAAGCCAATTCTTTACTGCTGAGCCATCTATGGTCATATAATCCAAGCCTTTACCGTCTACATTTCTTCTGAATGAGCACCTACTTTGTATGACTAGGTCTTTGCATTCTAGTCAACAATTACAACTCTCAAATACAGGATTACCAATTAATTTTCTATAGTCCATATTCTTTTCTAAATCCCATTTGCTTTTACTGCCTTTTGGAAGTCCTTGGAAAATAAGTAATTTCTCTCCCAAAGCGCCTGCCCTGTTACAAATTCCATACAAAGCAAGAACAATACATTGAGATTCAACTTTGACCTCGTGTACTTAAGACACAACATCAAATGCCAGGTTAAAAACTGAAAAATTACCAATTTGGCTTTTGGGTCACACATAGACAACCTACAGTATCCATTTTAATGTGCACTACTAGGTAATTATTACGTTTGAAGAGAAACATACTGGCTTTTAAAACAAGAACAAAAAGAAAAAAACAGAAACAAGAATGACTTGGACTCAACACCCACTTCCATCACTTGCCAGTTGTGATCTGGGCCAATTATTTAATCTCCAGTCTCTTCACCTGCAAATGGTGATTGATCTCTATGTGTCACAAGAACTAAATGAGAGTGTATATAAAACATAGTGCCTGGTCGATAAAAAGTAGACCCTAGAAGGAACTGCTAATGAAAACACAACTTTGTCATAAAAACACAGAAATCTAAAGCAAACAATTAAAAATCACTGTCACAAAAGTATTACCTGATGTGCCATTTAACTCATCACATTAAGCAATGCCTTAATTTACTCTCTAAATACTATATGAAAGAAAATAGCAATGAGGAAATAACCACTAATGTGATTGCAAAAGTAAAATTTTAAACACTGATGAGAAGCTATACATTTGTCAGAATCTGTATAAATTAAAATTTTAATCTTAATACTATAGTATAAATATGTCCACAACAACACAACAAATTTTAATACTAAGAAAAGAAAAATAAGAAATTAGAAATAGTTACCTAACTTCGGGGGGAAGACCTGCTACAATTAAAAAGTAATGAAGAAAACAGAATAAAGTCAAGTTCTGAAGACATAAAATATAAAGCAATGAGAGTTTCATGATAATAAGGGCAGTGAAGTATCACTGAGGTCACCAAATCTCTTTTGGAAAATAATCTCACCATGTGTAGAAAGTACATAAATGTTCATACTCTCAGAACCAGTAATTCCATTTCTGAATTTAATACTAAGAAAATAGTTCTGAACAGTGAAATCTGAGATATTAATTCGTGTTTTGTTTACAAAGCAATAGGTAAATTCTTTGCCTCAATTCCCAGCCTTTGAAGTCCCTAGCCTCCAGGTCTTTTGTGTTATTTTAGAACCAGCAATTAGAAGACAACCCCTTCAACTGGGTTCTGTTTGAGAAAGCACAGCCCAAAGAGAGACACCAGAAGCAAGGGTGGAGAAAGCACTGAGAAGGAGTTTGAGGAGGTAGAGTTGGGAGGGAAAGAAGGAGATAGGAGGATTCACCAGACCATCATCAGTACCCTTATACTGACTGGGGCTTCCCTGGTGGCTCAGAGGTTAAAGCGTCTGCCTCTAATGCGGGAGACCTGGGTTCGATCCCTGGGTTGGGAAGATCCCCTGGAGAAGGAAATGGCAACCCACTCCAGTACCCTTGCCTAGGGAATCCCATGGACAGAGGAGCCTGGTAGGCTACAGTCCACAGGGTCACAAAGAGTGGTATGACTGAGCGACTTCACTTTCACTATACTGACTGGGAGGTGAGCTGGTAAGGAGAGAAAATGATGGTAACTTTGCCTCAGAAAATTCTAGAGAAGATCCTATTACCCAGCAGTCCCTGTAACTTGGCCTTCAAAAGAACCTTCCAGGCTTAATATAAAGGAGCATGTCATTCAAGTGTTGTACTAACTTAGGATCAAAATGTCAGTTCTGAAACTGACATCACAAAAGCATATGCAGCAGTACTAAGAAGCAAAAGCAATTATACCAGTGAACAGGATGGTCACACACACACACCTATGACCCCAGGAGAACATAAGTTCCAGGAGGGCAGGATTTTTCCTCTATTTGCCAACTAAGTACCTGGCACATAAGAATTTATCAGTAGATATTTGTTGAATAAATATAAAACCCACCTTGGGCAGGGAGAAACAAAAGCAAAGTATTCCAAAATGATACATCAGCATTACTTTTTTAGTGATGGAATTTCGGCAGGGTTATTTTAGTTTCAATTTTTCCCTATCCTCTAAGATGTCTTTGAGCATACACAACTTGTATAATGGAAAAAACAATTAGGAAGCAGTGCACTTTAAATGCATTAAGAATTTCCTGTACTTTAAAAACTTCTCTGTAGAGCTCTACAGTAGCTTGGGGGTAGACTTTGCTAAAACTTTAAATAAAGGAAGCAGATTTATCTGAAGTAGGTAGGAATTAAAAAAAAAAAAAAAGCACACTAAGGCTTTTTCCCCTGTAAATTAGTCAATGTACAAAACTAAACTTCCTCAAAGAACTTTCAATGTACTGTTATTAAAGCCCCTAATACTCAACTTTTATAAACTTCTCAACCACAGTAACTGTTCTAGAAGCAAATGCCTGATTTAAAATAATACTCTGACCATGCCCAAAATCATAAGAGGCTGTGAATGAACTCTCTGCTAATCTCTTGACAAAGGCTGAAGGTGAAAAACTAATCAGCTTTGCAATGTATCAACCGTGACTTTTAAACTTCTGTTCAGAGTGATCAAATCCATCAATGATCAGTTTCCGAGATTTAGCTGTCACTAAATGTAGGTATTTGTGAGCCAAACATCCTAACTGATTTTCTCTTATTGAGAATTAAGAAAAATTAATACATACTCAAGTAGAATTCAAGTGTTTTACATGCTAACTTACGATTAAAATATGAGTTCCAAAACTGATGTCATTACTGCAGGTACAGTGGTTAAAAAGTATCAAAAACAATTGTAACAGTGCACAAATAATATTTTTATCTAAATATTTAGTAGTTTTTAATCTAAAATTTCAAATTTTTAACATAAGAAATGCTCTTTTCTATATAAATCAGGAAAATTATGTGACCTTAACAGTATATTAACAGCGACATTAACACACACACCAATTATGACTATGAACAGAATTTGCTGGTTGATCTAAAAACCTCAAATGTTTAAGGAAAACGTTTCTGCTATGCAATGAAACTAGCAAACTGTAGGACCATACAATATGATCACCGATATAAAAACAAAAATCAAACACACAGAAATTAGACTGTTAGAAATCCTAACAATGCTTATCAGCAGATGAAGTGACACATTCCAGGTAATTTATATTTCCTCTTTGCCCCCTAATTTACGATTTTTATGAGAATGTATTACTTTTATAAAACTTTCTTGTAAGCCTTTTTTTGTCTGTGATTTAAGGAAGGTTGTAAAATCTATGGTGGAAATCAATGAAGCTTATAATTCAGATAACTGAGTCAAAATCAAATTAACAGGTAGCTCTAAAAAGTGACTTCCAAAACGTCCTTATACAAAAAGGAAAACTGGTTTTCATGGTCATTAAACTACCATACAGAGTTTGAAAAGCTTTGTCTTGCTATCTCAAATATTTTACAACTTTATTAAAGCAGGTAGCTACATCTTCACTAATCTTTTCAACCTTCTTTACTGTATGGGAACAGTTAGTCAAAACATTAAGTATTTTGGAGAAACTTAATGCAAATAAGTTGCTGAACCATAAATAATGTCTCTTTTTATAAGCAAAAGATACCAATAAATCAATGCAACCTATTTATCAATATCATTAAACTAGGAATATGGACACTAAATTAGCCAACAACTTTAAGAAACCACAGTGGCTATCAATTATCAAAGAATATAAATAAAGCAGCAAGTTTACACATTCAATATACATCCAAACACGCATTTTATTTGAAATAAAATATTTACAGAAAATATTTCAAGGTATTTGCTGAAAAACTGACTTCTAACATTCTCCTTGCAACAACTAAATAAAGTACTCAGAGTAAGATCACAAGAAATATTTCTGATATAGACATGTTGGTAAATAACAAAAGACAAGATAAGATTTTAATGAACTAAGATGCCAATTTTCATAATAATCAGATATTAAAAGCACCACAAGACAAAAAGAAAAGACATTAAAACCCCAAATTTCTGTGTTCAGCAAGAGCAAAAGAATTATGCTTTGCAAAGGGCGCTAATGAAAGAAACCACAAAAAGGAAGGTGCTAAGATATTTTTTTAAAAAGGAAGCAGTAAACTTAATTTACTGCAGCATCAGCTCTCTTACAACATTTTAACAGAACAGTCTAGGTCAGTGGTAGCCAAGAGAAATATAATGTGAACTATGCTGCAATTTTTCAATTTTAAATTTTCATGTAGCCATATTTTAAAAAGAAAAAAGTAATATTTATTTCCTCAGTATACCCAAACATTATCATTTTAATATATAATCACTTTTTAAAATTGGAATATTTTAACTTTAAAAAAAATATAAAGTTTTAAAAATCCAATGAGTCTTTTTTTATATACAGCCACCAGGGAAGCTCTTTTTTATACTCAGAATATATTAATTTGGATGCTAAATTTTCATCAGAAAAAGACTGAAAAAAACACTAAATATTAAGTTGGTACAAACGTAATCACCATTTTTTGCACTGTTGAAATTTGCCACTTGATATTGGAATACATTCTTAAATAAATGTGGCTATGTTATACATTATTTTAATGCACATTTCTCTCTCTCTTTTTTTTGCTACAGACTTTTAACTTGCCGTTTATTTTAGACTATGGAAATGATGTTAAACAAAAAGCGATTCGAGCAATTTTCTTACTCAAGTTCAAAACAGGTCATAAAGCAGCAGACAACTCACATCAAGAACACATTTGGCCCAGGAACTGCTAACAAAGGTGCGGTACAGTGGTGGTTTAAGAAGTTTTGCAAAGGAAACTAGAGTCTTGAAGATGAGAAGCACCGTGGCTGGCCATGGGAAGTTGACAACGACCAATTAAGAGCTGTCATTGAAGCTGATCCTCTTACAAGAGCAGATGCCCAAGAACTCAACCCATTCTATGGTCATTCGGCATTTGAAGCAAATTGGAAAGATGAAAAAGCTTGGTAAGTGGGTGTCTCCTGAGCTGACCAGAAAATGAAGTCAGCATTCTGAAGTGTCATCTTCTCTTATTCTACACAACAATGAACCATTTCTCGACTGGATTGTGACACGCGACAAAAAGTGGATTGTATACGACAATCGATGATGACCAGCTCAGTGGCTGGACGAAGAAGCTCCAACCACTTCCCAAAGCCAAATGTGCACCAAAATAAGGTCGTGGTCACTGTTTGGTGGTCTGCTGCCCAACTGATCCACTACAGCTTTCTGATTCCTGGTGAAACCACAACATCTGAGACATATGCTCAGGAAATGAATGAGATGCACCAAAAACTGCAACACCTACAGCCAACACCGGTCAACAGAAAAGACCCAATTCTTCTCCACAACACCACCAACCACACATGGCACAACCAACACTTCAAAAGTTGAATCACCTGGGCTACCATCCACCATATTAACCTGACCTCTTGCTAACCAACTACCACTTCTTCAAACATCTCAACAACTTTCTTCAGGGAAAACGCTTCCACAACCAGCAGGAGGCAAAAAATGCTTTCCAAGAATTAGCTGAATCCTGAAGCCTGGATTTTTACACTACAGTTTAGTTCAGTCACTCAGTCGTGTCTGACTCTTTGTGACCCCATGAACCGCAGCACGCCAGGCCTCCCTGTCCACCACCAACTCCTGGAGTTTACCCAAACTCATGTCCATTGAGTCGGTGATGCCATCCAACCATCTCATCCTCTGTCATTCCCTTCTCCTCCTGCCCTCAATCTTTCCCAGCATCAGGGTCTTTTCCAATGAGTCAGCTCTTCGCATCAGGTGGCCAAAGTATTGGAGTTTCAGCTTCAACATCAGTCCTCCCAATGATCTCCTTGCAGACCAAGGGACTCTCAAGAGTCTTCTCCAACACCACAGTTCAAAACCATCACTTTTTGGTGCTCAGCTTTCTTTATAGTCCAACTCTCGCATCCATACATGACTACTGGAAAAACCATAGCCTTGGCTAGATGGACCTTTGCTGGCAAACTAATGTCTCTGCTTTTGAATATGCTATCTAGGTTGGTCATAACTTTCCTTCCAAGGAGTAAGCATCTTTTAACTTCATGGCTGCAATCACCATCTGCAGTGATTTTAGAGCCCCCAAAATTAAAGTCTGCCACTGTTTCCCCATCTATTTGCCATGAAGTGATGGGACCAGATGCCATGATCTTAGTTTTCTATATGTTGAGCTTTAAGCCAACTTTTTCACTCTCCTCTTTCACTTTCATCAAGAGGCTCTTTAGTTCTTCTTCGCTTTCTGCCATAAGGGTGGTGTCATCTGCATATCTGAGATTATTGATATTTCTCCCTGCAATCTTGAGTCCAGCTTATGTTTCCTCCAGCCCAGCGTTTCTCATGATGTACTCTGCAGAGAAGTTAAATAAGCAGGGTGACAATATACAGCCATGACGTACTCCTTTTCCTATTTGGAACCAGTCTGTTGTTCCATGTCCAGTTCTAACTGTTGCTTCCTGACCTGCATACAGGTTTCTCAAGAGGCAGGTCAGGTGGTCTGGTATTCCTATCTCTTTCAGAATTTTCCAGTTTCGTGTGATCCACACAGTCAAAGGCTTTGGCATAGTCAATAAAGCAGAAATAGGTGTTTTTCTGGAACTCTCTTGCTTTTTTGATGATCCAGTGGATGTTGGCAATTTGATCTCTGGTTCCTCTGCCTTTTCTAAAACCAGCTTGAACCTCTGCAAGTTCACAGTTCATGTACTGCTGACGCCTGGCTTGGAACATTACTTTATTAGAGTGTGAGATGAGTGCAATTGTGCAGTAGTTTGAGCATTCTTTGGCATTGCCTTTTTTTGGGATTGGAATGAAAAATGACCTTTTCCAGTCCTCTGGCCACTGCTGAGTTTTCCAAATTTGCTGGCATATTGACTGCAGCACTTTCACAGCATCATCTTTTAGGCTTTGAAATAGCTCAACTGGAATTCCATCACCTCCACTATCTTTGTTCATAGTGATGCTTCCTAAGGCCCACTTGACTTCACATTCCAGGATGTCTGGCTCTAGGTGAGTGATCACACCATCGTGATTATCTAGGTCGTGAAGATCTTTTTTGTATAGTTCTTCTGTGTATTCCTGCCACCTCTTCTTACTATCTTCTGCTTCTATTAGGTCCATACCATTTCTGTCCTTTATTGAGCCCATCTTTGCATGAAATGTTCCCTTGGTATCTCTGATTTTCTTGAAGAGATCTCTAGTCTTTCCCATTGTATTATTTTCCTCTGTTTCTTTGCACTGATCGCTGAGGAAGGCTTTCTTATCTCTCCTTACTATTCTCTGGAACTCTGCATTCAAATGGGTATCTTTCCTTTTCTCCTTTGTTTTTCACTTCTTTTCACAGCTATTTGTAAGGCCCCCTCAGACAGCCATTTCGTTTTTTTGCATTTCTTTTTCCTGGGGATGGTCTTGATCCCTGTCTCCTGTACAACGTCACGAACCTCCGTCCATAGTTCATCAGGCACTCTATCAGATCTAGTCCCTTAGATCTATTTCTCACTTCCATTGTATAATCATAAGGGATTTGATTTAAGTCATACCTGAATGGTCTAGTGGTTTCCCCCACTTTCTTCAATTTAAGTCTGAATTTGGCAATAAGGAGTTCATGATCTGAGCCACAGTGAGCTCCTGGTCTTGTTTTGTTTTTATGCTACAGGAATAAACTTCTCACTGGCAAAAACGTGCTAACTGTAATGGTTCCTATTTAGATTAATAAAGATGTGTTTGAGCCCAGTTATAATGATTTAAAATTCATGTCTGAAACTGCAATGACTTTTGCACCAACCTAATAGGAATTAATGTAATTAATTCCTAGTAGAAATTAAATACAGACATTATCTGTATTTATAGGAAATGATTATGAATGTGGGTGAAGGAAAAATTCTCCTGGATTACTGCAATATTCTTCTAAATTACAAAGCAAATTCATAGCAATTTATGTCACCTGTTTTACTGTAGGCTTTAAAAAACAAAAAAAGCAGTACCATATCCCCAAAAGCAGCAGCAGAGAGAATATAGAAGGACAGAAAGTGAATTAATTTTCAAATAGCCTTGCTGGAGTGAGAAGGGTGCCTAAGGGACCTCAACCCAGAGGAGCTAAGAGACTGGCTATCTTGAACTCTTTTATTCTCAACTCTCTGACACCAACTGTACAGTGTTTTTCACACCACCAACAAATGTTTTAGCTCTTTGGTCACCAAATGGGTGTCCTACTGATTCAATTCATTTCTGACACTAACCAACCACCTGGAGTCAGCAGGGACCCCCGCAAATGCTAAGTCGCACAACACTGCCTTCACTTCAGACACTAGCTGCAAGTCCCAGGTTGTCACCTACACTTCTGACCAACCAATAAATCCAGGGTTTCCATGACCCCTTTCTCAGGTTTGAGAACTTGCCAGAGTGGAACCACCAAACAGAAGAGATACACAGGGCAAGGTATTGCCTCTAAGGAGGGTCATATAGCTTCCATGCCCTCCCTCTACATTGTACCACCCTCCTGGCACCTGGAAGTGGTTGTGAACCCAGAAGCTCTCTAAACTCTGTTAATCAGAGGGTTTTGTGGAGGTTTTACTACTTAGGCATGGTTGAGTAAATCACTGGCCATTGATGAGTAGCTCAATCTCCAGCTCCTCTCCTCCTCCACTCCCAGAAGTTGGGGGTGGGAGAAGGGCTGAAAGCTCCAACCCTCTAATCATGGCATGGTCTTCCTGGTGACCAGCACCTACCCTGAAGCTATCTCTGAGCCAGTCAGTCAAGAGTCACCTCATTAGAACAAAAGATACTCCCATCCTTCTGGAACTTTCAAGGCTTTTAGGAGCTCCATTAGGAATCAGGAACAAAGACCACATGTGTATTTCTAGGTTATGCCAATTCATACATACATTTAGGATAACAAGAAGCAAGTTTGTCACTCTCAGAAGTAGGGTGTGTATATAAATGGAAAAGGGGAAAGCTAGAAAGAACTCTAGAACTGGAGGTATGAAAGTGAACTCATGGCTTTCAACAGACAGACAGATCTTACCAACACTATAGGGGTTTCCCAGGTGGCTCAGTGGTAAAGAACCCACCTACCAAGCAAGAGATTTGGGTTCAATCCCTGGGTCGAAAAGATCCCCTAGAGAAGGAAATGGCAATCCACTCCAGTATTCTTGACTACGAGTTGGACATGACTGCACAGCTAAGGACATACCAGCACTGTAACCATCAATCTGTCTCTATTAGGTGGAAATGTGATACACAGTGCCACTAAAAATAATATCCCTTCTCAAAGATTTAAGTCTAAAACAGACGTTCAACGGACTTCACTAGTGATGCAGTGCTTAAGACTCCACACTTCCACTGCAAAGGCTGTGGGTTTGATACGAGGTTAGAAAACCAGAATCCAGCATATCGCAGGGAGCCACCAAAAAATTAAAAATAAACAAAAGTAATAAAAAATAAACAGATGCTCTATATCATAACAATGTAAGTAATATCTAAAAACTTGGGATACACCAAGAAGTTAATAAACACACCATCTCCCTCCTTATAGCATCTACAAACGTAAACTGGTTAAAGGGCTACTGAAATGGATATTTACTTCATGAACTGAAAGTATAAAAGGTGTAAGTTGCTCAATAACAAATTGTAATTGCTAAACAGAACAAAAAAATTCAATTCCACTATAACTCAAACTTCTTCCTAGTCTAACTGAAATATTTTGCAGTGGAAAAAAACAAGGACTCAGATGCCATGTGATCTTAAACATGTTATTAAACCTGCGTTCATTTCCTCAAATATAAAATGTTTAAAAATCTGCGTTGTACTGTTCCTCTGAGAATTACAAATAATATACTATGGGCAAAAAGACTATGCTTGTCACCAAAAAAATCCTATTAGGTAAGAATTGGTAATTATTAATACTTTGCCAGATTAATTTAATTAGCAAAGAACACTTCTTCAAAAAGACAAGGGCTTAAAGAAGTTATTTAGGCTTTTTGTTGTAGATATGTCCGTTTCAACCACATTCTAGAAATAGTGTAATAATTAAAAATCCTTCTTGTAATAGTTTCAGGTGAAATCTGCTTCCTCAAGTGACACACAAAGACAGTCATTTCAGAGATGCCCCATAATAAAGTCTGTATCACCAGATGAACACGCAAATGCAGCATTAATGCCAGAGACTAACTATGGAGGGAAACAAGCTATTTTAAGAATCAGTACATCACGCCCAACAATTGAGTATTATAGAAACTAGTCGACAAACAACATATGAAGTATGAAAAACTATTTTGGATTGACTTAACTATCCAAGAAGAATAACCAAAACCAAAACAGTAACTGGCTTAGAACAGACTCTTATCTGAGGCAGAGAAGGCAGACAAATTATTATATTTCAATGTTTTAACTTTTAAAGACCTTTCCCTCCTCATCTATCCATGTTCTCCAAGATCATACCTTCTACTTACCCAATCTTTCTTGCCCCATATTTGTTCAAACTTGTCTAAAGAAATGGCCTACTCTTATCGTCTCTACTTCTTAACCTCCCTTGTGCATGCGTGCTCAGTCACTTCATTCATGCCCAACTCTTTGCAACCCCACGGACCATGCCCTACCAGGTTCCTCTGGGATTTTCCCAGGCAAGAATACTGGAGTGGATTGCCATGCCCTTCTTCCTCAGCCACTCTTTAAACTCACTGCAAATCTTCCACTTTTCTGAAACTGTAAGATCATCAAATATCTAGAGCGAATATGACATAACACTAGTTATTGTTAATTCTGCATGAGCATGTGAATTTGTGGTAATATCCTTTGTATATCTTTTCCAAAAAAGGAAATACTATTTTATTATTAATAGAATACAGCTTTTTAAATGTATAACTTTAATTATAAAAGCATCACAGTGTATATTCTTTGTGCTGTGAATTGTATCTCAATAAAACTATTTTGCTTTTTAAAGCACAACTTAACCCACAATTTTTCCTGCCATGATAGAAATGTTCTATATGTGCCATCCAATATGGTAGCCACACATGGCTTTGATCACTTGAAATATGGCCAGTAAAACTGAAGAATTAAGTTTAAAGTTTTTGCTTCATTTTAATTAGTTTAAATTTAATGTTGAAGCTGAAACTCCAATGCTTTGGCAACCTGATGCAAAGAGCTGACTCATTTGAAAAGACCCTGATGCTGGGAAAGATTGAGGGCAGGAGGAGAAGGGGACGACATCACCAACTCAGTGGACATGAGTTTGGGTAAACCCTGGGAGTTGGTGATGGACAGGGAGGCCTGGCGTGCTGCAGTTCATGGGGTCACAAAGAGTCGGACACAACTGAGTGACTGAACTGAAATTTAAATAGCCACATAAGGCTTTATTGGACATTATCGGAGACTTAAGAGATACTTATGTGTGCACCCCCTTATGCAACCTCCCCTCTCATTTAGATACCATTCAGAATATTGTGAATGACTTAATAGCCAAAATCAGTAAACAATTTCAACAGCCTATACTTATCTCCACACTTTTTTTCCTACATTTCCTAACCTTCACTCTCCACAACTGCTACTATGCTAACTGGACTTCTCTGCTATATTCCTTCCTGGAAATTTTCTTCTCTCTGTTCTGCTCTCCTGCTGTTTTGTTTAGTCTCCCTGGGCTCCTTTTTCCTTTGCCCACCCTTTAATTATTGCTACTCTGCCCTAGGCCCATTATTCTTCCCTGTCTTTTCCTCTGTTTCTCTTCATATATATCCTTTCCTTAGATAACTGCATTTACTTCCATTATTTCAGCTATGACTAATACAGACAGCCTCTATTTCTACCTCAGACCCATTCTTTTGAGCTTCAGGAATGTATCCAGTGGCCTGGTTAACTTCCTCCTGGAGGTATCACAAGCACCTCACACTCATCATGTAACTGAATGCATCTCCACAGCCCTTCCCCTCAAAGGCCAACCCTCCATTCTTTCCTATTCCCTCCCTCAGTTGACAGTACCATTTTCTATTCCCATCCTCTCGCCTGTGCTTCATTTTTCCTCCAAATTCCACTTCATCAATAAACCCTGCTCATTTTCTCTACTAAATATTTAAACTGCACTCCTCTATTGTCTTAGTTCCGGCCCTAGAAATCTCACACTCAAACATAAAACTAAACTCTACACATTCATACTCCTTAAATAATTCTCCACAATTAATTTTATGCAAATCTACTTCTCTGCTTCAAATTCTCTCCACTGCCTACAGCTGAGTATTTGTGTGGGAAGGGTGTGTGGACAGTTCAAAGAGCATGTAAATACAATAATGTCTACGAACTCTTTAGCATGTTAAAGAGATGTTATGTTGCATTTCCTAAGTCTACCACAACCCAAGATGAGTGACCAATCCAAGCAGAGAGAAAATCCACAGAGATGAATACAGTCACCCCTCAAGGTCCTCAGGGGGCTGGTTCCAGGGACGCTCCCCAGCCTCCACCCATGGATAACAAAATCCACGGATCCACAAGTCCCATCTATAAAATGGTGCATTACTTGCATTTAATCTATATATATATTCCGTGTACTTTAAATCATCTCAGAGCACTTATAATACCTAACACAATGTAAATGCTATATAAATAGTTGTAAACACAATGCAATACACACAGTTGCTACAAGTACAGAAAACTCAACTTTTGCTTTTTGGAGCTTTCTGGTATTTCTTTCTTCCAGTATATTTTCCATCTACAATTAGCTGAATCTGTGAATGCAGAACCCGCAGATATGGAGGGTGACTGCACATCATGGTGTCTGGCTCAAAACCATTAGCCATGAGGAGAATCCTATCATTACCTCAAACAACATGTTCACTTCTATTAACTAATGGAGACAATGTGCACAACAGTAATGCTGTGCTTCACGACTTCATTTCACTTCTCACTGTTTGGTTGATATATTAGTGCTCGATTAACTCAACACCATTCACCAGGTACACAATGACCAAAAACGCAGATCATCTGGGTCTAAGAAACTGCAACCTAGCAGCTCAAAAGGTATCTACAAAAACAGCGGGCTTTCTTAACTAACCTGAATATGATTATACCAAGCAGATTTCCAAACATTTTCTTAAATTAGTCTTAAAATCCTAATTTCTTAATATTTCTTAAATTTCAGGGAAAACTATATTTGCTTGTGATGACAAAGCTTATCTGGCGATTCTTTTCTAAAAATCATTAAGCACATTAACTTAGCACAGCACATTTAATATGTCAATCTTACAATGTCAAGACTCAAGTCAGAACATCAAAAACTAAATTCTTTATGAAAGCCCACTCGAAAAGCTAAATTAATACAAATTAAGGTAGAGATAGTCTACAATGAAGTCAACTACAAAACCAAGCAAATACTAAAGTTTCTTCTCTCCTGAAGAACATATCAATAATCAATCTTTTTAGAGCCACACACAAAATTAAGCCTGCCAGTTGTCAAAGGCATAATCCTCTTCCAAACAAAAACACTCTTAAGAAAAAGCTTCTGGCAATTTCTTTTCAGTCCAAAAGCTGCTCTTCAGTCCAAAAGCTGTCTTAAGATTTAATAAAACCCTTAAACTCAACTTAAGATTTAATAAAACCCTTAAACTGAACAAAATGCTCCTAAAACCCAACTAACTACGAAGTTTAAAATAATTAATCTGTAACAAGTGATAATTAATAGCCTTCGAAATGGATTTTTCTTTAAAGTATCATACTTTACATTTTCCAAACTACCTTCACATAGTATTTCAGTTGCTCCTCAGCAATTCTGTGAAGTCAATAAGACATGTTACTAATAAATCAGTCTTACAGAGTTACATTCCTTACTCAGGGTCAGATAATTGGGCAACACAGAATCCAAGTTATCTGCCTCAGAGCTGGTTTCTGCTACATGTGTTGTATTATACCAAAGTGAAATCTCAAAATACAAGATTAGAGAATCTACTGTGGACCAATGAAAGGCAAGGAATATGGATGAAAAAAACCTGATATCTACAACTATTTCTGACTTAATAACAGAAAAAATTTAATACTTACCAAAGTAAATGGAGGATCTACTTATGTCTTCAAAGACCTCAAAGACTAATGGAATAGACAGAGAATGTAAATGATTTTTAATCAATGTGAAGAAAGAATGATCCCAAGAGCAGAGATCTCAGCAAATTCTGGAAACTAGTCATTCAGAAAGACTGCCATTTGGGAGCAACAAGTTATGAAATTAACAAGAGGAAGTTAGGCAGAGGACAGGTAAAGCTAAAGGATGTGAAAACACTGATGACGCCACGTTCAATTCCAACATTTCTCCTGTAAGAATGGTAGCAACAGTATGGAGTTTTGCTGTACTTTATTCAAGTATAAATGTAAACAAATCAAGATTTTCATCAGTACCCTCAAAAAGGTAGCCTAAAAAATAGATGCTGCATCCTCACAGTTAATATATATGTGCCACGCTCGGTCGAAGTTTTTTATATATACTAATTCATTTAATCATCACAACAACTCTGTAAAATAGGCACTCATTACATTTCACTTTACAGGTAAGGAACTAACACAGAAGTTTACTCAAGGTTACACAATCATTAGCTGAGCCAGGATTTGAATGGAAAGTCAGGCATTTTAGTTCTTAATCACTGTGCTATACTGCAGAAAAAAAGTGCCTTTTCCAAATCCAAGTGCAGGTCATGCTAAGTCTCACCTAATCCTGCACACTTGATTTTTAATACAGGACTAAACAAAATACAAAATGAGAACAATAAGTAAATATACAGAACTGGCATAGCAAAACCTGGTAACTAATTATTGTGAATTTTTCACAGTATATGAACATTTTCAGAAACTACAATTTGAACATAACCATTCTTGCCGCTTTTACAGCTTTATCTAAAATACTAACTTATCAGGAAACACAAATAACACACTTGATTTCTGAAATCAAGCTGATTTCTGAAAATGAGAGTCCAGTTTTAGTTGAATGTTTCCACAGGGATTAACCAAGATGACTTTAAATGACCAGGATCTTGCACTAGAATCTGAATGTCAAGAAATGAACTCAGTCACCAGGCAACAATAGATTCCCAGTTTGTTTTACACAAAAACAATCTCTCTTTGCAAGTTCTTACACTACAAACAATTGTGATACTAAAGGTCTGAAAATAGTTAAGAAAAATGGAAACCATTTAAGCCCCTAAGACAAAGAACTATATTAAAAAAAAAAAATCAACCTAAATATAATTCTTTCTCCTGTACAAAGGTTACTTCTTAAAACAATAAATCTATATATATTTTAAATTAACTCTTACCTAGCCAAAATTATCCTGTCTTTAATTATTATTCTGTCCTGTTGAGAAGGGACAAAGGATTACTTCAAACAAGTCACCAATCATTCTTTAATTTGCACAGCAGCTACCCTTGAGCTACCTGAATTTTGCCCATACTCCAACAAATCAGTGGCTCTGAGAATTTAAAAGCAAAAAGACTCAGAAGACTATTCTCTGAAATTTAGTTTCTGAGACTAAAAGTTAGTAGTACAGATTCCTAAAAACCAACGAATGTGGCACAAATTTAAAAAGGTAAGAAAAATCCTCACTATTCAAAATGGGAATAACAGTTCAATTAGTTAAGAACAAAGAATAAGTTATGGTTTCTTAATTACAGAACCACAACAAATTTCTACACCATCAAAAAACTTTTCATAAAACATTGGTATCATATACTCATGATGAGACCTGAGCCTTAACTTGCTTAAAAGCCAGAAAAAAGCACACACTAAGTATTTTGGAGTTTCATCAAAATTTATGATTTGACTTATCCTTTCAGGCAGATCTGGAAACAATCTTATCAATATATTGAGTGAACTCTGTATTTAGAAGCAGCATGGGCAGAAAAGTGCTTAAAGTAAATGAATCATTCTTGAATCGCAGTGTATAATTATGTTTTATTAGAGCAACTAAGCTATGTTTCTTTAAAACAAAAACAAACTCTCCCTAAAAAAAGCAATGTAAATTCTGTAAAGTCCAGCAGTAACAACATTTTCTGATCAAGCCAAAAGAGAAGTAAAACTAAGGTACATCACCTGCCTAGTAAAACCAGGTAAGGAAATATGCATCTTAATAGATCTCAGTTATCACTTAAGATCCTGTAGTAGCAAAGTGAAGTGAAGTGAAGTCACTCAGTCGTGTCCGACTCTTTGCCACCCCATGGACTGTAGCCTACCAGGCTCCTCTGTCCATGGGATTTTCCAGGCAATCGTACTGGAGTGGATTGCCATTTCCTTCTCCAGGGGATCTTCCTGACCCAGGGATCGAACCTGGGTCTCCTGCATTGTAGACAGACGCTTTACCACCTGAGCCACCAGGGAAGTACTACCCACATATTAAGAGTCAGTATTTGTTTTAATCGATAACTATGCATATTGTGACTCTAAAAATAGGCTTGATGGAAACAAATTTGACTTGCATACCACACCCACCCATCCTTCATCCCTCAAGGCCTATTTATTTCTCCATTTGAAGTGATAAAATCACTACCCATATCCTAAATCTGCAATCTGCCAGGGTTACAAGATCAGATTTCTCCAAAAATCTGACAGTAACTTCCACATCAAAAACAGAACTGCTTCATTTGAGACTGACTAATTAACCATCTACTAGACTACAAATGCTTTAACATTTCTCAAATTATTAGATCCTAATCAGTTAATTTTATTCCTTAACCCAAGCAAGTCATTCACAAGTAAGTTATTCTGTAACTTCAGGTTCTTCATTTATCAAATAAGAAGCTGGGCAGAATAGCCTAAGATTTCTTCCAGTTTTAATACATGACATTTTTAACTCAGCAACTTAACACAGTATTTCTCCAGTCTTCCTAAAGAAAAATTTGTAGTAAGTATACATTTAGTGAAAAAAGTTTATTTTTTCTCCAATGACTTAGTAATCCTTTGGCTTGTCCTTTAACTTAGATCCAAAGACAATAACTCAAACACTAACCTACTGAGTAGATTGTTAGGCAAGTGTTTTGGCCAAAACATCATAAATACTGTCCAACTACTGCTATAAAGGATCTTGGGACTAAAATAATCACATTTTAAAAACAAAAATGGAAAACTGTAGAAGTAGGATCATATAAGGAAGGTTCCAAAGCAGGGTACCATTCAACGCATTTTCATTTGGTTCTCCAGCCAAATTCCAAACTAGCATAAAAATAATATGGCAATGTTATATACATAGAGAGAAGATATTCTTTTGTTTAACCATGACCATGCCTAGAGAACAAAGATCAAAAATTCATGAGTTCTAGGAAAAAAATGAGAAGCTTAGACAAAATTATTGTGACATTAGACAAATTGAGGTTTTCCCCCCCCCCACTGTATCACTAGTTTCAAGATAATAAACTATCTGAAGACTCCAGGTGACAAAAAAAAAAACATACATTCTGAGAAGTCTTAAAAGTTAGAAATTGAAACTAACAAAATTAATCCATAAAGTGCTCAACACTTATTTTGGTCTAGAGAGTAAGGTAACAAATTGAGGGGAAAAAATTATTAAAAAGCACCTATTCAAATATGAAACTATAAAAGAACACAATCCAGGGTCAGTAGCAATAAGCACCTTAGTTAGGTATTAAAAAAGTAACAAGTGTTTGTTTGCTTGTAACTTATACTCTGCCTGTAAACCAAAACAAATCAGACCTAAGTTTCTGAGTAAGAATGACCAAGGAATAAAGTTATAATTTGACAATTTAAAAAAAAAAAGGTCCACCACCTTCCCCACTCTAAAACACTACAAAATTGAGTAGTTTTTATTTCACAATGCCTTTAGAAGTTCTGTATCACTAACTATAAAATTTAAGAAATTATATTCCTAAAAAACTTGTCAGTTTTTTAAGTTTACTTCCTTCCACATGTTAATTTTCCTTCACACTTGATACGACCTTGGTCATTTGGAAGGTGACATTCAAAAGGTTAAATGTTAACGTATTGGTTCACGGATAATAGATAAATTCCTAGATCACTCAGGTACTTTCATATCCTATTTCAGGTTGGTTCATTTCCTTTGCCAGAAGAATATGGATACTGGCATTTTTCACGTATAATGTCAGTGGTTTTTTCATTCAGTTCAACTCTGCTTCTTCCAATAACTTATGTGAACACACAAAGGTGAAGACAACTTCAGTCAAGCTGCTACAGATCAAGCAACAAGTAGCTCAAACCCCGTTATATCCTTGTCAACCAGGATGACACACCATTATTTACACCATGAAAATCTCCTAGAAGTTAAAAATGAAGCCTTTGTCACTCATTTGTACCCTTGAGAAAGTTTAGCTTAAAAATGTTTTACAAGATTAAAACAATGATAATGACATTACAACCCTCAAAGCACACATACATAAGCTCCTGTATTACCCACAGAACAGCGAGTGGGCTAAACATACACTAGTTTTAGTAACAACGTCTGCTCACGGTTATCAAAAACTTGCTTAAACATCATTAGGTGGAACGATATCAAATACCCAACTGTAACTTTCTAGTCTCAAACTATCCAGTGAAGGAAACCTTTTTTAGTTTATTAGATGCCGGTGCGACCACCAACTAAGATACGTCGAAAAGAAGGTCATTTGTGAACAAGGTCGTTCTCAATTTAAAAAGACAGCCTGTTCTCAGGAATGGAAACACGCATCTAACACACCAGCCGCTCATCACTGCAGATCTCTGATGAACACAAGGCAAGAGGACTGTACTTTCCGAACTCAAAAACTTCCCCGCTCATTTCGTTTCCTGCCAGACACTAAAACAATGACGAGGAGGCAATGCGCTGGTATCCGGATGACTTTCACCACTCCTTCCCGAGGAGCGAATCTCTGGCTACAAATACTAACGCCTCGCCTGTGCCAACACCCCAAATCCTGGTGACTCTTTCGAAAGTTGGCCTCCCCTCATTCGCAGCGAACAGTTAAGAGGAAGACACGTAAAGGGAAAATTCGGCCAAATGGCCGAGCCAAATGTGGGACCCACAGCACTGTAAGAGAAAGAAGGTGGGGTATACCTGCAGCTCACACCAGGCGACCTCCACGGTGGTCTCGGTGTCCAGACCCTTGTAGACCGTCTTAAAGGAGCCCCTGCCGATCTCGATGTCAAACTTGAGAAAGCGGCCGTCGTTGGACATGCCCACGGCCTTGGTCTCCAGCTCCTCGATGTCATCCTGCTGCTGGCTCCGTTCCTCCTGGGGCTCCTTGGCGCTGCCGCCGCCGCTGCCACTTCTCGACGACGGAGGCTCCTCTCGGCTCCCCGCGGGGCCGGGCTGGACAGCCTGGCGGTCTCTGCCCGCGCTGCCCGGGGCCGAAGAGGTGGCCGGGCCCGCGGCGACCGGCTCCTCAAGGGGAGCGGCGGCGGCGGCGGGCGGCTGCTGGGCCACCTGGGCGGCAGCGGCGGGGGTCAGGGTCTCCTCGCGCGGGGGTTCCGGGGGACTCCGCTGCGGGACCACGGCAGCCGCGCCGGGCTGAGGCAGCGGCAGAGGGAGGCCGGGCAGCTCCAGCGCCGTAGCGTTGGAGTCGCAGATGACGCTGCGGCGGAAGAAGCGGTGCTCCGTGGTGGTGGTCGCGGCCGCCCCCCGGCTGTCCTTGTCCATGGTATGGCGGCGACGCCGGTACTCCTCCGTCCGGCCGGCTGCGGCATCGGCCGCTGCGGCGCCCAGTTTCTCCCCCACCGAGGAGTCCGAGCTGGAGCCATTCTTGGGGGCAGGCGCCGGCGGCGAGAGGAACAGCGAGCCCGGCGCGCTGCTCTGCTGGTCGGCGGCGCCGCCAGACATTGTGGGAACGGGAGCGAGAGCGAGGCGGGTGGCTCGAGTTCGCGGAAGAAGGGGGCCGGCCCGGGGCGGCAGGACGACGGCCCCTCACTCGGCACTGACTCGGCGGCCCGAGCGGGAGGCGGGCCCGCGGGCCCGGCTGCGGCGGCCGCTGCGGCTCTCGAGGCGCGCTTGTCGGGGGCGGCGGCGGGGCGGAGGCACGGGGGCTGGCGCCTCACGGCCCGCACCCATCGTGCGGCGAGCGGCGGACGGGCGGGCTGGAGCGCCGGGGGCGCGCGGTCATGGGGGCGGCGCGGCGGCCCGCACCGAGTCAAGGAGGCGGCGGCTGGCTCTCCACCGCTGCGGCCCGGGGCGGGCTAGACCCCCGAGCGGCTGCCGCTCGGCGCGGAGGCGGGCGAGGCCGCGCTGGGGCTCGCGGCCAGGCGGGCGGCCGCTCCTCCTCCCCGCCCTGCTGGACGGCCTCAGAGGCCGCCCATTGCCCGACGCGAGGAGCCGAAGCGCAACACGGAGGAGCGGCCCCCGGCCCCGGGCCTCACCGCCCGCCCCGGGCCGGGCGGACCCCTTCCTCTCCGGGCCGGGGCCGGGGGCTGACGGAGGGAGAGCCGGTGGGGGAGGGCCCGAGCCCGGTGCTCCTCCGGGCCGAGGAGGGCCGGGAGAAGTAAGGGCAGTCACCCGGTCGGGCGCCTTCTGTCACGGAGATGAGTGCAGACAGGCCGCGGAAGAAGAGCCGCGTCCGCCGGCGAAACTCCGCGCTAAATGGCGCCGGGAATCTGAAGCCTCCACACAGCCCGCTCGGGCCCCGCCCCCCGCCGCCCGGGGCGCCCCACCCCCACTCCGCTCGCGGGGCTCTCGCGCAGGCTGTCTCGCCCCGAGACCCTCTGGGACTTGTAGTTGACACCTTGAGGAATGAACGGGACAGAGCAGGAAGACGCCTACGACTCCCGTGATGCCCTGCGGTGGCTTAGCCTGAGGCCCCACGGGAGCTGTAGTTCCCTTTGAAACCGCCTCTTCTGGAAGGCGGATGGGAGCGTCACCGCGGGTCGCTAAGCCTTATCCTTTAGTGGGCGCTAGCTAGGAAAAGCATGACTTAGGCATTAATTGTGGAAGAAGGGAAGAGAAAAACAGGAGAAGGACTCAGGAAGAGGGGAGAGGCTCCCACCATGCTGTACTGAGGCGAGAGCGAGCTCTTGGGATTGCCATGGATGGAAAACGAGCTGCTGTGCCTATTTAAATACGGTGTCGAGACCGGAGCGTGGGCGGAGAGCCGGGAGGAGCCGGACCCCTCTGCTCCGGCCACAGACTTTGTGCATAACACTGATTGGCTGGGGGAGGGGGGAAGCTCCCTTCCATGGCACTTAAGGCCGCATCCTGGGCTCCAAGCCCAGGACAGATCCTCTGACTCGCAGAGACCAGCTGCCCCACTGCAGTCAAGGGTCACAGCGAACTCCGCCCGGAAAAAGCGCACAGCGCGCGGGAGGGGGTGGGTTCGAGAAGAAACAAGGTCTACGTATCTTTGCGGCTTTTACCACAAACTTGAAGGTGCTGAGTTGACTTGGATGAAACTTAATCTGCTCCTGTCTCTCTTGGTGCTTAGTGAAAACAGCCTCCCTCTTCCTTTAGAGGTGCCTGAGTGTGCCCGTGTGATCGACACCCCGGCTTTGGACGTGAGGCTTTCTCGAAAGCATCCTCGGGCTCCCTGGACCCCTAGCTCCGCGCAGCCGCCGCTCAAGATGGTGCAGGTGATGAGCACCAGGGGGCACCCAACGGAGCAGGAAGCCGGACCCAGACGGCGGTTGAAAGTCTTAAGCCCAACGGTAGGAGCGGGAAGCGCTGAAACGTGCGCAACGGCTCCGAGCGCGCGTGCGCTCCGCCCGGGCTCCAGCTCCGGCTCCGGCCCCGCGCCCGCGGCGGACCGGCTCCGGAGCGCACGGGCCGCGCAGCCACACTGGAAGAGTAGCGGTTGGAAGCAGCCGGACGGAAGATTCGTTAGCGCTTCGTTTCCTAGCAAATGCCCAAAGCTAGCTGCATGAGCTCCACTTAAGAGAGAGAGAAGTCTGGCTCTACAACCCAGAGCGATTTATCTGATACGTAAAACAGTTACACTATTTTATTTAATGTTTTTAATCAGAAGCTACCCTTTAGGTATACAAAAAAGTTTGTTTTAAAGCCAGCGGTTGTTAGGTTTCATGAAGCTAGCAGATTATGAACATTTTAAAACAGTTCAGTAGGGGCCACTGAAATCTTAGTGTTCGCATTCCATTGTTTTAGAGACTATCCCCTCATTTGCTTTGGTAATGGTAAATATCATTACAGTGTATTAAGTGGTTTGTCTTCATTTGTAAACTTGGTGCAAAGGGGAGAAATGCCTCTTACATGGGACTTCTTGAGGCAGCTCCTTAGAACTTGACGCAATTGTTGCTTTTTACTAGAGAAAATCGCCTACTTTAAAACATGAGACAATTGATTATAAATTGGTGAGTTAAAAGATCAGTAACTCACAATGTTCGTGTTTTGGCAACATAAAAAATGAGGATGTTTCTATGTGAACGGCCATTGAAAGCCTTTGTTACTACCTGGTCGTACTTACTGGACCACGAAGCTCTGGCCACACTGCATTGAACACAAGCCCCATGACAACCACCAGGCCCTATCCACAGTCAGGAACAGCTAAATTCATTGTAAATAATTTAATTGTTAACTCAAAACCCATGTGAGGGCTTTTCTGACTTGTGTAATGGTAGCTTCACCGGGAAAACAGGTACAGTGTTAGATTTGAAGATTAAACTGTTTACGTGAATATTTTACTACCACACTTGTTTGTTGGGCTCCCTTTTTAACACCTACCCACTTTCAGTGGTATTTGCTATGAATCATTGCTATTATATCCCAAATCATTCTTTTCCTTTCTCTGTAAAGTCAGGTGTCCAGTAAAGAACCGACCTGTCTGTAATCCATATATAAAAAGCATCAAGAGGTACCAGAAAGAACCCAGTGGATGCTCTAAGCAGAGACTGGACTGCCTGGCAGGTGGGTCCATAAGAATACAAGTTTATATTTTCTCTCACCATGTTCTTTACTCATTTAGTCCCTGTTTATTTTCTCACCCTGATTCATGTTTCTTTCTAGCTCCCATCCATTCCCATTTGATGTTTATGTGGTCCCTGCCATTGGTAACTAGACAGCAATGAAAGCCACCTATGATTCAGACAGTGGCTGAACACACAAACTTATTTCATGTTTATTTGGCATATTCATAGGGTAGCATCTTGAAGTGTAGAGGGGAAAAAAAAAACATCTTAAGAGAATTGCTCTTTTTTTGTCTCTCTTTCTCCATTCTTCATGCTCCCTTGTCATGCCTATGGTAATTCTTATTTCACCTCTTTGTCACTTGGAACCCAAGGAAGAAGAATCAGGCAGTTAAACAATGAAGAACAGATTTTGAAACCATTTTTTATTATAAAGGAAATAAAGGGGGGGTGGGACTTGCCCCATATCCAAGCATATTGGAAAACCATAAGATTAAATCTGCTTATTGTGATAAGCACAGATAATGGAGAGAATACAGAAATGTGTGCATGGAAGGTCCATAAATGAGGAAGATGGCAATCTTCAGATCGGTGTGAAAAGGTTAATAAACAGTGCTTGAACAATTAGTTACTCCTTTGGAAAAGAAATTAGATGTCTACCTCACACCATTTGCAAATTGATAGTCACACAGTTTAAGGAGCTAATTTCTTTTAAAGAACTCTAAGAATTTTTGAAACATAGGGAAACATGGGATAGTAAAGGACTTCAAAGAACAAGCCAAGTGCCATAAAAACATTTGAGTATGTTAGAATTGACAGTGCTGATCAATAAAGCACAAGGATGAGCTGGCAGAAAAACTTGGAACCTGTATACCAGAAGCCTAATAGCCAAAATACATAAATAACACTTTAAATATAAAGAAAAAGATAGTTGTATAGAAAAGGGGGAGAAATTAGGAGAAGAAAACTGAGGCAGGAAGAAATGCATATGGAAAAAAAAGAACCACGAATCCAGTAACTAGGGAACTGCAAGTTAAGATATGTATTTTTCCCTCAAAAAAATGGCAAAATGTTTATGGATTTATAATACCAAGGGTTGACAGAGGTGGGAGAAACTCATGCACTGCTAATGATAACATAAATTAGTACAACTTTTTTTGAGGGCCGTTTGTTCGTACTTATTAAAATGTGCAGTATGCATAGCCGTTGACCCAGTAGTCTCCCTTCTTGGTACCCACCTTAGAGAACTGCTTGCACATATGCACTAAAAATAACTCTAAGAAGGTCCACTAGAGCTTTGTCTATAACCAAGAAATCAAACAATCTGCATGTATGTTGACAAGAAAATAAAGCAGAGTATAAATTTTGATACCATACAGCCATAGAAGAGCACAAAGTAAATAGATATGTAGTCACATAACAATAGTAAATAAAAAACTCAAGTTGCAGAATAATAGGTATTAGATCGTATATTATATTTTAAAATTATGTTTCTGTATGTATTAATATTAAAGTCTGGGCAATACCCAAATAGAAAAGATTCAGCTGACTAATATCAGAACCACAGGAGAGGCCATCATATTAAATCCTACAGAAATTTAAAGGATAATTGGAGAACATGCTGAACTATTTTATGTCAATATATTGACAAATAAGATGAACAAGTATGTTGAAGCACAAACTATCAAAGTTCACTTAAGGAAAAAAAATGGAGAAGGTGATGGCACCCCACTCCAGTACTCTTGCCTGGAAAATCCCATGGACAGAGGAGCCTGGTAGGCTGCGGTCCATGGGGTCGCGAAGAGTCAGACACGACTGAGCAACTTCCCTTTCACTTTTCACTTTCATGCATTAGAGAAGGAAATGGTAACCCACTCCAGTGTTCTTGCCGGGAGAATCCCAGGTACGGGGGAGCCTGGTGGGCTGCTGTCTATGGGGTCACACAGAGTCGGACACGACTGAAGTGACTTAGCAGCAGCAGCAAGGAAAAAAAAAAGAAAACTTAGTGGCCCTATATCAAAGAAACTGAATTTATAGTTGATCTTCCCACAAAGAAAACTCCAGATCTGATGACTTAATTGGTGAATTATACCAAGCACATAAGGAAATATAGCCATATAATACAAATTCTACACAAACTTTTCCAAAAACAGAGGAGTAGAAGCAATTCCCAACTCATACTATAAGGCTAGCATTACCTAGTTAGCAAAACCAGACAAAGATATTACACACAAAGAAAACTACAGTTCAATACCTACCATGAACATGATGCAAAAATCCTAAACAAAATTTTAGTAAATAAAATCGAGATTTTTTTTTTTAAGGGTAATATATCATGTCCAAGTTGGGTTTATCTGAAGATTTAATAGTAAACATAAAACAAAAGTAATCAGTGTGATTTGCCATTTTTTTTTATTGTGGTTGATTTATTTAACTTAGCATAATGTCCTGAAGTTTCACCCATCTTGTAGCATATAACAGGATCTCCTTCTTTAAGGATAAAAATACTTAATTTTTTTGTTTAGTCACTAAGTCATGTCCGACTCATTGGCGATCCCATGGATTGTAGCCTGCCAGGCTCCTCTGTTCATGGGATTCTCCAAGCAAGAATACTGGAATGGACTGCCATTTCCTTCAGGGGATCTTCCCAACCCAGGAGTCAAACCGGTGTCTCCTGCATTGCGGGCGTATTCTGTATCACTGAGCCACCAGGGAAGCCCTATCAACAAACAAAAAAGAGAAAAATCATATGATCACCTCAAGAGATGCACAAAAATCACTTGACAAAACTCAACTACCAGGAGTTCCTGGCGGTGCAGTGCTTAGGACTCAGGTTTTCACTGCCATGGCTTGAGGGTTTAAACCCTAATTGGGGAACTAAGAGCCCTGCAAGCCACATGGCATAGCCACAACAAAACAAAGAAACAAAAAACTCAATGACTGTTCATTTTTTATATATATATTTGTGTGTGTATATATATATATATATATATATATAGAGAGAGAGAGAGAGAGAGAGAGAGATAGTCCTTCAGCTGGCTATAAATAAAAGGGAACTTTTTCAACATGATACAGTACATCTACAAAAAAACTAGAGCTAACATGCTTAATGGTAGAAGAACAAATGCTTTCTAGGATGGCAAATAAGGGAAGAATATTCATTCCCACCACTTGATATAACATGGTACTAGCAGTCCTAACCAATGCACTGAGAGGAAAAAAGATGAGACATGCAGACTGTAAAGAAATAACCCAAGGAATGCAAAAAAAAAAAAAAAAAAGCCCTACTAGAACTAAGTGACTTAACATGGATAGTGGATACAAGGTCAATATACAAAAACCAATTGCATTTCTATATACAAGCAATGGACAATTGAAAATTAAAAATTTTAAAACATATTGTTTGGCTTTCAGACTTCAGCAAGTTTCCAATGACTGCTCCCTCACAGAAATATCAATTTGAAGGAATATCCAAATGCCAAAATACCTTCACAAGAGCTAAGGATTTTAAGTGGCACTTAGAGCACCCAGGTAAAGCAGAGAAGTAAGATGCATTGAAGAGGGAAGGAAAGACAGTTTTACCTCATCCCTAGCACCCCTTCCCCAATCCCAGGCAGCCCAATGTGAAGAGAGATACCCTCCCCATTGGAGAAAGAGAATGAAATGAACACTTGACTTTACTGAAGTCCCAGGACCAGGCCTACCCCCAATGCCAGAGAATGAGCCTTAATCCTTTCCTCATACAATATTGAAAATTAACTCGAGATGGATCATACACTTAAATATAAGTTAAAACTATAAAACTTCCAAAAGAAAACATAGAAAATCAATGTGACCTTGGGTTAGGCAAAGAATTCTTAAGACACAAAATGCACATAAAGGAAAAATTGTTAAACTGGACTTTATAAAAATTTAAACAATTTTTCATTTAAAGGAAGTGTTACCAAAATGAAAAGGTCACAGACTTAAATACTGCAAAACAAATATCAGGAAAAATATTTGTAAACAGAATATGTAGGGGACTCTTACAACTCAACATTAAGATAAACTACAATAAAAGTGTGCAAAAGATTTGAGCAGATACTTTACCAAAAAAAAGATAAATGGATGATAGATAAGCACATTAAAAGATGTATAGCATCATCGTCACTGATGAAGTGAAAATTAAAGTCACACTAATATCATCACATACTTACTAGAATGGCTAAAATTTAAAAGACAGAGAATACCAAGTGGTGGCGAGAATGCAAAGTTATCTGTTTCTATCACACACAGTGGTACAGCCAGTATGGAAAATAGTGTGACTTTGTAATCAAGTTGAACATACACTTAACCATATAATCCAACAAATCCACTGCTAGGTACCCACCCAAGAGAAATAGAAATATGTGTCTACACAAAGACATTTCAGAGCAGTTTTATTCACGATAGCCCAAAACTGGAAATACAACAAATATCTATTGACAGGTAATTGAATGGATAAATAAATTGGTATTTCCATGTACTGGAATGCTATACAAACAAACTACTGATGGGTACTGTAATCTGGATGAATCTCAAGAGCATGATGCTAGCTGAAAGAAGTCAGATGGGAAAGGTGACTGATTTCACTTACATGTCAATCTAGAAAAGGTAAAATTATAGAAACTGATCTATTCTTGGGTCAGGGGTAAGAAGGAGCAAAGGGGACTGACTGCAAAGGAACATGGAACTTTTAAAGTAAAGGAAATATTTTCTATCTTGATTTTGGTGGTAGGTATGAGCTGTATTCATTCAAAACTCATTAAACAGTACACTTTATAAATAGGTGAAATTTAACTACATAAATTATACCTCAAAAAGCAGAAAATAAATAACAAAGTGGAAAATTCTTAAAGAAATAGGAATACCAGACCACCTTACCTGTCTCCTAAGAAACCTGTATGCAGGTCAAGCAGCAACAGTGAGAACTGGACGTGGAATAACTTATGGGTTCAAAATTGAGAAAGGAGTACTTCAAGGCTGTATACTGAAACCCTGCTTATTTAACTTATATGCAGAGTGCATCGTGCGAAATGCCAGCCTGGATGAATGAATCACAAGCTGGAATCAAGACTGCTGGGAGAAATATCAACCTCAGATATGCAGATGATACCACTCTAATGGCAGAAAGTAAAGAGGAACTAAAGCACCTCTTAATAAAGGTGAAAGAGTAAAAAACCTGGCTTAAAACTCAACATTCAAAACACGAAGATCATGGCATCTGGTCCCATAACTTCATGGCAAAAGATGGAAGCAGTGACAGATTTTGTTTTACTGGGCTCCAAAATCACTTCGGATGGGGACTGTAGCCATGAAATTAAAAGACACTTGCTCTTTGGAAGGAAAGTTATGACAAACCTAGAAAGTGTATTAAAAAGCAGAGACACCATTTTGCCACCAAAGGTGTGCATAGTCAAAGCTATGGTTTTTCTTGTAGTCATGTACAGATTTAAGAGTTGAACCATAAAGAAAGCTGAGCACCAAAGAATTGATGCCTTAGAATCAAGAATTGTGGTGCTGGAGAAGATTCTTAAGTGTCCCTTGGACTGCAAAGAGATCAAACCAGTCAATCCTAAATGAAATCAATCCTAAATATTCATTGGAAGGACTGAAGCTCTAATCCTTTGGCCACCTGATGCAAAGAGCTGACTCATGGAAAAGACCCTGATGGTGGGAAAGACTGAAGGCAGGAGGAGAAAGGGACAACAGAGGATGAGATGGTTAGATAGCATCACCAACTCAATGGACATGAATCTGAATAAACTCTGGGAGATAGTGAAGGACAGGAAAGCCTAGAGTGTTGCAGTCCATGGGGTCACAAAGAATGAGACATGACTTAGTGACTGAACAACAACAAAAACTATGCAAAGAAGATTTTTTCAGTGGCATATAATTCTGCCAAACCAGTCATTAATGATCAACGAGAAGTATATGTGCTACTTGATTTTACTGAACATAATTTGCTTATTAATCTCCACAGTCAGATTAACTCTGTAACTAGAAAGAATATTTAGCAAGTTTAGTAACAACAGCAATTAATAGTTCATCTTCCAAATGTCTGTATGCGTTTAGACCAATTGAAGACATTGTAAATTTGCTCTCTTAGAATGGCTGAGAATTAGGAAAAGAGCTCCAAGTCCTACACTGAGTAATGATCTACAGTAGACAGAAGTATACATTATTTTAAGACAATACTGCTGCTGCTGCTAAGTCGCTTCAGGCGTGTCCAACTCTGTGCGACTCTACAGACAGCAGCCCACCAGGCTCCCCCGTCCCTGGGATTTTCCAGGCAAGAGTACTGGAGTGGGTTGCCATTTCCTTCTCCAATGCATGAAAGTGAAAAGTCAAAGTGAAGTCGCTCAGTCGTGTCCGACTCTTCGCGACCCCATGGACTGCAGCCCACCAGGCTCCCCCGTCCCTGGGATTTTCCAGGCAAGAGTACTGGAGTGGGGTGCCATTGCCTTCTCCAAAGACAATACTAGTAGTCCTTAAGTAGTAGTCTCATCTTTCTCCAGTTTAATCACAAAGCTCCTAAAATTATACACAGTACAAGGATCCCCAGGTGGTGCTAGTGGTAGAGAACGTACCTGCCAATGCAAGAGATGCAGGTTCAATCCCTCGGTCAGGAAGATCCCCTGGAGGAGAGCATGGCAATCCATTCCAGTATTAGTGCATAGAGAATTCCATGGACAGAAAAGCCTGGCGGGCTATATAGTCCATAGGGTAGCACAGGATCAGACACAACTGAAGCAACTTAGCACACACGCACGCACAAGGCAACAACAGGGAAAGATGAAGGAAGAGGAACCTGGACCACCTAGGGCTATAGTGGATGAGACTCTAGCAGAGCTGGACTCTTCATCGGACTGAATTCAAAACAAGTTGGTTTTCCTTTGTCAGAGTGGCAAGTTACTTCAGCCTACTCCCTTTGGGACTTCCAGTGAAGTTTCTTTATTATTTCTCTGAGAAAATCCTAAAATGATTATTTCTTTCCCTCTCCAAGACTCCCCCTCCATCACACTCCCCTAAAGCACTTGTCAGTTTCTTTTATGTGCATCTCCTGATTAGGTTCCCACTGGAGACAGAGTATATCTGATTTCATACTTTATATGCAATATGATTTTAATTTTTGAATAAGGGTGCTAAACAGTAACAAAAGTCATGATTCTACTAAGGCCTGGTTAGGGATGTGCATGTGGTATCTAAATTTAGATGTAGGGGTTTCCTAGAAAAAGACAAGACAGTATTGCTATTGCTTCATAGCTTAGCACATGTTGGGAGCAGCTTGTCAAAGCAGACCTTTTCAACTGCTAGGCTGATTTTAGCTGTCTATCTGCGCATCTCTGCAGGCCTGATCACCGAGCTTCAACAGAGGTATTAAGTTGTGACACAACAGGATTGAGCAATCTTATCACTGAAGTGTTGGATTAGCTACCCAAGAATCAGGACATAAGTGCTAGGCCCTGGTTAGAAAAAAATTGTCACAGGTAGTAATTAGAAGGAGGCCCAAAGGCTGAACCTGGCCTGAAGTGAAATTTAAAACCCTTGTAAAGACTTAGCCCCTATCTTATTGCCAAATCAATTTTATTTCAACTTTTTATAAATGGGGGAAAATGCCTTAACTCAGCAGATTCCTGTGACACATGGTTATTACCTAAAGACAGATAACATCCCAAAAAACACTGACTAAGATGTTTTCAAGTGGACAGGTCCTCTCAAGAAGCATCTTCTAAAAAAAACAAAGCATCTTCTGATCATCAAATTACATGAACAGAACATCATGTAACAACTGGCGGAAAAACCCATTAGCTTGTTATGGGGATTATTACTGACTTTTCCACATATTTAAGTCTTTTTTCCACATCAGATGTAGGCCTTCTGTAAACAAGGTGTTTGCTTCATAACAACTGTATCCTGTACAATACCTGGGACGGGGCCCTGGTCATAGCAGATGTCAACCATGTGATTAATTTGAAAGGTTAAATTTAACTCTGTGTATCCAAGACCTCCCCCACAACACACACATATTTATACACACTCACTTACATTTATACACACTCACACACAACAAACCAGGTTTATAATAAATTCTATTCATCGGAACAACAAAGGACATATTTTTTAAATTACATTATTTTATCTCTTTAAAGAATGGAAAACCATTTAATTTATCTGTTAACACTCTTTAAAAACCAACCTTCACTGTTTTATTATTCCAGAAGTATACATGTTATTTTAGAAAATCTACAAAATAGATATAAGGGGGGAAAAGTAAAAACCACTCATACCATGGAGAAATAATCACATTAATATTTTGGTATATTCCCTTCCAATATTTTATCTGTGCTTTTATTTGTGGGTATATTTCTTACTTTCTTTCTTTTTTTTAAATGTATGTGTTGTTTTATTTTTAACCTAACACTAATCAGACGGTAAAGCGTCTGTCTACAATGCGGGAGACCCAGGTTCGAGCCCTGG
This sequence comes from Capra hircus, assembly GCF_001704415.2. Taxonomy (NCBI): domain Eukaryota; kingdom Metazoa; phylum Chordata; class Mammalia; order Artiodactyla; family Bovidae; genus Capra; species Capra hircus. The sequence continues at coordinate 106,497,240 of NC_030812.1, read as the reverse complement.
GTTGGGAAGATCCCCTGGAGAAGGAAATGGCAATCCACTCCAGTACTATTGCCTGCAGAATCCCATGGACAGAGGAGCCTGGTAGGCTACAGTCTATGGGGTCGCAAAGAGACACGACTGAGCGACTTCAGTCAGTCAGTCAGTCAATCATATTTCCATCAAAATTATCACTAATTTTAAAATATGCAATATTATTTTAAGTGTCAGAATAACCTTTCATCACATGGTTGAACTTCAGTTTTGGATTTTGAAGTTGTTACCAACATTTCACCCCTATATACAAGCACATACAAGATGCCTTTGGAGGGTCTGTCACTATCCCCAGGCCCACAGGGGAAGCTACCTGTGATGGGGAGTAGAAAGAGGGTAAAATGTGAGCTGACCCCACTGTGACAGAGACCTCCTTCCTCTCTTCCAGGACTAGCACATCAACAGAATTCCCCTAAGACAGCTTTTAAAATTATTATCATTTAAGTACTACCTATAGGACATAAAGCTTCAATTTATTTACCTCTCTAACCTCACTTGTCCACTTTGCCCTACATCTTTATATTCAGTCCTCCTTCCCCAAAACTGGTTTCTCTCTCCACTAATACTAATGCCCATTTCCTTCATGAAAAGAACACTTCAAACTTAATGCAATCTGATAGTCCTGTTGCATTGTAATTACACATAGAAAATACGTAATATTCTCACTGGATATTATCACTAGCACATTCTCTTGAGGAGTTGGGGAGAGAACCAAAGTGAACTTCTTCCTGAGATTGTGTTTGTCAGTATAAGCTTGTGTCAGAGCCTTTGATTCTTACTGTTAGAAGCTCTGTAATGAGTCTGATTAGAAATAGCTCTCTTAAAAGATGTTAGCTAGACTTACTGCTCTGATCATTTTGAAATATATACAGATACCAAATCATTATGTTGACACCTCAAGCTGATATAATGTTGTATGTCAATTGTATCTTAAAAGAAAGAAAGAAAATAGTTCAGTAAAGGAAGAGAAAGAACCTGCCAGCCTGTGTTGTTTTCATCACTCAAACTAATATATTTCTTTTTCCATGACCACTGAGAATAACAAGAGTTGACAATGGGGAAAAAGTGGGGAAGGAAATAAGTAGGAAATTGTGACAAACAGACATGTGGGCCAAGCTCCATTTAAAGGTCAATAAATTCATTTAGATATTATGATATCTTGTCAGCTTCTAACACACTGTAATCTTTCAGTATTTATTTAGTATTAACTGGAGTTTTTTTTTTAAGACTTTTATTTTTTTAAAAATACAGGCACCAGGAACAGTCAATGCTGTGTCCAGTAAAGTCTGACCTGCCTAATCCTGGCAAGAGTCCACTGCACAGTTAAAACTGACAGTAGTTGCCGAACTTGCAGGGGCAATCCATGTGACTCAACCTGAATACAGTACTAATCCTCACATTTAATTTAGGATGAGATGGTTTTCCAGCTGGGTCTGCATGTCTGTGTGTTTGAAAGGTGATGCAATGACATACAGTTATTTTACTGTAGTTTTAATTCTTTAAGTGTGTTCATTGGCCTTTAGTTGTTATTTTTCAGGACAGATCCACTCTAATAGCCTCCTGTATTTCCCTAGAATCTTTCAACTCAAAGCTTTTCACATAGTCATACTATTATTTTCATTTTCCTGAACTCCCTCTGAGGAGGGGTGAGGGGTGCAGATAAAACAGGTCAGAACATGAATACACAGAAAGGGAAGTGTGATGCCCTGGTCACCCAGCCAGTGACCAGTGGGTTCTCTTGGTCCAAATTATAACATCTAGCTAGACCAAGGCATTGGATCTTAGTGTATCGTATGGATATTTTTTTCCCCTTGTATTTGCTAGTAAGAAAAATACTCACCTATCTGAAAACAAACTTTTCTGGGCAAATAGCAAGTGCCAAGGTTGCTCTTTCATTCTCTTTGACGGATATGCAATCTGAAACCACAGCTGAAATCCTGAGAGGGGAAACTACATCTGCAGATGATGATCTAAGACTTCCTTAACACTGAATTTGGGATTTTTAAGACACAAGGCTGGGGGACTTCCCCAGCCATCCAGTGGTTGAGACTCTGTGCTTCCACTGCAGGGGGCATGGGTTCGATCCCTAGTCAGGGACAAATCTCTTGCATGCCACATGGTGCAGCCAGATACATAAACAACAACAACAGCCCCACAAGGTTGTTTAGGCATATGCGTTCTCCAGGCAAACGAACTGGGTGTCTCCAGAGGCCAGACTGGTAGGCGGTACAAGGAGACATATTGCAGCTTAACATAAGCAAGAATTTGCTAATAATTAAAACTGCCCTAAATTGGGATCAACTGTCCTGTGAGCCAGTGAACTCCCTACTATAGGAAACATTCAGGCAGAAGCTAGATGACTGATCTGTACATAATATTGACGGGAATGCCCACAATGGATGGTAGATTGATTTGGATGACCATTAAGGACTCTCAACTCTTAATATTTTTTTCATTCCCTGATCCTTGTCAGTGTCAGGCAGATTTCCTTAGCACCCCTTTCCACCACCCCCAAATAAGAATGAGAAGTGTTTTTATCTACCTGGTGTTTTTTGGTTACAATTAATGGAGCATATAAAGTAGTAGCTTCCAAGAAAGAAAGATGACTTAAATAGAATCATAAAATAGGGTCTTGGAAGAAAATTGAAAAACCCTTAGAGATAATCTGGTCCTATTCCCCATCCTGTGTGTGTGTGGTAAGTCACTTCAGTCCTGTCTGATTCTTTGTGACCCTATGGACTGTAGCCCACCAGTCTCCTCTGTCCATGGGATTCTCCAGGCAAGAATATTGGAGTGGGTTGCCATGCCCTCCTTCAGTGGATCTTCCTCACCCAGGAATCGAACCCACATCTCTTGTGGCTCCCGCATTGGCAGGCGGGTTCTTTACCACTAGTGCCACTTGGGAAGCCCATCCCCCACCACACCACACCCTACGCTACCCCACCCCACTTTAAAAAATAGATTTGGAAACTATGGCCTAAAGAAACTATCATCCCAAGAATCTTACATTCGTCTACTAGCCAGGTGTGTTAAATCTAGAATATTACTTTTCAAACTGCCAAATATTTGTTGAGTGCCCAATAGGGAATTAATTTTCCTGGTAAGGATTTGTTTTAAGATCACAGAATTGTGTACAAACTCCACTGCATAACTCAGATTCGAATTGGAGTGTCTGTGGTTTAATCAGAAATTTCTCCTCTCTTCTCAGAGTGTCTATCGTCTAGGCTACTTATACATTCGATAAAGGGCACAAAAGGATATAGAAGCTTAGAGGGGAAATTGAAGAGCGATGTTGGGATAAAAATTAATGGCTAAAATTTGAATATTGGATTATCTTTGGGTTTTATTTTTCCATGTTATCCCTTCTCCTATGGTCAATTAACTCCCAACAATATATCAATATTTACTGAGAACCTATTGTGCACAGAGCATTGTGATCATCCACAGAGCCATTAAAGGGATTATAAAAATTAACTATTAACTCCATCAAATTAGCATCAGGCTTAAGACAGCCTTGAGGAATGTTAATATAAGGTCAAATATCTTTTTTCTTTGGTTACTGCCAGCACCAAATAGAAACAAATTTGCAGCAGGGCTCATGTGTTTGTAAGTCACATTCAGAAGATAAAACTAGCTCTGTTCAGTCTCAATAGGTAATTGAGAGATTAGTAAATTTCAAAACTATGTGTAAAATATTGGATGAATTTACAAAAATGTTTAATACTTAAAAGTAAATTTACAAAAATACTTTAAACATAATTCGAATCCACAGCGAACACTGTACTCAATGATGAGAGACAATGCTTTCCTCTAAGATCTGGACAAGACAAAAATGGCTGCTCTTGTCAGTTCTGTTCAACATTGTACTAAAGGTTCAAGCCAGGGCAATTAAATAAGAACAGATTAGAAAAGAAGTAAAACTATGCTTATTTGCAAGTGACATGATACAGATAATCCTAAGGAATTACTAAAAAATAAGAACTAATATTGAATTCAGCAAGTTTACAAAATACACAAACAACATTCAAAAATCAATTGTATTTCTATATACTAGCAATGAACAAACCAAATTCAGAAAACAACTCCATTTACAATAGCATCAAAAAGAATAAAATAATTAGAATTTAGCAAAAGAAGTGTGAAATTTGTACTCATATTGCAAACAGAAGTTAAGGAAGACCTCAGTAAACAGAAAGATGTCCCGTGTTCATTGATTGGAAGAATTAATATTGTTAAGCTGGCAATACTAATTAAGCTACAGATTATCACAGTCCTTATTAAATCCCAGCTTGCTTCTTTGCAAACACTGACAAGCTGATCCTAAAATCATAGAATTTCAAGGGAATAGCAAACACTATCTTGAAAAACAAGAGTAAAATTAAAACACATTTTCTGATTTCAAAAACATATTACAAAACTACGGTAATCAAGGTAGGGTGGAACCGACATACAGATAAACACACAGCTCAATGGAACTGAGAGACTAGAAATAATCCCTCCCATTTGTGATCAGTTTATTTTCAACAAGAATGCCAAGACCACTCAATGGGGAAGAATGGTTTTTCAACAAATGGTGCTGGGACAACAAACTAGCCACAGGCAAACAAACAAACAAACAAGAAAGTGAATACCCACTTCATACCACACACAAAGATTAACTCTGAATGGATCATAGATCCAAATGCAAAAGAAAACAGAAGAAAACCTAGGAGTGAATCTTTCTGAGCTACAGCTAGGCACTGGTTTCTTAGATATGACACCAAAAGCATAAGCAGCAACAGCAAAAAATAGATTCACTGGACTTCACCTCTGTTAGGAATGTAAAGTGGTGCAGCTGTTCCCTCAAAAGGTTAAACACAGGGTTACCGTGTAATTCCAGCAGTTCCAGCTGGAATAGGACTATTTATGTACTTGATAAATGGGGATAAGAGGGTAAAGAAGCTTAGGAAAATTCCACTCCAAGGTATATCCCCAAGAGAAATAAAACATGCCTACACAAAAACTTGTACATGAGTTTTCATGGCAGTGTTGTTATGAACAACAGCTAAGAGGTAGAAACAGATGTCCATCAACTAATGAGTCGATAAGTAAATTGTGGTATATCCATACAATGGAATATTATTCGGGCATAAAAATGAAGGAAGTACTAATACATGCTACAACACGGACAAACTTTGGAAACATTATGAATAATCTGCCATTAATCCCACCCAGTATACCCATTATCTCAGACATTATTGTTTATACTTCTGTAAGTTGAATTTGGGTCTTTTAAAAATATCTATCCATGTTTCTACTTAACATATTCAACCTTTTCTCTAGCCTTTTGAACCTATGAAACAGAGTTATAACAACTGTTTTAATATCCTTGCCTGCTAATTCTAACATCTGCATTAGTTCTGGGTCAGTTTGATTATTTACTTTTCTCATTATGGGTCATATTCCCCACTTATCTGTGTGTATGCCCAATAGTTTTTCATTAATGCCATTTATCATGAACTTACCTTGTTGAGTGCTGGATATTTTTGTAGTTTCAATTTTTGAGTATGTTCTGGAGCACAGTTCAGTTCAGTTCAGTCGCTCAGTCGTGTCCGACTCTGCGACCCCATGAATTGCAGCACGCCAGGCCTCCCTGTCCATCACCAACTCCCAGAGTTTACCCAAACTCATGTCCATCAAGTCGGTGATGCCATCCAGCCATCTCATCCTCTGTCATCCCCTTCTCCTCCTGCCCCCAATCCCTCCCAGCATCAGGGTCTTTTCCAGTGAGTTAACTCTTTGCACGAGGTGGCCAAAGTATTGGAGTTTCAGCTTCAGCATCAGTCCATCCAATGAACACCCAGGACTGATCTCCTTTAGGATGGACTGGTTGGATCTCCTTGCAGTCCAAGGGACTCTCAATGTGTCTTCTCCAACACCACAGTTCAAAACCATCAATTCTTCGATGCTCAGCTTTCTTCACAGTCCAACTCTTCACATCCATACATGACTACTGGAAAAACCATAGCCGTGACTAGACGGACCTTTGTTGGCAAAGTAATGTCTCTGCTTTTTAATATGCTATCTAGGTTGGTCATAACTTTCCTTCCAAGGAGTAAGCGTCTTTTAATTTCATGGCTGCAATCACCATCTGCAGTGATTTTGGAGCACAGTTACTTGGAAACAATTTGATACTTTCATCTTATTTTTAAAAATCTGTTAGTCAGGACCAGACCTGCATTTAATCGAGAGCCAACTTTGCCCCTACAACTGAGGCAAAATCCTTCTGAGTACTTTGCTTAATGACCTGTGAGTTATAAGATTTCCAGTCTGGCTGGCAGGAACACGCACTCTGCAGGCCCTGGATGAGTTCTTGTTCCTGCAACACCTTCAGGTGGCTCTTTCCCTAGTCTTGAACAGTTCCCTCGCACTCATGTGCTGGTGACAATTTTGCTGAACAGCTGAAGGGGACCCTCTGCAGATCTCTAGACTTCGGTTGTTGTTGTCATTTTTCTGTGAGTGTGTGTGTAGTGCTCTCCTCTCTGATTTTCTGCCCTGCAAACTGGCTGTCTTGGTCTCCCTGGACTCTAGCTCAACTTCTCAACTCAGGGAATCTGCCAAGCTCTACCCAGATTCCACCTTTCCATGTCACCATCTGGAAAATCTCTCAAGGCAGTAGGCTGGGCGTGCATAGGGCTTACCTCATTTTTTTCCTGCTTCATCAGGTCTGATGTCCAATATCTTTTTTTCCAAACTTTAAACTTTCTATTTCATATTGGGGTATAGCCGATTAATGATGTTGTGGTAGTTTCAGGTGAACAGTGAAGGGACTCAGCCATACATATACATGTATTCATTCTCCCTTAAACCTGCCTCCCATCCAGTCTGCCACATAACATTGAGCAGAGCTCCATGTGTTAAACAATAGGTCCTTGTTGGTTTTCCATTTTGAATATAGCAGTGTGTTGATATCTAATGTCTTGAAAATGGCTACTTAAAAAAATACTTTCTCTAGATTTTTTTTTGTTGCTTCTGGTGGGAGGGTAATTTTGGTCCCTTTGACCGCCATCTTGATAGGAAGTGGAAGTCCAAGTTCATGCTAAATTTAGCAAAAAAAAAAAAAGTAGAATTAACTGGTTCACAAAACCACAGAAAGGAAGAAAGTACACTAGCCTTAAAGCTGACTGGATATATCGACTCAAGTTTCACCAGAGCACTTTCTCTTTCTCCCTCCGTCTTTCCGTCTCATTTCTACTTCTGTATTTTGGCCACATTCAAGTGGGAGTTACAGCCACTGTTGGCTCTAGAGCCCACCCTGACAGCCAGCATGCCAAAGACAAAGACAGACCTCCTTTTCCTTCTCCAACTGGAACAATTCGGTGTGAGAAAGGGCTTGATGTGGATGCATTCCATGTCTATGTACAGCTTCCCAGGGAGTGCTAGTGGTAAAGAACCCGCTCACCAAGGCAGGAGACGCAGGAGATGTGGGTTTGGTCCTGGGTCGGGAAGATCCCCTAGAGGAGGAAATGGCAACCCCCTCCAGTATTTCTTGCCTGGAGAATCCCATGGACAGAGGAGCCTGGCAGACTACAGTCTATGGTGTCACAGAGTTGAACATAACTGTGTGATTGAACATGCACGCACATGTCTAGGTACCAACCACTAAGTCCTGGAGGGTACATTAAAAGGCTGACCCAACAAGCAACAACCAATGATATTTCACTGTTATTTTAATTTGCAGTGTTTTATTTTTCCTGAAATCAAGTGTTTTTCATAGACATTCATTCATCCAGTGGGTATTTACTGAGAGTCCACTGTGTGATAGTCCCTATCCTAGACACTAAAGGTTTATTAGACTTTTGTATTTATTTTGTGACTTTCCAATCATTTGGTCATTTTTCTACTGAGGTATTTGTCTTCTGCTCATTGATCTATGAGAATTTCTCATATATAGACAGCATCAACTCTGTCACACATGTAGCAATATTTTGAAACTTAAGTCATTTGTCTTCTTGTCTTTTATAATATTTTGGTGTACAACTGTTGACTATGTAAAATCCTTTAGATTCCTGACCTTTATTTTGATACAGTCTTCTCACTTTTAAGCTGGTCACATTTGGCATGTTAGCCAGTTTCTACTAGAGATCCACTGAGTCGTATGTAAAAAATCAACTTTTGGCAAGTGTCTCTTCTGAAGTTTAATTGACTCCTGCTCCTTGTAAGACTCCCAGCACTGCAGGCGGCAGTGCAAAACAGGTTTTCTCCCAAAAGGCTAATTAAGGGAGGGAAGACTTCTGCTGTGTTTTCCAAGCTCATCTCAGACTTGGGTTATAAACAGATAATCTAGGTGATGATGTCATCTGACTATCAATTTAAGAAAAATCTGTGAGTGAGGAGACTGATAAGTCAAACAAAAACACATTCATTTTTCATTTAGGACATTTTAAATTTTGATCTGCTCTGATCTGAGAGCTGACTTAGTTCCTGGTAGCCCCAGGAGAAAAGCAGAATGCCTGCCTCCACAAAAGTCAGTGTGCAGGAACTGCTTCTGTCATAGAGACCCACTTGTCGGGAATAAATAAATACCCTGCATGTTCAGTAAAAGTAACAAATGGAGACTGAGGAGTCTTGGCTATGTTACAAGGGGACTTCTAGGCTCCAAATACAACTTTCTTTAAGTGTGTAAAAAGAAACCTTTCCTGTGATCTTTTGCTTGGCAGATTAGGGTCCAATAAAACCTTCTGCAATGACAGAAATGTCTTATATCTGTGCTATTCAAGATGGCTATTGAACTCTTGAAATATAGTGAAGGCTGAGAAAATAAATTTTAAAATGTTTATGCACTTCAATTAATTTAAGTTTAGCTAGCCATGTGTGTAGGGTTAGCAGAATTCAGTTCAGTTGCTCAGTCGTGTCCAACTCTTTGTGATCCCATGGACTGCAGCATGCCAGGCTTCCCTGTCCATCACCATCTCCCGGAGTTTACTCAAACTCATGTCCATTGAGTCAGTGATGCCATCCAACCATCTTGTCCTCTGCATCCCCTTCTCCTCCTGCCTTCAATCTTTCCCATCATCAGGGTCTTTTCCAATGATTCAGTTCTTCACATCAGGTGGCCAAAGTATTGGAGATTCAGCTTCAGCATTGGTCCTTCCAATGAATATTCAGGACTGATTTCCTTTAGGATGGACTGGTTGGATCTCCTTGCTCTCCAAGGCACTCTCAAGAGTCTTCTCCAGCACCACAGTTCAACACCAAAGCATCAATTCTTTGGTGCTCAGCTTTCTTTATAGTCCAACTCTCACATCCATACATGACTACTAGAAAAACCATAGCTTTGACTAGATGGACCTTTGTCGCCAAAGTAATGTCTATGCTTTTTAATATGCAGTCTAGGTTGGTTGTAACTTTTCTTCCAAGGAGCAAGCGTCTATTAATTTCATGGCTGCAGTCACCATCTGCAGTGATTTTGGAGCCCCCAAAATAAAGTCTCTCACTGTTTCCATAGTTTCTTATCTATTTGGCATGAAGTGATGGGACCAGACGCCATGATCTTAGTTTTCTGAATGTTGAGTTTTAAGCCAACATTTTCCACTCTCCTTTTTCACTTTCATCAAAAGGCTCTTTAGTTCTTCTTCGCTTTCTGCCATAAAGGTGGTGTCATCCGCGTATCTGAGGTTATTGATATTTCTCCCAGCAATCTTGATTTCAGCTTGTGCTTCATCCAGTCCAGCATTTCTCATGATGTATTCTGCATAGAAGTTAAATAAGCAGGGTGGACAATATACAGCCTTGATGTACTCCTTTCCCGATTTGGAACCAGTCGTTGTTCCATATCCAGTTCTCACTGTTGTTTCCTGACCTGCATAAAGATTTCTCAGGAGGCAGGTCAGGTGGTCTGGTATTCCCATCTCTTTCAGAATTTTCCACAGTTTGTTGTTATCCACACAGTCAAAGTCTTTGGCATAGTCAATAAAGCAGAAGTAGATGTTTTTCTGGAACTCTCTAGCTTTTTTCAAAGATCCAGTGGGTGTTGGCAATGATCTCTGGTTCCTCTGCCTTTTCTAAAACAAGCTTGAACATCTGGAAGTTCACGGTTCACATACTATTGAAGCCTGGCTTGGAGAATTTTGAGCATTACTTTGCTAGCGTGTGAGATGAGTGCAATTGTGCAGTAGTTTGAGCATTCTTTGGCATTGCCTTTCTTTGGGATTGCAATGAAAAAGCAAATAAAAATATAGGATGCAGAGTTAATTATTAATTTCAGGTAGGCAACCAATAATTTTGTAGTGTAAGGATAACCCAAATATTGTATGGGGCACAATTACACTACAAATTTAGTCTTTAATTATCAGAAATTCAAATATAACTGGTGTCCTGTTTTTTATCCAGCAACCTTAAATGCGTGGCTAGTGACATTGGACAATGCAGGTAAGAATGGACTGCCCTGAATTTCTTCAAAATTACTCGATGACTCCCCTTGGATTATTTTAAGGAGAAAAAATGGTCATGGTCATATTTTGGCAAGAAAAAGTAACCTGACTTTTGAAAGAAAGCCATCAGATGCCAAGGCCAGGACTACCAAAGCAATGAAATTCAATCCAACAATCATTTACTGGAAGCCTTCTGTGTGCAGAAGAGATACTCAGCCACATGCACCAGTATAGCTGTACAATTGCTGAGACGCATGTCCTTTGGATTTGGTTGGTGCCTGTTTTGGGGAATGTAAAGGGTCAGCCTCAGAGGGAGCCATTGGATGGATAAGGTTGGTTGCTCAGTTGTGGGTTTTTTGTTTTCCTTTGTCAAGATCTAACAAACTCTCATCTTCTTACCTTTTCTTCCTAGGGCTTGACATGTGTTATGAATAGGACTTTTAGACCCCTATACAGTTAAATCAAGGTGGGCATACTGGTGCATGTACACTCTGCGAAGAAAACCCACACTTTTCACAAAGAGCACCAATGGATCCCTCAGACAGAAACTCCAAACCAGTGACACACTATTTAATTCAAAAAGACATCTGTTGAGTGACTACTCTGATTCTGAGCTATGGGGTAAGTTCCCAGGTGTAGCAGTCCATTGATTCTACTTCCTTAATTGACAAGGAACATGCAGCTTTCCCCATCACACCCCAGACCTCGCTGGCCTGTACTCAGGCCACCTGGGCCAGGCTCTAGCCCATCAGCACTCTGGAAAGCTGCCAATTACACAATAGCCCTTCCCAAATCTCCGCTCCTAAGTGGGCTTCTCTTCATTTTTCCTTCATGACTACTCTCTAAAATCATGACAGTCTGACACTTTCCCTAGATTTTGAACTTTGAACGTGGCTCACCACCTCGTGGTGGGTTAGAGAAGATTCCAGCCGCTGAGGCGTTAGCTGCTGGTGGTTCACAGCTGAGCCCCCTCCGAAGGGTCAGGAAGGGTGAGGGGGCTGCCTTGCACAAGATTCTGCCCCTCTCTGGGGCAGCCAGCATGCAGTGGTTGGTCACTGGGGATGCAAGGCCACACCGTGTTTTACTGGAGACAACTCTGCACTGTTGTCCAGCCACCGGGGGCTCAGCAGAGGCCCTGGTGCTGTAGCATGCAAACTCACCTCCTCCCTCTGCCCAAAACTGCTTCCTTTACCGCTGTTCACATGTCGTTCCTGAGAGGACACTCCACCTCCCAAACAACAACAGCAAAAATAACTTGGACTTCCCTGGTGGTCCAGTGGCTGGGACTTCACCTTCCAACGCAGGGTGTACGGGTTCAATCCCTGGTTGGGGAACTAAGATCCCACATGTCTCATGGCCAAAAATAAATAAAACAGAAGCAATATTGTAAGATATTCAATGAAGACTTTTTAAATAGTCCACATAAAAATAAAACTTCAAAAATAAAGATAACCCCAACACCCTGCATGCATATCTCCTCCTAGGAGTATGTTTCAGGGTAGACTTACCAAAGACATAGGTTGTTGAAATCTCTCTTAAGTAAACTTCCAGTTTCTTAGGACAAACTTCTTGCTTTGTTCAGCCTGGCTTTTTCTACTGCTTGGGGAAAACATGGCCTGGACTGCCTTCTTCCAGGCAGATGGGCACACTTCACAGAGGCTGGAAACCAAGCAGTTTCTGGAATGAGAGCAACCATCCAGGGTTGGTTGGTTGATGTGGGATGAGCAGACTGGCAGTTGCCTGCAATTAACCTTCCTGTTATTCCTCACTAAGGTGCTGAGGACCCAGCGAGAGGTGTAGATGGCTAAATACCCCTGACCTAATCCAGTCCTGGCTAACAAACCAGTCACTTGTTACCAGGAAGACATCCCAGGAACTGATTTCACCCTCTGCTGGGAGAAAACTGCCTCCACTTTCCTCCAGCAGATCTCTCCCTCACCCCTCTCCCGACAGACCTTTCTCATAAGAATAAAAGCTGCTCTCTGGGGTCTTGGCAGTGGACCTCACCACCTCTGATTCACATCCACTGAGTCCTGTGGAGCTGGGCCAGCATCTCTCCTATCACCAGCTGTCCTCATCTGTTTTATCACTGGCACTCATCTCTCCGCTGGCTGTGTGCCTTCCTGTGGCTTAGCTGGGAAATGAGGGTGGAGCAGAAGGCAGGGCTCGTAGGCGTGCAGTTCCTCTGGGTACCACACTCTGTGCCGGGCCCTTCATATGCTCTCATTAAACCTCACTATATATGTGTGTGTGTGTGTGTGTGTGTGTGTGTGTGTGTGTGTGTGCGCACATGTGTGTGTATAGTGTGTGCTCAGCCACGTCTGACTCTTTGCAACCCTTTCCAGGCTCCTTTGTCCATGGGACTCTCCAGGCAAGACTATTTTCTACTCCAGTATGTGTGTATAACATGTACAATATATGTGCCCTTCCCCCACCCCCAACACACAGTCAATACCAAGGTTCAAAGAGTGACATAATTTTGTTCTCTGAGATGTGTAACCTCTCCTCTTTAGGAAGTTGCTGGCTTAGCTAGGTTTCCGTATGATTGTGAAGCAGTGTCCTGGGGTTAATACAACTCACGTCTGCACTGGTCAGACTTGGTCTGATGGTGGTCTGGAGGCAGATCTAGCTCTTTAGTGTCCCCTGACTTTACTCTGAAATCCTTTACTATCTAAACTGGCCTAATGCTGGCCATCAGAGGAGGCGTGGGAAATTGGGAGGGTCTCCCACCAGCTGCCCAGCCTTCTTGTTGTATCACGGGTTAATAAACTTATTTGATGAGTATCTACTGCACTGTTGCTGCCTGCGGTGCACAGGGAGCATGGCTGGGGGATGCTGAGGCCCAGGAAGGAAGGGCACAGACTTGGGTCAGACAACCTGAATGTGAATCCAGCCTCCATCACTCAGCAGCGTGACTACTGAAGATCTACTATGTGTGTGCTGTGTGTGCTCAGCCCAACTCTTGTGACCCCATGGACCGTAGCCCACCAGACTCCTCTGTCATGGAATTCTCCAGGCAAGAATGTTGGAGTGGGTTGCCATGCCCTTCTCCTGGGGCTCTTCCTGACCCAGAGATCAAACTCATGTCTCTTGTATTTCCTGCATCAGCAGATGGATTCTTTACCACTGTGCCACCTGGGAAGCCCAAAGATCTACTATACTAGATACTAATCGACTGGACTAGATGTTGTTACCCTTCTGGGTCTTCATGTTTCTCACTTGTAAAGTGGAGATAACACACCTACCTCATAGGGTGGTGTCCTTGTAAAGAGAAGGATGGATCCTGATTTCAGAAAACACATCACTTGGGAGAGGAGATAAAATGTGTGTGTACTTGACACAAATTTAGAAGGTGATGGATGCTATGGTGGTAGGAATCACATGTGATGAAACTTAAGAGGAAGGAATGATTACTTCTCGGTGAGGAAATCAGAGAGGACATCTTGCATAAAATAACATTCAAGTTGATGGATGATATTCACACCAACCAATGTTAAACCTGTGAGTGGCAACCTTTTAATGGACCAGGAAGTACCACTCAAAGTTTAAAGCAGCACCAGACTTCCCTGGTGGCTCAGTGGTAACAAATCCACCTGTCAGTGCAGGGACACAGGTTTGATCCTTGGTCCAGGAAGATTTCACATGCTGCAGGGAAACTGAACCTGTGCCCCACAACTGCTGAGCCCACATGCTGCTACTAAGCCCATGCTCTAACGCCCTCCAGCCATAACTACTGAGCCCATAGTGCGGCAACTACTGAAGCCCACACTGAGCAACAAGGAGCCACTGCAATGAGAAGCCTGTGCATCCCAACAAAGAGTAGCCCCCGCTCCCGCTTGTCACAACTAGAGAAAGCCTGCACATAGCAATGAAGACCCAGCACAGACAAAAATAAATAAAATAAAACAAAAAGCAACACCAAGTAACGGAGCCCTGGAACATTGCACCGTGAGGCCAGGTGCACAGTGGGGGCGATGACATGCCTCTGAGATCAGATGCAGGTAACACACACCTAGTCCCCAGATCCTGCTGCCCAGATGGCTCCATGGGTCATTCTAACCCTGGGCAAAGCATCTTCTGCCCAAGGGACTTCAGTCTGGGAAACACCCAAGACTTTACGGAGTTTATATGGTCTAGTTAGGAAGGTAAGATTCACATACAAAATGATTTTTATAACATTTATTGTTCTTTCTCGTGTTTAGAAAAGCAATCCAATTTTACCCTAGAAAATACAGAAAATTAAAAAGAAAATCAAAATCATTCCAAGTCTCCCTGCCCGAGATTAACCACAGTTAACCGTGTGAAGTGTACATTTTTACCCGCTCATCCTCCCTGCCCCCCACAGACAGCACACTGCCCCTCCCCTCACCTCATGTTTGCTCAGGGGAGGGGGTTCCTGGGGATCACAAATTCTCCTGTTTCCTCTCTCCCTTCTGGAGACTTCTGCCTGGGAGTGTGATTTGGCCTAAAGCACAGAGAAGGGGTTTTTTAAGAGCCTCTTCTGGCTCTCTCTGCAGCCAACCATCAGCCACAGCTCCATGAAGGCTGCTTCCCAGGCAGGTGGGCCTCTCGTAGGTGAGAGCAAAGGAAGTGGCTGACTCGGCTCTGCTCTGCGACTCAAGGGCTGCTCCCACCCAGGTCAGTAAGCATCACAGTGCTTATAAGGAAATAGTTTCTTCAGTATAAGGCTGCTCCAAAGAGCACTGTATTGGAGAGTTAATATTCATGGTGTGTGTGTGTGTGCGCACGTGTGTATGTATGATTCTGGGTATCTAGGAAGAAACCCCAATTCTCCATCTCTCAATGGCATGAGAACTTAAAAGGATGTAGGTCCACGGATCTGCTGAAGGTCCACCACCCTGTGGTGGGTGTCTAGACTACAGGTTCTAAATTAGGAGCCCCACACAGTGTCAGGTTGTACAGGGTGCTTACAACTGAAATTAGGATTCAACAGGAAACCATCAGGAAGGAAGGAAAGAAGGAAGAAAACGAAAGAAAGGAAGGATGATCTGGCAATCAAGGGCTCTTTTTTAATAAAAGAATTTAGCCCTTGGGGTGTCATATATTTTTCTGGTGTGTTCTCTTTTTAATTTGGGGAGGCTTTTCATTGTTGTCATAGGTTTCATTGTTGTCATTGGTTTTTTATTTCTGTGTGCAGAAATTTTAAATTGTTAAGTAGTCAAATTTATCAAGCATTTCTTCTACAGCTTCTGAATGTCATACGCTGCTTAGAATATCTTAGTCACCTGTATGAGCTTGCAAGGCTGCTGTAATAAAGTACCGTGGACAAGGTGGCTTAAACAACAGAAATTTATCTCCTCGCAGTTCTGGAGGCTGGAGGTCCAAGAACAAGGTATTATCAGGGTTGGTTTCTTCTAAGGCCTCTCTCCTTGGCTGTACACAGCTAGCTGCCTTCTTCCTGTGTCTTGTCTCTATGAGCGTCTATGTCCTAATCTCTTCTTATATGGACACCAGTTATATCAGACAATGGGCTTCCCTGGTGGCTCTGTGGTAAAGAGTCTACCTGCAATGCAGGAGACCAGGGTTCAATCCCTGGGTTGGGAAGATCCCCTGGAGGAGGGAATGGCAACCTACTGCAGTACTCTTGTCTGGAGACTCCCCATGGACAGAGGAGCCTGGTGGGCTACAGTCCACAGGGTCGCACAGAATCAGACACTGAGCGACTGAGCAGGAGCAGCAGCAACATACTGGATCAGAGCCCACTGCCTCGACCTGATTTTAAATTTAATTACCTTCCCTATCTCCCCAAACAGTCACATTCTGAGATCCTGGGGGTTAGGGCTTCAAAATATGAATATTGAGGAAATACAGTTCAGCCCATGATATCACCCAAGATTATTTTCTTAAATTCTCCCAATGTTTTACTTTTATGGTTTTATTTTTAACATCTAAGTATTTGATACTTTAGCATCTTAAGTATCAGAAGGAGGAAATGGCAACCCACTCCAGTATTCCTGCCTGGAGAATCCCATGGACAGAGGACTCTGGCAAGCTATAGTACATAGGGTTGCAAAGAGTCAGACGCGACTGAAGCAATTTAACACTAACACATTTGACACATCTGGAATTTGTTTTGGAATATGAGGAATGACGTAGGGATCCAGTTTCGTTTTGTTTTTCTAGGGCTTCCCTGGTGGCTTAGAGGTTAAAGTGTCTGCCTGCAATGCGGGAGGCATTGTTTTTCTAGAGAGTATGTTAAATGTTTCAATTCCATTTATTAGTAATCTCCCCACCCCCCAATCCCGAAATTCTATCTTTAGGTATAAATATCTACCTTTATCTTAAACACATACAGCCCACATGTATGTTTGGATCTATTTATGAATAGCTAGTTTATACCACTAATCTGTCTATATCTGTGTCACTGGCAAACTTTTAATAATGGTCATTTTATAATATATTTCAATCTTCTAGGGCTAATTTTACCCTACTTTTCTTTTTCAGAATTTTATCACAATTTTTGCACCTTTACCTTTCAGCATTTACTTTGGCATCACCTTGTCTAGCTGTAAAAAAGTTCTGAAGGCATTTTCACTGGAATAGCGTTCAGTGGCTCAGCAGTAAAGAATCCACCTACAACACAGGAGACATGGGTTTGATCCCTGGGTCGGGAAGATCCCCGGGAGAAGGAAATGGCAACCCACTCCAGTATTCTTGCCTGAGAAATCCCATGGACAGAGGAGCCTGGTGGTCTATTAAACTAAATAGCCAGACATGACTTAGCTGTTAAACTAAACACCAAATATATAGATGAATGAGCAAGACTGTACATGTTTGTATAATGGAGGCTCTCCATGTCCATATCATTGCTTAGCGTTGCTTACTCTTCGGTACTGCTTGAATTTTAAACCTGTACATCTTATTTTTTTAATGACCAGGAAAATGTGTATTTCCACTCAAATAAAAAAAGTGAAAAATGCAGTGGAGTAAACAAGCAAAATAAATTTATCTGGAGGAGCCATTCTGGAACTCCTTAAGTTCTCAACCCCAAAATTATGTCTTCTGTTCATGGCTGCGCTGAGCCTTGCTTTCTCAAGGTTGGCGCAACGTAGATGCGGCAACACGTTTTGACACCGTCTGCACATTGCAACCATGAGAAATGTTGGTTCTCCCCTCTGCTGCAGCTCATTTCTGCAATTCAAGACAGACACGCCTCTCTCAAAGGTTGTCCAGGCTGAGGGAGGCTGACTGTGAACTTGACCAGTTTCTGCACATCCCCAGCTAAGGCCATCCTCGTGTGACTGCTCCCAAGAGGCTTGGGTTCCCAGCGACAAATGAGTTGCTTCAGGCCTTCCTCCAGCCTCACCAGCAACCAGCTGTCCTTCTCCCTCGAGCTCCAGTGTCTTGCCCGCCCCTGCCAAAGCCCAGCATGGGCCTGGCACACGGAGCCTCCTGTCTCTAATGCAGTGAGAAGGTCACCAAGGAGCCACGTTTCTCTTGAGAGGGTGGTTTCCAAGATGGTGGCTTGGTTGCCAAGTAAAGGCCTGCTGGTTCTCCTCATTTATTTCCTGCCCCCTGTTTCTTTCATTCATTCACTCCCGTTCCCCTCTCGGGTGGGTGGTGGGACGAGGAGTGTGAGTTCCATGGGCTCCTCTGACCAGCTGAGCTCCTGGTCGCTGCCTTGCTTCCCAGGATTTATGTCAAAGAGACAGTGAGCAGCAGAGGGAGCTTCCAGGGGACGACGTGCTGCCAGGGAAAGAATCTTTCTGAGAATAAAGTCAAGACAGAAGAAAACAGAGCCCACAGACTCAAGGGGACAGTGGACATGAGCAATCCGTCTGACAGTGGTGGACCCAGCTTCGCTGAAGATGATAACTCTGAGACCTACAGCCAAGAAACTGCTCCTCTGCTTTTGTCTTTTCTCACGAGGAAGTTGAAGTTGGCTTTTTTGTCACGTGCCAATGAAAGAGTCCTGCCTGATTAATGCCTGGGGTGAGGCTCTGAGATGTGCATGAATGGAGAGCTGAGATGAGCTGATGGTACAGGGAAGATACTGCCAGACATGAGTACAGTAGAAACTGGACACATCACTTTGGTTTTTGTTGTTTGTTTTGTTGTTGGGTTTTTGTTTTTGTTTTTACTGTTCATTGTCCTTTTATTACAATCCTGTCCTTGTGTTTCAAAATGAAAGGCTATTTAACACACAACCCGAAGCACTCCTAGAATGGATCTGACCTTCCCATTTCTTTCTCAATATACTGAATCAAAAGGAAAAAAAAAAAAATCAGGTTTGGTACATCCCAGAAAAAGCACCTTTACTAAACAACAGGAAACAAAAATGTGCCAGGAATCTGACCAAACAGACAAAGCAGCAGGTGAGATTCCTGACAGGAAAGGATGACTCCCAGTGGAACATAAATAGATCCCCTCAAAGTACACATATTTCACGTGAGTGGACACATCGCTTTGAGTGAGAACTGATCAACATTCTCCGGGGTCTGAACAAGCACGTGAACTGAAGAAGCCACTCCTTCTAACCCCACTCCCTCTTAAGCAAGTAAGTGTTAGTCGCTCAGTCGTACCCGACGTTTTGCGACCCCGTGGACTGCAGCCTACCAGGCTTCTCTGTCCATGGGATTTTCCAGGCAAGGATACCGGAGTGGGCTGCTGTTTACTTCTCCAGGGGATCTTCCCAACCCAGGGATCAAACCCAGGTCTCCTGCACTGCAGGCAGATTCTTTACCGACGGAGCTACAAGGGAAGCCCACTCCCTCTTAGCCACCACCCAAATACCATCACCACACTCTGACCGTTTCTACGACATATACACACCAACCGTCGCCTGCGTTCCTCCAGCAAGGAGAGCACAGAAGCAAAGAAAGCCGTGTATATGTCCACCAACCCGCTGATAGTAAGACTGGTGTTGCTCCTGAACCTGAGCAAGCTCCAAGAGATGGTGAAGGACAGGCGAGCCTGGCGTGCTGCAGTCCAGGGGGTCGCAAAGAGTCAGACACAACTGAGCGAGTGCACAACAGCAGTAACCAAGGTAAAAGGCACACTGTCCTATTAAATGATCACACACAAATACTGAGGAGTAAGGCATTAGGAGAAAACCTGTGGTGGTTTCAGCAGAGTGGAAAATGCTGATCCTTCTTTCAAAGAGTTTATAAGGTTCACGGGGAGATAAAGCCTAAATGGTGTGTGCTCAGTCGCTTCAGACTCTTGTGGCCCATAGCCCGCTGGCTCCTCTGTCCATGGGGTTTCCCAGGAAAGAATGGGATTGTTGCAGCGGGTTGTTATTTCCTTCTCCAGAAGATCTTCCCAATCGGGAATCGAACCCGCATCTCCTTCATTTCCTGCATTGCAGAAGATTCTTTACTGCTAAGCCACTGGGAAAGCCCAAAATAATGTATATAGAGAGTTTTTATTTTTTTAAAAATACAAGTGTTTGGGAAACCACTTGGCAGTTCCTGAAAAAGTTAAACATGGGAGTTACCATTCTATTCCAAGAGAAAAGAAAATATAAAACTTACATATAAATGTTCTGTTCTGCTGCTGCTACTGCTAAGTTGCTTCACTCATGTCTGACTCTGTGCGACCCCATAGACGGCAGCCCACCAGGCTCTGCCATCCCTATTTGCGATAACCAAAAGGCAGAAACAAACCAAATGTCCCTCAACTGAGGAATGGATAAACAAATGGAATACTATTCAGCCATAACAAGGAATAAAGTATTATGGAACAATAGTAAATATATGTCTGGTCCCTGTCCCTGGTTCCTGGCATGGAGCTCCTAAAGTCCTTGGGGTTTCCTAAGTGATAGGAAGAGTCTTCTTTTATTGATAACCATCCCCTTTCAATCACATCTGAGTCTATGCTAATGAGCTGACTCTTGGTGGCTCTTAGGTGGCTTCAGAATGGGAGCTGGCAGCAGGAAAGACCAACCTATGGTGAGAGGGTTGCAGCTTTCAGGTCCATGCCCAACATCAGGGAGGGAAGAAGGCAGGAGATTGAGTTCAATGACCAACGGCTAATGATTGAATCAATTGCATCATCAACTCCCGCAAACCCCCTAAATAACAGGGTTCAGAGAGCTTCTGGGTTGATGGACACATCAAAGTGCTGGCAGGGGGTGTGCCCTGAGAGGCCTCACCATACCTCACCGCCTGCCCCTCTTCCATGTCTGTGCCGAGCTGTGGTCTCTACAGCAAACTAGTAAGTCAAGCGCTCTCCCGACTTGTGAGCTGGAGTCATCCCAGTGAGGTATCAACCTTAAGTGGGGGAGGGGATCATAGGAACCTCTGAATTTGTAGCTGCCTGGGCAGAAATGTGGGTAGCCTGGGCACCCCATATGCAGCTGGTTTCTCACGTCTTGTGGGACTGAGTACTTCATCTGTGGTGTCTGAGCTAACTCCAGGAGTTAGTGCAATAACTGAATAAAATTGTTGGGCAACCAGCTGGTGGCAAAGAATTGGCTGGTGTCAGGAAGTAGGATCTCAGAAGTACTGACCCAGACTATGACATAGATGAACCCTGAAACCATTAGGCTAAGTGAAAGAATCCAGACACAAAAGGTCACGTACGACTCCATTAATATTAGGCATCCAGAATGGGCCAATTTATGAGATAGAGAGTGGACTAGTGGTTGGTGGGGACCTGAGAGTGATGGGTTATGGACACGGGTTTCTGTTTGGAGAGATGAGAAGATTTGGGAGTTAGATGGCGGAGACGATTGTACAACTTTGTGAATATACTGAAAAAGCAGTATATTGTACATTTTAAAAACAAATAAGGAATGGGACTGCCCTGGCAGTCCAGTGGTTAGGACTCCAAACTTCCACTGCAGGGGCATGGGTTCGATCCTTGGTCAGGGAACTAAGATCCTGCATGCCACATGGCACAGCCACCAAGTAAGAAATAAATAAGGAAATAAACCTTTGATTAGAAAACCAAAAGGCTGGCATGTAACCCAGTTACACAGGAGGAGTTATCACACCGGCGGCCTCTGCATAGAACAATGCCCTGGACGGAGGTGTTGTAAGGACAGACCAGGGAAATTACAGCTTCCGGTCAACTGACAGTGACTTCAGAACAGCTGATTCCATAAAAGCAGCTATTTTCAGGCTATTGCCTTTGCTGAGCCTGATACAGAAGCCAAGTATTTCTGTCTTGATCACAGAGCCATACCCTTCCTTGCTAACTCTTAACATTTACTTTCCTTTTGTCTTGTATCACTGCTTACAAGAAATCATTTGTTTCTGACTGAAAAAAAAGAAGAGCTATCAGAAGACTAGGGCTACTGTGTTAGCCTGTGTTCTTCCTGGAAAGCAAAGATTGAGACCAAAGTTTGAATAGAAGTGTTGGCGGTAGGGAGTAGGGGTAGGTGGGCAGGAACTGGGGAGGGTGAGACAGGAAAGGAGGAAAACCAGTATAAAGGTGTGTTTTGGGGAAGACTGTTGTAGGAAACTGAGGCTGCGTGTTCTTAGCACTTTCCGAGGAGCCGTGCTGAAGGGCCTCAGAATCATCCACCCACTTTGTTCAGGAAGGACTGGTTCCTGATCCCACTGGTCAAGGTTCGCCCCACGGGGCACTGACTCACCTGCACTCCCAGGCAGTGTGTGCCTGAGGGCCGAGGGGATTTTGTGGGTATCCCCCATCTCGGTCCCCGAGAACTGTGCCCAAGAAGAGCCAGTGGCTTTTCCACAGGACTCATACCATTGGCCCCTCTGGTTCTTGGGACTTCAGATTTGGATGGAGCTGTTGCACCAGCTCTCCAGGGCCTCCATCTTGCAAACGTCAGATGGTGAGACTTCTCAGCCTGGCCTTGCATTAGAGGACATTGGATGCATGCACTGAGAAGGCAATGGCACCCCACTCCAGTACTCTTGCCTGGAAAATCCCACAGATGGAAGAGCCTGGTAGGCTGCAGTGTAAAGTCATGCCTAACATGGATCCTTAACCTGACATTC
The DNA here is from genome assembly GCF_001704415.2 of Capra hircus. Classification (NCBI taxonomy): domain Eukaryota; kingdom Metazoa; phylum Chordata; class Mammalia; order Artiodactyla; family Bovidae; genus Capra; species Capra hircus. Next base: position 106,474,868 of record NC_030812.1, on the reverse strand, counting down.
AGTGAGTCATAATGAGCTGTCCAAGAGATCATGGGAGCCTCTTCCTCGGCCTCCTAGATCGCTCTTCTGGGGACACCTGGGTACCACATCCTGAGGACACTTGAGAACCCTTACAGAGAAAACCGACGAGGAGCTAAGGTTTCCTGCCAGCATCAGTCTGCCAGCTACAGAGAAGGTGCAGTCTAGGAAGTGACTCATCAAACACTGAAAAATAAACTTCTGTAGTTTGTAAGAAAAATAATTGGGGCCCTGGAGTAAAAAGTGCCAATTGATAGTTTTTTAAAAATTAAAACACCTTAACTTTACACAGTGCTAATGTCAAATACATTTCAATTTAAAAATCCACACAAAGGACTTCCCCAGTGGTCCAGCGGCTAGGACTCCACACTCCCAATGCAGGGGGCCCAGGTTCAACCCCTGGTTGGGGAACTAGACCCACATGCTACAACTAAAAAAAGATCTCACAAACTGCAGCAAGGACCTGGTGCAGCCAAATAAGTAAGTAACTAGATAAAACATTAAAATAATAATAATAATGATTACTTTTTTAAAGAAAAAAATTCATGCAAAAAAATATAGGCCATGAAAGCTAAGAGTCTGATACAGGACAGAATTGTTTCAGGCTGAAGAAGTAAGGCATCATGGAAGAGGTGAGACTTAGATCTGCTCATATTAACACAGATCCACAGAAGAGATATCTGGTTTCAATACTGTATTTACCTAAATGTAATATATTTTGCTCATCGACTGCTTACAGTTTAAGTAATCCTCACTTTCCTTACCTTAGCAGAGAACTTAGACATATGTAAACATAAAAGAAAATAAGAAATGGGAAGGATAGTCTTTTCAACAAATGGTGCTGGGAAGTCTAGATATTCACAGGCCTGAAATTGGCTCCTTTCCTTACTCCATACACAAAAACTAACTCAAAATAGATGAAAGACCGAAACATAAGTGCTGAAACTGTAAACCTCTTAGAAGAAAACATGCGGGAAGTTCTCATGACATTGGATCTGACAGTGACTTGGCACCTGGCAACAAAAGCGGAAGCAACAGAAGTTAATAAACTGGACTCGATCAACATTAAGAACATGTGTGTGTGCTCGCTTCGGCAGCACATATACTAAAATTATCAACGATATAGAGAAGATTAGCATGGCCCCTGTGCAAGGATGACAGGCACATTCGTGAAGCGTTCCGTATTTTTTGTAGAAAAAACGGTTCAGTGTTTCAAAGGACAGATGTCAATATAACTGTGACTTGAAATAGTGGCAGATGAATATGTAGTTTATCACTGATTCAGAATAAAAGTTATTTTTCAGAAACAAACAAAAGAACAAACATTTGTGCATCCAAGAATACTATCAAGAGAATGAAAAGACAGACTACAGAATGGGGGAAGACTTCCCTGGGGGTCCAGTAGCTAAGACTCTGAGCTCCCAGTGCAGAAGCCCCGGCTTTGAACCCTGGTCAGGGAACTATGTTCCACATGCTGCGACTAGGAGTCTCATGCCCCTACTCAAGATTTCACTTACCACAACTAAGACCCAGTATAGCCAAACAAATAAACATTTAAAAAAAATAGAATGGGGGGAGATATTTTCACATCATATATCAGATAAGGAATCAGTACCCAGAAGATATAAAGAATGCCTACAATTCAATAACAACAACAACAACAACAACAAAAAACCACTCAATATAAAAATGGGCAGAAGGCTTGAATAGATATATCTTCAAAGTATATACTCAGATGACTAGTAAGCATATAAAAAGACGATCAAATCACCAGTCATTAGGGAAAAACAAATCAAGACCACAATCAGATATCACTTCACAGCCACTGGAATGGTTATTATATATAACGTATTCTTTTAAAAAATGAAAGTAACAAATGTTGGTAAGGACATGGAGAAATTCAAACACTTGCGTATTGCTGATGGGAATGTAAAATAGTGCAGCCATCATGGAAAACAGTTTGATAGTTCCTCAAAAGCTAAACATAGTACGACCATATGATCCAGTAATTCCACTTCTGGGTATACACCCAAAGGAATTGAAAGCAGGAACTCAAACAGATATTTTGTGCCCATGTTCACGGCAGCATCACTCACCATAGTCAAATGGAGCTCCACAGACGGATGGATAAACAAAATGTGGCCCATCCATACATGGGAATATTGCTGCTGCTGCTAAGTCACTTCAGTGGTGTCCAACTCTGTGCGACCCCAGAGACGGCAGCCCACCAGGCTCCCCCGTCCCTGGGATTCTCCAGGCGAGAACACTGGAGTGGGTTGCCATTTCCTTCTCCATTGCATGAAAGTGAAAAGTGAAACTGAAGTCGTTCAGTCGTGTCCGACTCTTCATGACCCCATGGACTGCAGCCTACCAGGCTCCTCCGTCCATGGGATTTTCCAGGCAAGAGGACTGGAGTGGGTTGCCATTGCCTTCTCCAACACAGGAATATTATTCAGCCCTAAACAGGAAGGAGATTCCTGGTGCTGGCAACAACAGGGATGAACCTTGAAGAAGTTGACTATGTAAACTAAGCCAGAAGCAGAGGAACGAATGTGCTTATATGAGTTACCTGAAGTAGACACATTCCTAGAGACGGAAAGTAGGCCAGCCTACCAGGCTCCTCCGTCCATGTGATCTTCCAGGCAAGAGTACTGGAAAAATGGTTAAAACAGGGACTTCCCTGGTGGTCCAATGGCTAAGACTCTGTGCTCCCAATGCAGGGTCCCCAGGTTCAATTCCTCATCTGGGAATTAGATTCTACGTGCTGCAGGTAAGATTCTGCATGCTTTAATTAAGACACAGTGCAGCCACATAAATAAATATTTTTTTTAATGACTAAAATGGCAAATTTCATGTTTTATGTATTTTGTCACAATTAAAAAAAAGAAAGAAAACAGTGCCAAAAGAAAGGAAGGAAGGAAGGAAGAGAATAATGTTAAAAGCCCTTCAAAGGAACCCCTTCAGTAACATCCAGGGCACCCAGATAACGTCTTTAATAAAGCAATTTTCTACAGGTGTCTGGAATATGTGATAAGGCAAAGTGATGAGCAGGACAGGTGTGTGATGAGCACACACCTGTGTGTCAAGTGGGGGCGTCTGCAGCTGCTGTCCGTGCCTGGTGATGATGACGCTTTGAGAAAAGCAGCTTCAGGCTGGGTGGTTGGCTCCGGTTACTCTGAAATCCAACTCCTTCAAGGCTGAGCTCCCCTCTTGACCTCCTTGTCTGGCTGCTCTTTCGTTGTACTGAGCCAAGGCCAAGGCCAGCTTACCGCCTGACTCAGGAGACACTCAGATGTGCCATCCAGGTATCTCTTCAGCTTCTACTGCAGGCGGCTAGAATCCTCAGTCAGATACTTGGCTACCCATCCTGCTCTGTCATCTCTGCTTTTATTTGTATATTTTTGTATTATTTTATTTGTATCATTTTGTTTGCTTTCACTAATTTTATTGGCATATGGTTGCTTTACAATGTTATTGTTTTTCTGCTGTGCAGCAAAGTGAATCAGCTATATGTGTACATATTTCCCTTCTTTTTTGGATTTTCATCCCATTTAGGTCAGGCTTCCCTGGCTCAGATGTTAAAGAATTTGCCTGCAATGAAGGAGCCACAGGAGACCCGGGTTCGATCCCTGGGTCGGGAAGAGCCCTTGGAGAAGGAACTGGCAACCCACTCCAGTATTCTTGCCTGGAGAACTCCATGGACAGAGGAGCCTGGCGGGCTACGGTCCATGGAGTCGCAAAGAGTCAGACACGACTGAGCAAACAACACTAAGTCCATTGAGGTCGCCACAGAGTGCTGAGTAGAGCTCCGTGTGCTGTACAGCAGGTTCTCATTTGTTCAGTTCAGTTGCTCAGTTTAATTCAGTTCAGTCGCTCAGTCGTGTCTCTTTGCAACCCCATGAACTGCAGCACACCAGGCCTCCATGACCTTTAACAACTTCCGGAGCCTACCCAAACTCATGTCCATTGAGTTGGTGATGCCACCCAGCCATCTCATCCTCTGTCGTCCTCTTCTGCTCCTGCCCTCAATTTTCCCCAACATCAGGGTCTTTTCAAATGAATCAGCTCTTTGCATGAGGTGGCCAAAGTATTGGAGTTTCAGCTTCAACATCAGTCCTTCCAATGAACACTCAGGACTGATCTCCTTTAGGATGGACTGGTTGGATCTCCTTGCAGTCCAAGGGACTCTCAATGTGTCTTCTCCAACACCACAGTTCAAAACCATCAATTCTTCGATGCTCAGCTTTCTTTACAGTCCAACTCTCACATCCATACATGACTATTAGAAAAACCATAGCCTTGACTAGACGGACCTTTGTTGGCAAAGTAATGTCTCTGCTTTTAAATATGCTATCTAGGTTGGTCATAACTTTCCTTCCAAAGAGTAAGCATCTTTTAATTTCATGGCTGCAGTCACCATCTGTAGTGATTTTGGAGCCCTCCAAAATAAAGTCAGCCACTGTTTCCAATGTTTCCCCATCTATTTCCCATGAAGTGATGGGACCAGATGCCATGATCTTAGTTTTCTATATGTTAAGCTTTAACCCAACTTTTTCACTCTCCTCTTTCACTTTCATCAAAAGGCTCTTTAGTTCTTCTTCGCTTTCTGCCATAAGGGTGGTGTCATCTGCATATCTGAGGTTATTGACATTTCTCCCAACAATCTTGAGTCCAGCCTGTGCTTCTTCCAGTCCAGCGTTTCTCATGATGTACTCTGCAGAGAAGTTAAATAAGCAGGGTGACAATATACAGCCTTGATGTACTCCTTTCCTGATTTAGAACCAGTCTGTTGTTCCATGTCCAGTTCTAACTGTTGCTTCCTGACCTGCATACAGGTTTCTCAGGAGGCAGGTCAGGTGGTCTGGTATTCTTATCTCTTTCAGAATTTTCCAGTTTATTGTGAGCCACACAGTCAAAGGCTTTGGCATAGTCAATAAAGCAGAAATAGATGTCTTTCTGGAACTCTCTTGCTTTTTCGATGATCCAATGGATGTTGGCAATTTGATCTCTGGTTCCTCCGCCTTTTCTAAAACCAACCTGAACATCTGGAAGTTCACAGTTCTCATATTGTTGAAGCCTGCCTTGGAGAATTTTGAGTCACTCAGGTCCAACTCTGCGACCCCATGGACTGCAGCACGCCAGGCTTCCCTGTCCATCACCAACTCCTATTAACTAATAAGGTTCTCGTTAGTTATCTATTTTACACATAGTAGAGTTTCTATGTCAATCCCAACCTCTCCATTCATCCCACCTCCACCCTCCTGTCACCTCTGCCTTTAAAACCTCAGTCTTTGAGCCCCTCTAGGTGCTGAATGGACTTCAAAACCATTGCTTTGCTTCTTCCTGTTTAGCACCTGCTGTTGTGACTGCCCTCCTCCAAGAGGCACGGAAAATGACTCTTCCTGGCCATTTCCTTTGACCATGGTGCATCCCCTGCTCCAGTGAGAGTGCAGCCAGGAACCCAGGTACTCTCTCCACTCTGTCCCTGCCTTCAGATCGTCTTCGCTGGACACAAGAAGCGTCTGTCCCTGCAGCCACAGCACGGCCAACCCTGTGGTGGGCCCTCCTGCACTTGGCACTGTTTCCCCTGAGAACTTCCTGCTTGTTCTTTTCCATGATTTTTCAGGGCTTTGTCTTTCTCTGGCCGTATCCTGTGGGGGGATTCACCTCTCTCCTTCAAAGGCTTACGCCAGGCAGGATCTCAGATCGTGACCATTTTCAGAGAACTATGTACACAGGAAAAAGTCTGAGACATGCTCTCTAAAATGTTCCCTTGCTGAAATTTAATTTTGACATCTTGCCACATGAAAGTTTTTTTTTTTGAATTGCGGTAAAATAAACCAAACGTAAAATCTGCCATCTTAAGCATTTTGAAGTGTGCAGTTGGGTAGTATCGAGTATATTCACACTATTGTGCAACCAAATCCCAGAACCCTCTGCGTCTGGTAAAACTGAAGCTCTGCCCCCATTAAACAGCAACTCCCCTCCCCCAACCCAGCCCCTGGCACCACCATTCTTCTTTCCGTCTCTGTGAATCTGACTGGTCCATACCTCATTTGAGGGCAATCATACAATAGTTGTCTTCCTGTGTCTGGCCTATTTCACTTGACATAATACTTTCACAGTCCATCCATGTTACAGCATGTGTCAGAATCTCCTTCCTTTTGAAAGCTAAATAATACTCCAGCATGCATATACACCACATTTTGCTTACCTAGTCATCTGCTGATGGATCTGGGGTTGCTTCCACCTTTCGGCTACAGTGAATCATGATGCTGTGAACACGGGTGTATTAAATATTTTTCACTTCCTTCGGGTTCATACCCAGAAGCAGGATTGCTGGATCATAAGGTAATTCTATTTTTAATTTTTTTGAGGAACTGCCATACTGTTACATAAAAGTTTCAAAGGATAACAAAATCACCCAGAAATGATCAATGGAGGAGACTGGATTAAAGTGATACACGGTGATAAATCTGGCATCTTTAAAACGCATCATCAATATTTTCTTTGGCCTTGGCTTTTCCTTAGATCTGTCCCTTTCCTTTAATTTAGGCTACAGAGTGAAGATGGTACTCTTCTCCAAGTGCCTGAGGCCCATGGTAACAGTCTCAGTTTATTGGAGAATGCCTTTGGGGTCCATAGTGGAGGAGGAAGCAGGATTGAGCAGAAGGAGGAGTTGAGCTGCCACGCAGGCGTTGATGGCAGTCTCGCCCAGCCCGGCAGGACACTCAGGAACCAAAATGCCTTGTCACATAATTCTGTGGTGGGCCGAAACAGCAGTCTACACACCTTCCTTGGTCACTGGATGTGGGCTGTCTTGGAAAGAACATGACTTTGAGCTTGGGGACCCTCTGCAGCTGAGATGGCTTCTGAAGCCAGCAGCTGGGGCCACATCTCCATCCTTGAAGGGGAGTCTGTGCGGCAGATCACCATATCCACCATAGTAGTCTCTGAGAAAGACTGCTGACCGCAAACACCAACGCGAAGGTGGCCAGGCTACCATATGATATCACTTATATGTGGAATCTAAAAGATGACACAAACGAACTTGTCTACGGCACAGACTCACAGACACAGAGTGGGTGTGTGACTGCCAAGCTGGGGGAAAGGACTGACGCTGAAGCTGAAGCTCTAATACTTTGGCCACCGCATGCAAAGAGCCGACTCATTGGAAAAGACACTGATGCTGAGAAAGATTGAAGGCAAATGGAGAAGGGGGCGAAAGAGGATGAGATGGTTAGACAGCATCCCTGACTCAATGGACATTAGTTTGAGCAAACTCCAGGAGATAGTGGAGGACAGAGCAGCCTGACATGCTGCAGTCCATGGGGGTCACAAAGAGTCAGACGCTAATTAGCGACTGAAAAACAACAATGACAGAGACGCACAGATAGACAGCAAACTTGTGATTGCCAAGCAGGGGTGGGGGTAGGGGTTGGGGGAAGGATGGATTGGGAATTTGGGATTACCAGGTGCAAACTATTACATACAAAATGGAAAAACAACAAGGTCCTACTGTACGGGGCACAGGGAATCGTATTCAACATCTGGTGATAAACCATAATGGGAAAGAATGTGAAAGAGAAAGAATATATATGTATAACTGAATCATTTTGCTGTACAGAAAAAAACGATACATTGTAAATCAACTATACTTCAGTACAATAAATTTTTTTAAAATGTGGCCATGTTAGTACAAAGCAGGTCATTTGCTGGAAGACGGTCTGTGTGGGTTGGTGAAGAGCACAGAGCAGCTAGGTAGGAACCCTCGGCTTTGTCCTCCTCAGCTGGGTGACCTTGGTGAGGTTACTGACACCCCTGTGCTCCAGCTTCCTCCTATGACAGGGATCACGCTAGAATCAGCCTCACATAAGCACTCACCATCACATCACACCCATAACCAGCTCTGTATGTGTGACTGTCACCACAGATGCTTTGAATGAAGATGGGGTTCTAGAACCTGTGGAAGCAGCGGGAAACTAGGAGGGTGAGGATTCAAAGAGTGAGGCTAAAATGAACAATGAAAGATGAGCAAGGCAGCACAGAGGTAAAAATGAGACACTCAGAGAAAATAACACAAATGGCTGGGAAGAGAGTGTCCGATTGAACTTTAAAATCAAAGGGCGACAAACAAAACAATTTGGAAACATGACCTGGGAGCTGGTTCTCTGAATATTTCTGGGATCTTACTTGTAGCAAAATCGCTTCTTACTCCGGCTCCCTCTCCTCTTTCCAGTGACGCCACTACTTTTCTCTTTCTTCCTCCTGGCTTTGCAAGTCCCAACCCCTACAGATCCATAGTGGGGGACCACCTCTGCAGGCACACCTATTACAAGTAGTAGCAGGACTTGGATGGTGGCATGCAGCAGGTCAGGGAGAGGTGGGACGAGAAGATTCATGCACAAAAGAAGAGACTAAGACATCATTCCGTCAAGCAGGGTCCCCAGGCAAAACACATGGGAGTGAAACCTGGGAGCATGACGTGCAGCCCCTTCCGCCCTGGCCATCAGATGCCCCTAATGGTGGAAGTAAGGGAACAGCCAGGAGCGCAGTCAGCCCTGCTGCTGGGATGGATCAGAGACGGACAATGTGTATAAAAGTTACAAACCCTTCAAGATAGAACACAAAATAAAAGGAAGAAGTGAGAGCGCTCACATCCACTGAACTGACAGATGACCTTTTGTTGTCCTGACTTGATGGAGTCCTGCTCCATCCCATCCATGTGAGTAAGGCCTCTCCTTGGGGACGCCTCACCCCTGCACAGTGAGCCCACCCAGGCCTGCGAGAGAGGCTCCTCCGGGCTAAGCGTGCTCCGAGTTCTAGACAGTGTCCCTAGCGCCTGTGTGGTTCAGTATTGCACTGGACAGCAGATTTCTCCCCTGACTTCCCAGCATGACAGCACATCTCTGAAAAGCGGCTGAGCTCCTGAGAGAACTCGGGATGGGAGGAGAGGAGCACGCAGAGATCCCCACGCCCAGAGCCCCGCTTTCCACCGCGCCAACAATGGAGCGCTCCTCTCCTCCCTCCACCAGCAGGTCCATTGTCCTCCGGCTGCAAACGAGAGTGGGATAAACAGCAGCTGCGAGGCCCCTGCCCTTCCTCCTTGGAGGCCCGGGTATGGAATGTGAGAAGCCTGTTCTCACAGTACAGCCGGTTCTGACCGCTCTCCAAAGAGAGCTGAGGAGGTGGGGACATCAGACCACTCATTCAACACAGAACATCGTCTGCAGGGAAAGGGTGGGCAGTTACATCAGCCGTCATCACTAATATTTTCCTACATTCTGCACTTGCAGAAACTAGAGGAACGACATAGTTTTGCAGACTTTATATATGCGTATGTGCAGCTGCCTGGCTCAGATGGGAGAGAATCTGCCTGCAGTGCGGGAGATCTGGGTTCAACCCCTGGGTTGGGACGATCCCCTGGAGGATGGCACAGCAACCCACTCCAGTGTTCTTGCCTGTAAAATCCCAAGGACAGAGGAGCCTGGTGAGCTCCACAGGATCTGGAGGGTTGCAGAGTCAGACATGGCTGAGCGACTAACACACACACACACAAGCCTTATGTAGTCTCTAGAGTCAATGGTTAAGTTTTTCTTCTTTTCTAATTAACTGTCGTGGCCCCCTACCCCTCAGATTCCTCAGATACATAGGAAATCCGCACTTCCTGGGGTCGGCGCGCTCTGTGAAGTCGCTCCAGGTGAGGGGCCTGCAAGTCTCTTGCCATGGCATTTCTGTCAACTGACCATCTCTGTGTGTTTCTGTTTAAAGACACCTTCTTAGACACGTGTTGTTGGGTCATTAACACTAGTAGACATGGAGTAGGACACTTGTTTCCAGAAGAGGCTGAACCGAGAAGGTGAGCATCGCCCCCCACCCCCACCCCACCCCCCACTGCAACTGGGAACACGCATGTGTTCAGGCAGCACTTAGGTGCATCTGCACACATCCTCAGAAGCCCTGCCAGCGTGCTGTGACTCTGGGGTCACAGGTACATGTTAGCAAGGAGACAAATTCACAGGTACAGAATCCTGGAACTGCACGAAGTAGAGAATGTCCTGTGGGCGAACCCGTGAGTGAAGTCGCTCAGTTGTGTCTGACTCTTTGCTACCCCGTGGACTGTAGCCCACCAGGCTCCTCTCTCCATGGGATTTTCCAGGCAAGAATACTGGAGTGGGTTGCCATTTCCTTCTCCGGGGGATCTTTCCATCCCAGGGATCGAACCCAGGTCTCCCGCATTGCAGGCAGATGCTTTAACCTCTGCGCCACCAGGGAAGCCCATGGGTGAACCCGTATGGAACCTGAAATCGAGAAATCCTGGTTTTATCAGCTTTCAGAATGTGTCACAGAAGTGACACTGCCATGTTCCGACTCCACAGTCACTAGACAACCTATGCGGAGATGCTCTCCTGTTGCTGGCCATGCACTGGTCCAAAGTCAACGATTCTCAAAGTATGGCCCTGGATGCAACTGTTAGAAATTTAGATGCAAACTGTTGTAAGATAAACACAGTGTCCTACTATGGGTTTCCTGGGTGGCTCAGACAGTAAAGAATCTGCCTGCAATGCAGGAGATCCAGGTTCGATCCCTGGGTCAGCAAGATCCCTTGGAGACGGAAATGGCAACCCACTCCAGTATTCTTGTCTAGAGAATCCCATGGACAGAGGAGCCTGGCGGGCTACAGTCCATACTGTACAGCAAAGGGAACTATATTCAATATGCCATGATATACCACAATGGAAAAGACTATAAAAAACAAAAATATGGCTTCCCTGGTGGTCCTGTGTAAAGAATCCACCTGCCAATGCAGGAGACACGGGTTCAATCCCTGGTCCAGGAAGATTCCAGCTGCGTCAGAGCAGCTAAGCCCGTGTGCCACCACGACTAAGCCTGTGCTCCAGAGCTGGAGAGCTACAACTACTGACGCCTACGTGGCCTGGAGCCTGTGTTCCCCAACTAGAGAAAAGCCTGGGAAGCAACGAAGACCCAGCATAGCCAAAAACAACAAGCAAGTAAATTTAAAAAAAAATATATATATATATATATACATATACACATATGTATAACTAAATCACTTTGCTGTACAGGAGAAATAAACCCAACACTGAAAATCAACTCTACTCCAAAAAAACATTTTTTAACTAAGAACATGGAGGCCCCATTCAGATCTACAGGCCCCATTCAGATCTATAGGATCAGAGTCTCTGGAGATGGGTCCAGCAATCTGGGTTTTAAGAAGCCCTCCAGGAGACCCTGCTGTGTGCTCAAGTTTGAGAACACTGCTCTAAGGCACGCAGCTTCATCTGGCCCCCAGTGGCTCCTGGCCTGCAGTGGGCCTGACTCATTCTCCTTCCGTGTGGGAAGAGTCATGGCTTAAAAGTCAGAACAGAGTTCACATCCCACTTCTGCGTTTTACAACGGGGAGACCTTAAAGGACTGAAATACCCTGACCCTGCAGCTTCTTCATTTATGAAAACATGGAGATGAAAAGAAATATAGTAGATGAGAAAAAGTATTCAGCACACACAAGGCCCTCAGTAAATGCTAGCTTTCTTTTCTTTCCCTCCCTTTCAGTATTCATCCCTGAACAAAACATGAAGGGTGAAGGGAAAAAAGAAAGGAAAAAAAAAACAAAAAACAGAGACAGTGTTCTTTCTTTAGAATAGAATAGAGCTTGGGGCTTATCTCAGAGAAAACAATTACTATGTTCATCTCTCTCTCTCCCTCCACTCTGCTTCTCCCCTGCTTCCCCCACTGCCCCGCGCGTGTGTGTGTGTGTGTGTGCATGTGTGTGTGTGTGCATGTGTGTGTGTGTGTGTGTGTGTGTGTGTGTGTGCGTGCGCGTTTGGAAAGCTGAGACTCTGGTGTCAGTATGGCGGGGGAAAAACACACTGAGGTCCTTTAAAGAGAACTCAGATTGTTTTTACTGAGCTCCTTGACCTTCATAAACAGTGAAAAAGCCAGTCCCTAGACTCCTTACATCCTTCCTGTTTCCCTCCTGTCTTCCGCCTCCACCAGGCAATTCCTCATTCTGCTTTCCTTTAGCCTAAGGAACTAGAAACCCCTTTCAGCTGACTTGCTAGGATCCTCAAAGACTTTATTTGAACAATGGGTGACTGCAGCCTATTGCAAACCACCGCCGTGACCCCCCAGATGGAGCTGAGGGAGAAGCCAGGTTTCAACTCACCAGCCCTTCCTTCAGCCTGAGTTTGAAGTCACTGAAAACAAAGGGGGGGCTTCCCAGGTGGCACTAGTGGTACAGAACCCGCCTGCCAGTGCAGGAGACATAGGAGATGCAGGTTCGATCTCTGGGTCAGGAAGATTCCCTGGAGAAGGAAATGATAACCCACTCCAGTGTTCTTGCCTGGAGAATCCCATGGACAGAGGAGTCTGGGGTTTACGGTCCACGGGGTCGCAAAGACTCAGACACAACTGAAGTGACTTAGCACGCAAAATCAGAGAAGCCTAGCGAGGTGTTGTATTCAGAGATTCTAATTCTGCATGTTGGAAAAAATTTTTAATTATTTATTTATTTGGCTGCACTAGGTCTTGGTTGCGGCAGACAGGCTCAGGGCAGGCTCAGCTGCCCCATGACATGCAGGATCTTAGTTTCCTGACCAGGGATCAGACCGGCATCACCTACTGCTGCTGCTAAGTCGCTTTAGTCATGTCCGTCTCTGTGCGACCCCATAGACGGCAGCCCGCCAGGCTCCGGCATTCCTGGGATCCTCCAGGCAAGAATACTGGAGCGGGTTGCCATTTTCTTCTCCAATGCATTAAAGTGAAAAGTGAAGTCGCTCAGTCGTGTCTGACTCCTAGTGATCTCATGGATTGCAGCCTACCAGGCTCCTCTGTCCATGGGATTTGCCAGGCAAGAGTACTGGAGAGGGGGTGCCATCACCTTCTCCGGCATCACCGGCATTGGAAGGCATATTTTTAACCACTAGACCACAAGGGAAGTCCCATAAGTTGCCTTTTTTTTTTTTTTGGTTCCTCCTAGGACTGCAGTCCTTCTTTGACTGCCTTCCCAGACACTATCTTCCTAGAGACCTGCTGCTGCTGCCGGTGTCTAAAATAGTTTGTCACAGTCTTGATTCCTTGTCCCCAAGCAGTGGTAACACTCAGCAAACTAACCAATGTTTACAGAGAGGAAGAGACAGTTACGGTCTTGGAACTTTATTGGTAAAAACCAACAGGAATTTAGTGGTTAAAAACCATCTGCCCTGTTCTGAGTCAGGGAGATTCCTGAAGGCAGGTTTCGAGATGTCTCATAAGCCTTCCCCACCTTAATTGTTTTATACGTCAACTCAGGCTCTGCTTCAGCTAGACAAGCCTATTACTATTTCCTTCCTGATGCAGTTTCCTTCTCTGAAAACAGAGCTGGAGGCAGTTCAGACCCAGCAAAGAGAGACGACTGATCCAGACCACGTTTGGGTTCAGGGCTCCTTCTCCAGCATTATACCTCTCTTCCCAACCCCTAAGCCATTGTCTTAGGCCTTCCCTGTAACCTTCCCTGTGTGTGCTCAGCTGCTCAGTCGTGTCTGACTCTTTGTGACCCCATGGATTATAGCCTGCCAGGCTCCATGAGATTCTCCCGGCAAGAATACTGGAGTGGGTTGCCATTTCCTTCTCCACCCTGAAACCCCAAACCTTGCTTTTTCCTTTCGACCAAAACCTGTCCTCAAACCTTTCAAATCTCTTGAAAAGTGGGCTTCTCTGAGCAATCATACCTTTATGATCCTCATCAGACTCTGATCATCCCATTTACTCCAAGATCCTCTTTCTCTTTCAAGCAAAGAATGATATACAGTAGGACCATCAAAATTTCTGACTTAGAGGATTATCCCAGTTTTTAATAGATAAGGACCCCAACTAGCTATGTCATTAGTCAGAGGTCCCTAAGCTGGTTAAGGAACAAAGTCAAGTCTAAAACTCACATCTCTGAGTCCACAGTTCAGGATTTTGTTTTCATCACATGAAAGTGTCTATTTGTGTTTCTTTTCTCCATCAATATTCCAATGTCTTTTTAAATTTTTTTCTTTATCTACTTATTTATTTGCCTGTGTCAGGTTTTAGTTGCCGCACTCGGGATTTCTGTTGCCCCCGTGGGATCTTTTTTGTTTGTGTTTAGTTGCAACACATGGGATCTTCTAGTTCTTTGACCAGGGATCGAACCCAGGCCCTCTGCATTGGGAGCACCGAGTCCTAGCCACCGGACCACTAGGGAAGTCCAGATAGTCTTCTTTTTATATCTTTACATGAGGTTGTTTCTTCAAATTTCCTTTGTCATCATTACTGGTGACATGATAAATCTCAATCAACATCACAACTCAGCATTTCCCCAGAGTACCCTATGTGGGACACACAGTGGCACCCCAGAACCACTGCTGATGGCCCACCCCCTAAACTCTTTCTCCTTATGTCCCAAATGACTCTAGCTTTATCTTCCAAAGAGGGTCCATCCCCCTCAAGCCTCAAGGAGGCCAGAGTTGGTACAACAAAAGCAACATTGCTACTGATGCAGGAAATCCACTCCTTTAGCTGAAACATGAAATATCAAAATACAGCTGGCTGAACTGGAAGAGCCTGACAGATGGGGCTCACAGGGAACATCGTATTGTGGATACTGACCCAAGGCTCCTCTAATAGGACTCACAGGACCCGATACCCACTAGTGTGAAGGTGCCAGACTTCCGAAGAGCCGTTATGACCCAGCTATAACGCACTGGGAGCAAGGAACTCCGGCTGAAAGCTGGGCCAATCAGACTCTCTTATGGCAATTTAGAATTGAGGCCTCACACACTGGTATGTGTCCTTTGGAGGCTAGAACTGTGCAGTGATGCAAAGTTAGGGCCCAGGTGGCCTTGCCTGATGATACTGTGAAAGAGGGAGTGAGGCAGAACCTCGGAGAAGCAGAGGTGAGACACTCAAAGAAATAGACAGCCACCTTGGGATTCCCATTCCTGGTTCCACCTCTTTGTGACTTGTATGCATGCATGCTCAGATGTGTCCAACTCTTTGTGATCCCATGGACTGCAGCCCACCAGGCTCCTATGTCCGTGGGATTCTCGAGGCAAGAATACTGGAGTGGGTTGTCATTTCCTTCTCCAGGGATCTTCCTGACCCAGAGATCAAACCTGCATCTCCTGTGCCTCCTGCATTGGTAGACAGATTCTTTACCACTGAGCCACTTGGGAAGCCTGTTTGTGGTTTGCAGGAAACCTAATAAGTCCACCAAACCTGTTTATTTCCCTTTCTTTCTTTTTTTGCTGCTTGGCCTGAACTAGTTGAGTGGGTTTCCTCTGCAACAAAGAAGTCTGGACTGAGACCCTCCCCTTCCAGAGCTGAAAGGTGAACCCGGCAGCCGACCCTGGCTGGGAGGTCAGGGCGATCTGGCCAAGGACTGGAAGGTGGGGACTGTTTCCTTTTCTGTAGGCAGTAGTGCTGGTCAAGCTTGGATTTTCCGTGCATCAGGGCTCTCAACCTGGGATATTTCCCTCTGTCCACCCCAACCCCCATCCAGGTAAACAGAGCGGCGATCGCCAGCCCTCAGCATTCACAGAACTTAATTTCCCCTCATGTACTTCCTTCTGAAGCACCTAGAAGACACTTTTGCTTGTTTGGGGACAGAAGCAAGCCCAAAACCTTATAAAAGTGAATCCAGGGACTTCCCTGGAGGTCTGGTGGCTGGGAGTCCACACTCCCAATATGAGGGGCCCTGGGTTCAATCCCTGGTTGGGGAGCTAGAGCCCACATAGCGCAACTGAAGTTAGCATGCTTTAAGTTACATGCTGCAACTTAAAGAGTCCACATGTTGCAACTAAAACAAGAAAAAAAAAAAAAGATCCTGCATGCTGCAACTAAGACCTGACACAGCCAAACAAATAAACATAAAAAGAGAAAAAAGGGAATTCAACTGGTTTTGGCTTTTTGCCTTTAACTTCTGCTGGGAGCAGAGATTCTCCACCTTCACTCATTAGCACTGCTTTTATGATCTTTGATATTTCTACATACCACTGGTACTATAATTTCCTTACTATTTTAAAAAAAATATATATTTTTTGTTTATCCTATCCTGTAATATTCATTAATAAAACCATGGGCTTATAATGTATATTATATTTTTTCTAATAAATACCTAAATGCAAAACTATTACCAAAAAAAACGTGTTTTTTTTTTAACCACCTAAGATCATCTCGTGTGCACCACTTTAGGAAATACTAGTTATCATGTTGGTTTGGGATCAGCCAGGCTTGGTTCAGGTGTTAGCTCTGCCATTTAAACCTGCATGACCTTGGACCAATCACTCAATCTCTGTAAACTTCAATTTTGTCACAATAAGCGTGTCTAGGGACTTCCCCTCTGGTCCATGGCTAAGAGTCCGCATTCCCAATGCAGGGGGACAGGGAAGCCCCAGTCGGGGAACCCGATCACAGGCCGCAACTAAAGATCTTACTTGCCACAACTAAGACCTGGCACAGCCAAATAAAAAATAAGTGAATAAACAAAACAAAATAAACATTAAAACCACCACAACAATAAAAGCGTGTGTCCTCGTCGAGGTTTTGGTGAGGATGCAGTGGGGCAGTGGTACACACAGTGTATTCAGCTGTGTGGGATGGTGCCCAGCACACAGGAAACGCTGGGTGGATGTTGCCGGGTACGGCTGTTGGCCCTGCACCTCCCACTTCTTCACTACGTTCGCTCCTCTTTCTTCCCTTTCTTCTCTTCTCAATCAAGGCACCAGCATGAAGTGGGTTTGTTTATTGAAGTGTAGGAAATTTATACAGATCCTTCCCAGAGGCCAGGATAGAAAGCTAAATGTGCAGCCTTCAAGAGGTCCAGATTGGTGGCAGCTAACGACATGACTTATTACTCTGCCTGCTGCAGTGGCCAAGATAATGACATTGCTTCCACAGAACTTTGTTCTGAAGGTTTTCAAAGCCTCACAGACATTCTTGAATGCATCCCCAGTAAGTGTGGACAAGCACTAACTTTCTCCTTTATCGGGTGTGGGAATCAAGACCCTAATGGGCCTGGTCTGGTTACTCAGCAACAGTGGCAGAGCCTCACAGAAGAGTCCAGTACCCCCTTCAGAGACCACCATACCGTCTCCCCACATGACATGGAAGGTCCTGTGAGCCAAGTGAGCAGGGAGGGGGTTCCGTGCACAAATAAAATATGAACACTGGGGACTTCCCTGGTGGTCCAGCCGTTAAGACTCCACATGCCCAACACAAGGCAGCCTGGGTTCGATCCCTGGTCAGGGAACTAGATCCCAAATGCCTCACTAAGACTTGATGTAGCCAAATTTTTAAAAATATATATGAACACTGAATCAAACACAGTTAAGACAGGATTCTTTTCTGCAAGACTTCAACTGTTCATATGCTATATGCATTATGATTTCTCCAACAGGGAGACAGAGAACTTGCTTTTGTGCATGTGACCACAACCCTGTTGGTGTTCAGTCGCTAAGTCGTGTCTGACTATTTGTGACCCATGGACTGCAGCCCGCCAGCCTCCTCTGACCTCTACTATCTCCCGGAACTTGCTCAAATTCATGTCCATTGAGTCGGTGATGCTATCTAATCATCTCATCTTCTGTCACCCTCTTCTCCTTTTGCCTTCAATCTTTTCCAGCATCAGGGTCTTTTCCAATGAGTAGATTCTTCACATCAGGTGGCCAGAGTATTGGAGCTTCAGCTTTAGCATCAGTCCTTGCAATGACCACAACCCTACCTATTTAGCAATTCTTATGATACACATCCTCAGAGCTCTTGTTTGGAAGCAGGGCTTGAGCTGATGATACTGGCATGAAGGCTCCACATCTGATTCCCTTATATGATTAAACTACTCTTAGTACACTGAAAAATAGCCATGTCTGAAGTTATTCTACCCCCACATCCCCCTGGTCCCACCCCAGAGACTATGATCTCATTCCAGTATCGTAACCCACTATATACCCCAGGAGCTGAGTCCCTCCATAGCTCACCTCGGTCACATGCTTGCTAGTGTGCAATATTTCAACTCTTTATTTGGTCCTTTTTAAAATCAAAAACACCCAACTTTAGGGACTTCCCTGGCAGTTCAGTGGTTAAGACTCCGAGCTTCCACTGCAAGGGGCATGGGTTGTATCTCTGGTGGGAGATCTAAGATTCCACGTGATGTGCAGCACGGCCAAAAAAATTAAACAAGAAAAAGGAAAAAAAAAACTTAAAAAAATTTTTTTCATTTTTTACAAAAAGTTATTTTTTTAAATAAATTAGACCAGATCTTATTTAATAAATAAGACCTGGCTGCACCAGGTCTTAGTTGCACCATGTGGAATCTTTGTTGAGGAATTCCAGTTCTTTAATTACAGCACACAGGATCTTTAGTCGTGGTTTGTGGGATCCAGTTCCCTGGCCAGGGATTAAACCCGGGCCCCCTACATTGGGAGCACAGAGTTTTAGCCCCGAGACAACCAAAGAAGTCCCCCAACTTTAAAATTTTGTATTTTTTAAGAACTTAATATAATAAATTATTATTTAATAATAGCATATAATTATATAGTATATTAATGTTTATAAGCATGATTTTATTATTTTAATAAAAATTATTTCTAATTAAAAAAATAAAATATTGATAGAAAGAGATAGGAGATATGCCATTTTACAAAGACATGAAGCCAAATCCTAGGGAGACCAAGTCTCACAGCAAGACCATAGCATTCCTAGAAACAGGAGTGAAATATCCTATCTCTGGGCACAAGGCTGCTTTACACAACTGAAGTGATTCCTCAGCTTAAATGTGCAGGTCAGGGGTATGACAGAGCCCTCTGAATTACGTGGACTCTGTGTCTCTCATCTGATGTTTCGTGTGAAGTACTGTGTGGGGAGGGAAAAAGAGACAGTCGTGGAAATATCTGCTTTAGGAATACAAATGGACCCCAAAATACACCTCCACAGGGGAACCCCCTTGTTATACTGCTGTGAAAGGTGAGCACCAGTCCCAACAGAGAGTCTCTGGGGCTGCGTCAGCCTCTTCCTTAGCTTAGTGGCTGTGCTAAGGGTCAGTGAGCAGTCCCCCACCTCCCGCAGCTGAGGCTCCCTCCCTGTAGGAGAAGAGGGGCACAGTCAACAGAGCGCTGAAGCAGAGGTGGTGTGACAGAGGACTCATGCTCCATGCACTTCTGTTCTCTCAAGAGGTGTGAGACAGCTTTTCAAAAGGACAATGCACGCCATAAAGTTAGTATCAGGATTTCTGAAAGTAAGAGGAAGCGAAGCAGGAAGGCCACCATACCTACTGAGGATGCATTTGTCTTTGAGCTTCCTGGCAACCACGGCAGAAAGGGAAACACGTCATAAACAAAGGTGGATAGTTGGATAGTGGGGCTTCCTGGCAGTCCAGTGATTAAGACTTTGCACTCCCAATGAAGTGGGTATGGGTTCAGTCCCTGGTCAGAGAATTAGATCCCACATGCCATGCCATGGGGTGTGGGCTAAAATAAGTGGGTTTTTTTTAAGATAAATAACAATAATAATATAAATAAAAAATAAAGAAAGGTGGATGCCTACTAATTACCCACTAATTAGAAAAATATTTTCTTGGAATTAAATTCTTTTTTTTTTTTTTAAAGGAATAGACTTTATTGATCTAGCTCTCAAACACTAGAGGCTAAAATTCAGCTGAACTCTAACAATCTATTTACAGAGTGCTGTTAACAGACCAGGCGGGGCTGGGCGGCTCTTCACCTGCGGCACAGAGGATGTTTATATACACCTGACCAAGCCCTCAGCGACAGGATACCAGGCGGGAGGGCACCAGGTCAACAGAGAGACGGACAGACAGACACAGACAAAGGCTGAGACGGCCAAGTGGGCCTACGGGCCTGGTTCAGTGCTTTTTACCTAAGACCTTATTTTAGGGGCTACTATGCAATATAATTGGAGAAGGCCATGGCACCCCACTCCCGCACTCTTGCCTGGAAAAATCCCATGGACGGAGGAGCCTGGTAGGCTGCAGTCCATGGGGTCAGTAGGAGTCGGACACGACTAAGCGACTTCACTTTGACTTTTCACTTTCATGCATTGGAGAAGGAAATGGCAACCCACTCCAGTGTTCTTGCCTGGAGAATCCCAGGGACGGGGGAGCCTGGTGGGCTGCCGTCTATGGGGTCGCACAGAGTTGGACACGACTAAAGTGACTTAGCAGCAGCAGCAACAGCATGCAATATAATGAACAATGTCCAGGACAGTAGGTTTACAATAAATGCAGAATGTTTTCATAGGACTGTTTCCTATAATAAGTTTGGATTGGAGTTAAGATTGTTATATCAAAGTCAAGTGGCTATGGCATCAGACTGGTCTTTGATGAAGTTGTTGTTGTTCAGTTGCTAAGTCACGTCCATATGATTCTCAAATCTTCGAACCAGAGGACTTCCTTGGTGGTCCAGTGGCTAAGTCTCTGTGCTACCAATGCAGGGTGCCCAGGTTTGATCCCTGGTCAGGGAACTAGATCCCATGTGCCACAGCTAAGACCCAATGCAGCCAAGAAGAAAAAAAAAAAAAAGCTTCCACCCAGAAGTAGCACCTCTATTCACATTTTTCTAGCTAAGGTAAGTCATAGGATGATGCCTACCTGCTGAGAATGTGAGCAAGTACAGTCCCCCCTGCACCTTGGAGGAAAGCCAGAATATTCATGGACAGACCGATGATGAATATCCCCAGATCAAGCTTCCTCTCCATTCAGAGGCAGTCACTGCCATGAACTAGAGGCATATCTAGATCCTATTTATGTTTTTATTACAAATAAACATTTATAAATAGTCTAGCACCACTTTATGTATTTTACAAAACATTGGTTGAAGATATCACACCTTTATGTAGCCCTACAATTTAAAAAATCAACATTTTGCTTTCAGGATTTATTTCTGCTGAGTCATATAGATCTGGCTTATTTATTTAATCTGCTGCATTGAATTCCGTATTATCATAGACTGTGATTTATTTATTCACTCCCCTACACAGGAACACACTGTCTCTAACTTTCTATAATTACTGGTAGTGTGTATTGCAAACATACTTGGGAGCATCCCCTGGCAGTCTTTCTCAGTTGGGTTTAGCAAGACAAAATGCAATCGCTATGTGTAATAAGTTAACTTCTCTGTTAAGCATCCTGAATATTCATTGGAGGAACTGACGCTCAGGCTGAAGCTCCAATACTTTGGCTAACTGATGTGAAGAGCCGACTCACTGGAAAAGACCCTGATGCTGGGAAAGACTGAAGGCAGGAGAAGAGAACAACAGAGGATGACATGGTTGGATGGCATTACCGATTCAACGGACACGAGTTTGAGCAAGTTCCAGGAGTTGGTGAAGGACAGGGAAACCTGGCGTGCTGCAGTCCATGGTTTCAAAAAGAGTCCATATGATTCTCACAACTGAACAACAACAGCAAGTATCCAGAATGATATCAGATAAGCATAATCCTTGGGAGAGTTGAGAAAAGTCACCTAAATAACTGTCTGTGCTCACCATGGCTCACAGGAAGAACCCAGTTTGGATTTCAACAGTTGCTAAAAAAGGGAGGAGCAGCCAGGAAACACCTGAGGCAAAATTTAAGCAACCAGAGAAGCTCATCATGATTAGGAGACTGAATAAAAAATCAAATGAACAAACAAGGAGACCAACCACCTGAGATTAAGGGACTGCAAGCCTTGCTCACACCCTGATCTTGTCAGACTCCGCATTTGAAGTGTTATAACACCCTCCATCAAATCTTCTGGGGTGGAGACGCATAGTATGATAATCTCTATGTTCCTTCCATGCTGCTGCAAATGGCATTATTTCATTCATTTTTATGGCTGAGTAATATTCCATTGTATGTAAGCACCACATCTTCTTTATCCATTCACCTGTAGATGAACATTTAGGTTGCTTCCATATCTTGGCTACTGTAACTAGTGCTACTATGAACACTGGGGTCCAAATTATAGTTGTTGTCTGGATTTATGCCCAGGAGTGGGACTGC
This sequence comes from Capra hircus, assembly GCF_001704415.2. Lineage (NCBI taxonomy): Eukaryota > Metazoa > Chordata > Mammalia > Artiodactyla > Bovidae > Capra > Capra hircus. Next base: position 106,452,835 of record NC_030812.1, on the reverse strand, counting down.
TGAATCCTATGCCAACACTTGCTATTGTCAGACATTCTTGGCCAATCTCATGAGTGGGAAACAGCATCTCATTGTTGTTTTTAGTGAGCATTTTTTAATAATTAGCAGTTGCATTTCTTTCTTTGTGTATCACTGTTCAAGTTCTTTGCCCATTTCTCTTCCGAGTGGTTTATGTTTTTCCTGTGGATTTGTAGTATTTGTTGTACATTTTGAATCTAATGATTCATTTGTTACTAAGTGGCATCTTGAGGCAATTCTAGTACATTCTCTGCTTATACATAACCCACCACCACTAAAGTCATTTATTTCATTTTTTTAAGTCATCTTCATCTCTAACATTTTATGTATCCATGTCATGACTTGATACAGATACATATATACACCCAAAGCTAAGTTATTTTAAACCAAGTTGCAAACAGTTCTACTGAATACACAGATGCATTTTATATATATTCCTTCTATCCCTAAGCAACCTCTCCCTTCAACAGAGGACATATTCTAGATTTGCCTAAATTACAAAGAACTTTGGAATGGCCAGATCTGGACATGGCTGTGTTTGTTACAGTTACTGTTACCTGAAGATCAGCCAGTCCAAATTCCCTCTTCACAGAGGCTTTCTCTGCCCTACTCGTCAACAGAACTGCTTAAAATGAGCTGACCAGTCCTTTAAATGAAACTTAATTTGTGGTTACTCTCTAACAGACCAACAGAGCAGTCAACAGTGCCCTGTGCTCATGCATTGGCAATAGTATCTTGCAAAGGGAACATTAACTTAAAAGACATTCTAAGAGCAAATCATAGTGTGGTAAAACTATAGAGAGTGAAAAAGCTGGTTTGAAACTCAACATTGAAAAAAGATCATGGTCCCATAACTTCATGGCAAATAGATGGGAAACCATGGAAATAGTGACATGTTTTATTTTATTGGGCTCCAAGGTACTGCAGACAGTGACTGCAGCCATGAAATTAAAAGATGATTGCTCCTTGGAAGAAAAGCTATGACAAGCCTAGACAGTGTATTATAAAGCAGAGACAACTCTTTGCCAACAAAGGTCCATATAGTCAAAACTATGAGTTTTCCAGTAGTCAGGTACGGATGTGAGAGTTGGACCATAAAGAAGGCTGAGTGCCAAAGAATTTATGCTTTTTAATCATGGTGCTTGAAAAGACTCTTGAGAGTCCTTTGGACTGCAAGGAGATTAAACCAGTCAATCCCAAAGGATATCAACCTTGAATATTCATTAGAAGTACTGATGCTGAAGCTGAAGCTCCAATACTTTGTCCACCTGATGTGAACAGCCAACTCATTGGAAAAGACCTTGATGCTGGGTAAGATCGAAAGCAAAAGAAGGGGGCGGCAAAAGATGAGATAGTTAGATAGCATCTCTGACTTCATGGACACAGATTTGAGCAAACTCCAGAGATAGTGGAGGACAGAGGAAGCCAGCATGCTGCAGTCCACAGGGTTGCAAAGAGTCAGACATGACTTAGTGACTGAACAATAACAGAATTATAGGAATAAGGAGAGTTTCAATTTTTCCTAAAACATCGTCATTGTTAAAGTTGACTCTGTGCAGTCATATGTTAGGATCATGACATTTTTACAGGATTTTTGTCCTTTTCTCTAGTCTCCAAATATCCTGGGATAGACCTGTGTATGTCAGTCACTCAGTCCTGTCTGACTCTTTGTGACCTCATGGACTGTAGCTCACCAGGGTCCTCTGTTCATGGGATTCTCCAGACAAGAATACTGGAGTGGGTTGCCATTCCATTCTCCAGGGTTCCTTCCCAACCCAGGGATCAAACCCAGATCTCCTGCATCGCAAGCAGATTCTTTAGTGTCTGAGCCTAGAGCTTGGATATAGTGGACCTATATACTATAATATTAATCATTAAAAAATCATAATGAGAAACAAAACCAAAATGTGACCCAATGTGATTATAAAGATTCTTGGTTTCTCAAGTAGGTGTTCAGCTCAAGAGGAGGGAGAAATCAAAGGCAGAAAAGTCTAAGGGCCTTTCCCATTTGTACGTTTTTCAAAGTCAATCTGAAAGTGCTAGAAACCTGTAGGCTCACCCAGGATGGGACGGAAGTGGGCACATGCTGTAACTGAAAGTGCAGAGAAAAAGTGCTGTGATGGAGGAGGGGGATCAGAATGGAGCGAGGGGGCCAGGCAGCAGGCACAGGGAAAGAGGGCCAGGAACCAACCCATGCCTGTCCCACCTTCTTCATTGTGACTGACCGAGGGCCATCCTCTTGGGGGACACCCTTAGGACATGGCATTTTGGGGTAAGAATACTTTGTTCTTGTGTTGTGTCCAAAGTCTAATAATGTTATTCCTCATTAAGTCTTTTTTAAGATTTTTCTTTATGTGGACCATTACAGTCTTTATTGAATTTGTTACAATACTGTTTTATGTCTGGTTCTTTGCCCTGAGCATGTGGGAACTTAGCTCCCCAACCAGGGACTGAACCTGCACCCCCTGCATTGAAAGGCAAAGTTTTACTGGACTGCCAGGGAAGTCCCCTCATTAAATTTCTTTGTGCAACACTGGGTTAAAAGGGCACCATGTCATCTAGAAAGATGCATTTTGACAGGTGGAAACTTAAAACCAAACGAAGAAGGCTTTTTTCCTACCCCAATGCCCTCGGCTTCTGGAGGGGAGGGGTGACATTACTAGATACTGTTAACAAAGAAACTGGCCTCAGGTTGGTGTCCCTCACTCAGCTGCTCAGCTGCCCAAGATTCCACTGACCCCCAGGGACAGACACGATGACCTGTGTTCTCTCTCTCACACACCCCTAAGGCTGCACTGGGTGATCTTTCTTTCCCCTGAAACACACTGTCTTCCTTTAAACCACAGCTCACCAGCACACACACACACACCAAATTGTAACATGTGAGAGGAAGTGTGTACAGTAACAGGCCTTACTTGCCACCCCACCTCCAGTTCCTAATCCCAGGGACCACAAATATGGTGGCAGTTTTCGGTGAAGAGTTAAGGCCTCCAAAGCAGTTCTAATTTGCAGTGACCTCTGCTTAACTCTTAGAAATCCCCTGCTTTGGGAAAAGGCCTATTACACTGGTGGGCTAGCTCTTATGAGCTCCATGTTACATTTGTGGCTACTGAGACTCAGACTGAATTCCCCAGAGTCTGGAATGGTATATGGTGAGACTTTTATTTTATTTTATTTTTTTGGTGAGACTTTTAATATGAGTTTCAGAACCAGTTCTTTTTACATGTATCACCGTGATTGCCAGCGGGGAGAGGGTGAGTGCATACACCCTACAGGGATATGTGTGTGTGTGCGTGTGTGTAAGGGGAAGGCTGAAATCATATTCAATATAATAATTTAATGAGGGCTTGGAAAACAAACCCTACTGACTTCCTTTGCAAACTGTAGAAAATAAAGGCTGATAGAACTCTTCTTGGCTCTTGGGGACGTGCAAAGACATCTTCCTTACTATGGAGGGCATCCAGAGCAGAGACAGTGAGGTGTTCATGGTTTGTTTATCAGATGGGGGGGTAGGTGCCATCTCCACTGGTCACGTGGTCCTGCTCTGGCACGTGGTCCTGCTCTGGCTCACTCATACTTCGTATTTAACAGCATCTTGCAACAGAATTGTTCTCAGTGTTGCTGTCATCCGGAACTATTGCCTACCAATAGCCATTATTTTTCTCCTACATCTAATGCCACCATCTATGGTCTGAATGTCTGTGTCTCCTACCAGACTCACAGGCTGAAATCACTGTAACCCCCAAAGGTGATACCAGTAGGTGGAGTCTTGGCAAGTGATTAGTGCATGAGGATGGAGGCCTGCTGAGTGGGATCAGTGCTCTTATAAAAGAATGCTGAGCCTTCCCTGGTGATCCAGTGGTTAAGAATCTGCCTTGCAAGACAGGGGACAGAGGTTCGATTCCTGGTCCGGGAACTACATCCCAAATATCTCGGAGCAACTAGAGAGCCCGCACACCAATGAAAGGTCCTACACGACGCAACGAAGATTCCGAGTGTGGCAACTAAGACCCGACACAGCCAGAAATAAACAAAAAAAGCACACAGGCCCCTGGCCCTTCCACCATGTGAGGTTACCAAGCAAGGTCTCTGCACCCTGGAAGTCCACCCTCACCCAACCACTCTGGTGCCCTGATCTCAGACCTGCAGCTGCCAGAACAGACAGCAACAAATTTCAGTTGCTCATAAGCTACCCAGTCTGTGGTATTTTCTTATAGCAGCCAGAACGGACTCAGACACATTAGGAAAAAGGTACTGGTGGTATAAAACCAGAAAGAATACAAGGTTTTACATATAGTGTATTCTCAATTTTATGAAAAAATTTTTTTTACTAATTTATAAGTTAGTATGGGAAGCAGTGTGCTGTAGTTGGAGAAAGCACGGGCCTGCAGTCAGAAGAACTAAGGTGTGGATATGGTCTCTGCTGCCTACCAGCTGCATAAACGCTCTGCTCCCCTGTGGCCTTATCTGCAACATGGGCAGGGTGGGGATAGAGCTGCATTTATTTCAGGAAAGTTGAATTAAATTAGAACTAATTTAAGTAAAACACTTTGACGATAGAAAGCACTCAGTAACTGATCTTGTTATTATTCTGAGGAGGGACTAGACAGAGCCAGATTCATGGGCATACAACTGGGGCCACGTGACGCCTGGTACCTTGCAAGGGCTCTGAACTTGGTTTAAAGCTGGGCTGTGGCCATCTTAAAATGCATAATAATTTTTTAACAAGGGGCTCCACATTTTCACATTGGGACTTGCAAATTACATCACTGGTTCTGAGAAAATACATACACACACACACACGGAAAAGACTGAAACGCAATACATCAAAATGTTAACAGTTTATCTTTGGGTTATTTTAAAGGTGATTTCTATTTCATTGCTTATTCTTCTGTAGAGTCTACATTTTCCATTTTGAATATATATTACTTTGTTTTTGAGGGAAAAAAGTGAACACATGTTCTTTTATAAAACAGTTCTCCCCATTTTGCAGATGAGTGAAACCAAGGTAGCAGATAGATAGGAAATGACTCACACCAGGGCACATTAAGACAAGGAGGGGGAAGCGCACCCCTTCTGGTCCTGCTCCCCTCACAATGGTCTGAATTACCCAGCGTTTCCAGCACAAATGTCTCTGGGCGTCTGACCTGGTCTGGGGAACCAGCTCCACACTCTGGAGAGGGAGCCCCAGATCCCTGGCCTTTGAGCATGTACACAGACTGACTGCTTTCAGAGCTTTGAAAGCAGATGCCCTGATTCTGCTCCCAGAGGGCTTGCAGCTGAGCTGTGCATGAGGTGGCTGTGCACACACTAGATGCTGTGAGAAGAGCAGGGAGGACCTGGTTGACCAACTGAGGGGCTTCCCTGGGGGTCCAGTGGCTAAAACTCTGTGCTCCCAATGCAGGGGCCCCAGGTTCCAGCCCTGGTTGGGGAACTAGATCCCACATGTCACATACCACAGTGAATATGGAGATCCCAATGCCACAACTAAGACCAGTGCAGCCAAATAAATAATTTTTTTTTAAAAAAAAAAGAGCAACTGAGAGCGCTGAGCAGTCTTTTCAGTCAGGTTCTTCACACGGAAAACATAAAGGCTCCTCTGAACCTCCCTCCCCACCCCGAAGGTGTCCAGAGGTGAGCAGTACGAAGGAGGAGGGGATGGGAACGCAAGGGATAACCCTACTGTGTTCTCCACAGTTCACAGTATTAAACATCTCTGACAAAATCCCACCAAGATGGCTTCTTTATTTCACGCTCACAGGTGCCCAGCCTCCCCTGTGCTCTGATTTTCCCTCCTGCACTTTCTCTTCCCCTCCTGTATCTCTTGGCAAGCATCCAAATCAGAATTTGTGGTGCTCTCCCCCACCCCCGCCCCATGAATGTCTCTTGAAGGTCCTTACAGTTCATTCCTGCTTCACCCAACCCTTCCTCCTCCAAGAACCAAGCCTGCCCTCAACAGCCCCCGGAATCTTCATAGACTAGCAGAACTCATCTCTGGCAGACTTTTCTAGGCTCAGACTCGAGGCTCTGGGCTAAGATCAAGAGAATAAAGGAAAGACTCGGGGGAGCTCAACAGCCAGGCTCACGCTGGTGAGAGTCACAGGAGTCCTTCTCACACCATCCAGGCAGGCAGTTGGCTTTACACCCGTGATCTGACTTAGCTTAATCCTCACCATGATCTTGATAAATTAGGTATTAAGGCCCTCACTCTTACCAGATGAAAAGAGGCAAAGTAACGTGTTCAAGACACAGCTAGTCAAAACCCACAGAACATGCAACACCAAGGCGGAACCCCATTTCACACTGTGTGCACTCAATTGTGCTGTGAACCTAAAGATGCTCTAAAACACAAAGTCTATTAAACACAGACAGACACAACTAGTAAGGACCAAGAGCTAAAACTAAGTCTGTCTCCTGCTATATAGCACAGAGAACTCTGCTCAATGGTATGTGGCAGCCTGGATGGGAGGGGAGTTTAGGGGAGAATGGATACATGTATATGTATGGCTGAGTCATTTCACTATTCAGCTGAAACTACCATGGCATCGTTTGCTAATACCTCATTACAAAATAAAAAGCTTAAAAAAAAAAAAGGCAACAAAAGAAAACTAGGTCTGTCTCCTTAGGTGATGGTGAGATACTGTCTTCAAAAACTCGTTGAGCTACATTGCACAGGCAGAAATAATGATAGTGTGTGTGTGTGACATCCTATTATAGATCACATTGGTATGTCTGTGTGCATGTTAAGTAGTCACCACAGAGAAAAGAGAAAGAACTGGAAAAGAGAAATCTTAAACTGAGTCCTGCCTCCATCACCTGAAAGTTGAGTGATCCTGGGTTGGTCACTCTGATTTTGGTTTCTCCATCTGTAAATTGCAACTGGGTTGTTGTGGAGGTTCAAGTGAAATAAAGTGTGTATAGAGTACTCTGAAATCATAAGCAACTCTCCCCATATTGGTGCCCCCCACATACACACCCATACATACCCACGCACACTCACATGTACACATCCATGTGATTGAGGGGTAACCAGGAACCTCTGCTTCCACCTTCCCCACTGAGCCGCCGGCCACCTGTAACACGGAGTGGCTGGACTGGCACTTCCATCTCAGTCTGTGAGTTCTGACCTCCAGTCTACCCAGAACCCACAGTGGTACTGTCTGAGCCCCCGCCCCCGCCCTTCCCGCTGGTCTCAGGGCTGTGTGCGCAGCCCTTGTACCCTCACCCCTGCTCCCTTGTGGCACCTGCTGGCCTCACCCTCCCCACACCCTCCCCAAGTCCTGGTATGACATGCAGATGTCACTGTCTGGGGAAACTCTGTCAGCAACGAGGCCCTGTGGACCAGTATCCCACCTGCTGCTGGGGTAAGCAGTCATAATTTTGACTGTGCTTTTACAATCACCTTCTTCCCCTTCTCTCTCTCTCTTTTTTTTTTTTTTTCTATTGTGTCATTTCAAGACTTGAAAAACCCCACGTGATCCTGTGCGACTTGTGATTACACAGCCCCAACATACCCAGAGGTGCTTAGAGGCATATAAACCACTCTATCTGCCTGGAATTCAAGTGGTTCCCGGGAGGCACCTTAGGGATAACTTGAGAAACAGACGGTGGGTCAGGAGTGATGTGATCCTAGGGTCCCACCAGCTTCCCTTTAAGCTGCTTGACAGTAATGTCTCTACAAGGTTTCATTTAAGAAAAGATCCCCTTGCTCTGAAGAGTCTGAAGTCTCTCTCTCCTATGACTAAGAAGAGATGAGCTATTCTTACCCCTAAGCCACCAAAAGAGTGCCAGGAGCCTTTTCATCACAGAGGTGAAAGGTGTTTTGTGCCAGTGTGAGGAGAACCAGGTATTAATCATTCACGGAGCTCTGAGTCACAGTTAAAATCCCCAAACTCTGAATGCAAAAGAACAAAGGGGAATTTTACTGACCACAATCAAGAGCATCCCCAGGCCTCCTGGGGCATTCCTGCAAGACCTGCGTGCCCTGGGTTCCTGTTCATGTCAAATCAGCCTTCACCTAATGAACATCCATTGTGAGATGCGTGTCCAGGATGGGAATGTTTAATAGTAGTGGCCATTGCTCAGTAATGCTTTGAATATGTGAATTTTGCTTCAGAAACTCCTAGCTGTTGTGCAATATTGTAGCTACCAGCTACTTAAATGTAAATGCATTAAAATTTAATAAAATTTAAAATTCAGACTCTCAGTCACACTAGTCATGTTTCATGTATATTTCATATTTCTAGTCATATTTCAGTCCCTACATGTGGCTAATGGCTGCTTTCACCAAACACTGAAGATGGAAATGTTCTGTTGGATGGTGCCAGAGCAACCGACCTCATTCTTAATGACCCCTTGGGCAGCTGGGCTCCTCATCAGTCCCTGCACTGGTGTGTGCCTGCTCAATAGTTCAGTTGTGTCCAACTCTTTGTGACCCCATGGACTGTAGCCCATCAGGTTTCTCTGTCCATGGTATTCTCCAGGCAAGAATACTGGAGTGGGTTGCCATTTCCTTCTCCAGGGGGATCTTCCCAACCCAGGGATTGAACCTAGGTCTCTTATATCTCCAGCATTTGGCAGGCAGGTTCTTTACCACTGAGCCACTGGGTAAGCCCTTCTACTAAATTCAGACTTGGATCTGAGATCATATACTGTTACTCAGGAAGTGTTCTATATAAACACACTTTAGAAACATAATTTAAGAGCTTTAGGGATGTTAGGAATCCTCTTTTGTGACAGCATTACTTTTCACGAAGGAGAATGTGAGATCCAGAGAGGTTCAGTGATGTGCCTGAGAACACACGGTGACTCAGCACACACACATGATCCCAGGCCACCCAGTTTTCACCCCGGGTTTGTCTCACCAACTCAGCATCAATGGGTGTCCTCACTGCAGGACCCAACAGCTCTCTGTGCCTCCTACATGGCACAATAGCCCTAGGGTCTCATTGTGGGCCTCCTACTCCATGACCACTTTCTGAGTTGCTCTGAGTGTTTACTTATGTATAAGTTCAAGCACATTAAAAAAAAAAATACATACTTTCCAAGAGACAGTTTCCCTAAAAATGTCCCACGGGCTTCCCACTGCAGAAGTCACCCTGGCAGTAAAGAGAAACAGACTGAACAGCCTCCGTGTAGGTACAGTTTCAGTTTTACGAGCAAAGGTCAGAAGCACTCTTCACTAACTTGCCATGTGTGTCTCACAAGGGCATGTTTTTTTATTTGATATCATATTATCTTTCCAGGGCTTCTCCAGTGGATCAAACGGTAAAAAAAAATTTGCCTGCAATGCAGGAGATCCAGGTTCAATCCCTGGGTGGGGAGGATCTCCTGGAGAAGAGAACAGTTAAACACTCTGGTATTCTTGCCTAGAGAATTTCATGGACAGAGGAGCCTGGTGGGCTATAGTCCATGGGTCTCAAAGAATCAGACATGACTGAGGGACTAACACTTCCACATCTCTGCAGTATGGGCTCAGCTGTCACTTCTCCAGTGGGACTAAGGCTTGAAAGACCTGGTCTGGCATAGAAAACAAACTTACAGTAACCAAGGGGGATGGCCAGCGGGGGGGAAGGAGAGATAAATGAGGACTTTAGATTTAATATATACAGACTACTATATAAAAATAGATAAACAATAAGGACCTAGTGTTTAGCACAGGGAACTATATTCAACATCTTTTAATGACCTATAATGGGAAAGAATCTGAAATAGAATATATGCATTCAATATCTTGTAATAAGCCATAATGGAAAAGAATCCGAAAAGGAATGGATATATGTATAGTATAACTGAATCACTTTCCTGTACCCCTGAAACTAACACAACACTGTAAATTAATTATGTTTCAATATTCTTAAGGTTATAGAAAATAAATTTTTCTTTAAAAAAAAAGACATGGTCTGGGAACTTGGACCCAGTTGTGATAATGAAGACTCTAGATCCTCTTTCTGTTTAGAAACAGAAGTCAGCAGACTGTACAACCTGAAGGACCCAATCAGGTCCACGTCTCTGTTTTTGTAAATAAAGTTTTATTGGAACATGGCAATAGTTCTTCATTTACATATTGTCTATGGCTGCTTTCAGGCTGCAATAGCAGAGCTGAGACAGATGTACTAGATGTAACAGAAACTGGAGGGCCTATAAGGTAAAAAACATTTGCTCTGTGTCCCTTTTATCACTTTATAGAAAAAGTTTGCTGAGCCCTGGTCCAGTCAGAAGAGATAAACCATCTCCCAAATCCTGCTTGCTATGTACTTCCAAACGATGCTCATGAGGTGGGGAAAGTCTAATCCAAGAAGATCTTGCCAAACCGAAACCATTATTGTAGCCAATTACAGCTGTTTCTTTTTAAAACCAATGTGCTTTTAATGGGTGTTTGGAGGGAAAATATCTTTAGGTGCTTTTCTCTTTTGCCTTTTTTTGTTCTGAATTCCCCTCTATTTAGCCAGATGTATCATATTGTCTAAAGGATGACTGAGGTTGTTACAAACAGAATTGCAAGGAAAGAGGAATAATTGATAGTTTGCTTCTTACATTCAAAATAAGGTTTTCCACTGAGACTATATTTTTGATAGCCAGGTTTTGTTGAGAATAAGGATTTTTTTAAAAACATTATTTATTTGGCTGCATTGGGTCTTTCTAGGTGAGGCTAGTTTGGCCACCTCATGCAAAGAGTTGACTCATTAGAAAAGACTCTGATGCTGGGAGGGATTGGGGGCAGGAGAAGAAGGGGATGACAGAGGATGAGATGGCTGGATGGCATCACTGACTCGATGGACATGAGTCTGAGTGAACTCCGGGAGTTGGTGATGGACAGGGAGGCCTGGCGTGCTGCTATTCATGGGGTCGCAAAGAGTCAGACACGACTGAGCGACTGAACTGAACTGAACTGAACTGTGGCATGCAGGCTCAGTGGTTGCCCCATGGCATATGGAATTTAGTTCCCTGACCAGGGATGGAACCCATGTCCCCTCCATTAGAAAGGGGATTCTTAACCACTGGACCTCCAGGGAAGTCCCAAGAATGAGGACCTTTGAAATGTCTTTATTTCCTTTTTGAATTATTATCAAGGTCTTCCACATAAGGCAAGTCCCAATCAAACCGAAAGGGAAAGAAGAGAAAGCCCACCTTTTCTGACCCAAGATTACGTGGGTTATGGGAAGAAGGGAAGCAGAGAAAGAGAAGGCAAGTGAGTCCTAATTTCCCCTCTCTGAGCTGAAATCATGGGTGGGAACACGACTCTGAATCCAGATCTCCTGGGTTCAAATCTTGGTTTGACCTTAGGCAGCGTAACCTCTTTGTGCTTCTGTTTCCTTGTATGTGAAACAGGGGTGGTGGTATCACCTGCCCTGCAGAACTGTAATGAGAACCGAGTGACTGCATGAGTGCCAAAGTGCTTAGGATAGTGGCATTGTAGTGGAGATGTGGGGAGTGGATGTTGCTGTAGATTTTGGAAGGAAGGCTCAGCAGACGGTGGACTCTGTCTCTCACTCTCATTTTGGGGTCTGGAAGGAAGTCACCCTAAAGGCTGCCCCCACACCAACCTAGAGCAGTTCTGTCAAAGCAAATTCTTCACCAGAAGTGGGGCCGGGCCTTGCCTTCATCAGAAACTCAGGACCAAGAGCCAGGTGTCTGGTCGGAGGGTTTCCAGAGGGAACCATCTTGGGGGGTGGGAAGGGCGAGGAGACCACTGATCTGAGATCACCCGGAGAGGAGTTCATGGGACTCGTAGCAAGTCTCAGGTGGTCCAGTCACCACCAGAGTCCAGATGGGGAGAGTCAGCAAAGGAGCCCCTGGGGTCCTTAAGAGCAAAGAGAGAAGGACCAGGGGTACTCTGGCCACAGACACCAGCCACCAAGGCTGTTCAGCAGGAGCCAGGAGCAGACCCAGTCGGGCTCTGCCTAGCAGCTCCAGAGTAGAAACTAGCAGAGACGGACAGGCCATCACCCCTCTGCCAACAAGCATACAGAAACCACACCCCTCTCCTGTGGGGCACAGGAGTGGAAACTGGAAAGACTGTCCATTCTCTTTTTTAAAATATTATTTATTTACATGGTTGTGCCACGTCTCAATTGTGGCATGCAGACTCAGTTGCAGCAGGTGGGATCTAGGTCCCTGACCAGGGATCGAACCCGAGCCCTTTGCGTTGGGAACGCAGAGTCTTAGCTAGTGGACCACGAAGGAAGTCCCAAGACTGTGTATTCTATTTCAGCTGGACCGTTTGCTATTTAAATTAATGCAATTGTGTCTGTTAGATTAGGTGGAAATACAGCCCTCATCCCATGGTCCACCCTCCCTCTCAGCACCTGTGCAGCAGGAAGGGGACTTATAAACACATTATATCACTTCATACAAGCAGAGAAATTGCCCTTTTACTGCTGTGTTTGAGGGCAGTGGGAGTACACTTGTGACTCTGCCCTTCTCCCCCCACCATTAAACTGGGTTATACATTTCACGCGGCCTCTCACACCCACACAGGCACAAGCTGGTGTCTAAAACCAGCTTTGGGAACAAACCAGGGGCGTTTCTGGCTCTAAGGTAAACAAGAGGAAGAAAATCTTTCCAAAAAAAGACGCATTCCTGGTAGCTTTATTTTAAAAACAGGGGAAATGCAACTCCTTGCATAAACAGAATTTAAAAGTACAACTTCTTCCTCCTCCCTTTCTAGCTAATCAAGGGAGAAAATGACAACTGAACTGTCAATACAAATGTATTGTTCACACACTTAGTAGAGTAAGGCTTATGCTTTGGGACTATTAGGTAAACGACAATTTTTTTAACTTGTAAGGGCAGAGGAAACTAAGGAAAGCGGAAATCCCTGAGCCTTAATCTTGGAAATAAGCTGGAGGCTCCCCGGCCTTGGTGACTGGGGACCATATTTGGCTCCACCAGCAGGAAGCCAGATGGTGTCTTCAGGCTGTTTCTCAATTTCCGGGATAAACCCACAGGATTTCTCTGCCAGGAGTAACACTCTTGCTAAAAGCAGGATGGGTGACCTCAGATAGCTCCTCTGGGGCATTGGAGCCACTGCGGTCAACGGTGCTGTCACCACCGACTCAAAAGGCCACCTGCCAACGTGCCACATGCCACTGCCAGGAGCATATACACACACACACACAGGTGTATGCACATGTATACTCCCCAGGCGCCAAGGCCAGCACAGCATCCCACATCAGACGGGCAGACAGCATGTCTGTCCCGCCACTGGGAAGTCTCTCCCACCCAGAGGAAATGGCAGAGACCAGACGGCAGGGCCTGGAGCCCACGCAGTCTGACCAGCGCCCGGCAGCTGAGAGCAGCAGGATGGAACCAGAAAGAGGGATCGTCGACCCTCAGGTAAGTCCTCCTGGGACAGAGGGGAGAGGCGCCGGGGGCAGAGGGGTATGCTGGGGAGCAAGGATGAACATTCTGGTACTGGATACTCTCCCCTTGCGCTGGTTTATCCCTTTTCTTCCCATCTCCCTGCCGGACTCTCCGCTGGTTCTGAAATGTGTGAGAAAGGGACTGTTTGAGTCCCTCTTGGGCTCCGCTTCCTCGTGTCAGTCAAAGTTAATTATGCTGCTTTTACCAGAAGATGATTGCACATCCCTCCCGGCGCTTTGCCCCAAACCCCACAGCTTCTGTGAGGGCTGCAGGCAGTTCCACTCTGGAGAAGAGGAAAGAGGAGTTTGGGTTTAGGGAGGGGGCAGCTGGCCAGCTCTGCATAGCACTGGTTGGAAGAAACTGGAGCTGTTCCCCCATCTCCAGATAAAGCTCTCAGGTGTGGGACAGAGCATCTCCTTCCAGCAGTGCAAGATCAGGAGAAGGTGGATACCTGACTCCCTTCCCAGGGGGATGGGCGTGGGGGGCGTCAGCAAGTCCAGTCCAGTGCCACGCAAGGAGGCAGAGGGGATCCCGATGAGGAGGGTCAGGTCACTAGGACTTGTACTTTCTGACTCTGTCTACTGAACAGGGTCGGACCATAGAGGTTGGATGAGGACTTCTCAGAGTCCAACAACTGAAGGATGGAGGAGTCTGGAGATCAGGAATTTGTGATCATGGGATCTGTTCTTTGAGCAAAATCTTAAGCAGCACCCCAGTACGTGCTTCACATTGAAGCAGAGCTGTAGTGTGTGTCGGGCTGGGTTGGGGGGCCTCCGCCTTGGTTCTTCCACTCCTGGGACAAAACCGGGGAGGTCCTAGAATTGCCTGGAAAACTGTTTCCAAACTGCTGATGCAGTTCAGCATCTCATCTCTGTGTCTTCTTCCTTGTCATCCATCCAGATGTGGTCCCATCTCGGGGGGGGGCTGCTCCCTCCAACAGTAAGGCTCTTGCCCTCGACTGGTTCCCTAACACATTCAGGTCTCAGCTCAAATGTCACTGTGTTGGGGAGACCTTCCCTCCTCCCTCTCAGGACGAACCTCCCCTGATTTGTCCTTGCATGTGCGTGTTTAGTCGCTCAGTTGTATCTGACTCTTTGTGACCCCGTAGACTACAGCCTGGAAGGCTCCTCTGTCCATGGGATTCTCCAGGCAGAATACTGGAGTGGTTGCCATTCCCTTCTCCAGGGGATCTTCTAGACGCAGGGATTGAACCGGGGTCTCCTTGCATTGCAGGCAGATTCTTTACCATCTAAGCCACCGGGGAAGCAGTTACACTGCCTGTTTATGGCTTATTCAACCTAATCACTCTCACTAGGATGTGAAATCCAGGCCAGCAGGACCTCCTGTTTATTCACTGCTGGATCCCTAGTGCCCAGGGCTGTACTGGGTACACAGCCTGTGCTCAGAAAATACCTGTTAAATAGTCTACGGCCATACAACTCTGAACACGCCCAATCTCATCTGATCTCAGAAGCTAAGCAGGGTCGGGTCTGGTTAGTACTTGGAGGAGAAAATACCTGTTAAATGAACCATGAGTTAGAGGGAATCAACTCTAAGGTCATAAAAGACTCAGGTCTCTGACCCAGGGGTGTACCCTCTTTGTACTTCATGTGGTTCTTGCCTCCACTGGCTCCTAAGTAGCTGAGGAAGCAGTATTGCTCATTTTCAGTCTCTGAAGAATGAATTTCTTATATGCAACTGGGCTAAGCTATCCTAAATTACAGGCTAAGGACTCCACACTTGGGAGAGAGGTTCAGAAAGAAGGAGGCAGATAGGGCTACAGGGGAGGCAGGGTCAGCCAGACCCTGACAAATGTCTCCACCTCTTGCAGGTGGTTGACACAAGGGTGCCCTTCTCTCCCTCTCTTAATACACTCTTTTATTCTGGAATCTTAGTCACACTTCCCTTTGGTCATCTTTGTTTATTTGGTTGGTCAGAAAGCTATCCATTAGTTTCCACAAATTCCTGACCGGCTTCTGGGTCACATGAAGTCTTGGATCTTTTAGGAAAGTGCAGTCATCTGAGGTGGCAGGCAGTGGTTAAGGACAGGTGGGGCCTCTGTCAACTGGTGGCAGGATTCCACCCTTTCCTCCCGTGCGGATACTGCATGGAATCTAGAGGAGCAATGTGTATAAAGACCACGGCATGCCATGTACTGAGTAAACAGTTCTTTCTCTGTCTGAGGATGGTCTTCCAGGGGTAGTTAAGCTCTGTTGACTGTAGATCAGCACCTTATTCATTCATCCAACTTGTGTCTTCTGATCAATGGCTATATACTGCACTCCATGTTTTCAAGGTATGGAAAATTCCTCTTATTTCATGAGGTCAGTATAGTGGGTTCAATTTCTCCATGAGCTAAATGTTGCTCCAAGACTAATTCTTAAATGTGTAGATGTGTTACTTATTCCAAGAAGGACAGATAGAATGTGAATGACTTACTGTTTTCCAGCCTGATCACGCCAGTCCAAATTATGACGACACAGTATTTAAACCAGGGTGACTTTTTTTTTTACCATTTACTTTTTATTTTTAAAATATTTATTTACATATTTATTTGGCTGCATCGGGTCTTAGTTGTGGCACGTGGGATCTTTCATTGCAGCACGTGGACTTTAGTAGTTGTGGTGTGTGGTGTTAGTTGCCCCGTAGCATATGGGATCTTAGTTCCCCAACCAGGTATTGAACCTGCGTTCAAGGTGGATTCTTAACCTTTGGACTACCAGGGAAGTTCCAGGGAAGCTTTTTTTTTCATATTTATTTATTATTTTTTTCTTAACATTTATTTTTGGCTGTGCTGGATGTGGGCTGCACGTTGCTGCACGTGGGCTTTCTTGAGTTGCGGTGAGCAGGGGCTACTCTCTAGCTGCGGTGTTTGGGCTTCTCATTGTGGTGGCTTCTCTTGTTGCGGAGCACGGGCTAGAGCGTGCAGGCTCAGTAGTTGTGGCGCATGGGCTGAGCTGCTCTGAGGCTTCCTGGACCAGGGATCAAGTCGGTATCCCTTGCATCGGAAGGTGGATTCTTAACCACTGTACCACAAGGGAAGCCCCAGGGCAACTTCCTTGACCATATAAATGTTGCTCTCCCCTTTATAATCCTGACCTTAGAGGCTTCACTTATGTTAAGCACCTAGATTATGTTAAGCACCCTTATTGACCAATGTCCCATCACCAAAACAAACCAAACCAAAGGAAGGAAAATATTTATTGAGCCTCAACACTCAAATAAAGCACCAAAGAAACGATGATACCTGACTTCAGAAAGCTTATGATTAAGTGAAGGAAATACACACAGTCAACTATAATATAAAGCAACTGTTTAGTTAAAACAGTTGTTTCCCAAAGATGTGGTCCAATTACCACCAGCTGGTAGTAAAAGTATTAGCAATGGCTGACAATTTTCTTTTGTCACGGTTTTGGTTTTCGTTACAGTTTTAGTGTGTGTTACAGAGTATCAACTAATCCATCAAACCTGTGATTTCAAAATTTTTACTGCTTAAGATGAGGCTAAAGCAAGTAGCATGATAACCTTTAAGGCAGACCTTGCGACTGATGTAGGCACACCCTGAATGTTTCAGTCATCATCTTAACTGTTGAGAAGTGTGATGGCTAGGGTGATATGAATCAGGGGGTGTGTGACTGTGTATTGCTGGTTTCTTTTCGC
The DNA here is from genome assembly GCF_001704415.2 of Capra hircus. Classification (NCBI taxonomy): domain Eukaryota; kingdom Metazoa; phylum Chordata; class Mammalia; order Artiodactyla; family Bovidae; genus Capra; species Capra hircus. The sequence continues at coordinate 106,435,792 of NC_030812.1, read as the reverse complement.
TAAAACTCGAAATCTTGAATAAAGTACAGCTGAAGTTTGGGAAATGCTGATTTAAAAATCATGAATTTAAGCGTCTGCAATCAGCAATGCAGGTGCTTTCGGAGGCCAGGATCGTGAGCCTGAGATGGCTGCAGTGGGCCAGCTGTGAGAGAAAGGGTGACTGGGTCCTCAAGGCAGACTGCCACTACGCAGGCATCACAGGAACTGCCCCCTCCCAGCCTCTGGACTTGACTCGTTTTCCATCTTCCCCGGCTCCCAGAGTCTGGATGCATGAATGGCTGAAGACCAGCTCTTTCTTCCCTTTTTACCAGTGATACGTCCCCACCCAGAGTGTGGAGACCAAGATGCTCTCCCTTCTCCTTCCCAAACTGAGCTCTTCTCCAGCTTGCACATTCTCCTAAATGGATTCAGTCCTCAGCCCTCTTTTTCCCACCTGTGCTGGCGGTGGAAGGAGACAGGAGGATGATAGGAGACAGCCTCCTAACGTGAAAGTTGCTCAGTCGTGTCCAGCTCTTTGTGACCCCATGGACTATACAGTCCATGGAGTTCTCCAGGCCAGAATACTGGAATGGGTAGCCTTTCCCTTCTCCAGGGGATCTTCCCAACCCAGGGATCGAACCCAGGTCACCTGCATTGTGGGCAGATTTTTTACCAGCTGAGCCACAAAGGAAGCCCAAAATAAAATTTGACACTTCTGTTAATAGATATCATGATGTTGAGGTTCGATAGAAAACGACAAAATTCTGTAAAGCAATTATCCTTCAGTTAAAAAATAAATAAATTTTTAAAAATAGATATCATGGAATTTTTTTTTCAGTGTTTGGGAAGAATATTTTAACAAATACCAGCCTGAATGTGAGAGGGGTTTAGAGGGGAATGGATACGTGTATATGTAAGGCTAAGACCCTTTTCTGTCCACCTGAAACTATCACAACATTGTTAATCAGCTATTCTCCAGTATGGGACTTCTCAGGTGGCACTTAAGTGATAAAGAACCCGCTTGCCAATGCAGGAGATGCAGGAGACATGGGTTCAGTCCCTGGGCGGGGAAGATCCCCTGGAGGAGGGCATGGCCACCCACTCCAGCATTCTGGCCTGGAGAATCCCATGGACAGAGGAGTCTGGTGGGCTACAGTCCAAAGAGTCGCAAAGAGTCGGACACAAATAAAGTGACTTAACACGCATGCACTCCAATATAAAATAAAAAGTTTAAAGGAAGAATAGCAAAATGCTAACTATATTTTAAGTCAAAAAATTAATTTATAGAGAATGTTTAGATAGAACTACATAAACATTTATCCCAATTGCCTTTAAAAAAATCATATAGGATAAATATGTACAGGAAAACTATTCATAAGAAATATACCAAAATGTTAATACTGGCTACTTCTGGCTTATAAATATTTATTTTCTTCTCTTGCTTTTATTTTTACTTTTTATTTCCTTTACACATTTTCTTCTAACCCATATATTATATTTAGAGTAGGAAAAAAACCCTACAAGTTAAAAAAGAAAAATAAGAGAAGTAGCTGTGCCTACATGCAAATAAGATTTGTGAACATGAGCCACAGCAGACACATACATACATGTATAGTTATTTCCCATCTCTGACTACCATGGAAATAAACAGCTGACTAATCTGTGTTAGTTGGTTTCTCCTTTGAAGTGGTTGTTCCACTTTTTAAAATTTTTACGTAGTATTAATATCTCAACTCTAGCTTTTCACATCTGAGAATGTTCTGAGAACAGACTTCAGAAATGTGAGGTCCAGAGACAGGCCTGCAGGCAGCTCCTTCAGAGGGACACTGTCAGACATAAACGGGGGGTGGGGGTGGCTGCGTCCCTGATGGAGTTACATCTCACACCTGACGACCCCAGCAACACGTTCTGCTATCATCCACAGAAGAAAGCAAAAATCACTGTATTACATAGAGAGATACAGAGGTGATAGCTAGACAGACAGACAGATGACAGAAAGATCTGGGATGCCTTCTTGGAGGGGGCAGTCACTGAGTGGACTCGGAAGCATGAACAGGAGTGAGCAGCAGAGAACATTCTAGCTCTGAGAATGGTGTGAACAAAGGCAGGACATCATGGGGCATCTTTGAGGAAGGACAAGTAGCCCAGTTTGTCTAGACTACATGGTGAATGGAGAAAAGACAGTGAGAAATAAGATTATAAAGGTAGGCTGGAACCAGACCATGATGGACCTTCAAGGCCATGTCACCCTCCTCTGCAGTAAAATGACCAGTGCCTCTGGTGACGGATGATGTTCTGAGCTCTGCAGAAGCACCTGGGCTTTCAGATGGAGGCCTTGGAGAGGGGTTGGCCAGAATGAAGAACGTAGCCATGCCTCCTAAGACCTAACTTCCTCCCAGAGCCGAGTTTGAAATGGCTGCTTGCATTGAAATAGGGCAGACCTAGCAGACCCAACAGAATGAAGGCCTTGTTTATAGAGGAAAAAACTGAGGTCCAGAGACACATGATATTCAGCTGGACCTTAGAATCCTCATGCACACGATCTGTCCACGTCAGCCACCACACTGAGCCAAGTATCCGATGGACAGCAGACAACGCTTCAGTAAATATGATGTCTGCTGACTAACCACATACTCAGTTTGCAGGCACAGTGAAAGAGTCCTTCAAATACACCAACCAAATAATCCTCCCACCCACCTCCCACCCACCCATTGACCATGACTCCGCCTTTAATAGGGGACAAGCTGAAGCTCAGGGAGGCCAAGGCATCAGGGCAGGAGGGTGGCAGGGCCAGGGCTCAAACCCAGGTTTTCTTTCTGCCCTGCTCTGGCTCGGTGGTTTTCAGATGTGGTCCTGGGGCAGCCGCCTCCGGTCACTTGGAAGCTTGTTAGAAATGTAAATTCTCAGTGCCCCCTCCAGACTGGCTGGTCAAAGCTATGGTTTTTCTCACATGTATGGATGTGAGAGCTGGCCCATAGAGAAGGCTGAGCTCCTTCGAACTGTGGTGCTGGAGAAGACTCTTGAGAGTCTCTTGGACTGCAAGGAGATCAAATCAGTCAATCCTAAAGGAAATCAACCCTGAATATACATTGGAAGGACTGATGCTGAAGCTGAAGCTCCAAAACTTTGGCTACCTGATGCAAAGAATTGACTCTGGAAAAGATCCTGATGCTGGGAAAGAGTGAAGGCAGGAGAAGAGAGCAACAGAGGACAAGATGGTTGGATGGCATCACCAACTTAATGGACATGAGTTTGAGCAAACTCCGGGAGATAGTGGAGGACAGAGGAGCCTGGCCTGCTGCAGTTCCAGAGGGTCACAAAGAGTAGGGACAAGACTAAGTGACTGAACATCTCCTTATTTACAAGCTCAGAAGCCCTGGACATGAGGCCCAGCAATCTGTATCCTAGTACATTCCCTGGTGATTCTGATGGATGTTAAGTTTCAGAGCCACTGCTTTCAGACATGGCTGATTGATGCTGGGGCACGGAGGGGTGGGGGTCGTGTGGGGAGATGGCGTAGAGGCTCCAAGGCTGGCCTCCTTTCCCCGAGGTACTCCTAGATCCATGAGCCCAGGGGAAGTACACACACCTGACCTGCAGGAAGCAGCCCACCCAGGACCCGGAAAGGATGGGGGCAAGGCCAGAGCCCAGGCTGGAGCGGACGCCAGGGAGGGGCGCTGTCAGTCACCTTCTGAACCTTCTGAGAGCACAAAGGCCTCAGCCCCCGAGTCCAACCTTCTTGTTTTGAGGCGGATACCACTGCACTGTCACCGCTGCTGTCTGCCTGCCACACACCTGGGGGACTAACACCCACTCTGATGAGAGACGCATCGGGGTACTGCAGCCTGGGAGAGAGGTGTCAGGCAGGCCCACCACCCTGGGGAGATTAAGCATGATGAGTACACTGTGAAGACGGATGTCTCTCTTCTGTCACCCAGCCCTGCCTCTCACACCAGGAGGGCAACTCCGGGCAAGAGTGGGGACTTCCCCCTGGGCACTCCACACGGCCCTGAGCAGGGGGCACATGCTTTCTCTTGGGGTGGGGAGAAAAAAGCCCAGGGTCTTGGAGACAGGAGGAGGAAGGGCAGCCAGATGAGGTCATGCAACGTGGAGTATCTCTGCAGAAGGGCTGCAGTGTCCCGGACAGCCAGCCTCAGAGCTGGGAGCTTGCCAGGCCCCACGCCAGGAAAATGGAAAACCTGTGGGCCTGGCCGAGGTGAACTCCCTGTTTCCACAGCCCCCATCCAGGAACCGGCGGAGTTCCCCGCCCCAGGTGCAGGGTCAGGCTTCGGTCTTTGTTCTGCGTGCTTGCCTGGGCACCAAGTCCAGGGACCTGAAGACTGCCTGGACACAGGTTCGCAGTCCTCCTCTGCACGCAACTAGCTAGTCTCATTCACACAACTGGGAACTTTCTCCTTCAGCTGCAGTTTCCTAGAAATGTGGCCGCCCTGTGTTATGATTCAGACAGGGCTCAGTCCCTAGGGGTGTCAGGGCAGGGCGGGCTGGCAGCGCTGGACCTTCAGGCCACGCCCTGTCTCTGTCTCTCTAGTTTTCACAGAAATCCACACAATTGAATGCTCATCCACACCCCTTGCTGCGAACGGTTTTCAACAGGGTGAGGGCTGGGAGTGGGGAACAGAGATCTTGCTAAACCCATGATCGCTCTGTTGCCACAACAGTCTCTGTGAACCGGATTCTGGCAGCAACTCCAGGCAATCACTGGCCAGACAGCCAGTGCCCTCCCAGTCCCCTGGGTCTCCAGGAGCTATGGGGCTCAAGGAGCAGAAGCTTTGGACTCTGTGAAAGCTGAGCTTTCTCCTTTCCAGAATCTGGCAGTTAGTAGGGGCAGCTTGAAGAGGAGGCGGGGGTTGGGGGGTGGGAAGGAGAGCAGAGGGTGGACAAGCTTCAGTTCAATAGTGTCCACTGGTGTCCCCAGACTCCAGGAGTCCAGGATTGCCCGTGCTGTCCCCACAGGCATTTCACAGTAATAGCAGCCTGCAGGAGACCAACCTTGTGAGGGACAGAGGGAAAGAGAGGCCGAGGGATATAGACAGGGCAGGGGAAGCCCTGTTGCTGCCTTTTCCATCCTCCACAGGAGGGACCTGCAGTATTTTTCCTCCTCCTGTAAGGAGTCAGCACCCTCCCCCGCCACCCCAATGTGACCTACTTATCTACTCCCTTTACAGGGAGGGACCCTGGACAGCATCCCAGTCCAGGGCAGGGCTGTCTGAGCCTCAAAAAGACGAGTTCTCTAATAAGGGAAACCAGACGCTGTAAGGGGGCTTCCCTGGTGGCTCAAATGGTAACGAATCTGTCTGCAATGTGGGAGACGTGGGTTCAATCCCTGGGTTGGGAAGATCCCCTGGAGAAGGGAATGGCAATCCACTCCAGTATTCTTGCCTGGGAAATACCATGGATAGAGGAGCCTGGAGGGCTACAGTGCACAGGGTCACAAAAGAGTTGGACACGACTGAGCGATGAATACTAGACCTGTAAGGTGGTAGGGAGGTCAGGCAAGGCTGGTAAGAAGGAGGATGGAGGCTGGTGGCTCCCAAGGACAGTGTTCATCTGTGGCTGCTGGCCATCAGGCCCAAGTCATAGCGACCTGAGTCAGGACAACAGCGACCCAGCAAGGAATCTGAGGCTCAAAGAAGCTAAATCATTTATGCAAAGTCACACAGCCAGGAGCAGAGCTGAGGTTCACGTTCCCGACTATCCGCTCCAGACATGTGCTCTCAAATCCCACCCCAACCCCCACCAGAATATCACTGGCCTTAATGAGAAAGGGTTTGGCAAAACCCATGTCCCCAAATCTTAAGTAAATTTAGAATGCTGAGTCAGATTGGGGCTGGAGGAATCAAAGACTAATTGGCTTGTATAATGCTGTGGCTTTATCCTCTTGCCTTCTGGAGGCTGTAAGCAGCTATCTGCTCTCAAGCCGCCGGGCCTCCAGCCTGGCCCCCCTCCAGCCCTTTCTTCTCACTGCAGCCACAGAGAACTGTCCTGCTTCTAGCTGTGGTTCCCGGCTGCCCTCAGGATCTCATCCAGACCCAGTGAGGCCAGAGCCCGACCTATCCTCAGTAGGTCCTAGGCCAGGGGGAGGCAGCCCTATCCTGTTTTTTTTAATCAAATGTACCAAAATACACCCATACCATTCACTAAATACAAATGCTTTCATGTAAAACATTTTCTGAAAGGCTTTTTAATCATTTGAACCTTGAAAAATCAATTTAAATACTTGGTTTTCAGACACAGGTGCTAATACATTTTTTTCAGGCCTCAAATATTTGGGGTATTTGGAAAGTGCATAAGTACTATGTGTACATGTTGGTCACCTCTGACTCTGCAACTCCAAGGACTGTAACCCACCAGGCTCCTCCGTCCATGGGCTTCTCCAGGCAAGAACACTGGAGTGGGTTGCCATTCCCTTCTCCAGGGGATCTTCCTGACCCAGAGATCGAACCCTCATCTCCTTTGGCTCCTACATCGGCAGGCTAGTACTGTGCACATGGTGCCTAAGGGGTGAAGGAGCAATCTGTGCAGCGCTGGGGCCACCCCCCACCCCAACCCCCACACACCAGGCCTTTGTAAAGACTGTTTCCTCTGCTTTTGCTTTTTCCTTCTATAACTGTAAATGCTCACACCATTGTCCCCTTCCACACTGCTCTGTAGTTTATTTATTTTGACCCAAGTTCACACATACTTAACCTCTCAGTTTCCTTGTGTGTAAAACAGGAATTATAGTGACAACCATTTCGTGGGGCTTTTAAGAGGACAAGTTCATACATAAAATGAGATTCATGAACCATCACCTGGAAGCATGTTAGAAATCTCAGGCCCCACCCCAACGGACTGAATCAGAACACGATCCCCCTGAGATTCAAATGCCGTTTCAGTATGTGGAGCCCTGTGCTAAAGCACTGACCACAATGCCTGTTACATGATAAAAACTCAGTGACAACTGTGTTGATCACTATCATCATGACTACTAAAGGTCAAGCTTTTACGGTTGTCTCCAGTTTCCCTGTTTGACTTACTTTTCAGACTCTAGCTCAGTGGTTCTCAAATGGCGTTCCTGGGGAACACTGGCCTCCCTGGCACATCCCAGCTGAACGCTGAGGCTGTCATCAAGAGGTGCTTCCTGCTCTCAGGCAGCTTCCTTCCATCTGCAGGAGACGCAAGCATAGAGGCAGCTGCAGCAGGGCAGCCGCCGGGGTGAAAAGGGCTGCCAAGGTGCTGGAGGAGGCAGTGGATCCAGGCGTGGGCCGGTGGGGGTTGCGGAAGAGTCAAGGAAAGCACTGTTTAATCTAAGAGCTGAAAGATGAGCTATTAACTCAGGATTCTCCCCAAAAGTGGCAATGTGGTCCACACTTAAACAGTGAACTGACTGCTCCCACAGTGTGAGAGGGCCTTTAAAGACTCTTAACTTTGTTCCAAGGAGCAAAGCCCGTGTGTGTGTGTGTGTGTGCGTGTGTGCGTGTGTATGTGCACACGCACATGCGCTCAGTTATGTCCAACTCTTTCCCAACTCCATGGACTACAGCCCGTCAGATTCCTCTGTCCATTAGACTTTCCAAGCAAGAATACTGGAGTGGGTTGTCATTTCCTTCTCCAGGGGATCTTCCCAACCCAGAGATCAAAGACGCATCTCCCGCTCGGCAGGTGGATTCTTTACCACTGCTCCACCTCTGAAGCGGGTGAGACATATTATGTGGATCTAGACCCACTGGCTTTGCAGTTTCCTCCCTCCCGTAAACAAAGGAGCCCTGAGGGTTTGAGTCTGAACCCTCTACGTAGTGTGCCAGTATGGAGCCCAGTTACTTAGAATTAATTCTGGCTTCTTTGCAAACCAACCCTCAATAGTAGCAGAACTGTTGTTCTGGGCACCTGGGGTTCCTCAACTGCAGGACAAAAACAATGATCCGCCCCTACAGGATACCTGTAGGGATAAAGTGGGAGGTCCCCTCCCAGGCCACACAGCAAGACAGACGCAAGTCTGTCTTGAGTAGCCGAGTTCGGCTCTTAAGTAGCAGCATCTGGGCCCGTGCGGGCTGGACTTCAGGGGTACAAGCATTTCTTCCGACGTGTACTTGCAAAGACCACCCCACCCCCACCCCAGTCCAGGCTGCGAGGCTGAGAGGCTGCAACAGCCAGTCAGCGAGCAAGATGCGGGGCGGTCAGCTGGGGCCAGCGAGGGTCTCGGGTAGCTGGCTGGTTCTGGAGAGGAGAATGGGCGCTGCTTCCCGTGCCTGACAGTCCCTAACGGATGCTGAGGGCTCCAGAGCAGACTCGGCCCAGTGCGGACGCTGGCAGAGGCCCCGTGGAAAGAGGAATATTCGTTACACAGACCGGACCGCTTGCTTTACAAGCAATGCTCTACAGAGGGCCTTTCCCGCCCCACGCGCCACCAGAGGCCAGCGCGCAGGGCCAGATTGGCTGAGAGGAGTAGAGCCGCCGCCGATTGGCTGAGAGGAGCCCGGGGGGCCGCTCTGCTGGCCCGGCAGCAAGACCGCGAAGTCAGCTGACTCGGTAGGGCTTCGGGAGGAAGCCGCGGTGCGGCGCTGGGCGGGCGGTGGGTTTGGCCTTGAGCTTTTGTTACGTGGCGTTATCGCTTCCTTCCCCCGCTGAAGGCCGAGGCCAATCCTCACCCTTTTCTGGAGCAAAACACCCCCTTCCCACTTGGCGGCTCCAGCCCGATGGTAGAGGGCCTCTTCCCTTGGGGCTGGCGGACCCGCTGACCGTGGAACCGCCGGGGCTATTTCGGTTCCTTCTCCGCCCCGCGGCCTTGGCTTCCTGCTGAGTTTCCCTACGCTTCCCTTAGCTCACCAGTGACCACAGACGCCGCTTTCAGAGAACTTACTTTATGTCAAACAGACCATTTGCGTCTTGTTTGCGTCTTTTTTTTTTTTGGCCTGATTTTTTAGGGCAACGGTGCGGATATCCTTACCCATCCTCCCTCCCCCCATTACAGGTGAGAAAACATGCAGTTCAGAGAACTTAATTTGCTGAATGTCACAGCTCGGAAGTGGTTCAGCTGGGGTTCACCTCCTTGGCTGGCTGGCTGGCTGCAGCACTGTGCACTTTCCCCTGCACTGCTCTCCCTCTGGGTAAGGCCAAGCCAGGACCCTGCTGAAGAATGGTTGTGGTCTGCCCGACTCTACCCTCGAGTCACACTGTCTTCAGAGACATTTGCGGGGGTGGGGTAGGGTGGGCAGGCTAGGAAATAACCTAGCTCTAGGGAATTGTTGGAAACGATTTCCCCTGGAGCCTGTTTGCTTCAGCGCAGGGATCTAATCAAAACGAGTGATCTGGAACTCTTTGCTGGCTTCTGTGAGGAGCATCCTGGCTTAAGGCACGTTCTTCCCCGCATCCTCATGCCCCTTCCTGCCCCCTGACCCAGCAGAGAAAGGTAAGGCCCCGCATGTGTCCAAGGCCTCTCCCACTGAAGCTCATCTGCAAATCAGGCATAAAGGTCGGGAACCCAGGGAAGGAGAAAGCGAGGCTTGGGCACAGTCGCCCTCCAGTGCTCAGAGTGCCTGAGAAAGACAGCCAGGTCCTAGGTCCTCTTCTACTTGTCCCCTTGTAGTAGACACATCTTACATTCCCCTGGAGAAACCTCTTCCCAGTGGGAGGGCAGAATAGTGTGAGAAAGTAGCGGCTTTAAAAGTCAGATACACTGTACACCTGGAAGACAGGGTTTTTGTGTTTTGATGGGACATCTGTAAGGCCATGGCTGGTCTTTACTATTTAAAAATAATTCAAGCAAATCGCCAAGTAATTCCACCTTGTAAACATAACTATATAAGAGAGAAGCTAGACAAAGGGGATGCAAACAACTTATGCAGATCCCTTCTTAACTCTTGTCCAAGCTCCAGCCCTCCATCCAGCAGGGATGGGTGGGGGCATCTGCAACTTCAGAGCTACAGAGAGGGTAGGGTGGGAGGTGATTCTCCTTCTACATGGAAGTAAAATGATCTGAACAGGGTGTTCAACAGCTAAAAATACCGTTAAAAGGCAAGGAGGAACAAAAAAGTTATCAGGCACCTGAGATGAATTGATGGCTGTAGTTGAAGGCCCTGGAGCCAGAGAGGGGGAGGTCTGAGCCCATAGCGCTGGGGCTCCAGGAGTACTGTATTTAAATAAATAAATAAACCACTTTAACTTTTCTCAGGCTGGAAGCTAATCCCTACCCTTTTGTAAAGCTTCAGTTTCCACGTTTGTAAAAGGACTTTAGATAAGATGGTTCCTAAGCTGCCACACATCTGGAGATTCCTGATTGTGCAGTACCCAGATATTTTCATTAAATGATGCTCGCTTCCTCCATCTCAATAATGTATGAATCATCTGACTGACTGCTCAGCTTCCCTGCCTTATGAGATCACCCCTGCCTGTTCCAATGCATTTGGCTGCCAGAGAGCAAACATTCCACGTGTGAGCTGGGGCTACATGTCGTTGTGATGATAGATCTGGCAAATTTGAGGCATTTGAGTTTAACGTGAAACAGCACAAAATGCAGCCCCCTGGGGGCCTGGGCCTGGTGCAAAGCCCCCTGATTCACTTGTAGGTGGTGTTGGTTGTCATGCATCAGGGCTTAGAGGAGCCCAGAACCATCAACCTACCTACCTACCATCCTCAAAAAGTTGTCCAGTCTACCCTCCCCTCCCATCGGGTAGGGTTCATTACACCCATAATCATCAGCCTTGTCTGCTAAGCTGAGATTCTACTTAATAGAACCCTGGGTCTCTTCATGGCAGGAAGATTCTTTACTGTCTGAGCCACCAGGGAAGCCCCTTTAGAATCCACAGTTGGGGCTAAAGTCGTCCTCAGGAGGCACTTGCTAGAGAATCTGCGTACACCACACACGCAAACACAATCAGGCTTCCCAGATAGCACTAGTGATGAAGAATCTGCCTGCCAGCATTGGAGACATAAGAGACTCGGGTTTGTTTCCTGGGTCAGGAAGATCCCCTGGAGAAGGGAACAGCAACCCACTCCAGTATTCTTGCTTGGGAAATCCCACGGATAGAGGAACCTGGCGGGGTCCATGGGGTCACAAAGAGTCGGATGCGACTTAGCAACTAAACAAATGTAATCGTGGTAGATGGTCATGTTCTCTCAGTAACCACCCACAAACAGTTTCCAGAAGGTAGCAGGAGCTCTTATAGGTACCTCACACCTTCAAATCCACAGATGAAGCCACAGGTTAGGGTGGGAAACAGGATTCTTCTTTGCAGTTAATTGTCACACACTATTCTGAGTGCCATCACTGAGCATACGAAGGAGAAGGAAGGGAAAGGGTGCGGAAGGGGCACACGTTTTAACATGTTCAGCACAGTGGTCAAGAAAGCAGGCTCTGGCTCTGGATGGCTTGGACTTGAATCCTGGGTCTTCCGTTTCCCTGCTGAGCTGTCTAACCTACGGCAAATTATTTAACCTCTCTGGGCCTCGGTTTCTTATAGGATTGTTGTGGGGGTGAAATGAATTAATTCTGGTGAAACACTAAGAAATGCCTGCCCCATGTAAGTGCTCTATGAGTGTGACCATTATCGTGACAAGTCCTCCGATAACTACCTTACACATGTCATTTCTTTAATTAACAACAATTTCTTTTGAAAAGGAAAATCCAGAAATAACTGGGTTCGACACTAGTTACAACAATGTCTGTGACTGGGGGTGTATGTGAGAAAGGAAATAAACAGGTATTTGGACCAGCCCTTGTTTCTTCTGTTAGTCCTTTCTGTAATATATCAAGTGTTTCTTTTTTTAAATTTATTTTTATTTTTGGCTGCACTGGGTCTTCGTGGTTGTGCAAAGGCTTTTCCCTGGTTGTAGCAAGCGGAGGGCTGCTCTAGTTGCGGGGCAGGGGCTTCTCCTTACCTACGGGGGCTTCTCCTGTTGCAGAGCGCAGGCTCTAGGACACGTAGGCGCTTAGGCTTGGTCGTGGTGATGCAGAGGTTTAGTTGCCCCTCAGCATGTGGGATCCTCCCAGGCCAGGGATTGAACCGGTGTCCCCTGTACTGCAAGGCAGATTCTCAACCACTAGACCAACCACCAGGGGAGCTCCCATAAAGGGTTTCATACAATGCCTGGTTACATTTTTTTTTTCTTCTGACATAATAATATGAATTGGAAATTTTTCCATATCAGAATGTGTAGGACCATCTCATTCTTTTTAAGTGCTGCACAGTATTACACAATATGGATATACAATAGATTATTTATCCATTCTCATATATTTATTGGGCACCTACTATTTACTGTGTCCATACGGGATGTGAGAGGAAGCATAGGTGGCAGAGTCACACAGAGCATGTTCCCCAAGAAGCTTGTGATTTTGTGGGGGAACCCAGGACTTGAGTGAAATAATCAGAGACCAATACAAGAAGGCATGTAATAAAATATTCAACTGAATTTAAAATTTAAGTGTCCAGCCTAGTGATTTAATAGGAATAACAACAGATTGTAACGATGCAGCTGAGGGCCTGCCTCCTGGAAGCCTTAGCTGGGAGGGACAGAGAGGAAATTTACCCATTAGTTCTTCCAGCCTCACTGAAAGATTACTCAGGGCAGGAAGGACACGCCTGCACTCCCTTACAAGCTGCAACACAGCAGCACTGGTGTCCCAGCTGGAGGTGGAATGCAGCAGGCCTGGTGGCTCCTGCAGCTCGCAGGCGTGGGCAGCCCTTTCCTGCTTCCGGGGGCTGTCCCCTCCACCTGCTGGGGGCCCGTGCTGCTCTGCTTGAATCCCAGGGGGTGCAGACCCCTCTAGGCACAGCAAGTCTGTTCCAGGAGCCAGAACAAGAGGCCCTCCATCCTCTGTCTGGCCCTGCTTCCTGGGTCGTGAGAATAGCTGCCCCATAGGTCGGGTTGGGGACATTCTGTACGTAGGTACTCGGAAGCTTTTGCCAAGGTTGTATTTCTTTTACCCCACCCCTGAGCCTAAGTCACTACCTAAATCAGTCACACTTGGCTGCCTCAGAGAATTAGGGGGTGTCAAAGCCTACACTTGACATTCCTTTTGCAAGGCCCTACCAGCAGCCTTTTAATACCTTAGTGGCGGTAAATCTTTTAACCTCAGCCTTGACCACTTACGCTTCCACACATGCCTCTGTGTTGACAAAGTCAATAGTCTATGAACAGAGAAATATTTATTAGGCACTTACTATGGATTTAGCTCTGTACAAAGCCTGGGGTTAGGGGTGTTGGGGGAGGGAGAGTTACAGGAAAAGCGAGAGGTGGTCATGCCATAGGGGCTCAAAACTTCAATGTGTAGAGAAGCACAACGCAGTAGATTCACAAGCGACCAAAGTGGGTGGCGTGGACAGACTGCTGAGGGGGAGCAGAGAAGCCACCCTGGCGGGGGTGGAGGGCCTCTCGCCAGTCGCTTTTGACAGGAGCTCTAGTCTCACCTCCCAAAGAATCCATGTCATGGGACTTCCCTGGTGGTCCAGTGGCTAAGACTCCAAGCTCCTAATGCAGGAGGCTGGGGCTTGATCCCCGGGCAGGGAACCAGATCTGCATGCCACGAGGAAGATGTGGCACAGCCAGATTAATAGGTGAATATTAAAAAGAAAGAAAGAGTCCGTGGCAGTTCCTCCAGGGAGTGAGGTCAGTAAGACAGGATGGCCCAGTGTGGCAAACAGATCCGCATTCTGCTCTCGGGATCACAGAGAGTCAGCATTTCCCCCTCATTTGAATGACCATCCCACTTTTCCCTCTAACTTTTAATTTTCCAGTACAGGAAAGTGGAAAGACTTGGAAAATAATATCATTAAACTCTTCACCTACATTCATCAACGCTGTCATAAGTACTTTATCTCCTTCCATAGATGCACATTTCCTCCCTCAGTTGGAAGTAAGCTGCAGATACCATCCCTAAACACTTCTCATAGATCGGCCTTCATACATATTCTCCTACACAGCCCTAGTGTCACGTTCGTTCTAAAGAAATTCAATATTGATACACAGCTCATATTCATTTTTTCCTAATTGTCCACACAATGACCTCTATTTGTAAATTAAAATGTAGTCAAGGAAGGACTTCCCTGGTAGTCCAGTGGCTACAACTCTGGGCTCTCAATGTCGCTGGCCTAGGTTGGATCCCTGGTCGGGTAACTATTAATAGATCCCACATGCTGCAACAAAGATCAGGTGCAGGCACATAAGTAAATATTATATATATATATAATCAAGGATTAGTCATTGCATTTGGGTGTCCTGTCTCTTACAACGCCTCCCATCTGTAACAGGACCCAATTCCCTTTTGTTTCCCTTTCATCATCTTGACATTTTTTAAGATTCTAGGTCAGTTACTCTGGTGAATGACCCACGGGTTGGATTTGTCTGATGGTTTCCTCATGATAGAATTTATATTCTTTTTCTTAAAATAGTGGTGGTTTAAACATCTGTACCACAAAATTTACCATTTTAACCATGCTGAAGTGTCAGTTCAGTGGCATTAAATACATTCATAACGGGGCACAGCCATCACCACTCTGTTTCCAGAATGCTTTCATCATCTCAAACAGAAATTCCATACCCATTCAACACTAACTCCCAGCTCCTGGCAACTGTCCTTCTACTTTCTGTCTCTGACTTTACCTTTCCTATGGTCTCTCATAAGTAGAATCATGTGATATTTGTCCTTTTGTGACTGACATTTCACTTAGCATAATGTTTTCAATGTTGCAGCATGAGTCAGAATTCCCTTCCTTTTTAAGGCTGAGTGATATTCCATTGTATGTATGGACCACGTTTTGTTTGTCCATTCATCTGTTGACAGACAACTTGGGTAGCCTCCAACTTCTGGCTGTTGTGAACACTGTGGCTTTGATCACTGGGACACAAGTATCTGTTGAGTCCCTGCTTGGAATCCTTTGGGGTTAGGATTGAAATTCCACCTGGGAGAGGAATTGCTGGATAGTATGTGACTTTGTTTTCTTCTGGAGGGACTGCCTGACTGCTACTCACAGCAACTGCATCATCTTATATTCTCACCAGCTGTGATTCTCCTGAGGCTTGAGATTTCATGATTTCTCCACATCCTTGCCGGAGGAGGCAATGGCAGCCCACTCCAGTACTCTTGCCTGGAGAACCCCAGGGACAGGGGAGCCTGGCGGGCTTCCATCTATGGGGTCACACAGAGTCAGACACGACTGAAGCGACTTAGCAGCAGCAGCAGCAGCCACATCCTTGCTCTTTTTTTGTATTTATGTTTTATAATAGTCATCCTAATGGGTAAGAGGTAGTATCTTTTTGGCATTTTGATCTGCGGTTCCTTAATGACTAATAATTTTGAATGTCTTTTTATGTGCTTATTGGCCATTTGTGTATCTTTTTTTGGAGAAATGCCTATTCAAGTCTTTGTCCAGTTTTGAATCGGGTTGTTTGTTTTTGTTTGTCCTTTAGTGCATAAAAGTTCTTAATTTTGATGGAGTTGAAATTATCTATTTTCTTTATTACCTATTTGTTTGTGTTTTTGGTATCATATCTTGGCATGTATTGCCACATCCAATGTCTCAAAGATTTCCTTCTGTGTTTTCTTCTAAGAGTTCTATAGTTTTAGCTCTTAAGTTTAGGTCTTTGATCCATTCAGAGTTAACTTTTGTGTGTGGTATAAGGAAAGTGTCCAGTTTCATTCTTGTCCATGTGAGAATATCCACTTTTTCCAGTTTGCTGCAAAGATTGCCCTCTCCCTGTTGAATGGTCTCAGCACCTTTGTCAAAAATAAATTATTTCTGACTCTCTACTCCATTGGTCTATATGCTTGCTCTGTTCCATTTTAAGACATATATAGTTTCTTCCAATCTCCTTTAATACTTGTATCCACTCCCTCAAAGAGAAGGAGAATAAGGAGGAACAGTCTTAACCTCAAAGGAATTTAATGTTAGGAGGCCCTGGATTTGAATGTCAGCATGAGTACAACATTCTCAAGGTGCCCAATTTTCTGATAAGCATCCAAATTGTCAGTGTTGAGCAAGCTGTTTATTCTGTCTGAATCCATCCACTTACTATCTTGGGCACAAACATTCTCTACATTTTTTTTCCCTGTTACCAAACTTAGAGGACCCAAATATGCTTCAAGTTATGTTGTTTTGAGATTCCACACAACGGGGACGAGACTGGTGTTGTATGTGTGTTTAGCCTTTAACTCACAGAAGTAGAAGGATGACAATGAACCAACAGTTATTTACTTTGTGTGGAGCTCTGTAACATTAAATCCATACTCGTGGTAGCGTACGGTGCAGTTGGAGGGGCACAGTGTGTGTGTGTGTGTGTGTGTGTGTGTGTGTGTGTGTGTCTTGAAGAGTACTTGGAGATGGGAGAGATTAAAATGGAAATAGTTGGAAAAATCTCCAAAGGTGGGGACTTCAGCGGATTGGTAAAGGGGAAAAGTAAATTAAGATTCGGGGTTAAGGGCTTCCCTGGTGGCTCAGGGGTAAAGAATCTGCCTGCCAATACAGGAGGCATGGGTTCAGTCCCTGGGTTGGGAGGATGCCACGAGGCAACAAAGCCTGTGTGTCGCAACTATGGAGCCTGTGCTCTAGAGCCTGGGAGCTGCCAGTACTGAAGCCCATGTGCCCTGGAGCCTGCGCTCCTCAACAGAAGCCATGGCAACGAGAAGCCCATGCACTGCGACTGGAGACCAGCCCCTGCTCCCCCCAGCTGGAGAAATGCCCTCGCAGCAACAAAGACCCAGCACAGCCAAAAACAAATGAATAAGTAAAATTTAAAAAAATTGGGAGTTGGAAAGTGGTCAGTATAACCAGAGAAGCAGACTCACAGATACAGAGAAAAGCCTAGTGGTTACCAGTGTGGAGGAGGGACAGCATGGGTGGGGGAGTGGTCAGCACAAATGACTGGGTGTACAGGAGGTTCAAGGATGTATTGTACAACGTGGGGAATATAGCCAACACTTTGTAATAAGTGTAAATGGAAAGTAACCTTTAAAATCATATACAAATAAAACGTTATTGGAAAAAAAAAATTCAAAGTTGAAAGTGAAGGATACTGGGTATTGCAACGCAAAGGCAGGAAGAAGTGAGCCCTCTGGAGACATGAGAAGGCCAGCTGGACTAGATGGCCAGGTGTGTAGGAGAGAGCTCGAGTGGGTGGCTGGGGGTGCGGTGCGCTAAGTTATGTAGGACTTTAAATAACCAAGCAAAGGAATGTGCACTTGATTTATTTAGACAGTAGGTCACCCTTCAAAGTTCTTAAAAGGTGTGACTAATTTTCTGAATAAGAGTATGGGGCCCCTTATGGGTAGGTTGGTCCAGAAGGGGATGTGGACGAGATTACTGGAGAAGAGGAACTGACTTATTTCTCATAGGGCTTCTTCGGGAAGAAACGCAGTCCATCTCTGCCCCAAGTCCGACTCCAGACTGAGGTGTATACACAGCCCCGCTTATTGAAATCTGCTGTTAGGAAACGTGCTGGACCTAAGATCCTATGACGCCTTGCCCACATTCAACCCAGCCCACTAGTCTTTTGTGTTAACGGCATAAAATCTCCACCGTTGGTTCTGCTGGCACCCTTCCAGATTGCCTCATCACGGTGCCGTGCTCACAGCACTTCCAAACTACGGGCAGGGCTGTAATTTTATAGACTGAAGCAAGGAAGAAACAACAAAGTTTCTTCGTTTCTATAAAAGGTCAAGTTGTCTAAAGCTATTAGTGGGTCAGCTGGAACTTGTCTGTGTTGAGAAGGTGAAAACTGGGGGACCCTACAGCTGACCTTGAGAACCTTCTCCCTACTTCTCCTCCCTCCCCCCACTTCCTCCCAGCTCCCTTCCTGAGATGCTGAGCCTCAACAGGACCTGGAGCTTCCTCTTCATCCAATGCTTTCCCACAACAGCTGAGAACTACCTGGGCCACATTCAGGGGGTTCAAGCTGCTCAGTCCCAGACAGGGAGGCTGAGTCTTGCCAGGTGACATTCTGGGGGATCACAGGAAGACAGGCTAACCAGGAAGTGTCCTGTGGGCTAGAATCAGGGAGATGCCAGGACACTGGTGACCATTCCAGAGCGCAGAGCTGGATGATGGCATGGGGAGGGCCTTTAGGTTGGCATCCCCCGTGGTTAGAGGTTGGCTGCGTTTTTACCCTCCCCTCCCTGCCTGGACACTCCCGGCTCTGGCATCTATTCACATGGCTACCGTGTTTGGTTTTCAACCAGGACAAACAAAGTAAAGAGATTTGTTTTCCTGTCTGCTTCTGCTGAATGGAATCTCTGACTCTACTTACTGGTCATGCCTCAGACACCCTGGGGCTGGTTAGGACTTTAAACTCTGAGCACACTCAACTCCTAGCTTTACTGAATCCTTTTCCATGTCCTGAGCCTGGTACAAACTTCATCCACCCCCAACCTTTCTTCAATCAGTGGGTGATTCTGCAGCCAATTTCCTAGCTAAGATTTCACCCACAAATTACTATTTCAGCTGAACTCCCCTAACTTGAGCATCCTTACCAAATATTTTGGGCTTCTTCACAGTGCAGTTATGTTATCTTCAAATCTACAAGCCTTTCTGCTATAATTCTGAAGTGGTGAAAAATCTCCTCTAATTTTAAAGGGCATAGAGTAAACTCAGTCCCCTAAGGAGTATTACAGAAATCTGGGGTTCTACCCTATTCATACCTGATTCCAGCCTTCCAGGAGTTTCAGTCAAAATGTCGTAGAAACCTTTGTGCTTTGGTGTTATTTTTTTCACCACCTTTCCCTCTTAACTGAAGATGGAATCAGAATGATTAAAAAGCACCACGCACAACATGAGGAGTCTATATTTCCCATTTCTGTTCCCAGGGGTCAGGAGGCAGAGGCGACTGTCAGGTGAGTAAATTTGCAGATGCCCATGCATGTCCAGAACATTCCCCAGGGGTCATTAGAGACTGCCCAGCGGGGGCGTAGGGGCCGGCCTTCCGTTTGGGGTTTCTTCCAGAACTTCTGTCCTAAGAGCATCCTGTTCTGTTATATACATACCTGTGGCCATCGCCAAATTGCTAGGCTGAGTACAGCAAGCAGTGCTCAAGGGCCTGGAGCTGGGTTAGAAATAGAAATGGAGCTGAAAGCCCCAAGCCCTAAGCCTGAGACAGGAGCTATGGTTCCTCCCCACCAGACCCACATTTGCCTCCCCTCCTCTTCCAGATCCCAGGCTTAACCCCTTCCTCGCTCAACAGTTGAAGGCATCTCGGTTTTCAGATGCACCCTGGATCCGGGCACCTACTTAAGCAGCAGCTCTTACCCGTCCAGAGCCTCAGGCATGAGGTCGACCCCCTCCTCCCACCCTCATGGGGGTGGGTGGCTCGGCAGCCGCCTGCCCAGGAGGGGAGAAGCTGAGCTGGGGTCTCAGGCAAGAGGGCCCAGTCACACAGCCACCCCCTACCCCAAGTGAGGGCACCTACAAAGGGGAGGGTCAGCGTCCCACTATATTTAGAACCAGCTTTCCTGCTTGTAGAGGGCAGCGGGCCACTCTGGTTATAATTATGACTGGAGAGTCACTTTCCTTCAAAAACTCTTCCTTCAGGTGTTAAAGCTTCACAGGCAGGCAGGCTCCAAGCGCTCCATCTCCAGGAAGGGGCCTGGGAGGATTTGGTCTGGTTCAGTTTCCCTGAGCGGGGATCGAGGGGCCTGCAGGGCGCCAGGGACTGGGGTCTCATTTCCGCCACCTGGACAGACAGTGGGTCTCAGCTTGTTGGTGGACGGACCAGGAAGACGGGCTGCTGCCCCCTGTGCGGACCTGTGCTGCCTCCATCCGGGTGGCACGGCGGCCAGCAGAGCCGGATGGCCTGGGTTCAAACCCTATCTTGCTGCTTGTGTGACCTGCTTACTAGCTGTGTGATCTGTTTACCAGTTGTGTGACCTGCTCACTACTTGTGTGACCTGCTCACTACTTGTGTGACTTCCTTACCAGCTGTGTGACCTGCTTCCTAGCTGTGTGAGCTCCTCCCTGGCAGCCCTGGCCTCACAGCGACATTGTGACAATGGTCTATAGGACAGGCCTGGCCTGCAGCACATGAGTGTCACCGTGGTGATGCATTCTCTTTCCTCGTCAGGAAACTGAGGAAATGCCCTGTGTACAGACCCCTCAGAGAGATGCTCAGGGCATGTGCAGAAAGGGAAAACCCGCTCCCCACCTGCCCCCTGGGGAAAGGGCTGTGACACAGAGGCAGTCAGAGCCTCGGGCCCGAGGTCACTTCTCCACCCTGAGCAGGACACCAGCTCAGCCAGGGGTCAGAGCGAATTGTGGTGGACAGGTCACGCCCGGCTGTGATGTGGGGTCTGCACCCCTGCCCTGGTGACAGCTGCTTCTCACGCCAGGCGGCCGGCTGTCTGGTGTGAAAGAGAAGCCAGACAGACAGAACTTGGCCTTGCCGACTGACCAGGGCTCTGGCCAGGGTCTGTTGGGCAGCTGATGGGCTCCTGTTGCTGGGCCAGAAATCTGCCGCACAGATTCTGGCTCCACCTCTGGGCCTGGCCCCACAATCAGAGCCCAAGCTCTGGGCTCACCACTGCCACCCTGTGTGTGTGCGTGTGGAGGGCCACAGCCATGTCCCCCAAGTCTCCCCCACCTCTCTCGAATCCCCTTTCTCTTCTGGGCTTTTATAAGTGGAATCTTCCTTGCTTTGCGTTGTCCATCCAAATCCTACCCACACCTGTCAAGTCCATGTCAGTCTCACCTCCTCCATGAAGCCCTCCCTGCCTGCCCAGCTCACACCACCAGTCTCATGGTCCTAAATTCCCTATTATCTGTGCCATTCGTTTGAAAATTAGAAACAGGCTTCATTACATTTCCCCCAGTGTTCAAGCACCTATTTGACTACCAGGCCCTGGGGTGTTGGGGGAATCTCTAAGAGGAAAGCAGGCTTCATTACATTTCCCCCAATGTTCGAGCCCCTGTTTGACCACTAGGCCCTGGGTATGTGTTGGGGCAATCTCTAAAAGGAAAGGACAGGGCCATCTTCTATCAGGAAAATTAGACACTGGGGAATTCCCTGGTGGTCCAGTGGTTAGGACTCTGCCCTCTCACTGTCAAGGGCTCAGGTTCAATCCCTGGCTGGGGAGCTGAGATCCACAGGCCATGCAGCATAGCCAAAATAAAATAGAATCAAACAAACAAAAAAACTTATACTCTAAAGAGATGGCCTGGAAAACTTCCTCATGCCCTATGTTTCCAGGTCTGATGCTATTATTTAACTCGGTAATAATAATAATAAACAATTGAGGGGTTCTTACATGTGCTGGCCCTGTACTAAGGACTTCACATGGCCTAGTTGACCTGCAGTAGCCCTCCTATACAGTTAAGTGTGATTATCCTACAGATCAGGAGACTAAGATGCTGAGTACCTTAGTCTCCTGATCTGTAAGACCGTTAGGTGATTGCCCGGTGTCAGCTCATGAGACAGCCATACGTGAACCAGGCAGCCAGACTCTGCTGCTACGCTCGTAACTGCTGTGCCATGATTTTCTTCGGTTTCACTTCTGTTCAATAAGAGTGAAACCCGCGGAGGCAGGTGCCTTGCCTCATCCCTCCACGCAGCCCTGTAGCCCTTGGTGTACCTTGGCCTCTGTGAGCAGGAGGCCTGTACACATCATGAGCACTCAGTGTCTGGGAAGCTGTGGCCAACAGGCCGAGCCTGCAGGGGAGAAGGGCTTGTCCACAGGTTCCTAGTCCTGGGGTGATGGAACTAGGAAAGGAGTCCAGGAGGCCAGGGTCCAGACACGCTCTGTAATGACCCTTAGCTCACACCGCCTTGTTGCACACCTGGTTCTCTCCCCCGGACCAGACCACAGAGGGATCCAGCTCAGCCTTAGGACTTTGTGTGACGAAGGCCCACTGGGAACAGGCCCGGAAGCTGTAGTGACTTCAGGTTAACGCTCACCAGGCCCAAGGAAACCCTAACAACGCCTGGCACTGGGAACAACATCCTGTCTTGAGAACAGACTCAGCCACCCCAGGTCTCCAGCCTCCAGTATCCTCGGGATGTCTTACCAAAGCTGCCAAGTTATAGAGGGATTGTACATCTGAGAACAGAGAGCATTTCAGGCAAGAAAATACCCGTCCTTATTCAAGGGGACAGGTTCTCTGATATTAAATGAAAATCTTGCTCATGCTGTAGCTACTCACTATCAGGTTATCTATTTCTTCCGTATTCATTGATTGACTACTTGGTATAAGAAGCTATGTAAGTGCCAAGATTCTTGCAGCAAGAATACTGGAGTGGTTTGTCATTTCCTCCTCCAGTCAATCCTAAAGGAAATCAACCCTGAATACTCATTGGAAGGACTGATACTGATGCTGAAGCGCCAATACTTTGGCCACCTGATGTGAAGAGCCAACTTAGAAAAGACCCCAATGTTGGAAAATACTGAAGGCAAAAGGAGAAGTGGGTGGCAGAGGATGAGATGGTTAGGCAGCATCACCAACTTAATGGGCATGAATCTGAGCAAACTCTAGGAGAAAGTGAAGGACAAAGGAGCCTGGTGTGCTGTAGTCCATGGGGGTCACAAAGAGTTGGACATGACTTAGTGACTGAACAACAAAAATAACCTGTATTTATTTAAGCATCTTATTTCCTCCAGCAGACAGCTGGTTCTCTGAAAGCAGAACCCAAATCTCATTCGTTCTTATATTTGCCCACATCCTAGTATAGCTCTGTGTTCCTCGTATCCTAGCATCCTGACCTGATTAGCACTCCATAAGTATTTATTGGATAAATTAAATTTTCTAAATCAAAGAATAAAATAATCTAGGGGAGCAATTTGTATGTGGATCCCCCTGCCAATCTGCCCTCGAGGTGCTCCTGGCTTTACACAGCCTGTAAAGATGTCTAGGCAAGGATCCAATTAGGGTCCTAGAAGGCCCAGCAGGGTGAGACTGTGGAGAACAATGCGTCATTTGCACAGCTCACTGCAGAGGAAAGGGATGGGACCAGAGTTCAGGGTGGGGGGAGAGGAAGGGCCGCAATAGAAATGAAGTTCATTCTTTGCAATGTTGTCCGACATCCTGGCATTTGGGGAATGTCCCTCCCCCATGCAGTGTGAACCATGGCACCCTCACCAAGCCCAGCAGACCAGACCCTCCCTGGTGGACCGGCTGGTTTCCTCCAAGCCCCTCCAGGCCTCCTGCCCCTCCCTCAACTCAGGGAACATGATGGATGGAAACTAAGTCTGACAATGTGTGCTCCTGGGCCAACTGAGCTTGGGCCCAGGTTGATAAGCGACCACTGGACGTTCAGATTCAGAGCAATGTCTTGTGTGGATGAAAGAAGCCCCTCCCTGATTTTGGCTCATTCATTCGGTGTCTTGAAGCACTGAGCGGGCTGTCTCACCAGAACAGGTATCTTCACCAGGATCTGAAGGCAAAAGGGGAGCTGTCCTGCGGAGTAGGGGTGGGAAGGGGCATGGCAGCTGGGGCCCTTCCTGGAGAAAAGACGTTCTTACTATTCCAGGGATCACAGAGCTGCAGGTCCATAGTTTCAAGCATAGAAATGTATAAAAACAGCACTGTTGTGGGGGTTCCTGGCTCTGGGGTGGATTCTGCTCCCAAGCCCCTGTCTTGGCTCCATTCACCTCCCACCAGCCTCCCAGAGAGCCTGGCTCCAGGAGAGGCCGGCACACGCGATACTCCATCTTGGAGCACGGATCTGATGAGTCTCCCAAACCTAAGGAGCCTATAATAACCAGTTTGGGAAAGGGGACATTTCGAGGTCCCATTAATATCCTCTGAGGGATGGCTCTGGTGGTCTAGTGGTTAAGACTCTGCACTTCCAAAGCAGGGGGACCCAGGTTTGATCCCTGGTCAGGGAACTAAATCCTGCATGCCACAACCAAGAGCATTCGTGCCCCAACTAAGAGAGGTCATGTACCACAAGGAAGATCCCATAGGCTGCAACTGAAGATCCCTCACGCCTCAACTAATCCAGGCCCAGCCAAATAAACAAATACATTTTTAAAATAAATAAATAAAATAACAGTCCTCTGAGACTTTAGGGCTTGGATCTGTGGAAAACAAGGAGAAAGAAAACGCAAGTGTATTGAAAGCAACCTGAGTGAGAGCAGGACGTCCTCACCCCGGGGCTGGGGGTGGGTGGGGTGTGGTGCCCACGGGGGCTCCCCCTGAGATGGTGAGAATGAACCCTGCGCCCGCTAGGCGTGGCTGCATACTCTCTGGAACAAGGGTCTGTAACCTTTATCAGATTCTTAATGGGCCTGTGACCTCCTGAAAAGTTAAACAAAACAACACAAGGCATTTTTCTAGAGGATAAAGGTGGGAAACTGGGCGTCAGGGGAATTCGTAGGACATTCCAACCCCTCCCACTTCCCACGTGCTGCGGACATGTGCAGTGGGAAACAATGACAAATGTAGGGAAGTGACAGGTCGCCTTTTTAAAAAGACCTTCACATGTGCAGCATCCTGAGGCTTCCCAGGTTTTCTTGCAGAAGCTGTCCTCCTCTCCTCGCCTGTCCCCTTCCTTCCGTCCTGTCCTCACTGCCACACAACACCTGCTCCAGGCTCTGCTCCCTCTGCAGGTAGACCAAGGCCAGGAGGGAAGGGGCTCGGTTGTCAGGCTAGACTAGGAACCAGTCCAGGAGAGGTTGCGCACACCCTTCATCTCATCCTGCAGGAGCCAAACTCTTCCAGCCTGTACCTCTTGAACACTTCAGAAACTCTTCTGGGGACTTTCCTGGGGGTCCAGCGGCTAAGACTCTAAGCTCCCAATGCAGAGGTGCCGGGTTCAATCCCTGGTCAAGAGGGCTAGATCCCACATGCCACAACTAAAGAGCCTACCTGCCAGAACTAAGACCTGGTGCAGCCAAAGAAATACATATTTTTTTTAAAACACTCTTTTGGATTCCTCCAGGTAGTTGTAATTGTACTTTTAGTGTCTGTGAACGAAAAGCTGCGTGTTGATAGAAAACTACAGGGTACTAAATAATCCTTTTAATACATCTTAAAATTACAGCAGCATCTCTGTGTGCTTGGAGAACAGCACAGCAGCTCTGTGTGAGGTGATCTATTTGTTCTGGAGACAGTGCTTAGTGGGCATCGGGTTTTAAGGACCCTGTATGGTAACCGAGGACCCTCCCCTCTCACAAAGCAGGACTCGTTGGTCTAATTTCAGCTCTTCACTTCACAGATGAGGAAACTGTGGTTGAGACCCAGCTGCTCTCTGTCCTAAGAGGCCCCCTCCCTCACTAACTCACTAAAATGGATGGGCTCCTGGACTTCCCTGGGTAAGGCTCAGCACTCCAATGCAGGGGGCTGGGGTCCATCCCTGGTTGGGGAACTAGATCCCAAAGGCCACAACTAAAGATCCCCATGCCAGTGCAGTTAAATGGATATTTTAAATAAATAAAAAAGCCCCTCCCCCTCCTTTATTTTCTTTTTGTAAAAAGCCTCTTTCCATGATGACTTTCAGAACCACGTGGTACCACACTGGTTTTTCACTCCTTCCAAACCATTTTCTCTTTGCCTGCCTTGTGTCTCTCCTGACTCCCACGTGAGAGTCTTAAACCCCAGCGAGCTCCTCAGAAGCGGGCACCAAGTCTTAGATATATTCTGTCTCCCTCACCCCCGGCGCCCAGCTCGAAGCTGGACACACCGTGGCCCGCAAACAAGGACTTGCTGAATTAAATCCAACGGTCCTGGGAACAAACGTCCCCACTCCAGAGAGAAATGCCTTTCCAGCTTCCCCTCCCTCCAAAGACACTACAGGATCCTGTTCCCTGTCCCGTCCCCACAGGGCTCATGAGCCTGCTGGTGTTTGTTTTTTCAGAAAGAAACCTGACCTTTTTGAGGACCTCTTGTCTGTGGGCCCCTGGCTCTGCCCGGAGGGCATGAGACCTGGTTTTCTGCACCGGGCTGGGTGGCTCAGGAGTCCGGGCGGTGGCGGCGGGCCAGGCAGAGCCCAGGGAGGTGTGGTCAGCTAGGTTCTTGTCACTTCTCAGGGGCTCTTGTGAACCGAGTGTGTTTGCCTTCTGCTCCCCTGGGAGGCCGAGTGCCACTTTTCCTCTGCAGACCGAGACGGGACGTCTGGGGTAAGAGGCAGTTCAGCTGCTGAGCCAACAGCCCCTTCTCCCCTGAGCCCACGCCCTGGCACTGCAGATGGGCTGAGACGGCCCTCAGCTGTGGGGTGCTGCCCACGGACCTCACTGGGTCCCCCCAGTCTGCTAACCGAGGCCTGGTGGAGTCTTGAGCCGGCCATAGGCCTCTCTGAACCTCAGTTTCTCCATCTGTAAAGTGGAGGGGCAGGGCACCACTGCACATGAGATTCCTCCAGCAGTGACGTTCTGGAGCCTAAAACTGTGAGGCCTTCTCAACACCAACCCCGCTGCTACCCCCACCCCGACACTTACCTCCCCAGGTTCTCTGACCACAGTGCAGTCAGGGCAAAACCTTGGCATTCTCCAGCTAGGGGTTCCCACGCGCTGGGACAGGCCTGTTGACAGAATAAGGCTGCCGCGATCCAGCACCCTAAAGAACTCGGCAGTGGTGGGGCACGTGGGGCCTTCACTCAGTTTGACGTTGAATTAGTAAGTTAGATCCTGTTACCTCTGGAAAGTGCTTTATTCCTTTCAGACGACTGCAGCACTGTTATTCACTGGTTATTCAAAGTTATTCAGTGATAACAGCTGGAATTTTGACCTCATCTTGACAGTTTATGAAATGATTTTACCTATACTAACTCAACTTAAAATCCTCCTGACAACCTCATGTAGAAGGCAGGGGTTACAGGGGTACCCATTTTATAGGCCAGATGAATGGTCAGGTTAACCCAAGTTACCCAGCCAGAGTAACAGAGCTGACAGTGAGTATCCCAGTGGAAACCACAAGTTCCTTGAAGCCAAGTGCAAACACACACCCCTTTATGGGAGCTTACTGTGTCAGGGAGAAGTCAGGGGAGCGTCTGATGAACCAAGCTCACTAATACATAAACTCTTTGCAAACAACACGAGGGGTGGCCCTGGAGACATTGCAGAAGGACATGGCAGCTCTCATTCTATCCCTTCCCCAGGTGGGAGCCAGAGAAGCGGAAAGAGGATATTGGGCTATTTCCTGGCTGCCCTGTTCTTCCTCCTGACAGTTCTTGTAGGGGAGAGAGGCCACGGGGAGGGAGGGAGGGATCTGGGCTGGTGAAGGCCGGGAAAAGAGAAAGGAGCTCTTGTGGCAGCTTTCTCAAAGCCACCCCCTCCACAGGAAGTCAGGGAGGGAGGGAGGCTGGGCTGCGGCCCCTCCACGCTCCATCTACATGCTCTGACTCTCCAGGGCTGGGTGCTGTGACCAAGCCTCCTACTTGCACACGGCAAAGTCTAATCCTTCTCTCCAGAAAAGACTTTGAAGATGGTGACCAAGTTAAACTATGTCGTCACCTAAATTGGGCAAAGGAAAACAAGGTGACCCTTAAGAAAGTGACACAAGGACTTCGCTAGAGGTCCAGTGGCTAAGAATCCACCTGCCAATACAGGGGACCCGGTTCGATTCCTGGTCCGGGAGGATCCCACATGACTGAGGCAACAGAACCCATGCACCACAACGACTGATACCCCCCTGTGCTGCAACTACTGCAGCTTGCGGGCCTAGAGCCCGTGCTCTGCAACAAGAGAAGCCACCGCATCGAGGATCCTGTCCAGCACAACTAGAGAGGAGCCCTGCTCGTCGCAACGAGGGTAAGCCCACCCAGCAACCAGGACCCAGCACAGCCACAGAAGGAGGACAGAAAGTTTAAAAGGTGACGCAAGACCTCCGTACCCATGGCACGTCCCGTCTGGAGCAGGAGGTCGGTGACCCCGGGGCAGCTCTTCCGCATCTGTCTACACTGTCCCCAGGCCCAGGAGGAAGTCAGCTGCTCTGTGGCAGGAAGGGCCCTGGGTCAGGCAGGGAAGGCCACTCGCCTGGGCCATCCGAGGAAGACCTGCTGACCAGAATCCATAGGGTGATCACAGGGCTAACATAGACATTTCTCAGAAAAGAAAACCACTGTGCTTGCCCTTCCTGAAGGCTGACACTTTAACATTATCTCACTTAATCCTCTAAATATCTCCGTAAGAAGGAACTCTTCTGGACATCATTTTACAGTGGGTAAAGGTCAAGGTCGCTAACCTGGGGCAGAGCCAGGGTTCATACTTAGAGAGGATGACCCCGGAGCCTGAACTACTGCCCAGAGCACAGCCCTGCCTCCACATGGTGGGGGGGTCTTTGACTTGCAATGCCAGAGGAGCGCCCAGAGTCGGGGACAGCAGGGCTTGGTGATGACCGAGGCCGCCCACTGGACAGCGGTGGCTTGAGGTGGACTTGGGAAGCAGAAGCCAGTTCCTAGGAAGAAGGGCCTGGCTCTGCCACCCCATGGTGGTCGCCCACCTTCTGCGGCTCAACAGAGAGAGAGCTGGTGAGGAAATCAGAACATCCTGCTTGGGGAGCACGTGAGGAGCAGAGAACCCGTCGACACCATAGGGGTGGGGGCACACTGTGAGCCTCCGCCTGGGAGACTCAGGGACCTGGGAGAAAACCCCCAGGGCCAGGTTAGTCCTTTCACCTCGAGGAGCCTGAGAGCTTTACTAAAAACCCTTAATGACATGCCAGGGAAGGCAGGGCACAAGGACCATGCTTGGGCAGGACTGGGGGCTCTGCAGCTGGAGTGAGGACAGGTCTGGAGGCCAAGGGATGCTGGGCGGTGGGGACGGGGGTCAGGTGCTAGACTGGGCTTCTCAGCTCAGCAGGGCTTTGACTCCAGAGGGACGAGCCGGGGAGCCTGTGGCAGTATACTCTGGTATACCAGTATAGGCTGGTATACCAGCCTCTTTCTTCTGATGCTATTGAGGCAGGTACCAGCCTTCCCAATAACCCCTCCCTAGGTCAGGGGACCCGGGACAACAGCAGGGAGACCACACTCTTACTGAAAAACAGGCAGCTTGAAAGCTGTGAGCGCCAGAGACTTGGCACGTTCACTTGGGAAGGTGAATGTCCAGGAATTTTCAACCCTTTATCTGCATAACCAGGGATTCCTATCTTCAGAAGAGGTCACCAAAGAGGCTGCTGCACGAAAGGGTGTTCCATGGGAACACATCTTAAAGGTATGAGGAAGGAGGGCGCCATGCGGCTTCCCCACAGTGTTCAGAAGTCGTGCTTCTAATTTAGACGCTGGGGGACAGGCTCACCTCATAATCAAGAGGCCCCAATCTATTTGGGGATGGGGGGGAGTGGGTTTCTTGGTGCAACTGTAACACTATCGCTGTTGTTTGCTCTGGGACAGAATGTACACGTTCACTGTCCTAAAGAGACACACGGATGCCTTTTCGATATTCCATCCCTGGAAACTTTGCGCTGCTATCAACCGAGGATCTGGGCTTCCCAGGCAGTGCTCGTGGTAAAGAACCCGCCTGCCAATGCAGGAGATGTAAGAGATGTGGGTTAGATCCCTGGGTCGAGAGGATCCTCTGGAGGAGGGAATGGCAACCCACTCAGGTAGTCTTGCCTGGAGAATCCCGCGCAAGAAGGAGCCTGGTGGGCTACAGTCCACAAGGTCGCAAAGAGTCAGACACGACTGAAGCTACTGAACAGGCACGCACCCAAGAGTCTAGGGTCAGGCCCTTGAACCCACACACACTCCTCTCCTGAGCAGCCCATAATCAATCAGTAGAATGCGTGGCACTGTGAGGCACAAACCAGAGGAGGTTAGTAATCCGTAGGAGCACTACCCAGCAGCTCAATGCAGCCTGACACAGCTGGCCCAATGACCAGGTCATCATCATGGCCTCTGTTTCCTGCATCCCTCCTCGGGCCCTCACTCCTGGAGAAGCCCAAGTTTGCTCCTAGAGCTGTTCTGCCTATAGGACTCTGCCCCCATCCCGGCCAGGTAGCCACTCAGGATGGCGGTGTAGTTCTGGGTTTCTACATCCAGAAATCTGCTTGAACCAGTCCCTCACCTTCCTAAGATCTTCCTCTCTTCCTGGAAATTCTCATTACCTTTTGTAACCAGTTTGCCTCTAGCACATCGCGTTAAAAGAGCTCTCTGTAGCCTTTTACCCCAGACAGAGTCCGCTGGGACGGACAACCCACGTCTCAGATAGTGGTCCTCACTTTTCAGCCCTGTCCTTCCCATGCCTCTTACACCCACACCACCTCTCCGTCCATCAGCAGGGCCTGCTCTTGCATGTCTGTGGATCCGGAATCAGGTACAGGAAGTCCTATGGGGCACGCTTCCTGTGTTCGAGGAGCATGCAGCCCACAGGTGGCCCTTTGCCCTACCAATGGGACATGATGTCCTGGGGAGGGTGGTGAACCCGATGCTCTGGGAGGATTGAGAAAGAGGGAGAAATTTAGCCCACGGGGCTGAGGAAGGCTTCCCAGATGAACTGGGCTCCGAGGGTTAAATAGAGTTTCTTCAAGTAGAGCAAAGAACAGGAACAGCTTCTGAAAAGGTAGGGTCAGTCCTTTAAAAAAATCATGCTCCTTTCGATAAATATAGGTTTCCACTGGGTTTCCCTGGAGGTGCAGTGGCTGGGAATCTGCCTGCCAATGCAGGGGACACGAGTTCAATCCCTGGTCCAGGAAGATCCCACATGCTGCGGGGCAACTAAGCCTGTGCTCCACAACTTCTGAGCCTGTGCTCTAGATCCTGCGCTCCACAGCAAGAGAAGCCACAGCAGTAAGAAACCCACTCACCGCAACTAGAGAGCAGCCGGCACAACAATGAAGACCAAAGGGAAAAAAAAAAAAAAAAAAATATATATATATATATATGTTCTCATTTATCACTCTGACTCCTGAGATTCCGATGTCCCATCCTCATGAGACCTGCATCTCTCCTTTGAGAATCACTCATAGAAGTCTGTCTAATCAAAGCTATGGTCTTTCCAGTAGTCACATATGGATGTGAGAGTTGGACCATGAAGAAGGCTGAATGCTGAAAAATTGATGCTTTTGAACTGTGGTGCTGGAGAAGACTCTTCAGAGTCCCTTGGACAGCAAGGAGATCCAATCAGTCCATCCTAAAGGAAATCAACCCTGAATATTCACTGGAAGGACTGATGCTGAAGCTGAAGCCCCAATACTTTGGTCACCTGATGTGAAGATTTGACTCATTGGAAAAGACCCTGATGCTGGGAAAGATTGAGGGCAGGAGGAGAAGGGGCAACAGAGGATGAGATGGTTGGATGGCATCATCGACTCAATAGACATGAGTTTGAGCAAACTCCCAGGAGATAGTGAAGGACAGGGAAGCCTGGCGTGCCGCAGTCCATGGGGTTGCAAAGAGTTGGACACAACTGAGCAACTGAACAACATTGAAATGGGAGACAACTAGAGACTGTCATTTCTATCATCACAGTGAAACCAGAGAGGGTTCTTCCACACATATACGCGTGTGCACGCACTCACACACACCCACACACACACCAGCACTGTCTAAACCTCCTGCTCTCTTAAGCTGTAGGGAGGAAGTGCCTCTTCCCCTCACTCGGGTGCAGAACAGGAAGTTCTTGAGCGGATTGCAGAAGTTGCTGCGATAACATGATAACACAGAGTTCTGTACAGCGGTGGTTCCAGGGCTGCGGTTCTGGCAGCCCCATGAGGGCTGCTTACCTGGGGGGCTAAAGCCACTTCCTGCAGGCGCAGGGCCCATCCTGCTGCTGTGATGGGAGCAGCGAATCCAGCAGTGAGGCTGTGCTGGCGCCTACTGCATGCAGGGCACATGCCATATGGGGGGAGGCTGTGCCCGCTGACCCTCCTCTCAGCTGCCAGCCTGGCCTTCTCTTCAGCCATGCGCTTCTGGCTCATCGGTCGGTCCTTACACGATGGGTGTGAGGCTTGGCTGGCGTCGGCGGATGGATGTGTCAGGAGTGACGGTGCACAAGGGGGCTTTGTGGCCAAGCAGACACCATTTGGGGCAAGAAAGGAGCCGGGGGTGACGCCAGTTCCCAGGCAGCACTGATTCAGTGCCTGTCCGGCTGGGACAGGGCAGGGGGTGGATAAAATGCCTGCAGGAGCAGGACCTGGGGGTGGACCCCGTAGCTCTTGGTCACAATGATGTCCAGGGTGGGAGGAGAGCTGGTGACACGGAGCTGGGCCGGAGGTCCACTTGGGGCCTCACCTACATGGCTCCGACTGAACTGAGCAACCATCCACTTTCAAACATCATTTTCCCTGTTTTAAAAAATGCAACACTAACTGCCTTGCTGAATGCGGCCAGGAAAGGTGAGGTCTGTGCCTTCCACACTTACAAATGGACACACCTCCCTGTGTGTAGTGACCCTGCCGTGCACGCTGTGTGGCCTGAATCCACAGGATCGCCTACTCCATACAGTGCAAGGAAACTGGAAGTCAGCAAGGGATGGAGACAAGCTGGGTGTTACACGGGCCAGCGGGGACGACAGGCACGGAGAGCAGCGATGCCTCTACTCCCGGCCTCACCCTATTGCCCCCGGCTCGGCTGGCTAACACCATTCAGGCCAGAACAGCATTAGCGGACGGGAGCTGTCTTGGACCTCATCTACCAGGGGCTCTGGAGCCAGACTGCCTGGGTTTGAGTCCCAGTTCAGCCACTCACAAGCTGTGTGACCTTGTCACAGCCCTTTATGCCTAAGTTTTCTCATCTGAATAATGGGAACCAAGACTATATTTCGGCTCACAAGGAAGTCCCGGCACTCAGGGAGCACGCAGCCCGTGTCCACAGCTCCTTGAGGCTGACATCAGGCCTCTACAGCTGCCGTGTCTACACAGGTGGTGACCACAACAAGCACGTACAGGGCAGCCATCTGCTGAGGACAGTTTGTTGTTTCCGAGGGTGAGATTCCTACAGGTATTCTAAAGGCCTGGGGCTCTATTATGCAAACATTGGGAGGGTTTGGGTGTTTCTTGGGTAGAGCCGGACAAGGACTGATACAGCGCCGTCTGGTTGGTGGACAGTGGAAAGCCTGACCGGTAACTCCAGATGAGGCAGGCACCTGGGATGACACCCTCTATCCACTCGCACTGAGGGTTCGCATGGGACTCCAGCTTCCCCTGAGCACATCACCTTCTCTTTTAAAAATCTTTAAAATCCCAGCTGTATGTCACATTTGCTCAGTATTGAAAAATCAACAGAACCCCTAGCACAAAAAAGGTGGCTGAAAGCTAAAAGGACTGGAGCCAGGAAAACCGTGTGCAAGGCTGCCCTGCTCCCGCCAAGATGGGAAGGGATCCCCTGCCCCCGTAGGGGGACCCAGCCGCCTCTCATTTCTAAACCCCTCCCCCGCCCTGCCGTCCCATGGGGCCACGGGTTTCGGCCTGAAGAGGCACTTAGGAGCTGCTCATTCAGGACACGTCCTTCTGACCCGCTTCCTGTGTGCTGGGCCAGGATGCCCGCCCACTCTGCTGAGAAGGTGGCCTAGCCAACATCTCCCCCGACCTCACCCCATCAGACGTCACCCCAGGTGCTGAGCCAGCCTGTCACTCACTCACAGCTAGCTGCCACACCTGAGAGGCGGTTTTCTTCATGGTTTCCCATGCTGACACCTGGTCTGACTAACCCGACAGGTTCCTGGAGTGGAGTTGAAACCCGTTTTCTGGTACAGACGTGCTTTCTGCCTTGTCTCTGTAATTAGATGCTGAGCCGCCATGCGCCATGGTCCCAGGAATGCGTCCCTAGATTGTCATCCCAAGTGTTCTCAGCCCTGCCAACATCATGACCATCACCACCTACAGATCACCTCACAGAGGACCCACTATGGGGTTAGGTGTTTTACATACTATCTTTAATCCGCCCAACCATGCAAGGTCAATCTACTAGGACCATGCTGTCATCTGGGAAACTTGTTAAAATGCAGATCCTGTTGAGTGGGTCTCGGGGGGGGGTTGTAAGCCTGCATCTCTAGCAAGCTCCCCGGTGATGCTAATGGTGCTGGTTCCAACTCTGAGGAGCAGAGGTATCAAGAGGAATATTTTGGTTGCAAGAGACTAAAATCTTGCGTGAACTGGTTAAGCAGGAAGAGGAACTCGAAACGAGGGGGTCGAGTGTCTCACAAGGCCAGCTATGGATGAACACTGAACCTTGGGAAGACGAGAAGCCAGGGAGGACTCTCCCAGCCTCTTTTTTTTTTTTTTGGTGTTGCGGTGGTGGCACACACTGCATTGCAGGCAGGATCTTAGTTTCCTGACCAGGGATTGAACCTGTGCCCACTGCAGTGGAAGCGTGGAGTCTTAACCACTGGACCACCGCAGAAGCCCCTCTCCCGGCCTCCAGGCTCTGCTTGCTCCGTGCACCCACTTCCTGGCTTCATTCTTCCTCTATCCCTTCCCTCTTTCCCCCTGCTCTGGTTAGTGCCAAGCAGCTCTCCCCTCTGTGGACTCCATATTTTCGTCCTTGATCTACTCTTTGTTTTGATCATGCATACCTTCCAGGGACGTCCTAAGAAGGTGAGCAAAGGAAGTAAAACTTTTGCTGCTAACATAACTGAAAATGTCTATGCACTTGATTGACAGTCTGCCTGAGTGTAAACATTTAGCTTCCAGAGTGGCTGCTGAGATGACCCAGGCCATTTCACTTCTCTGTCCTTTGTTTATCTGGTCTCTCAACGTGTTCAGATTCTTCTCTGGCTTCCCGTGCTCTCGAGGTTCACAGGGATGTGTCCTGGGATGGGTCTCTCTCGTTTCATTATCCCAGGCCCTTGAGGAGTCCTTCTGACCTGGAAATTTACATGCTTCTGCTCTTAAAAAGAAAAAAGTCGTTAATTGTGTATTTGGTTATTTCTCTCCCTCTCTTCTCTTTGTTCAGTCTTTCAGGAGCTCCTGTTACTAGGACACTGCATCTTTGAACCAGATCCTTTAAACTTCTTATTTTCTGTATCTAATTTTCCCTCTCACTTTGTTTTACTTTCTGTGAGATTTCATAAACCTCGTTTTCTAACTTTTCAAATTGAGTTTTAAATATTTATAGTTCATATTTTTAATTCCTAAGAGTTCACTCTCTCTTTTTTATTTTTTGTTTCTGGACTATTGCTTCTTTTAATAGGACACTGTTCTTATTTCATTGATGTAATAGATTCTCTTCTGTCTCCAGAGATATTGCTTTCCTTTTTTGAACTTTTAAAATTTCTATATACTTAATTCTTTTCTCTGAGTTTCTGATTTCTCTATCATGGTCTCTTTCATGTAACTATGTTAAAGGGTGAATGAGGCACTAAACAGTTTACTGGAAGGGGAACTAAGTGGTGACGTAGGGAAGCCCTCTTCATTGTACCTTTTTTTAACCTTTGAATTCCAAGTTGTATTAGCAGAAAGACTATTCAAAAAACAAAAGTTTTTAGAGTTTAAGCTTCATGTGCATGAGTATGGCTCGTCCATTGAACAACTACACTGTAGGTAAATAGAAAAGAAAGTGAAAGTGAAACTGAAGTTGCTCAGTCATGTCCAGCTCTTTGCGACCCCATGGACTGTCGCCTACCAGGTTGCTCCAACCATGGGATTCTCCAGGCAAGAATACTGGAGTGGGTTGCCATTTCCTTCTCCAGGAAATCTTCTCGACCCGGGGATTGAACCCGGGTGTCCCGCATTGGAGGCAGACGCTTTACCCTCTGAGCTACCAGGGAAGTCATAAAGAATGAAGTACTGGTGAGTGAAGTTGCTCAGTCGTGTCTGACTCTTTGCAACCCCATGGACTGCGGCCTACCAGGTTGCTCCAACCATGGGATTCTCCAGGCAAGAATACTGGAGTGGGTTGCCATTTCCTTCTCCAGGAGATCTTCCCAACCCAGGGATTGAACCCGGGTCTCCTGCACTGTAGGCAGACGCTTTACCATCTGAGCCACCAATAGAGGGAACTTCTAAATGTCAGTGTTTAAGAATCTTCTCTCTGGGTCATCAAGTATTTTCTGATGAGAAGTTTTGGACTCCTGCCTGGGGGACAGATGTTGGCAGAGGGTATACACCTGGCTGATAGTTTCCTCAAACGAAGGTGGAAGGAAGGCTGAACAGCCCACTGTTAAGAACACAGATATTCAGCCAGGTACGTCAACCTTCTCCCAACTACACACACACACAGCTGACCTGTCAGCCTCTAGAACATGTGCTGGGCACTGATGGATAATCTCCCAATCTGGCAGCACCGACCGTGGTCCTACAGTATATAATGGTACACGTGACCCACCACTACACATGACTCACGGTAGGAGGTCAAACATCCAAACCAGCCTGTATCCTGTTCAGCAAGAGGAGGCCACTGAGCAGGTACCTGAATGTGGAGGCAACTTCAAATTTCTCTAAAAATTCTAAACACTTCTATTTTTTTGTACATCTGTACCTTACTGGGGCTAGTAACAAAGTCTGTGGACCTAAACCAGCTCACAACCACACTCTGAGAGCACTACCTTGGAAAAGAACAAATCTCTTACCGTGGGGAGGAGCTGCCCTCAGGCTGAGAAGGGGAGGGGGAGGAAATCTGGAAGGCTGAGTCAGTTCACTTCAGTTCAGTCGCTCAGTCATGTCCGACTCTTTGCGACCCCATGGTCCGCAGCACGCCAGGCCTCCCTGTCCATCACTAACTCCCAGAGTTTACCCAAAGTCATGTCCATTGAGTCAGTGATGCCATCTAGCCATCTCATCCTCTGTCGTCTCCTCTCCTGCCTTCAATCTTTCTTAGCATGAGGGTCTTTTCAAATGAGTCAGTTCTTCACATCAGGTGGCTAAAGTATTGGAGTTTCATCTTCAACATCAGTCCTTCCAATGAACACTCAGGACTGATCTCCTTTAGGATGGACTGGTTGGATCTCCTTGCAGTCCAAGGGACTCTCAATGTGTCTTCTCCAACACCACAGTTCAAAACCATCAATTCTTCGGCACTCAGCTTTCTTTATAGTCCAACTCTCACATCCATACATGACTACTGGAAAAACCATAGCCTTGACTAGATGGACCTTTGTTGGCAAAGTAATGTCTCTGCTTTTTAACATGCTGTCTAGGTTGGTCATAACTTTCCTTCCAAGGAGTAAGCGTCTTTTAATTTCATGGCTGCAGTCACCATCTGAAGTGATTTTGGAGCCCCCCAAAATAAAGTCAGCCACTGTGTCCACTGTTTCCCCATTTATTTGCCATGAAGTGATGGGACCGGATACCATGATCTTAGTTTTCTGAATGTTGAGCTTTAAGCCAACTTTTTCACTGTCTTCTTTCACTTTCATCAAGAGGCTCTTTAGTTCTTCCTCACTTTCTGCCATAAGGGTGGTATCATCTGCATATCTGAGGTTATTGGTATTTCTCCCGCAATCTTGATTCCAGCTTGTGATCCTCCCGCCCAACATTTCTCATGATGTGCTCTGTATATAAGTTAAATAAGCAGGGTGACAATATATAGACTTGACGTACTCCTTTTCCTATTTGGAACCAGTCTATTGTTCCATGTCCAGTTCTAACTGTTGCTTCCTGACCTGAATACAGATTTTTCAAGAGGCGGGTCAGGTGGTCTGGTATTCCCATCTGGGCTGAACTGCTCTGTAAACAAACCTGCGGCCCATCCCCCAGCTCTGCATGTCACTACCACTCACCTTGGTACCCTGTGTTTCCAAATTTAGTGCTTTCCTGGATGGCTCATGTCCCTTTATTGGGTCCTTTCTGAAGGCACCAGGACACAGCTTCTCCTGCTCGGCCGAATTGTGTACTCCTCCTTTTTCTACTTGTTTCTGCTCCCAGTCTCTTTCTCCTTGTAGTTTAAACATTTAAAAATGCCTTTACTGCTGCTAAGAGTGCAATGCTCCCCACATTGGTTTACAGATTTAAGGGACCCCTATCAATATCTCATCCAACTTCTTGGCAGAGTTAATTCTAAAATTCATATGGAATTTCAAGGGACCCTGGCTAGCCAAAATGATCTTGAAAAAACAGAACAAGTTTGGAGAACTCATATCTGCCAGCTTCAAAACTTACAACAAAGCTACAGTAATTGAGTAATCATGTGTGATAGTGGCCTATGGATAGACATATGGGTCAGTGGAATAGAACTGAGAGTTTAGAAATCAGACCTCAGCTCTATGATCAATGGATCTTCAACAGTGGTGCCAAGACAATTCAGTGGGTTGGGCGGGGGGAGGCAGTGCGGGGAATACTCTGAATTTTCAGTAAGTGTTGCTGGGACGACTAAATATCCACATCCGAAAGAATGAAGTTGAACCCCTACCTCACACCATTCACAAAAACTAACTCAAAACGCATCATAGACCTAAATGTAAGAGCTAAAATGTAAAAACTCTTAGAAAAAAATAAAAGAGTAAATCTTGGACTGAGAGGATTCCATATATGCAGGGCAACCAAGTCTGTGTGTGACAACTACTGAGCCTGCACTCTAGAGGCCAGAATTTGCAACTACTGAAGCCCATGTACCTAGAACCCATGCTCCACGACAAGAGCAGCCGCCACATGAGAAGCCCGCGCACTGCAATGAGAGAGTAAGCCCTGCTTGCCACAAGCACAGAAAAGCCCAAGCGCAGCAACGAAGACCCAGCACAGCCACAAATATAAATAAATAAATGATTTAAAAATTAGTTTAAAAAATAAATAAATAAATAATAAAAATAAAAATTAGTTAATTAATTAAATCAGAATTTTAAAAAGAAAGTGAAAACAGAAGAAAATATTTGCAGATCATATACCTGACGAGAAACTCGTAGGCAGAATATTTTTTAAAAAACTTTTATAACCTATAATAAAAAGACAAATAACTCAATATTTAAATGGGCAAAAGATCTAAATAGACAAGATACACAACAAGCACACCAAAAGATGCTCAACAGCATTAGCCATCAGGGAAACACAAATTGAAACCATAATAAAATACTACTTCATATTCACTGGGAAGTGTCAGTCGCTCAGTCAGGTCTGACTCTTTGCAACCCCAGGGACTGTAGCCTGCCATGCTCCTCTGTCCATTGGGATTCTCCAGGCAAGAATACTGGAGTGGGTTGCCATTTCCTTCTCCAGGACTCACGGGGAGGCTATTATCAGAAAGACATAATAACAGTCGTTGTTAAGGATGTGGAGAAACTGGAACCACATACTACTGGTGAGAATGTGAAACACTTTCCAAACCAGCCACTTTGGAAAACAGTTTGGCAGCTCTTCAGAATGTTAAACATAGACCATACGACCCAGAAATTCTACTCCTAGGTATACACATCCACACAGTGAATGACTGTAAAGCAATGTTATTCATAACAGCTAAAAAGTATAGACAACGCAAATGTTCATTATCTGAAAAACAGACAAATAAAATGTGGCAATATTGAGTACTATTGCTCAAGAGCAAAAAAGAAATGAAGCACTGATACATGCCACAACATGAATTTTGAAAACATATTAAGCAAAAATCACAGTGGATCACTTTTGTATGATTCCATTTATATAAAATGTCCAGAATAGGGAAATCTATACAGACACAAAAGTAGATTACTGGTTGCTTAGGTTGGAGCCTTGTGGGTGGGAGGAAATGGCATGGGGTTTATTTTGGAGGTGATAAAAAAGTTCTAAAATTGACTGTGGTGATGGGTGCACAACTCTGTGGATATACTAAAAGCTACTGTAACTGCACAGTCTAAACAGGTGAATTATATGGCTTGTCAATAAAGCAGTAATAATGGAGTCAGCCTACCCCGTCTAACTGCAGGTGTCCAGCACCATCAGCCTTGACTGTAGGCATCTCCAGCATGTCTCATGCAAGGGTTTCTCAGTTACCATGCTGTTAGGGATCACATCTAAAGTCACATGTTTGTTCTTAATCTAATGGTAATTTACAGGGTTGCTATTAGGTTCATTAGGGGATGTATCTAAAAATGGTGTTTATACAGAGTCAGACAAATCAATAAACTGTGCCCGACTTTTCTACCTTATTAAGCAGAAAACGGTTTCTTTTATTTTTAAGGAAGAGATCTCTTTATGAATAGCAACTAATACAAAAAGCACCTGCCTACTTGCCAGCATGGGAATGCATTCTGAATGAGGATACACACTCAGTTCATTCATTTCTTCAACAAATATTTATCGAGCGATCACTGTGCACTGGCTGCTCTGCCAGACACCACGAAGGCAATGATGAGCAAATTGCAGAGAGGAAAGGGCTAAATAAACAAGCCTTCAGGTCAGTGTGGACACAGCTTTCAAAGGACAGCGGTCTCCCTGCCAGAGGGCCTGGTGGTGTTTCTTAACTACCAAGAGGTTCAGAGAAATACCTACATGCTTTTATTCCCTTTGAGAACTCAAGGTTGAGGTTTTCAAATTATATAAGTATTAGAAGAAGACTAACAGAAATGGGACAATGTTTACAATGATTGTGCCACCTGCCCCTCCCCACCCTGCCCATCCATCTAATTCCAAACCTTTCTCTGCTCCACCTTATTTTCTTACAGCTTCAACTCCATTTCCAGCAGAGCCTTGGTCACCTTGTCTGCATGTTTCCCAGAGGACCCCCTTCAAAGTACCTCCTGAGATTCACTGTGAATTTCAGAGCTGGGGCTTTGAGGCCTGGTGGCAGCCAAGACTCAGGAGGCTGTAAAGTTGAAGCCCAGCACCAAATTGCTTCTGGGCGCCTCCCTACCCACTCAGAAACCAGGACGTGGGGGACGAGAGGAGGGGAATAGAGAGCTACCATGCTTCCCCACCCTGGCGGTACCCAGGGCTCCCAGCACCCAGCTCTGTGGAGGCAGGTCCTGCCTGGCAGCAGGTTCAAGGGTCAGAGACATGATGTAAATAAAGCCTGGTGCAGCCTCGGTTCTCAGGAACGGCAGCTCGTGCTGTGCTATGACCCCTACCCTGTTCCCAGGGGCTGCGATCCCCTAAATTTCTGGGAGTCAGCTTTGTTAGTCTCAGCACTTTGGGACTGGAGTGTTTGGGGGTTTTGTTTTTGATCTTAAAAGGCTTACTTTACAATACAACTACAAAGTAATACATCCTTTTATAGAATCTTTGAAACTTTCAGGAAAACAACACAAAATCAAAATAATCTATAATCTGACCACTCAGAAACAACCAGGTAACACTTTCATGTAAACTGTCCCATTATTTGCTCTGTGTGCACATGATACATTACGCATCTTTAGCATCCTACTTTGTATCCTAATGAAGTTATTTGAACATTAACCACGTCATCATAAACTTCAGGGATCTCCCTGGAGGTACAATGGATAGGAATCCGCCTGCCAAGGCAGGGGACACAGGTTTGATCCCTGGTCCAGGAAGATTCCACGTGCCTCAGAGCAACTAAAGCCCGTGAGCCACCAGGACTAAGCCCCTGAACCATGACTACTGAAGCCCGCACCCTAGAGCCCATGAGCTGCAACTACTGAGCCTGCGTGCTGCAACTACAGAAGCATGTGCCCCTTAGAGCCTGCGCTCTGCAACAAGAGAAGCCAGCAAGAAGCCTGGGCACCACAGAGAATAGTAGCCCTCGCGCACCGCAGCCAGGGAGAGCCCACATGCAGCAAGGAAGACCCAGCAGAGCCAAAAATAAATACACAAATATTTCTTAAACCTATATTAAAAATAAATCTTACATAAAAGCATTTTAAATAATTAGCATCTAAAATGCTATTATCCCACAGTATGATTAGAGTGTAATGACTTAACCAATCCAATACTATTAGCTATGTCCAGTTTTCACTATTATAGATAGTACCGTCATGAACACTCTTAAAGCAAAATCCTTGCACACATTTCTGATTATTTTCCCAGGATGAATTCCTAAAATGGAACAACTACCCTCAAGTTTTTGAGACCCACTCACAAATGAACTGGGGAGGAAATATTTTTTATGTTTGTGTTTTATCTGTTTAATATTATCTCTTTTTCTGCTTATAAAAGAAATATGTTCTCATCCAAAATTTTTCTAGTTTTCTTAAATGCAGAAATATGTATTAAAAAGGATTTATGCTTTCCCTGAATTCTACCATCCAGAGATAATGCTATTAATCGTTTGGTGTGTATTAGGAGTACCTCATGTGGTGGGCTTCCCAGGTGACGCAGTGGTAAAGAATCCGTCTGCAATGCAGGAGACGCAGGAGATGTGGGTTCAGTTCCTAAGATGGGAAGATCCTCTGGAGAAGGAAATGGCAACCCACTTCAGTATTCTTGCCTGGAGAATCCTATGGACAGAGGAGCCTGGTGGGTTACAGTCCATG
This sequence comes from Capra hircus, assembly GCF_001704415.2. NCBI lineage: Eukaryota > Metazoa > Chordata > Mammalia > Artiodactyla > Bovidae > Capra > Capra hircus. Next base: position 106,393,689 of record NC_030812.1, on the reverse strand, counting down.
AGGTCGCAAAGAATCGGACGCAACTGAGCACGCACACGTACACACGCACGTGCACACACACACACACACACACACACACAACATCAAGTAGTTGGACTCAATGGATAGCCAGGTTTTAAATGTCTCCCCACCTTTTTCCTCATTTCTCAGAAGCCCAGGCTGAGTCATGAGTGAGCTCCTTCTTTGAAGGTGGCCTGTGGCCAGGGCTGCACGGTTCACATGCCCTGCACAGCCCAGGCCAGGAAGGGGCAGCAGGGCAGAGCAAAGGAGACATCCCCCGATAAACACAGGCTCTGGCACCCGCCCCCTGCTGCCCCGGGGGTGGTGGGGAGTAAGCGAAAGCCCTTGAGATGCAGCCAAGTCTGCAATCTTCCTTGGGCACACCAGAATCAGGTCACTGGAAAGTACCGTCTGCACGTAACCACAAGCACATGGGTTCACAGCTCCAGGCTCACACTCAGCATCAGTGCCAGGATTCTGTGCACCAAGCTCCCTACCTCCACCCACCCCCCCACCATCCATCAACAAGCTTGTTTCTAAGCAGAACACTTATCTGCAGATGCTTGTGAAATGTGTTTATATGTGAGAGATTAATTTGTCTCTGGAGGGGAACTCACACCTACACAGAAGAGCCCAGAGTCACAGAGAGAACCCGACTGGTGATCAGAAGAGATCCCTTATGCTGGAAGGGTCATTGCACTAGAGGGGCAGCCAGGCAAAGGCCTTGGGGCCCTCTGGCCTGTAACAGTCCAGTGGCCTGGCAGACCAGCCACACCCCGGGCCATCCTCGCCTTCCAGATTTCCCTCCACATCCTAAGCTGCAGCCACCTATGCTGCTTCCCAACTACTCCTGGTGGCACAGCGGTGAGGAATCCGCCTGCCAATGCAGGAGACACAAGAGACGTAGGTTCGATCCCTGGGTCAGGAAGATCCCCTGGAGGAGGAAATGGCAACCCACTCCAGTATTCTTGCCTGGAGAATCCCATGGACAGAGGAACCTGTCAGTCTACAGTCCATGAGGTCTCAAAGAGTCAGACACGGTTGAGTTACTGAGCGCACACACAGGCACAGTTCCAACTAAGGAACCCCCTTCTTTGTCTTCTAAGAGCCTACCTCCTCCATGACATCTTCTTGGCCAATGGCAGGAAGTGGGAATTCCACTTGGTCATATTTTGCAGACAATTTCAACTTATCACAAGTATAAAACGTCTCCTTGGCTTTCTGTAATATAATATGCACTGCCATTATTCCTTGATGTGCCTGATCTATTTTCACTTGTTCATTTCTTGTAACTTCTAAGTCTGTCAATGTCAATATTCTCACATGTTACCAAGTTCTCAGGACAACCCTTAGTATCCTGGTCAACCAAAAAGAAGCCCGTATGTAAGAGAACATCAGTTCTAGAGTCACTGAGCACTTACCACTCGCCAGGCGCAGTTTTTTATGTCTTGACGGTGCATTAACCCGTTTAGTCCTCTCAACAACCCTACCAGGATGGCACTATTGTTACTTTTGTTTCACATGCGAGGAAATCACAGAGGTTAACTGCCCTGCCCAAGGTCACACAGGTGGTAGAACCAGACAGTACCACCAAGCTCACAGCCTCCAACTGCTAAAATTTGAGAGTTCAGCTGTCCACTTTTTACCTGTGTATGTATATTATACATACATATGGGACCATATGGGATCATACATATGGGATACATACATATATGGGATCACCCATATACATATGGGATCATAAATATACTTAAAAGGCTGTTAAATGTATTTCTTTGCTCAGAATATAAATCTGTAACATTTGCCTTTTAAGAAGTGTTTCATGTGGCGGAAGTTTAAACATTTTGATATCTATTAGTCTACTTCTTGGTGATTTCTGCCGGTTTAATGTTTGGAAAATCTTTCCCCCTTACAGTCACTATCTTGCCTTCTGGGTTTGTTTGTTTGTCTAATAATTTTAATTATTTTTGCCCGTGCTGAGTCTTCATAGCTACACGGGCTTTTCTCTAGTTGTGGCAAGCAGGAGCTACTCTTCTGGTGGGGGCATGGCCTTCACACTGCGGCCGCTTCTCTTGTTGAGGAGTACAGGTTCGATCGTTACAGCTCCCGGGCTCTAGAGCACAGGCTCGATGGTTGTGGTGCCCGGGCTTGGCTGCTCTGAGGCACATGGGGTCTTCCCGGATCAGGGATCAAACCCATGACTCCTGCAGCGGCAGGCAGATTCTTTACCACTGAGCCACCAGGGAAGCCCTTGTCTTTTGGTTTTATTGTTTCTTTTTTTATCTTTAGCAATTTGAGCTATTTGAAGTTCATTTCATTAATAGTGCATCTCTTTTCCTGTGGTAAGTTTGTGATACTTCCTTAACATTAATTTGGTTCTTATTTATACTAAGACCTGTTTCAAAGTTAACTAATCTGTTTATTCAATAGATGCTATTTTGTAGGGCAAGTCTTCCCTCTTCAGTCTTTCTTTTTTCCAAGTGTTCTTATCAATCATGCCTTACTATTTTGCCCAATGACCAATAGGATTTTACATCAAGTTGCTTTGGCTGGTGGACAGGTGGGTGGTTTCTCCATGTACAAGTTTTCACATGGACAAATGTTTTCATTTCTCTTGGGTGTATATCTAGGAGTGGAATCGTTGGGTCATATGGTAACTCACTTCCCTCATAGCTCAGTTGGTAAAGAATCTGCCTGCGATGCAGGAGACCCGGGTTTGATTCCTGGGTCAGGAAGATCTCCTAGAGAAGGAAATGGCAACCCACTCCAGTATTGTTGCCTGGAGAATCCCATGGACAGAGGAGCCTGGCAGGCTACAGTCCGTGGGGTTGCAAGAGTTGGACGCGGCTTAGCAACTAAAGAGAGAGTGAGAGAATGGTAACTCTCCAGGGGATCTTCCTGCCCCAGGGATCAAACCCATGTCTCTTGTATCTCCTGTATTGTTCTTGCCTGGAAAATTCCAAGGACAGAGGAGACTGGTGGGCTACATGTAGTCCATGGGGCTGCAAAGAGCCAGACACGACTGAGCAACTGAGCATATGGTAACTCTGTTTAGCTTTTTGAAGAACTGCCAAGCAGCCCAAGTGGTCCCACCATTTCACATCCCTGCCAGCAATGAGACTTCCAGTTTCTGCACTTCCTCATCAACAGCTGGTATCTCAATCTTTTTTATTGCAGTCATTCTAGTGGATGTGATGTGGTGTCTCATTGATATGCAGTGATAACTAATGATGACCATGTCAGCATTAAGTGCTTATCAATTGTTTGTGCAGCTTTTTAAGAAAATGGCCATGTTCAATTGAGTTTTTTGTCTTATCTATTGGGTTAGAAGAGTTCTTCATATATTCTGGATATTAACCCTTTGTCAGATATATGGTTTATAAATATATTCTCCCATTCTATTCTCTTTTTATTTTCTTGGTGGTGTCATTTGAAACACAAAAGTTTTTGTTTGTTTGTTTGTTTGTTTTACTTTTTAATGGTTCGTCTATTTATTTACTTAGGCCATGCAGCAAGGCAAATGGAATCTAAGTTCCCTGAGCAGGGATCAAACCCATTCCCCCCTGCAGTGGAATCGCAGAGTCCTAACTCCTGGACTACCAGGGAATTCTCAAAAGTTTTTAATTTCAACAAAGTCCAATTAATTTTTCTGTTATCCTTTATGTTTTCGGTGTCATATCTAAAAAAACACTGTCTAACCCAAGGTCACAAAGATTTACTTCTATATTTTCTTCTAAGTGTTTTATAGTTTCAGCTCTTTAATGTAGGTCTATATCCTATTTTGAGTTAATTTTTTGAGACCAGGGCCCAACTTCAGCCATTTGCATAAAAATATCCCATTGAGATGTGCTCTAAGCATAAAGCACACACTGAATTCTAGAGACTTAGAATTACTAACATGCTTGAAGGAATCGAGTAGAAGATTCAAAGGAGAGAGGAAGAACAGAGATTACCAAAATAAACTGAAAAGATTAACAAATTGACAAAGCAGAGCTTCTGGAAATGGTGGGAAAAGCACAGAAAGCTCAACCCTGACTCCCTCCAATAATGATAACAATTATCATTGGTATTAATATTTCCAGTGTTATTCCAAGGGCACTGCAATCGTTTTACATGTATTTTCCCTTTTCATCGGCACATAGCCCAGTGAGGTGAGGACCATCATTTGTCTCCATCAGGGAACTCAGCCTGTCCACGGTCACTAAGCCAGCGAGCAGGAAAGCCAGGCTTGGACACCACTCAGTTCAAAGTCCACATTTTTATCTGCTACAGATTTTTGCAGGGCTTCCCTGGTGGCTCAGTGATAAAGAATCCGCCTGCCAATGCAGGAGACACAGGTTTGATCCCTGGGTCTGGAAGATCCCCTGGAGTAGGAAAGGGCAACCCACTCCAGTATTCTTGCCTGGAAATCCCATGAACAGAGGAACGTGGTAGGCTACAGTCCAGGGGCTGCAATAGAGTCAGACACGACTAAGCAACTTTCACTTCACTTCATAGATTCTTGCAAGAATTCAACAAGAATGCACACAAGATAAGCATTTTCCTACAGCCTGACCTAAATCTTAGACAGTTGGAGGGATGAGCAGAGCTGAGAATGGAGGAGGGCTCTCTCTGCCCAAAACTGACAGCTTATGTCACAGACCATGCCTGCGGTTAGCTGGTTTGCTCTGAAAGCTCTCCTGTTACATTGAGGCCCAGACCCCGCCCCCTGCCCCTGGCCTTCAGAGGCAGCTCCCACAAAGCCTGGCAGTGCCCCCAGCCCAGCTGCATGATAAGACAAGACAGGAGGAGGGACCCAGGGAAAGAAGCCAGCCTGGTGACGCCCAGCAGCTCCCTCAGTGACGTCCACCCTCCGCAGACACCATTCCCCTAGGGGCTCAGGGCTCAGCCAGGAGGCCTCTGTTTAGGATCAGCTCCTTGGAGCTCCAATAGCGCTGCCCTTCCAGAGACTTCTGCAATCAGAAATGCCCAAGACTCTGGCAAAGGCAGTAGATCAGCCAGCCTTCGGTCCTGGGCTGGAAGAGAGCAGGGGCCTCGCATCAGGAGGCTCAGCACCCTGGCTGGCCAACGTGTAGACATGTATGGGGCATGCGCTGTGAACGTGCTGGGGCTATTTCTGCCCCGGCAGATTGCTGTCAGCAGGCAGGAGGTGAGGGGTGAAACTGCAGGGAGTTGTGAAATCTAGACGCAGTCCCACTGGGACCTCGCTGAGGGCTGGGGGCCCTTCAGCCTGCAGGACCTAAAGCTGGCCCCGCTGTGGGTTCACAGAAACCGTGGGAAGGAGAGGCACTCCCATGATCCTGACATCCAGACAGGAACCAGAGCGCCAGGACCACCACACGACCCCCACAACCCAGATCGTGGTGCACTATTCGCCACCTGCTTGGAAGTGGTACTGCCCGTGGATACCCTGCTAAACTGTAAGGATGTCCCTCTGCCGAGGGAAACCTCACCACTCCCCAGGGCTCTCAGGATAAAGTCTAAGTTCCTTACGGGCCCTGCCCCACCTGCCCCACCCCCAACCCACCAGCCTCACCTCCCATCTTCGGACCACATCCGAGGACCCTTCAGTCTTGGGCTGAGCCCACCGCCGCCTCTCTGAAGGCAGACTGCTTGGTAATCCTGGTTTGTCTAATGTACCAGCTCAGTGACCACGAGTTCAGTTACCGAACCTCAAATTCATGGATTTTTATGAGAATGAAATGAGTTAATGTAGAGAAAGGGTCCGGCACAGGGCTTGGCATGAAAATCTGCTGTGAGGGTATGTGCTGTTGTTACTATGATCACGTGTGCACTTAGTTGCTCAGCTGTGTCCGACTCTATTGCGATCCTGTGGACTGTAGCCCACCAAGGCTATCCATGGGATTCTGTCCAAGGGATTCTCCAGGCAAGAATCCTGGAGTGGGTAGCCATTCTCTCCTCCAGGAGATCTTCCCAACCCAGGGGTCGGATCCCCGTCTCCCTGCAGGCGGGTTCTTTACCAGTTGAGCCACCAGGGAAGCCCTGTTATTTCGATTATTTGTATTCAAATAGGTTTACTTTTTACATGATCACATTCACTGATCTGTTATGACCTCTGGATTTCACATTATGTATACAAAGGTTTTCCTTAGTCTGAGATTAGAAAAATATCCAGTGGGCTTGCCATTTAAAGGAGTCTGTGGGAGAGTGAAAAAGTTGGCTTAAAGCTCAACATTCAGAAAACTAAGATCATGGCATCGGGTCCCATCACTTCAAGGCAAATAGATGGGGAAGCAATGGAAATGGTGACAGACTTTATTTTCTTGGGCTCCAAAATCACTGCAGATGGTGACTGCAGCCATGAAATTAAAAGACGCTTGCTCTTTCGAAGAAAAGCTATGACAAATCTGAAAGTGAGAAGTGTTAATCACTCAGTTGTGTACGACTCTGTGACCCCATGGACTGTAGGTCACCAGGCTCCTCTGTCCATGGAATTCTCCAGGCAAGAATACTGGAGTGGGTTGCCATTTCCTTCTCCAGGGGATCTTCTCAAGCCAGGGATTGAAGATGGCTTTCCCACACTGTAGGCAGACTCTTTATCCACTGAGCCACCAGGGAAGACCTAGACAGCATATTAAAAAGCAGAGATATTACTTTGCCGACAAAGCTGTGGTTTTTCCAGTAGTCATGTATGGATGTTAGAGTTAGACTATAAGGAAATCTGAGCACCAAAGAATTGATGCTTCTTAACTGTGGTGTTGGAGAAGACTCTTGAGAGTCCTTTGGACTGCTAGAAGAGCCAACCAGTCCATCCTAAAGGAAATTAGTTCTGAATATTCATTGGGAGGACTAATGCTGAAGCTGAAACTCCAATACTTTGGCCACCTGATGTGAAGAGCTGACTCATTTGAAAAGACCCTGATGCTGGGAAAGATTGAAGGCAAGAAGAGAAGGGGACGACAGAGGATGAGATGGTTGGATGGCATCACTGACTTGATGGACATGAGTTTGAGTAAGCTCTGGGAGTTGGTGATGGACAGGGAAGCCTGGCATGCTGCCATCCATGGGGTCGTAAAGAGTCAGACACGACTGAGAGACTAAACTGAACTGAACTGTGGGGAGTCCATTGCCGTACGGATCACCCCTCTCCAGCCCTCCCTCACAGTGCTCCTTCTAAGTTAATTCAAGATGTTTTTAAAAGGGAGACCTGCCTGCGTCTACCATGTGCAAGGGCCAGGGAAGGAAGAACACATGGCCCTTTGGGAAATGGATGACAAGTAGCTGTTGCTTCCTGTCTGAAGCCATGGGGCCTAGGCAGGTCACCTCACTTCATAAACTACAGTGAGTCCCCTACACATGAACCTTCAAGCTGTGAACTTTCAAATATGCGAACATGCATTCACATGTCCAATCATGTAAGTCAGTTCACGTGTCTGGCGTACTTTTCAACGTACTGTTCTGTAAGATCAAAAGTGTTTATTTTGTGTTTGTTTTTTATGTAGTCTTTGTTCAAGAAGTATTATAAACCTATTACAGGACAGCCGACTGTGTTAGCTGGATACCTAGGCTCACTTTTTTTAACTTAACAAACATGCCCTTGGAGGAGATAGGGCATGGTTCAGAGTGGTATGGCTGTGGACTCCCAACACGCTCCTGGAATGGGATTCATTCCTATGTCAGGAACTTACTGTAAACAGCTTTGTTTGTCCATAAGTTGTTGACCCTGAAGGAGTTCACGGTCCAATGAGAGAACAGACAAGTCAGCAGACCGAAGGTATCATCAAAGGCCTCCGGGGGGTGGGGGCCAACATCCTTGCTCGGAGAAGGTTCAGTGGGTGGTGGCGAGTCGGGGTACAGAGGACATTCTCAAGGTAGGGACAGAAAGTGCCATCCTGATTCCACAAATACTTGCCAGCGCCTCCTGCTACCTCTGCCCACGGGCCGCAGGGCACAGCGCTGGAAGGAGGTAGAGAGGTGGAGATCAGCCAGAGGCCAGGGCAGGGAGCTGGACCAAGGCAGCAAAGCCAGCTTCTCTCCCAGTTCCAGGACTAAACTAGTCAGATGGTCTCTAGGAAGTGACTTCACTCTTCTGCGTTCATTGCTCGTCCTTACAACACAGCCTCAGCTTGTGTCCTGAGGCAGCTGTGCAAATTCTATTCGATCACACATGTGCAAACATTCTGCCCTGTACAAGGTAAATATTTGATGCCCTTGGGCACTTTCTGCTGCTAATTGGTGACTGGAGTTGTTTCTGCCTGGGGGCCGTGTATGGGTTCAGCCTGGCTGCTTTCCCTAGGGCTCAGGCCTGCTTCTTGAAGTGGGGGCCCACTGGGTCCACAGGGACCCAGACCCCCATGTGTACATCCCCTCCTGTGTCCTGAGTCTCCACTCCTGGTTCTCCCAGTCTTGTTGTTGACCCACATTAGGACTCTCCTCTGGCACCTTTAACGGGACAGAGCTCCTTCCCCCACAGGAAGGGCCCAGGCTCCGCCCCAAACAGGCTTTAGCAACAGGACTACCTTTGGCACAGGGCTCTCTCCTTCCCTGTCTGTTCTACCGTCTGCTCAAATTAAGGGTGAAAAGGCATGAGCCTAGGGTGAAAGGTCACAAGCTTCTTCCACCCAGATCTCAGCTCCTCTCCACACCACTAGAGCCCCGTGAGCAGCGTCCTCCGGTGGGCAGCAGTGGTTTCTTCAGCCCTGGAGGGTCTAGAGGCCTGAAGACCACTGCCGAGGGCAACCCCCACCCCTGGCCCCCACAATCCAATGCAGAGGGCTCCTTTAGGGGAAGGGTGCTTAGGGGGCATTTGTAAAACCTGAGTTCTGGTTTCAGTGTTGGCGAGTCGTGTGACCTGGATGGTTCTCCTGGCCTCTTTGGTCCCCAGTTTCCTCATTAGAAAGACGAGAGGGTGGGGCATAGGGCTGAAACAGATGCCCTGTTGGCAGACAGAAGAGCACATCTTTTGAGGCCTTAACCTGAGGCCAGCACTTCCCTCAGAAGCATCTCTTGCCACGTCCACCCCGAAGGTGTGTGTGTTTGTGTTCTTGGCTGCTCCCCGGTCTGGGCGCTTGGGAAGGGAGCCTGGGGCCTCCAGCCTTGCGGGCACCATTAGAGAAGAGAGCACATTCCTAGCCACCAACAGGAAGGGTTAAGTACAGAACCAGATCTGGTCAGGTTATCTCGCCTCTGGAGCCCGAGATGCTGTGAAGAGTCGCCTAGCTTCCCAAGGCTGGTCGTCCTCCCAGCGACAGAAATCCCTCAGCCTTTTCCCTGCACTTGCGAGCAGGCTGGGCATGGCAGCCCACTCCAGTATTCTTGCCTGGAGAATCCCATGGACAGAGGAGCCTGGTGGGCTACAGTCCATAGGGTCGCAAAGAGCTGGACACGACTGAAGCTACTTAGCATGCACGTAGGCGAGCAGGCTGGGCTGGCTTCAAGGGGCTGCTCAGAAGGGCCAGCACTGAGAAAGGCCCTGTGCTTGGCTGAAGGCCATCACCATCTTGAAATCCTTAATACATTTTGTACCAGGGGTCCCTTGGGGTTACATGAACACCACTTAGACAGTCCACTAGCCTCTCCCTCTAGGAAGCCGTTTCCCAAAGCAGGGCTCTGTGACCCCCAGACAAAGGACATTCTGGAAGACTCTTCTTGTCCTTCATGATCCAGCCGCGATGGCCTTCAAGTCCACAAGAGCTCCTCCAGGCTCCCCAGAGGGGTGGTCCTCTGCTTTCCCGCTTCGTTCCTCTCTCCCACACAGCGCCCACCCCTCTCTGTAACCCGGCCTAGGCTCCCCACCTCCAGGCCACGCCCTCTGTACTCTGACTTCCTCGAAACAGAGATGCTCGATACATTTGTTGACTGAGGAAAGCAAACAGAGCTATCTTCTCAGGACAGGGCACAGGGCACCGCACACAGTGGGCGCTCACTCATTGCTGCTGACTCACGCACCGAGCACGCCAGGGCACCCCGCTACATGGCCGTGCCGTCCTCAGCCAGGGCATCACACAGATCAGACCGTCATTCTCTCCCCTTCTGACCTGGGGAGGAAGGGTAACCCCTGGGCAGCAGAGCTGATTTATGGGGTTTCCTTGTGCGCAGTTGGAAGACTTACTCCCTCCCCATACCTGGGGTCCCAGTTCCTAAATGCCCTGCCGGAGGGAGTGTTAAGAACCCCCGACACTGGAGCTTCCCCGGAGTCCAGCCAGTGGCTGAGACTCCGCGCTCCCAGTGCCGGGGGCCCAGGTTCAATCCCTAGTCGGGGAACTAGATCCCACATGCTGCAATGAAGGTCAGAGACCCCGAGTGTTGCAACTAAGACCCAACACAGCCAAATAAAAATAAATATTAAAATAAGAGCCCCTGACACTTGCAAAGCCCTTTAAAGCTTGCCACCTGCCTTCACTAACTTTCTCCTCAAACTGTCCTTTGGTGGTTTAGTCCCTAAATTGTGTCCAACTCTTGTGACCCCATGGACTGTAGCCTGCCAGGCTCCTCTGTCCATGGGATTCTCCAGGCAATATTGGAGTGGGTTGCCATTTCTTTCTCCAGGGATCAAACCCACCTTTCCTGCACTGCAGGTGTTTCTTGACCAACTGAGCCACCAGGGAAGCCCAAACTGTCCTGTAAATCAAGACAAATACTTAAATATCGACTGTGGGGTGGTTGTTCTAACATTTTTTTTTTTTTTGCTGCTTGTGTTCCTTGAGGAAGAACTTGGAAATACAGATAGAGCCCAGAGAATAAGGGTACCTCCATCTGAGCATCCAGTGATGACGCTGTTAACATTTCAGTCCAAATCTCATGAGATTCATCTCCACACATGAAATACACCTTTCAAAACAGGATGACACTGTCACTGCTTTGGCGTCTTATTACTCCCCGTTGCGTAGGAGGCTAACAGAGGTCGCTGGTCCCGCAGATGCTGGAGGCAATGCTGGAGACTGACTCCAGTGTCCTGACTCTGAGGCCGATGTCCTTATCTTTGAACCCAGCTGCTGCTCAGACTCCAAAGGGGCAGGAGGGACTGATGGCTCTGGGAACGGAGCCCCAGCGAAGAAGGGTTTGCTCTGACCAGGCTTTGGGGAAAATACCCCAAAACCACCCAGGTGTCCCACAGCTCAGTACAGGCTGCTCAGAGCTGCTACTTCCACACATCCGGACTTTGTCCATCAGTAAACAGCTCCAGGGATATAGGGTCAGCTGTCAGGTGGGGCCCAGAGGAAGCAGGTGCCCGGTGGCAGGCACTGACCCCAGAGGGCAGCTGGAGATCTGTTTGGTGACCTCGGAGGGCTCGTCTCTTTGTATTTTTAGAAAAAGTGAGGGCACAGCAGTGACCCAGCAACCGCCTCACTGCCTGCGCATCATGCTGGGCCGTGGAAAGGGGCTTGCAGCCTGGGTCCAGGCTGGTGGTTCAGGGCAGGACCAGTCGCCTACCCGCTTTTCCTCCCTCCTTCCTTCCACTCTCCCTCCCTTCCTCAGCACACACTGCTGGCCAGATACTCAGCTGGGCACTAGAGGCAAGATTTACTCAGGGCTCTGGCCTTCCACTGCGGTCCACAGGGCCACAGAGTTGGACACGACTTAAGCGGCTGAGCACACAGACGCACTGGCCTTCCACGAAGGTGGTAAGAGAACAAGAGCTGACCAGAGGCTTACAGAACTTCCCAACGCAGGTTCAATCCCTGGGCAGGGAAACAAGATCCCACATACTGTGGAGCGACTCAGCCTGAGCGCCACAACTAAAGAGCCTGCAAGCCGCAGCTGAGACCCAAGGCTGCCAATAAATATTAAAAAAAAAAAAAAAAAGGCATGGTTTCCTCATCGGCAGCCAGAGTCTACGAAAAATAAATAAATAACGTTAACAGCAGGAACTCTGGCATCAGACAGTTCTTATTGTTGATTGGTTGCTAAGTCGTGTCCAAATCTTTTCGACCCCATGGTCTGCAGCACGCCAGGCCTCTCTATGCGCCACTGTCTCCTGGAATTTGCTCAAACTCGTGTCCACTGAGTCGGCAATGCTATCCAACCATCTCATCCCCTGTAACCCTCTTCTCCTCTTGCCCTCAATCTTTCCCAGCATCAGGGTCTTTTCCAGTGAATCAGTTCTTTGCATCAGGTAGCCAAAGTACTGGAGCTTCAGCTTCAGCATCAGTCCTTCCAATGAATATTCAGGGTTGATTTCCTCTAGGATTCACTGGTTTGATCTCCTTGCTGTCCAAAGGACTCTCAAGAGTCTTCTTCAGCACCAGAGTTCTTCGGCGCTCAGGCTTCCTTAGGGTCCAACTCTCACACCCCTACATGACTACTGGAAAAACTGTAGCTTTGACTATACAGACCTTTGTTAGCAAAATGATGTCTCAGCTTTTTAATACGCTATGTAGCTTTGTCATACCTTTCCTTGCAAGAAGCAAGCGTCTTTTAATTTCGTGGCTGCAGTCACCAACTGCAGTGATTTGGGAGCCCAAGAAAATAAAATCTGTCAGTGCTTCCACTTTTTCCAGACAAACCAGGGTTCAAATCTTGACTCCCTTGTTTCTAGCTGTGTAACCTCAGGCAAGTTGCTTAATTTCTCTAAACCTGCATGTCCCTTCTTAAGGTCTATGAGAAGGAATTGAGATAACACATAAACATGCTTAGAAGAGGGCCTGGAATGTGATAAGAGCTGGAGAAACAGAGTTATGGAAAGAGAGGCTGTACATGTGAAGCGCTCTGGAGCTCGGGCTGTCCCACGTGGGCAGCAACCCCGATGGGTCATTCCCAAGGAGGACAGGCCTGGGGCTTCCACGGCCCTTTAGCCAAGGGTTTGGCCGAGTTCAGTAGTGGCTCACCCTTTTAACCACACACTAGCTCCTCACAACAAAGGAGTTGGAGGGCTGGCATCTTCTCGTTTTGCCAAAGAGGAGGCTGGGAAGCAGAGGGTCTCGTGAGCTGCCTGAGGTCACTAGGGGAAGAGATGGCAGCCCTGGCTCCAAATGCAGAACCGCCCGTCCGCTGACCTTCATCTCTTTCAGACCCCAGCCCACCACACCAGAGCCTCTGCTCAGCCTGCAGTAGCTGGGGCCGGGAGCTGTGATCCTAAGGAGGGAAGACGGCTCTGCTGGGCCTGGAGGGAGAGCGGGTGACTCCTGGGGCTGGGGCAGCAGCAGTCCTGGCAGTTAGGCTCTGGGCCCAAGGAGGCATATGACTCAGAGCTAGCTGATTTTTTTTTTTTTTTTTTTTTTTACTTTTTGGTCACACTGTGCAGCCTCTAAGGGATCTTAGTTTCCCTGACCATTGATGGAACCCTCGCTCCCTGCAGTGGAAGTATAGAGTCTTAACGGCTGGACCACCAGAGAAGTCCCAGGGCTGGCTGACCTTGAGAGCCATGTGCACCTGGCTTTGATTCATGGGCATCCAGTGCCCACCCTCTGGGTCTCACCTGCTTGAAGTGGCAGCTGGGCTGCAGCAGTGAGAACAATAGCATCTCCTGCCCTGCACCTGCCTGTCCGGGCCCGGCACCAGGCATGGCCCACTCCAGAGACAGTGGACACACACACATACACAGAGGCTGTGAAGTCACACCAGGGCCACGTCAGGAGTGGACACACCCGTGGAAGATGACCACCTCCTGTCCCTGCAGAGAGCTCCATGTGGGAGGTCCAGGGAACGCTGCTTGGTGGTCCTGCCCCCTCAGCCCCTTCTGAATGAACACAGGGGTGACAGAGCCATCATTCTCTCATCCAGTGCGCCAGGCTAGGCGCCGATTTCTGGGACACAGCAGTGAGCAAGAAAGATAAGTCCTTGTTCCCGTGAAGCTTATCTACTGGAGTGGGACTAAAAGGCCCTGCTATCTCCCTTTCTGCTTCCCCCTTTAGGCGCTTGATTCTCTGCTAAACCTTGTCATGTTAGAGGATGCGGGGAGCAGGGATATGTGGGAGGGGCAGGGACCTCTGGACATGCCAGGGAGCTGAGGACATGTTGGATCTTGGCAGGCTCTGCTTATGGTTGGGTGGGGTGGGAAATTCACCACCTTCCCTTTTCCCATCTCCGTGTCAGATATGATCTCCTGATGAGGTCTGCTACCCTGGATGGCAGCCAGGGGCTGTTGGCACAGCCCTCATGGCTTCTAACTGCCTGAGGTTCCAAGGAAATAATTCTCACCTTCTGCAAACGTATCATCCAGTGGGAAGGTACAAAATTAATGTGCACCGTCATGTGGAATGTTGATATTTTGCTTTATGACTTTTTTAAATTGGAGGATAGCAGCTTTACAATATTGTGTTGGTTTCTGCTGTACAACGTGAATTAGCTATAATTATATATATATATGGCTTCCCAGGTGGTCGTAGTGGTAAAGAATCCACCTGCCAATGCAGGAGACACAAAAGACATGGGTTTGATCCCTGGGTTGGAAAGATCCCCTGGAGAAGGAAATGGCAACCCAGTCCAGGATTCTTGCCTGGAGAATCCCATGGACAGAGGAGCCTGGTGCGCTACAGTCCATGGGGTCACAAAGAGTCGGACACGTCTAAGGGACTGAGCACACACATATATGTATGTAAATCTATTTCCCCTCCCTCCTGAGCCTTCATCCCCCTTCCTATCACTCTAGGTGAAGTAAGTCCGAAAGAGAAAAACAAATACTGTATGTTAATGCACATATATGGAATCTACAAAATGGTACTGATGAACCTATCTGCTTAATGATTAATTGTTCTGAGAGTTGTTTTCATTTACCTGTGTGTTGCCTCCCATCTGGACTCAGGTTCACCGCAAAATCTAAGGTTCTACAAAACCAAGAAAGGCTCTGTAAATGTTTGAGTGAAGACATGAAGACAGTCTGAGGGTGAACAGGTCAGGCCCTATAAACAGGGTGGGCAGCACCTGGCACTGGGGACTGGGGTTGGTGGTCTGTGCTGCCAGCTGGAATCAAATGCAGGACTGAGTTTACACCCTGTTCAGTGAGAAGAGCTGGAAAGATTCCCTCCACATCCTTCAGACTAGGGTACACCTCTGAGGGGTTTCCAGGGACTAAAGACTATAATGGGCTTCCCAGGTGGCTCAGTGGTAAAGAACCTGCCTGCCAATGCAGGAGACGCAAGCGACGTGGGTTCAAACCCTAAATCTGGAAGATCCCCTGGAGGAGGGCATGACAATCCACTCCAGTATTCTTGCCTGGAAAATTCCATGGACAGAGGACCTGGCAGACACTACAGTCCATACGGTCGCAAAGAGTCAGACAGGACTGAGCATGCATGCAAAGACTGTGGTGGTTAAGGACACAGTCTCCAGAGCCTGTCTGGGTTCACATCCCAACTCTTAAGATCAACAGCTGGGTGATCCCAGGGCAAAAGTACTGAACTGTTCTGAGCCTCACCCATCTCGTCTGTACAATGGGTGTTGTTAAAGGAATTCAGGGACAGTCGACTGAAGGAAGGGTCTAGCACAGAGCTTAGACGGTGGCAGGCATGCGAAGCGCCAGCTTCCGTGTGGTAGCGCCGAGTCGATGGACGGCACTCACACTTTAGCTGTGTTGGAATCCCCTGGAGGCTTGTGAAAACACAGATGGCTGGGTTCCAGCCTGCGTCTCTGACTCAGAAGGTCTAGGGTGGTGTCTGAGAATCTGCGTTTCCAACAAGTGCCCAGGTGCTGCTGCTTCAGGGACCACAATTTGAGAACCACAGGTGTGTAACAGAAAAGAGAATTCAGGTGTAGGGTTCTGGCGCTAGGACTGTCCCTTATTATCTGGTGACTTTGCGCAGCTAATCTCTGAGCCTCAAAATCTTTACGTGTAAAACGGAACTGTTAATTCCCACTTCACAAGAATTCCCTGGCAGCCCAGTGATTAAGACTCCGGGCTTTCATTGCCCAGGGCCCAAATCCAATCCCTGGTCAGGGAACTAAGATCCTGCAAGTCGCTTGGTGTGGCCAAAAAAAGAGAAAAAATCCACTTCATGGGGGTCAGTCTGGTATACGGTATTCTCAGTATTCAGTTATCATTGTTTAAATTCTGGACAGCGTGTTGGTCCTGGAAGGATGGGGCGGGGTTACCACGAGTAGAGGTGGGTCAGGAGTGCTTGGGGAATGCTGCCAAGAACCCCAAAGCCGGGAGCAAAGTGCCGGGTGGGTCTGGAGGCCCCAGGGCCACGTGCTTATTGGGAAATAACCCCTGCTCCTTTCTTCGGCAGTTTCTGTGTAGCAAATCCACACAGAACCTTGGTGGGGGTTGGGGTTTGGGGGGTGGGGGAGTAATTTGGCTGCACTGGGTCTGAGTTGCGGCACGTGAGATCTATCCCCCCCGGCCAAGGATCGAACTCAGGCCCCCTGCATTGGGAACTCCGAGCCGTACCCACTGAAGCGCTAGGAAGTCCCTCTCACCCCCTTTTGTCAGAAAGTCACCTCACCTCAGCGGGATCAGCGGCCCTCCGGCCCAGCCGCGCGGTGCGCTGCCGCCCCCTGGCGGACGAGGAGGCGCTGCACACCCTCCCCCGGCGGTCTCCGAGCGGAGTCCGAAGTGCCGGCGGCAAGGCCCGCGGGCACCTGGGGGAGCGCTGGCGCCTCGCAAGGCTGCGCCCCTCGCCTGACAGGAGACTTCTGGACCAGTTGGGTGTTATTACGGGAACAGTCCGCGGACACCCCACCCGCGGTGGATTAGAGACTGTTGACTTTTAAGGGCGAGACCCATTGCGCTTGGCACAGCAAGGCTGCAGGCTGAGTGCCGGCCCCAGACACAGGCCTCGGGGCTCCGAGCCTTTGCGGGCTTTGGCCTGAAGACCAGTGGCAGCGGCCAGCTTGAGTCATTGTTCCCTGAGGCCGGGAGAAAGGGCTACCCCTGGGCCAGGGGCTTCAGTTTGATATTCACTGTCCAAGCACCACGCCCCTCACCCAGCAGTTCTTGGGTCTGCAACCCCACCCTCAGAGATCCCTCTTTTTGCCTTTTCTGGAAAAACTCCTTGAAGTAAATCCTTCATATAAAAAAATTCAATGCTGTCATCATTTTCTGGTGCCTTTAATGTGGGCAAGCCACTGAACCGGGCACCGTGGGGACCCAGGAACATGGAAGATGCATTCCCCCTAGGAAACAGGCACTGGAGGGGCCTCCTGGAGAGGAGGGTCTAAGAGGGGAGGGCTGACCCGGGGGTGGGGGTCCACGGGGAAGAAAGGCCTTCAGCCCTGGAGGGACTGGAGCTGGCGGAAGGGTGGGGTGTGTTCAGGCACGGTGAGTCATGTGGTGTGGCCCAGGAGGGAGGGTGAGTCTCAGCCCCTCCCGGGAGGGAGGGGAAACAGGACGCAGGCTGGAGAGGGAGGTGGGAGCCAGCCAGGCAGGGGGTGGGGGTGGGGGAGTCGGGTCTGCACAGCAGGGAACCCAGGGTAGGTGGGCTTGTCTGAGAAGCTTCCTCCCTGAAAGAGGCTCCCCGTCAGGTGAAGAGAAAGGTTTCTGATGGGATGGGCGTGTGTGAGCGTTTACTGTTCTGACTCTTAGCGACCCTAGCGACCTCATGGACTGTAGCCCCCCAGGCTCCTCTGTCCATGGGCTTTGGCAAGGATACTGGAGTGGGTTGCCATGCCCTCCTCCAAGGGATCTCCCCGACCGAGGGCTCGAACCCATGTCTCTTACATCTCCTGCATTGGCAGGTGGGTTCTTCACCCCTAGTGCCACCTGGGAAGCCCCCCTTGGGTGCGGAACCATTTCAAAGATGGGTGTGAGGGGCTGCTGAGATGACAAAGGGGAATCTTGAAGTGTGGGCGGGGCCAGGCCAAGTCAGAATCCAGCACTCAGTTGCCTCTCCGCCCACAGGTGGGAGTGTGGGCCTGTGTGGGAGGGACTTCCCTCTCATCTCCTTGCTCTAAGACTTCAGTCTTCAAAGCACATTCACCCACATTATCTCACTGATCTTTGCAACAGGCCTCTGAGCTAACCAGGGCCTATTATTCTCATTTTACACACAGAGAAGCTGGGTCCCAGGTGAGACAGAATTCTGCTTTATATTAATTATTGGCCTCCTGAGGTCCATATTTCTTTTTCTAAATTGCGACCCCATGGACTGTAGCCTACCAGGCTCCTCCCTCCATGGGATTCTCCAGGCAAGAGTACTGGAGTGGGTTGCCATTTCCTTCTCCAGGGGATCGTCCCTACCCAGGGATCAAACCCAGGTCTCCCGCATTCCAGGCAGACACTTTAACCTCTGAGCCACCAGGGAAGCCCCAGTATATTTACTTTTGATTGTGCTGGGTCTCCAGTTGCATTGAGCAGGGGGCTACTCTGTTGCGGTGAGCGGGCTTCTCATTGCGGTGAATTCTCTTGTTGTGGAGCACAGGCTCTAGGCACTCAGGCTTCAAGAGTTGTGGCCCACGGGCTTCAGTTGCTCCAAAGCAGGTGGAATCTTCCAGATCTGGGATGGAACCCATGTCCCCTGCGTTGGCACGCAGATTCTTATTCACTGTACCACCAGGGAAGTCTTGCATACTGTTTTAATTTTTGTTGTTGTTGTTTTATAATAGTTCAAACACTCAGAGGGGTCAAAACCCAAAACATCCAGATGAAAGTTTCTCTGTCAACCCTATTCTCCCAGCTGCCCGGGTCACCTCTTAGCAGTGTGAACTCTAGCCTTTTGATTATGGGTGTTGGGCCCTTTCTGCAGGGGCTCAGGACACAGCCTGCTGTGACCAGAGGAGCCCAAGGCAAGCGTCGCCCCAGGAAGGGTGTTATACCTCCCCTGAGCAAGTGTACATTCGGTCTTCTTTCATCTGAAGCCACGTGAGTCTATCTTTAGATCCTAAACTCCTTGGAGGCTGGGAGTCTATCTTCTGGGAGGCTGAAGTGTAGGAGTTACAATTACAGGTTCTGGCAAACAGAGAACTGGCATAAAATCAGTGTTGCCAAACCTTGAACAAGTTACCCAGGCTCTCGGAGAGCCTCCATTTTTTTCAACTACAATAATCACAGGTTCGATCCCTGGGTCGGGAAGATACACTGAAGAAGGAAATGGCAACCTACTCCAGTATTCTTGTCTGGGGAATCCCATGGACAAAGGAGCCTGGCAGGCTACAGTCCACGGGGTCGCAAAGAGTCAGACACGACTGAGCGACTGACCGACCAACCAACCTAAGGATGCCCTGACCAATTTCATGGGACTGTGTGAGGACTGCATAAGATGACTCATGTCCCGTGTTAAGCCAAGTCAGGCACAAGGTCTGTAATCTGTAAGAGGAAACTGTTGTCATCCCCAGTGCCAGGACCTACTGTGCAAGCCCACAGTAGGACAGACCCAGGTACCTTTTCACACTTAACCCTGACAGAGGCTGAGAGCTCACAGGTTATAGGGTCTACATGGGGGCTTATTGTTAAGATGGCTCATTATGTTGACCTTGCAAACAAAGAGTAAATCACAGTGATCCTTGAGACTGACCAAATTGCCCAAGTGGCATCCTGTTATCACTGGTGCCTATCTTCTCAAAGCTGCGAGAGCACCAGATTCCAGATCTCCGGCTACATGATCATCCCTTTGAAGAACTTCTCAGTGGTGGGGTATAAGAAGGACTCTGTCAGAAAGGGAGGACGCTGGTTTCTCCTTAAGAGTCAGTCACCTCCTCTTTTCCCTCTAATAATTTTCCCTTTTCTTGCCTGACTGCCCGGTTTGCTCTCTCCTTCTCTGCACTCGCCTTACAGCACCTCATTAAAGGTGAGTTGGCATAGTAGGTCGCCCCAGTCCACACACCTGAACAAATCGCTCTTCCTGGGCTAGGATCCGCCTTTCCTTTTTTTGAAACCAGCCTGGCTCTTTGCCATCTCCTGCCAGGTGGCTTTTCTGGGTAGTTGGGCATCTTGAGGCCAACACGGGGCCGACAGCCCACGGCTCCTCTGGGCCTGTTGTGTCTAATGCCTGGTGTTATAGCTGATCCACAGGGAAACTGCCATGTGGCTTTTCTCAGGGCTGACTGACTCAATGGAGGGCCACCCCTGCCCTGGAGCTGCCTAGGGTGAGTGACTCAGGGCCTCTGACCCTGGCCTGGTGCCCAGCCACCTGGACTCTGCCTCTTAGAGGGTATATCCCCGGCACTCAGAGGAGGAACTTCCCTGCACCTGGACCGCCCTGGCTTGGAAGGGACATAAGAAATCATCCATCCTGCCTCCCTCATCTCGCAGATGAGAAAGGGAGCTGGGTGATGGGAATACCGAGCTTGTCACCGAAGCGGGATTTGGACCTAGCCTGCCTCCTGTGGTTCCCACCAGCTGTCACAAATCCTCCTCTCCTGGCCTTCCCACCAGGCCTTCTCCTCCTCTCAGGGCCCAGCAGGCGGGCTCCAGGTCCTAAACTCTCTGAGCAGGGCATCCCATGGCTTTTTGGTAGGACAGTTACTTACCCCCTTGGGAGAACACCCCTGTAACCTCGTTTCCAAGAAAGTGCAGAATGATCTCTTGAAGAGGGTGGCCCCCACTGAACTTACTGTCTATCAGTTCAGTTCAGTACCTCAGTCATGTCTAACTCTTTGCGACCCCATGGACTGCAGCATGCCAGGCCTCCCTGTCCATCACCAACTCCTGGAATTTACTCAAATTCATGTCCATCGAGTTGGTGATGCCATCCAACCATCTCATCCTCTGTCCTCCCCTTCTTCTCCAACCTTCAATCTTTCCCAGCATCAGGTGTGGTGGTGGTTTAGTTGCTAAGTCGTGTCCGACTCTTGCGACCCCATGGACTGTAGCCTGCCAGGCTCCTCTGTCCATGGGATTCTCTAGGCAAGAATACTGGAGTGGATTGCCATTTCCTTCTTCAGGGGGTCTTCCCAACCCAGGAATTGAACCCAGGTCCCTGGCATTGCAGGCAGATTGTTTACCAACTGAGCTGTGAGGGAAGCCTACCCAGCATCAGGGTCCTTTCAAATGAGTCAATAAACAGCTGCAAAACTGTGTTTACTTTTCTGCTCAAAAAGGCATTCCTTTCCTATCCAACCCAATTTTCCTCAAGAAACAAAAATACAGGCCAGCAAGGATGAAGGGATAAATAACCGTCTGGCGGAACAATGGAGCAGTGCACGGCTTCAAGAGTTGGAACCCCCACCAGCCTGGGGAGCTGGACTTGGCGAGCCGGCTGGGGACAGGGCAGTCTGAAACGGACCGAGGGCAGGGCGAGGAAGAGTGCGCGCCCGGCGGCGTGGGGCGCCCGCGGCCCGGGGCGGGGTCTGCGGGGTCACACCCACGTGCCCTTGCCGCCCAGAGCGCCGGGCGCCCACTGCGTGTCAGCAGGGCCGGCCTGGGTGCTCAGCCGGCGCGGTGGGCAGGCTGCGGGCCGCGCATCTCTAAGGAGGGCCCCGGGGTCTGCCCCCCCGCCCCGCTGTCCTGGAGGAACAGTGCGGGCGCGAGGGCGGAGGTGAGGGGGGCTGAGACAGACGCTGAGGGCCGGGGGTCCCTGTGAGACCGACCTCAGATGGGAGAAACGAGGCTCAGATCTCTTTCCGTCTCACTCGGACGCCTCCCGAATGGCATTAACCCCCCGTTTGGGGGTGTGGAAACTGAGGCCCAAAGTGGGAGGCCCAGAGCCGGGGGGTGGGGGCGGTGGGGCGTCTAGGCCCCGGCCCCCGCCCAGAGGACCCGGACAACTACGGGTGCCACCGGCGGCCCGCGCCCACCGCGCCGGCTCCTCAGACCCCTGGGCGCAGGAGGGGCAAGGAGGGGCCGGGCCGGGCCGGGCGGGGAGGGCGCGGGCGCGGGCGCGGGCAGAGGAACTGAAGTGACTCAGGCCGGTGCGCGCAGGCCGGGCCTTTGTTCCCGGGACGCCCGGCCTTAAAGGCCCAGCGCTCGAGGCAGGCGCGCGCCCTGCGGCCGTCCTGGCCCAGGGGCCGCACTTCTGGCGAAGCGGGGGACTAGGGTGGGAGGGGGTCGCTCCTGGGCTCCTGGCTGTCAACAAAAGAGGGGCATCCATCAGAATTCGGGGGTTCATCTAATCGGATCCTCAGGCCATAGGGAGGGCCCCCTCTGGTCATTTCAGCCATCCCTCTGCCTCAGGGCAAAGCTGCATCTAAATCGTCCAGAGGAATTTAAGAAAACCCTTCCCCTGCTTTTGGGGATTCCCCAGGGGCTCAGAAGGTAAAGCATCCGCCCGCAATGTGGGAGACCTGGGTTCAGTCCCTGGGTCGCGAAGATCCCCTGAAGAAGGAAATGGCAACCCACTCCAATACTCTTGTCTGGAAAATCCCATGTGGCGGAGAAGCCTGGTACATGGGGTCGCGAAGAGTCAGACACGACTGTTA
The DNA here is from genome assembly GCF_001704415.2 of Capra hircus. NCBI lineage: Eukaryota > Metazoa > Chordata > Mammalia > Artiodactyla > Bovidae > Capra > Capra hircus. The sequence continues at coordinate 106,371,498 of NC_030812.1, read as the reverse complement.
CAGGGACCCCTTGCTAGGCAGCGCCTCCCCGAGTCTCTCAGCCGTCTGTCCTCTAACCACAGTCCCCACCTTGCAGGGTGACTGGCCCACCCAAGTCAGCATTGAGTCATTTCAACCCTTATTTCACAGCTTTGGTGGGTTTTAGGTCAGCCAACGGAGAAGGCAATGGCACCCCACTCCAGTTCTCTTGCCTGGAAAATCCCATGGACAGAAGAGCCTGGAAGGCTGCAGTCCATGGGGTCGCTGAGGGTCGTACACGACTGAGCGACTTCACTTTCACTTTTCACTTTCATGCATCGGAGAAGGAAATGGCAGCCCACTCCAGTGCTCTTGCCTGGGGAATCCCAGGGACGGCAGAGCCTGGTGGGCTGCTGTCTATGGGGTCGCACAGAGTCGGACACGACTGAAGTGACTTAGCAGCAGTAGCAGCAGGTCAGCCAAGGCAGACCTGTGAACAGACTCCCATCCTAGCCTCCGTGAGTCCAGGTTTCACACCAACCCTGACTTGTCAGTGGATTCCTCAGGGAGAAACACCAACCTGTACCCCACCCCTCAGCGCCCACACCCCTCTTGCCCAAGCTGCTCCTTCGGACCCGAGCGCCACCATGTGGACTCCGGGCAATGGTGCCCTGTGGGACCAGAACCTTTCAACATGTCTCCCTGCTCTGGGCCCTCATTAGGCCATGCATCCATCCCCAGCGCCATCCTAAATGAATCGCCTCAAAAACTGCAGGTTGCCTGCAGCATTCAGTTTGCCCCCTGCCCCCACAGCCCTGCTTGTGACCCTCTCTCAGAGTAAGTGGCTTCATGAGAATAAAACTTCATCTTAATATTTCAAAAGCAAATCAAATGTAAATTATGCATCAATAAATTCTAGCTAAAAAGTAATAACAAACAAATGAAGAGCTTTTGACCAGCCTGTACTCCTGTGTGCAGAGATGCATGCTCACAGACGTGTATGTATGATGGACCGGGTGTGACCGCTGGGGTGTGTGCCGGAGCAAGGCTGCGGCTCCAGGGGTCCCCACGAGGTCGAGTTGGAGCAGAACCCAAGAGCACGCAGCTCCTGTTCCATCTGTGGCGCTCTGCACCCCGCCTTGGGGCCCACATCATTCTGGGAGGAGAGATGCCTTTTCCTTTTCCACTCAGCCTCAGAACTCCTCGTCCTGTCTTCTGCAATGCTCTCCCTTCAGGGGAAACAGAGGTGGCAATCGTGGTAAAGAACCCACCTGCCAATGCAGAAGACTCGGGTTCCATCCCTGGGTTGAGAAGATCCCCTAAAGAAGGGATTAGCAACCCATTCCAGTATTCTTGCCTGGAGAATCCCATGGACAGAGGATCCTGGGGGGCTTAAGTCCATGGGGTCACAAAGAGTCAGACAAAACTGAAGTGACTCAGCACACCCCTTCCCAGCTTCTCAACCACTTCCCTTCTGGAGCCTCCCAGGTAAGCCTGTATTTTGTCCCCAACAGCCTGGGAGCCCCAGCCCAGGGAGGAGCCCGCCCATCAACCTGAACCGTTATGCCACCAAGAAGAGCCTGGCGGAGGGCTTGCTGGACATGTCGCTCTTCATGTCCAACGCTGTGCAGCTGAAAGCGGTGCTAGATCGGGGTCCATCCTCCTATCACTACTTCGCCCTCGTCACCCTCCTTAGCATCTCTCTGCTCCTGCAGGTGGTCATCGGAATCCTCCTCGTGGTCATGGGTGAGGAGCCCGGGCCTGGAGCTGGCCTCGGGGGTGGGTGGGAAGAAAAGTCCTGAATGCCTCCCTGTCATACTGTGAGTTTGCACAGTCATACACTAACCTGCTGTTAGCCGTGTGCACCTTCAAGTGCCCAAGTAACAACGACGCAGTGCAGGCAGGCACCCTGACCTACCTCCTAGCATCCCATCCAGTAGCCAGTACAATACCTGCTAAATGACTGTGCTCACTAACTTGTAGCCGCATTCCTAGAGCGTGCATTCCCCACTCTGAGAAGATCCAATGTAAGTTTCCAAAATCGGCTCTATTGAGTACCACGTGAACACCCCACGTGGTCAGTGAGGGAGAAGGCATTTCAGCACAATGGCCACCAACTCCTGATCTCTGAGGGGCTATGGTGGGGGAGGCTCCAGGCTGTCATCTCCCCACTCCCAGACCATCATTTGCTTCTCCCTCTTCACAGCTCTACTGAACCTTAATGAGGTGGAAAAGCAGTTGCGTCTCAACCAGCTTAACAACGCGGCCACTGCCTTGATCTTTATCACTGTCATCATCAACATCTTCATCACAGCCTTCGGGGCACATGAGATTGGGCTCCTGGCTGCTGAGACCCCTCTCTGAACACAGCCTGGAGCCCAGGTGAGGGAAGATGAGAGGTACACAGGTGGCCCTTCTCACCTCTGTGGGTTTGGGCTGAGAGAGATGCTCGCCAGGCAGAGGGGAAGAATGCAGACCTGGGGCAGGGATGAGGTCCTGGAGCAGAGCATGGGCTGGGACTCACCAAAGACCTCTGTGCTCTCTCTTCCTAGGCTGAGCTTCTCTGCAGCCTGGGAGGGTGGAGGCTGCGGTTAGTGGGGGAAGAGGGAGACGCGGGTGTTGTCCTTGACAGAGTCAACAGGACCACGGGGTGCCAGCCGGCAGCACAGAGCCTCAGGCCCTGCTTTAGGTTCCGATCCGAACCCGCAGCTGCACCCTGGGAAGGCACCAGGGCAATTGTGTGACACTTGGGCCCGAGGCGCTGGTCTGGTCTGGCCTGGCCCTTCTCTTCATCTCTTTGCTTTCCCTACAGGTGCTGGGCCTGGAACTGCTTCTCTCCACCTTGATCTGCCAGGCTGAAGGGCACAGCAAACAGCTTCAGGGAGAGCTCCTAGACTCGGAGGGCAGTGTAGACACTCCTGCTTCCTACCCTTGGCACTGGAACAAAGATGGGCTCTTCTCCGGGCTTAAGCGGAGTCATCTCGGCCTGGAGTCCTGAGCTCAGACTCGAGTACCACCCACCTGTCTCCTGGGCCTCGGGTGTGCCTACGGAAGGCTGGGTCTGCCCAGCTTAAGGACTCTGCTTCTGACCCCACCCTGTTCCTTCCCTCTGCCCCAGCCTGTTTTCTCTTTTCTGTAGGATGGAATAATTTCTCTCCATAAAGCTTTCTGCAGATCCACTATGAGTCAATCTTTGTGTCTTCAATTGTGAAGGCTCAAGTACCCGGGGGTGGGGGTGGGGGGGTGGTTGTCTCTATCTGTGTCCTGGAAATGGCTCAAAGGAGCAACCCCAAGCCTGGAGGGGGAAAAGGCTTTTAAGTCACTCCCTCTCCTGTGGGTTCTGCTCTGAGTCAGGTTTCCCTGCCTGAGTGCCTAGGGTAATTACCATCTGCTGCATTAGCAGCAGACCAGTCTCCTCTGGATGCTTTTTGAGAACCTCCAATTGGCTGCCTCTGGGCTTCCCTGGTGGCTCAGACAGTAAAGAATCTGCCTGCAATGCAGGGGACCAGGGTTCTATCCCTGGGTCAGGAAGATCCCCTGGAGAAGGGCATGGCAACCCACTCCAGTACTCTTACCTGGAGAATCCCTTCGACAGAGGAGCCTGGCAGGCTACAATCCATGGGGTTGCAAAGAGTTGGACTGAGCGACTAACAACAAATTGGCCACCCCAGCTTTCACAGCAGCACCCTCTCTTGGGCATGTGCTTAAGGAATACAAACTAATTTCAATCTCTGCCTACATCAGATATGACCAGGATGGTACCTTTGTACTGTAACGTATCAGCAGGGCACGCCCAGCTCAAACAGAGATGCTTTTCGATTGTCCGCTCTCTTAGAATAAGCCACACCTCAGCTCCTCACCCAACCTTCCTGTGTCCACCAGCCTTTCTCAACTGAAAGTTCCAACCTGCATGAATCTATTGCACAGGAAATGTTCCTCAGCACTAATCTCGTGGTCCCCCTCCTGAGTAAGCCACACTGCAGGGAAGGCTGCGCGCCCGCCTCCCCCCGCCCCCCCCCCGCCGACACACAGACATACAGGTGATGAAGGGTGATATGGAGAGTCCTTGGCATGTCCACTGGAGGCCTCAGAGCTTAGAGATGGCCACGTGAGCCTGGGTCCTCTGCCCAGCCCTCTCCCACCTTGATGGGCAATAGGAAAACACAAGGGCATTTTGTTTTCTGAGAAGATGCTGTATTTAACGCTTTCCCTCCCCGCACCCTACACATTTCCCTACCGAGTAGGGGCCATGCCAGGCCCCCTCCATTAAGGCAGATGGTGTGGAGGTAACAAACACAGAATGCAAGGCACTGGCTGGGGCAGAGGGGGTAGCAGGCTGGGGAGAGGAGGCTGGGCAGACACCTGTCCTCAGGAGGAGTGAAGCAGGAGGACCATCCGGGTGGACTCAGGCCTTGCTGGGCAACGCTCAGTGATAAAAGTAGCCCCAGGAAGAAACCTGGCCGCCCAGGCAGCCGCAGTTCTCATCTACTCCCTACAGTCCTTCCCGGAAAGCACAGCGCGTGAGCCAGGACCATAAAAGGCCATAGCCTGAGGGCAGATCGAGCATCCACAAGCCACAATCTATTATGACCTTCCTGATTTTTCAGGTGGGAGGCAGGGGTTCTCGTCAACCTCCAGAAGGTTCTTGCGGGGCTCCATTCTCCTGTAGGCCAAATTCATGCTCTGGGTGACCGCGGGGCCCACCAGGCAGACCCTGCAGTTCCACACGCCAAGACCTGGACTCCATCATGACACCGAGTCTGGGCCCAGCGGACTGGCCTCCCGGGCCCCGCCGAACCTGCTCTGGGCCCTTCCTCACAGACGCTGGGGTTTGTGAGGCCGCGTCCAGGGCACCAGTGGTGAGTAAGAGCAGCGCAGAAGGCAGCAGCAGTAGAAACATCCCCAGTCTAGAGGCGCCTGGGATCATTAGTGCAAGAGAAGTGTGCGATGCGATCTAGGTGACAGAAAGGGTGCCCCAGGCCCCAGAGGCCGAGGGCTGTGCTCCCTGAAACTGCTTCACTTTTCAGTCCTGCTCCCGCTCTGTGGACGGAACGACATCCTCGCCTCACCTCCCCAGACCTTCCCCTCCAGGCCTCCCTTCCATTCCCCAGTTCAGAGGGTCTTTCTCCTCTTCCTCCCTACCGGGCGGCAGGAAGGGGCTGGGCTGCGAGGACTCAGGCTTCCCAGGCTTCCCGCTTCCCTTCTCATCCCTCCCCCTGGACCTCACCCCTCCCCTCATCCTTTCCCCGCTCGGCTTCTTGTGGTCCCCAAGGCCCGGCTCACAGGTGGCTGGGACAGAAGGGGGCTTCTCGCCCCTGGCATCCCCCGCCCCTCGCCTGTGCAGCATGTCCGCCCTCCACCGGGGAGCCAGGAGACCACCACCCCCATTGGTTCCCTGGCCCCCAACCCCCTGAGGCACTGGGAGGAGTTGGTCCACTCTGTGCTTCCAGTCAGTCTGGAGTCAGTGCGGCTGGAGGGTGAGGTTAATGCCCTGATCGGCGGCCAGCTGTCGGTCAGCTACCTGGAAGGTATGTGTGTCCCGGAGGCAAGGACCTGCAGGGCAGCTGCGAACTGCTCCACATGGGGCCAGCTCCCCAGTTGCCTGGTCCAGGGCCCAGGGACGCACCCATGGGTCTGAGGTATGCAGGGAGGGAGTGCCCTTCCTATAAATGCACAACTCCGCCCCCCTCACAGTCTATGCTGGGTCTGGACATGTGTGGTTTTGGTTTTCTGTTAAAAAAAAGAGTAAACCCCCAATAAAATCCATCCAGTAGAAGAGCTTCCAGTCCATGGTCGCTACCCCCTAGGAGCCCCGAGTGGGCACTGGAAGGCACCTCCCGGTCAGTGCGGTGTGGCCAGGCTGGGCTCACCCCCTCGACCTGGTCCCACTGCCCTTCCTGAGAACTCTGCCATCTCTGTCTCGTCTCCTGGCCCCGGAGGCCCAGAGGCGGAGGATGGCTGCCGGGGCAGTGGGTACCGACTCGGAGGCTGCTTAGGCCCACCATGGCCTCTGCTGCCCTCCCTTCCCGCTCTGGCAGCGAGCGGGCACTGGCCGGGCCACCGCAGTCCAGGTGCCGGAAGCCATCGGTCCAGCGGGCGCCCCCCACCACGCTGGGGTTACGGCATCTTCATCTGGCGGCGGTTCCACATGCCCCGCTTGGAATGGAAGTGATGGAAGAAGTTTCGGAGGGAGAGACGCTCCACTTCCAGGCCGGCTTGAAGGATCCTGGGTGGGAGGACGGCGGGATGAGCCACAGAAGCACCAAGGGCAGTGGGGAGAGGGCCAGCCCGCCTGCCACGGCCCCACCAGGCCCTGGCTGCTTCCCATGGGGCAGGGGTGGGGCAGAGAGCCAAACGGCCTGGGCCGTGTCTCAGAGCCTCTCTCCCTGCAAAGGATAAATGGATACAGCGGTGGATGCGGTGAGATCAGTGAAGAAGGGCGCAAGTGCTCAGCACACCTGGAGGTCGGCCGGCAGGGGTCCCTCCGCCCTATCTGATGGAGAGAGGGGGAGTTGGGAAGCAGACCTTGTCCCAGCTCCTACCCCCTTATCCTTCCCACACTCATAGCCTGTTGGGAGGCCTGTGCTCCCAGCAGGTGGCAATAACTGGAATTTGGAGCAGTTTCTTACTCCCTGGGCCTCAGAGGAGGCAGAACTGTGGAGGTCTGCTTTCCCCCAGGGGTGGAGGTAACACCAGGCTTCTCTCTGCTTTGGGGTCTGGCTGTGGAGCTTTATGGGAGCTGTGTTATCTAACACAAGCTCCCTCACCGGCCCTCGTTTGCACCTTAAATCCTCTTAGTATTGTCACCTTCCTTCCTTCCTGCCTGCCTGCCTGCCCTCTAGGGAAAAATCAAACAGATCCGATTTTCAAGTTTTCAGATCGGGTTTTCAAGACAGTTACAGCTGAGAGATTTGGGGCAAGTCGTTAACTTCTCCTTGAGGTGTAGTTTTCTAATCTGGAAAACAGAGATGACCACACGTTCCTCCCAGAGTCTGGGGAGTGGAGGATGTCCACTAAGAAGGCGGTGGAGGATGTCCATCGCCTGCCCAGTCAGGTGCCCAGTGACTAGGCGGTGGGGAGGTGTCCAGTCTTTCAGGGAGAAGAGTGTCTCTTCCTCGCCAGGGTCCCCTACCCCTAGGGCCCCTGACCTTGCCCCATCTGCCTCCTCTGGGTGCTGCTTTAGCAATTACATCCTTTCTCTCTTGGATTCTCCTCCTCTCTCTCCTTCACCCTCACCCCTAAAGCTCAAATCTCAAGGTGTCATCCACTTTCCCCCTCCTCCCCTTGGTGGCAAATTTCCTGAGGAATTTTGAGGCGGAATCTCAGACTAAGCCTCCCGGTTGCTCACCACCCACACACACGCTCTGAAACGCCCTCTCCCTGCGTCCTGCCAGCCTGTCCTCCTTCCCAGCACTCCCTTCTCCCGGGGCTCCAGGGACCCAGAGCCTCCTGGATACTCGATGCTTCCAACAGTCCACACTGGCTCTTATGCTGACCCGTGTTGACTCTCTTCAAGCCCCCAAACTCCAGCCTCCTCCCCAGCTGTGTTCTCCCAGGTGGGCAAGGGGGTGCCTGGTGGACAACATTACCATTCACACCCTTGCAGCTCAGAGTCTGTGCCCTTCCCTAACCGTCTGCCAAGCACCCTCCACGCCTGCCCTGCCACACAGGCAGAGGCAGGATCCCCTCCAATAGCTCAGTATCAGTGAAGAAAGGAATCCAAGCCAGTGGGGCCAAGGGGGCTGGACCTGGGGGCCTCTAGCCCCGCCCCTGCCCCAGGCTCCTCCCCAGTCACCTGTCCAGCAGCTCCCAGTCCTCTCCACCCCAGCGGTCTCGGAACTCCTTGGTGTTCATGCCGCCGATCCTGTCCAGGTCTGACTTGTAGATGCCTAGCAGCCCGAATCCGTTCACCTCCCAGTAGCCTGCAGACAGACAAGCCCCAGGAGAACTGAACCCAGGCCAGGAGGGGGCTCCAGAGTTGCACCCCTAGAGCCTTTTCTGGGAGGCGGAAGACTCTCATCTGAATGACCCCTTTTCCTGTTTGTGGGGAAAGCCCTCTGAGCTAAGTTTCTGGGTCCAGAGAAGGCAGCAGTCCCCCAGGGAGGGACCAAGGGCTGGTGACAGGCTCCCAGGAGGCTCTGCCAACAGCAGCCCCCGAGGGTGCAGCCATGCCTGGCTCCCTCTCCATGCAGGAAACCTCTCATCTCTGCATCCTGAGCGGGCACACAGTCTGGCACATAGTAAGTGCCTGGTAAATGTCTGACGAACAAATGAAGAGGAAAACACAGGAAGTGTTCAGCCTTGCTGCTGCTGCCCTCAGCTCAGCCCTGGGCCACTTCGTGGTCTGCCCAGGTGAGCAGGGCTGCCAGGTGAGCGGAGATGGGGAAGAGGAAGGGATGGAGAAGGGGTGCTGCCTCGGTAGACAGGACGTCTCCAGCTCTGGGTTAAGCACCAAGGCATAGAGGTCTTTCCTACCCTCCCGAGCCCAGGGCAGGCTCACCCTCGGGCCACTGGGGGGTGGCCCCGCAGTGCAGCCTCATGACCATGGGGGCGAAAGCCATCTTGCCCTCCACGCAATGCTTCCGGATGGTGTCGATGATGCCAGCTGGGAAGTGGATGTGGAGGTCGCAGAGGAAGATGATGCTGTGCGGGTCCTGGGGACAGATGGGGGCATCAGCAGTCCCCCTAGACCAGGGTGAGGAGCCCAGGACACTCTAGGACCATCCTCTGGCTCTCTCCCATTTCAGTGACCAACAAGCTTGCGTGAAACAAAGTGCTGGACCTATTTCCACGGCCCTGGGCATTGGGGCACAATTCTCGTGATCAGAGAGGGAACCCTGACTGTCTTCGTGGATGCTGGGGACTCTGGACAAATGCTCCCACCCTGGCCCTGGCCCTGCAGAGTAGCTCAGAGAACCATGTGTCTTGCGCCTTCCTCCCCGAGGAGCTGGCCATCTGAGGGTCTCTTCACCAGCCTTTGTCGTCTCCCAGGCCCCTCTCAGGCTGCTTACCTTCACCAGATCCACACCAGCCTGGAGTCCAGCCGAGCGTTCGAAATTCCCCCTTAGCTTCATGTACTGGTAGCTGCAGGGAGAGCAAAAGAGAGGTTGAGCCTCAGGACCCAGCTGTGATGGCCCCAGGAGGAAGCTGGCGGGCAGCACAAAGGTGATGCAGGCTGCTGGGATGGGACTCTGGGTGGGTGAATCCTCTGGGAAAAGCTAGACTGGGAATCAGGGCACCGATAGGACTTTAAAAGGTTGCTCAGGCTGTACCCCACCGGGAACACCCTCACCTCCGCAGCTTGGACTGTTTTAGGGCCATCTCGACGTCCATGTCTTCGCTGCTATAGTCGGTGATGATGATATTGAAGTGCGGGTCGCTGGTGACCCGGGACAGGGTCTCCATGTCTCTGATGAATTGCTGCACCCAGCGTGCCTGGTTCTTCACTGCCCAGCGGGGTGGGGAGAAAGAAGTGGAGCAATGCAAAGGAGTGCTTCTTTACTCCCAGGTCCTGCGTGGTCAGGAGTCCCATTGGACCTTTGCTTAGGGCAATGTGGCTACGAGTAAGGTTAGCAGGGCAGTGGGGGTCGGAGGGCAGCGGGAAAGCTCCTTCTACGGGGGCCTCTCCAACCCCTCCCTGCACTGCCTCCCAGGCAGGGCCCTGCGGAAAGCCTGGAGCTGGAGCTTGTCATCTGCTCTCATAGTAACCCTCCTGGGCCCTTACAGTCCAACCCACCAGCTGTCCATCCCAAGATCACCCTGCACTTCCTGTCTGACCCCCTCTAACCAGTTCTACTCCAGTGACTGGCTCCCTTCTCCCTCTCTCATTATGAAAACCAGCCAGCCCATTCCCCAAGCCCCTCCCTGTCTCACTGCCCCAGGCCAGCAGCTCTGGCCCATTGTTCATTCCCAACCCTGCATACAGGTTCCACAGGAAGAGCTGCCGGTCAGCCGTCCTTCTCAGCTCCTGCCCTGACAGCCCAGGTCACCTGAGACCGGTTACTTTGCTCCCGTGAGCCCCAGTTTCCCACGGTGGTCTTTCCCCCAGGTTCTGTGAGATCACGTCAGGGGGCAGAGACCAGGTGCTTGCTATCTCACGAGGCCTCTGGTCAGCTGAGGGCACCTAGGCAGCGGGAGGCTCACCCGGCACGATGAAGTGGACCACGGCGCGGTGGTTCCAGGAGAAGCCCTGGGGCCAGCACAGCTTGGGCTCCGGGGCCCGGGCACCTGGGACATGCCTCTGGAAGTCATGCGGGCTCCACACCAGGCCCTGCAGGTTCAGGGCCTCAGCCTCCTTCCCGCTCATTGCATCAGCGCCCTGCCAGCCACGCGTGGACACAAACTCCGAGAGCCGCACCAGGCGCTGGCCTTGCTCCAGGAGCTCGAGCTCCAGGAGGTAGCGGCCCCCACGGAGGTGGTCCTGCCGCTTCTCTACATTCACAATGCGCTGAAGCTGGTACCTCCTGGAAGAAAGGGTGGGAGGCTTCTGTCACTCCACCCCATGCGTCAGGAGACCCCGGGCTTTGCCCAGCTTTGCGGCTTGTTAACATGCTCATATGATGCTTACCCATCCAGTGAGCACTGCCATCATCTTTAAAGAAAGGATCCATAGAGATGGATGAGCTAGTCTCTTAGAGCTCTAAGACCCTAAGTATTCAGCATGTAAGGTGGAGGCATGAGTCATAGTGAAGAGATTCCTTCAGAAACTAACCCTCATTACTACACAGCTCTGTTCAGTCAACAGTGCAAAAGACACAATGGGGACTTCCCTGGTGGTCCAGTGGTTAAGAATCTGCCTGCCCATGCTGGGGATGTGAGTTCGATCCCTAGTCCTGAAAGATCTCACACACCGCAGAGCAACTAAGCCCATGTACCCCAGCTCTTGAGCCTGTGTGCCACAGCGACTGAGTCCGCATGCCACACCTAGACAGCAACAGAGACCCAGCACAGCCTAAAAATAAATGAACTTTAAAAAACACATATGGCTAATAAAAGAATAATTTTAAAAGAAGAGACACGACAGACGATTGGAAATGCTGACTGGTTGGCCTGACGTCACTACTCACAAGGGAAATGAAATCAAAACCACCGTGCAATACCACTCCACATCCACTAGCGTGGCTATTTGCAAAAAAAGCAAAATTAGAATTGGTGAGATTATGGAGAAACTGGAGCCTTTATACACCGCTGATGAGAACGTAAAATGGTACAGATGATTTGCAAAAGAGTTGGCAGCTCCTCAAAATGTTAAACCTAGAGTTACTCTATGACCCAGCCATTCAATCCCAAGGAACTTACCCAGAAGAACTGAAAACAGGGTCACGCAAATACCCGGTACATGAATGTTCATAGCAGCATCATTCTTAAGAGCAAAAGGTGGAGACAACCCAAATGTCCATCAGCTGATGAATAAACAGACATGTAGTCTGCCCAGACAGCGGAATATGACGTAAAGAAATGAGGCACTGATACACTCTACAAGGGGCACGCGCCTTGGAAGCACCTGCTAAGTGGCAGACGCCAGACACACGTGAAATGTCTGACGTAGGTAAATCTACAGGGAACAAGCAGAGCAGTGGTTGCCAGAGCCTGGGAGGAAGGAGGTAAACTGCTAACCGGATTTCTTTTAAAAGTGAGGAAAACATTCTAGAACCAGATAGGGGTGGTGGCTGCACAACATTCTAAATATACTTAAAAACTACTCAACTGTACACTCCTAAATGGTGAATTAAATGATATATTCCTTTTATCTCAATTAGAAAAATATCAGTGGGTTGAAAACAAACGAATGAATGAAAAAAAAACCAGCACTCAGTCGTGCCTTCTGCCGCCGCCCTTCCAGCCCACATCTGGGGTCTCAGGGTGTCTTTTTAGAGCCAGTTTTGCTAGTTCCACCTCTTTACCGGCTCCTTGCACGAGCACGTTCCCAGAGCTCAGCCCATGCCCAGGGCCAGGCCCTGAGGGTTTCAGACCTTGCCCAATGGTGGGACCAAGACCTGAAGGCATGCATCCTCCGAGGCGCCCCTCCCCGCCCGGCCCAAGAGCCCTTTACCTTACCCCCGGATCCTCTGGTTGAGCTTCTTCAGGAAGACCCGCGTGACCTCGAGTGCCTCCTGCTCCGGAAGCAGCAGGTTGCCCGACGTGTTACAGCTCAGGTCGATCCAGTCCGTCCGCAGCGCTTGGAAGTCCAGGTCGTGGGCGCTGAAGGTCTGCTCCCAGTTCACCACCGGGTCGAACATGGACAGGTACTCCAACACCTCGCTCACATCCTCCTCGTCCTCCCCCTCATCCTCCCCCTCGACCTCACCCTCCGTTTGTCCTTCTTGGCCGGCTACTGCCACCACCACATCCTGCTGCTCGGGCCAGCCCACCCTGGGGTCTGGAGGCTCCATCCTATCGCCCCTTCTCTGCTCTGCGATGTACGACTCGACCTGGTTCAGCCACTGAGACCGCCCGAGCATCTTCCCGGGACTGGCACCAGAGGGCCTGGGCCTCTTCGCTGGTGGTGAGCGCCCGGCCAGGGGTTCTGGGGGCCACTTGTCAGGATGCTGCGGAGCCTGGTAGGGCTCGAGGCTGGGCTTCCTTGCCTTCTTGTCTGCTGGCTGGGCAGTGGCGGTGCTGGGCCTCATGGGGAGGGAAGCTGTGGAGTTCTGCCAGGAAGGGGGTGCTGCCAGGCCCTCCTGGGCCCGAGCCAGGAGTCTCCGCAGGTTTTGGAGGCGGCGGTCAGGGGCATCCTGCCCAGGAGCTGTGGGGGGTCCTGTCTTCCCCACTGGCATCCGGGCATTCTGGCCATCAGGGGCAGGGGTATCCTCTGCCGCATCTCCATACTGGGATTCTTCTAGAAGGCCATCCTCGAGACCTGCTGTTAAAACCATCCCTCACATGGGCTTTTCAACCTCTCCCCAACAAGACCCAGAAGACAGCTGAGGACCAGGGAGGTGAGATGGGCAAAGGTCCCCAGCAAGACCCAGGGTGAGTTACTCAGCCTCAACTAACCCAGGGTCTCCATCGGTATAAAGCGTTGTTGTCAAGGGTGGTGACATGACGGATTGAAAAAGTGCTAGCAGGGGCCCAGCGGATGGCCGGGGTCAGGCCCCAGCCCTGCAAAGTGAGAGGCCGTGGGAGGACAGTGCTTCTGTAGGGCAGTTTCCTAAGTGCAGGGCAGGCAAGGCCCTCGGGCCTTCAGGGCATGTCCGCCAGGGCCCTGAATCTCCTCCTCTGGACCACCTCACTTTCGAAACATCCCCACTTGTGTCTTGGAAGTTAAGGGGGCGAAGGGCTGCTCCCCATCTCTTAGGCCTGGGAAAGGGGCTGCAGGGTTTGCATTCTAAGCTCCTGGGGGTGGTTCTGGCCCAGTCTGGACTGTCACCCTCCAGCCTGGCCCAGAGGCTCGGCCATCACTCTACCTGGCTGCTCTGGGCCCTGCTTCTGAGGCTGGTCAATCTTGATGTAGTCTTGAAAGCTGAGCCTGCAGTGGGGAGGAGGGGAGCTCTGAGGTCACAGCTGACTGGGGGTACGGGGGAGAGGGGTGTGAGCGTGTGTGCATGTGTGTACATATATGTGTGTGCACGCGCATGCGTGTGTGAAGCGCCCAGGAAAAGCCAAGGCCCCCGGTGGAGTGCCCTCATAGCCTCCTTGGTCCAGGGAGCTCTCCTGGCTCCCCCGACTCAGTGCCTCACCTGTCTTGGTAGTAGGCGTTTTCCTGGTAGAAGCACTTATTCTGGGTCTCCATGTGGCTCAGGCGAGTGTAGTCATTAGGGTAAACAAAGGACAGGTGAATCTGGTGGGTGCAGGAGGAAGGCACGGGGCTGCTGTGGACCAAGCATCTGGATTCCGGCCACTCTTTACATCCCCTCCTGGCACCTGGGTGGCACGTGCCCCCGAGCCGGGCTCCCTGGTGCCCACTTCCCATCTCCTGCCCCAGCTCATCCAGCTGCAGCCGAGACCACCCACCTCTCCTCCTGTGGCCTTTCCGGCCGACAGCACCCCAGGACCAAACCCCGCTACTCCCTACACTGCTTTTTGACCCACTTCAAACACAGCTCTAGGCCACGGCCACCAAAACCCTTTCAACCCTGCCCCGCAGCTGCCCCGGGCCCTCTGTCTTGCCTCCAGTCTCCCCCGCCATCATCTCTGGGCCCAGGAGCCCAGCATCACCCCACCTCTCAGCCTCCACACAGGCTCTGGGTTCTCTAAAGCTGAGTCCCTCCACAGTTCACCTCCCCAGCACCTCGTCTATAGTTTAACAAATACCACTGCCCTTGGGTAGAGGGTAGGAGGCCTTGGCCAGGCCACACACTGCACAGCACCAGGCTCTGCAGGGCTGCCCGCCCAGGATGGGCACCCGCGGAATACCAGCGGTGTGGCGTGAGAAGGCTGGGCACAGTGGAGTCCCAGTTCTCCGGGCCCAGGGCCTCTGGGGTGTGGCGTGGGGAGGAAGGGGTCAGCCTCAGCCAGCCCCTCCCATTCCAGCCCCTGTCGCCCAGGCGAGACTTACAAACCGGAGTCCCTGGTAGCGCTGCAGAGGGAGCCCGTCCACCAGGTAGCTGGGCTTGTAGGGGCAGTCAGGCAGGACGTGTCGGAGCTGAGCCTTGGGGATCAGAGGCACTGGAGGTGGAAGGAGGTGGCTGAGGGCTGCGGGCTGCAGCCTGGAGCCTGCACGTGTCTGTCTTTGCTCATGAGAGAGTCCACATCCGGTGGTTGAGGCTGCTAAACCAAGCTGGCCCCCCCTCAAGGGTGGGGGTGGCATTCACAGGGCACCTTGGAGACAAGGAGCTTGGACACAGACCCCAGCTCAAGGCACAGTAGAGCGCTGGGATCACTGTACACGGCCAGTCTCAAAACAGGTTTCGAAACTTCCAAGAGGCCACAAAGCCTCACCCGAGTACAGCGTCAGTAACCGAATTTCCTTCCACTTGTCATGGAGGGGCGTGGGGGTGGGGGGAAGGGGACATGTCATCTTTTAAGTTTTATTTTATAGTATTTATTTGGCTGCTCTGGGTCTTAGCTGCAGCATGTGAACTATTTAGTTGTGGCGTGTGGGATCTAGTTCCTCAAGCAGGGATGAAACCTGGGCCCCCTGCACTGGGAGCGAGGCGTCTTAGCCACTGGACCCTCAGGGAAGTCCACGTCAACTTTTAAAATGTAAATGCCCCTGACAGTTTAAGGCCCCAATGCCTTAGTAGGGACACGCTTCTCTCACTAGACAAGAGCTAGAGTCCAGTGAGAAGCTGATACCTGCAACTGCAGGGGCCTGTCTGGATTCTGGCTCTGCTTCTTGTCCTGACACGTTTGCTCTGTAATGAT
Organism: Capra hircus; assembly: GCF_001704415.2. Lineage (NCBI taxonomy): Eukaryota > Metazoa > Chordata > Mammalia > Artiodactyla > Bovidae > Capra > Capra hircus. The sequence continues at coordinate 106,356,234 of NC_030812.1, read as the reverse complement.
CGGTACGACTGTGAAGCGGTCCGTCTGTATTTCTGCACTGTTCTGTACATGTGTTTTATTACACATATGTGAAAGCAAAAAGCCTCTGGTTTGGGGACACTGTGCAGGATAGAAGCCTCCCGAGTCTCCTCCCTGACACCACGGGCTTGGCAGTACATCCCCAGGCCAGAGGTCAAGTGCGTGGCGAGGTCTTACCTCTGTAGAGAGTGTCCCGAGGGTCGGGCCGCAGCATGTCGGCAGGTGGTTGTTCGTCAGTGGGAAGGGGGTCTGGGGGGCGCACATGGCTGGCTGCTGTCTGCGGGATGTGGTCCACCTCGTCCATCCTCAGGAGGGTCTCATCTGGGCCCAGGGAAGAAAGAGCAGGACAGCCGTGACTCCCAGAGAAGCCAGCCCAGAAGCCAGGCCCCTGCCTTCTCGAGGGGCTGGGAAGGGGCCAGGTCAAGGCTCCAGGACCAGCCGCCCCACAACCTGGTACAGTCTGTGTGTGTGTGTGTTTAGTTGATCAGTTGTGTCTGACGCCACAATCCTTTGGACTATAGCCCTCCAGGCTCCTCGGTCTATGGGATTCTCCAGGCCAGACTACTGGAGTGGGTTGTCATTTCCTCTGCCAGGGAATCTTCCCGACCCAGGGACTGAACCTGCGTCCCCTGTGTTCCCTGCATTGCAGGTGTATTCCTTACCTGCTGGAGCCATCAGGGAACATACAGCCATCAGGTACTGTATAGGATGTGCCCAATCCCTGCCCCCCAAAGCTGTGCCCCCAAAACCTGTGGCTTCAGCTGTTTCTCTCCCCTGGACTCCCCCACCAGTCCCATGGCTGGTACACACCACAGTTCTGCGTGAACTGGAAAAAGCCACCTCCTGCTCAAAATGCTTTCCTGCCATCTGCTAGAAATCTGTCCTTAGAAGTACATTCAGCTTAACAAATACGTGAAAAGCACTTTCTATGTAATAAGCCAGACACTGTTCCGAGTGTCTGACAAATATCAACCATTTTAATCTTCGTCACCGCTGTGACTTAAGTACAGCATGATCCCTACTTTACAGACAAAGAACTCAGGCGAATGGAAGCAAAGTCTTGTGCCTGAAATCACACAGCAGACAGGCTGGCAAAGCTGAGTGTGAATGCAGGGTGTCTGCCTCAGGCTCCCCAGCAGGCCTAAGCCCATGCCCAGGTGAGCAGGGCACCCTGAGGCTCAGCACCTCCCTCCGGCCTCCGGGGGTGTTTGCTCTCTGCCTGAGGGTTCAATTGCCTTGGCCCACAGAGTTTTCCTTCTATGCTAGAGGCTAGCAATGTCTGGCCCATCTTATAGGTTTTCTACCTGAATTTGCTGCGGGCTTCTTTATTCTTGGTTCACACTGATTCCAACTCTCCCTTCTTCTGGCCCTCCTGCTCTGACCTTGTGGCCTCTTGCTTGGTCGCTAGCAGCCTCCCCTCACCCACCTTATCTCTTCCCCATGACCACCCTCTTCTGTGAGTCAAACGTGCCATTTCTTACTTCCTCCTGCCCTCCACACACACTGCCCGCCATCTCCTGGGCTCCTCCAGACCCGCCTTGCCTTCCTGCTAGGGCCTCCGCTGCGCCCGCTCCTCCTACACCTGGGCCCACGCGGGCTATACCCGCCGGTGGAGACTGCTCTGTGGGGCCTCCAGACAGGAAATCACAAGCCATGATGAGTGTGATCAGAGAGTCCACGGGCTGCAGCCAGAAAGCAGGTCAGCACGCTTTCTCTCCCCTGGCCACGGCTGTGCAAGAACCATGGCGGCTCACCTGCAAAGTAGGGGCCTGGCTGCCCTCTGAAGTTTTTTTCACCTGGACTGAGCCTCACAGTTTCTGGAGCGCCTTGGAATCATGCAGACAATGCTGTGTGGGGGTGGATGGGCACTGTTCTGGGGCAAGGACTCCGAGAGCATGCAGAGAGTCCTCCCAGGTCACGGACCCCCGAGGGCTCAGGACCTCTGACCATGGTGCTCCTCTGGCCTCTGCTCCTCATCCCACACCCTTCACATGTGGGGTTCTGGCCTCCGCATGCCAGGCCCCCCAGCAGGCAGAGCCCGGCAGGCTGGCCCACCTGGCCTCATCTCCAGGCTGGGCAGGACACTCACTTGTGAAGAGGGACAGGGAAGCAGAGTCGATAATGCTGAACTTGGCCCTGGGGGCATTCCGCCGCCACTGTAAGAGGGGAGGGAGGATGTGAAGGCTCGGAGGTGGCTGATTGGGAACAAGGTTCGAGGGAGCAGGCAGAGGGGCGGCCAGGTGGGTGCCGAGGGGACAGCGAGCACTCACTGCGACCTCCACATGGTCGGTGCCCTGGTCGTTCTGCTTGTGCAGCACCTCGAAGTAGTACCGGCGGGCAGCTGCCAGGCTGGCGGGAGAGACGGCACAGGGGCTGCCTCCCAGCACCACACAACCCCGGTCCCTCCCTCCTTGCCCCAGTCCCTCAGACCTGCCGCTGAGTGTCTGGATCACAATCCCCATCACCACTTACTGACGGGGCAGCCTCAGTTTTCCCTCCCGTGAGATGGGATAATGACAGCGCAAACCTCCCAGAACACTCAGGGAGACACGTGAAATAACAGTGCTAATCCTCAGAGAGCTGTTCCTATGTGTGAGCACCAAATGCATGTGTGTGTGTGTGCACACTTAATTCTGTCTGACTCTGCAACCCTATAGACTGTAGCCCGCCAGGCTCCTCTGTCCACAGGATTTTCCAGGCAAGAATACTGGAGAAGTTTGCCATTTCCTACTTCAAGGGATCTTCCCAACCCAGGGATCGAACCTGAGTCTTCTGTGCTTTGGTAGGTGGACTCTTCATCCCTGAGCCACCTGGGGAGCCCAGGCTAAGTGCTTTATACATTCGAACTCACTTAACCCCTGTTTGTAGATAAGAATGCTGAGGTGCAGAAATCTTGGGTGATTTGCCCAAAGTCACCAGGTAATAAGTGGCCCCACTGGGATTTGGACCCAGGCAGTTGGGCCTCAGCCCCGGTTCTCAGTTTCTCCCCTGAGCCACATGGGCAGTGGCGACCACTGGGGCTGGCAAAGCCAGTGCTTTGTGCGAGCTGGCCTGTTTCACCACCAACACCAGCACGGGCACCATCAAGCCCACACATGTTCTCCTGGATGGGTGGTGGGTGGCTGTGGGTGTGTGTACATGCATGTGCGTGCATGTGTACCACCAGGTGGCGCTCTGAGGCTGGGCTAGTTTCCGCCCCAGCCACTCCAGGAACCATCAAGCCCACAAGTGTTCTCGCCCGTGTGTGTGCATGCATATGTGTGTGCATACCACCAGGTGGCGCTCTGAGGCTGCGTTAGTTCCCGCCCCAGCCACTACGGGCCTTCCCTCTAGCCTGCCGAGGGGTCCCCGCCATCCAGAATTTTGTGCAGCACAGAAAGCGCAGCGGGACTCTGGGCTGCACAGCTGCAGATCTATCCAGAGATGGAGAAAACGGGCAGAGAGAAAGGAGACCTGTTCTGTTTCCCAGCCCTGAGTGCCACTCAATATCTGTGTGACTCTCATAAAGTCACAGCCCTCTCTGGGCCTCGGGTCTTCATCTGTAAAGTGAAGAAAGATGGTCCAGAAGGTCTCTGTCATTCTCCTGAAATGCAGGGGGCCCTGGGTTGCTGGACCTCTGTGACGGGGGGTTGGGTGGCAGAGGGGTCCGCCTGGGGCCCAGCTCCCAGCCTGCCTCCGTTTGGGAAGGAGGTTGGGGGATCTGCTGCTCATCATGACCCATACTCACCTGACCGGCTTCGAAATCTGACTCCGGAATTTCGTAAACTCTCCAGGGGCAGTCCACTCTTTTCCGGTCTGGAGGTGTGGGGAGAGGGGGAGGGTGGGAGTGATGAGTGAGGAGACAAGGAGAAAGGAGGGAGGTGGGAGGAGCAGGGAGGGGAGATGCTTAGGGATGGGAGGGGGCTCGGGACCACTTGAGAAGCAACTCTCTTTCCTCAAAGTGCTCCCCACAATGCAACCTGAGAAGCCACACGATTCCCGGCACCAGGACCAGGATGGGTGTGGCCTAGACCTGAGTCTTCTCCAGGTCTGTTCTCTCCCACATCTTGTCCATCCCTCTGTAAGAGTGTCCTGATGGAGGCGTGTGACCTGGCTCCTGGGGGGATGGGAGGGCCTGTGGGGCTGAGCAGACCCTACCTTGCCCACGCTGGCCAGCAGCTGCAGGCCGGAGACCTGGTCGTCCCGGCTCAGCCAGAATTCTGCGTTGTCGTCGGCAGCGATGGCAAACTGGATCTCCCCTGGGCATGGGGGGTGGTTTCCCAGGTGAGGGCAGGACGAGACTTCCCCTAGGGGGCACTCATGTCTCAGAGACTAAATTCTCTGTGGGGCCTTGTGCCAGCCTGCCCGCTTTGTAAAGCAGGGGTTTCTACACCTGGGAGACTCCGTGGATAGGGGGACACTTACAGAGAGGGGTAAGCTAGTTTCAGACCCTGCAAATCAGGTTGTGAAGTGGCCACCTGGGGGCATGCATGAGGCCTCACCACGTCCAAACCCTGCTCCCCTAAAAGTGGGCTAACAGTCCAGCCAGCCCAGGGCAGGCGACATGCCTAGGCGCCCCGAGAACTCAGACAGGAAGGGGAAAGGCAGGATGTGGGGCTGGCCTCACCATCCATGAAGGGGTGCAGATAGCCAAAGATGCGGAGGCCATAGTTGGTCCACTTGGGAGACACAGCCAGCTTCCTTAGGGTTGTGCGGATCTGTGCCGGGAAAGCGGGGGATCATTACCCGGGGAGGGAAGAGGAAAGTGAAGCGATGGGTCTGCTCAGGGCTGGTGGGACAATGGGAGGGAGGCAGGTAGAACCGGGTACAGGCTCCCACGTGCTTCTTTATTCAGACCTTGAACAGTACACAACCGCGCAACTGGATGTGGTGGCCCCTGGGGAACCATATAGTGAGCCATGAGGAAGGTAGGGAAATGGACAGGATTTCTCAGGAGGGAACAAGGGAGATAGTGTGGGCAGATGAAGGGCGTCCATGGGATAAAGGAAAGGAGATGAACCAGAAAAAGCAAGGAAGAGGAGCGAGGCAGAAGTTGCGGGGGGAGAGGACTGGTGAGAGCCAGGAGCGGGGCGGGAGGGGGCGGGAGGCACTCACGTGGGGGTACAGGGGGAAGTGGAGGTTCCTCCGCAGCTGCTGGACGGAGCTGCCACACCAGTCCTCAAACACGTGCAGGTTGACACGGCCGCGGAACTGCGGGGATGGGGAGGAGTGAGTGTGAGACAGAGGCCTGGCCTGCCCAGCCCAGCGCCTCACTGTTCAAGGTCACGGTCCACGCTGGCCCCTTTCCCATCCTCAGCCCCGTGGCTGCATGGCCTGACCCCGAGGCCTGGTCTGTTTTTTCTGGCCTTGCACGTGTTCACACGCAGATGCACACATGCATGTACATGCACACACACACACATACACTCCCGGCTATTCCCACATGGGAAGGGGGCTGGTCTGCATCCCCCAGGCAGGGGGGTTACAGGCAGGACAGAGTGGTGGGAGGGAGGCCCCAGGCTGGGTTTCAGCCGGTTTGCCCCCCTTCCCTTTGGTCTCGTGGAGAAGGACATGGCAACCCACTCCAGTATTCTTGCCTGGAGAATCCCACAGACAGAGGAGCCGGGTGGAGTCGGAGACGACTGAAGCGGCTTAGCACGCACGCACACCTTTAGTCTCAAAAGAGGAAAGCTGCTGGCCTGGATGAAACCTCACCCCCTGGTCTTTGAGCTGCCCCTTCAGCTGGCAGAGGGTCCTGAGGCTGGCTCTCCTGAGAGTCAGAGCCTCTCATGGACCACTGCTCAGGTGCCTGGGGCTCAGGGGCAGCCAAGGGAAAGTAAGAGCGAACAGGTCCCCTCCCCTCCTAGGCTGGGGGCCGGTGGGCACAGGACTGAGCTGGGAAGCACAGGGACCCCCTGGGGGAGAGGGGATGGGCAGGAAGCCAGGACTCCAGTGGGTGGAAGGGTGGGGAGTCGGGAGGGGAGGGAGGGGGAACCTGTCCCAAATCATCCGAACACAGCGCTTTAGGTGCCCCATCTTACTCTCCCCTCTCCCCACACCCCTCACCTCTAGATTATGGAAGGTGGACCCCATCAGGCCACACGAACAGGCCCTCCCTTCCTACCATCAGATACCAAATCCCAGTGGCCTTAGGGAGACAGAGGAGGGGATACCGGAACTGGGAGGCCTTCCCACATAGAAGGCCTTCAGCAAGAGCTCTGGAGGAGGGATGGTGGTAGGGGGAGAGAGAAGAGACCGGCCAGAGCCCACCCCCCGATGGGCCTGCCAAGACCTGAGGTGCAGCTGGAGGGGTCCCCCGTCCCCACTTGGAGAGTCACCCCATCCCCTCAGAGCTTGGCTCTTCCTGGGCTCGGCAGCCTGGGGACCTCGGGGAGCAGCCATCGCTTCCTGGAATGTGAGTGGGAGGCTGGGGTGGGTGGGAGAGAGAATGCGGGCCACGTAGGTTAGGGGTGGGCTGGGGCTGCTTGGAAGGAAAGAATGGGGACATTGTGCCACTTCTGGGGAAATTCCTGAGTCCTGTTTACAAGACCCAGTTGTCTCCTCCAAGCCGACCCCCTCCCTGCCCCTCCCCGGGAGACTCTTGAGTCCACAGAAAACAGAGGGTAGGGGGGGACACCCCCAGAAGTCTGCTTGTTCAGCCAGGGGACCAGAGGCCACAGGGGCTGGGACAGGGGAAGGACGAGGGAGGAGGGAGCTGGCTGCCCCTACCTGCCCCATGGCCTGAGCCACAGGGGAAACCCAGGCGGGTGGACGAAAGTGTCCACATCCTGGGGGTTAGAGCCCTGATTCAGTCCACAGCCCACCCTCCAGCCACCCCTCACCCCTCTTAGGCTCTAGGCGGGGGTCCCCTGAGGGACTAGTCAGCACCTTCTTCCTCCCCAGGACTTGATGGCGACCCCACCTTGGTTTGAGTCCCTGCAAGCTTTGGAGACACTGTGTCGGGCAGGGATGTAGGACTTGGGCTGGTCAGCACTGCCCTTTGCCCCCTTGTCACCATCCAGCAGGGTTAAGGCCCAGGGAGGAGCACTGGTTACTGCCAGGGCCAGAGCACAACCATGGCCAAAGACAGACCTGAAACGTCCAGTCACACGCAGCGGAGAAGATACCTGTTGAACCTTTTCCTTTCACAGTTGACACTATCAAAGCCCAGAGAGGCAAACTGACTCCCCAAGGACACACAGCAATGAACCCTGTGGAAATGGGAGGGCATCTAGGGGTATGAATACTGCCTGTGGGTGCTCACCTGGGAACGTCCACCGCCTTCCACCACGACAGGGCCTCTGCCAGGCCTCGCTGGCCTCACAGAGCCTCCCAACAGGATGGAGGTGTCTCCCACCACTGATTTCCTCACACTGCCTGCAGAACTGTCTTTCTAAAGACAGATCCGGGGACTTGCCTCACGATCCAGTGGCTAAGACTCCACTGCAACTAAGAGTTTGCATGCGTAGCTGAAGATCCCACAGGCTGCAAAGAAGATCTAAGACCCCACATGATGCAACTGAGACTCGGTGCAACCAAATAAATAGATAAAAACTGGGGGGAAAAAAAAAGTTTCTAAAGACAGATCTGACCATGCCACTCCGCCGCCTCACACCTCTGAGGGTTCCCAGAGGCTTCTGGACAAAACCTGGCTTTCCGGCCTCACCTCGCCCCTCTCCCAGTCACACCTGCCCTCCACCCACACACACTCCTCTCTGCCTTTGCAAACTGATTCCTGGTTGGAAGGCCTTTTCCTTTCTTCCCCCACCCAGCAAATTCTAGTTTAAGAATTTAAGAATCCTTTAAGGCTCTTCTCAAATCCCTCTCTGGGCGTCTACAATTTCTCCAGGCAGAGTTACAGCTCCCTCCTCGGGACTCCTTGCACATCTTAATTATCCAAGGGAACAAGTGCTCAGAAAAGCTACACCTGGCACCATATGTTCCTTCATTTATCCTATAACCACTAGAGATGTTTGTACCAGTGTTGATGCAAAGATGGAAAGGGTTCCCTGGAGGAGAGACATGCGGAAGTACGAGCCACCTGGGCCAGAGTTACTGCAGAGGCTGAGATGCAGATGGCATGCAGGTGGTCCACCTCCCGGGGGTGGTGGGGCAGCCCAGCACTGCTGTGAGCATGGACCAGGCTGCTGCTTGGCCAGATTCACACTTACAAGACCAGCACACCTGGCAGGACCATGTGACCTTCACCCAGCAGGACAATTGAGGCCTGTACTCTGGACTCCTATTTAGAGTCTCTACAGCCTCTGGATTCTTGCTCACACCTGCCCCTCAAGTGAGCTCCCCTTGGGAATCAAGGGGCTCCCAACTCTGGATAAGAGATTTCTCTGGATGAAGGAAGGGACCAGAGCCCTATCTGGTGAAATCCTAGCGGGGGACATTACCCCCCTTTGAATAGATGCTCTGTAACTGAACTGTGATGTCACTTGTACCTCCCGTGGTGACCACATATGTGACGGTGGGGGTCCAGGGCCCTGAAAAAAGGGAGGTCTGATCTGCACACAAACGTCCACAGCAGCATTATTCCCAGGAGCTGAAAGCAGAAACAGCCCAAATACCCATTTCTGAGGATAAGATAATGAGGTCCGTCCACACAGTGGAAGATTACTCAGCCGGAAAAAGGAATGAAGTCCTGATACAAACGCTGCCACATGGACGGGCCTTGAAAACATAATGCTAAGTTAGAGAGGCCAGACAAAACAGCCACATATAGTACGAGTCTGTCTATATGAAGAGAGTCTTCATATAGAGAGAGTCTATCTGAAAGAGCAGATCCAGAGAGACAGATTAGACTAGCATTTCCTGGGGGCTGGGGACTGGGGGTAGTGAGGCTATTAGGTGAGGGGTTTCCCTTAGTGGTGACGAAAACCTATTAATATTAAATTGATAGTTATGGATGACAATTCTATGAATATACTAAGCGCTATTGACTTGCACACATTAACTGGGTGAATTATAGGGTCTTCCCTGGTGGTCCAGAGGTTAAGAATCCACCTTCCAATGCAGGGGACCCAGTTCAACCCCTCGTCAGAAAACCAACATCCAACATGCAACTGGTGCAACTAAGTTGGAACGGTGCAACTGAGACCCCATCACTGACACTAAATCCATCTTTTAAAATCATGAATTATACAGTACATGAACTATATCTCAATAAAACTGTTAGAGGGAAAAAAAGGGGCAGGGTGGAGCCTGAGAAGGGAAGTCAGAATTCCAGCCCTCGGGAGAGAGAGACACCGAGTCACGGAGCCCACGCGACATGACCCGTGGACTCCAGCTTGTTTTGATCTGACTGTATCCACCACATTTCTTTCCTGTAACGATGCTGGCTTTGTAGGGGGAGCAGAGCAGCAGACAGTGTTTGGCCAGTGGACCGAATACCGATGGTAAGTGAATGGACTGCCCCTGAGGTTTGTTAATTAGTGGGGTTTGCTAGTCAGAGTCTCATGATTTGGGCTGACAGGGACGGTGTCTGAAGGCAGTTATGTCATGAAGCCCAGCCCACCAGCTGTCCGCTCCCCATCTGAACGGCAGAGTGATGACTAAGCCTGCTGCGCTGGAGAGCCACTTCTGGCCTCTGAGACTCTGAGCTGCCAGCTGAAGGCTGGGGAGGGGAGCCAGTCAAAGAAGAAACCACAGGCAGCCTTCCCGTGTTCTGTCCATGTTCGCACAGGGGAGGGTTGCAGGAGCTTTGCCACCTTGCGGAGTGACTGGTCAACCCCTTTGGAAGCCATTGCCCAGAAAGGGGTGATAACAGTGCAACCTGACAGCCCCGGACAGCTAGCAGATGCTCAGTAAAGCACTTCCTGCTGCAACTGTAGGTCCAAAGGCAGGAGACAGGTAAGGAGAGGAAATAGAGGTCCCCACGGAGGGCTAGAGGAGAGGGCCCCGCTGCAGCTGGACAACTGCATATGTGAGCTATCTAAACTGTCAGGACCTAAGTCTGACAGTTATTGGTGAGAATCCACCTTCCAATGCAGGGGACCCAGGTTCAATCCCTGGTCACCAATTGTGGGGCGAATGAAGGAGGTGGTGAAATGAGAAGACTGGATTGGTGATTCCCTGAAGATTCATGCAGGTTGTGAGGAGGATTTTATAAGCCACTTTCTTTTCTTCTTCTTCTTTTTTTTTTTTTGGCTGCTTTGGGTGGCTTGTAAGATCTTAGTTCCCCAGCCAGGGACTGAATCCTGGCCCCCAGCAGTGAGAGCATGGAGTCCTAACCACTGGACTGCCAGCGAATTCGCTGTAAAAAGCCACTTTTAATAATAAAATACCAAAGTCAGTGGAAATCAGGCCTTTACCACCAAAAGGCTAAACACTTACTAAAAGATCAACTATTCCTTTTAAAAGTTAATCACATTTTAATCATTATTTACTATTTGTTACTGTTCTCCAGTAGTCATGTATGGATGTGAGAGTTGGACTGTGAAGAAAGCTGAGTGCCGAAGAATGGATGCTTTTGAACTGTGGTGTTGGAGAAGACTCTTGAGAGTCCCTTGGACTGCGAGGAGATCCAACCAGTCCATTCTGAAGATCAGTCCTGGGTGTTCTTTGGAAGGAATGATGCTAAAGCTGAAACTCCAGTACTTTGGCCACCTCATGCAAAGAGTTGACTCATTGGAAAAGACTCTGATGCTGGGAGGGATTGGGGGCAGGAGGAAAAGGGGATGACAGAGGATGAGATGGCTGGATGGCATCACCGACTTGATGGACGTGAGTTTGAGTGAACTCCGGGAGTTGATGATGGACAGGGAGGCCTAGTGTGCTGCAGTTCATGGGGTCACAAAGAGTCGGACACGACTGAGCGACTGAACTGAACTGAGCTGAACTGAACTGTTTTCATCGAGATATGTATAGATATATCTTCAGAGCTTCCCTGATGGCTCAGTGGTAAAGAATCTGCCCACAATGTGAGAGACGGGGATTCGATCACTGGATTGGGAAGATCCCCTGTAGGAGGAAATGGCAACCCACTTCAGTATTCTTGCCTAGAAAATCCCATGGACAGATGATGAGTCTGGCAGGCTATAGACCATGGGGTCACAAAGAGTTGGACACAACAGAGGATGCAAACAGTTCATATATATCTCCATCCTTGACTGGCCAAGAAAAGCGGAAGAATTAATGATTAATAAATACAGACTATGATGTAGTTACAATCTTTCAAAATAATTGGTTCATTAAGAAAAATGATCCAAACTGGCCTCAAGGGAGAGAAGGCTGAATCGCTGGACCAATGGTTTTTACAATACTATCTCCAGGTGGGGTGGGGCCTAATTACCCGATGATGTCACCTGGTACAGGTGTGCCAGTGATGTAATCCACTCTCTCAGGATTTAACCAGAGGCAATTTCACGGTAGATAACCTACCATCATATTTCGAATAACACCACCTCCTTCACTCTCGCCCCACAGCAAATGGGTGGACTGGGAATGAAATCACCCAGGCGGTAGGGACCAACCTGTGATAGGTGTGGATGAAGACGACTGGCTGGCCGCCAGCACCCGGCCAAGAAAGGCCTGGACAAGTTGCATGGTCCGACGCCCAAATTTAAAATGTTCACCCCCAAATCACCATGCTGCTCTGGAATGTCTGCACAAGCATTTACTCCAGGTAATCTTGTGTCTGTAATAAACCTCCGAGCCTCTGTTTCTATACCAAAAGAAAAAGAATCTGTCCAGTCCAACATAAACAAAAGGTGTGACGATGGTTATGACAATTTTTATTCACATGTTTGACAGCTTTCTATAAAAATTTTCTAAAGCAAGAGTTTCTTGGTATAAAGTCCCTCAGAGCACTGGTTTCATAGAGCACTAAAGTTTAATGGAAAAAGGCAGTTCGGGAGGTGAATAAGTTTGGTACGTGTTGGGAGAAACCAAATCAAATAGAGGATGACAGAACTCAGCATATTTCACGTACTAACATGTATTTTCAGGAAGTTGGATGTCTATAGATTTTAAACCATATTTCACAATGGATTCCTTTCTGACTAGAGTATCTTATGGGACTTAATGGTCCAAGAAAGACAGTTTGGGAAGCCGAATTTTATGACTGGGGACTGGCATAGACATGAAAGTCCCATAGCTTTCTTGAGCTTTACTTTTCTCACCCATAAAATGAGGACACTACGCTGTCCTACTGGGTCATAAAGCTGACAGGTTACACACAAAGCCTGGCACATGGTAGTACTTTTGTGCTTAGTTGCTCACTCGTGTCCCACTCTGTGTGACCCCACGGCCTGTAGCCTGCCAGGTTCCTCTGTCTACAGGATTTTCCAGCAAGCATACTGGAGTGGATTCCAGGGGAATCTTCCCAACCCAGGGATTGAAGCTCCTGCATTGGCAGGTGGATTCTTTACCACTGAGCCACCTGGGAAGCCCCCCGGCAAATGTTAGCACTTCTCTATGTTAGTTAAGGAAGAAAATTCAGTGAGCCTGGAACTCTAACATTTTTATTCAAATTAGATGAAAAAAACCCTCTTTTTTGGCCGCACTGAGCTGCATGTGGGATCTTAGTTCCCCAACCAGGGATCGAACCCAAACTCCCTGCTGTGGAAGTGCAGAGTCTTAACTACTGGACTGCCAGGGAAGCCCCTGGATGAAAAACTTTAATAATAACCACTAGAATAAAATGCTCTGTGGCCTCTGGAGTTACCTACTAATACCAACACTGTTTTCTTAACCCTGCCTTTCAAGGAGCAGCCTCACCTCTGAGAGCCAGGGCACCGGCTTATTCCACTTTAGGTAGCTGCTGTTTCCACTCCCACCACGTGCTGAGCCTGGATCCTGGCAGAACAGAGAAGAATGAACTTGGTGGGAATATGAAGGGGGCGATAGGACCGGGGCCCCCTGAACGTGCCTGAGGGGATGCAGAGGGTCAAGAGACACAGTCCTGCTGTCAGAAGCTTGTCAACTTAAGGACATTCCTATTTCTGGTCCACACACCGTCCCTCACCAACATACCTCTAATGTACACTTCTGGGATGTTTCTGCTTTCCTGACTTTTCTCAGTCTTCCCATACCAAAAGCATTTTTTTCTAATTAGACCAGGCTCTCCTGAGGACAGGGACCCTGCCTCTCTCTTCCTCTACACCCCCTTAGGGTGTAACTCATTTATCCTAACATTTGTCCCCCTGGGACACCCCAGCTCTTCCCTATCCTGTAGGTCCATGGGGTCAGTTAGGCTCTGGTCCAGCCTTGGGGGCAGTATCTGTTCTAGGCTCAGAAGCTCAACCTTATGGCTCCAGGCTGAACTGGCCTCGAATTCCCAAACCCCTACCCAGAGCTGCTTCTGGGGACCAGCAGCCCAAGAAACACTATCAGGAAAATGCTCCATTATTTGCAGCTATTTGCAGGGAGGGGTGTCTATCTACCACATCATCTGTGACTCTTGGCTGCCAGCTGGACAGCTCATCAGACTTGGGCATCTTGAAGACATAATAAAGGCTTTGAGGAGGGAAGGCAGGATGGATATCTCTACCCACAAGGTAGGAGAGCTGGGACACCAGCCTGCCATCCAGGGCGTCCCTCTGCTCTGCCTCTCCTAACACGGGAAAGCGGAGGGTGCCCTCAGGGCTATGTGGGTGGGCGGGTAGGGGACCTGAGTTAAGGCAGCAGCAAGGGGACGGCTGACCCTGCCACGTACCTTGGGGCCCAGCCTCTGGGGACGGTAGAACTGCAGATTCGGGTCCACAGCCGGAATGTTTCTGCTGGCCAGAGCCTTGGCCAGCTCCCTCCAGCTGCCGTACCCTGAGGAGCGGAAAGAGGAAGAGAGGAACAAGGTCAGTATGACCCGAAGGTCGCACACATCCGTGAGACTCAGGGCAGGAAAACTGAGGAAATGGTGTTCCTTCTGCTGCTCCTCACGGCTGGCTGTGGGGGTGGGGGTGTCGGGAGACAATTACACCTTGGCCAAGGTCAACATGGCAGAAAGCGAGGACATGAGCTCATCTCCTGTTGGGATTTGCTGTCTTTCCCAAGTCAGAGAGGGAGCCAGGCCGGGTGAAAGCGGAGCTTTGTCCTGCCACGGTGACCACCACAGGCCGCCTTTCCAGGCCTAATTCGCCCAAACACCATCATGGGGAAGGAAGAGTCTCACAGGACGGTGGAGCTAAGCTTTTCCCTCCACAACTTTCCCTCCTCCAAGCCAGGGAGCCGGCGGGGTTGTCTGACTGGGAGGCCCTCCCCCTGCCCACCGCTAGTTGCTGGGCAGCTGGATGGGCCAGAGCTGGGGGTGGGGGCAGGAAAGGGTGAGCCAGGACCTGGCATCCACCAATCAGATCTAGCAACAGCTGGAGACATGAGATTCCAGGACTGGCTCCTCCTGGATTGACCTAGAGGCTGTGAGCCGGCTGACGCCTGTGCCCTCACCACAACCTGAGAAGGTAAGAGCCACACCGCAGTGAGAACAAGGGGACACGTGTGCATTCACCATCACACAGAGGGGCTGCCGAGGGTAGGGTGGGAGAGTCAGAATTCAGCTGTCAGCACTGATGTCCACGGGGGGGCTGGGGCTGTCCCCAGGTGAGGGGGATGCTTGAGCAGGACGGAGACTTTGATATGTGGAAACATGAGCCAGAATCACAGGCTTCCAGGAGCCAGGAGGGGCTTTGAAGACCACCTACTCAGGACTTCCCTGGGGGTCCAGTGGCTGGGACCCTGGGCTCCCAGTGCAGGGGGCCTGGGTTTGATCCCTGGTCAGGGAGCTAGATCCCACATGCCACAGTTAAAACTTGGTACAGCCAAGAAAAAAACAAGACCACCTAGTCCTCATTTCAGGTGAGGAAATGGAGCCCCAGTTATCTGGGCTCACTCAGCAAACATAGTTGACCCACTGTTCATGAGGGGTACGTTTAAGACCCTCCCCAGCAGATATCCTGAAACCACACATAGTATCAAACTACATAGATATGCTGTTTATTCCTACGCACCTATGATTAAATTTAATTAGACATGGTGAGAGATTAATAATATGAAAAGTAAAATAGAACAATAATAGAGTGTATCATAATAAAAGTTATATGAGTCACTCTGTCTCAAAATATTTTGCTGTACAAAGTGAATGCCTTTTCCATCTTAACTGAGCACTTACTTATCATGCACTGAAGCTATACCTTGAGTAGTTTCAGGTTTGACAGCAAAACCGGTACAAATTTCCTTTCCCTTCTTCACAATTTCAGGAGTAGAAGATTTGCTCTTGCTGTAGATCTCAGCAACCTTAGTATATGATTTTTTTTTCTTTATTAGTTTTCACCTCTTCACTTAAAAGAAGCACTTTAAGGGACTTCCCTGGTGGCCCAGTGGTTAAGACTTTGTACTTCCACTACTGGGAGCACGGGTTTGATCCCTGCTCTGGGGAACTAAGATCCCACATGCCACATGGTGTGGTCAAAAAGAAGCAACACGTTAAGGCTTCCCTTTGGCAAATTCACATTGCCAGCATTACTACTCTTGCACTTCAGGGACAGTATTAAGTAGAAAAAGAGTCACTTGAACACAAGCAGTGCAATGCCAGGACAGGCTGATAACCAAGATGGCCACTAGGAGACCAACGGCGGGATGTGGGGGAGAAAGAGGGTGACCCACCTCCTGGGCAGGACGGAACTGGACAGTGAGAGATCTCATCACACTGATCAGAACAGTACACCACTGAAAGCTTATGAATCGCTCATTTCTGGAATGTTCAATTTAATATTTTCAGACTGTGGTTGACCCTGGGTAATGGGAACATTAAAAGTGAAATCATGTCATGGATAGAGCAACCACTATAGTTCAAACGGAAACCACTTCGCTGCAAAGGTGCAGGAACCTCTGCAACAGCTTCCTCAAGATGCCCCTAGGACAGCGACTTCCCTGGGGGTCCAGTGGCTAAGACTCTGGACCTCAGAGTCTAATTAACAACAGTACACAGTAATATATATTCAAGTAATATACATTCAATGTATATACAGTAATGTACATTGAATGTATATACACTGAATACAAGAGGTAAGTTTAACTTACCTCTTGAAACTGACCACTTGAATGTGTATTACTGTATATACATTGAATGTATATTCAATGTATATTTGACCAATTAACAGACCCCAGCCTGTCTGTCTCACCGGCCAGTGTTTCCTCTCCAGCCTACATTTTCTCCTGGGGATACTGTCTGGGGAAGACTGTGGGAAATCTGGTGGGCGGAGGTCTTAGCTGGAGATCAGTGCCCCTGGGTTTCTATGCTCCCAATGCAGGGGGCCCAGGTTCTATCCCTGGTCAGGGAACTCGATCCCACCTACCGCAACTAAGAGTTCCCATGCTGTAACTAAAGATCCTGTGTACCACAACTAAGACCCAGCAGAGCCAAAAAAGCATATACATAAATGTTTTTTAAATGATCCCCAGGACACCACAGTGGGTGCTGCATGGGAGTGAGACTGGCATCACTGGCCCCTAGGAGCCAAGAGCTGCCCAGAGGCTGAAGTGTCCTAGGACCCCCACACCAGCACTGGTAGAGACACCGCCAGCCAAGCAGACACAGAGGAAAGAGCACAACCCACACACACAGGCCACACCAGGTAGACACCAGCATTTTGCCCAGGTGTGTGTATGAGTGATTCTGGGAGAGGCAGTTGGAAAGTGGGGTGCAGTGGGGGCTTTTCTTGCCCAATTACTTTCTGGGGGTGGCCCCTCAGGGTTTCCTTCGCACCTCCCAGGCATGATCTCATCGGAGCCTTGCAGAACCTGGGGAGATGAGCCAGGTCTGATTACCCCACTGCACAGATGGGGAAAGAGACGCTGAGAGCTGAAGGTCACAGAGTCCACTGTTGTTGCAAAGCCAGGGTCAGCACAGACAGCCTGTCTGTCTCACTGGCCAGTGTTTCCTTGTCCAGCCTACATTTTCTCCTGGGGATGCTGTCTGAGGAAGACTGTCGGGTATCTGGCGGGCAGAGGTCTTAGCTGGAGATCGGTGCCCATGGGTTTCTATGCAGACATTAGCTGTCTGCTGGTGGTGTGTTTATCGAGACTTTTGCAGGTTTATCCCACTGCATCAAGGTCTCTGCTGTTTCCATGGCGGGCCAGCTGGCAGGCAGAAACAGGTCAGACTAGTTCAATGCAGAGAGATGTTTTAGGGAAGCAGGATTCTGGGGCTGGTGATGTGAGATGAGGACAGGGGAGGGGAGCGGAAGGAGGAAGAGTGTTCCGGACCTGGTCCTGACTTTCTGCACCAGCTCACAGGAGAGATGCTTGTCCCCAACTAACCCCGCTCAGACACCACTAACAATGGAGCCCCATCTCTGCCCAGGCCCCGGGGGCTCTGGGTTAGTGGCAGGGGCAGAGGGCCCAGGGGACATGTGATTCACACCGTGGGAAGGGTGGACAGGCACTGCCTTGTCTCTGCCTGGGGACGATTGGGTCACCTGTTCTTGACTCTGTGCGGTGACTGAAGACCATCTCCTTGTAGACACAGGCATGAGGACACAACTCTAAAAACACAACGCAGGGGTTCCTGTGTGTCTCACACCCACATTCTTTCCCACAGATTTGTCTTCAGTTTCAGCCAAATTCTCTGGCTCCTGGAAGTCACGCAGAAGGCGAGATGACTCGCCCCATGGTCGATGGACTCTCACCGTGGTCTCACCATGCCCTGTCCTTGTGTTTGCTGGGAAGGGACAAGGAACACCCGCTCCTGGACCAAACTCTGGATGGGCTCCTCTGAGCTCTCTTTTTCACTAGGCCTTGTCCTTGGGCCCTGTCCTTGGCCTGCCCAGCCCAGGTTTTAGGAAGAATCCTGTTAAGTCTGCTTATAGAATTCCCCCTATCCTTGATAGCTGAACCTGATAGGTAGCCAGGGTCCTGTTAGGCTTTGTTGGCAGGAGTCCCCCAGCCTGATGGCTCCTCCTGGTCACTTCCCATCCGCTGACCCGTCACTCTGCCTATGCGCTGTGAATCCCCAGCTGCCTTTGCTGTCTTTGGAACTGAGCTTAGCTCTATACCATGGTCTTTCTCTCATATTGTGACAGTTCTGAGTTCAATCTGTCCGTCACCTTTAACTTGTGCCTGGCTCTACTTCTGTCTCTTTTTTAAAAAATTATTTATTTATTTTAATTGGAGGATAATTACTCTACAATATTGTGATGGGTTTTGCCATACATCAGTATGAATCATGTATAAATGTATGAATCATGTATGAATAGGCATACATGTGTCTTCTCTATCCTGAACCCCCCTCCCACCTCCCTTCCCACCCTGTCCCTCTAGGTTGTCCCAGAGCACCGGCTTTGGGTGCCCAGCATCATACACCAAACTCACATGGGTCATCTGTTTTATATATGGTAATATGCCAGGAGAAATATCAATAACCTCAGATATGCAGATGACACCACCCTTATGGTAGAAAGCAAAGAACAAAAGAGCCTCTTGATGAAAGTGAAAGAGGAGAGTAAAAAATTTGGCTGAAAGCCCAACATTCAGAAAACTAAGATCATGGCATCCAGTCCCCTCACTTCATGGCAAATAGATGGTGAAACAGTGGAAACAGTTTTGGGCTCCAAAATTACTGCAGATGGTGATTGCAGCCATGAAATTAAAAGACGCTTGCTCCTTGGAAGGAAAGTTATGACCAACCTAGACAGCATATTAAAAAGCAGAGACATTATTTTGCCAACAAAGGTCTGTCTAATCAAGGCTATGGTTTTTCCAGTGGTCATGTATGGATGTGAGAGTTGAACTGTGAAGAAAGCCGAGAGCCGAAGAATTGATGCTTTTGAACTGTGGTGTTGGAGAAGACTCCTGAGAGTTCCTTGGACTGCAAGGAGATCCAACCAGTCCATCCTAAAGGAGATCAGTCCTAGGTATTCATTGGAAGGACTGATGTTGAAGCTGAAACTCCAATAGTTTGGCCACCTGATGGGAAGAGCTGACTCATTGGAAAAGACCCTGATGCTGGGAAAGACTGAGGGCAGGAGAAGGGGACGACAGAGGATGAGATGGTTGGATGGCATCACTGGCTCGATGGACATGAGTTTGGGTGGACTCCGGGAGTTGGTGATGGACAGGGAGGCCTGGCATGCTGCAGTTCATGGGGTTGCAAAGAGTCAGACACGACTGAGCAACTGAACTGAACTGAACTGAACTGATGCTGGGAAAGATTCAGGGCAGGAGGAGAAGGGGACGACAGAGGATGAGATAGTTGGATGGCATCATCGACTCAATAGACATGTTTGGGTAGGCTCTGGGAGTTGGTGATGGACAGGGAGGCCTGGTGTGCTGCAGTTCATGGGGTCACAAAGAGTCAGACAAGACTGAGTGACTGAACTGAACTGAATGTGTATATCTCAATGCTATTCTCTCAGTCATCCCACCTTCTCCTCCCACTTAGTCCAAAAGTCTGTTCTTTATGTTGGTGTCTCCTTTGCTTCTTTTTTTTTTCTTTGGCTACACTACGTGGCATGCAGGATCTTAGTTCCCCGACCAAGGATTGAACCTGCATCCTCTGCAGTGGAAGTGTAGAGTCTTAACCACTGGACTGCCAGGGAAGTCCCTTTATTTCTCTTTAAAAGAGGGTAAGAGGTGGGTTTCCCAGTGAACAAGGATGAATCCACTGAGGGGAGGGGAGGCCAGTGATTAAACCTAACTGGGCCCTGCCTGGGTCACAGACGGAGGGCCCAGTTAGGTACATGGCTTTGAAATACCCGGAGCGAGACAGTCAACAGCCCAGGTTAGCAATTCAAGGAGCAGGAAATGCTCTTTGCAGATGTCACAGTATGGAAAAGACAAGAAGGCTCCGGAGTCAGAAAGGTCTCTCTGGGTTTCCTCCATGAGAAACAGTGGCCGGACCGCGTGAGCAACTAGTTGAAGCTCTATGGCCTGGTTTCCTCCTCCGGCTGGTGGGGGTGATGATGCCTGCCCCATGGGAATGCCACGAGGAGACAGTGATGTCCGTCAGGTCTGGTGTGCGGTTGGACACAGTTAACACTCCTTCCTCCAACAACATCTGCTAAAGACATGAACTCCAGACGCTTCAGAATGCTGCAAACCACAGACGGCCTGTGCCCGCTGCTTTCCTCTTCTTACAGAGCAGGCAGACCGCAGGCCAGCAGTGATTCCGTGGTAGGGGTACAGACAGTCTCCTCTCTGCTGCCCAGCTGCTCCCTGCACCCCTCCCATTACCCACCTATGCCCCCCTACCCTCCACCCCTGTTAATATTCACTGAGTCCCTAATAGGCATCAGGCATTGCACGGGGCTTTTCCTGTGTTCACCCTGCCAGTGGAGACCCCAGCCCTGATCAGCCTCTGCAGGGACCAGGAGCTAAAGAATGTGCTAATTCAACTACCGACACTTGTCACCTGCCCTCAGCTAAATGAACTCCCACTCCCAGCCAGAGTGCCAGCTGCCAGGGCCTGTCTCTCCTGCACCAGGTGTCACATTTGTGCCGGGAGACAGACACCCCCATCTCAGGTGACAGACAAAGCACCAGCAATGGGCCTCACATTCTGCCCTCACAGAGCTGGGCTATCAAGTTCAGCATCGGCCCCCACGCTGCCAACACTCCTCCTCTGCAAGCATAGACTCTTCAAAGGCCTAAAGATCATCTCTTCAGCTCTTTGGTGAAAATACGGCATATGCACAGCCCTTGGTCCTTTATTATCCTTTTTTTTTTTCCCAAAAAAACTCTCATGTGTATTATTTCATTGCATCCTCACTACCTCCCTGTGAACTGTCATCCTCCTTAGAGATGAAAGAACACAAAAGTGAAGTCACACAGTGAGTAAGATCGTCCGTGTAAAGGACTCGGTGTTGGAACACAGCAAGCAGTTAACACATTGCAGCTCAAAATGTCAACATTGGTCACGTGTTGCTCAGTTGTGTCCGACTCTTTGCAACCCCGTGGACCGTAGCCCTCCAGGCTCTTCTCGGACCCGACTGAGGTGACTTGGCACACATGCACTTTTGGCAGATCTGAAACTCGCATTCATTTCTCCTGGTCTCTGGTCTGAGTTTCTTGCTGATATTGTCACGTGGTCCACAGAGATGTTCCCATGAGGGAGAGAGGCAGCTCCTGGCTGCTCAGACAGATCTGGGGTTGTTGGTGAAGGTTCAGCTGATGGGCTGGACATGGGGAGAGGAATCAAGAATGACTCAGAGGGAACCCTCTTGCACCGTTGGAGGAAATGCAAACCACTATGGAGAACAGCATGGAGGTTCCCTTAAAAAAACCAACCACAGTACTCCCATGAGTGAAGTCGCTCAGTCGTGTCCGACTCTTTGCTACCCCGTGGACTGTAGCCCACTAGGCTCCTCTGTCCATGGGATTTTCCAGGCAAGAATATTGGAGTGGGTTGCCATTTCCTTCTCCAGGGGATCTTCCCAACCCAGGGAGAACCCAGGTCTCCCGCATGGCAGGCAGATGCTTTAACCTCTGGGCCACCAGGGAAGTCCTCCCATATGACCATATGACAGTCCTCCCATATGACCCAGAAATCCCACGACTGGGCATATACCCCAAGAAAACCGTGATTCAGAAGGACACATGTACCCCAGTGTTTACTGCAGCTTTATCTACAACAGCCAGGATATGGAAAGAACCTAAATGTCCAATGACAGATAAGTGGTTAAAAAAGATGTGGTTCACATAGACAATGGAATAGTACCCAGCCACTGAAAGGAACGAAATAGGGTCATTTGCAGAGACATGGATGGACCTAGAGTCTGTCATATAGAGTGAAGTAAGTCTGAAAGAAAAAAACAAATATCCTATATTAATACATATATGAGGAATCTAGAGAAATGGCACAGATGAACTTACTTGCAGGGCAGGACTAGAGACACAGACACAGAGAACAGTCTTGCGGACACAGCGGGGGAAGGGGAGGATGGGACACACTGGCAGAGCAGTGCTGGCGTGTGCACGACCACGTGTGAAACAGAGCTAGTGGGAAGCTGCTATACGGCACAGGGGGCTCAGCCTGGCACCCTGTGATGCCCCAGAGGGGTGGGATGGGGGGTGGGGAGGGAGCAGATTACAGGTATATATATATATGGCTGATTCACTTCGTTGTACAGCAGAAACTAACACAATATTGTAAAGCAGTTAAATTCCAATTTTAAAAAATGATTCTGGATTTGTACCCTGGCAGTTGGAAAACTGGAGTTGCCATCCCTCAGATGGGGAGGACGGGTGTCAAAGGAGAGGGGCAAGCATGGCGGTGGGGGCAGTTGTGGGGGGAGGCGCGGTGCAGTGCATCCGGCAGGCAGGGGCGATGGACCACCTCCGGCCTGGGCAGGGCTGCACTGTAAAGGGCTGGCATCTGCCCCAGCTAAGATGCACTTTGCAAGACGGGAAGGCCTGAGCCCTCGAGGGCCGCAGGAAGGCGGGGCTGAAGGATGAGCCAGGAGGGCGGGTAAAGGACCCAAAGACCTGAAGTGAATGCAGATGATTTGCTAAGAAGCTCAGCATCTGTACAGAGACAAGGTGATGAACCCTGGAGGAGCCGAGCAGAGAAAGAGCCCTCGTCCCACCAGAGAACAGCGGGCTGTCCAGGGCACTGGAGGTCGTGACGCCCTGGCACTGCTCCACCGAGGCTGGGAACCAGCACTGCTTCCCAGGACCAGAAAGCAAGACTGACTCTGACCTTGGCATGCACCTGAGGGCCAGTCACATGGGCCCAGCAGAGCAAAGCTGCTGTGGCTGGACGCCAGCAGGCCCGGGGCGCCACGAGAAACCCAAGGTGGCACAGACAGCCAGGGGTGGAGCCAGGGACTGTCACCTGGGAGAGAGCCTCGGACGGCAAAAACACAGCCTTTTCTTTCCAGTCGTGACACCCTGGGGACCTGATGCAAGAGGAACGGTTATTACTGCAACCTTAGCATGTATGGGTCACACACATGTTTATGGTAACAGAAATACAGATGATTCTATTCAGGACAACAAGCCTAGAGGAAATCAGGACTGAGAGGATAAAAACCTCATTGAAGTCACAGGGACAGCAGGTAGGGTTTGAACCCTGAACCCTAAAATCCATGCTCTACAGGACACACTTGAGAACCCGATCCAATTCTGTCGCCACCATCACCGTCACTTCCTACTCACCCCCACACCTCCCACACTAGCTCCCGCCCCTCCAATTTAGCCAATAACACCACCTCCCCAAACAAGCCCTGGAGCAGCCGTGCCTGCTTGCTTAGTCGCTCAGTCGTGTCTGATTATTTGCGACCCCCGGCTCCTCTGTTCATGGGGATTCTCCAGGCATGAATATGGTAGTGGGTAGCCATTCCTTTCTCCAGGGGATCTTCCCAACCCAGGGATCAAACCCAGGTCTCCCACATTGCAGGCAGAGCCACCTGGTGGCATTGAGCCACCAGGGAAGCCTAAGAATAATAGAGTGGGTGGCCTATCCCTTCTCCAGGGGATCTCCCCAACCCAGGGACTGAACTGTGTCTCTTGCATTGTAGGCGGATTCTTTACCATCTGAGCTACCAGGGAAGCCCAGAAAGACCCAAACACCCCCGAAGAGCTAGAAAACCGGACAGAAGGTATTTGCACACAGGCCTAGTCTCTGAGCCTCCTCCTTTTCAACACAAGGACAAGCCATGCAGCAGCCGTGGGTTACGCTCTCTCAGAGCTCAGGTGCGTGGGTGGGAAGGGGGTATGGGATGGGAGACGGGTAGGTCCCCAATGTCTCCCCAGACCCCCTGATTTGATAAGCAGAGATACAGGAAGGGCCCCAAAGAGCCTCTTCCCCTCCCTGCCTGCCGCCCCCTCCAGCTGCTGTGCTCAGAGTCAAACAGCCAGCTGCCCTCTCCTCCCTGCCAAGCTAGTTTCTCACCCTCCCAGCACCCCGCTGAGCCAGCCAGGAGCTGCTGTGGGACCTGGATGAGCAGGGCAGGCGGGGGCTTGCCAGCCAGATACCAGGGACTGTCCCTACCACCCTACCTGGGCCACCTGAGGGGACCCAAAGAGAGCAATGAAGCTGTGCAGGGACGTGCTGGGCACTTAAGCCCTGCTACCCATGTCCTGCTCACCTGGACTCCCAGATCTGAGTGAAAGACTCTAAGGGGGTGGATGAAGCAAGGAGTCCGAGGGAAGGAGCAAATGCCCTTTGTCTTCTGTGCTCCGCTTGGGGAGCACAGGATGAGCCTGCACACGGACCTGCCCTGTAACTTCCTGCCACCCCTCAGCCGTGGACTGATCCACATCAGCCCCCTTGAAGGTCTGGCCAGGCCCCAGGACACCTCCAGGACATTCTCATCGTCACCATCACCGTGACACAGAAAAAAACACAACTGACAACCTTTCAGGCCCTGGGTACACGTCCAGGTCAATACAGCACAGTCACAGCTACACACACAGTTCTGTCTGGGGGAGTTTTGACAAAGACGCTTGATGAAATTTGATGGCTTCTGGAAAATCTAGAGGTAACAGGGTCCAGGGGGGCCTCCCAAGTGGTGCTAGTGGTAAAGAACCTGCCTGCCAGTTCAGAAGACATAAAAGACTCGGATTTGATTCCTGGGTCAGGAAGATCCCTGGAGGAGGGAATGGCTACCCACTCCAGTATCCTCACCTGGAACTGAGGAGCACTTTGATCCCATGAACAGAGGAGCCTGGTGGGCTACAGTCCATGGGATCGCAAGATACAACTGAAGCAACTCAGCACACGGACACACAACAGGGTCCAGGGTTTCTAAAACTGGCCCACACCCACTTAACCCCTGGGTGGGTGGACATGGACGAGGACCCCTCAGGTCAGACTGTCTTGTCCAATCATCCCTCTGGACTGGGACACAGACAAGCTTCTAAACGTGGAGAAGCAGAGGGACGACCCTTTCCTGTCTTGGAGAAAAGCGGGAGTTTAGAGGTGGTCAAGGGTAAGCAGTCGGCAGATGGGGAAGAGCATGAGTCAATGAACCAACCAATCCCCAGGCATTTACTGAGCACCTGTTATATCCTTGGAGCTCAGCCAAGTGTTGCGATGGAGAAAAAGGTAGAAGTGGAGTCCTTCCCATCCCTCCACTCCAGGATGGACGTCATGTGAACGAAGGGACTGATGTGTCTGTGGCCTCCTTTGCCTGCTCTGGATTCAGGCCGCACCCCGCCAGGGTGAGCACAAGCAGACACAGGTGCACAAACAGACGACAGACAGGTGCACCTCGGGCAGCTGGGTTCACGGGAGCTAACGGCACGATACTGTGGCTATCTCCCAGACTTGTGGGAACCTCAAAGTGCTCTACTAACATTTCTTGGGGTCAGAGAACCAGTCTCTAGGATCCCAGAGTTCAAGAGAGGCAACACCGATAGAAGAAAACCCTGGAGTCAGCCCAGCAGACAGGACCTCCCTGAAGACCTGACGTGGCCCACGGAAGCCCTGGCGTTTGGAGCCACTGCGGGCTCTAGGCACTTGGGATTCTGTAGTTGTGGTGCATGGGCTTGACTGTGCCTGGCGTGTGGATCTTCCTGAATCAGGGATTGAACCTACCTCTCCTGCATTGACAGGCAGATTCTTTACCACTGAACCACCAGGGAAGCCCCGGCTCATTAAAAAAAAATATTTCCTAACAAGTATCCTTTGTTTGTTGAGTGGGAAAACAACAGAATCCAAAGGAAGGAGGAAGAGAGAGGAACCCTGAGGCTAAGACAGTTTCCAAGGTCCACAGAGGGACTCGGTTTGGTACCTGGAGCCGCGGAACCGCAGGCCCCTCCCCCCAGGTGTCTCCGCTGAAAACAACGTACTCTTTCAAGCATCTTGCTTCTCCCTTCTCCATCAGCCTGAGGGCAAGGAAGATGCAGGGTCTGATCTGAAGGGCTGCCAGCTGCCAGAGGGGGAGGTCTGACGGAGCTACCTGCCAAAGTCAAGCTAAGGTTGTTGTAACCTGTCCTGGGAAGAAAGGCAAAGAGCGGGGAAGAAGGGCATGCCCACAGCTGCTCTGGTTCCAACGGAGAACCTGGAGCCTGCATTCCCTGTGCCCCAGAATATCACTCAAGGGTGAGACCACACTTAGGATGGAGGCCATCGCCATGTGATACCCCCAGCCCCGAGTTGGCATCCCATACCATCCAGATCCATCCATAGGATCCATCAGATCAGAGCTCTCTTATATGTTCATCCCGATCCTACTGAAGAGGAAAAGTTAAAATTTTACATAACGTCCTGCTCATTCTGCCTCTGTAACTCAGTTTGCTCCTTATAAAGTCTGGATCATGTAGGTCACCTAGTCTCAGAAAGTGGGAACTTAACAATACTAGGAACTGGAGCTTATCGCAGTCACCCTTGTCCTGCTCTTTGAAACTGTCCAGCCCTGCAAGTCTGCTTAATCACGCCTGTCTGGTTAAAGATCAGGCATCCCCTTCCCCATCTTGACTGCTGTTCCCACACATGAAACCCCTTAGCTTAAACAAGTGTATTAGCAGCTAGTGTTGCCCACTACTGTAGATCTATAAAAACTCTGTAACCCCTTTGTTCAGGGCTCAGAGCTTGGGTGTTAACTCCTCTGAGCCTACTGGTATAATAAACCTGAGTTTTCCAACTCTCCGAATGTGGTGCTTGGGCGATTACTGGTTTCTACAACACTATGAGTCGTGTCCACCTTGCTGACGGGTCACAGAGACCCACAGCCTAGTTAATGGATTTGCCTAACAATGTCAAAGAGGAGCCTGGGTAAGCCCAGGCTAGAGCCAAGGGCTCAATGCTCACCGCATCACAGCACCATACTCACCTGTGGCTGTGGGATTCAGTGGGCTACAGGGAGCCTGGGTGGGGGAGGAGCTGGCTGCACCCACTCTGGAAGAGGGTCAACCATTAGCACCAGGCTGGCAGGAATCAGGTCTCATTATTATATTCCCACCATGTAAATCGGTTGGAATTAGAACCACCATGCTACTTCCTGTCTCTATGAATCTGACCATTGGACATCTCATCTAAGTAGAATCATACAATATTTGACCTTTATGTCCAGCTTCTTTCACCTAATGTTTTCAAGAATCATCCACGTGGTATCATGTGTCAGAATTTCCTTCCTTGTGCAGGCTGGACCACATCCCATTGTATGGATGGACCACATTTTGTTTCTCTGTTCATCCGCTGATGGACATCTGGGTCATATCTACCTTCGGCAACTGTGCTCTGAACATGGGTGGGTGAGTGTCGGTTCCAATCCCTGCCTTCTTTCCGGAAGGCACTGTCTTTTAAACTGCTAAAAATGGACTCTCCTGGTGGCACAGAGTATAAGAATCCACCTGCCAAGTCAGGGGATGCAGGTTCAATCCCTGGCCTGGGAAGATTCCACATGTTGAGGAGCCAAGAAGTCCCTATGTCACAACTTCTGAGCCAGAGCTATAGAGCCTGCAAGCTGTACCTACTTAAGCCTGCACACTCTAGGGCCCACGAGCCACAACTATGGAAGCCCACGCTCCTAGAGCCCCGTGCTCTGCAACGAGAGAAGACACGGTAATGAGAAACCCACGCACCACACCTAGAGATTAGCTCTCTGCTCATCGTAACTAGAGAAAGACCTCGTGCAGCAACAAAGACCCAGTGCAGCCAAAAATAAATGCTAAAAGAAAATCCACTCTCTTATACTGCCTAAGTGTTTGTCCGTTCTTCCAGAGACAGGCCAGAGGGTGGGGATCAGGCCGCCACCCTCATGGTAGAGACACGGTGGGAACCTCGTGTTCACCTGAGGATACACGTGGTCTGGGGACCATTGATGGGAGCAGAGAGCAGCCTCCCCAGTGACAGGTTAGGAGGGAGAACAGAACTTCCAAGTGGACCCAGGATGGGCCCTCCTCAGGGACAGTGATGTCCTAGTCCACCAGCCTGTGTGGAAACAAGCAACTTCAATACAACCCAGCCTCAGAGAGAGGCGACGTTGCCTGGGCCCCTGGAACTGCAGCCTGGTGCCAATAGCAGTCCACAAACTGGTCCTCAGGGAGACAGGTATGGAGGCTCAGAGCAAGCATTATGAACCCATGAGTGCAAGCTGAAGTTTCTGTAACATCAACATAGTACAGGGGGGTGGAGGCCATTTGGGATGTCTTGAACTCCCCCAGAGAGTCGCGTGAGCTACAAGCTGCATACTGTAACATATAACGTGGCCACAACAGTGATGGGTTGGGAGCCAAAATCCAGAACTGGAAAAACCGGCTCTTCCTCAAGACAGTATGTTCAGTTAGCATCAGAGGCATGCCTGCCTGTCTTCCCTCCTTCTCTCTCTCCCTTCCTAACTTAGACACGAGGTGACCTCAGGAAAGACTACAAGTGTGGCCCACAGAATCAGGAGAAGCACACAAGCAGGCCAAACCAGGGCAGCGATGGAGTCCCCACCAGCTAACAATGCTCCAAACCCTGTGTGTCTCCGCTTGGAACACAAATTCCCAGGAAAGAGCCTCAGCTTGGGCCGGTGTCCCTGTGGTGTCAAAGGGGGTAAGACCCCTGTGGTTTTACTAGAACAACAGGTAGGGGGAGTGAGCAGTCTCATCATGGGGGATTTTCTGAATCTTCCATGCAAAAATAGCTTAACTCAATAATTGACCATGATTCCTAAAACAAAAGTATCTGAGACTTGTTTGAGGGGAATATTTTTTTAAGCAGGGGCACATAAAAGCAGATACAGCTGAAAATGTAGACATAGACACACCATGGAGTTAGCTCCATAATGCTTAAGAGACTTCACAGAATATGGGGAAGATGGGAGAGTGGATTATTTAGAATATCCTTGGGAGGGACTTCCCTGGTGGTTCAGTGGCTAAGACTCCACGCTCCCAGTCCAAGAGGCTCAGGTCCAATCCCTGGTCAGCAAACTAGATCCCGTATGCCACAGTTAAGACCCAGTGCAGCCAAATAAATGAATGCTGCTGCTGCTCTTCAGTTGTTCAGCCGTGTCCAGCTCTTTGCAACCTCATGGATTTGAGCCCACCAGGCTCCTTTGTCCATGGGATTTTCCCAGGCAAGGATACAGGAGTGGGTTGCTATTTCCTACTCCAGGGTATCTTCCCATCCCAGGGATTGAACCCCTGTATCCTATATTGGCAGGAAGATTCTCCACCACTGCACCACCTGGGAAGCCCTCAAATAAATCAATTCAGCTCAGTCAATTAGTTGTGTCCGACTCTTTGTGACCCTGTGGACTGCAGCATGCCAGGCTTCCGTGTTCATCAACTCTTGAAGCTTGCTCAAACTCATGTCCATTGAGTCGACAATGCCATCCAACCATCTCATCCTCTGTCATCCCCTTCTCCTCCTGCCTTCAATCTTTCTCAACATCATGGTCTTTTCAAATGAGTCAGTTCTTCACATCAGGTGGCAAAGTATTGGAGTTTCAGCTTCAGCATCAGTCCTTCCAATGAATATACAGGACTGATTTTCTTTAGGATTGACTGGTTTGATCTCCTTGCAGTCCAAGGGACTCTCAAGAGTCTTCTCCAACACCAAAGTTTAAAAGCATCAATTCTTCAGTGCTCAGCTATCTTTGTAGTCCATCTCTCACATCCATATATGACTACTGGAAAAACCACAGCTTTGACTAGATGGACCTTTGTCGGCAATGTCTCTGCTTTTTAATATGCTGTCTAGGTTGGTCATAGCTTTTCTTGCAAGGAGCAAACATCTTTTAATTAATTATTAATCAAATAAATAAATATAAATATTTTAAGTAAAAAATAAACTCGGTCTATTATAATGCATAACACTCAAATGTTTATTCAAACTTACTTTTGTATGATGTTTTCCAGTAGGTGATCTAAAAAGTGGTTGAAGTAAAGTGCAAAAGAAAGCAACTTTAAGGAACAAATCCAACTGCACTAGATATGCTTGTAAATAACGGCATAAAAAAACATGAAGACATTCAATGAATGACTGATGATTTTACCGAAATAACTTTCACCGTTTTCACCATAGCTTGTCCTCTAAACACCTTTATTAGAAATCATTTATCTATGTATACAGGGCTTTCCTTGTGGCTTAGCTGGTAAAGAATCTACTGCAATGTGGGAGACCTGGGTTCGATCTCTAGGTTGGGAAGATCCCCTGGTGAAGGAAAAGGCTACCCACTCCAGTATTCTGGCCTGGAGAATTCCACGGACTGTATAGTCCATGGGATCCCAAAGAGTTGGACATGACTGAGCGACTTTCACTTTCACAGAAATATCCACAAGCACATTAAATATTCCTTTGCCAGGCTATGTATCTACATTCTATTGACAGATGGAAAGAAAAAATATCCTTTTCTCTGGGTTAACAACAACTTCTTAAAATAAATGAACAAATAGAGACTTCCCTGGTGGTCCAGTGTCTAAGACTCTGTACTTTTTACTGCAGGGGGTGCCAGTTCAATCCCTGGTCAGGGAACTAAGGTTCCACACTACATGGCGTGGTCAATTTTTTTTTTTTAATTTTAAAATTTACAATAAATGAACAAATGTAAGTGTTTAGTGGGAAAGGACCCAAGCAGAAACTTGGTTGACCTTGTCTGTTTTCTACCTTCACAAATGAGACTCTGCTCACTGGACTGCAGTGTAGTTATTAAAATATCTCCCAAGAAAGTCTCTCCCAGGCTACTCTCAGCTTCACAGATGCAACGAAACCCTCCATGATGGCTGATTAAACGGCTGACTCATGTTGATGCTTGACAGAAAACAACAAAATTCTGTAAAGCAATTATCCTTCAATTAAAAAAATAAATTTATATAAAAGTAAACTATTAATATAGGGTTTTTATATCTCAAACAGTGAAAACACCAGCTCCAGGTCTACAGGGAAAAGGGCAATGAGTAGAAGATTGAAAATCTGATGAAGTCCACTGATCATCTGGTATGTCAGCGACCAAACTTTCTGAACCCAAAGTCAGGCTCTGTGGTCTGACCAAGGCAACAGCACGTCTGCCGCAGTTCATCTTTCCTGGAAACCCAGGCTAAACAGCCACATTGTTTATCTGACCCTAAGTTATCGGTTTCACAGATCGCCATTGTCTTAGCCTCACCAAATTGGCTAAATTTGCTGTTGAAATGACCAGCAGGACCAATCTATACAATTCTGTCTAGCCTATGTATAGCCAGGATAACAGGAATGCTGGCCAGAGATGCGCAAATAGCTCCAGAGGATAAAGTTCATTCCAACACCCTGTAGCCAAGCTGTGCCCTCACCCTGCACCCCCAAACTGTTCCCCACACTCTCCTCCTCTGAGCCACAGACTGCACTGGACAGAGGGACAGCCAGCCCCAGCAGTACACAGAAGTGGGGGCAGCACGAAATTACTGAGAGGCTGGATGAGTTCTGAAATCACCCCACGTCAAGGACACGTGGAGCGGGTGGAAAGCTAAGGGTGTCCAAGCGGCTCCCCTGGCAGCAAAGACTTCCAGGATAAATGTCCCCAGAAAGGCACCATGTAAGGGGGTGGGGGCTTCACTCTGCCCACTTTTTGCTGAGGATACTGAGCTCCATGGGGTCTCAAAGAATCAGATACAACTTAGCAACTGAACAACAACAACAGAGCTGAGAAGCACGGTCACCCAACCTGAATCCGTGTGCCCACTGTGTCTTAAAGAATCTCAGAGGGTGAGTTCCCTGGTGATCCAGTGGTTAAGAGTCCATCTTCCAATGCAGGGGGTACAGGTTTGATCTCTGGTCAGGAAGCTACTTAAAAGATGCGGGTTCAATCCCTGGCTTGGGAAGATCCCCTGGAGGAGGGCATGGCAACCCACTGAAGTATTCTTGCCCGGAGAATCCCATGGACAGAGGAGACTGGAGGGCTACAGTCTATAGGGTCACAAAGAGTGGGACACAACTGAGCGACTTAGCTCATTCCCTCACTCCGGGAGCTAAGATTCCATGTTCCTTGAGGCCAGAAAACCAAGACATAAAACAGAAGCGATACTATAACAAACTCAATAAAGACTTTAAAAATGATTCACATTAAAAAAAAATCTTCAAAAGAAAAGAACCTCAGCGAGCCAACACATCAAGGTCCAAAGAGGAACTCAAGGGTTCGTGCTCCAAACTGGACAGAATGCAGATCCTTCCAGAAAAACGAGAAAGTGAGAGAGAGAGCTTTGGAGAGGAGCCAGGACCACAAGCACGCTCCAAAGACTAGGAGAGGGGGGCTTGCGACCACTGAGCCAAGACCTGCTGTGATCACGACCTCTGAGATCTTAGACTTTCGGTCCGAGCAACTCTCGTTTCACCTGCGTGATACTGAAATGGTTTCTGGAACATTCTCCCACTTGGGGTACTTGTGAAGACAAGCGAGGCCCAGAGAACTGAGATTATTTTTTTGGCCTCCTGAGCTTAAACTTTGATATTTAATGACCCATGATAGCGGTCGGTATCCTAGTAACACAGAAGACCCTTGGGGATCTATTAACTGTTTAGCATTCCCAGGTCTTAGGGGAATATGTTTTCCGTCTTTCAAAGGGCCTGTTGTAGGCAATTTGGAGAGTAAGATGCAAATATTCCCCTGAGCAGGCTGAGCACCGCACTAGGTTTCCTCAGAGCTCACCAGCGCACAAAAACACATGCAGGCTTCGCACAAAGAAGGCACAGTCTCATATTTATTTTGAAGTGGCTTCTTGGATCAGCTTGTTAGAGTTGCAAGGGCTACACTAAATGGCTCACAGTGGGAAGGAGGCTTCAAAAGAGACCTGTGGAAGGAAAGTGGAAGCTGCACGGTGGCCACTTACTGGATTTATTGAGCATCTAGTATGTGCACAGTAGCTGTTCTGCCCGGCTCTGTACCAGTGCAGGAGCCAGCAAGGTCTGGAATTGAACTGAGCCCCAGCCCCATCACTTCTAGCTGTGTGACCTTAGGCAAGTTCCTTAACCTATCAGGGCCTCAGGCAACTCGCCTCGCCACCACCACCCCATTGTTCACTTAGGAAGATTATTAATAATTAGGTCTGTGAATGAATTAAAGCAACATCTCCTCCCTGTAGGCAGGATAAGAGATGGTTCCCTCAGCACCAGGGGCCCCAGCTGCTGTTTACTGATTGTTTACTCCACCCCCGCATATTTCATTCATTAATATCCAACACACAATAACCCCGTAAGGTAAATGTTTCTCTCTCCATTCTCCCAGTAATAAAGCTGAGGTTAAAGAGTTTACAAGATTTGCTCAAGATCCCGTAAATGGCCCAACTGGGATTCCAACTAGACTAGCCCTGTTTGGCTTCAAAGTTCACAGTCGTCCTGGTAGCCCTGTGAGCCCTGCTTCCTCAACCCGTCTGCCTCACACACTCAGGGTACAGTGAGGCCCCTAGAGTTCACAGAGAAGGATCCTGGCAGTCCAGGAAGACCTCGTGGTGGAGGGGCATCCAGAGTAGGTGTTCTGGGAAGCAGGTGGAGCTGCTGGGCCTGGGAAGGGAAGGGAGTCACTGCTCCCAAGGAGTCATAGCTTTTATGGGGCAACCTGGGTTGTCTCCAGCTCCAAGCCCCACCCAGGCACCTGCCTTGGTTCCCACCCGGAACACAGAAGCATTTCACTAAAATAAAAGTGGCCTGTGAGCACCACCCTCTCCCAGTGTCGGAGTGCAGACGTGTACCAGGTAGAAATCGATGACCCCTGCAAGCCCCACTGCACCGCTTCCAGCCACTGCTCGGTCCTCTGGCTAACAGTGCCCCTCATTGCTCCTACCTTCACATTAGCACAGCCCACCTTGGGGTTCAGTCTGGAACCCCTTCCGTTACCCGTCTACACATCCCTACTCTCCAATATCATCCGGTCCTTGGAATCCCATCTGAGTGAGGATAGCT
The DNA here is from genome assembly GCF_001704415.2 of Capra hircus. NCBI lineage: Eukaryota > Metazoa > Chordata > Mammalia > Artiodactyla > Bovidae > Capra > Capra hircus. Next base: position 106,322,501 of record NC_030812.1, on the reverse strand, counting down.
TCCCTAGCTGCCTTCTGCACACCCCCTGAAGTCCACCTTTGTGTCTCTGAGTGATGAATCCACTCCCCCACCTGGAGACCCGAGAGACATCTCCAACTCAACAGGCCTGAAACCAAACTCAATTTTTCCTGCTAAGCCTGCTCCTCCCCATCCTCCCCATTTCAGTAACTGTAATTCCAGCCTTCCAACTGCCCGGATCACGAATCTTGGAATCATTCTGGATTCCTCTCCCCACATTTCATGCATCAGCAGGTCCCTTCATCTATTCAAAAACTACCCAAACCCAGCTTCTTCTGACATCTCTATGGCCTCCACCTTGTCCTGGCCACCACACCTCTGTCTGGTCTGTGTGCCTCCACCCTCAGACCCTACAGTCCAGCAGCTGAGTGACCCCACTAAAAGGCATGCCACGTCAACCTCCTGCTCAGAACACGCCAAGCCCTTCCCAGCTCACTCAGAGTACAGTCCGAGGTCCTTTAGGTCCTATAGGTGAGGCTTGCCAGGGGCAGGCCTGGGCTACATTGTTTGTTCTGGCAGTTATTATCAGCATCTAGTTTCACTGTCAAAAGTGTCTCAAAGAATATAAGTTGGTGCAGCCACTATGGAAAACAGTACAGAGGCTCCTCAAAAGACTAAAAATAGGGACTTCCCTGGTGGTTCAGTGGTTAAGAATCTGCCTTGCAATTTAGGGGATGTGGGTTGGATCCCTGGTCAGGGAACAAAGATTCTACATTCCAAGGAGCAACTATGCCCGTGAACTGCTTCTGGAGAGTCCATATGCCTCGATGAAAAATATCGCATGACCCAGCGAAGATCCCCTGAGTCGCAACTAAGACTCAATGAAACTAAATAAATACTAAATATTTTTTAAAAGACTAAATATAGAGTTGCCATATGATCCTGCAATCCTACTCTTGGGCATATATCCAGACAAAACTACTATAATTTGAAAAGAAATAAACGCCCCCATGTTCAAAACAGCAATAGCCAAGACAAGGAACCAACCTAAATGTCCATCAACAAATGAATGGATAGAGAAGACATGCTACATATATACAATGGAATACTTATTTAACTTACATGCAGAGTACATCATGAGAAATGCCGGGCTGGATGAAGCACAAGCTAGAAGCAAGAATGCCGGGAGAAATAGCAATAACCTCAGATATGCAGCTGACACCACCCTTATGGCAGAAAGCAAAGAACTAAAGAGCCTCTTGATGAAAGTGAAAGAGGAGAGTGAAAAACCTGGCTTAAAACTCAGCTTCAAAAAACTAAGATTATAGCATCTGGTCCCATCACTTCAAGGCAAATAGATGGGGAAACAATGGAAACAGTGACAGACTTTATTTTGGGGGGCTCCAAAATCACTGCAGATGGTGACTGCAGCCATGAAATTAAAAGATGTTTGCTCATTGGAAGAAAAGCTATGACCAACCTAGACAGCATATTAAAAGGCAGACATTACTTTGCCGACAAAGGTCCATCTAGTCAAAGCTGTGTTTTTTTCCAGTAGTCATGTATGGATGTGAGAGTCGGACTATAAAGAAAGCTGAGCACCGAAGAACTGATGCTTTTGAACTGTGATGTTGGAGAAGACTCTTGAGAGTCCCTTGGAGTGCAAGATCCAAACAGTCAATCTTAAAGGAAATCAACTCTGAATATTCATTGGAAGGACTGATGCTGAAACTGAAATTCCAATACTTTGGCCACCTGATACAAAGAACTGACTCCTTGGAAAAGACCCTGATGCTGGGAAAGATTGAAGGCAGGAAGAGAAGGCGATGACAGAGGATGAGATGGCTGGATGGCAACACCGTCTCGATGGACATGAATTTGAGCAAGCTCCGGGATTTGGTGATGGACAGGGAAGCCTGGCATGCTCTGTCCATGGGGTTGCAAAGAGTCGGACACGACTGAGCGACTGAACCGAACTATTTGAACACACAAAAAGAATGAAATAATGCCATTTGCAGCAATGCAGATTGAGCTAGAGATTAGTATACAAAGTGAAGGAAGTCAGCTAGAGAAAGACAAATATCATATATCAGTTACATGTGGAATCTAAAATAGGACCCAAACGAACTTATCTATGAAACGGAGAACAGACTTGTGGTTGCCAAGAGGGAAAGGGAAGCAGTGGGAGTCTGGGGCTAGCAGATGCAAACTATTACCCGCAGAATGGAAAAACAAGGACCTGCATAGCCTGTGATAAACCACAGTGGAAAAGAATCTGAAAAGGAATATATATATATACACACACACATATGTATAATTGAGTCACTTTGCTATACAGTAGAAATTGACACAACACTGTAAATTATACTCCAGTAAAAAAAAAGTTTTTTAAAAAGTGTCCTACAGGGGACTTCCCTGGTGGTCCGGTGGTTAAGACTCTAAGCTCTCAATGCAGGAGGTGTGGGTTTGATCTCCGGTCAGAGAACTAGATCCCACATGCCGTGAACTAGATTGAAGACCTCACATGCCACAACTAAGACCAGTGAAACCAAATAAATTTTTTAAAGACAATGTCCAGAGTCAGGTGCCATGGTATCTGGCTATGCGACCTCAATGTTTAAGCCTTGGTTTCCTTCTCTACAGTAAGGACACTAGTAGGATTCGCCTTATGGGGGTTACTGGTTATGAGGATCAAATGGAAGGAGCATATAAGTGCACCGTTAATACTGGAAATAATAATAGAAAAAATAAGAGTCAACACATTTAGCATTTACTATTACCAGGCAGTGTACTAACACATTTTGCTAATATCATCTCATTTAATTCTCATAGAAACCCTTTGAGGTAGGCACTATCATCAGCTTCATTTTACAGACAAGGAAACTGAAATGCAGGGAGGTTAAGTAACTTGGCCAGAGCCACACAGCTGATAAATGGCAGAGCCAGGATTTGAACCCAAGGTGGGTTCAATTATCCTCCAATTAAAAATAAATAATTAAAAATACACAGTCCATTAAAAAAATAGTTGTAACAATATTTCATGCGTACAGCTATAGCACAAGTTAGCAGAGTGTTTTCCTACTGACAGACGTTAATTGGTTTCCCAATGATGTTTGTAGCTTGTGTGGCTGTTACAATTTTTACAGATCAAGTTTCAAAGTTAGATGTCAAAAAAAAAAACAAAGCTAGATGTCGAGGTACAGCATATTTTAAAAATTTTAGTAATTGTCATATTACTTTCCAAAATGGTTTGAAAACAGTCCATGCTGTCAGCTGTGTTATTCACGGGTTTCTGTTTCCAGGCAACTTCATTAGCACCACGTAGTCATCTTTAAAATTTCTGCCAATCTGATGGAAGTATGTGTTTTTGAAAACACAGATGGGTTTATGTATACACATTATCCTGCAACTTGCCTTATTCCCCTCAACGATAATAGCAAGGCCATCTTTTCCATTATTTCTAAACGCTGTTGTTTATGTCACAGATTCACCTCTGTGACCTGGAACACATTTCCTTCCCACCTGGGACAGCTGATCTATGCATGAAATGGGGATGATGCTGCTGACCTGCTTTAATTGGCAGAAGGTAGAAATTATTTCAAAACGAGTACAGAATCACTTCACACTCACTGGGACGGCAGTCAGCAAAAAGACGGACAACAACAGGTGCTGGGGAAGAGGTGGAAGAAATGGAAACCCTCATACACCGCTGGGGAGAATGCAAAATGGTGCAGACATTAGGGAAGACGGTCTGGCAGTTCCTCAAAAAGTTAAACAAAAATACCATAACTTTACTCCTTGATGTATACCCAGGAGAAACAGAAACATCACAGCAGCATTACTCAGATGGCCAACAAGTGGAAACCACCCAAATGTCCATCAGTGATGAACAACGAACAGAATGCAGTAGTGTATCCGCTATGGAATATTACTCAGCCATAAAAAGCAATGAGATGCAGGTCCAGCCTACAACATGGATGGGCCTCCAATGATGCTAAGTAAAAGCCAGCACAAGAGGTCATGTAACACGTGATCCCACTTATGTGACATGTCCACAAGAGACAGAGAGTAGATGAGAGGTCTCCAGTGCTGGGGAGGGGAGGAGGGGAGTAAGGAGTGACCGCTGACCGGTACTGCATTTCTTCTGAAAATCTGGGATTAGATAGTGGTGATGGTTGCACAGCCTCGAGAATATACTAAAACCATGGAATTGTACACTTTAATGAGCAAATACGCCCACAAGGCCTCCACCTCTCTTTCCACCCAACATCTGGGGCTCCCGGCTGCCCTCCCTCCTTCCCTTCCACAGCATCTCCACCCCCGCCCCTCCCCCCCACCCAGCATCTCCACCCCCGCCCCTCCCCCCCACCCAGCATCTTCACCCCCGCCCCTCCCCCCACCCAGCATCTCCACCCCCGCCCCTCCCCTCAACCCAGCATCTCCACCCCCAGCTCCGGACACTCATCCCTAGAGAGCTGGCAACAGGTTTCTTTTCAAAGCTCCGCGGTAGGGTTTGTAGATAAAGCTGCCCCCCTCTCAGACACACCCCCTCCTCTCTGTGCCCAGATCATTTACTTATTAAACCAATTAGATTAAATGACTCACGCCACACCCTTGGGCAGGAGGCAGGTAAACAGCTCACAAAGAGTCTGACTTGCACTGCTTGAAAGGGCCTGTTTCTGTCTCAGCCTAGACTCTCCTTACCAGCGCCCCCTCCCACTCCCAGCAGCCCCCACAAAGAGCTTCTCAGATGGCAAGAGGAAACCTGAGATGCCGCCCCCACCTACAGTGCTTTCTCACCCCCTAGGAAGCCCACACCAACCCCTCAAAGAACTGACACAATAGTCTTATCTCCACTGCTCACAAAGACAGCAGGCCACCAGCTCAGCTTCTAGGCAAATGCTTGTAGGATTCCCGGTTCTCCAAAACACTTGTCCTCGTGCAATATGGCCAGGAGGGTACCTTGTCCTGCCGGCCCTCTGCCGCCACAGCTCAGCCCCCGCAGAGGGCACCCGCTGCCCTGTCCACGGCTGCTCCATGTCTGTCAAAATGCGCTTGGGCTGGATGGCACGCAGAGGTCCTGCAGCTGGCTGGCTAAGAAGGGGGAGGGGGACCCTCACTCATCTTACCTGGAAAACAAGGGTCGGGGGCTGGATTATTTCTCCGGGTTCTAACTCAGTCCTGTGAGCACAGACTACATGCGCCAGGTCCTGGACGGGACCACTGTCATGAGGTCTCCATCCTCGGGGAAGACAAGAGGGCTGACCCCTATGGAGACTCTCTCAGGACAAGGCACAGGCTCTCTGGGAGTGAGGACAAGAGGGTCCCTTCTGCTCCCTGCTTCTACCGTCTCAGCCCACAGCACCCTTCTCTGCTCTGTAGTCCAGGGCTCTAGTTGGGAAACACACCATGGAGACCACAGAGAACCACCCAGTCCTGCTCTCAGCATCTTCTTCCACATACCACCTCAGAGGCAGCCCCTCCCCGCCACCCCCAGCCTGGAATCCAAGAAGGAGGTGTGATTTGAGTCAGATCCTGTCCTAGAGTGAACCACATCCTCCTGCCCCCCCCACCCCACCCCCCTGCCCTGATCCAGACATTTCCGCCTTTGTATATTTATAAGACTCTCTTAAAATAGATCCCAGCAAACAGGAGCAGAGACCTGATTCGGGTGGAAGAAATGAACATTGGGGAAAGTAAAGACTCCTGGAGCAAAGCTGCTCTTTGCCTTCCCATTCCACATCCGGGTTTCACGATCAGCCCAGTCCTCCAGGAGAGCTCCCCCCCATCCAGGGTGGCCTCTCCTGTTGGCCCCCGTCCTCTCAATGCTGAGTTTCCTAAAACCTAGTGGCCCTAGAAAGTGAAAGTTGCTCAGTTGTGGCCAACTCTTTGTGACCCCATGGACGGTAGCCTGCCAGGCTCCTCTGCCCATGGAATTCTCCAGGCCAGAATACTGGAGTGCGTAGCCGGTCACTTCTCCAGGGGATCTTCCCAACCCAGGGATCAAACTCAGGTCTCCCACATCGCAGGTGGATTCTTGACTACCTGAGCCACCAGGGAAGCCCTCTAATCTCATTTATTATTAAGCAAATGCACTCTGCAAAGTACTTCCAGGCTGTCAGCCCTTTGCTAAAGGAGCCCATCCCCCCACCTAAATGGGGTCCTGGTTCCAGAAGGAGGGGGCATAGAGGACCAGTAGGGGGATCAGTAAGGGGATCAGAAGTACAGACATCCTCGGGACAAAGTGTCCCTCACCTGTGAAGAGCTGCAGAGCAGCATCCCAGGAGTGTGTCTGCCTCAGACATCTGCTTGGACCTGGCAGAGACTCCTGGTCAGGTGAGAAAAACCAGTAGGGTCTCCAACTTTCCCAGTGGAGCCTGGTGCTTCTGCCCAGCACAAGTCACACAATGTCTGGGAGAAAGGACGGTGTGGGAGAAAGGACTGTGTGGGAGAAAGGACTTCGGCTCCCTCACTCCCTTCTGAGAAAGGGCTTGTTCTATTTTGCAGTGTGGGAAGCCTCCTGGGGGGATATTTGTGGAAGGAGACAGAGGGCTGTATCTTTCTTCCCTTATGCTGGCTTGCCTAAATCCCCAGCTGGAGAAGGTCATGCCTAAACGGAGTCTGTGTGTAATCCCTGGCCAGGGGAGCAAGGACTGTGGAGCTCTGCTTTAGGGGACTGTGTAGAGGAGAGATCAGAGGGAAAAGGCCAGGGCTGAGGAGGTGGGAAAGACTGAAGGCAGGAGAAGGGGACGATGGAGGATGAGATGGTTGGATGGCATCACCGACTCGATGGACATGAGTTTGAGCAAGCTCCAGGAGTTGGCAATGGACAGGGAAGCCTGGCATGTTGCAGTCCCTAGGGTCACAAAGGGTTGGACACGACTAAGCAACTGAACTGAGAACTGAGGAGGTGGGTGTGGGGCTTGGGAAGGTGGAGAGGGTTTGATGCAGATCAGAGTGACTCAGTGGCAGAGAACCCACCTGCCAATGCAGAAGACTCAGGTTCGATCCCTGGGTAGGGAAGATCCCCTGGAGGAGGGCACGGCAACCCACGCCAGTATTCTTGGCTGGAGAATCCCATGGGCAGAGGAGCCTGGGGCGGCCACAGTCCAAGAAGTCACAAGTTGTACATGACTGAGCGCACACACACAGAGGCTCCAGGGGATGTCTGCAGAGAACCCAGCCTGGGCTCAACAGGTGAAACAGAAAATGTTGTCTGAAGGTAAGTCTGGGTCCTTCTGAGGAGCCTGAGACTATGTGAAAGATCTGGAAGCTTCCCATTTATTAACTAAGATTACTTGGACGCCCACCCTTGGACCAGCCTGGGGCTGCAGAGAAAGTGAGAAGTGACTGCAAGAGGAGACATTCTGGCCCCGCTGCCTGGGACTTGGGCTGCATAGTTTTTCAGCTCTTTTCCACTTCATTTGAGAATCATCAGGGACTTCCCTGGAAATCCAGTGGTTAGAACTTCGTGCATCCACTGCAGGGGCTCAGGTTTGATTCCCTGGTTGGGAGATAGAATCCTGCATGCCATGTGGCACAACCAGAAAAACAAACAAAAAACCACACCAAATATTAAAAAAATTGGGCAGATTCTTTTCTGTCTAAGCCACCAGGGAGGCCCACACCTTCCCCCCAGCCCCCTCCCCCCCAAAAAAAACTGATAATCATCAGGAATTCCTTTCACATCAATACCAAGCCTTTACTCAAGTGCTCCTGACAAGTGGCCGCCAAGGCCCTGCTGGAGACGCCCAGGGCCAGTCAGGGGTGTTCTGCGTGCGAGGTCGGGCGGTGGTGGCCTCACTGATGGGTGGTTCTCGTTGTCAGCATCCCTTCCTTTTGAAGGACTTCCCGGAACAAGCCCAACCCTCCTACGGGGAAGCACTTCAACCAGCAGTGTAGAGCTTCAAACCGGTGGAGCCAGTATGGGCAGGGGGTGCAGGCAGCTGCTGGCAGCACTGCAGGCCTCTAGCCCCTCCCCTCAGCTCCATCAGTCCATCGACACCCTGGGTCTCTGCCTCTGTCACGTCAAAACTCCAAGGCAGCAGGAAGCATCTAGTTCACTCCCCAGGAGCAGGCCCCAGGACACTGCCAGACAGGCTGTCTGCCAAGGGCAGATAAAGGGATGGGGAGGAGCCACCAGTAGAACACTGGTGACTTAGAAAGGCGTGGAAGGCCTCACTCACTCACCTGGAAAGATGCTCACATCTGAGTCATATGGGAAAAGTCATCATATGTATTACAGAAGTGAAGCTGGCCCAGCTCCATTTACAGCTGTCATAGCCTAAGGAGGCATGGTGGATAGACGTCGTGTGGTGACGCGGATGGGACCTTGGAACAGAAAAGGGCCCTCTGAAAGGAAACGGGAATGAAGTGTGCGCTTCAGTTAGAAACGACGTACCCAGGACTTCCCTGGTGGGCCAGTGGCTAAGACTCTGCATTCCCAATGCAGGGGGCCTGGGTCCAGTCCCTGGTCAGGCAATTAGATCTCACAGGCTGCAGCTCAGACCCAGTGTAGCCAAATAAAGTATTAAAAAGAAATGGTGTACCCAACTTGGTTCATTGTAAAAAATGTACCGTAATAACTAACTTAAGATGTGAATAATAAAGGAAACTAGATGTGAGGTAGGTTTCCCTGGTGGCTCAGTGGTAGAGAACTTTTCTGCCAATGCGGGAGATGCAGGTCGGGTTCTTGGATTGGAAAGATCCCCTGGAGAAGGAAATGGCAACCCATTCCAGTATTCTTGCCGGGGAAATCCCATGCACAGAGAAGGCTGGTGGGCTACAGTCCATGGGATCGCAAAGAGTTGGACATAACTGAAGCGCCTGAGCCTGGAGATGTGAGGTAAATTACAACTCCCTGTACTATCTATACTTTTTTGTAAATATAAAAGTATTTTGAAATAAAAGCTTTATTTAAAAGTGCACTTTTGTCTTTAGATATAGGGGTTTGTATAGGCATAAACAAAACTGAGCAGAAAGCATGTCAGACCTCTGTGCTGGTTACTTCTCAGAAGACATTGTTTGCATTTTATGCCTTCAAGTTTTTTTTTTCAAATACAGTTTTTAAATAGATGGAAGGAGATAGAAATAAAATAGAGGAGAATCAAAATTAGAAACCTGTGCTGTATTCCACTGTCCTGTGATAGGATGGGCCCTTGTTCTCTCGTGAGCTTTGTGACCTCTCTGACCGTTGGTTTTCTCCTCTATCAAATGATGACTTTTAAGGATATTCCAGGGACTTCTCTGGGGGTCCAGTGGTTAAGAATCCACCTTCTAATCCAGGGGACTGGGGTTTGATCCCTGGTTGGGGAACTAAGATCCCACATGCTGTGGGGCAACTATACCCGAACGATGCAACTACTCAGTGCTTGTGCGGCAACGAAAGATCCCACATGACGACTTGATGCAGTCAAATAAACGATAAATACACATTTAAAAAAAATAATAGTAATAACATTTATCTACTGTATGTAAAATAAATAACTTAAAGACAGTTAACAAGAACTTACTGTGCACACAGCACAGGGAACTCTACTTAATACTCTATAATGACCTATGTGGGAACAGAATCCGAAAGGTGGATACAGGTATATGCATAACGGATTCACGCTGCTATACAGCTGAAACTAACGCAACATTGTAAATCCACGACACTCCAAACAAAATCAATTTTTTAGACAGGGAGGGAGATGGGAGGGAGGTTCAAAGGGGAGGGGATATATGTGTATCTATGGCTGATTCATGTTGAGGTTTGACAGAAAACAACAAAATTCTGTAAAGCAATTATCCTTCAATAAAAAAATAAATTAAAAAAATTTTAAGGGATATTCCAAATGTTACCTTCTGAGATTCAGTGATAAACACACATAAATGAAAACTGCATTTTGTTGGCAGATCTATCTTGGGCTCCATTAAATATTACAGATTACAGCCCCCCAATACATTTAATGGGCTTCCCTGGTGGCTGAGACAGCAAAGAATCCGCCTGCAATGCAGGAGACATGGGTTCAATCCCTGGGTGGGGGGGACATCTCCTGGAGAAGGGAATGACTACCCATCCCAGTATTCTTGCCTGGAGAATCCCATGGATAGAGGAGTCTGGCAGGTTACAGCCCATGCATTCATAAAAGAAGTGGACATGACTTAGAGACTTAACAACAACAACATGATACGTTTAAAATAGTTTGGTCCCTAAAAAACATTCTGAGCTACACAGAATTTTTCAGGGACAAGTCTATAGGCACACTGTACCAGTGCAGTTTTTGAGGTTAAAAAAAATGTGAGAGAAATTGGGTTACAGTCTGATTTATAAGAAGAGTATTGGCCGAGGCTTAACTGGCTCAAATCTATGCAAATAGAAGAAGACAAAAAACCATGGATGGAGTTGCAAGTGGCAGTCCTCCCGCTTGTCACCAATCTAGGGCTCTTCATGGGAGAGGGGTGAAAACGCTTGGCGGGCTCCACACAGCTTTGTTTCCAGCTCCCCACCCACCACCCCCAACTCCTATCAGCTCCGGATGCTGGCGATCTGAGAAGCAGACCCATTCAGAGAGCTATCTCCTGGCAGACAGCAAACCTGGGCTAGGTGAACTGAGGGTCTTTGGGATCCTCCCTCAAAGACAGAGGAGGGTGGCAGGGAGACAGTATCTCACCCAGTGGGACATTCCGAAAATGGGGGGTGAAAGCGTGAGAAAGGCCAGAAATCACAGAAGATCACCCCACGGATGGAGACAAATGTCTCGCCTTGGCAAATTTCAGCAAGAGCCGATTCTTAGTTGATCTGGGGTTTATCCAAAGAAACTCTGCGGTCCAAGAAGGATGGGGTTGGGGAGACAGTGTAGACAGGCCTCCCTTTCCCTCACTGGGCTCTCAGGGTCCCAGGTGGGAAAGGACACTGGGGCCAATGCTGGTTCCTGGCGACGGTCAGCATGGTGCTCATTCGTCCCCCACTTTACCCTTTCACTTGGTTTTATTTATCCCAGACAGAGAGTCAAAGCAGAGCTACCAAATAACCAGTTAACTCACTGCTTAGGAGTGAGTTAGTGCTTAATTAGTGTAGAAGTCTGCTTAACCATGTGAACACAGAGGAGAAAGATGAGTCTTTTATAAAAGCATCAGTAGAGAGAAATTAACATAGTACAATACCGTGTACATACCAGGGAAGTACCGTCCCTGGTGGTCCAGTGGCTAAGACTCCACGCTCCCAATGCAGGGGGCCCAAATTCCATCCTCAGTCAGGGAACCAGATCTTGCATGCTTCAACTATAGACCCCGAATGCTGAAACTAAGACCCTCATAGCCAAAGAAATAAATAAGTAGAAGACTTGGTGCAGCCAGATAAATAAATAAAAATATTTTTCAAATATGTTATCCTTGGTCTGGGAAGATTCCATGTGCCTCAGCGCAACTAAGCCGGTGTGCCACAACTAGAGCCCGTGCTCTGCACCAAGAGGAGCCATCACAGTGAGAAGCCCCTGCTCTCCGCAACTAGAGAAAGCCCAGCTGCAGCAACAAAGACCCAGCGCAGCCAAAAGTGAATTAATTTAATTAAGAAAAAGTATATATATATATATATATATACACACACACACAAAGGTAAACTGAATATCACAGTGGTCTCTGTTGCGAGGTCTACACCTCCTTCCAGCCCGTGCCGGTCAGCATGCATGATAATCCGATCAATGACCTGTGCTGTCCGGCACAAAGAAGAGGAGAGACCAGCATGGTAGGATACCAGTGCTGTTTACAGTCTCACTCGCTTTGCCCTTATCTCAACAGGGCACTCAGACCCCTCTCCCTCCGCCCACCCATGATTTTACAACTGTGACAAGACACCCCTTTAATCCCCTCCTTCTTCCTATAAAACTCACTGCCTTCCACAGGTTTAGGATTTCAGATACTAGAGGCCCGTGGCCCATCTGTACTCCTGGTTTCCTCAGCTCTTTTCCTCCCAACTCATCTGTTCTTCTCTCCCTACCTTTCCCCAGCTTTCCTTCTTTCCTTGGGGTAGCACAGGAGACCTCCCTCTAATTTCTGAGTTAGGGTTCCAAAGGAGGGGGAGAGAGTCATGAGGCCAGTGCTGTGGGCAGAGAGTGTTAGTCACTCAGTAATGGCCGACTCTTTGCAACGCCATGGACTGTAGCCCACTAGGCTCTTCTGTTCTTGGGATTCTCGAGGCAGGAATACTGGAGTAGGTTGCCATTCCCTTCTCCAGGGGATCTTCCTAATCCAGGGATCAAACCCGAGTCTCCTGCATTGCAGGCAGATTCTTCACAGTCTGAGCCACCAGGGAAGCCCCAGGGGCAGTGAAGACATGGTTTGATCCTATTATATTTGGCTGTTGGGCAGTAGGTTCATATTACTGCACCTTCTCTCAATAACCAATTCTTGCATGTTGGCGGGGTGGGGCGGGTATTAAGACTTTGTTTTCTGAGGGCTGCTTGTTCAGTTTTAGGCTGAGTGGCACTTGATAATGTAAGGCAGGCTTAGCTGTCACTTTGGCCAAGCTTCCCAGGGCACAAAGAAATGGGCCACATTGAATGTTCCTTGATCTGCAGTCCAGTGCAGGGCTGGCAGAACCCCCACGCAAAGTGTCAGAGAAAGGGACATGACCCGGTGGTGGGCTTTGGAGTCATATATCCCTGCGTGTGACCCCCGGTTCTGCCACTTAGCTGGTGTACTACTACTAAGTCGCTTCAGTCGTGTTCGACTCTGTGTGACCCCAGAGACGGCAGCCCACCAGGCTCCGCCGTCCTTGGGATTCTCCAGGCAAGAACACTGGAGTGGGTTGCCATTTCCTTCTCCAATGCATGAAAGTGAAAAGTGAAAATGAAGCCACTCAGTCGTGTCTGACTCTGCGACCCCATGGACTGCAGCCTACCAGGCTCCTCTGTCCATGGGATTTTCCAGGCAAGAGTACTGGAGTGGGTTGCTACATCCCAGATAAATTCTGACCCTCTCTGAGCTGTGGGCTTCTCAGCTGAACACCAGAGCTCACGAGCTCTGGCAGAAAGGGACTCTAAGACAACCTCACATGGAACTGCTGAGCTGGGCAGTATGTTCTGAGTTGAGGACCACCACCCATAAGTGGTCCATGAAATCAGTTTAGTGGGACACAAACAGTATCTGTACAGAAAGGCAAACCTCACCGTCACCCCCCCGCCTTGTAGCTGGAGGAAGTATCGTGCTGTTGGCTTGCTCCTGTTACATCTAGAACGCAGGCGTGTGTGTGTTTGTACTGGCAACGCAAAGTGCACCTTTTTGGGGATCATGGCAAAGAAGTTTGAGACCCTGACACAGAAGGATCAGCTAAGATCTGGGGAAAACACGGCAGGTGATGTCACGCCTGGGTCCTACAGGGAATATCCTGTCCGAATCTATAGATGACGGCCTGATACTCATGTGTCCATTTTTCTCAAACTCCCTGGCCCATCACCCCAAGGCTCCCCTGTGCTCTCTTCTCCTCCCCCACCCTTGGGCTCAGGTTCAGCATCTGTATAACCACTCCCCTGGCTGGGGCTTGCTTACCTCTCTCAAGTCCAACCATGAGCTCCCTGAGGGCAGCTGGCAGCTTCTTATCCCTTTTTCTCAACTTCTGGCCACACAGGCCCTGCACTGGAAGAGGAGTGGCTGGCAGGACAGGGGACACTCAGCAGCAGGGGGGGCAGCCCAGGTCTGGAGAGGGAGGGCAACTGGGTCCCTTTAGAATTTAACTCAACAGCACTTACTGAAGGCTCACGCTTTGCCAGGAACTGTGTTGGCATCATCACTGGCATTGTATTTAACTTCAAAAGAACATGAATTATTATCCCAATTTTAAGGGTGAAGAAACTGAGGTTCATTCAACAAGGAAGCAGCAGAGATTCGAACACTAGATCTTATTATTCACTGATTCCTTCATTCACTTATTCTTTCAAAGGATACTTAACAAATGCCCACAATACACTAGGCGCTGCGCCCAGGATCGAAGACACAGAGAGAGACGACCAGTCCCTGACCTCAAAGGAGAGCTAAAGACACTTGAATACAAGAATCTGGTAAATGCTTAGAGAAGCGGGTGGACAGAGGGGGCTGGATTTGAGGCACATTTCATGATTCTATAGGACAGGTGGGAGAAGTATTGATTCTTACATTTTACTTAAATACAAGTCAACAATGTTGGATTTTTCTCTTTCCTTTCCTTTCTTTGTCAACAATGTTGGATTTTTCTCTTTCCTTTTCTTTCTTTCTCTTTTTCTTTAAACAGCATGCCTTATTTGCATAATTTTAGCAAGAAGGACACAGGTGGTAAGTGGCATTCGGATGCTCTGGAGGTGAGCAGAGTAAGGCCTGGAGAAGGGGAGACTGCTGAGGCTTGAGGCCCCCGGGGGCCCTGCCCTAGAGTCAGCGCTTGTCTGCGTGGTAGACGGTCAGGAAGGGAGGCAGGGCTGCTGGGGGACAGAAGCCGACTTTGGCCAATCTCTCGTCTGACAAGCTCCAACCTCCTTAAAGACAGGAATTCACGGCTCCACACAGCAAGGAGGAGCAAGCAGCGAGCCCAGGGCTCATCTTACAGGTCAGAAATCTGAGACAGAGACAGGAAAAGACGCTTTGTGCCAGAGCCTGGAGGATTTGACCCCGATGGCAGTGATGTCGGGGCTCCCAGGAAAGGCGGGCTTTTGGGGGGTGGGAGTGAGCCAAAGTCACAGCCCTGGCAGGAGAAGCAGAGCTGGGAGGTGTGGCCCCTGGGTAGGGGGAGGACCGGTGTGCAGCTGAAAGAAAGAGGTGGGCCAGGTGTGGCCGTCCAACAGGGAGGCCCCGGGGCATGAGTCACTTGCATTCCCTGAAGCACCCAGATCTCATGGGAAAGGCCAGGGAGCAGTAGGTGAACCCCACAGGGGGACTGCTGGCCTCTGCTGAGTCACCCCATCCATTTAGGAGTTGTTACTCGGGAACTTATTTAAACAAAAGGAAAGATGTCACTCATCCTGAAATCAGGCAAAGGGGTGGTCACACCCTCCATCCACATCAGCGCTGAGAACGCCCCATCCCAGACTCTCCCAGCTCCTTCCCAGGCCTGGCGTGGCCTCTCTTCCTGAGACTCTTCTGTCCCTCTTGTCCTTCTTCTCACTGGCCCCTCCTCCCTCCTCTGCCGCCTCTGCAGCAGGGCCTCCACCCCACAACTCCTGTGCCACCTTCCGTGTCCTGATCGTCGGGAACTAACAAGCCGTCCCCGCAGGCCGTGACGATATCCTCCATCCGGGAGGCTGGCCACGGGCAGGCAAGGGGCCCAGCAACAGCTGCTTCTCAGAACTCCGAGGGGGCAGGGGCACCAGGGCGCAGGAAGCCCTGCTGACAGGTGGCTTGCATAGGCCGGCCAACTGGGTCCATGCCCCAAGGGAGGCAATGGTGAAACCACCCACAAACAAGTTCCTCTGCCTGGACCGGATCTCCCCTCCAGGAAGAACACCCAATCCTCACCCTGAGTGTCTGGTTTATCCTGAAGCCCGAGACGCCCGGACTCCTCTCCCCAGGCCTTTGCTGTTAGCATTTAGGGGGCCCTAGATCCCTTCCGGGGCTGGGACAAAGGTGTGTGACAGGGACAGCAGCAGAGTGCAAGAAGGCCCTGCCCTAGCTGGCTGAGACACCGCCCGCGCCCCACCCAGTGTGTGCCTACACCCACACAGGGCTAGCATCCTTACTTAAGTCACCTGCTTGGACCTTAACTTTTTGACCACCCCAACCCCAGACCTAAACAAAGGTCAGAAGGACCACAGCCAGACAGGAGACTCCCATGATGCTAGCTAGCTCATCCTGCCGCTAGTTCAAGCTTCCAGAGGGGGAAGACCAGCCCCTAGAAACCTCCCCAGGCCCCTCAGAGTATTGTCCTCAGATTTTATTAACACACTGTTGGGGTCTCTGGGCTCTGACCCAGAGCACCCCACCCCCCAAGATTTTGTACCTTCTCGTCAAAGCTCCATTGCTGGGTTCCTAGACTCACCGACTCATCATTTACCTGGTTTTCCCAATTTTACTGTCCAGGGTGCCCCCATGGCCATCCAGATGCTGGAGGAGCCTCTTTAAGGATGGACTTGGGAACATCCAGGAAGACAAAGTTATAAATGCGGCCTTATCAATATCCATTTCTCAGCTCTGGTGTCCTAGGTCTAACTCAGCCCCACACATCTGCTTTCCCTGTTTGTTGCTCCAATCAGGAGACTTTCTTTTCTCGCAGGTTCCATTCCAGCCATACCTGCCCACCCCCCTACCCCGACCCATGATCCCACACATGCAGGGATCCTTCCTTCCTGAGTGTGTGTGCACACTCAGTCGTGTCTGACTCTTTGTGACCCCATGGACTATAGCCTGCCAGGCTCCTCTGTCCATGGAATTCTCTAGGCAAGAATACTGGAGTGAGTAGCCATTTCCACCTCCAGGGGATCTTCCCAACCCAGGGATCAAACCCACGTCTCTTATGTCTCCTGTGTTGACAGGCAGCTGTTTTTACCAACTGTGCCACCTGGGAAGCCCTTTGCTTCCTGAGAGCTCATTGAAAACTGATGTGGGAGGGGACCAAAACAAACAAAACCCCCCACATAAAAAACGAATCAAGAACAAACAGGAATCAGGAAATCAGCATCACATGGGTCCACAGATGTAACTATTAAACTTTATTCCGGGTCTGAGAGCATCCCTCGAGCGCATGGTCCAGGACACTGGTGTGAAGCATCCAAAGCCAGCAGTGTGTGACCGTGTAGTGCCCCGTAGTCTGGAGTGTGTAGTTTTAGGGAGGCAAGTGGACTTGGGTGGAAAGCAGAGTGTGGGAGCTGAGGGTGGGGACACAGGATCTCATTCAAAACCACCTCTCAGGGACTTCCTGGGCAGTCCAGTGGTTAAGAGACTTCACCTTCCAGTGCAGAGGGTGTGGGTTTGATACCTGGTTGGGGAGCTAAGATCCCAGGTGCCTCGTGGCCAAAGAACCAAAACATAAGAAAGACAGAAGCAATACTGTAACAAATTCAATAAAGACTGTAAAAATGGTCCATATCAAAACACAACAAAACACCTTTCAGCGTTAAGAGGCATAAAGGTATAAAGACAGGCCTCATGATACCATCAGAGGCAGCATCAAGCGGGAAGAGGGAAAACAATCTCTCTTCGGGTCAAATGTGGGGCACTGCTAAGGTATTAATAAGCCCAGGAGAAAGCACAGAGGACTTGGCAAGTGGCCAGGGCAGGGGAGGGGCATCAAACTAGAGGAGTAGAGGGAGGTCTGTTTAGTGTTTAGCCGCTGCTCTGAAAATCTGGGGTGGGCATCCCAGTTGGGGGATAGGGGAGGGCAGGGACTAAGAAATCCAGCAGTCAGTGGTCGAGACTCCACACTTCCAATGCAGAGCGCACGAGTTTGATCCCTGGTAGGGGAACTAAGATCCCACATGCTGCACAGCCAAAAAAAGAAAAGAAAAAAGAAAGCCAGCCTTCTGTACCCAGAAGGGGACTCAAGGATCACAATGGCAAGGAGGTGCTTAGGGCAGGAAACCCGGACTCCGTGGAGGGTGGCCGTTCCACTGCACAAGAGAGAAACAGTGAGAAGATGACAGGCGGACCTCACCAAGAACAGGATGTCTACCTCCCAGCATGGAGACAGGTGAAGGTGAAAGGACGGCTACGGGAAAGCTAAGCATGGCAGCAAGGAACCCCCACCTGGTTCAGTACTCAGAGAGAATGGACAAAGGCGGTTCCTCCAGAAGAAAATGCAGTCACCACGTGACCCAGCAATTCCATGTCTAGAGTGTACATCCAAGAGACCTGCAAACTGGTGTCAAAACAAATATTTATGCACCAGTGTTCAGCACTGTTCACAACAGACAAAGGTGGAAGCCACTCAAATGTCCCATCAGAGGATGAGTGGAGACACAAACTGTGGTCTGTCCCACACAATGGAGTATGAGTCAGCCATAGAAAAGAACCAGGTACTAATTACATGTCACAGTATGGATGAACCTTGAAACCATGATGCTAAGCGAAAGATGCCAGTCATAAAAGGTCATATACTGTATGAATCCATTTATACCAAATATGCAGAATAGGTAAATCCACAGACAGGAAGCAGATTAGAAGGTGGCAGGGTTGGCGGAAAGAGGAGAGTGTCTGCCTGAGGCGTACAGAGTCTCCTTGCAGGCTGATGAAAACGTTTCAGAACCAGGCACAGGTGATGGTTACACAATACAGAGGGTGTACAGAGGGTGTACATTTAAAAGGTCAGTGTTATATGAATTTTACTTCAGTTAAAGGAAGAAAAATGAATGAATGAATAGAGGCAGTAAGGGAGCCCAGGGAACAAGGCTGAGATATGACAGAAGAGAAAACAGGAACTAGAGGTGGGCCAGAGGCTGAGTTAACGCAACTTGCTCTCTGAGTCCTCAGCACTCAGCCTTCTCTCTGCCCCAGTCCTTGACAGGGTACCTGACAAGGCACATCTGTGGGCATAGCTGGGGCTCTCCTTGGTTCTCCAGGACCTAACAAATGCCAACCTTTTCTCCAGGCCTCAAGAAAAGGTATTGGAATACAAGTGAGGGAAAAGGACACGAAAAAGCTTTTATCAATAATTTATAGATACATATGTAAACACTCACTGGAAAAGACCCTGATGCTGGGAAAGATTGAAGGCGGGAGAAGAAGGGGATGACGGAGGATGAGATGGTTGGATGGCATCACCGACTCGATGGAGGTGAGTTTGAGCAAGCTCTGGGAGTTGGTGATGGACAGGGAAGCCTGGTGTGCTGCAGTCCACGGGGTCACAAAGAGTCAGACACGACTGAGAGACTGAGCTGAACTGATGCAAACACAAAATATACACTACCAGCAAAGTATGCACCGATGTATCCATATTTTTATGATATAAACCATTCACGGGGACGTCCCTGGTGGTCCAGTGGTTAAGATTCCATCCTGCAATGCAGGGGACGCTGGTTCGAAGCTTGATGAGGGAACTAAGATCCCACAAGCTACGGAGCAACTAACCCTGCGTGTCACAGCTCGAGAGTCTGTGTGTTGCCACAAAGATCCTGAGTGCACCAACTAAGACCTGATGTAATCTAATCAACTAATTAATTGAAATAAATTATTCAAGAGCATTGATATTCTTGTCATTCTTAGTAACCATGAGTCCCCTGCTTCCATCAATTCCTTGGGACACAACTCTAAGAAAAAAATGCTACCCGAAGGTAAGACTTAACCCTGAATGCTCCAACACAGTCAGGACCACCATTAGCCTGAGATCAAAAGGTAGATCTCAGCCTCTGCTGTTACTCATGGGATCTCGGAGGCAAGGAAAGCCACATTCCTCAGGAAGCTGTCCCAAGTCAAACTAATTTTACCTGAATGTGGGCCTCCCTGCCTTAAGCCACCATCCTTCCAATCCTTCAGGGCTGCTGCGGAATGAGGAGGAGGGAGAAGAGACTTCGGAGGACTCACCTCCTGACCTCCTGGCTCCTAAATTCAGGATCAGGGTTGGGTAAGCACCTAGCCAGTGTATTAAAAAGCAGAGACATCGCTTTGCCAACAAAAGTCCATATAGTCAAAGCTATGATTTTTCCAGTAGGCATGTACAGATGTGAGAGTTGGACCATAAAGATAGCTGAGAGCCAAATAATTGATGCTTTCAAACTATGGTGCTGGAGAAGACCCTTAAGAGTCCTTTTGACTGCAAAGAGATCAAATCAGTCAGTCCTAAAGGAAATCAAACCTGAATATTCATCAGAAGGACTGATGCTGAAGCTGAAGCTCCAATACTTTGGCCACCTGATGCAAAGAGCTGACTCATTAGAAAACACACTGATGCTGGGAAAGACTGAAGGCAAAAGGAGAAGTGGGTGGCAGAGGATGAGATGCTTGGATGGCATCACCAACACAACGGACATGAGTTTGAGCAAACTCTGGGAGACAGTGAAGGACAGGGAAGCCTGGCATGCAGTCCATGGGTCACAGAGTCAGACACGGCTGTGACTGAACAACGACACCAACAACAAGCAGAGTTCAGTTTAATGTTAAAGTCCTGGCTGTTTGAAATGCCAGAGCCTGCCTGCAATGTGGACTCTCTGCTGGTGCATTTTGGAGAATGGGCATTAAGACCCTTTTCTAAAGTTGACCTATGCCCATGAAGATGAGAATTGCATTCAGAAGACTTTAGGCTAAGTGACCGATGAGAAGCACTGTCAACCTTTCCAGCAAGAACTCCATGGCCACTGGGCCATCCGTCCTAGAAGATGTAGAAAACCCACCACCTACCTTGATGGCTGCTGTTACTTTTATTAATTTTTTAAAACCACCTCTAAATCTTGACGATTTATGTTTAAATGAGATAGAAAACGTACCTGAAGAGATGTTAAAGCTCATAGATAAAGGCAGGAACTAGTGAGGAAATTGGTTGAGATACTGACAGTTTTTAAACTCTTGATAAATACAGTGGTGAATTATTGAAAATGTTCCCTCTAGGATCAAGACAACATTCATTGTAAAAAAAAAAAAGACAACATTCATTGTATTTCAACACTGAAGGTCTTAGTCACCACAGCAAGGCGAGAAAAATAAATAAAAGGCATAATGAATAAAACTGCATTTATTCCTAATTGAAAGATTATATACTTAGAAAACCTAAAGTAATTGACAAACTATTAGAATTAATGAATTAATGTAGCAGGATTGTAAGATACAGGGTCAATATACAAAAGTCAATTGTATTTTCTATATACTACTAATAAACAATTGAAAATGAAATTTAAAATACAAAGTTTACGAGAGTATGATAAAGCATTAAATACATTGGAATACATTTAGTGAAAGATGGGCATGAGCTTGACATTGAAAACTACAAACCACTGTTGAGAGAAATTAAAGAAAACCTACAGGGAAATCCCTGGCAGCCTAATGGTTAGGATTTGGCCCTTTCACCGCCAGAACCCAAGTTCAATCCCTGGTCAGGGAACTAAGACTGCAAGTCACAGGGTGCAGCAAAAACAAGAAAAAAAAAAAAGAAAGAAAAAAGGGAAAGGAAGAAAAGTGTCATGAAGAAAAGTGTCATTAAGGAAAGAGAAAGCCTACATAATAGAGACATACTCCATTTTTGTGAGTTGGAAGGCTCAATATTACTAAGATGTCCATTCTCTCCCAATTTTATTCCATTCAACATCCCAGCAGACATCTTCTAGAACTTAATGAGCTGATTCTAAAAATTTTTGGAAAGCTGAAGGACCACAGATAGCTAGGACTATCATAAAGGAAAATAAAAAAAGTTGGAAGACTTATAAGATTTCAAAACTTACAATAAAGAGGCAGCAATTAAGACAGCGTTATATGAGTATTAAATTTGGATAGTTCACGGACTTCCCTGGTCATCCAGTGGTTAAGACTTGGGCTTCCACTGACCCACAGGCCACATGACACGGCCAGAAAAAAAATTGTTTTGGATAGTCCAATAGGAAGTCTAGAATACACACAATTGGTTTTCAATAAGGATTCTAATGCAATTCAATGGGGAAAGGAAAATATGAAAATATTTTAAAACAGAGTTCAGTTCAGTTCAGTTGCTCAGTCGTGTCTGACTCTTTGCGACCCCATGAGTTGCAGCACGCCAGGCTTCCCTGTCCATCACCAACTCCTGGAGTTCACTCAAACTCACATCCATCGAGTCAGTGATGCCATCCAGCCACCTCATCCTCTGTCATCCCCTTTTCCTCCTGCCCCCAATCCCTCCCAGCATCAGGGTCTTTTCCAATGAGTCAACTCTTCGCATGAGGTAGCCAAAGTACTGGAGTTTCAGCTTTAGCATCATTCCTTCCAAACAGTTAGAACATATAGATATTTGTATGGAAAAAAATTAACCTTAATTCATACGTCACACCATAGAGAAAAATTAATTCATAATGGATCACAGAACTAAAGTCAAAAGCTAAGTTTCTGGAAGAAAATATATCTAGAAAATCATATCTTCATAGCTTTGGGGCAGGAAAGGATTTATTACACAAGACATAAATGGCACTAATGATAAAAGACAAAAAAATTAACTGGACCCCATCAAAACTAAAAACTGTTCATTAAAAGACAAAGGAAAGGCTGAAAGTGAGCAGGAAATGTGTAAAACATGACTGACAAAGGACTCATATCCAGAATATAAAAGGAACTCCTACAAGTCAATGAGAAGACAATTCAATTTAAAAATGACCTAAGATTTAAATACTTCATGAAAGATACAGGAATAACCAACAGGTAATGGCAAAGTCCTCAGCCTAACCGGTCATCTTAGAAATGCAAATAAAACCATAATGAGATACCACCTCATACCCACTTGAATTACTAAAATTAAAAGATCAATATTGCCAAACACTGCAAGGACGTGGACCAACTGTATTGCTTATAACTTGGCGGTGAGAGTATAAAATGATACAGATTCTATAAAAAAGAGTTAAGCAATTTCTTATGAAAACTAAACATATGCCTACCCTATGATCCAGCAATTCTATTCTTATATACCCAAGAGAAATAAAAGTATGTGTCTATACAAAGTCTTATACAAGGAAGTTTATAGTAGTTTTATTTATAATAGCCCCAAATGGAAAGAACTAAAATTCCCATCAAGAGAAGAGCTGATAAACAAATTGTGGTTTAGCCAAAATTAGGAATGCTACTCATCAACTGAAAACAAACAAAAAACAAAAAAACCCACAAAAAACGGATGCAAGCAACAACATGGACAAATCTCAAAGCCATTTCTAGTGAGAGTATCAGACACGAGTCCTTTACTGTATGACTCCATTCATAGACAGACCTTCCTCGACTTGTGATGGGGTCATATCCCAGAAAACCCATCATAAGTTGAAAACATCATAAATCAGAAATGCATTTAATATACCTAACTTAACAAGTATCACGCTTAGCCAAGTGCAGAACACTTATATCAGCCAACAGTTGGGCAATATCACCTGACACAAAGCCTATTTTATAACAAGTGCTGAATATCTCATGTAATTTATTGGTTACTGTCCTGAAAGTGAAAAACAGATGGCTGCCTGGGTCCAGAATAGTTTGAGTGTATCAGTGGTTCACCCTGTGATAGCAGGGCTGCTGCTGCCAGCATCGCAAGAGTGTAGTGGACCACATATCGCTACCACTGGAAAAGACCAAAATTCAAAATGCAGAGTGCAATCTACTGAATGCCTTTTGCGTTTGCACCCACCACGAAGTCAAAAAATTGTCAAGCCATCGTAAGCTGGGGAATGTCCAAACAAAGTTCAAGAACAGACAAAGTGGATCTACTGGAGAAATTAGAACAGTGGTAGTCTGGACTGAGCGACTTCTTTCACTTTTCACTTCCATGCATTGGAGAAGGAAATGGCAACCCACTCCAGTGTTCTTGCCTGGAGAATCCCAGGGATGGGGGAGCCTGGTGGGCTGCCGTCTATGGGGTTGCACAGAGTCGGACATGACTGAAGCAACTTAGCAGCAGCAGCAGCCTGGGAGGAACTGATTGAAAGAGGTTTTATTCACTGTTCTAAGACTCCTCTGGGGACTTCCCTGGTGGTCTAGTGGTTAAGAATTCACCCACCAACACAGGGGATACCGGTTCGATCCCTGGTCCAGGAAGATTCCACATGCCAGGGAGCAGCTGAGACTGTACTACAACTACTGAAGCCTGTGTGCCTAGAGCCCATGCTTCACAACAAGAGAAACCAGAGCACCCCAGCTAGAGAGTAGCTCCCACTCTCTGCAGCTAGAGAAAAGCCTGGGCAGGAGCAAAGACCCAGCACAGCCAAAAATAAATAAGTAAACTTTTTTTTTTTTAAAGAGGCAACCAAAGGAGAGGTTAAAAAAAAGAAAAAAAGGCTCCTCTCACTCTACTTACTCATACCTCCCTTTGACTAATTCCAGACAATCAGTGACATTTTCAGTCTCCACAATTTTACCTTTTCCAGAATATCAAATATTTGGAATCATTCAGCACATGGCCTTTTCAGACTGGCTTCTTTCACTTAATAATTCACATTTAAGTTTCCTCCATGTCTTTCCATAGTTTGACAGCTCATTTCTTCCTAGTTCACTGCCTGGATGTACCAGTTTATTTGAACCATTCACCTACTGAAGGACATCTTGGTTGCTTCCACGTTTTGGTAATTATGACTAAAGCTGCTATAAACATCTGTGACTAGGTTTTGGTGTGGACACAATCCTTTGGGTAAAAATCAAGGAGTATGATTGTTGGAGCAGATGGTAAAACTATATTTTGTTTTATAAGAAACAACCAAACTGTCTTCCAAAGTGCTGTACCATGGTGCCTTCCCCCCAGCAATGACTGAGAGTTTCTGCTCCATATAATCACCAGCATTTGTGTTCTCAGTGTTCCCTTATTTTGGCTACTCTTACAGGTGTGTAGTGATACTTCACTGTCATTTTCAAATGCAATTCCCTAATCAAAGATGTTGAACATATTTTTCATTTGCTTACTTGTCATCTGGATATCTTCTTTGATGAGTAGCTGTCTGGGTCTTTTGCCCATTTTTTAAAAATTGAGCTATTCTTTTTCTTATTGTTGATTTTATGAGTTTTTTTGTATATTTTGGATAACTATCCACTATCAGATATGTCTTTTGCAAATGTTTCTCCTAGTCTGCGGCTTGTGTTCCCATTCTATTAACACTGATTTTTGCAGAGCAGAAGATTTTGATTGCAATGAACTCTGAAAAGTGAAAGTCACTCAGTAGCGTCCAACTCTTTGTGACCCCATGGACTATACAGTCCATGGAATTCTCCAGGCCAGAATACTGGAGTGGGTAGCCTTTCCCTTCTCCAGGGTATCTTCCCAACCCAAGGATGGAACCCAGGTCTCCCACATTGCAGGTGGATTCTTTACCAGCTGAGCCACCAGGGAAGCCCTATAATACTGGAGTGGGTAGCCATTCCCTTCTCCAGCGGATCTTCCCAACCCAGGAATCGAACCGGGGTCTCCTGCATTGCAGGCAGATTCTTTACCAGCTGAGGAAGTCTAGTTTATCAATTATTTCTTCCAGGGATTGTGCCTTTGGGGTCTCACTGAAAATCATTGTTATATCCAAGGTGAGATTCATCGAGCTTCTCACCATTAAGTACAATAGTAGCTGCATGTGTTTTGTCGATGTTCTTTATCAAGCTCACAAAGTTCATCTCTACTGCTGAGACTTTTTATCATGAATAGATGTTGGGTTTTGTCAAATGTTTTTTCTGTGTGTATTCATATGATCATGTGATTTTTCTTCTTCAGCCTGTTGATGTGGTGGATAACATTGATTTTTAAAATTTTTATTTGGCTATGTTGGTTCTTAATTGCAGCACACAGGGTCTTTGCTGGGTCACATGGGATCTTTTGCTGTGGCTCACAGGCTCAGCTGTTGTGGCTATTTGCAGCTTGCGTGTTCAGCAGCTCCACAGTATGTGGGATCTTAGTTCCCCAATCAGAGATTGAACTTGTGTCCCCTGAATTGCAAGTTGGATTCTTAACCCCTGGACCACCAGGGGAATCTCCCATTAATGGATTTTTGAATACTCAACCAGCTTTGCACATCTAGGATAAATTCCACTTGACTGAAGTGAAGTTGCTCAGTCGTGTCCGACCCCATGGACTGTAGCCTACCGTGCTCCTCCGTCCATGGGATTTTCCAGGCAAGAATACTGGAGTGGGTTGCCACTTCCTTCTCCAGAGGATCTTCCCAACCCAGGGATCGAACCCAGGTCTCCTGCAGGGTAGGCAGACGCTTTACCATCTAAGCCACACTTGACTACAGGTGTATAATTATTTTCATACATTGGTAGATTTGTTTGCTAATATTTTGTTAAAGATTTTTGCACTTGATCATGAGAGATGACAATCTGCAGTTTCCTTTTCTTATAATCTGCCCCTCTGCCCTGTTTTAGTAGTAGGGGAATGCTGGCCTCATAGAATGAATTTTAAGTAAAGTTGACCCTTGAACAATACTAGCTTGAGCTGTGTGGGTCCACTTATATACGGATATTTTTCAGCAGTAAATACTACAGTACCACATGATCTCTGATCGGTTGGATCCATGGATGCATCCATGGATACACAGGAACAAGATATAAGGGCCAACTGTAAATTATACACCAATTAACCCAGGCATTGTTCAAGGGTCAACTGTGTTCCCTGTGCTTCTATCCCCTTAAAGAGACTGTTGAGAGCTGGTATACTTTCTTCATTTAATGTCTAGTTAGAATTCACCAGTAAGCCCATCTGAGTATTGTGCTTTCTGTTTTGGAAGGTTATTAATTATTGACTGAATTCCTTTAATAGACATATACCTATTCAGATTGTCTATTTCTTCCTAGTTTTAGCAGACTGGATCTCTCAAGGGATTGGTTTAGTTCCCTCACGTTATCAAATTTGTAGGCAGAGAGTTGTTCAAAATATTCCTTTATTAT
Organism: Capra hircus; assembly: GCF_001704415.2. NCBI lineage: Eukaryota > Metazoa > Chordata > Mammalia > Artiodactyla > Bovidae > Capra > Capra hircus. Next base: position 106,296,098 of record NC_030812.1, on the reverse strand, counting down.
CCTCTTAATGTCCCATGGAATCTACAGTGATGCCCCCTTTTTATTTCTGATACTAGTAATTTGTGTCTTCTCTCTGTTTTTCTTAGCGATTTGGCTAGAGGCTTATCAACTTTATTGATCTTTCCAAAAAACCACCAGCTTTTGTTTCTGTCAATTTTCTCTACTGATTTCCTATTTTCAATTTCACTTATAATTCTGATGTAATTAAAAATTTTTCAAAAAAAATTTTTTTCTTTTCTTGCTTACTTTGGATTTAATTTGCTCTTCTTTTTCTAGTAGCATCTGGTCCCATCACTTCATGGGAAATAGATGGGAAAACAGTGGAAACAGTGTCAGACTTTATTTTTTGAGGGCTCCAAAATCACCGCAGATGGTGATTGCAGCCATGAAATTTAAAAACGCTTACTCCTCGGAAGGAAAGTTATGACCAAACTAAATAGCATATTGAAAACCAGAGACATTACTTTGCCAACAAAGGTCTGTCTAGTCAAGGCTATGGTTTTTCCAGTGGTCATGTATGGATGTGAGAGTTGGACTGTGAAGAAAGCTGAGCACCGAAGAATTGATGCTTTTGAACTGGGGTGCTGGAGAAGACTCTTGAGAGTCCCTTGGACTGCAAGGAGATCCAACCAGTCCATCCTAAAGGAAATCAGTCCTGGGTGTTCACTGGAGGGACTGATGCTGAAGCTGAAACTCCAATACTTCAGCCACCTCGTGTGAAGAGTTGACTCATTGGAAAAGACCCTGATGCTGGGAAAGATTGAGGGCAGGAGGAGAAGGGGACGACAGAGGATGAGATGGCTGGATGGCATCACTGACTCGATGGACGTGAGTCTAAGTGAACTCCGGGAGTTGGTGATGGACAGGGAGGCCTGGCGTGCTGCGATTCATGGGGTCGCAAAGAGTCGGACACGACTGAGCGACTGAACTGACTGACTGAAGGTGGAAGCTTAGATTACTTTTTTCTTTTCTAATATGTGTGTGTGTGTGCTCAGTTGTGTCTGACTTTTTAAGACCCCATGCACAGTTGCCCTCCAGGCTCCTCTGTCCCTGGGATTTCCTAGGCAGGAATACTGCAGTGGGTTGCCAGTTCCTTCTCCAGGGGATCTTCCTAACCCAGTGATCAAACCCAAGTCTCCTGCACTGACAGGCAGATTCTTTACCACCTGGGAAGCCCTTTTTAATACATACATTTCAACAATGCTATAAATTCTCTAAGCACTGCTTTCAATGTATCCCACAAATTGTAATAAGCTGTATTTTCACTTTCATTAGTGCAAAATACTTTTGAAATTTCTTCTTTGATTCTTTAGAAGTATGTTGTTTAATCTCGAAGTATTTGAGGTTTTCCAGCAATCTTTTTGTTATTAATTTCTAGTTTAATTCTGCTGTGGTCCAAAAGCAGACACTGTATGGTTTCTATTCTTTTAAATTTGTTTAAGTTTGCTTTATGATCCAGAAGGTGATTTTGGTGAATGTTCACTGTAAGCTTAAGAAGAATGTGTAATATGCTGTTGTTAACATTAAGGATTGTTATGTCTTCCTGTTGTGTTAATATATAATCCCCCTCTCTATCCCTGATAAGTTTCTTTGCTCTGAAATTTCTTCTCTGTCTGAAGTTAATACAGCTACTCCTGCTTCCTTTTGAGTAATGTTAGCATAGTACATCTTTCTCCATTCTTTTACTTTTAATCTATATATCTGTATATTCAAAGTTGGTTTCCTGTAGTTGGGTCTTGTTTTTGAATCCATGTGAAAATCTCCATCTTTTAACTGGTGTATTTAGACGACTGATGTTTAAAACATACATAAGCATTCACAGCCAAATACATTGTTGCTATTATTATCTGTGAAACATAATAGCTTTTATTTTACTTTACTTTTATGCATTAATTCTCCAATGCTCTTCCTTTATATAGATTTGAGTTTCTCACCTATATAGTTTTCCTTCTGTCTGAAGAACTTTTTAATATTTCTTGCAAGGTAGGTATACTGGCAATAAATTCCTTCAATTTTTGTCTGAGAAAGTATTTCTCTTTCACTCATGAAGGATAATTTCACAGGGTACAGAATTCTAAGTTGGTGCTTTGCTTTTGTTTTTTTTCCCTTTAACACTTTAGACACTTCACTGAACTCTCTTCTTGCTTGCTTGCATGGTTTCTGAGATGTCAGATGCAATTCTTACCTCTGCTCCTTTATAAGGGAGGCGTCCCCCGCTCCCATCTTGTTTCAGAATGTTTCTCTTTATCTTTGACTTTCTGAAGTTTGAATATGATTGTGGGGAGGGGATTTATCCTGCTCGGTGTTCTCTGAGCTTCCTGGATCTGTACTTTCATGTCTGACATTAATTGGGGGAAATTCTCAGTCATTATTGCTTCAAACATTTCTTCCGTCCCTTTCTATCTTCTCCTCTGGTATTCCCATTACACCAGTCATACCTTTGTAGCTGTCCACAGTTCTTGGATAGTTTATCCTGTTCTGTTTTAGGATTTTTTTTCCTCAGTCTTTTTTCTCTTTATTTTTCCGTTTTGGAAGTTTCTAGCATCATATCCTCAAAGCTCAAAGCTCTTTCCTTGGCATGTCCAGTCTACTAATGAGCCCATCAAAAGCATCCTTCATCTCTGCTACAGTGGCTTTGATCTCCAGCATTTCTTTTCATTTTCGCTTAGAATTTCCATCTTTCTCTTCACATCATCTGGTTTTGCATGTTCTCTACTTTTCCCATTAAAGCTCTTAACATATTAATTGTAGGTTTCTAAATTCATAATCTGATCATTCCAACATTTCCAGCATATCTGATTCTGGTTCTGATGCTTAGTCTCCTCAAACTGTGTTTTTGCCTTTCAGAATGCCTTGTAAACTTTTACTGAAAGGTAGACAAGATATACTAGATAGACAGGATACATTGCAGTCAACAGACCTTTAGTGATGTGAGAGTAGGTTTGCGGTAGGGAAGTGTTGCATAATCCTGCTATCAGGTCTCAATTTTTTGGTGAGCTGGTGGCCCTGGACCATGCCCTTCACTGGTGCTTCTCGGTTCTCACTCCCCACCGTAGGAGGGACAGCATAGCTAGAGTGGCCTAGAGTTGGTACTTCCCTTCCCCCAGGTAGGCCAGGCTCTGGGAAAACAGCTTCTCCTTGGAACGGACCTTGTTGAGAAGAACAGAAGTCTCTGTAACATTTCAAAGTGGTCCTTTCCCTTCCTCCTGCCGGAAGCATTTTGCTCCAGTATTCACTGATAGCTCAGTTGGCAAAGAATCCACCTGCAATGCAGGAGACCCCAGTTCAATTCCTGGGTGGGAAAGATCTGCTGGAGAAGGAATAGGCTACCCACTCCAGTATTCTGGCCTGGAGAATTCCAAGGACTGTTTAGTCCATGGGGTCGCAAAGAATCGGACACGACTGAGCGACTTTCACTTTCACTATTCACTTCGGATGAGTGAGGACCTGGTGGAGCTCCAGGAAGTAAAAAACACACAGAAGTGTGAGTTCCACCTCCAGTGACTGGGCGCCCCTGAAGTTTAGGATGTGTTTTTGCTTTCTCTTACTGAGATTCAATTGTCATAATTAAGTGTACTATATGTCAATTTGAAACATTTATATGTTGCAATGTGATTATCACCGTGGTGTTCACTAACAGCTATATCACGTGACATAATTATCATTCCTTTTTTTTTTTTCTTTTTTCGTGGCGGGAACAATTATGATCTAGTCTCTTAGCAACTCTGAAGTTTATGACTCGGTATTGTTGACCGTAATCACTATGTGATGCGTTACCTCTCCCACCTGAAGTTTCCAGCTCTCAGACTTGTCCACACCAAGCCTCCAGCAATTTGTCGATTACAGGTTAACTTTCCTACACTGGAACTGGCTCCGGCTCCCATGGAGGTTTCTGCTCCATCATGTTTTGTTTTTAAATTAACTATATTTATGTATAATTTATATATAATAAAATGTACCCATTTTAAGTAAACAGTTGCGTAAGTGCTGACAAACGTACATGCCTGTGTAACCTTCACCCCTTAGCCTGGATTATTCAGCTTCCTGGATGGTTGAGTATGCAGCTAGGCCTGAGAACCACACTCTGTTACTCTCTGTCATCCGTTGCCAACTGAGGCCTTGGGACTACCACTTCTGAGGTTATTCACTTATTTCTGGAGCTTAGTTTCTTCATATCCTCTGTTCTTGGATGGAACATCTGTGAGTACAACCCCACCACGAGAGTACCAATTTGCTGATCCCTAATGTTATAGAATCAGGCTAAAAGTGAACACAGAAAATTTACTTACATGGTCAGTTCATCAACCCTGGCACTTCCCTGGTGGTCCAGTGGCTAAGACTCTGCATTCTCAATGCAGGCGGGGCCTGGGTTCGATCTCTGGTCAGGAAACTAGATCCCACACGCTTGAACTAAAAAAATCCTGCCTGCCTCAATGATGATCAAAGATTCCAGATGCTACAACTAAGACCCAGTGAAGCCGAATAAATAAATATTGAAAAAGAGACAGACAAAAAAATAAAAAATTCAACAGGGACTTCCCTGGTAGTCCAGTGGTTAAGACTCTACACTTCAAATGCAGGGAGCACAGGTTTGATCCCTGGTTAGGGAACTAAGACCCCACATACCATGTGGTATGGTCGAAAAAAGAAAAAACAGTTCATCAGTCCTTCACATATGAACTGAGCTTGTGCCAATTTCCTACAGCTGACTCCTGCCTCCCCACCTCTCGGCTTTGGCTGCCTTTGGATTGTAAGAACTTCTTTCCTTTTCCTGCTCACCTTCCCTGGGGAATGCAGTCACCTCCTCTCCCATCAGGGCGCAATGAACAGCCTGTCTTCATCTTCCCTCACCTCCCTTAATCTAAGTTCTCTGTCTCATGTAAGTCCCGTTTCGAATCCCACCTCCACCATGAAGCCTTCCTCCCCCAGCTAGAATTACTGGTACCAGACACTCGAGCGCATAATCACGCTCCAGATGCCCTTGGCCCTCACCTTGCTCTAGTTGTTTTAAACAATCAAATTCAATTAAACAAACATGGAATCAGTTGAGGGCTTTCTGAGGACAAGACATAATACTGGGTTGTGGGCAGTAACAGAATGGTGACTAAGACACAAAATACGCAGGGTTCCTGCCTCACGTGACAGACTGTAAACAAGAGTAATAAGCTTTGCCCAAGGTGAGGGGTTTCTGGGTGCTGGGGAGAACAAGTCAAGGGCATGCACTATTTCCGATGGACACATCTGTCTGTGCAAAAAACATAGGTCCGGGGACACCAAGAGGGCAGGGTTCACCCTTCTCTGTGCCTCCTACAGCTCTCACACACTGCATCATCAAAAGTTCACTGGCTGGACCTGAACCCACAGAACAGGTAGTGATGCAAAGTACAAGGCCATTACAGGAGGCAACCTAGCATCCTCAATCACCAAGTTTTTATTTTATTTTTTTTTCACTTTCTCTTTTCTTTCCTGCTCATGGACTCCTTCCTTCCTTCCCTGTTCCTTGTCCCATTTCCAGTCCTCCCTGGCCTAATCCTGGACCAGTCTGGGACCCAGGGGTAGCCTGGTCATTGCCCAGCTGTGTTCTCCCTTCCTTCATCACCGCCCTTTATTTCTTAGCTCTTTGCATCTGGAGAGGAAGCGCAGACCTTAAGTGGTCTACCCCACCCCTTCCCAAGCTGATTGACTTGAGGTGAGGTCTGGGTCAGAACAGTGCTTCAGGCTCCCAGGTGATTCAAAAGTGCAGCCAGACTGAGAACCACTGGGACTAAGGACTTCGAAAGCTCCACCTTCTCAGCTGAGGGTGATGGTCCCTCCCCACAGATAGCCATGGAAATTGGCGTAGGCCAAAAAGACAGCAGCGCTAGCTTAGGGGGTGGGCTCATGACAGAGCTTCAGATCCCCAGCAACTCAGCTCCAGAATGGATGTTACAGCAAAATTGAAGCCGCTCCCCCTAGAGAAGGCAGGGAGAAGAGAGATTTAACAGAGGAATGATGAGGAGGCAGAAAAAAAAGGAAGTGTAATCGATTAGTCCTGTCCGACTCTTTGGGACCCTATAAACTGTAGCCTGCCAGGCTCCTCTGTCCATAGGATTCTCCAGGCGAGAATACTGAAGTGGGTTGCCATGCCCTTTTCCAGGGGATCTGCCTGACCCAGGGATCAAACCCATGTCTTCCTCATTGCAGGCAGATTCTTTACCGTCTGAGCCACCAGGCAGACTGCTTGGTAAAATAGGAATCATGTGTTGCTCTGGGTGGGTGAAGGATGGGAGAGGGGAGCCAGAAGATCAGAGGAGGGGTACCACTAGAGAAGCAGCTGGCACAGCTTTAGTTCTCAATAAATGTCAGCTTTACCCTGATACAGTGCTTTTATAGTCAAGTTATTTGCACAAGAAAGAGCACCCAGTAAAATGAGTTCCATATCCTACACTGGGAGCACAAGCTTAGAGAGACTGAGATTATACATCTTTCCAATCTCCACCCAACCCCATAGGCCAACAAAGAAATCAACCCAAGGAATGGCTAGGATATCTGCACTCAAACTGGACTGCGAAGAGGATTGGCCATGAAGCCCTGAACAAGGTAAGTAACCTCTGTGAACTTCAGTTTTCTCACCCATAAAGGCTCCCATCCCCTACACAGCAATTGTGAACACTGAATGAGCTTGGTGCAACACACACAGAGTGGGCTCTTATTACAACAGCTCCGCACAAGCACTTCTCACTTGCTAGGTGATAACATTTACCTGTCTCTCTCCTTCTTACCTAACTCTCTAAACGTTTATCTAAACTCCCTGTATTTTTTCAATTTCTTGTAAGAATCATATCATACATATAAAGGGATAGAGATCAGGGGCTTCCCTGATAGCTCAGTTGGTAAAGAATCTACCTGCAATGCAGGAGACCTCTGTTGGATTCCTGGCTCAGGAAGATCTGCTGGAGAAGGGAAAGGCTACCCATTCCAGTATTCAGCTTGGAGAATTTCATGGATTGTATAGTTCATAGGGTCACAGAGAGTTGGACATGCCTGAGCAACTTTCACTTTCAGAAATGATTTAAAGAGTTAACACCCATGTGTCCATCATTCTACCCAAGAAATAGTCATAATCAATTCCTGTGAAGCCCTTTGTGCCTCTGTTCATCTCCCTCACAAAATAACCACCTTCCTGCAGGTTTCCTTGATTTTTACTTTGCAGGTCAAAATCTTTAATTTTTGCCAACATGATATTTTTGTTGTTGTTGTTTTTCCCTTGATTTTCTTTAAAGCAAAATAGATTGTGTCCCAGCAACTATTTTTCATCTTTGTATCCCCGGAATGTTGAACCTTTCAGTATTCTATAAATATTGGATAAATGAAGGAATGTCCTAGCAGAATTAGAACCAAAACTGGCTTTTTAAATTCTCATCTGGGTACTTCCCTGGTGGTCCAGTGGTCAAGACGACGGGCTCCCACTACAAGGGGCCTGGGATTGACCCCTGGTTGGGGAACTAAGATCCTGCATGCCATACAGCATGGCCATTAGTAAGTAAACAAATTTTCATCTGTTTAACTTTGGGCAAGCTTCTCCGGTCCACAGTTTCCTTGCTCCTTGGCCTCCCTTCCAGCCTAAGCCATTGGTGAACCCAGCAGCTGTCTCTCAGGGCTGGGACTGAACAAGCTGGAGATGACCTCACAGCCTCCAACCCCTGTGTCCTGGCCGCTGGTGGACTTCACATGGATGACACAGGTGCCTACCTAGTGTCAACCCCTTGGGTTCCTGGGGCAGCGGGAGCTCAACCACAAATATGCTTCTCTCTTTATCCCACATGTGATGCAAATACATTTTCCCCTCATTTTTGATGTGAGCCCATAGGAAAAAAAAAAAAGAGAGAGAGAATGGAATGGCAATGCACTCCAGTATTCTTGCCTGGAGAATTCCATGGACAGAGAAGCCTGGTGGACTACAGTCCATGGGGTCACAAATAGTCAGACATGACTAAGTGACTAACACTTTCATAGGAAAGAGATTGAGAAGCACAATAGTAGACTATTAGGTTGGTGGCGAGTGGGAGGCTAGATTTAGCCCAAGATCAGGATAGTTTGGAGGTTCTCTCTCTTCTCCATGTTGCCCCATATGCCCCACTCAGAGGCCCACTGGCCCACAATACAGGTGCCCGTCAGTAGGTTCCAAGGTACAGAGCAACCTAGAAAGAGATGGAGGACTGAATGATCCTCCATTTCTTTGCAAAAAAATAGTATTCGGCTGCACTGAGTCTTATTTGAGGCACAAGGGATCTTTGATCTTCCTCCAGGCCTATGAGATCTTTAGCTGCAGCGTGTGGGATCTAGTTCCCTGACCAGGAATCGAACCCCAGCCCCCAACAGTGGAAGCACCGAGTCTCAGCCACTGGACCACCAGGGACGTCCCAAGGACTGAGCTATCTAAAGGCAAGGAGGAGAAAGGAAGACTTGGAAAGGCCATGTGCAGAGGAACTGTTGCCCCCGCCCCAGTGGTCCCTGCTGCTGAGAGAGCAGACCTGGAGGGCCGTGTCCAGGGCTCTCCGCGGGCCGGCGGCTGCAGCTGTTGGCAGGGAGTCTCCAGGTCTAAAATTAGCCTCCTGCTCTCCACCCAGGCGGCTCTGAGCTTGCTCTGGCAGGCGGATCCTGCGGTGAGGTAATCACGGGGACATTGAGGGGGGCGGGGTGACAGCCCAGGGCAAGGTCCTCCTCCCCAGTGGGCACCCCCCACCCTCCCACCCCCCATCAGGCTGAGCATCTGTGTGCAACCTTGGCCTCTCCTCCTGGGCACCTCTGCGTCCACCCTGATCTGCACTGGAGGCCCACGAGGAGAGGAACACACACTTTCCTGATAAACGTGCCAGGGCCTCAACTGACCAGTTCAGTCCTGTGGGGTCGCGGACACTGTTCTCATCACACAGAACCCTCAGGGATGGGATGTTCACTGTGTCTGCTGATCTGAGCCTGGGACCCTGGGAGGGGGAGTCCAGAAGTACCCACCCCCTTCTTGGGAAAGGGTACCTCTCAAGGCAGAGCCCAAGCCGGAGACCCCGAGACCCCCACCGCCAGGTCCCCGGCTTCTGACCGTCTGGTCAGGGAGCCTGTGGCTGGATTGGCCAAAACAAGCGGCAGATCCCAGGCAGCAGGGCTGCCTCCCTGGGCGGAGCACACAGAAGCACTTAGTGAGGGCTGGGCCGAGGCGGAGAGCGGTAGGGTGAGGCTTTGAGGTGGGGCCCGGCCAGCAGTGCAGAGGAGGAGGCGGGCCACAAGAGAGATGCCCGTGGTCACCAGGGCCTGTGAAAGGCCCTCAGGGTCATGGAACCTCTCCAGCCAGGGGCTTCCAAGACCACCTCCTAAAGCATCATTGCCCAGGGCTCACCCAGCCTCACCCCTTCCTCATTACCCCTACCCGGGGAAGTGGGTGGGAGAGAATGCAGGAGGGGAACTGGGGGGCGGCCACTGTCTCCAGAGTGGGAGCAGGACCCAGTGCCTTCCCAGCCTTGCCTGCCTGGGAAGGCAGAATCACAGGGCCAGGAAGGGAGTGGAGATATGGATCTGAGTCCAGGCCCCTTCCAGCTCCCCAGTCTTTCTCCAGCCACTTCCAGCGCAGAATCCCCAGTGCTGGTGCAAACACCGCTTCCTCTGGGAACAACGTCAGAGCAAGAGGGCATCTCGTGGACCAAGGAGCCGAGTCTGCCCTACTTGCAAAAAAGGAAACTGAGGCCCGGGGGTGGAACCAACTTGCTCAACATCACAGAGCCAGTTCACCTCAGAATTGAGGCTGGAACCCAGGTCCCCTGACTCCAGCCCAGGGTCCTGACCCCAGGTCCTTGTCCAGCCCAGATACTCTGGTTCTATAACGCGGCTTCTCCTTTCCTTCTTCCGCTAGGACACACCCAATCGATCACCCACTCAGCAGTGACCTCCCGCTCCTTGGCCAAGCACGCGAGGCCTCCCTTCTGCACCTGACACCCCTGCTCACCCCTTCTCCTTAGCAGTATGATGCTCCCCCCACCACAGTTGCAGCCCCTTTTCCTAAAGACCAGATCCCATGTCCTGCTCCCCTCCTCCCCAGCTCTGGCAGTTCAGGAAGCACCCATCAGCTGGTGGAGGGAACAGGTCTGGGCAGGAAAGGATGGTGACACCCATAAGGCACAGCCAAAGGTCCCGAGCAGGAGCTGAGCTGCCCCCGGAGAAAGTCTGAACCACAGACTCCTGACCCATCCACATCTCTCACCTGTTCTGAGAGTCAGAACCCTTCAGAGGCCTTGTGGGTCTCTGTGCCGGGCACCTCTTCCTCCCTTCTTCTCTAATAAAGGAGATGCCGTCTTCCCCGTTAACTCCAGGGCCCAGCAAGCAAATGTCCTGCCACCTGGCCCCCACCCACAGGCTGCAGCCGAGGACACCTTCCCTGACAGGTGGGAAGGACCTACCTTCATTCAGGAGAAGGGGCACAGCCTCTGATCCTAAAGTTAGCCTGTGGCCAGAGCAGCTCCAAGCTCCCGGAGGAAGGTGCCCGGTGAAACAAGGGCCATTGTTTTGCGGGGCGGCCACTGCATCCCCCACGTGACCCGTTCATGAGTGCCCTGACAGTTAGGGAAAGTGTTCACCACTCTAGAACTTTCCAGACCTTCTCAGAGACATAAAGGAGAAGAAAAGTATAAAAAAATACTCTTTCTGGGAGATTTTTTTTTTTCTCTTGGTTTTAGAAGAAACAACTTCAGGGTTTTTCTTTTCTGCCTTTCAAGCTTTCCAGTGTCTAAATATACCAAGCATAATCATTGAAGCAAACCAAGTTATATATAATATATGTTTATCTTGTTAAACTAACAGAAAATGACTTTGGGTTTGTAAGGGGTGCCAAAAGAATTTCATGGTTGTTTCTGTAAAAATATGACACTATATTTTCATTTCCCAGAAATCAAACCCCCCACTAACTTTTATATCAATAAGCACTGTGGGCAGTGTGTGCCCATTTCTTTTCCTCAAACTGGTAAATATCAGCTTCCAATTGAATAGCGTTCTCTTCCATCAAAGTTTCCCCAAAACAGACAGGTAGTATTTCCTAAGTATATAATTAAAGCTTCACTATTATAAAATGTTCCCTTTGCAAATATTTTCCCAATTTTCACGCATCAGAATAAAGCTGAATTCTTATTCAACATACTAAATCAAGCTTGAGTATTATTTTTTCTACCTCCTCTCTGAACTCTTTCAAAGGTGTCTGACCCCACTTATTGCTACCTATCTGCAATGTTTTCTTCAATTTGCCATCCAATTCATCTTTTAACACCACAAAGAATTGCCAGTTCCATAATCCTAAAATTAGGATTATGAAAATATCAGCCCGCATCAGCTAGGATCTTTCCACAGAAAAGAAAGAAGTAACATCTTTTTAAAAACTTGTTACATATTTTCCTACCAAAGACTTTCATGATTCAAGGGCTCCACTTTCTTCTGATTTGGGCTTCCCTGACACCTCAGTGGTAAGGAATCCACCTGCAAATGCAGGAGACATGGGTTCAATCCCTGATCCGGGAAGATCCTACATGCTGTAGAGCAGCTAAGGCCCTTGTGCCACGACACTGAGTCTGTGCTCTAGAACCCAGGAGCTGCAACTACTGAAGCCCGACTGCCTTAGGCCTGTGCTTTGCAACAAGAGAGGACACGGCAAGAACAAACCTGTGCACCACTACTAGAGAGTAGAGAAAAGCCTGCACTGCAATGAAGACCCAGCACAGCCAAAAATAAACAAATAACCACCGAATTTAAAAATCAGCTTCATCTATGCATTCCTATTCCCGTCCCTCCTCAAGGAGATGAGATAGGAAATCATAATTCCACTTGCTTCTTTCTGTTTTTAAAAGTCAATGCTTCTTTAGCCGAATGGGCTCTGTTCTGAGAACGGGAGGGTGCAGGGGACAAAGGGACCTGCTGGATGAGGAATGTCACATCAGGTCTTGACCGTCCTTTGCAATATGAGAATTCAACATCAACAGGAACTTCCTGGTGGCTGACTTTCAGGTAACAGTAGAGTATCAATATAGAGCGTCACTGGAGAAAGTTCAGAAAAGCCACAGATCACCCACAACAGCCTCTGAGTTGGGCACATGACCACCCCCAGCAATAACTTCAAAGCAAGTTGACTAGCAAGAAAAGATAAACAGATCTGAGAACGAATTATATATATATATACTTAGTGCACATCGGCGGGGGGGGTGGGAAGGACCGCATGAACCCCAGATGTTAAAAGGAAGTTTCTTGACTTCCCTGGTGGCCCAGTGGATAAGAATCGGTCTGCCAATGCAGGGGACACAGGTTCGACCCCGGGACTGGGAAGGTCCCACATATGGGGGAGCAACGAAGCCTATGCACCACAACTACTGAGCCCAGATCGCCACAGCTAGAGAAAGCACGTGCGAAGCAACGCAGACCCAACCCAGCCAAAGACAATAAGCACATAAATAAATTAAGCATTTCTAACATGAAAGGAAGCTTTTCAGCAAACAAAAAGGGATGGTGAGCACCGGGAGTTTCAGACCCAGCACTGCTCCTTGGGCTGTAAACACTCTCAGTCTTAAATCCTTCACTGGTAAAATCAGCTGTTCAGTTGCTCAGTCGCATCCTACTCTTTGTGACTCCATGGACTGTAGCCATCCGGGCTCTTCTGTCTGTGGGATTTCCCAGCAAGAATACTGGCATGGGTTGCTATTTCCTTCTCCAAGGGATCTTCCCGACCCAGGGATCGAGCCCATGTCTCCTGCATTGGCAGGCAGGTTCTTTACCACTGAGCCACCTGGGAAGTCCTGTAAAATCAGTGAGGCTGGGCAAGCATTACACTTTAAGAAGCAACTCCAATCAGCTTGCAGTGACAGCCTGGCGAGCTGTGTTGAGAAAAATTCTGAGTCTGCATCTGGGCTCAGGAAAAGAATTTCATGTTCTACTGGAGATGTGTGCCGCTGACCCTGAACATTTTCCATCTCAGAACTAAAAAAACCTCTGAGGTCCATTCCTATCCTAGGACTTTTTATGATATGTGAGAGAAGGCACCCAAAACCAATCAAAAGAGAGGCAAAGGGGCTTTACAAGCTGATCAAGTGACAAAAACTGTAGAACCTAACATTTAATAAGTGTTATGTATCAGGAACTGTTCTTAGTACTTTATATGTGTTAGGTCTCTTAATCGTCACAACAAAACCCAGTGACGTGGGTACTACTCTTAATATTCCCATTTTATAGATTAGGAATTGGGCACATTGAGGCTCAGTCATCTGCTCATGGATTTAAACTTGGGTGGTCTGACATCAGAGACTTGCTCTCAGTCAGAAGGAAGGAAGGATGGGAAGGAGGGAAGGAGGAAGGGAGGGAGGAGAAGTAAAGACAGTGGCAGGTGGCATGCAGGACACCAGAGCAACTTCAGAAGGCAGAGGGATAGCAGTGTCCACAGGGAGGAGAGTTGGGCTTGATGAAGGCTGTGTGGGCTGAATTCTAACCTGACCACCTGCCTTGTCCCAGGATCCATCCATGCTCATGGGGAGCATGAAGCCAACTGCAGTACCCAGACACTTCAGAGCCACCTCCGGCTTCTCTGACAACCTAAGCCAGCATTCACAAGACCAACCCAGACAAAGGAAAGGAATCAAAGCATCAGCTGTGAGTGTCTGATAGTTCAACGGACATTCCAGAAAGGGTGAGGTCAGTTGGTACCGAAACAACAAGGAAGGCTCAGGGAAAGGATGTGGCTGAAAGACCAGCAGGCAGCAGGGTAGCGTGAGCCTCGAGAGCAGCAGTCAAGAGTCTAAGGGAAGGGACTTCCCTGCGACCCAGTGGTTACGCATCTGCCTTCCAATGCAGGGGATGTGGGTTTGATCCCTGGTCAGGGAACTAATATCCCTTACACTTTGGGGCAACTAAGCTTGGGCGCTACAACTAGAGAGCCCAGGTGCTCTAGAGTCTGAGCTCCACAACAAGAGAAGCCCACACACTTCAGTGAAGACCCAGCACATCCAAAAAAAAAAGGAGTCCAAGGGAAGACCAACCAGGGGAGAGGAGGCCCAGCTCTGTTCTTCACTCAGTGAAGCTACTGGTCTCAGATGCTCGGTCCCAGAGTTTATACAGACTCCCTCGCATCTCCCAGCAGCAGGGCTGCATCCTGGCTCTCTTTCTACCGCTGGCATGTGTCTCTGCAACTAGGGGTACTGTCGTTCAGTGACTAACTCATGTCCAACTCTTTGAGGCCCATGGACTGCAGCATGCCAGGCCTCCCTGTCCTTCACTATCTCTAGAAGTTTGCTCAAACTGATGGCCATTGAGTCAGTGATGCCATCCAGCCATCTCACACTCTGCCACCCTCTTCTCCTCCTGCCCTCAATTTTTCCCAGCATCAGGGTCTTTTCCAGTGAGTCAGCTCTTCTCATCAGGTGGCCGAAGTATTAGAGCTTCAGGTTCAGCATCAGTTCTTCCAATGAATATTCAGGGTTGATTTCCTCCATGCGGTTCAAGGGACTCTCAAGAGTCCACACCACAGTCTGAAAGTGTCAATTCTTCAGCGTTCAGCCTTCTTTATGGTCCAGCTCTCTCATAGGCGGATTTAATTGGGAGGATGTCTTCAAGCCAACCAGTCTGAGAACTTGTCACGTACAGGTACCAGGCAAGGCACTCAGGCAGAGTTCTCAACTAGGGATCTATGGAGAGGGGCCAGGGGCCTGTGTACCTCCCATAAATAGCACTCAAAATATGAGGGGCAGACACATTTCTGGGGAGAGGGTCTCCAGGTCCTTTCCCAGATTTTTGCAAGTGTACACAAGCCACAAAAGATTAAAACTTTCTGCACAAAGACCAGGGGAAAGTGCCCAGGTCCGGCACTCGAGAAATTCAATCTCGTGGAGGAAGACAGACGGACAGAAATAACTCAGAGGCAAGGCAGCCTCTGATAAGTATGCTAACAGAGCACAAAACGTGCAGTGGGGGAGGGGCAGAGGTTCATTCCCTTGGGGCTGTCTGTAGGATGTCCTCCCCTCATCCTGGTTTCAGGATCCAAGTTTACAATGAGGGAAAAACAGCCATTACAGTAAGTCCCTACGTATGAGCCGTCAAGTGGTGAACTTTCAAAGACATGAATGCGCATTCCATCAATGTCAGGCAGCTCGCCCTCCATCTCCTGTCCCTGATGGTCCTTCAGCTCCACCATCTCCCACCTCCTCTCCCTTCTTCAGTAACTCTTTGTGCCTGGTTACTTGATGCCGGCCCCTGTATGCCAGCTGTTGTACTGAACTACTGTACTTTGCAAGGTACTGTACTGTGAGATTAAAGATTAAAATAAAAGTTGTTTTGTGCTTGCCTTTCATGTATTATTTGTGTGAAAAGTATTGTAAACCTATTACAGAGCAGTACTATATAGCTCCCCAGCTGGCTCAGTGGGTAAGGAATTTGCCTGCGATATAGGAGATGTGGGTTTGATCCCTGGGTCAAGAAGATTCCTTGGAGGAGGAAATGGCAACCCACTCCAGTAATTTGAATTCTTTACTGAATTTGTTTCAATATTGTTTCCGTTTTATGTTTTTTCTTTTTTTTTTTGATCACACATGAGGTATGTGGGATCTTAGCTTCCCGACCAGGGGTCGAACCTGTACCCCCTGCGTTGAAAGGCAAAGTCTCAACCACTGGATCACCAGAGAAGTCCCTAGAAGAACAATTTTACAAAAGAAACCAAATCAGAAATAGAACCAAATAAAACTCACAGATATGAAAAACAGTCACTGAATCAGATTTTAAAAATGGGGTAGATGCCTCTGCCTCCACTTCCCACTCTAATTTTCTAGCCCTCCTTTGTGTCTGTCCAACTTCCCCTCCTTCTGCTGCTGGAAGTCCTTCACCTGAGATGCACCGTCAGTGCTCTGCTCAGCTGATGTAACAAAAGAGGACCCAGGGCTAAGAGTTCACCCTGACTCCCCAGGACTGCCTCCATGTCCTTGCTCCCCCTGCCAATCTTTGGCTCAGAGGTGGTGATGAGGGATCTGGACACCAGCTGGCAGGTGGGGGTGGGGGGAATGCGTGTGTACAGGCCTGCACACATCCATTTCGACCCTGGTTGGCAGGAAGGGTGGAAAGGAGAGGATCAGAGGGTTTGTAAGGAGATCACAGCAGAGAGGCCTTTAATCTCTGGAGCAACTGCTTGTGTAGAGGCCACGCTATCACGGGTGACCTTGGAGGCCAAATGGCCAGAAGCACTGGGACAGCGACCACCCCTCCACCAGGCAACTGAGTCTTGAAGGCCTGAAGGCCAAAGATGGACTGGCCCCCTGGCCAGTGACCCAAGAGAGGTTCCAAACCTGCCCCTGAAACAAGCACCTCACTGAATGCAAGATTACCCAACTGAAGCCCTCAAGAGACATAGGACCTGTGAAAGCACCCGTGATAAGTCAGCTTCAAAGCTTGGATTAAAACAGAGATAAAGTCCAGTGTTGCTTCCTCCGAGTCCCGGACATCCTCTGAGCATGCTTGGGGGTGGGCAGCTAAGCCACGGGCCAGGTTGCCCAACTGCTGAGCTTTGGTGCCCTGGTCCAGTCCCCAGATGGCTCTCCTTCTCAACAAAACCCTTGACTCCTAACACACCCCACCCCATTGGTGCAGATGGAAAGAGGGAGGCAGCACCAACCATCAAAAAAAGAAGACTGGTGGAAGGAGGTGGTGGCAGGTGCAGACATGCATGGTCTGGCGATGGCGAAGCATTCTCGGCATGGCTGTGTCATGGGCTAAGAAGCTGGAGGGGTGGCAGCAAGGGGGCTGGCTGAGGACCATGTCTACACACTCCCACCCAGCCTTTCCCTAACTCCTATCAGACTGAACTCCAAAGGGGAAGAGATGGGAACCCACACTCTCTGAGCTCCTGACACGTGCTGGGCTTATGTTGAGTCTCACTGGGCACTTAACCTGTGTGACGGTCACTGAGTCTTACTTCATCATAACAGCTCTGCAGGGCGGTCACAGAAGCCCATTATCCAGACGAAGCATCTGAGGCTTGAGAAGGAATAAACACTTTATACAAAGTCCTGCAACAGGTGAGGGATAAAGCTTGGATATGGACTCTGCCCTGTCTTCAAATTTCATACGTTTTTCCAAGAATTATCCATGCTTTTTATCCCAGAAAAATAAATATTCCAGGAATATTTTTACTTAAGTTTTAAAATAAATCACCTTTGTAGCCATTCAAGATTTGCAAGAGAAAAGAATTGAAAACTACACCTCACTCAATTTCCTGAGCATTTATACAGGCATAACTTGTTTTGTGCAGTTTGCAGATACTGCATTTCTTTACAAACTGAAGGTTTATGACAATTTGTTGGGTGTTGAGCCAGTCTGTCGGCACCATTTTTCCAAAAACATTTGCTCCCTTTGTGTCTCTATGTCATATTTTGGTAATTCCCAAAGTATTGCAAGCTTTATCATTATTATTTTATTTGTTATGGTGATCTGTGATCAGTGATCTTTGATATTACTTCTTTTAAAATGATGCTACTATTGCAAAAAATTTATGACTCACTAGAGACTCAGATGATGGTTAGCATTTTCTTTTTTTTTGGTTATGTCACATGGCATGTAGGATTTTAGTTCTCAGACCAGGGGTCTGGCCCCCTGCAATAAAAGCATGGAGTCTCAACTACTGGACCCAGCACTTTTTACCCAGTAAAATTTCTTTTTTTTTTTTCCTCCTGAATTCAACCAATATTTTTCATTAAGCTATATAATATAGGTAGGGGTTTTTAGACATAATGCTACTGTGCACTTTAGTTCAGGTCAGTCATCAGTCATGTCCAACTCTTTGCAACCCCATGGACTGCAGCATGCCATTTCCATGTCCCCATCTATCACCAATTCCCAGAGCTCGCTCAAACTCATGTCCATCAAGTTGGTGATGCTATCCAACCATCTCATCCTCTGTCGACCCCTTCTCCTCCTGCCCTCAATCTTTCCCAGCATCAGGGTCTTTTCCAAGGAGTCAGTTCTTCACATTCAGATGGACAAAGTATTGGAGTTTCAGCTTCAGCATCAGTCCTTCCAATAAATATTCAGGGTTGACTTCCTTTAGGATGGACTGGTTGGATCTCCCTGCAGTCCAAAGGACTCTTGAGAGTCTTCTCCAACACCACAGTCCAAATGCATCAATTCTTCGGCACTCTGCCTTCTTCACAGTCCAACTCTCACACCCATACATGACCACAGGAAAAACCATAGCCTTGACTAGATGGACCTTAGTCGGCAAAGTAATGTCTCTGCTTTTGAACATACTGTCTAGGTTGGTCATAACTTTTCTTCCAAGGAGTAAGCGTCTTTTAATTTCATGGCCGCAGTCACCATCTGCAGTGATTTTGGAGCCCCCCAAAATAAAGTCTGACACTGTTTCTACTGTTTCCCCATCTATTTCCCATGAAGTGATGGGACCAGATGCCATGATCTTCCTTTTCTGAATGTTGAGCTTTAACAATACCTAAATACATTAAAAAAGAAAAGAAAATAATTTTTCAGGTTCTGGGGGTTTTAATCTAGAATTCTTTCCAGAATCAGGCATCTGGTTATCACAGCTATTATACTTTATTTTTTCTTTTCAACAATCTATATGTCAAAGTAGTGAGGTTACAGGTGACGGTTAGTTTCTTCTTCATATTTTATATATCCCATTGATTTACTGATTTCTTTATGCCCTGATTTAGTCTAGAAAAAAACTGAAGTTTTTTGTGGTTTTCAAGTACCACAGAAAATAAGATGACATAAATTAGAGTAGTTGCGGGGGAAAAAATGAAAAGATAAAGGCACAAAATTGATGCCAAAATGCAGTTCATAAAATCTTTTACATGTTTTTCCAAATGATCCCAAACCTGAAGCTTTCTAGTAACCAACACAAAGGGAGAAACCTGAGTGGTAGTACAACTTACATGGCCAATAAAAAGGAAAATGAATGGATTGCTCAAGAGAGCATGGCTAGTTCAATTATCAAGACCAGAAGAAAAGATCTCATCACAAGAAAAAAAAATTGTAATTATGTGATGATGGATGTTAACTGAACTTAGTGTAGTAATCATCTTGCAGCATATACATATATCAGATCATTATGTTGTGTTGTTGTTGGTTAGCCGCTAAGTCACGTCCCACTCTTCTGCAATCCCATGGACTACAGCCTGCCAGGCTCCTCTGTCTGTGGAATTTCCAGGCAAGAATATTGGAGTGCGTTGCCATTTCCTACTCCAAGGGATCTTCCCGACCCAGGTCACCTGCACTGCAGGAGGATTCTTTACTACTGAGCCACCAGGGAAGCCCATTAGATGTACACTTTAACATTTCAATTATATCTCTGAAACAGGAAGAAAAAAAAATAAAGACCAGAAGAAACATTTCTGGATGGCCCTCAATCCCATCCTTGGAGAATCTCATGGGGCTATACGCATAGCACTGAGGTCCTGGTCTTCCTTGGCTCCTCCTTAAGTTACTGGATCAGTTGTCTGGCGAGCTCAATGCACAAAAAGATAACTTTATAGGAGTTAATATGGTCCAGCAAAGGTCCGTCTAGTCAAGGCTATGGTTTTTCCAGTAGTCATGTATGGATGTGAGAGTTGGACGGTGAAGAAAACTGAGCACCGAAGAACTGATGCTTTTGAACTATGGTGTTGAAGACTTGGAGTGCAAGAAGATCCAACCAGTCCATCCTGAAGGAGATCAGTCCTGGGTATTCATTGGAAAGACTGATGTTGAAGCTGAAACTCCAATACTTTGGCCACCTCATACGAAGAGTTGACTCATTGGAAAAGACCCTAATGCTGGGAGGGATTGGGGGCAGGAGGAGAAGGGGATGACAGAGGATGAGATGGCTGGATGGCATCACCGACTCGATGGACATGGGTTTGGGTAGACTCCAGGAGTTGGTGATGGACAGGGAAGCCTGGCGTGCTGTGATTCATGGGGTTGCAAAGAGCGGGACACAATTGAGCGACTGAACTGAACTGAACTGAATATGGTCCAGGCACACAGCCATTATCTGGTATAATGAACATGTATTATTTTTATAATCATAAGGAAATACTATTTAAAAACTAAATCACACATTGTGTGATTCATTTCCATAAAGTATAAAAATTAATCTATGCTTATGGTAGTGACAAAAAGCTCTGGTCAGGCTGTTTCTTCCTTGGAGTGTTCCTTACACAGGTATGTTCAGTCTGTGGAGATCCATCAAGCTGCTTCCTTATATGTGCATTTTTCTGTACATGTGATATATGTCCATGAAAGGTAAAACAAAACAGGGACCACATGGACAATTCGCATGCTTATTTTCTAAAAAAGTTGGTCAACAGTTAAGAAATTTAAAAGTTTAGCATAAAAAATTAATCACATACTAAAATATTACAGAGATTAAAAAACAAAAATCATGACTTCCCCGGTGGCTAAGACTCCAGGCCAATGCAGAGGACCCGAGTTCAATCCCTGGTCTGGAACTAGATCCTGCAAGTCGCAACTAAGATCAAAGATCCCACATGCCTAACTAAGACCCTGTGCAGCCAAATAAATAAATATTTTTTTAAATTCATTTTTGCTGATCTCATGGGTACTTCTAACACAATGCAGCACTTGTAGGAACCTAAGAGTCTATAGAAATGTAAAGATGTATCCATCATGCTTTGCTCAGATGCACTGACAGGTTCAGCCCAACGGCCTTTATATACCCTGTCCAAACTGCTCTTGGCTCTTCCAGTGGTCCTTTTCACATCAGATAACATTTAAACCCATTAACTGTGGGTCACAAGGTCCGAAGAGGGTTGTCTGAAAGCTCAGAATGTGTGCTTGGCCTAGCTGATGCCTTGTCATCCTCGGATAGAACGAAATGTGCTCGTGGAAGTTTAAAGGAAAGGCCCTGAGACTGGTGGAACTCAGTGGAGAGGCAGGCGGTGAGAGGCCAAGTCCAAGAGCAGCCTCCAGGCCCCGTTCCAAAGCAAGCCCTGTCCTGGCGGCTGCTCTGCTCCGCTCCATAAAGCCCAGGCTGGAGGGCAAGGCCAGCCTCTGGGGCCTGGAAAACTACTGCAGGCAGCCCAGCCCCTCTGCAAGCCAGCATAGGAGTGGCCACTGCAAAGATCTCATGCTGCTTGGACACGTGACTCCCAGGACACAGTCGGCATCCGCAGCACCACCAACCGGGGCCTCAGCCCACCCGAGGGTCTCAGGTTGGCAGGAGGAGAGCAGGGCCTGCCAGGCTGCCAAGACTCTGCGCCCACGTCAAAGGGGACTACAGAACCCATGGAAAGGAGTGGTCACAGCTGAGTCCTTGTCCTTGCTTCCCCCAGGCCTGCTGCAGACCACACTGGTCTAAAGGAAACACACTTCTAATAAAAAAAGCACTGAAGGCATCATTCTTATCCTTTCATTTGCATTTAAAGGCTATTGTTGTTTGTATGTATTATGGAAAGAGGAACAAGAATTCCTAGGTTCTATTCTTGGATCCATCACTGATAAACAAAGTATCTGCCAGTGGAAAATATCAGGTGCTTGGAAATTCAGAGCTTACCATCCATACCCAGGATGTATCTGAGTGCCCAGTATTTTCCCTGAACTGGATACTGATCTGAAGTTGCACGTGGCAGCCAGATGCCAGCATAAAGAGATGGAGTACTTGCGTCCTACATCGTAAGGAGGACAGAGGGACAGGAGCCAGAGGCTCCAGGAGCCAGAGGGACAGTCCAGCCTGGGACGGCGTGGACAGGTTCCAGGGGCCACAAGGAGCCACAGAGCAGCTGGGCTTCCCTCCCCACTTGCCTCTGCTGCTCCGAGTCTCGGCATCCTGGCTCAGCCCACACATCTGTCTCTCCTGCTTCTCCCTCTCTCCCAGTCTGTGTCTCAGATTACTCTTCTATCCTGAGTTACCTCCATGACTGGAGGGTTTGCATCCCTTGCCAGTCGGAATGGCTGTGGTGACCCCAGAAGCTGCGGGGCCAGCCTGACCTCTGTGGCTGTGCCTCTCCAGTCCGCTCAGAGTCCATTAAGAGTTGCAAGGCTAGCCAGAGAGAGGTGTTTTAGGTTTCAGGTGGTGGAAGCCAATGAATTCCTGAGCTTGTGGACACTCTGGGTGGTTCGGCAGGTAAACTGGGCCTTTACATGGGGACATTGCAGACCCAGCCTTGCGAGATCTGGAAAGAGGCTGGTACGCACGACTGCTCGGCCCTGGCTCTGTGCCCAGAGATGACTGCTTGGTTCCAGCATCAAGTTGGTCACAGCAGCAGGTCAGTTACAGATCAGAGAACCTAGAAACCATTCTAGTCCAGACCTCTGCCCTCAGGCAGGACGAAGCTAAACCAATCTGAACAAATGGGTCTGGCTCGTTAAAACCTGCCAGAATGGACTCCTTAACTTCCAGTAATAGTCTGTGCCCAGCGTTGCTTTCAGCCAGTACACACCAGTACAGCTGTGCCAGTTCTCAAAACACTGGAACATTTATGAACATGTTGGTATATAGTGACTGCCCCCAGACCTTCTGAATGTCCCACGAGAGCCCTGACCTGTCCCCAGTGGAGCTCCATGACCCAAGAGCTAAAGGCCAATGAAGCCACAGCATGGAAACTTCCACCCCGACCCAGGACCACTGTCCATACCAAAGTACAGTCTTGTTAAACAGTTTCCCTATCTCCTTTCCTTTCCTCCCATTCAGTTATAAAACTTCGAACTGTTTTCTCTTATCTAATGAATAAACATCACTCTTTAAGTTTATTAAAAGTCTTTTCTAATCTGGCACCATTCTTCACCCAACACTCCCAAACATGAACTTCTTGACTCTTGGTCTGGGCTTCTGCTGACCTCTCTGCTTGGAACATCGTTCTCTTTCTGCATCTGCTAAAGTCTTACCAACTCCTCAAGTTCTCCTGAAACGTCACCACTTCCAAGAATTATTAGTTCAAAGAGCCATGTCTCATTTTCACAAGTGTCACAGCAACAGGTAGGTTCTATCCGTGTAAAACATGATGGCTGTCTCATACTGTGATTATTTTCACACATGCACCCGAACCGCCCTCCAAGAGGGAAAGCTGCGAGAGACAGAAACCATAACGGAGTCGTCACCACATCTAAGTGACTGAGCACGATGCCCTACTCGAGCTGTGTGCTGAGCACATGTTTGTTTAAATGAGCAAGTGAACAGCTCTCTGTCTTTTGTTCAAGGAACCCATTTTTCTATCTGTGAATGATTTTGGATACTCCCCATGTGGCTGTATCTTTTTCTAATATGGAGCTCAAATTGCACATCGCCCATGTCAAACTATGGGGTTACTCCGAGAAGCAGCAGGAAGCGTGCTCCCTGTCATTACCTTACCACCCTGGAGTCTGTTAACTGCCATCTCTCCCCACACTTCTCCCAGCGCCAGATCAGGGCGGCAGCCACACAGGGACAGGCAAATGAAAGGTTCCTGGTAATGGAGGCTGGCCTTACAGATGACAGGAAGGCTGGTGGTGGGGTGAGTTGGCAGGACTGTGAGAGGGAGGCAGGGTGGTCAAGATGGGGTTCTGGTTGCTGCTGTGTGCCAGGGTATATGGCGAGGAAGGCCTGCAGCCCTCTTTCCACCCTTCTGCTTCCCAAGTCCTCCTCCCCCACTCTCCCTCCAGAGGAACAGCTGGGAGCAAGACCTAGAAGACAAGAGAAGACTTTAATGCCTGGTGTCTCGGCTTCTTAAAGATACATGATGGGAGACAGGGAGCCAGAAATCACAGCCACTGTCTAAAAATCTCATTCCAACAGGAAATCAGAAAAGAGAAGAGGACGTCCCTGGTGGTTTAGTTGGTAAGAATCCACCTGCCGAAGCAGGGAACACGGGTTCAATCCCTGGTCCGGAAAGATCCCACATGTCCCGGAGCAGCTAAGCCCGCCGAGCCACAGCTGCTGACCCTGCGCTTGTGCCCTAGAGCCTGAGAGCCGCCACTACTGAGCCCCCATCCCTGGAGCCCATGCTCCGCAGCAGGAGAAGCTGCCGCAACGAGAAGCCCATGAACCACAACTGCAGCGTAGCCCCTGCTCACCACAAACAGAGAAAGTCCTCAAGCAGCAATGAAAACACAGCACAGCCAAAAATAAATAAATAACTTTTTAAAGAAGAAGAAAAGAGTAGAATCTGATGGGACAGCCCCGCAGGAAAGGCCACCCTAATGGCAGGTGGCCTTAGGAGTTCCAAGAGGCTGAGAAGAGGCTTGATGCTCAGTGGCTCAGTCGTGTCCACCTCTTTGTGACCCTATGGATTGCAGCACGTCAGGCTTCCCTGTCCTTCACCATCTCCCAGAGTTTGCTCAAACTCATGTCCATTGAGTCGGCGAGGGGAGGCTTGGACCCCCCGAGGACCCTTAAAGACGAGGGTTAGAGAAACGGAGAGCTGACTGTGCAGTAGGAAGCTGGGGACATTCCTCTGGAGAAGGGTGAGTTTGGAAAAGGAAACAAAGAATAAGGAAGCCCAGGCAGAGAGTGACAGTGCATCGAGAAGGGAAGACAGACAGACAGACCCAGGAACTGACGGACGGCGAAGGATAAGGCAGCCGAAGGGAGACAGAGGCTGGGAGCAGGTGTGAGAAAGCATGACTGTGGCTCCCCAGCTCTCTGAGGAGAAAGCCTCTTGAGGAAAACAGGCTTGGGGAGGGGAAAGGGAGGCCCTTCACCTCAGGTCACCAAGCAACTGCCTTCCCCTCTGGTTCTAATCTGTGCAGAGGACCCCACAGGCTCCCACGTTTGACAAGATGGTGGCCACACTGAGAAGGGGTGTCCCAAGGAGGAGAGAAGACAGATCTCACCCAGACCTCCCTCTTCACCTGGGCTCACCCACGTGGGTCGTTCTGAGTGGCCATGGGTCTGGGAGTATCCATCTACTCTGTCCTTCAGAGGGCAGAGCTAGGCTTGGGGAGGGAAGACCAGCTGCGGGACGGCAGATCGGTCTTCAGAGGGAAGCACCCTCCTCCTTAGAGCCATGGACCTGACTGGGAAGACCCTTCCTCACACCATGCGGAGCTCCCGGACCCTAGCAATGCTCAGGCAGGGAGGTCACCCAGTCCGAGTGCCCAAATGGAAAGGGACCAACTTCCCTCTTTGGCCTGAGCAGCAGCTACCTGCTCCTGGATTCTCCAACTTGTTGGTAGCAGAATCAGGGATGGAACCCCAGTCTCCTCACCACAGCCAGAAATATTTCCACAGCCACAGAGGCAGAGGTTCTGCCACAAGTATCTATCTGGATCCTGAAGCAGCTCAATTACTGACCCGAGTAATTCCCTGTCTTTGGCCACAAGAGGAGGCAAAGCACCACACCCAGCAGCTGACACAAGAACTCAGAGCATCTTCTCAGCAGAGCTTCACCAGCCGCTCCTCTGGTTTCCTGAATAGGGGGGTGGGGAGGGGGATGTTTATCTAGAATTCCAGACAACATTCTGGGATTATAAACCTAGACCCTTCAGGCCCGGGAAGGACACCTGGTAGTTCTGGGAGATTCTCTTTATCCCAGCTATCACAGTGACCTTTCACACAGTCCTGACACTTTGAGGATTTTTACTTCACTCCGTCAGTAGTAAACTGAAAATCGCCTCGGCTAGCCATGCCTGTAGAAGCAAAGCTCTCTCTCAAGACAATCCTCTCCCGTTTTCCTAGGAAGAAGCCGAGGCACAGAAAAATTAAGTGGCTCTGGCTCCCTTGGAAAAGTAGGAACCCACCCACCGTCCGGTCCACGGAGCTGCCCACTGCGCCCTGACCGGGGTCCGGGGTTCAGCCCATTCTGCAGGGTGGTCTGGGGGCTGCAGACAACCCGCTGTGGGGGGAAAGTGCGCGGTCAGAACCCCGAGAGGGGGCCACTCAAGGGGAGGTGGGCGACTGGAGGAAGAGGAAGGGGCTGGGAGGGGAGTGGCCTGTGGGGAGGTGAAGAGAGGGCGGGTGGCTCTTGGCCATATAGTCAAAGAACGCCCCCCCCCAACCCGACCCGAAAACGCAGCTAGGGAGCGAACCCAGCGAGCCGTGGAGACTCGGCGGGGAGCAAAGTCTGGGCCCCGAAGACAGGAGCGCGCGGCCTGGCGGAGGCGGCCGAGGGACCCAGAGGGACATGGACCCAGCCCGCGTGGACGCGTGTCTCCGGCAGCGGGTCTGCGAGCCCAGCGCCACCGGGATGGCCCGGGTCCCGCCGGCGCCCGGCACCTGGGGACCCCGCGAGTGGACACCCGGTCCGCGATGGGGGGCACGACCCACAGGCGGGGGCCGCCGGCCCTGCCCCTCCCCACCGCGCCCCGGCGCTACTCACTGCGGTTCAGGGGGTTCCCGCCGACCTGGGCCGACGCCGCCAGTTCCAGATAAAGTGTCCAGAGCCCCACGGACACCACGGCAAGCAGCAGCAGCAGCCGGAAGCGCCTCCGCAGCAGCTTGACCGGGCGCAAGAGCAGCCGGAGCCGCGCGGCCCGGGGGCCCCCCATGGCCACGCGCCCCCGGCCCGCCCGCCCGCTCAGCGCCGCGCCCCGGCCGCCCGCCCCGGCCCCCGGCTCCTGCCCACGCCGGCTGCGGGCTTGTAGCCGCCAGTCCTCGCTCTGCCCACGAGGAGGTTCCCCAGGTGCGCCGCCCCGCCCCGCGCCCCCGCCCGCGGCCCACCTGCCCCGCCCCCGGCCCGGCCCCGCCCCCGGGCACAGGTGGGCCCCGCCCCCGAGAAGCAGCGGGAGGGGGACTGCAGCTCCCGCCTTGCTGGTCAGTCCCCGGCGCCTCCGCAGATCGGGGTGCGTGGGGCGTAAAGGGCAGTTGTGATCCAAACTCTGCGCGGGACGGAGACCCGGCAGGTTTGCTCCCAAAGGGCAGGTGGTGTCGAACTGGGCACCCGCGGGGCGCGGGAGCCCGCGGGGAGGCTTCGTCTGGGGGCGTTTCGCGGCCTGCAGCGACCCTGCTCCTGCCTCAGAGTGGATGTCCGAGTCCGGGAGCCAGGTCCCCTTCGTTCAGCCGCAGTCCCCTCTCCCAGCACATCTCCAAGAGGCCCTAGGGGAGTTACACGGCCCCCAGGGTGACAAGCAGTTGTTCTCAGACTAGGAGGGCAGAGCTTGGTGGGAGAGTGGATGTTGGAGGGATCTGAGGTAAAAATTACAAGTCAAGAAACAAAGAAGCCTGAGGAAACTCACTCCTTGAGTTAAAAAACTTCATCAAGATATTCCTCCAGGCAGGTAAAATTTTATCCTCTTATTTAAAAGAGTTAAGAGTTCAGAGGGGCAGAGTGGACTACCTAAAGGAGCAGTGCAGTTTTATTTTTCCATTTTTCTTCTGGGGACGACACTCAGGAGACTATAGAGACAGTGGAGGACCGCAAGCCTTCCTGGACATTTTAAAGCCAAATGAACTGCATGCAAAATACTGTTCAAAGACAGAAGCTTACATAATCGCGTGCTGATCCCCTTCTCTCGGTTACTACTGAGAGTAGCTGCATGTCGCACTGTCCCACAGGCTCCGCTGGACTATTGTAACTTTTCTAACTGGCCTCTCAATTCCAGACTCCCTATCCGCACGCCCCCATCTTCTCCATTAACGCCAGATCGTCCTTGTAAAATTCCTTTACACCTGCTCAGAAATGTCTAATGGCTCCCCAGTGCCTACGGATTAAAGTGCAAATTGTAAATCTGGAATTCAAGGCCTTCCAAAATCTTGTCCAGCTTCATAAGACTGTATGAAAGCTGCTCCAGCTAAAATTAGAGCTTATTCACTGCCTCCAAGACATTTTCCTTTCCAGTTGGTCAGGTCTGACTCCTCCTCCAAGGTCCATTTCAGGTCTATGAAGCTTCCTTGGACCAGCCCAGTCCTGAGTAACCCCATCCTCCTTGGAGCTTTAACACAACTGCCTGCATGATACGTACCCATCCACTGATAGGTACACACTTATTTTGAGTTTGAGTCTTGTCTTCCAAGATTGAGTCTTTGCATCACCGACTCAGTGGACATGAGTTTGAGCAAACTATGGAAGATAGTGAAGGGCAGGGAAGACTGGCGTGCTTACAGTCCAAGGGATTGCAAAGAGTTGGACATGACTTAATGACTGATCAACAATAATTTGTCTTCCAACTTCTCTGTAAGCCTTCAAAAGTGGGAACTGTGCACGCTTAGGATACAACATGGCATCCATTTAGCACTCAGTGCCATTGGTACCATTTGAGGACCAAGGCAGCTCCAGGGCGAACATCCCCAGAACTCTGTGTAGTTCTTTAGCGAGGACAATTCTGTACCAGTAGCCTCAGGGGAATGTCTCTGTGAAGGTCCAGACCACAGATATGGACACTTACCACCCCTTCTTTCTCTACAGGAGACCAAGACAGGAGCACCCAGAGTGTAGAAGTTTGGCTGAGGCAGGAGGGAGGTGACCAGGGTCCCTGCACGTGAAGTCTCTCTCTCACTGGGGTGATCACCCTTGATATTAGGCTGAATCACTTTCAGGATTTTGTCATGAAAACTGGTGGCAGCCCCATGATTCTCTCCTTAAAGTTTGGCCCTCTGGAGAGATGGATGCAACTGCTTCAATGAACCAGAGCCTTGAAGTGTTTATTATGTGGGAAAAAGGTGAGAAATAAAACACAGAGCCTACCATTTAGGAGAAAAAAATATTCCACCAAAAAAGAAAGCTAACACTTTAAAGGTCGAGCTTCTAGTCCCAATAGTGAATTCCAGAGAAATTCGGAAAACAAAAAAGAAAAAGGGAAAAGACAGATCTTTTTTGCACCTCTCAATATTGTGCCCTCCTCTTCTCACTCCTCCTCTGTTCTTACACCTTGAAGGGGACGCAGGGGTGGGGAGGGGTGAGGTGGTCAGGAAAGCCCTGGGACTCTGCTTCCCTCTTCAGACTCTGCTTTCATTTTCATTTATTTTTTAGATTTTGCCTGCGCTGGGTCTTCGCTGCAGTGCACGGGCTTCTCTAGTTACTGCGCAGTTGCCCTGCAGTTTTGTGGCATTTTAGTTCCCCAACTGGGGTCTAAAACTCTGTCCCCTGCTTTGGAAGGTGGATTCTTAATCACTGGACCCCCAGGGAAGTCCCAGAGCAGTTCTTCTTCTAGACTACAGGGATGTCAGAATATACTAACTCCTGTACCCCCAGGACTTGCTTTCTTAGTTCCAGAAACCTGATGTCTATGTTATAATACAGCACCTGGGGTGCTTCAGTGTATAGGACTCTGTGCTCTCACTTCTCAGGGCCTGCGTTTGATCCCCGTTTGGGGAACTGAGATCCCACAGGCTATGTGGCTTGGCCAAAGAATAATAATAATGCAGCATGTTTGAGCTTATAGTATACCATAAGTTAAGTCGCTCGCTCAGTCGTGTCCAACTCTTTGTGACCCCGTGGACTATAGCCCACCAGGCGTCTCCGTCCGTGGGATTCTCCAGGCAAGAATACTGGAGTGGGTTGCCATTTCCTTCTCCGGGGATCTTCCCGACCCAGGGATCAAACCCAGGTCTCCCACATTGCAGGCAGATGCTTTAACCTCTGAGCCACCAGGGAAGCCCCATAGTATACCATACTTACTGGTGTTTCAACCAGTACGTGATGAAATCAGGACTAAAGCCAGATCTTGGCCTCTGGCTTCTTTCCATTGCACCCAGATAGTCCTGTCTCAGCCCAACCTTCCATAGTCCTTTGCACCTATACAGACCTCCTTCTCTTCCTCACTTTTATTTTAGGAGCTTCCCTGCTAGTCACATGTTATTTCTTGGAGATACCTTGGTTGGAACTTCCAATGATAAATCCATGGGGAGCTCTGGGCCATCGCTAAGCCAGTGGCTTAGACGGAGACACAGAAGCCTGAGTTCCTTTGAGAGAATTCCCGATAGAGAGCTGAACAGTGCAATCCCCAAGGGCCACGATCAACTTACATAAATCATCCGTACCCAAAGCTGTAGGTTTCTCTGATTCCATTTTGCACGTGGGAAATGGGCTCAGAAATGGTAAATAACTTACTCAAGGCAATAAAGGTAACCCTGTCTCAGATGGGACTCAAACTCAGGCTTGCTCACTTCAGACCCAATGCTTTTTTTTTCCCCCTTTGCGTATATTGCTACCTTGGAAGTTCCTCTGGAGAACTATATTCACCCTGGAAACTGTGAGCTCATCCTCAGCACATCCATAACTCACTCAGCCACATGATCCTTCTTCTCATCCTCTCCTCCCCACCCTCATCCATGCCTCCTGGGCCACTCTTTGCTAAAGACATCTTTTTTCCTGTCCCTTCTTTCCAGGAGTCCATCTTTCACAAATCTCTTTTTTCCTTAAAAATTTTTTTAAATATGTGGACCATTTTTAAAGTCTTTTTTTTTTTTTTAATTTGTTACAATATTGCTTCTGTTTTTCGTTTTGTTTTTTCGGCCTCAAGGCATGTGGGATCTTAGCTACCTAACCTGCATCCCTTGCATCAGAAGGCAAAGTCTTAACCACTGGATCACCAGGGAAGTCCCCATCTTTCACAAATATTTCTGCAGAGTTTGCTACTGCAGAGGCCCCTCCCAGGAGAAGGTGGAGACCCTCACCGAATGCTTCTTCTTGTCCACTTCTGATTTCTAATGCAGTTGAGCCCTTCTGTCTGGCTGGTAGAAAGAATCGTATGAGCCCAGTTCAAGCTCCAAGCCTTAGATCCACCGTCTGTGGTCCTAAATCATTCTGCACACTGGAATAGGAAACAGATGAATATTTACCATCCCTGTAGAAGGATGTATGCAAGACTGCATCACTGAGTCAAGGGAACCTGAAGAAGAGGACACAGACATGTGATAAAGGGTCAGAGCAAAGCTCATTGGCTGGGAAAGATTCCAGGCAGCTCACACACTGAGCGCTTGTGACTTCATCTCAAGTCGTGAACGCAGCCCTCAAAAGCAAGGTGTGACCCAGACCAGAGCTACACGCTTTGAGGCTTGTTTGGCATCGATGGCTGGGCCTGGCTCCCCTTTCTGGCGCTGTGATTGCCTCCAAATGATTACAGGCGCTTCTCCAGCAGTCTGAGCCCCGGGGAAGAGGATTCCCCAGCAAGTCAACAGACAATTATCCAAGTTGAAAAACGGACTTTGACTCATGGGGTTTTCACCTGAGGGATGCCAGTTATTTCTCTCCACTTGGGTCTGCGTGGTTGCTGGGAAACTGAAGAGGAGAGAAAGGGTGAACGGTAGTCTTGGTTGCTGGTCAGCTGATGTGGAAACAGAAGCTAAATCAGCGCCTGCTGAAGCTCCACCCCGTCTCTCTGATGCCAAATGCAGTGGAAAGACACTGTTTCACCTTCTCTGTGAAGATGGTCTCTCCTGTCTGTGGCCTCCTATTTGCTGACAGACAACAGTCAGGCTTTGCACTGAACATGAAGGAGACAGCCCACAGCTCAGAGTACGCGTGTGGTGTCTAGAGAGCACATGGCTAGCTGTGGCTCCAGACACATGCAGGCTCACTCAGTCGTGTCCAACTCTTTGCGACCCCATGGACTCTAGCCTACCAGGGTTCTCTGTCCATGGGATTTTCCAGGCAAGAATATTGAAGTGGGTTGCCATTTCCTCCTCCAGGGGATCTTTCCCACCCAGAGATTGAACCTGTATCTCCTCCATTGGCAGGCAGATTCTTTACCACTAGGGCCATCTGGGAAGTCCCCACGTGCCTCTGAACAAGCTCTCAATCCCCCTTTCCTCCCCTTGGGACACATCCCACAGACTTGGTCCCCATGTGCACAAACACACGGGTGAATGCACAATCCTTGAGGGGCTACACAAATGTCAGCTTGCTCTCATGCCTGAGCTCTCTGGCACGACCTCCTGCAGCACTGAGGGTGTTCTCAGCATTTGCTGAATAAGTAGTAGGTCTCCAGGCCTCTGAGCAAAGTTGGATTTCCTGCTCTTATTCTTTTATCTTGGAAAGATAAACTCTTCCATGTGCGTCTCCCACTCTGGACCTCACACTTCTCCCCAACAGGGCTTGTCGGGGACCACGTCTGTCTTACGGTCTGTCATCTGGACTGCTTCTGAAGCATCCCGCCTAGAAGTCATTCAGTAAACACTATAATCACAGAAAATATTCTTACTTCCTGTTCATGGAGGCTGCTGTCATTCAGTTGCTAAGTAGTCTTCAAACTGTAACACACCAGGCTTCACAGTCCTTCTCTATCTCCCTGAGTCTGCTCAAACTCACGTCCATTGAGTCAATGATGCCATCCAACCATCTCATCCTCTGTCTTCCTTTTCTATTCTGGCCCTCAGTCTTTCCCAGCATCAGGGTCTTTTCGAGTGAGTCAGTTCTTTGCATCAGGTGGCCAAAGTTTTGGAGCTTCAGCTTCAGCATCAGCCTTTCCAATGAATATTCAGGGTTGATTTCCTTTAGGATTGACTGGTTTGATCACCTTGCTGTCCAAGGGACTCTCAGCACCAAGAAGACCAAGAGTCTTCTCCAGCACCACAATTTGAAAGCATCAGTTCTTCAGTGCTCAGCCTTCTTTATGGCCCAACACACATCCGTACATAACTATCAGAAAAAACATAGCTTTGACTATGCAGACCTTTGTGCCTCCTCCAAAGTCCATTTGTGTAAGGATGACTGGTTCCAAATAGGAATAGAAGTACCTCAAGGCTGTATATTGTCACCCTGCTTATTTAACTTATATGCAGACTACATCATGAGAAACGCTGGGCTGGAAGAAACACAAGCTGGAATCAAGATTGCCGGGAGAAATATCAATAACCTCAGATATGCAGATGACACCAACCTTATGGCAGAAAGTGAAGAGGAACTCAAAAGTTTCTTGATGAAAGTGAAAGAGGAGAGTGAAAAAGTTGGCTTAAAGCTCATCATTCAGAAAATGAAGATCATGGCATCTGGTCCCATCACTTCATGGGAAATAGATGGGGAAACAGTGGAAACAGTGTCAGACTTTATTTATGGGGGCTCCAAAATCACTGCAGATGGTGACTGTGGCCATGAAATTAAAAGACACTTACTCCTTGGAAGAAAAGTTATGACCAACCTAGACAGCATATTCAAAAGCAGAGACGTTACTTTGCCAACAAAGGTCCATCTAGTCAAGGCTATGGTTTTTCCAGTGGTCATGTATGGATGTGAGAGTTGGACTGTGAAGAAAGCTGAGTGCCGAAGAATTAATGCTTTTGAACTGTGGTGTTGGAAAAGACTCTTGAGAGTCCCTTGGACTGCAAGGAGATCCAACCAGTCCATTCTGAAGGCGATCAACCCTGGGATTTCTTTGGAAGGAATGATGCTAAAGCTGAAGCTCCAGTACTTTGGCCACCTCATGCGAAGAGTTGACTCATTGGAAAAGACCCTGATGCTGGGAGGGATTGAGGGCAGGAGGAGAAGGGGATGACAGAGGATGAGATGGCTGGATGGCATCACTGACTCGATGGACGTGAATCTGAGTGAACTCTGGGAGTTGGTGATGGACAGGGAGGCCTGGCATGCTGTGATTCATGGGGTTGCAAAGAGTTGAACACGACTGAGCGACTAAACTGAACTGAACTGAACTGCCTTCCTCTCATGAAGCAAAAACGGGAGTATGGATGTTCCTCCTCTTGCCTCAAGTACCACTGAATCTGCTCCTCTGCTGGGGATGCTGCGGGCTGCCCAGGCAAGTGCTCAGCTTGGCCGTGTTAACCTACCTTATGGCTTTGCTGGGGGAGAACAATGATGCCAAAGCCTGGGACATGTGCAGAGTGCCACCAAACAGCTCAAGTGCTCAAGCCCCAGACAGACTTTCTGAAAACCTTCTTTGTGTAAGTTCACAGGTCCCGGCTACGAACCCTGAAGCGAGAACCCCAGCCATGCTGCTTGGCGTTCAATCACAGCCACATCTCAGAGGCCCGGCTCGGGTTCCAGACAGCGATGCTGGCCTCTGATGGGAGGCAGGCGAGCTGTGGGTTTCACGTTTCTCAGCTGTGTTATCTAAGGACCGGCTGCTCAGGGTTTGATCAGGGCTGGCTTGGGAGAGAGGCAGACGCCGCCTTTTCCCCAGAACAGACTGCTCTTTGAGCTCTGCCGCCGCCCAGACTGGGGATGGAAGAAAGAAAACACAAATCCCCACTGTATGTGGCTCTCCGGAATTTAGCTTGGCCCTGGAGAGGGAGAGCTAAGAGCAACACCGCTCCCCTCTCCGCGCCCTCTGCAGGCAGCAAACTCCGTTAGCTGAGACTTGTTGGGACTGGGAAGGGTTAGGGTGGGGTGGAGAACCACATCTGACCCTCAGTAGTGGCAGAGGCTCCCATCTCCTTCCAGAGACTGATTTAAAGTCCATTTTCGAGGACTGACTGACACAGAACATTGTCCTCTGGCCAAGCTCTGGAGAAAGGAGACCAGCCCAG
The DNA here is from genome assembly GCF_001704415.2 of Capra hircus. Lineage (NCBI taxonomy): Eukaryota > Metazoa > Chordata > Mammalia > Artiodactyla > Bovidae > Capra > Capra hircus. The sequence goes on along the minus strand of NC_030812.1, from coordinate 106,261,774 downwards.
TTTAGGAACCTGGAACAAGACAGCGAGACAAGTCTGGGGGTGTGGTTTGGGTTCTGTTTTCCTGGCCTCTCATGTTCTCCCCACATTCATCCCTCAGATGAAGGTGATGGAGGGCCGTCAGGGAGAGTGTTCAGTGTAAGGGCCCGTCTTTGGAGAAAGTGACAGCCTTTAGAGCTGATGAAAAACTCTTCTGCCTTGACAAACATTCTGTTCTTTATCCAGGCATCTTACCCTCCAGGGGCTTCCCTTGTGGCTCTGTGGTAAAGAATCTGCCTGCCAAGGCAGGAGACACAGGTTCGATCTCTGGGTTGGAAAGATCCCCTGGAGAAGGAAATGGCAACCCACTTCAGTATTCTTGCTTGGGAAATCCCATGGACAGAGGAGCCTGGCAGGCTACAGTCCATGGAGTTGCAAAGGGTTGGATACAACTGATCGACTGAGCACACCAGCAGGGAATATATAAGGAAAGAAGAATTTTATAAGGTTATTTCTAGGGGGATAGAGTTTGTTGTTTTGACACGAAGCAAGAAAGAGAACAGAGCTCTTTGCCCAAGGGAGTAGAGCTATTTTCTGCAGAAGCTTATCAGGTGCTAGCTGGGGCTGGGGAGTGACAGGAGAGGCAGGGCTGTGGTGGGGAATTGCTCGACATAAAAGAACCCTGAACAGACCAGTTCAACCTTGACTTACCACTGAGCTCGGTGCCCAAGGAACTCTTTTAACAATCTGCAAGACAGCGCTATTACAGCACCCAGGTTCTGGATCCCTCTAATATTTAGTTTTTATTGGAGTATAGTTGATTAACAATGTTGTGTTAGATTCTGCTGTACTGTAAAGCTATACGTATACATATATCCACTCTTAAAAAAATTTTTTTTTCCGATATAGGTCATTTAATATTTAATTATCACTTTACACATGTCAAGATGAGGTGGTCAGTTAAGAGACTCTGGAGCAGTCAACATGGCAGTATCAAAATTGTGCTCATTTAAAATTAGCATGAACATTGCTAGATACTAAGGTGCTCAGTGGATATGAGACAACTGGGAGCTGAAAGGAGAGGAAAATGTCACAAGGCCAATGCAAGGCTCAACATTGTGGTCTAATTTGGAGTTACTGGGATGCAAAAACTGCAGGCTAACCATGTCCAAATGGAGTGGCTGATTGGGGGGAGACCAGGAAAAATGTACACAGGATCACTCTGCTCTTTCTTACAATCACATGTGAATCCAGAATTATCTAAAATGTTTAGAGAGATAATTCAAAATATTTTTTAAAATGGATAGATAGGTAAGTAGGTAGGTAGGTAGATAAAGGTAAGCTGACAGTATCAAGCATATTATTTTATAATAAATATTTATCCAAAATAAAACTATACTTATTTCAGACAAATACTTAGCTTGTCAACTTGAAATGCCTCTGTAACTCAAATTCCAGTGTTAATTGGCTCTGTTTCTCAACCTTATATTCTTCACCACTGACTGGCCGGTTTCTGTGTCAATATAACACACAGTTAATTTTTTTTAAAAATGAGTGGCTGCTTTAATAAAGAGGCCACGCAGCCCAGGAAGCAAAGACATGCCAAGATGTGCAAACAGAAGAACTGACAGCCGCCCTTGAGGTCACTTGCCCAGAGGGTTGTAAGGGACCATCTTACTCCACACAGTACACACCACTTCAGACATGAGTTTTATCGTCTGGTACCTCCAAAACAAAGGGGCATCAAGTCCTAAATGAGGGATCGTCTCTAGACTATGACATGGGTAAACCACATAGTTACCTTGGGAGGTGAGTAATTCTCCAACAGTCCAGGCAGGGTTCACACCAGTCTTTTATAGGGCTAACTAGGCCACCAGCCAGTGCAGGAGGGGGAGACTCCACAGCTCAGAACCATGAAACCATGTTTTCATAGAGAGACTTAAAAAAAAAAAAATCTCTTAGAGGAAAACATAGGCAGAACACTCGATGACATAAATCAAAGCAAGATCCTCTATGACCCACCTCCTAGAGTAACGGAAATAAAAACAAAAGTAAACAAGCGGGACCTAATTAAACTTAAAAGCTTTTTCACAGCAAACGAAACTATAAGCAAGGTGAAAAGACAACCCTTAGAACGGGAGAAAATAATAACAAATGAAACAACCGACAAAGGATTAATTTCCAAAATATGCAAGCAGCTCATACTATTCAACACCAGAAAAACAAACAACCCAACCAAACAGTGAAGAAAAGGCCTAAATAGACATTTCTACAAAGAAGACATACAGATGGCTAACAAGCACATGGAAAGATGCTCAACATTGCTCATTATTAGAGAAATGCAAATCAAAACTACAATGAGATATCACCTCACACCAGTCAGAATGGCCCTCATCAAAAAGTCTACAAACAATAAATGCTGGAGAGGGTGTGGCGAAAAGGGAATGCTCTTGCACTGTTGGTGGGAATGTAAATTCATACAACCACGCTGGAAGATGGTATAGAGATTCCTCAAAAAACTAGGAATAAAACCATCATATGAGCTAACAATCCCACTCCTAGGCATACCCTGAGGAAACCAAAATTGAGAAAGACACATGTATCCCATTGTTCACTGCAGCACTATTTACAATAGCTAGAACATGGAAGCAACCTAGTCCATTGAAAGATGAATGGATAAAGACATTGTGGTACATATACACAATGGAATATTCCTCATCCATAAAAAGGAACGCATTTGAGTCAGTTCTAATGAGGTGGATGAACCTACAACCTATTGTACAGAGTGAAGTAAGTCAGAAAGAGAAAGATAAATATCATATTCTAATGTATATATATGGAATCTAGAAAAATGGTACTGAAGAATTTATTTACAGGGCAGCAATGGAGAAACAGACATAGAGATTTATGGACTTAGGTGAGATGTATGGAAACTTACATTACCATATGTAAAACAGCCAACGGGAATTTGCTGTATGGCTCAGGAAACTCAAACAGGGGCTCTGTATCAACCTAGAGGGGTGGGGTGGGGAGGAAGACAGGCTGCTGCTCCAATGCGTGAAAGTGAAAAGTGAAAGGGAAGTCGCTCAGTCGTGTCTGACTCTTCGCGACCCCATGGACTGCAGCCGACCAGGCTCCTCTGTCCACGGGATTTTCCAGGCAAGAGTACTGGAGTGGGGTGTCATCGCCTTCTCCGAGGAAGACAGGAGGGAGGTTCAAAAGGGAGGGGATATATATGTACCTATGGCTGATACATGTTGAGGTTTGACAGAAAACAACAAAATTCTATATAAATAAATTTTTAAAAAAAGAGGTTAAAAAACCCCCACCAGTTTCCCAAACACTTTCCTTGCTGGGCTTCTCCCTTGGCTTGGCAGCCAAGCCCTCCCTGTAGCTCCATCTCCTCTCCTGCCTTCCGTTCTGCTGGTCTGCCTAGTCTGATCCTCTGGGGGCTCTGCGCCCTTATCCTTGGGAAGCTGGACACGGGTGAGGGTGGGGCGGCATGAAGGGGAGAGGGAAGCTGACTGACTTGCTGTCATCTGAGGCATTTTCCTATTGGCTGTCGACTCAGCTCGACAGCCTTCACCAAGACCTACTTCTGGGGTCTTGCCTGGTGGTCCAATGACTAAGACTTCTCCTTTCAATGCAGGGGGTGTAAGTTCGATCCCTGGTCTGGGAGCTAAGACCCCACACGCCTTGAAGACCAAAACCAAAATTTAAAACAGCAGCAATACTGCCGCGAATTCAGTGAAGACTTTTAAAATGGTCCACATCAAGAAAAGAAAAATCTTTTAAAGAAAGAAAAAAAAAGACCTACCCCTAACAATTCTATCGCTCACCCCCCTCCCTCCTTCTTGTTTTCCCAAGTAGTCTCACACTTCTTAGGCTCCCTGTCACATCCATGCCCCTTCTCACTCTCGGTGGAGGGCTTTGATATTATTTCCTATATGAGAATTAGGCAGCCACAACCTAACAGTCCACCCACTTCTCTGCTCTGATTGCCTCCATCAGCACCAGCTCCTACCCTCCAGCAGTGCCTTCCTCCACAAACACCCTCTAGCCCTCCATCCCTCTATCTTCAACACCATCCTCCAGCTTGTTCCTTTCAGCTTCTACACGTGGGCACATCGTCCCCAACCTGAAACCATCACACTCCATTCCTTGATTTTCTCATCTCTAAAGCTGCTTCACAGCTTCCTCGTTGTCTCACTCCTGAGCTGAATATGGGTCGACCCCTGTCTCCACTTCATTGGGATGGCTTTATTTATTTAATTTGGTTGTGCTAGGTCTTAGTCACAGCATGCGGGATCTTTAGTTGTGGCATGTGGGATCTAGTTCCCTGACTAGGGATCGAACCCACGTCCCCTGCATTGGCAGCTCAGAGTCTTAGCCATTGGACCACCGCAGAAGTGCCCTGGAATTGCTTTAAATCCCCCTGCTACTAACTTGCCAAATCCAATATCTCAATTCTAATTCACCTTATTTTTCTGCAGCCTTTGACAATCCTGCCAACCTCTCACTTCTAGAAGTTCTCATTTCCCTAGGTTTCCAGAACACTATTTTCTTGTTATTCAGACCATTCCTTTTCTACCAGCTATCTCCTCTAACCATTAAGGTTTCCCCTCTTTGGCCTTCTCTTATTCTCTATGCTTCCCACCTCTGATCTCATCTGCATCCATGATTTAGATACAAGACTTCAGTAATTTTCTATATGCTAATAATTCTCCATCCCTATCTTTAATCCTAACTTCTCTTTGAACCTCCATATCCCTTTTCTCAAGTTTACTGGAAAACTGCTATTTCTCATATGTGCTGCTGCTGCTGCTAAGTCACTTCAGTCGTGTCCGACTCTTCGCGACCCCATGGGCTGCAGCCCACCAGGCTCCTCCGTCCATGGGATTTTCCAGGCAAGAGTACTGGAGTGGGGTGCCATTGCCTCCTCTGTCTCATATGTGCTAAATCTCACTTAATAGTGTCACATATACATGGTGCCCCAAGCCAGAAACTTTGGAGTCAGAGAACTACTCTCCAGACTCCCTGGCAGTCCAGTGGTTAGGACTCTGTGCTTCCACTGCAGGGTGCCTGGGTTTGATTCCTGGTTAGGGAACTAAGATCTCGCATGCAGCTAGACAAACAAAAAAAAGAACTACCCTTAACTCTTTTCTAACGCTTACATCTTCTCCATCACAAAGAAACGATGTCCTTTCTACTCCTGAATGGTCCTCAGACCTGCCCCTTCCTCTCCAGTCCTAATGTTTCCCTTGAAACCTGGCCTTGAATTCCTCTCCTGGATCAGGGCTACAGCCATCGATTTCCTTCTGTTCTTGTGTGCAGTGAGTGGTGACAGGACCGTCTGCTATGTTGTAAATATTAAGGGTGAATCTTGGTAGCCAACCTAGTGTGGTGTGTGGAGAACAGTGGGAATCATAAAACTGAACCAAAAATAACATAGCCAGAGCTATTTTCTGTTGGGCAAAATCACATAAATTTCATGGATAAAAAGTGATTTATGGAGAAGGAAATGGCAACCCACTCCAGTATTCATGCCAGAAGAACTCCATGGTATGAATGGCTGTAGCTGAGCAGGCTACAGTCCATGAGGTCGCAAAGAGATGGATATGACTTAGCAACTAAACAACTGTATATATAGCACAGGGAACTATATTTAATATTGTGATAAACCACAAAGAATATTTAAAAAATAATATATGTATGTATGTGAATCACTTTGCTGTATGGTAGAAATTAACACATTATAAATCAACTATTTAAATAAATTTTTTAAAGTGATTTATGGAGGAGAGTGAAAAAGTTGGCTTAAAGCTCAACATTCAGAAAACTAAGATCATAGCATCTGGTCCCATCACTTCATGAGAAATAGATGGGAAAACAGTGGAAACAGTTTCAGACTTTATTTTGTTGGGCACCAAAAATCACTGCAGATGGTGATTGTAGCCATGAAATTAAAAGATGCTTACTCCTTGGAAGGAAAAGTTATGACCAACCTAGAGAGCATATTCAAGAGCAGAGACATTACTTTGCCAACAAAGGTCCGTCTAGTTAAGGCTATGGTTTTTCCAGTGGTCATGTATGGATGTGAGAGTTGGACTGTGAAGAAAGCTGAGCGCCGAAGAATTGATGCTTTTGAACTGTGATGTTGGAGAAGACTCTTGAGAGTCCCTTGGACTGCAAGGAGATCCAATCAGCCCATTCTAAAGGAGATCAGTCCTGGGTGTTCATTGGAGGGACTGATGGTGAAGCTGAAACTCCAATACTTTGGCCACCTCATGCGAAGAGTTGACTCATTGGAAAAGACCCTGATGCTGCGAAGGATTGGGGGCAAGAGGAGAAGGGGACAACAGAGGATGAGATGGCTGGATGGCATCGCTGACTCGATGGACATGAGTCTGAGTGAACTCTGGGAGTTGGTGATGGACAGGGAGGCCTGGCGTGCTGCGATTCATGGGGTCACAAAGAGTCGGACACAACCGAGTGACTGAACTGAACTGAACCCTAAATTAAAAGCTAAAAGAGACTTTAAAAGACAAAGCAGATAAGGCTTTTTTTCTGAAGATCTAAAGACCATCCTTTGCTTGGTTGCTGTAGATACTGCAGTAAACCCTGATAGATTGTACCTTGCTTGCTTGCTTGTTAAGGTGCTTCAGTTGTGTCCGACTCTGTGTGACCCCATGGACAGCAGCCCACCAGGCTCCTCTGTCCACGGGATTCTCTAGGCAAGAACACTGGACTGTACCTTACCCTCAAAGATTTCCCAAGAAACAAACGTTTCATATATTTATTATTGCATCGTACTTACTTCTTACTCCTAATTTTTAAGAAAGTCAGTTTGCTTTTCAAATTCTTTCTTCATGCATGAATTGGTATCACTGGGTTTCTGATTTTGGTTATTGGGTCTTTTTTCCCATTTTTAAGCAAAACCAAATGTTTCCAATTATTGCAAAAGATTTTAAAATATGTAACAGATTTATATTATTGTATCAAATTAAATTTCATACCATGTCTTATGCCCTATGTTCTATGCCTGTCTCCGGTATCGCACTTCCCCAAACTTTCCGTTCTCCCTGCCTGTGCTCTGGTTGTTTTCTCATCTGAAATACCCAGTTCTCTCCTCCAAAATCACCGCTGATTCGGCTCACACGTCGCCTCATCTGAGCCCCTTTCTCCGCCTCCTGTCCTCTGCACCCACAGCGCTCACCTTCCCAACCTTTGGAGCATACTGTTTTTGTGTTCTCTACAAACCTAAGATCCGGCAGAATTTCTAGGACAAAGCACCTAAAAATGAAATGCTGAATGAAGGAATGAATGGTATTAAATACAACCTGCAGTCTGAATGACAATGGCGAGAAATTCATAGGAAGTCAATTGAAGCCAAAAAAAAACCAGAACAGTTGATTACAGTTGGACATGGGTTGCTTTTACTTTTTAGCTACTATGAATAATGCTGCTTTGAACATTTCTGTACAATTTTTGTGGATGGGCACTTTATCTTGGGTGTATACCTAAGAAGTCAAAGAGCAGGATCACATGAAAACTGTGTTTAACTTTCTTTTATTGAAGACAGTTGATTCACAATGTTAGTATCAGGTGGACGGCACAGACTCAGCTGTATATATATATGTATATATATTCTTTTTCAAATTTTCTCATATAGTTTATTACAAGATATTGATTAGAGTTCTCTGTGCTATACAGTAGGTCCTTGTTGGTTATCTATTTTACATATGTTGCTGCTGCTAAGTCACTTCAGTCGTGTCTGACTCTGTGTGATCCCATAGACGGCAGCCCACCAGGCTCCCCCGTCCCTGGGATTCTCCAGGCAAGAACATGAGTGGGTTACCATTTCCTTCTCCAATGCATGAAAGTGAAAAGTGAAAGTGAAGTAGCTCAGTCGTGTCTGACTCTTCGTGACCCCGTGGACTGCAGCCCACCAGGCTCCTCCGTCCTTGGGATTTTCCAGGCAAGAGTTGGAGTGGGGTGCCATTGCCATCTCTGACTTTACATACAGTAGTGTGCATATGTTAATCCCAAACTCCTAATTTATCCCTCCTCTCCTGTTTCCTCCTTTGATAGGTGCTTAACTATTGAGTAACTGTTAGACTGCCTTCCTAAGTGGCAGCACCGTTCTAGAATCCCACCAGCAATGCATGAAACCTGCATTTTCTCCACACCCTTGCCAGCACCTATCTCGCTGTTTGATTAACTGGAGTATTATTTACAATGTCGTGTTAGTTTCTGCTGTATAGCACAGTGAATCAGCTGTATGTATACATATACCCACTCTTTCTAAGATTCTTTTCCCATAAAGGCCATCACAGAGTACTGAGTAGAGATCCCTGTGCTATACAGTAGGTCCTCATTAGTTATTTATCTTACTATATTATAGCCATCCTCTGGGTGTGGTATCTCCTTTTTGACTCTACTTCTCAGTAACCAATGTCAAGCATCTTTCCATGTGCTTATTGGCCATCTGTTTATTTTCTTGGAGAAATGCCATTTCAGACCCTTTGGCCACTTTTTGTCTTTTTATTGATAGGTTGTACTAGATTTCCTCTTTCTTAATACTCACGATCACCCAGCTAAAGCAGGTAGCTTCACCTCGATTCTGTAGATGAAGGGACGAGAGCCTGGAGTTCCAGAGAGAGACATGGCAGAATCCATGACCGTGACTCTCTGTAGCCCATGCTCTCCCCACCACACTATACTGCTTCTTGGTGGTGATGAGATTTAGAGTGGCAACATTAGTGTGTGGTTAATGTGAAGATGAACGTCACTGGAATTGAGGCTAGGGTGTTAGAAACATTACTGACTGGTTGCTCAAGTCAGTGGTGGCAGGCCTGATCTGCACATAAAATAAAAATGCTGGATCTCGACATGATCTGAGATTCCTTCTTACTCTGAAATTCTGTGATTTAATAAGCCTTTTTGTTTCGCCAGCATCAAAACAGCAACAATCACGGACGGCCAAGGCCTTGAGTGTCAGGACAAAAGGAGGTATCACTCACTGACCAACATCCCTTGAAAGCCCAGGACTGGTCCTTCTGGGAACCTGTCTCAGTTAGTGAAAGACACTTGATGTGCTACCATCAGCTTTAGAAAAAAAATAAAACACAGCATCTCCTACTGACAGTTTTCCTTAACACAAATATGAACACCTGAGTCCTTTCCTTTGTCATGGGTACATTAGAATGATGCTGTTCCAAGCCATCGTTGTTGTTCAGCCACTAAGTCGTGTCTGACTCTTTATGACCCCAGGAACTGTAGCACGTCAGACTTCCCTGTCCTTCACTATCTCCCAGTTTGCTCAAAGTCATGTTCATTGAGTCAGTGATGCCATCCAACCATCCCATCCTCTGCTGCCCCCTTTTTCCCTCCTGCTCTCAATCTTTCCCAACATCAGGGTCTTTTCCAATGAGTTGGCTTTTCGTATCAGGTACAGATACCTTTTCATATCAAGTACTGGAGCTCCAGCTTCAGCATCAGTCCTTCCAATGAATATTCTGGGCTGATTTCCTTTAGGATTGATTGGTTTGATCTCTGTGCTGTCCAAGGGACTCTTCAAGAGTATTTTCCAGCACCACAATTCAAAAGCATCAATTCTTTGGCTCTCAGCCTTCTTTATGGTTCAACGCTCACATCTGTACATGACTACTGGAAAAACCATAGCTAAACCATACTAAGTCAAGACCCACTGAATTCTAAGAGGCTGTCTAGGTATGTTGACAATTACTTTGCCCCAGATGCAGTTATTTGCTGAAAAAAGGACAGAGGTGAAAAAAATGGATATGGTTTTAGTGCCATCATCTTGTACTCTTTCCTGCTACCTCGAAGACAATCTCAAGGGATGCATTTAGGAAACCTTTCATAAATGTATAGCACTGTGGAAACCATGGAAAGGTAAGTAAACAGTGTCATCAACAAGTATAAATGTGGTTTTAACAAGAAATTATAGAAAGCTCAAATAGAACATTTTCCATTATGTTTTATTGAAAAATAGCTAATTTAAAATATATACATTATTAAAAAAAAAAAACAACACACAGTACTGGTAAAATACTGAATTTTTCACTCACTCTTACCAAAGTGGCATCTTTATGGTCCCAGATTATTTTGCTTAAGAGGAGGGTCTCTAGTGCCCTCTGGTGCCACTTCTTGAGGCTGCTGTCCAGAAAGGAACAAGGGCCCCTCAGCTTAGGGCTGAGAGAATTAAGGCTGGTTCCTGTCTGACTGGCCTGTGTCCTGTGGCCTTTGCCCCCTGCCCAGGAGAAAGGTAATCTTAGCGGGAGTCTTGACCTCCTGGGGGAAGTGTTCCTCCCTTAACACTCAGCCAAGCCAACAGCAAAAATAAACACTTTCCTTTTTGTCACTGTCTTAAAAACACAAAAACAAACAAACAAAAAAACCCCCTATCATTATAAACTCCCAAATAATGTGGGAAAATCTCTAAGTAATTCAGGTTGTAATCCAGACCAAAAAAATAAAAAATTTAATTAATCAAAAAACCCGAGTATCAGTTAACAGGACAGCAAAACCCATAAATCTTAGAATACAAAAAAAAAGTTGATTCTTCCCCTTGTCTTCGTAACAATGGACACCGCTACTCTGGACAACTCCGTGCCTATGGTTGCTGGGAGTGGATGACCTTCTCCTTGAATTTCAGGAAGCAGACCTACTCCAGACCTGTGCCATTCCTAAAATGTACTATCAGCATAGCCTAAGTTCGTTCTCTAGACCAAACACTCTGGACTTGAGGTTCCTCAGTTCTCCCTGTATCTTGTGTGCCAGTCGATTGCTGTCACGAACCTCACACAGAATGGCAAGATCCTGGTTTGCCTGGGCGTTGAGTGTGGCCTAAAGATTCAAAAAAAAAGAAGTGATTATGGCAGATGCCAGGGGAGAGAAACCTGGCATGAAGCCCCAGCTGTGCCAGCTCCTTTCTCTGATACTCTTAGTTCACAGGGTAGATTCAATGCTTAGTCTGGAGACTCGCTGAGAGAAGGACAATGTAGAGTTAGGGCTGAAAAGGCTCTAGACCATCGCTTCCCCACACGACAGGAGAGGAGCCTGAGTCAGAAGACAACCAACGATTAAGTGAGTAAAGAGATCAATATAGACATTATTAGTAAATTTGCCAAAGCACGTAAGGCAGCATCTCTTTGTTTCTGTGTGAACCTGCTTGGCAGAGTGACTGCTCAGGGCGTGTGGATGGACAGTTACATCTCTTTTAAGATGACACTGGAGGCACCTCAGATTCTACGTGAAGCTGTGTCTCATAGGGAAGAAGTACTTTCTAACCCAGTTACTCACTTTCCCCATTTGTAAAATAGACAGGTTTTTTCTCTTCTTTTGGCCAGGTCATACGGCTTGTGGGATCTTAGTTCCCCGACCAGGGACTGAACCCAGATTCTGGCAGTGAGAACGCCGAGTCCTAACCACAGGAACCCCAGTAACTCCCCACAGACACGGCTCTTTGAACCCACTCCTTGAGTTGGGAGGGATGAATACTTGTCCTGAGCTGAGTTCAGGTGGAAATACTCTGATATCGTCCTCAGTTGCTTCAGTCTGTCCTATCTTCCCCTGGCACGCACTGTTTACACTGATTTCAGTGAGACCAGGAGGACGGTGATGCAGCCCAGCCACCCTCAGAGGGGCCCTTGTGCCCTGTCTGCTCACCCACATCTCCTCTCCCTCCTGGTAATTCAGGATCAATTACCTTATAAAGTATCTGCTCCACGTCTTTTAGTTTTTGCCGGAGAATCTTAATGTCTGTCTTAAAGCCTTCCACCTCTAAGACACGCCGGGTCTCCAAGGCCTCATAGCGCTTAGTCATGGCCTGCAGGCGTCTCCCCATCTTGCTGGTGCGGTCCTATACCCGGGGTACAGGAAGGCCTCTGTGAGCAGAAGGGGCACCCCTAGCCAGCTGCCCACCCCCCCCCCCCCGACAGGAAGAGAACCCCACACCTTAAAGATCTCTCTCCTTGCTCCTTCCTCTTCACGAATCCGGGCCAGCTCTTCTTCCAGGGAAATGCACTGCTCTTGGTACATGCTGGACAGCCTTCTCTCTTGTATGAGCTTATCCTTTAGGGACTGTGGGTCAGAAGGAGAGAAAAATTCATCTTTGTTCTTTAATTTGGGTAATTCAAATAGCACTGAGGGAAAGAAAGAAAGGATTTCTAGAAGTGCTAAATCAGTGAAGGAACAAGACATCACAGAGAACATCTGAAAACCTACTTCTGGACGATTCTCTAGCTTTTTTCTTAATGTGTACAGAGTAGGAAATTTGTTTTTTTTTTCCCTTTATTTTTATTTTTTAGAAAAATTTTAAAACGAAACAAATATTTTTGGCTCTTGGAAGAGTCAGATTTAATAGAGTTTGGAATTGTACCAAATAAGACATTACAACCTATTTGGGGATACACTTCTTAAGTTTTTCTTTAAAAAGAAAGACACATCAACAGCATTTAAAACACATGTTCCACTGAGCAACCAGGATGATCTTGAAAAAGCCCAACCTGGATGTCACTTCCTTCACAGAATCCTTCAAAGACACGACGACGCTCGGAGCTGCGCATCCTCGGCAGGAGCGTGATGGCTGCCCTCCCTCCAGCCCGCGTGCCCACCCCTCACTGCCACATGCTCCCTCACACCTGCTCTCCCCTGCCTGATGCTCTTCCCAGAGGTCTGCCTGGCAAGCTCCATTCTCCAGGTCTCAGCAAAAATGCCAGACTCCAGACAGTGTCCCAGTGCTTCTCAACAAAAGTAGACCTCCAATAGCAACATACAATCTTTACAGAATCCTTCTAACTCCATAACACCACTTTTTTTCCCCTCCCTAAATTTAATGTATTTTGGCTGCACCAACTGGCTTGTGGGATCTCAGCTCCCTGACCAGGGAATGAACCTGGGTCATGCAGTGAGAGCCCCAAATCTTAACCACTAGGCTACCAGGGAACTCCCAGGACCACTTTCCTATAACCCATACTTGGTTATTTGTTAATGTTTCTGGTCTCTCTCACCTGTTAGAATGTAAATGGCATGAAGACAGACCTGTCTGCTGCCGTACACTGACAGCCCCGCCCACTACAGGACTTCAACAAATATCTGTTGAATGAATCTATCTATCAGTCAACACTTTAATGTTCTAAATCCCCAAACACAGTAACAAAGAGATCCTCTTTGAGACCTATTTCTTGAGATCGTTGCTACAACAGCTTCCTGGACTGGATCTTATATGACAATGATTAGCTTCTTTGAAATTCTCCAAGTTCTTTCAATAACTCCAGAATAAAAAAAAAATTCTGTAAGATAGAGGAAACTACCTTAATATATTCATTTTGGTTGTGATGACTCTCATGAACTAGCCACATTTTCCCCATTTTCTCTTCTTTCTTCTTACACTGCACCCTGTATTCCTTAATCTTTGACATCAAGTGATCCTTTTCAAGCATCCAGGACTTCTCCTTATTTTGGTTTTCAAATTTGAGTTGCAGAAAGTCTTTGGTGCTCTCGTAGAGCAGCTCCTGGGTGTGGTGGAGACTAGGGAAGAAAGTACAGATGTGGACATGAAGATGCTTCCTTGGTACATGTGACAGTTACTTCAAACACAGCCCCTTTAAAGACTGTGTAACATGTAGATTCTGTAAATACCACCAGCGTTTTAAAAACACGCTTCATCTGATCCCTGGCAGTCTTACATGTTTTACTGAACAAAGTATAATGTATCTACATTGGTTCATAGACCGCCCTTTATAGGTATTTTTCTGGGTGCTAATTTCAGATTATATTAGAAGGACTACAGAAATACTAACACACAGCCTAAGCATGGACTTTTCCAAGGCACCAGACTTTACAATAAACTAAGTCATGGGGTTCTGACTGAAGGTTAACACAAGTTCTAAACCGTCAGCACAGCTTTGCTTCTGCCTGGGCTGAGCTCCCCCGTGAGCTGCTGGGCCAAGCTGCCCAACAGCAAATCCTGTCCTTTTTCTGAGATGGGCTTCCCTGGTGGAGGCGCCTCGATGGCCTCAGCCCACGTGGCCCCTCCACTCCCCGAAACCCCTCAGTGCTTTCACTCAATGCCCTGTGCTGCAGTGAGACACTTCTTAGGCATCATTTATTTTTGCCGGATGCCACAAGGACCCTCAAGGACAGTACCAGCTTCTAGACATACACAGGTACTAGATAGAGTCCTGCTGAGATTTGGGAATAGACAAACGACGTTTCTGCCTTAAAAAAAAAATTTTTTTTCTGAAGAGTTAGCAACTCATCAGTTTAACATCAGCAGCTAGAAATATACTGTATCAAATGATCACACAGCTTGCAAAGGGCATTAAATACCATACTGCAGTTTTCCACTGAACACATACGGTGAGATCCACTTAGTTCTTCTCCTGAGTGAGAGAGTAGACAGAGAAGGGGACAATGACTACATAATGTCAGAGGAGAAACCATCATCTGATGAATACATTCAGGTACGTGTGTGTCTGTATAAACAGGGAGAGACTGAGTCAGTTCCCACAAGGACCACTCTTGCTTCCAGCAGGTTATTTTATTCTCTCTGGTGTTATGGCTCAGTTACAAACAGGGGAAGCATGCTCTTGCAAATGTAAAAATGGTCTCAAAGTGACACCTAACAGGCAGCCATTAATGGCCTTGGATTTCCTGCCATTCAACACCCTCAGGATGCCGATCTACTGGAAGGAGCCGATCAAGTGCTCAGATCTGCAGAAGACGCTGAACTAGGAAGTTAATAATCTGACATGTAAAATCATACTTTACTCTGACAATTTAAAAATATTGTTCCCTTAAAAAGAATTCAAATCCAATAGAAACTGGAGATGCTATGCTTAAGCACAAAACAGCAAAAATAATGATGTTGGAAGCAGCAGGGCCTGCCAAGGGCCAGGGGCACCTTCTACCTGCACTGGTCAGTGAGTTCAACCTGAGTATCATGCCTAGTTTAGTGACCACACTTTAGAATGGAGGAAGACACACTAAAAAAGTTTGTGAAGCAATAAAAAACCCAACAGGATGAAGATTGCAAGGTGAGAAAGAATATATACACATACTCCAGGAGATCTTCCCAACCCAGGGATTGAAACTGAACGCAGGTCTCCCACATTAGAGGCAGATTCTTTAGCATCTGAGCCACCAGGGAAGCCCATATATACACATACACGTGTGTGTGTACATATATATACACATTTTTTTTTGGCCGCACCACATGGCTTATGGAATCCTAGTTCCCCACCCAGGGATTGAAGCTGGGCCCTTGGCAGTGAAAGCTCTGAGTCCTAACCACTGGACCACCAGGGAATTTCTGTGAAAAAATATTTTCAAATGTAGGATATTTAATGCAGGATAGAGAAAGAAAGATAAAGGTCATCAAGTGTTCAAGAATTATTTATTATGCGCCTGTTCTGCACACAGGAAAAGACCCTGGGGAAGAGACATCATTAAAATGGAAGGTAAAAAGGCCCAACACCGAGTCACGCTGGTCATCACAGGTGATGTGGGGAGACGTGTAAGGAAAACTGCACCCCTCCCTGGGAAGGTCAGAGAAGGGGTGACTGCACAGCGAGGGGCTGCTGCACCATGAGTGTTGCATGAACCACAGCCTCAGGAGTCCGGCTGAAGAACGAGGTGAGCTACAGCCAGAGGAGCAGGGACTGAGAGCCGAGACTCCCAAGGGCCAAGGCAGCAGGAGACACTCACAGGGAGGAAGCCTGCAGGGCACAAGGGGACTGGCGACAGGAAACCCAGCTTGGTGACAGCAATGATTAAACCAGAACACAGCGTGAGCTGGGAATGAGAGGGCCGAGAACGGACAGGAGAGGCTTCCGGATTCACCGACGACGGGGTTTGGAATCAGAAACTGGAGAGTGGGGAGGTGAAAACGACCCTGAGTGTCCGAACTTGAGAAACTACACGGATGCGACGGCACTGGGCTAAATGGGAAAGAATGGAGCAGCAGGTCTGAGATGGGGAGGGGTGCTTGTCGGGAGAGAGAAAGTTGAGTTTCGGTCGTGGTGAATTTGAGGTTTTCAAACATACTTTATTGAAGATGTCTCTACAGCCCAGCTCTGGTCACTGCAAAGTGGACCAACAGCTGAGGGGGGTGAAATGGGGAGAACCAAGAAAGACAGGTGCTGCGGGAACCACGGGAGATGGATTTCAAAGAGGGAGTGGTCAGAGGCCCAGACACACAGAAAGACACGAATGAACTCAGTGATGACTTTAGACAGGGCATGCTAAGCAAAACAGGGAACAAGAGCAGACTGCAGAAAGCGGGGGACAGGCAGGCAGGAATCGGGTAAAAACAGGAGTACACATAGTTTCCATTTTCTGGTGCAGGTATGTAAAGTCAAACAAGAGAAAAGGACTGTTACGCTGACTTAGATGACCCATCAGTGGAGAAAAGGATATTCCAGGATGGTAAGATCAGACTACAACCCTCAGAGGGGTTGAGGGGAGAGTGTAGAGCCCCCAGTCCTGTAGGAAAAGCATCAGATGAGCACACCAGGGAACTGGGAGAGAGGCGGGGGGTTGGGGAAGATGGGGGTCTGCTGAGACAGTTCCTTCAGCGCCGGGACTCTTGCTGCTACTGGACAGGACTGCCAGCTTGTGGAGTCTTAGCTCCCTCACCAGGGATCGAACCTGCGACCTTGGCAGTGAGTGTGACAGTCCTGACCCCTGGACCTTCTAAACCACCTGGGAGACACCTGAAACCTGTCCAGTGTGGCTCGTGAGTACCCACCTTCTGGTGAGCTCCGTGATTCTGTCCCGGCTTCTCTGCTGATGAACCTGCACTTCCTCGATGTGGATCCGCCTCTCCTCCATGAGCCCTGCCACCTGCTCCCGCGAGAGCCGGGTCTGCTCCTCCAGCTGTGCCTGCAGCGCCTCCACCTGGACAGGCCGGAGGGGCGAGGCGTCCACTCCCGCTCTACTCCTGCCCGCTTCTCGCCTCTAACAGCGAGCCTCTCTCCAAGAAAACAAAAACCCCACAAACAAAAAAACAGACGTGCAGCAGCAAAACAAACAGGAGAAACCCTCGACTGGACTCCTCTTTACGTCTTACACGTGGTCTCAGGCCACACGAGAGCAGACTCTGTCCACACCAAGCAGAGCACCCACGTCACACCAGAAAGGCTGGACAAGCCCGTTTCCCCTCTCCGAGATGCTCACCTTCTCACCATCTCTCCTCTCTCTGGGCTTTTGGGACTGTCTCCCTTTTGGGACTTCCCAGTTGTGTAGAGAAAGACTCGTGTCTTCATTTTTAAATTTAGAAAGTGCAGCAAAACGAGTATAATGTGATTTCCTTGTCTGAGTCAGGCTGTCTTGACCCCACATGGCGACACTGGCCAAAGGTAGAAACTGTCCATTTACATCAACACGCCCTCTGATAAGGACAGGAACTTGAGTGCCCTTACACGAAAAATCAGGGCTGTAGGTGACATATGATGACCAGATGGTGAGAGGGTGACTCATTACTTTCTTAGACTTTGGAATACATGCACCAGACAAATGGATGTACCCCCAAGGTCACCGTTTTGGGACAGACAGCTGCAGCTCTGCGTGTCCCAGGCCAGCTGCACAGGGAGTTCTGACTGTGACGACTCTGGTGGGAGGGCTCGGCCTATGCGCTGAATGAACTGCAGATTCGCACCAGCACTTCTAGAATGGTGCAGTACAGAGTAACGGTTGTAAAGACAGAGCTCTGGGAAATCAGGAAGAACCTCAAATTTCCAATCCCAAGATGCCTAGAGGAAACCCGTGTGCCAGGACGCATGCGGCACACGCTAATGGGGGCACAGGGCCCGCTCCAGGCCCGTGTGCGGAGCGGCCACGGTCGTACCTGGAGGGCGAGGGTCTGGACATCTCTCTGATGCAGCCCAGGGCTCACCTCCTTTTCTCTCCCTGCTGATTTCCTCCTGCTGCCTTTAGAATCTAAAACAGAAAACAGTGGAGACCTTCACTTAGCTTTTCTTTCTGCTTTTCAAGCAGCAACATTATCTTTGCAGAGAAGTTTGGTTTTCTTCACATGGAAGAGAAGGAAAGGAAGAAAAAGGACAATGTACAATAACTACAATGCTCAATTGTGCAAACAGGAATCTTTTAACGGAACTCTGTTAGGATGTCACCTGGATCTTTCTGAAGAATAAACTACTAAATTTCCCTTTGGAGTTGTATTGAATTTCTTTGTAAAATCTTATTTAATGAAAAAGGATAACGAATTACAAAAACTAAATCTAAACATTTTAGTTATGATGTATAACCCAATTTTCAATGGACAAAATGATTTTAAAAACAAGCAACACTAAAACTGCACTAAACATAACTTGATGATTTAGATGATTCAAGAAGCTTATTTATTCTTTTTATTGAGGTATGGTAATGTATAATATTTGTTTCATGTGTACAACATAGCAATTCAAAAATTTTATAGATTATACTCTGTCTATACTTATTATAAAGTACTGGCTATATTCCCTGTCCTGTACAATGTATCTTTGTAGCTTATTTATTTTATACATAGTAGTTTGTTCCTCTTAATCCTTTACCCTTATTCTGCCCCTTCTCTTCCTTCACCCTGCTGGTAACCACTAGTATGCTCTCTGCATCTGTGAGTCTGTTTTTGTTCTATACTCACTAGTTTATTTTTTAAATTCAATATTTTTCTGACTTATTTCTTAGCATTATGCCCTCTAAATCCATCCATGTTGCTGCAAATGGCAAGACTTCCTTTTTTTTTAATGCCTGAGTAGTATTCCATTCATCTTTTTTAACCATTCATCTCTTGATGAATACTTGGGCTGCTTCCATATCTTGACTATTATAAATAATATTGCTGTGAATACTGGGGTGCATGTTATTTCGAGTTAGAATTTTTGTTTCCTTTCTAAGAGTAGACCTCAAAACTGCTTATCTCCACATGCGTAGTGATGCATTAGCTAGACTTATTGTGGTGAATATTTTGTGGTATATACAAATATCAATTTACTATTTTGCACACTTAAAACTAATGTTATATGTCAATTATATCTCAATTTTTAAAAATTGTGATTTCCATTAATAAAAGAGAAGAGGATACGGAGACTAAGGGTGAGAGAATAATTAATAGGCTGTGATTCCACATGTTATCCAAATATATTTAATGACATCACCGTAAGCATATTAATTAAATATATTTTTATTCTATTTTATTAAAACATCACAGAAAGGTTTTTTAAAAAAAAGCTCAGTAAGATCTGAGACCACCAGCAGCATGATTATGAATATTTATTATCACTGTATAGTAGGAAAAAATGTCTAATTATTTGTACCATGCTTTTTAATTCTGCATCAATAAGAATTTCTAAAAATACAGTTAGTACCTGCTCTGAGAGCTGAAGACTCATTCTTTTCACGTACTTCTACAGGCCGGACAGTCTTCTGGAGAATGCTGACCTGAAGAAGCAAAAAAAAAAAGTACAGAAATAGTCTTCCTATAAATACAGTATTTCATTTTTTAGCTTTAGTTCTGCAGATCAAACATCATTCACAAATTAAACTGGTCAAAACTCATACAATCCTATACGGATGCCATGCATATGGGAGACCAGAGAAGACAAACTGGATAGGACCCACTAACAAACTGAATACACACTGACTAAAACCAGTGCTGGTGATTTAAATGGAAAAATAAAATTTCAGGGTTATTTGGCAATATCTACCAAAAAAAAAGAGAAAGTGGTCTTTGACAAGGTCCTTTAGGAAAGTAACAGGAACACTGAAGCATGCATATATAGGTATGTATAAAGATGTTCACTGAAGCACTGTTTATAGAGTGAAAAGTAGAAATCTCAATTATACACATGAATATTTCTATATGAGTAGGGAAAAAGCTTTATCTCTAGGGTACAGAATTATGGGACACTGTCACTTTTCTATTAGATTCCTGAAATCTGTGTTTGTTTTTAACAAAGACCACGCATTACTTTTATAATCGGTGTAAATGAAGACCTAAAAAGAACCTAGTATTGAAACTTGCTCCCACATTAAGTCTGTTCCTGCTGCACCCTCTAATCTCATCCAAGACACCTCCTCCTCTAAGCTTAAGGTTTCCAAATGGCAGAATGGGGTAAACAATGCTACTTTCCAAGGCTTTTGAAGAAAAAGAATAAAATCACAAACCTGTTTGTAATTGCAGAAAATGCTCTGAAAAAAGCAAACTGAGACCATGGTAGCTAATTCTCCTTTGAGCTTCTTTAGCAAGGATCAAAGCTGTCTGATTATGGACCCCAGCCTGCATTTTGTAAAAGCCTTGTCTACCTTGCTATATAGAGGAGGACTTACTTTGTTGGGAGGCTCCTTATAAAAATAGGTCACTTCTCCAGTGTCTGTTCCCACAAGAGCCAAGAGATTCTGAATCTTCTTCTTGTCTTCTAGCTCCCTGCAATTCTCATAGAGAATAAGCATACATTGTGTCCAGAGTAAGTAAATGTTTGTTTAAAGGATCTCCCTTCTGACGCATTTATTTTTAAAGCAATGATAACCTCAAGTTAAAATTAAATTGGATTACCCTCCTACACTGTTGGTGGGAATGTAAACTAGTGAAGCCACTATGGAGAGCATTATGGAGGTTCCTTAAAGAAACTAAAAATAAAGCTACCATATGACCCTGCAATCCCACTCCTGTGCATATAATCGGAAAAGATGAAATATCTATCTAATGCAAAATGATACATGCACCCCAGTGTTCACAGAAACACTATTTACAATAGTTAAGACATAGAAGCAACCTAAGTGTTCACCAGCGGGTGAATGGATAAAGAAGATGTACTATACACACAGGGCTTCCCTGATAGCTCAGTTGGTAAAGAATCCACCTGCAATGTAGGAGACCCCAGTTCGATTCTTGGGTTGGGAAGACCTGCTGGAGAAGGAATAGACTACCCACTCCAGTACTCTTGGGTTTCCCTTGTGGCTCAGCTGGCAAAGAATCTGCCTGCAATGCAGGAGACCTGGGTTTGATCCCTGGGTTGGGAAGATCCCCCAGAGAAGGGAATACTCCAGTAATATACTCCAGAATACTCCAGTATTCTGGCCTGGAGAATTCCATGGACTGGAGGCCATGGGGTCACAAAGAGTCAGACCTGACTGAGTGACTTTCACTTCACTTCACTACACACACACAATGGGATGTTACTGTCATAAAAAAGAATGAAATAATGCATTTGTGGCAACATGGACTGACCTAGAGATTATTACACTAAGTAAAGTCACACAAAGACAAATATCATGGTATCACTCGTGTAGAATCTAAAAAAATGTTATAAATAAACTTATTTACAAAACAGAAACAGACTAATAGATGTAGAAAAAAACTTATGGTTACCAAAGGGGAGGGGGAGGGATAAACTGGGAGTTTGGATTAACATGTACACACCACTAGATATAAAGTAGATTACTGTATGTACAGAAAACTCTACTCAATATCCTGTAATAATCCTTTTTAACCTGGGGAAAAAAATCTGAAAAGTAAATATACTTGTATACATATATGTATATTTATAGGTATATACACATACCTATGGATAACTGAATCACTTTGCTGTACGCCTGAAACATTGAAAATCAAAAATGTCAACAGAGAGGAGAAAGCATCAGCAATAGGCTCCAAAAAATTAACTAAACTAAATTAAATTAAATAGGATTTATCTAGACTTCAGCTCTAATTTTAAGAGCATCAGGTATTTAGATTCAGAAATTCAGAGAACCCAGCAGGAAATAACCTCAATCAGTTGGTTGACGAGCGTGAAGGCAGACACCACGGTGTACTGTTCAAATCTGCCTCTTTAGCTACGTGGGAGCTGACAGTTCACAGCTGGATCTCTCTCCAGGCCCACTCTGAGTCCAGGCAGCCTGTCTCACCAACTGTCTACTCAAGGAGCAGCCTGCACCCGGAGCCTGGCTACTGAGGGGTGCGAAGCCCAGTCCTCTCACCTCGCTTCAGGATCTGAGGACCATCCTAGAAGGGCACCCGGTGGCAGGGGCTGAGGCCTGCTGTCACTGAATCACCACTTAGCCTCTGCCCACTCAGACTCTCCCGAGTGCCCCCTAGTGGTTTACTCCTGAGCACACTCCCCGCAAACCTCCTGCAAGCAAATCTCCATTGCGGAGTTCATTTTCCAGGAAACTAACCCCAGACAGTTGATACCACAAATGGACCAAGGAAGCAAACTTTAAGAGAGATGTCAGGGACTTCCCTGCTGGTCCAGTGGTTAAGACTTTGCCTTCCAATGCAAGGGGAACAGGTTTGATCCCTGGTCAGGGAGCTAAATCCCACATACTTTGCAGCCAAAACACTAAAACATAAAGCAGAAGAAATATTGTAACATGTTATAAATTCAATAAAGGCTTTATTAAAAAATCTTTAAAAAACACAGTGAGATTTCAGAGCCTGGGATGTGCAGACCTGTTACAGGGTTCTTAGGAGCAAGACAGGTGAGTGGTCAACAGGGGAGAGCCCAAACAATCAAATAAAAGTAAAGGCAGGAGGAGGGTTGGGCTGTATTCTATACAAACTCACAATCTCTGCCCCATTTCCCACACCCCAGCCAGCTGTCAAGACTACTAAATAAGAAGCTGACTCTCCGAGAGGTAAGACCTGGTGAGGCCTCAGCCAGGGTCCATGGTCACGATCACTCAGCCCTTCCTCCAAGGGCCCGTGGCCATTTATTCCAGTAACTGTGCACAGTGGGGAAGCGCTGCTGGACAGTCTGAGCTGACTTTGACACCTAGTGAAATCAAGCATTATCTGGGGCATACAGGAACCAGGTAATAAACAGAATTTTGGTTCCGGTCCAGCTCAAAGTGGGTCCACTGGATCCAAACCCAGTCAGGGGTCATTTCCCCATCTCCAAATGTATAACTGAAATGAACATACTTGGCAGTTGGCAAAATCTCCAAATTGTTTTCTTGGTTTCTGTGTTAAAGCAAGTGGAAGCCTCTGAAACCGCCTCTCCGCACCCCAGCTACAATGGTACGGGTGAGGGTCCCCATCAAATCCCCATTAATTCACAAGTATGATCCTGCAAAACCAGACAGACAACAACGCACTGCTACCAAGTAGGTGCAAGCCCATGACTGTGCCAGCTGCAGTAGCGTTTTTGCTAGAGCAGAGAGCCTGGTCTGAGGTACACAGCATGTGGCTATGGTTAAGCAAATGTGCTCGCTTCCACGAGCAACAGGACCAGAGCAGTTCTCGTTCGGGTGACATGAACAAGAGGATACTTCTACAGGCTTTCTGAGGACCGTTAGCTCTTCTGTTCAATATCAAGTTTGTCCAAAGGGACCTGGATCTGTTCGCTACTGAGCTATCAAGTTCAATCATATGGGACAAACAAGAAGTTCAAGTGGGTTAGAACCCTTAAGTGTACTCCAAAGGGTTGGAGGTAAACCCTTCATAGCTTGTCAGCGAAGTTTCAGGGGTCTGATCGAGGCATGCCAGGCCACTCCCTTCAAAATGAAGGACAGATTATTGTACCTCATGCCTACCACCACCAAAGACTCATAATGCCAGAGGAACTGCTCAGTGTCTGAAGGCAACATGTCCTTTCTCTGGGACACTGCACTGACCCGTGTAACAGGTGTCGTGGAAGGTGACAAGGGACACTGCGCTGACCTGTGTAGCAGGTGTCGTGGGAGGTGACACAGGACACTGCGCTGACCCGTGTAACAGGTGATGTGGAAGGTGACACGGGACACTGCGCTGACCCGTGGAGCAGGTGCCATTGGAGGTGACACGGGACACTGCACTGACCCGTGTAACAGGTGTCGTGGAAGGTGACACGGGACACTGCACTGACCTGTGTAACAGGTGTTGTGGAAGGTGACCTTTCCTCATGGCCCAGAACTGAAAGGAAGTGCTGCATTAGGTCAAGGCTGAAACTATTAAGGAGGTTGACCCAGGAATCAAAAACCTCCCAACAAAGAAACACCCTGGACCTGATGGCTTCCGTGGTGAATTCCACTGAACACTTAAAGCAGGACTAACAGCAATCATCCTCAAACTTTTCCAAAAACTGAAGAGGAAGCAACAGTTATTTTCACTTTCTATGAGGCCAGCACTCCCCTGACACAAAAGCTGGACGGACACTCACAAAAACCACTACAGACCTTACAGACATCGATACAAAAATCCTCCACAGAACATTAACAAACCTGCATTCAGCAGCATATTACAAGGACACGCCACGATTAAGCGAAATTTATTCCTGGAATACAAGCAAGGTTCAACATATGAAAGCTGATCAAAGTAATACATCACACTGACATAATGAAGGAGGAAAACACACGATCATCATCTGATACAGAAAAAGCATCTGACAACATTCAACACCTTTTTTAGATAAAAACACTCAACAAATTAAGAAGAGCAGGAAACAACCTCTGCACAATAAAAGCCACAAATGAAAAACCCATGGCTAAAGTCACACTCAATGGTGAAAACCGGCAAATTCTCTACTAAGATCAAGAACAAGACAAGGCTGCCCATTGTGCAACATCTTTAGTACTGAAGTCCTAGCCAGACCAAGTAGGCAAGAAAAAGAAAAGACACTCAAGTTGGAAAGCAAGAAATAAAATAATCCTTATTCACAGATGACATGATCTTATACTCAGAAAACCCTGAGGGTGCCACAAAAAATTTTTTTTTAATTTGAAAAATTGTTAGAACTAGTAAAGGAATTCAGCAAAGAAGCATAACAGAAATCCAACATGCATTTCTGTACACTGACTGAAAAATCTGAAAAGAAAATTAGGAAAAGAATTTGATGCTCAACAGCATCAAAAAGAATTTTCAGGAATTAACCAAGGAAAGGAAAGACTTGTATACTGAAAACACTCCTGAAAGAAATTAAAGATGAAATAAACAAATGGAAAGATATCCTGTGTCCATGGATTGGAAGACATAATATTAAGATGTCAACATTGCTCAGAGCAATCTACAGATTTCATGCAAGTCCTATAATAATCCTCTGTGTGGGATGATGAGAACGTTCTGGAGATGGACAGTGGTGTGGCTGCATGATGACATGAGTGCACGTCACGATACTGCACTATACACTTAAAAATGATTAAAAGAGTAAATTTTAGGTTAAGTGTATTTTACCAGAATTAAAAAGAACTGCACTGTAGTGGGTGTTCCGGCACACTGCTCAGATGCCCGTCACCCAGGGGCTCGGTCCTTCTCCAGCAACTGCCCTGGGCTGAAGGGGGCTGCCTCTCCCAAGTTTATATCCCTCCCTGGTGGGAGCTGCGTCCAATGACGGATCACTCCCTGTGGGGCTGACTAAGACCTCTGTCCCTTGGTGGACTCTGGTGGTGGTGGTTTAGTCACTTAGTTGTGTCAACTCTTGCAAACCCATGGACTGTAGCCCACCATGCTCCACTGTTCATGGCATTTCCCAGGCAAGAATACTGGAGTGGGTTGCCGTTTTCTTCTCCAGGGGATCTTCCCAACCCAGGGATCAAAACTGTGTCTCCTGCACTAGGTGGATGCTTTACCACTGAACCACCAGGAAGTCCTTGGTCGACTCCATCGTAATCAAATTCTCCCTCAACCCAAATCTGCTCAGAGCTGCTCCCCTTAAGAGTCTCCCTACTGACCATTGTGCAGGCAAACCCCTATCTCAGAGCCTGCTCCCTGGGAACGCGGCCAAGAGGAGGACCATGAAGAAATGCATCTCGTTCCCTGCAGTTTAGAAACATGCCCCTGGTGTCTCCTTCCCCCCGTTAGTACCTGATTCTTAGGCGGTCATTTTCTGAGTAGAGGCGTAGGACGTGCTCTCGCTCCTGGAAGAGGCAGACCTGCATGTCACTCAGAGCTTTCTGCAGCTCAGCAATCTCTTCCTCCCGCTGCTGCAAATCCCATTCCAGTTTATGCTGGTGGGGAAAAAAAAGGCAGCTGACAAGACTTTGGGCTTCAGAGGAGCAGCTCTTATTGCATGCAGTGGTGTCAGTTCATGTAGAAATATTACAAAGTGGACAGTTTCAGCAATGCAGGCTCCCAACGACCACAGGCTGCGTACAGATGAGTTTAAACCCACAAGGTGAATGACATCAGAGCTCTCCCATCACCTCCTCTTATAGACGAGAGAACCCAGGACACCACATGATCCACCTGCTCTAGTCACTCATTGTTTTGGCTACAACGTGCAGCTTGCAGGATCTCAGCTTGCTGACCAGGGATCGAACCAGTGCCCCCTGCAGTGGAAGCTCGAAGTTCTAACCACTGGAACACCAGGGAATTCCCAAGTCACACTTTAATGCTTTTTATGTAATACGCATTATAAAACTCTGGAAAACAAAGATGAAAGGTGTGACTCCTGCTTACAGAGCAGGAGGAACTGTGTGGGGAGACAGACATGCAAATAATTAAAATGAAAGAATGACTGAATGGAGCACACATGGGGGAAGGGTAAGCTGGCACAGGAAGAATCTCTGAGAGCTGCTGGGGGATCAGAGACCACCAGAAAGCTGAAGCTTGAGAGGAAGACAGGTGGAGGAAGGCAGTGCTCTTGGGGAAGAGCTGGAAATGCAAGGACCTCAGTATCACTGATGGCTCAAACAGTAAAGAACCTGCCTGCAATACAGGAGACCCGGGTTTGATCTCTAGGTTGGGAAAATCCCCTGGAGAAGGGAACAGCTACCTACTCCATTATTCTTAAAAACAGGCTTCCCTGGTCGTTCATATGGTAAAGAATCTGACTCCAATGCGGGAGATCTAGGTTTGATCCCTGGGTCAGGAAGATCCCCTGGAGAAGGGAATGGCAACCCACTCCAGTATTCTTGCCTGGAGAATCCCATGGACAGAGGAGCCTGGTGGGCTACAGTGCATGGAGTCGCAGAGTCAGACACGACTGAGGGACTAACGCACAGCATCACTGGAGTGGAAAGTGAGAGGTCGATGGAGCAGTGTGACCCGAGGGGCTGGATCCTAGGAACTGTTCAGGATGAACAGGAGTTTGAGAGTGTGGCATGAGAGTCTGAGATGAAACAGCAGCTTGGACAGTGTGGCAGCAACGATGACGAGGTGGCTGGAAGGGACTGAGCAATGTCTGGGAGGTAGGATTAGTGGGTGTCAGCAAGGGACTGGAGGGAGGCTGGGCAGAACCACAGGCACTGGCACCATCACGAAGGAGAAAGAAGCATTAAGAGACAGGAGTGGAGGGAGGGGTGGCAGGGGTCTGCGTGCACGCATAGGCGGGGGAAGGGGGCTCCTGAATTCAGATATGGACACAGCACCATGGAGCTCAGCAAGAGGAGGAGTCAGCCCTAGTTACCTCAGTGTCATTGTCCCACTGAAAGAGGAAACAGACAGAACAGGCTCCATCCTGAAAGCAGGACTCCATCTGGGGCTGGACTGTGGACTTTGAGCTATATGCCCAGTATCTATGGAAACAACATACCAACTGGAAAACCAGACCCCCCAGATGGAAAAGCCCCAGGGCTTTTACAGCTAGTACCTAGACTCTTCATGGCCTAAAAGAATACTCTAATTATCTGTGTAACCAAATAGAATCATAAATTCTATTATGCTTATTAGGGTATGACCACAGGCCTATTGATAATTGTCCACTGTTAACTACCTAGGCTTAAGGCATATGAATCACAGGTTAACTTTGATTATATCTTTCTTTTCTTTTGTTCAGACTAGCTTCAGAGAATTTGGGGAGGGGCGTTTGAGCACAGACACTTAGGGTATATAAGGTTTCCACAAAAACTGGTCGGGGTCCTTGGCTAAGAGGAGACTCTGCCTTGGGCCCGCCGGTGTAATAAACTGCACTCCACTCTCTGCATTGTCCTTCTGAGCGAGTTTGTTTACCAGAACGCATGGCTACAACACTATAGGCAGGAGGACAACGCGTGGACAAAATGAGATCACTTACGGTAGAATCACAAGAACTTTGACATTTAAGGCTAAGGAAGGAGAGGCCATTCTTGCCTTCTGAGTGGCCCATACTCATCTGTGGAGTTTCCCTCTAAATAAATCTACCTCTTGAGTCTCATTTTGTCCCTCACTGAATTTGTCTGCAATGAGACACCAAGAACCTGAGTTTTTCTAAGCCCTGAGACCAGAGACCAAAACCCCCTCCAGGTGGGAGAAGTTAGCAGTTAATGTATTGTATGCTAACAGTATGCTGCCCACAAGTACACAGACCACAGACAGGTTGGAACTAGCAGGGGGATGCTGCTGACTCCTGATGACCTCACCGCCAGCCAATCAGATGAATGTCCATGAGCTGGCCACGCCTTCTCTGAACCATTATGATATAACTTCTCACTACCTTCTCCACAAGGACACAGTTTTGAGGGCACTTCCTCTCCCCCACCCCCCGCCCCACCACCTACAAAAAGAAAAGAATTAGGAAAGAAAGTTGTTAATGAAGACTGAGAACTGGTAAGAGAGGCGAGCCAGACACTGGGAAAGAAAAACGACTATGGAATCAAGACGGAAGCAGACCTCTCAGAGGAGGGCAACAGGGAACAAAGTGCAGAAGTCACAGAGAGGTCACTGAGGCAACAGGTTCTGGAGCCATGGGAGGAGCAGCTGAGGACCGGACCCAGCTGCAGTCAAGGAGTCGCTGAGCAGGTGACCGAGTCAAACTATTCTGGAAGGCTGGCTGGGAAAGAAAGCCACCCCTGCCCCCAGAGAAGAGTTAGGGAAGCTTGGCTAGAGGGGGGCCTTTCTCTTTCACTGGGAAAGACATGAGTCTACCTGTATACTGAGGAGGAAAAGCCAATGTCAAGAAGAGGTTAAAGACAGAAGACAAAGGGGAGGTCCCTGGTGGCCCAGTGGTTAGGATTTGGGGCTTTCACAGCCACGGCCTGGGTTTAATTCCTGGTTACAAAACTGAGATCCTGCAAGCTGCGTGGCATGGCCAAAACAGAAACAGAAACTGCTGGATCTGTTCAGCCTCAGTGAGGAGGAGGGGACGGATACGGGTGCAAGTGACTCAGCGTGGTCAGGCGGAAAGTGAGGCTGCCAGAGGAGAGAGGGGCCTGTGGGCCAAAGGGGAGCAGGGAAGGCAGGGCCTGGGCCTGGAGGGGTGGGGGCCGGAACCGGGAGTCTACCACCGGGGGGTAAAACTTCCATGTGGTGTCTGAGGACACCATGATTTGTTTCCTGTGAATTTATCTTGCAATGACTTTTCTAGGAAGGCGGTTCTCAACTGGGTGATGGGGGAGGTGGGGTTTGCCTAAGCCCCCAGGAGAACGCTGGTGATGTCTGGGGGCATTGCTGACTGTCACCATTTGGGAATGGGGGTGGGGGCTACTGGTATCCAGCGAGCAGAGGCCAGGGATACTGGTACACGTCCTTTGTGCACAGGACATTCTGTATGACAAGATCCGGCCAGCCCTCACCGTGGATAAGGCCATGGTCGAGAGGCCCTGATCCAGGACAAAGGTGGTGGACGGGGTAAGCCACAGAGCGAGCTGCTGCCAGCAAGGGGCACAGACCAGCAGGGCCACATGCAGGCAGTGCAGCGACTCCTAGAGTGAAGCCAAGGTGGTGCCGTTTAGAGAGGGACAGGGCGGCCAGAAGCTGATACACAGCACTTAGTAAACTGAGAAGTCAGGGAGTTGTGGAGGCGACACTGGAGCAAAGTCAGGGGTGAGGGGGAGAAAGAACCAGAGGCACAAGAAGGCTGAGAGGAAGAGACAGAGCAGTCTGGGGCATCCTGGTCCAGCGAGGCACTCGGGAGGAGGGCAGCTCAGCAAGGTGGGCGGGACCTACAGGGAACACGGACGCGTGTGCTCGGACGCCAGCTGGCACTCGCGGGTGTTCCCAGCACTGAATGGGCTCGCTCAGGCTCCAGGACGGCCACACCGGGTCCTCCTTACCTGCCCCTCGCACGCCTCCCTGTACAGCTCCAGCTTCTTCAACAACTCCTCGCTCTCTGCCTCACACTCAGACATCTTCTTCTGATAATACTCCAGAAGCTCCTGAGAGGGGCAGAGGACAGCCAGGCGATCCTCCACGGAAGGCAGGGGAGTCGACTGTACAGAATCGGAGAAGGACACACCCTTCCACCTGGTGGGGCTGCTGAAGCTGCCAGCAGCCTCATGCTTGTGGACAGCTGCAGGCCTGTGTGAGACAGGGAAGGACACATTCATAAAACTGTCTGAACGTCTATGAGATGTTACAATTCCTAAATTAAAAATAAGGCTTGCTGCTGCTGCTAAGTCGCTTCAGTCGTGTCCGACTCTGTGCGACCCCATAAACCAGGCTCCCCCGTCCCTGGGATTCTCCAGGCAAGAACACTGGAGTGGGTGGCCATTTCCTTCTCCAATGCATGAAAGTGAAAAGTGAAAGTGAAGTCACTCAGCCGTGTCCGACTCTTAGCGACCCCGTGGCCTGCAGCCTACCAGGCTCCTCCGCCCATGGGATTTTCCAGGTGAGAGTACTGGAGTGGGGTGCCATTATGTGCTCATAATGAAGGTGCTCACAAACCTGAGAGTTTGCTTGATGTTACAGGTTTGTGAATAATCAATCTTATGAACTGCTCTCCAGGTAATAAAGGCTTAAAGCTGGATTCAAAATACAAGTTAGACAATAAAAAGAGTTCATTTAAAAGAAAAAAAGGAATATCAACTAAGTAAGGCCAGAGAGTGACAGTCAGAAAATTTGATACTATTAAGAATACAGCAACAGGAACACTTATATGCTGTTGGTGGAGTGTAATTTGCTTAAACTACAGAAAGTAAATTGGTTAAATCTAGTAAAATGCAATTCTCTTGTCTACACATACATATAATGACATACACAAAAATGTTCATAGAAACATTATTTGTGATAACAAAAACAGTAAACTTTCCAAATTTCTGTTCAACAGGATAATGGATAAACAGTGGTGTATTCAGACAATGGAATATTTTCAAAGTTACAGAAAACATGAATTAGAGATAACTGTATGACTGAGAGAATCATCTGAATAATATTAAATGGGAAAATGCATGTAGATGCATATACAGAAGATATTACAATTCATTTATAATCAGAACTTGAAAAATGAAAGTTTACCTTAAGGAACAGACATATACATGGATCAAGATTCAGGAGTAGAAAACAGAGTGTTGGGACTTCCCTGGTGATCCAGTGGCTAAAAGTCCAAGTTCCAAATCAGGGGGCATGAGTTTGACCCCTGGTCAGGGAACTAGATCCCACATACAGCAACTGAGAGTTTACATGCCGCAACTAAGACCCAGTGCAGCCAAAAAATAAATATTTTTTAAAAACTAAAAAAAAATAAAGCCTCATCAATAATCACACAACCAATCAGATCCCAATGTCTGGCATCAGAGACTTGAATCACACAGACCAAATCCAGCCAAGACCAAAGGCTAGATCAGAGGGTTTTTTTGGTTTGTTCGCTTTCAGCAAACAAGAGACAATGAAAGTTATAGAAAACAAATGACGGAGAAGCAGAGAAACTCTCATGTGAGAATTAATTCACTTTAGCTAACTGCCTGCAGTTTACAACAACCAAATGGACCACAGAGCAGAGAAACTTTATATCAGAGTTTACACAAGCCCAGAGTTGTAGTTAATGAAGGTTACGGACAGCACTTTTAATAGATGAGCATCACAAAAAAAATACTACATTATAAATCATTAAAAGCTCATGACAGAAATACTACTGAGTTTCATGTTTTAAAAAGCTGTTGCCTTCTGACACCTCTGGGAAATAGGTTAATGGATAAACTAACTAAAGGGTGTTTCTGAAGTTCGACAAACAGGAGTGTGTTGATGACGAGGAGGGCAGTGAAGAGGAGGTGTCAGGCAGGCTGACCGAGAGCCAGAGTCCAGTCTCCTGTTTCTGTCTGTTGCTTGTTTCCCCTGTAATCGAGGCCCACTCAAACTGCCTGGATTCTGGTATTAACATTTACCATGTCCTAGTTTTTAATCTAAATTCCACATAACAAGAATAGAGAAGTGAGGTCTCACATAGTCCAAATCCAGAGCTGGGAAGTTCTCTTCCAAAACCCTTCTAGTTCCTCAGCCAGTGGGCACTGAGGTGCCAGAAGACTAGTTTCTTTATTTCAACAACTCAAAAATAAGCAAATGTCTTACTTTCTGCAGACAGGGGACTGCGACGGGGTAAAGTTCATGCTGTCCTTTCACACCTGTCAAATACACAAAAGATCCAGAACAAGGGATCAGGAACAGAAAAAACAGTACAGGATGTGCAGACCGGTCCACCCACCATCATCAGAATGGGATGGCTTAGAATGCAGTATTATTGGGGCAGTTCCAGATCATGGGGTTTTATTCAGGCATTCTTCCTCATCATTGTTTTTAAATACAATCAGACTGACATTTAACATTTCAATGGCAAGCACACAAAAGAAAAGCCCTGGTATGAAAGTTTTCTGCGATGAATTTACATGCAAAACAAACTGACAATTCTGTGAAATAATGGCAGAGGGAGATACAGAAAACTTTGTAATAACGAAGAGAAAATAAGTGGAAATTCAGGCAGAGGACTCAACATGCTAAATTTAAATACAAAGGCACTGATGTTATCTTTATTTGGCGTGCTGCATCTGTTGTTTTATCTTTAAAAAGTTCATGCACAACTTCCATTTCAATTGATAATACCGATCAAACTTAATTGGATAATTACAATATTGGGATGGTTTCTGCCATACATCAACATGAATCAGCCATAGGTATACATGTGTCCCCCTAATCCTGAACCCCCTCTCACCTCCCTCCCCACCCCGTCCCTCTAGGTTGTCCCAGAGCACCGGTTTTGGGTGCCCTGCTTCACGCACGGAACTCACACAGGTCATCTATTTTACATACGGTAATATATATGTCTCAGTTATTCTCTCAAATCATCCCCCCTCCCCTTCTCCCTCGGAGCCCAAAGTGTATTCTTTATGGCTGTGTCTCCTTCGCTGTCCTGCGCGTAGGACTGTCGGCACCATCTTTCTACACAGATTAATCTCGTCAGGAAGATAAACTCCACTGTCAAAGAGGGAATACCATGTTATATGAAGGAGAGAGGGGGAAAGGGAAGATGGGGAGATGGGGCATGGGAGGGGTTCTTCGTAAACTTGGCTTTGGGGAAAGCTTTCTAGTCAAGCCTGCTGTCACTCCACTGTGACTGTGAGCAGGCGAGAGGTGACGTAACAGTCTATCCCAGTGCTCTTCTGCTTGGTAAATGTCTGCCTACAATCTTCAGTCCCTTGGGAGGAATTCTGTGAAAAGGAGTGAAAGCACGCACCACTTTGGTTAATTCCAGGTGTCATTTTCCTGCTCACAACCCCGTGTTCTCCCCCTCCTCCCCCCACCTCCTTCAGCTTTCCTGCACTTGGCCTCCAGGACACCACGTGCTCCTCATTTCCCTCTCTCCTCACTGGCCACTGATCTTCAGTCCCTTCTAGTTCTCATCTCATCCTTACTGCCTTGGCGACCTCATGAAGCCTTGTGGCTTTAAACAGCAGGAACACACCAGCGGTTCTCAAATGCAGCCTCCATTCCTGAGCGCTCTCAAGACACTCATGCACCTCTGCCTGAGCAGGTCTCTCAAGCTTAACATGCCCCAAACTGAGCCCCTCAACACAGACCTCCCCACCAAACCTGCCCTCTCAGGAGGTATGATCCACATTCCAAAGAATTCACTCATTTCAATGTACAGCTCAATGAGTTTAGTAGTCACAGACATGTGCAACCATCACCATCAGCAGCTTTAGAACATCTTCAGCACTTCAAGAAGAAACCCAGGTAACCTTCAGCTCTCCCCTACGTTCCACTCCACTGCAGCCCTAAGCAAGCACCAATCTACTTCCTGTCTCCACACAGCTTACTGTTCTAGACTTGCATGTTCGTGGAATCATATGGTATGTAGTCTTTCTGACTAGCTTCTTTTATTTCGCCTAATGTTTTTAAGGCTCCTCTATGTTGCAACACTCCATTCCTCTCTTATGTATCTGGGTGGCATCTGAAATGCCACTGTCCTCAAATCAGTGAAGAGCAAGTGGAGCTTTCTAAGAACTTCTAACAACTTGCAACCTCTCACCTCCCTCTCTTCCTTCCTCCTTTCTGACCTAGTGTACATCTACAAAAAGTTGTCTACACTCATGTCTCATTCAGCTTTATAACCTCACCTCTGCTACGATATCTGAACTGAAGTGGCCCTTCTTCATCAGCAGACATCCACATTCATAATAAGTCCAGTCGTTCTTTCGCTTCTGTCCTTCTCCATTCAGCAAGTGCCTTGACTGCGTGCCTGACAATGTTAACCTCCTTTTTAAAATATTGCTTTGTGGTGGAGAGCACAGGCGCTGAAATCAAGCAGACTTGGGTTTGAGCCAAAGTTCTGTCCCCTATTAGCTGTGTGGCCTTGAGGAAGTTTTTACTTAACCTCTTTAAACTTCAGTTACTCATTAGAAAATTGGGATAATGATAGCATGTATGTCACAGGCTGGTGTAAGGATTAAATGAATAAAAGAGCAGAGCACATGTCCAGCACATTAAAGCACTCAATAAATGCAGACAATTACTGTTTTCACTGAAAATTTTACTCCCTTCGTTCAAAAAGTTTTGTCTTCAACTATGTTTACTACTTCCTCTCTCCGTTTCTTTGGGAACATTATTCCCACTTCTTTTCTGATGATTACCTAACACGACCTGGAAAAGAGTAACTTACAATGACTTCTAGAACGAATAAATGAGATCTTTCAATTTCTTGACTTGAATTTCCAATTATGTAACATTTTCATCTATATATGTCCCACTGGAGCTTGAAATGTTTAACTTAGGAAAAATCAGAATGAAGCAGCTCACTCCTGGGTCATGAACCCAGAAGTGTGGTCATAACTGACCAATGAAATTCCTTAATATTAAAAAAAAAATCATTTAAGCCACATATTTCTTAGCATCTTAAAGCTAATGCTTCCCAAACCAAATACATCATCTTTGTCACCCAAACATGCTCCTTCTAACTTTCCTATTTCAGTTACCAATTCAACATCTTTCAAGTAACCTGGATTTGAAAATTTAATCATTTCATTACTCCTTCCCTTGACCCTCTTCTGACGTGTTATTTAGGGATCCTCCATGTCTTCTTACCTAACCTACTACAATGACTTAACTCTTCTACCCAACCCGACTAAAAAGCCGTTAAGATTCATCGGTGTTTCTCATAGTCTAATGCTCTAAATCAAACTCTGCCTAACCTACCTCTCCCGCCTTGTTTTCCTCCACTCCCCTAATGTACTCCGGCGTCCATGTCTTTGTTCAGGAGCTTCCCTCCAGCTGGCCCACAGTTCCCTCCACTCATAATCTCACTTAATGAAATCAATCTGCACAAGAGAAACTCAAGTGCCGCCTCCTCCATCTCTTTCCTGAGTCAATCCATCCCAAAGGAACTAGCTGCAGAGGAAGCGCACTTGTCATTCTCTAAGAGGGGACGCAATAGAGTTCTCTGGGGCTCCCAACTCTCCCACGACCGTGTGTACTACCTACAGATGGTAGCATCGTCCTGTCTCCTGAAAGAACTTGGCCCTTCCCTTGTTTATAACACAAATTACAGCGTTTCAGCCAGCTTCTTCCCATTCCTATGATATCTTTATTTGGGTTTACAATTTCTATTGCTTGTCTACTTACAACTAAAATCTGTTTAGCACTTGGACATCTATTACTTTAACCCCACAACTCTGTGAAGGATCTTATCCCTCAACTTCACAAATGAGGAACGTGAGGCTGAGCCCGGCGGGGACGATGAGGGAACTCCAGGAGCTTACATTCCGTACTCCTTTCTTCACTTGTCCTGTTTTGACCCCCCGGAGACCAAAGCCCCCATCCTCCCGTGCTGTCTAACCTCCCCCTAAAGATGTTAACTGTCCGTTACGGCCCGGGCCTCCCAACGAGCCCTCTCAGGCTCCCACCCCTTCCCTCCGCACTGCTCACACAGTTAGTACCCCCGCCCCGGGCACAGTCCCTCTTTTCTTCCCCAGACCCCTTTTCTGACCTCCTACTCCTGGAACCCGGAACTCTACTCACCCTGTCTGGTGCTGCAGACGCCAAGAGCCCAACAGAAAAACACTCAAACCGGGGGGCGGCGCGGCGGGCGGGAGCCCGCCCAATCGCCCACTGGCTTACACAGCCTCTGGATTGCGCACCATTAGGAAAGCTGTTCATATAAAGGCCCGCCCCCTTCCCGCCCTCCCTCGCGCTCCTTGCCTCGCAGAGGTTACTGGGAAATATAGTTTCATCTCTGCACACAGCACTCCTGGTGGAGGACGTACCGGGGGTGTGATGTTTGGGGTCAGTCGTGCTAGACCTGGCGCAGTTTAGGTCTCCCAGTTTAGGCTTGTTTTCATGAATGCAGTAAATAATCACAGGATTATTATGAGTTGTGATATACGAATTTATCTCTAAGGAGGTGAAGAGTCTAAGATATTATAGTTTCTCCTTCAATGATCTAGTGGCCTAGAGCCAAGACAGGATTTGTTGGATCAGTTTGTACAGTCAGAAGAGGATGTATATGAATGCGGTTTTTATCAGGTAGCAGACACTATCTCCTTTTCCTAAGAGGTGTGAGAAACTTCCTTAAATCATATAGTTAGTTCAAAAGCCAATTGTGGTTTCATCTTTGCAGAAGAGCAAGAAGTAGGGGGAAAGGCACTTTAGTCTCAGGGCTACAGCTTTGGGTATGGGCTGGGACGGGGGACCCTTTACTGCAATGCTTGCACCTTGATAAATGACTCCTCCAGCAACAGAATACAAAGAAACTATAAGGGAATAAAAATAACTGTGCATGTGGGGTTGTGGAAAATCATGAACAGTAAGAAACAAAAAGGCCAAAACCCACCTGCTGCTTGCACACAGAACCATTAATGTGGCAGACAGACCACATAAGCCACCCCTTTGGCCCAGAGGCAAGCCAGGGCACCTGTTACTTGTTTTCACTCCCTCCTGCTACAGAATGAGTCCCAGTAAAGCCTTGCCTGAATTTCTTACCTGGTCTCAATTTCTATTGATCAGAGTCCAAGGACCCTGGTTGGTAACACTACTGCTAAGGAAAAGCTGGGATTCTTCACTGGTCTGACACATAAGCATGACTAAAAGGAATGTGCCATTTTCTAAATCTGCTTTTCCACCTCTTTTTTGATTTTCTGATAGTTACAGTCAAGATTTTCCCAGACACCTTAGCTCAGTATTTTTATCTCTCTTTTGGCACCTGGAGCTTCCCAGGTAGCTCAGCTGGTAAAGAATCCACCAGCAATGCAGGAGACCCCACCCGCACGCCCGCCACCCAGTTCAATTTCTGGGTGGGGAAGAACTGCTGAAGGGGGAGGCTACCCACTCCAGTATTCTTGGGCTTCTCTTGTGGCTCAGCTGGTAAAGAATTTGCCCGCTAATGTGGGAGCCCTGGGTTCAATCCCTGGGTTAGGAAGATCCCCTGGAGAAGGGAATACTCCAGTAATATACTCCAGAATACTCCAGAAAGGAAAGGCTACCCATTCCAGTATTCTAGTCTGGAGAATTCCATGGACTGTAAAGGCCATGGGGTCACAAAGTCAGACACAACTGAGTGACTTTCACTTTGGCACCTGCATTAAAAAAAAAAATCATGGTGATTTTGTCATACTACTGGCTCTCAGATTTATATCTTACTATTTATTTCCACTCTGTGTTGCATTATGTTTAGCTTGGACTATTTCCATAGATTTCTAACTGGCATTTTTGCCTAAAGACTCCCCCCAACGCCTTTTACAATCTGTTCTATAAAAGGTGTTTTTTTTTTTTTTTCTTTAAGCCTACTCTGGACAGGTCATACTGTTACCTACATGAGTTCCTGGACCCTTTAATCAATAGAAATTGAAAAGGGTCCAGAAGAGAAATTTCAGCAAGGCTTTATTGGGGCTCAGGGAGTGAAAACAAGTAACAGTTTTCCTTGGCTCACTCTCAAAGCCACCCCTGCCCACCCACTCAGCGGGTCCTTTAAATAGGGTGAGGGTAGGGGTGGATGGGCCAGAGGGGTGGCTCAGGTGGTCGCCCAACTCCTTGGTGGTGCTGTATCCAGGGATCATGGCAGTTGGGTTTTGGTCTTTTCGTATCTTATTCATAATTTGCCCCAACTGCTGCATGCACCTGTTATTTTTAGTCTCTTGTGGTTTCTTCCTGTTCTGTTGCCCAGGAGACTTGTCAGGTGCAAACACTGCAGAAAAGGGACCCAGGGCCCAGGCTGCCTCAGTACTCACGCTCCTAGCTTCTGGTGACTCCCCAGAGTAGAGGATGAAACCCAGATAGTAACAGGGCATTTAAACTTTGCCACAATCTGACCCCACCTAACTCTATTACAATAACCATTTTTTCCCTAAATGCAGCATGCACTTTGCAGCTTTGGCTCACACTTAAAAAAAAAAAAATGTGAATTCACCCTTTCCATGAACCCTCACCCATAAAATTCTTACCAAGGCCAATGCAAATATCATCTCCTTAATTGGAAGTAACTCCTACCCTTTGATATTGAGGTAACAAGTTTTCATTATATATAACACAGCTTCTATTCAGATGTCATCAGTCTTGAGCTCTTCTCTGGTCACCCTATCCCCACTTAACACCCTTTCACACTCTCCCTTCACTACTTTTTAAGGCTTATGGCCACTGAGAATAGTATATTTATTTGCTAGTACTCATGATTTTGTTTCCCTCCACCGTCAGAATGTAAGTGCTCTGTGAGGGGACATACTTTGCTTTGTTGTTCATTGTCCATAGATTCAGCATTTAGAAGATCGCCCCAAGCAGATTCTCAGTAACTTGCTGAACGCATGAACCCACGTGTAACATTTCTCTCCCCCGCCCCTGCCCCCGTGCGTGTCCCCTACAGTTAAACAGTGCTCTGCTTCTTACATTCTAGCTCTATCAATGCGTTACCACCCATTCACATGCCCCAGGGTCCTTCTCAATCCACCCCTCTCTCGCAAACTCCTCAACATCAGATTATGCGTAGTGAGGGAGGAGGAGTTAAGGGTTATTTCTAGATTTCTGGCTCAGGTCAAATGAGTAGATGAATGAAGTCATCCATGGAAACTGGAAATACTGAAAAAAAAAAACCCACTGGGGAACTATGAGTTCATGGTTTACCAGAGTGGAGTTGTCTGGTAGGTAGATAGATACATTGATTTGTGGCCTAGGAGAGGAATCCAGGCTGGAAGTACAGATTTGAGAGTCATAGCTGGTAATTTAGTTCGTGGGGGAAGTTGAGATTGCACGAGGAGCATGAGAACAAGCCCTGGGAAGTAAGTCTTCCTTCCAATAGATTCAAGAACTGCCTTTTCACGGTTTCTTTAGTCCTTCCTGCGTTACTCTCCACAACTTGCAGGAAGTGGAGATGGACTCTGGCAAAGAATGTTTGACAAGCAGGGCCGGAACAGCTGGTGTAGTTGTTACAGAAAACTGAGAAAGGCTTACGGCGCATGGCTGCCAGAGAGCGACTGCCGTTGAGAAGCTGTGGGGGCTGTCAATGATTCGAAAAGTCAACAGCCGTTGCTTCTCTGTGGACGAAAATCAATTCCTGGATGGTGGCGAGGGCCGGCCGGTGAGAGATATGCTGGGATGGCTGAACCTGATACTGTTGCCATGGAGATGGGGCGGATTAAAAGTGATCGAGTGGGACGAGAAAGGGACAGTAACAATGAAAGGACTAAAAAAAATAGACGCTGGAAAGCGTAGTTATCTAGAAACAGGTGGACACGGGAGTTGAAACAGGCAGCCGGGCGAAGACAGGCAGCTTGTGTTCCAGTCCGTACGTACACAAAGAAGGGCCCAGCTCAGCTTTCCGGAAGCAGAACCTCTGTCCCCGGCGCATTACGCGTCCTCCGCGCCGGAAGAGCGCCCCGTGAGGCCGGCCGCTCCCCTACCGCCCAGTAGGAGGGGCCGCGGGGCTGTGCCGCCGGGAGTCGTGGACAGCGCGGAACTTCGACACACAGGGAACTCAGGAGCGAGCCGAGCTACCGGGAGAGGGAAGGGGAAGGAAGGTCGCTCAGGAGAGCGTCGTTGCGGAGGAATCCTGTTTTCTGGCGGCGGAGGGATTTGGCCGCACGCTGACTTCCGGCGAGCGTCGACCGGAGAGGGGGGAAAAAATCCTGAAGGAAACAATAACAAACGCCAGAGGAAGCGGGGTCGGTCTGCGAGTGTGGAGCGGGTCTCTCATGAGAAGATGAGCTTCGGCCCCTGTCAGGGGACGTGAGCGCGACCGGTGGGGCCGCAGCCCAGCTCTTCTCCGCCCGCCCCGCGGACCCCGGTACCGCCATGGCGGGCGTGGGGCCGGGGGGCTACGCGGCGGAGTTCGTGCCGCCCCCAGAGTGCCCGGTTTTTGAGCCCAGCTGGGAGGAGTTCACAGATCCCCTCAGCTTCATCGGCCGCATCCGGCCCATGGCGGAGAAAACCGGCATCTGCAAAATCCGACCTCCCAAGGTACCGGAGTCCCGACCGCCTCAGCGCGGCCTTCCGGTCCGCTGTGCTTTCACGTTCGCTCGCCCTGGTCTGTCGACACCTGGACGCTGAGTTTATCTGTTTCCGTTTTGGTTTCTTTGGGGTTTTAATGTCGGCTGGTCCGAAGGCGAGAGAGGGATGTCCCCGGGGCCCCTCCGCCCAGAACTTGGGAACTGATACTCTCCTTCCCGTCTTGGGTTGTGGGCAAGGGTAACAAAGGCTTTCGGCCTTTCGTTGGCCTGTAAGGTGATGGAAGTGTTGTGACGCGACAGCCCGACCCTCGGGTGTGTGTGTGTGTATTGTACACGTTTCTGTATGACAGGAAAAGCTGTGGTTCCGACGGCTGCTGCTTTCTCCTAGCCCTGTTGACACTTAATTGATTTAAGTGTTCGCAGGCCTCATCTCAGGCTAAGGTTTCTTTCCTCAGTGGTAATCTGAGTTCTTAGGCCCTTGGGATGGTATCACCAAACAAGAACCCCAGACTGATTACAGCTGCAATGAGAAGAGTCTTCCCGGGGGAAGAGAAGGCGCAGCGTTTATTGTAAAAATTCGGAGGTTTAGAAAGAATTGATCCATAACGGAGGTGGAAGAAAACGTTGAAATCTTATAAGATATAAAGAGTCGCAACTATTGGCAGATAGCTGGGTTTGCCCATAGGTTGGTTACGATCCTCAGTCTTTCCGGTGAGGAAAGCTGATACTGTGCCTTGTTTTGTGGGGCTCAGTGCCCCAAGAGGTTGAGGATTTGGTCAAGGTCGGAAGGTTTTTTTTCCCTCTGCCCGTTAGGTCCTGTGCTTTCCAACGGGTGTTTCTGATCCACTTGCCCTAGGGGCACCCGAATGTTTGTTAAAATGCAGATCTCTAGGCCCCATTCCCAGTCTAGAACCAGTTTCTGGATTTGGAAGTTCTAGAATTTGCATTTCTAGCAGGTACTCTCAGTGCTTGTGAATGTCTGTGAGTCATGCCCAAGTGCTTCTTAAAGTGATACCTTGCTTTACGTTTTGTTTCCTAGTAATTAAAATTTTGTCCTTTTACATGTTGTATTTTTAAAAGCTTTGGCTTTTACTACCACAGAAGCATGCAGCGCAGTGAATAAAAAGAGGTTAGCTGAGAGGGAGGAGGAGGAGCAGCTACCATAGCACTTACAGATTTTTTTAATTTGAAGCCCTCCTAAGTAAATAAGGTCTCATTTTACAGATGAGGCGAGTCTGGATAAGTTAAATAACTTATCAGATGTGTGATCTTGGGCAAAGTAAATTTTTCTATCTGGATCACTCAGTTTGATTCTAAAACCCAGACAAGCTACTTCTCTTTTGCTCAGTTTGGTTAAGATTATTGACCATCACTCAAGCAAAAGACTAACAAGTAACTGCGGTGATGAATGATGGTATGTGTATTGCCATCCTCCCAGAACCTCACTTTTATGAAAAATTTATTTTCACTTAATCCTTTGTTTTTCATGATTACCTCAATGACAAAACCTTAAGCACTGAAGCTTTTCCTGAACCATATGTTCATTTACTCTGTTGTCTTAATGAATTAGAAATTCTATTCAAGGTTCCTTTTGGTTTAAAAAAAATTCACTACTTTTTGTTACTTAAAAAAAATTGAAATAGTATACCTTTGTGTCACATTATTATTATTGAAAATAAATGTTTAAAAGCAGAATTTAATTTCAGTATTGGTGGATTTCTTTAGTTTCCAAGATAAGATAATTTTTTCTTATTTATATAAGATAATTTTTTAAAAACTTCTTTTCACATTTTAAAGTAGATTTAGTGTTATTTAGACCAAGTCAAACTATGGTCTCTAGAACTCTACTTGAAATGTGCTGTCTCATTTTAGTTATACCACGTCTCCAATCTGGAAATTGTCCTTGTTTTGTGGGTTTGCTTACTTTTTTTAAATTTTCATTTTAAAAAAAAAATTTGGTTGCCCAGAAGCTGGGCTTTGAAGAGAACATTTACGTAACGTAGACTTTAAAGTGCTGTGTCACATTCCACATGAATGAAAAAACACATTGTCCAATTACATAAGTACTTTTAAAACGTTATTTTTTGGTCTTTAATTTTACTCTTTTCATTTCTTTCAAATTCTATTTTCTTTTTAATTTGATAAACTTGGATTATTCGATGCTGTATGGAGATGAGCTGATTGCATTCCAGTTGAGTAATTGGGGAAAGCATAATTTTGCAGTATAAATAATGGAAGTGGGAGATTTGAGGAGGAAATAGATAATTTTAGTATTAGAAAGTTCGAGGTAAGTAATTGGAGATAGTAATAAATTATCTAAAAAATGTTCTGTCTCTCACTAGTGAAGACTAGTAAGTTGGTGTGTTGTCATGATTTGTGGCAATTCATCCCATGTATTAAGAGAATTAATTCCTTGCTGTTTAACCAATGTAGTGAAGAACTTTTTCCCCCCGCATTTAGGATTGGCAGCCTCCATTTGCATGTGAAGTCAAAAGCTTCCGTTTTACTCCCAGAGTCCAGCGCTTGAATGAGCTTGAGGTGAGTGTTGTCTTATCACTGTTTTGTCTCCCGATTTCTTCATGTCAGGACTTCAGGTGGAGACCTTTGAGAAACTCATGAACCGAGGCTCAGAGTTAGTGTGAATTGTGACTGAATGGAAGGAAGCTTCTGATTTTTAAAAAAGTTGTTTATAGTAGTTAGTTTTTTCTACTTAACTGGGATTATGGGAAACTATCTGCTTTCTTCGGTGCTTATTATTCTGCTAAATTTTTTTGTTGTTGTTAGTGTTGAAAGATTCTATATCCTATAGTCTTGGGAAATAGTTTTAAAAATTATTCTATTAAAACCTAGTTTTAGAGGGGTTTTTTCCCCCCTCTGACCGAACTTTTCTAGGACTCTTAATCTGATTTATTAAGATCTTTAAATACTACTGATCTGTCTTAACTTTCCAGTTTGACATTTGTTTAAATAGTTGTTCCTTCCACCTGCTAGATTGTCAAAGGATGCTTCAATGTGGATAAAAACTGTTCTAGAATACAAGAGATCTTAAAGATCGTTAAGGCTTAATGTGTTATGCTGTTTGTTTTTTTCTATGATGCTCATAAAACATTGATTTTTTAAAAAAAATACCTGTTGTTTTCCTGTGAAAGTGAAGTCGCTCAGTCGTGTCTGACTCTGCGACCCCATGGACTGTAGCCTACCAGGCTCTTCCCTCCATGGGATTCTCCAGGCAAGAGTACTGGAGTGGGGTGCCATAAGATACTTGATGAAGAGTCTTAATGTCAGTGAGGTAAAGAGTTGGTGTCCCTTAAGTGTGCATATTATCTACAGATGAAATGTCAGGCATAGAATGCTTAGAAACAGAATAATTTGATTTATTAAATTTTCTGATTAGCTTAAAGTTAACTTTTACAAAAAATTGCTTTGTTCAGATGATAACCATTCACATAAATTAACTTTTTTGAGTTAGTAAAGTTTGCATATTTTTTTTGTTTTTTTTACCTATAAGGTTTACCTAAGCAGTGAAAAGTCTGAATTTCTTTTGAGAGATGAGTACCTTTGTTAAGTAAAACTCATTTTTTCAACCATAATTAGTTCCTATTTTTTACTTTTCTATTTTATTAATCTTAGGCGATGACCAGAGTGAGATTGGACTTCTTGGA
This sequence comes from Capra hircus, assembly GCF_001704415.2. Lineage (NCBI taxonomy): Eukaryota > Metazoa > Chordata > Mammalia > Artiodactyla > Bovidae > Capra > Capra hircus. The sequence continues at coordinate 106,217,648 of NC_030812.1, read as the reverse complement.
TCAACTAGCAAAATTTTGGGAACTTCAGGGATCTACTCTCAAGATCCCTGTGGTGGAGAGAAAAATCCTGGATCTGTATGCTTTGAGCAAGGTGAGGCTTGTAGTTTGTTAAGATACTAGAACAGAAGCTAGAAAATTTGTGAAATTAGAATTTCAGATATACTTGATGGAAAACATTGCTTTCTAGGTAGGATTTGATTGACCATAGAGGAGGGGCTACTGCTTATGAAGTACGTCTTAATTAGCAAATATCTTGTGATAAGTTAAGTTTGATTGTCCTGGAGTTTATTGGAATTTCATCTTTAAGGTCCCATGGAAGTCTCTTCCCTCTTAACCTTTGAAAATGCTTATAAATATGAGATTTAAAGCTGAAAGGCAGACATTTTGATTTGTAGTTGTCTTGTTTGTAGTTTATAATACTTTTCTTCTTAAATATCATAGTGAGATTGCTGCTTCTCACCACATGAACTTTTTCCTTTAAATTGAGGCTTGAGGTAAAGTGTGATGCACAAGTGCTAAATGTCCAGCTGGGTTGATCTTTTCTAGATGAGTGTATACTCGTGTCAGCACCACCCCGATCAAGACAGCGAGTGTTCACAGCACTTCTGTAGCTCCTTCCTCTCCCTCCCAGTCAGTACTTCTCTCCAAAGGTGACCATTGCTCTGCCCTCTGCCCCGGGTGAATGTCTCATTAACAGGATTTACTTTCTAGAAGAGGCACAGGCTGAAAACTGCACAGAAGACTGAGAGTTCTGATATTTTTAGGTTGTTTGGTATGCCCTTACTTTGGGAAAAAAATCATCTTTGGCTTACAGCTGATGAACATCTCTTGAATTTGTGGTTTTAGACATAATTTTAACACACTTTGATTCCCACTGTTTTTTAATGGGAAGCAGGTTTTCAGCCTCCCGAGTCGTCAGTGTGATTGTTTCCTGTTTTGATTAAATCACTTTGTCTTTCTCACTGGTTATTATTTTTGATGTAAAAAGTATTATTTGGAATGACTATAAATCAGTGGAATTTTACATAAACAATTACAGTTTATAATCAGTGCAGCACGGAACATTCTAGTCATTTTTAAGAGAAATTTTTGTTAAAGTAATACATTTTTAAAAAGGCTTAAAGTAAAAACTAACATTCTCACTTCTCCATCTCTCCACTCCTATTAGTGCTCCTTTGAGCTAATCACTTTCAGTTCTTTTAGCTGTTTCTGATCTTGATCTCCATATTTCCAAATAACATGATCATGCTGTTTCTTCATTGTTTTAGTTTTAAATATGCATACTGATTTTTTCTATTAGAGATGGGCAGTGGGTATAAAAATTAAATCCTTATGTACTTCAAGTGCCCTGGTCCTTTATAATGTAGTTAGATAATTTTAAAATTATTGCTGTGACTGCATAAATTTGTCGTTGTGCTTAATAGCATGCTATGATTGTTTGAACCAATTTTTGTTTTCCTTGGAGTTAATGGTCCCCTTGCCTTTTTTTTGTAAGTTTTCTCTTTGAGTATCAAAGATTTATTTTCAGATCTTTCCAGAAGTATAAAATCTCTTAGTATGGTTTCACCCAGCAGAAAACCTGTCAGTTTTATTTCCTTCTTGGAGTTACTCCTCTGGAATTCTCTTTCCTACTCCAATCCAGACTGGTGGTTTTTTTTTAAGGTCAGCGGTCAGCTTAGAACTTTCACTATCATCATTCTGGGAATTCCATTTGCCTTTCTCCTTGTTTTAGGTCTTCTTGTTACTGTTTATTCCTATTTTGGTGAAACATTTCTTCTGCTAGTTTGATGGCAAGAAACTAAATGAAATGTAAATTTTTTGCTTGTCTAGAAATGTTCTACTTTTAAACTTCATTGGTAGTTTGGTGGGTTTAGCAGTCTAAATTGTCAATCATTTTACTTCAAAGTTGTATTTTGAAAGCTGTACTCCATAATCTGGCTTCTAGTGTTGTTATTGAGAAGAATGATGCCATGTTAATTCTTGTTCCTTCGTATGTGACTTTTTCTAAGATACAAGGTCTGATCTTTATTCCTAGTACTTTGAGAATTCACAGTGATATGCACTGGTACATGTTAATTTTCACTGCATACATTTATTGCACTTGATAATCTTTCTAATCTGAACTCCCATCCTTGAGTTTTTGTAACTTTTATTGTGTTAATTCTTTGATAATTTCTTCCAAGTATCTTGTTTCTCTTTTTGAACTGCTATTAGTTGGTTTGAGACTGTTAGACTGATTGTCTAGTTTACTTACTGTTTCTTTCTTAGGTTCGAGTCCCTTCTTTCAGACTCTCCTGAGAGTAGATCTCTAGTCTTCTGCTGGGATTGAAGAGGGATGGCTGCCTGGCTGTGCTGACTGGGGGAGGCCTGACTGCTTTTATACAGGCTTTCAGTCAACACTGTTCTTTTTAATTTTAAAGATAGTGATGCTTCAGTTTCTTAAGCCTTTCCAGGTTCTATGTTGCTGCTCTTTGGCTCTCTTCTGTTGCTTATTGTAGAGACCCTGGGAGCTTGGGTCTTTTTTGTTTGTTGTTTCTGCTTGCTGGAGTGTCACTCAGACATCTCCTTTTCCCTTGGTCTTCTTGCCCTCTTGGGAGCATGCTATTTTGTCCCTCAGCTTTTTAGTGGGGCTTTGAGAGGGAGCTTTTAAGTTGAATACTGCTGCTGCTTTTTGTCTGTTAAAATTGTCCCCTGCTAACTGGACTTTGTTTTTCATTGGATTGAAATTTTGGCCTTGATTGACATTACTCTTTTGTTAAGTTTTCTTAAAAGTTTGTATTCTTTGTGTTCAATTTAAGTGCTTGCCGTGTATCTCTCTTTAGGGCATGGGGTCATGTGATGTTTTCTAATGACAGTGGTGTGATGCCTTGCATGGCAAATGTTTGGAGTAAATGAAATTATGCATGATAATCTCTGAATCTCTCAACTGCAGAAATGCAAGTATTAAGGTATTAGGCCTGCTTAGATTGTTGGAGTATTGCGAACATGAAGCCAGAGTCGTGGCTTTGATTTCTTTGTGAGTCAGTTCTGTCTTACCCTTGTCAACACCCTGATCATGCTGCTGTCAGAAATCGGCAGACCTGGGTTAGAAGCATGACTGGATCTGTGGAGCTCTATCGTTACTGATGGAAATTCAGCTGGAAGTGCTTAGAATACAGAGCAGATTGTTATGTAATGGTGGTAATTGTGTTGGGTAACACACGTTACTGAGAAGGCTTCTCTTTCCTCTCTCTACTGCTTCTCCCCACTTGCTTCAGCCTCACTGGTTTCCTTATTGTTTCTCAGTATGCTCTGCAGGCTTGTCACTTGGGCCTTGACTCCTGCTGTTTCTAGTGTATCAGGTTGAGTTACTGCTTTCCCCTCCTTTGCTCACCTCTTACCTTTATGGTGAGGCGTTTGTGACTGTTGAATGCTTCAATTTATCCTCATTCTCCTACTGGGGGGGCTTTTAAACTACTCTCAGGTTTTCTCCACAGGCTTTGTTATTTCAAAATTGACATTTAATCTCCCACTAGGATATAAGCTCCAGCAGGGCAGAGGTCTTTATTTTATTCACAGCTGTAGCTCCAGCACCTGCAACAGAGCTGACAGTGTAGAGATCCTGGGAGCTGTGAATAAGAGACCTTATCACCCATTTGCTTCCAAACAGCCCTCTATCCACAGCACCCTTGGTGTGTCTTCCTCTACACTACAGAATTTGAGAAATCAAAGTTTTTTCTCTACTTAAGTTTTCCCTTGTTGACTCTTATTTACAGACAGAGCTTCTCTGAGGGTATGACTTAAAAAAAAAGCTAAAGAATTGGAGATGGGTTTTACTCTTGTGCACGTGAACTTCATTACTTCCATACTTTCAGATACTTCACTAGAGAAGCATTTTGCCTGGGCTGTGGTTTCATCGTTGCTATAATAAAGTGCTAAGCATGAAAGCAGAAAATGCATCCTTACTTACAGTCTGTACACCTCTCCTCCACCCCCAATTTGCCACCTCACACAGACATTTGTAATACAGCCAGCACTGATACAGCTCTGACTTTATCTTGGTGCTTTTCATGTTTTATTTCAATTGTCTTCACAGCAGCCTCATAATGAGGTAGAGGTACTGCTATTATTACTATTTTAATAATAGATATCTGAGATGCAAATTATGTAATTTACCCAAGGTCATATAGCTGTTAGCAGAGCTGAGGTGTGAACTCAGGCAATCTGGATCCAGAGTCTATGCTCTTAGTCTTTGGGAAAAAAAAAAAAAAACAGGTAAAATGCTTTACCTTTACAATTGTTTATAAGTGTACAATTTTATGGCATTATGTATTTTCAAAGTGTTGTACAGCCTATTGCTACTATGCATTTCCAGAACTTTCCCCACCCTTTCACATCTGGTGAAACCTCTTTCTACAAATTTGATTGTGTATGGTTATCTCATTTAAATTGGATCACACGATATTCATCATCTTGTGTTTGTATAATGTTTTCAAAGTTCATCCATGTTGTCACATGTATCAGAGTTTCATTAATTTTTAAGGCCGAATAATATTCCATGCATGTCTTTACCACATTTTGTTTGTCTGCTCAACTCTTGATGGGTATTTGGGTTGTTTCTACCTACTGTCTGTGTGTGAGTGATGCTCCTGTGAACACTGGTATGCGAGTACTGTTTGGGTGTACCACTAGATGTGTGTAATTGCTGGATCCTATGGTAATTGTTTTTCTCTTTTAGCTTTTTGGTGTAGCAGAATACAATAGTGTACACTCAGAAAGGAAAATTTTTTCAATTCAGATAACTTCATCATGGCCTTTATTCTTTCATCAATGAAACTGAAAACTGCTTACATTTTAGAAGTGTGAGAGATGTACAGTATCAGCTTCTGGAAGATGGAGTCCTTGGTACAGGTCTATTCTGTACTGCTCCTGGTTTGATGTGAAAGTCACTCAGTTGTGTCCGACTCTTTGTGACCCTGTGGACTATACAGTCCATGGAATTCTCTAGGCCAGAATATTGAAATGGGTAGCTGTTCCCTTCTCCAGGGGATCTTCCCAATCCAGGGATTGAAGCCAGGTCTCCTGCATTGCAGGCAGATTCTTTACTTGCTGAGCTGCCAGGGAAGCCCTGGTTTGATATGAGCATTCAGCAAAAATTGGCCAGTTTCTTCCATCACTTCCTACCTTAATACCTGTGCTATGGTAAAGCTACTGCAGTTGAACTTTCTTTATCATTTCTTTATAATCTTTCTTGTAAAACTTCTCTTTTAAAAATGATGGCCTCTTTTTGAAAATATCCTCTGAATCCACTGTTTGCTTGACAGTTTAAAAAAATTCTCTTAAGTTGCTTTATTTTCTAATATCAGTATTTATGTTCATTTTGTATTATGTAACATTCTAATGACTATATTTGGTCTGTTCTTAACTTTTATTTGTACTTTGAATTCCCTATGGATATAGAGTACATACATGTGTTTAGAATTCCCATGGTGCATTATGTGAAATGTATAAATTCATTGCATGTTTTTGAATGCTTGGTTCATTGAAGGTAGGCACAATAATGAATAATAGTGTTTAAAACTTCCCAAAATCTTCGTCTCTCTTTCATATTTTAAGTATCAATGAGTTTCAATTTTGTCACATATTTCTTGAAAGCAAATCGAGGCCCAGAATAATTTTTCCATTTAGCAGACAAGATGTTGTGTCAAAATACATGAATCTTTCTCTTTCCCTAAATAATTTTTACTTTCGTTTCAGATTGTCGCCAGCAAAGGTGGTTTTGAAATGGTCACCAAAGAGAAGAAATGGTCTAAAGTGGGTAGCCGCTTGGGATATCTGCCAGGAAAAGGAACTGGATCCCTTTTGAAGTCACATTACGAAAGAATTCTCTACCCCTATGAGCTTTTCCAGTCAGGGGTCAGCCTTATGGTGAGAGGCATCACTTTTCTTAGGCGTGAATAAATCCAATGTCTGCCAGATATAGAAACACACTTTAGACTGTTATTCTAACAGGTTAGCTAGCAGTTGGTTGTGGTTTCTCCAGGTGGCAAAATTTGGGGGAGCAAGTTTAAAAAATCACAACTGTTTTTGATTGTTTACAAGATAAAGGCTAATGGGAGTGAAGAATGTCTTCTTACTTACATAAGATGTTTACACTTATGCAAGACTTAAGCTTTAAAAAAAATTTTCTCCACTTGGGTTCATGTGTTTTTTTTTTAACGGCTTGATTGAGGTAGGATTTACTTACTACAGAATTCACCCATTGTAGGTACACAGTCAGTAAGCTGTGATAAATTATAAATTTATGCAGCTGTCATCACCATCTGGTTTTAGGACACTTCCATTAGCCCAGAAGATTTCTTTGTGTTTGTTTATAGTTGGTTCTTCCTTCTACCCTCAAACCTGGACAACTCCTAATCTGCTTTCTGATTCTGTAGTTTTACCTTTTCTAGAAATTTAACATAGATGGAATCGTACAGGGTGATTTTGTGTATGGTTTCTTTCACTGAGCCTAATGATTCTTAAGGTTTATCTGTATTTTAGTATCAGTACTTCATTCATTTTTATGGTTGAATAATATTCTGTTGTATGGTTATACCACATTTGTTTATTCATTTATCAGTTGATGGACATTTCGATGTTTCCAGTTTATGGCTATTATGAATAATGCTATGAATATTCATGTACTAGTCTTTGTGTGGACATATGTTTTCATTTCTCTTGGGTAGATACCTAGGAGTGGAATTGCTGGGTTATATGGTAAGTTTGTGTTTAACTTTTTAAGAAACTGCCAAACTGTTTTCCAAAGTGGCTGAACCATCTTGCATTCCCACCAGTAATGTAGAGGCTTCCAGTTTCTCCACATCTTTGCCAACACTTGGTATTGTCAGTTTTTTTGCTTACAGCCATTCTAGTGGGTGTGTAGTGGTATCTCATTGTGGTTTTAATTTTATTTCCCTAATGACTAATGGTGTTGTGCATCTTTTCATGTGGGTATTAGCCATTTGTATATCTTGATGAAGTGTCTGCTCAAATCTTTTTTTTATTGGATTGTTTGCCATCTTATACTTGTTTTAAAATTTTGCTAAATATTCTGGATATAAGTCCTTTATCAGATGTATGATTTCATATAAGTATTTTCTTCTAGTCTGTGGTTCGATTTTCTGCCTCTTTTATGGATTGTGCTGTTATTATATCTAAGAAATCTTCTCTTAACCTAAGGCCAAAAGTTTGTTTTCATTTAGAAGTTTTATAATTTTAGTTTTTATGTTTAGGTCTGTGACCCATTTTGGATGATTTTTTGTGTATAGTCTTAGGTAAAGCTATAAGTTTGTTTTGGGGGCATTGAGGTATAGGAATATCCAGTAGTTGCAGCAGCATTTCTTTAAAACATGGCCTTTTTCCCATTTACCTTGCCAAGGTGATTTACCTTGCCCAGGTGATTTACCTTACCAAGGTGATTAACCTTGGCACCTTTGTTGAAAATCAGTTGACTATAAATATATAGGTTTATTTCTAGTCCATTTTGTTCTTTGATCTGTATGTTTCATCCTAACAACAATACTGTGCTATCTTGAGTACCATAGCTTTATAGTAAGTTTAGGTATCTGGTAGTAGTATAAGTCCTCCAGCTTGGTTCTTTTTTCAAAATTTCCAAAATATTTGCACTTCCACATAAATTTTAGAATCTACTCCATTTCTGTGGCAAAAGCCTGCTAGGATTTTGATAAGGATTGTCTTGAATTTGTAGATCAATTTGGCGGGAAAATTGTCATCTGGTTTCATGTGTTAATAGTTTTAGGGATATATTAGAAATTTGTTATTTTTCTTCTGATTCTCAAACCTGATTTCTTATCAGTGAATCTGCCCTCTTCCTGTGCTCTCAATTCTTTAGGGCGTACAAATGCCTAATTTAGAGCTTAAGGAAAAAGTGGAGCCTGAGGTTCTTAGCACTGACGTCCAAACTTCACCAGAACCAGGAACAAGAATGAACATTCTGCCGAAGAGAACAAGACGCGTCAAGTCTCAGGTGTCAATTTCTGTGGGCCATTTTGACAGGGATTTTACCTCCTTGACTGTGCAGAACACATGCCTGGTTTGGGGAGGTCATTCACATACTGTTCTTGAAAGACATTTTTTATTTACTTTTGAGATGAATAAGGAGGAAATTGTAACATTTGGTCTGATTTGATTTAGAGAGTTTTTTGTTAATATTAAACAGCTTTGACAGAGATGACAAATCAGAGTGACTCTGGGTACTGGGCCAATTTCATAGACATGCTGATGATTTCTAGTACATTTTATTTTCCTGGTTACTGTAAGTGAGAAGAGGAGGAAGAGAAGAAGAGTAGAAGAGAAGAGTAGGAAGGAGAGACTTTATTTTTCACACATCCTTCCTTTAAAAACCAGAATATAATTTTCTTGTGTCTGAATCATTCCAATGTAATTTCTATAATGTTCTTGTGACCTAGAATAATTTTAAAGCCTAATGAAAGCATCAGAAAAAAAATGCACATAATTTCTTTTTGTCTGCTTCTCTCCCACTTTCGTATTCCCATTTCTTTGTGGTCGACTTCAAGTTGTGTTTTGTTTCTGTTTTGGGGGTAATCTTAGTTCCTGGATCAGGGATAAGGCAGCAAGCCTATTTAGAGAGAATTAAAAATTTCCTTTATTTTTAACTGGCTCTTGAAACTTTTCTTAGGTAAGAAAGTAAATTAATGCATCACAAAACTAGACTAATGTGACTTTTATTTATTTTTTTTAGTCAGAGTCTGGAGAAGTGAATAGAAATACGGAACTGAAGAAGCTTCGGATTTTTGGGGCTGGGCCTAAGGTTGTGGGCTTGGCAATGGGAGTAAAAGAAAAGGAAGGTAAATCTATTACTTGGTCACGGAAAGTATTAAGGTGCAGTGGTGTGGTTATAACAAATGTAGATTGTGCTTGAATCGTAGTCTGCTGTGGGGTTTTCTAAGGATTGTATTGTAGACTTGCAGTATGATTTCCAGACAAATCACCTTTTTAATGGCAGATAATCTTAAGGTGTGAGAAGCCATAGTATGTTAAATTTTTATACTATTTTGGGAGAAAATTTCCTCCTCCATTTCCTCCTTCCACTTGACACAGAAATTATTGTTTTTAAAGGCTAATTTATAACAGAATGGTGAAATTAATGATTCTTACCTGGTGATCTAAAGCTTGCTGTTTTTAAATTTAAAAAGAAATAGAGGAGTCGCTCTGACCTTTAGAATCAGAATATGCTAGGGAGAGCTAATAATTTAGATTCTAATTATAATATTTTTCTGTAATTGCCTTGATGTATATTACACCACTTCTTTTAAGTAATCTATTTGAAGAATGGCTGGTGCTCCCAGCTTAGCATGTTAGAATTAGCATGTGAGTAAAATTGCTAACCCAGAGATAAGTACATTTCAATTTTAAGACTCAAGTTGACGAAGATTGTGTTGGATGTGTTTTTACTGTATAAGAATTTAATGGAATACTGTAAACACAAGTCATACTGATTTTTATGCATTTTATGATATGACTTAGGTCATGATTCCAATTCTGGACTGAACTCTGGTTGATCAGATAATATTGTTCTATCACCAAATATTCAGTATGATCAGACTTGCTTGATATATTACAATGTTTATTACTCTTAAAAATTAAGCACCTTATCATTTTTATGTTTGTAATTGTATTGGCTGGCAGTAATCTTAATACTAGTCTCAAATTAGTTCCTGATAAGTTCTACATGTGGGCAATACAGAATTAGTACTTAAACTCTCTGCAGCTCAGTTGCCTGGACTGGAATCCCAAATCTGCTACTGACTCAACTTTGTGAGTTTGGCCAGGTTACCTAACTTCTCTGTTCTTCAGATTCTTTATCTTCACTGGGGGATAATAATTTATCTGCCTCATAGTGTTGTGAGATTTTAACTAATTTAAATAATTTAAAATAGTGTCTGGTCCATGGTAAGCTCTCAACATTAGTTTTTACTATTATTATATAATTATTTTTATTTCAAGATGAGGTCTCCCGAAGACGAAAAGTTACCAACAGGTCAGACGCATTTAACATGCAAATGAGACAACGGAAAGGAACTCTCTCTGTTAACTTTGTAAGTGTTCTGAGATGTGTTAGGAGGGAAAGGATTTCTTTTTATTTTAGTTTTGCTTTTTTTACCTTGCTGTGTCTGGTTTGTCGTTTAGTTAGTTCATTTAGTCAGAAGACTTAGTGCATCTGAAGCTTCAGCTTTGGTGTATATCACATTAACCTTGCTTTGTGGCATACACACAGACGGTTCCTGAGTCATACACCTAGTGAATGAATGAGAGGATGACTCTGTCAACCCTTGGCTGTATTAGACAGTGCTCGGTCCTCAGCCCTCTACCAGTGAAGAGCATTTGTGTGTAGGAAGAGTGACATGGTTTATTTTATTTATAGAAATGGACATTCAAGTACCCTAGATTTGTAGTGGTCCTATACTCCGATACCTTGTTATACTTCTATTAACTTGCTTGTAGAAGCTCTGAGGAAATTCAGGAAGTTTTGCAAAGCTGTTTATATACTGTTATTTAAAATAAGCATTCAGGACTTCTGTTCATATTTTAGTGTACAGTATTTTGTTTCAATTAAGGCATTCCTGGTAAAGATTTAATACTGCTTTTTAATAAACTTATTAATAAACTTTCATGTTACTTTATTTTGTTGTTAACAGGTTGATCTGTATGTTTGTATGTTTTGTGGTCGGGGAAACAATGAAGATAAGCTGCTGCTGTGTGACGGGTGTGATGACAGCTACCATACGTTCTGTTTAATTCCCCCACTGCCTGACGTGCCCAAGGGCGACTGGAGGTGTCCTAAGTGTGTGGCCGAGGTACACACCCAACCTTACCTTTTGAAAGGAAGAAAAACATGCATAGAGCGTACAGTTAGCACTTCCCATGAAGCTGCTTCTCCTCTGTCTTTGTTTTTCAGAGCTTGAAATTGCTAGGCTTTTTGAAAGAGTGACAGTGACTGGAAATGTAACAGCTCTGTTTTTTTAAGTGTCTTCTTCTGACTGTGGTTTGATAACTCTTTTGCTACAGAATGAGACTTTTGCTAGACTGTTCATATTCTGGGAAAACAATAAAAGTGGAGAAAATCTGTAGGTTATTTGTTTTTTTCTTTAATTAAAAAAAAAAAAAGTAAAAATCAGATATGAAGCTCTAGAACTTAGGATCTATGCATCCAGTTTTCATGCTGCCACATAAACTGTTAACTTGTTTAAATTGTGACTTGATTGTACTAAATTTGTTATTGAAAGATTATAGTAATGTCACTGTCATGAAATGCCTGGTGTTTATTTTAACAAAATATGATAGAATGTTGAAGGGAAAGAGTTGGCTGGGTATATTTAGGTACATTGAAAGCATATGTTTATGATCTTTTAATTATTTTTTATTATTTTCAACATTAGGTGATTCAGAAGCAGTTCCATTCTAAGTCTTTGTGTTAAGAAATTGGTCATGATAGTAGGAAAAAAAAACATTCTTCTCTCTGGGTGTCTTAGCAACCTGGTGACTGTCCCTTTCTCCATTACCTTTCCTCCCTCCCTGAACGTTTGTTTTTTTCCACCAAGGATGATAGACATCTCTGGGCTTGATTCCAGGTTGGTAGCCCTCCAGGTGTGTGTCTTGATGCCAGAGCTTAATGCCAGCTCCAAGCCTGAAGCTGTCCCATGACCACCTTCCTCTGGAAGGCATGAGAATGCAATTGAGGTTTCAGAACATTATTTCCTGGTTCCACACTGAAAGTAATTAATACCTGTTTTGTGGTCTAGAGTTGACTGGATTTGTTTCACCTTGGAAAATGATCAAAGAAGGTCATACTTGAGAGCCTTGTACTTTCTTCAGTGTCAGTAAGTTAATCTTAGATATTTTTTTCTTCCCAGGAATGTAATAAACCTAGAGAAGCTTTTGGATTTGAACAAGCTGTACGAGAGTATACACTTCAGAGCTTTGGAGAGATGGCAGATAATTTTAAGTCTGACTATTTCAATATGCCAGTCCATGTGAGTATTTAGGTCACTTTGGGGAAGTATGAAAGATTTGTCTGAGTCCAAAGCTTTTGTTTTGCTTTTTAAAAGCTTCCATTATTTTGTGGAAAACAGAATCGGCATGAAAAAGATGATAGAACACCAGATCTGAGGATCAGGGGCCTGGGGTCATCTTCTGTTTCTTCAGCTTTCTCTTGTGGCAGTGTGTACTCTCCTGTTGAGAAATTGACTTCTGTCTTTCCCTTATTTGTGGACTCTCTGGGCACAGTCCTTTTCACACAAGCATGAAAGATGTGGCAGTTGCTGCTTTTATTTAGCTATTTGTGCTAGGAGGTTTGCTGCTTTTCCTGGGGCTTCTTGGGCTTAAAAAAAATCCCCATAAAATAATTTTCTAAAGCTATTAAAATTCAGCCTTGATTTTGTATTTCCTTTTTCTTCATTGTGTCCTGGGTCATCTTTATCCTACTTAGTTGGAAAGCAGCTTGCAGAAGAAAGCAGTTGAAGTTCATCGTGTTTTTTTGTGTGGTGTTTTTTTGTTTGTTTGTTTTCATTGTGTTTTTCATCTAAGTCGTCTTTCGCTTTTCCCCATCCTCAGTCAGAAAAGCTAAGACTGCATGCAGTCTTTTCAACTCTGAGAATTGAGAGGGCTTCTGTTTTTTCATTGGTTTTGTTCAGTTGACCTGTGTGTTATATTATAGTGGGTTATGACTGTATTGAGCTTGTAATCTGTTATCTCTGTTTTCCATGTGTAGATGGTCCCCACAGAACTAGTAGAAAAGGAATTCTGGCGGCTGGTGAGCAGCATTGAAGAAGACGTTATTGTAGAGTATGGAGCTGACATCTCCTCAAAAGACTTTGGGAGCGGATTTCCTGTGAAGGATGGCCGTAGAAAGATGCTGCCGGAAGAAGAGGTGCAGAGCATGCAGTAGTATCCAGACTTCTTACCTGTGGCCAACTCAGCCTTTGCTAGTAGAAAATGGCCTTTCTTTAATCCTAGGGACCACATTCATTTAAAACACTAAATATGTAGAATTTGGACATTACAAATAGTCTTCTGTTTTGAAAACAACAAATTCAGAGTAACTTTAAAAATCATTTAAGTTTTCATTTTAAAACAAGTTTAATTAGTTTAAAACTTAACTCCAGTTAAAAGATTTTGTGTAGCTCTCTCTATTTGGAAATGTAGATAATGACTTTAGGAAAAAAATAACTACATTTCACCGGTAGGTCCACAATTAAGTTTCCTTCAATATCTGGGCAGGTAGGTTTTCAAATATGCATTTAAATTATAACAGATGATCTTTAAAAGTAAAGCTGAAGTAAGATGATCATTTATTTCTTTTTCTTTTACTTTGGTCTTTGTCGCTTTCTTTTCCATTATATTTGGCAACAGTTGAGAATTCTATTTCCTGTTTTCCTACACATGGTAAGAAAAAAAAGGTACATAGTGGAGAAGGATACGTAGTTGAAAATATGGCCCCTCTAGGTCTCTTGTTACCATTGGCATGGTATATCTCTTTCCATTGTTTTACCTTGAAGCTGTTTGTATTTTGGAATCTAGCCTGTGTCTCTTATAGGCAGCATATGCTTGAATCTTGCTTTTTAAAAATCTAGTGTGAACTCTTATAGGCAGCATATGCTTGGATCTTGCTTTTTGAAAATCTAATGTGAAGGTTGACTTTAGTTGGAGTGTTCAGTCCATTTAAACTTAACGTGGTTGGTTTATATCTGCCGTCTTGCTGCTTTCTCTGTCTCCTGTGTTTTTGCTCCTCTCTCTTTCTTATCGCCTTCTTTTGGTGTTCAAGAGGTTCATACCATTTTAATTGGCCTGAAATTTTTTGGGGGGAGATACATATTTTGAGTTATTTAGTGGTTTTCTAAGAATTATAGTATACAGCTTTAAAAAAACCCAGCTTCATCAACAGTGTCTGTCTTTAACTGATTCTACTTCATTTCAATATTGACTTCTGGTAAATTAGAAACTTGGAAACTCTTTTCATTTGCTTTTCTCTTTTGCGTACTGTGTGTTGTATCCGCATATTGTATAATACACCAACATGGCAGTATAGTATTGCTTTAAACCATCTTATGGTCTTTAAAACAATGCAGAAAAAAGAATTTGACAGTCTTTTTTACATCATTACGCATATACATCCTTTCTGGTACTCTGTCATTCCTGGGGGTCCAGGATACTTTTTATTTGAGCCTCCTGGACTGTTTCTATTTGTAGTAGGTCTGCTAGCAGTGAATTCTTGTCTTTGCTTATGTGAGAGTGTCTTTATTTAGCCTTCTTTTAGTTTCTTAAGACTAAATACTTCTCAATTTTTTTTGGCTTTGATTGTGTTCTAGTTTCTTGAAATGATTGTTCTGATAATCTTGTTCAGTTCTATCCTTGTTTTCTGTAGAGGGAACTGCCCAACCTCCCCACATCACCATTTCCAAAAGTTCTTCATGATTAGAAGTCTGCTTTGTATCCAGGTCTCTAGTTAGACGGAAGACCCTGTTTCATCTTCTCTTGTATCCTTCCCTATGTAGTATGTCTCTGTGAGCAGGTAAGCATCATGCCTACAGAATCATGTTCTGAAACAGGAACGTGAATGTGTGTGCTCACATCGTTCCAACCCTGGCTTGCCTTGTTTGAGTCCCGTCTTACCCTGACCAGTCCATTGTAACTCCCTACAGTATCACCGACCCAGTTTATTCATGGTACAGTCTCATTCTTTATCATGCCAACTGTCCAGTCAGAAATATCTGACTACTTAATATGTGCTGAGTGGGGTTTTCATTTTTTGTTTTATTTATGATCAAAAGCTGTATCTTTTGGCCGTCTTCTTATTTTAGCCTTATTGATTTTTTCCCTCCTGTCATAGTAGAGCACAGGTTGAGATAATCACATTAGGGAAATGTTCAGATTATCTCATTCACAGATTCTCTCTTCAACTTTGTCACTGGTTATTTAACCTTTTTACTTTGAGGGTTTTAATCTCTGTATTATAGAAACTGTCACATAAAGTTAACATAATAATGAATTTCTCTCCCTTCCTCCCTGGCATCCAGGTTCAACCATTACCAGCCTTCTAATGGAAGGCAGTTGGATTCTCTTGTTTCTGCATTCAGACTTCTGCAGTATCACATCGCATATCCTCTGGAAAATGCAACTACACTCCTGCAAGAATGACAGTGGAAAAAGACAGATAGCGTTGTTACGAAAGTAGTTCGATTTTGTGGGTCTCCTGGGTTCCTTATACTCCACTTGGGTTCCTTAGGCCCCTTTGAGAACTGTTTGCCGCAAGGATGATAGCATTTTAAGTCTCTACCACATATGGCTTCAAAAGTGGGTGTTAGCAGCTCATGTCCAGAGCTTATATCCAGTTAGAAACCTCTGAAAACTCAGCACCTTTCCTTTTTCATTCTGGCTGTGCTTTCTTTGTTTTTTGGAAATTGCAGTTTCTTTTTTCTCTTGAACTCTTTGGTGAAACAAAAAAATTTTTTGTTGTTGTTAATAGATGTGTCTGTAGTGTGATTACCCAGGATTCTTGCCTGTAAAATCCCATGGACAAAGGAGCCTGGTGGGCTACAGTCCACGGGGTCACAAAGAATTGGACATTACTGAGCACATAGTTGGGATTGGGGGTGCTGACTTTCTGCACCATCTTGGTCTTCACTATTGCCACAGATTCAGGATTCTATATCCTATTCCATTTTGTCCTCACAGTATCTTGGCACCATAAATATATCGATAAACATTTTGGTAAGTTATGCTACCAGGGATAAAGTAGAAATACAATATCAACCTATTAAAATGAATCTTAGTATTTTACTGGTAAGCTGTGGGGGTGGGTGGGGAGTAATAATAAGCCTTATATGGGTAGAGTAAGCCAGAGATAGCTGGAATAATTAAAGGGAAATGTAAATATCACTTAAGAGATAGGATTAAATATTTAGGAATATGAGTTACATGTAGAGAGCAAGGAGCGCAGATTCTGTAGACTAGATGATTGTGACTTAACACAGTTTTTTACTTTTGTTTCTAAAGACTCTCTTGAGATATCTGTTGGGCTCTTGTCATTTCTGCTCTCATCTACACTGTTCTCCTTCTGTAGGAATATGCACTTTCTGGTTGGAACTTGAATAACATGCCTGTGCTCGAGCAGTCTGTTCTGGCGCATATCAACGTGGACATCTCTGGCATGAAGGTGCCGTGGCTCTATGTGGGGATGTGCTTCTCCTCCTTTTGCTGGCACATTGAGGATCACTGGAGCTATTCCATCAACTACCTGCACTGGTATGCACCGTCTTTGTTGACGGCACGCACACTGCGTGGCCTTTCTAAAGGTGCGACGATGTTAGGTGACGTGTTGGGGAGAACTGGCTTTAAAGTGTGTTCTACCCAAAGTAGGTGTGTAAGGGGGGGTCTCGGTACAGCGTCTCTGACACTTCCACTCTTAACGTGTGTGCAGCCAAGCCCCGGATTTTAGACCAGATGATTCTTAGTATTTAGTGTACAGGGAACATTTATTTGATTTAACTTTTGATACATAAGGCAGGATATTTAAAGTTTATATAGTCAAGATCTGACTAACCTTCAGTATTTGAAATTAAATGCCTATGTTACATGTGTATTCATTAAGGTTTTTTGTTGGTTTTTGTTTGTATTTACTTACGCAGTTCCTTGTCCAGTATTCTGATCTTAACCAAATGGTATTTTTCTTTCCATTTGAAAGATACTGCTCAGGTCAGACTGTGCAAACTAATGGTGTTCTTTCTTTCATCCCTGTGCTTTGCAATATGATAACTTCTAGCCACGTGTGGTTTTTTTAAATTAAAAGTTTACTTCATCATTTGCATTAACCACATTTTAAGTGCTTAATTGTCACTTGTGACTGGTGACCCTGGTATTGGCCAGCATAGATACAGAACATTTTCAGTCATTGCTGTAAGTTTCTATTAGAGACAGCACTGTGAATTGCATTACTATTTAAGTTATTCTGTAGATTGCATGACTAATTAAATCAATTTCCTTGAACTTCAATTAGTATTATAAGTAAACTGTAGTCCACTGAAGTCTGATGTATTGCCAGTGCCAAGTGTTTGGTCCTTAAGAGTCATAGATAGAACTCAGGATTTCAGCAATTTGTAAGATTCATAAGTATTATTCGGGATTTCAACAATGTCTCTCCTTGGCTTATTTCCTTGGATAGTAATGTTGAACTCCATGAAGTTGTACAGACATATTCTCTAGGGCATTGACTTTTACTTTGATCATGGTGGGGATAATTGGAATGTCCAGTGGACCTGTGAATCAGGCAGTATGTCAGTATCCTTTGGTACAGTGCTTGCTTTTCCTATAGCATCTTTCCTGTTTGGAGACGCTGTTTACTGCTCGACCTTAAAGAGTTCATTCGACTTGCCTTTCCATAGTGAAAACTACGTACCCACCTGTCCGTATACTCTTGCCTTACCTCCTGTTGTGAATAGTAGCACAGATTTTTGAAATGGTTGGTAGGATGCAAAATCCATAATCTATGGCCACAGAGCAAGACAAAGTTAATTACAGTTTAGTGGATTTGAGTCTGAGACCCTGGCCTCATGGGCACCGTGCTCTGCCTGGATAAACAGTTATTTCTTTGCTAGGGGAGAGCCAAAGACATGGTATGGCGTGCCATCTCATGCTGCAGAGCAGCTGGAGGAGGTGATGAGGGAGCTGGCCCCTGAGCTGTTTGAGTCCCAGCCTGACCTCCTGCATCAGTTAGTCACCATCATGAACCCCAATGTGTTGATGGAGCATGGGGTACCGGTGAGTCTTTTTGCATCTCCCTTCAGTATTTTAAAGTTAATGTATATCATAATGTATGCTTGGTTTTATAATGGGGAATAAAATCATGTCCTCTTCTAGCCAAATTAGAATTTATACTCTGAAGGGAACAACATTTATTTCATTAAGAATGGGTTGTTATGAAATGTGAAGCATACCTTATGTACAGCAGCCTGTCAGAATAACCTTGTTTTCAGTATATCTTGGTTTTAGTAAACATCTTATTTTCTTTATTATCTCCATTTAATCAAAGTAGCTGTGTCTTAAGTGGTAGTTCTAATAACTGATCCTTATCTTTGTGGAGATCATATTTCCATCTTTCATATAAAGATTTTATAGCCTTTCTTTGTATGAGATAATGAAGTAAAAATACACAAGGAACACCTTTTCTACTTTTAAATTTAGTTTTGAAAATGATTATTACCTTTAAATTGTACTAATGTTTGATAAAGTATAAATTCAGTGTTTGCTGCGTGTAGTCAAATAGTTATCATAACCTTAATGAGAAAGGAGATTGGGCGATGGTAATGTTGCCTTGTCTTTAAAGAGTTAATTTATACACAATCTTGGACTTTTCAAAAGACATAGTATTATCATAAAACCAAGAGATTCAGGAAAACTGATTTGAGGATCTCTCTGTATGACATAGGAGCTAATCAGTTAGTTTGCCCCCCAAAAATCATGCAAAAACAGTGAAATTCATCCTTTCCCACTGTGTACACCATAGGAATAAAAGGAATAAAAGAAAATTTCTCTTAATTGTAAAAATGTCATCAAGTTAGGAAACTAGTAGTAGCTCAGTGAGAGGAATGTTTTCTCCTTGAAAATTTCCTTGGGCTGTGAATTCTTGTCATGAATTATTTTAATTTATCAGTGACATAATATTATAAGAGGTGAAACTGACAGCTTCTTCAACACTGATGTTATTTTTTGGTATGTGTAGCTTAATAGTTTATTGTTGTCAAGTTTAAAAAGCTCTTCTGAAACTGGTGAAATGTCTCCCTTTTCTGTTGTTTTCATTTTGTTTTCTTCTGCTTTCGTATCCTGTTTCTGATTTGCGTTTAGGTGTACAGGACCAATCAGTGTGCTGGCGAGTTTGTGGTGACATTCCCTCGGGCCTATCACTCTGGGTTTAACCAAGGCTACAACTTCGCCGAGGCCGTGAACTTCTGCACTGCTGACTGGGTCTGTTCTATAGCAAGTGGCTGTTGTACGTCTACTAACACCCCTGGAGATGCATTGTAATTGCTGTGTTTGCTTAGCTGGGAGGGGAGGTTTATGAGTATTCAGTAGGGATTGGGATGTCTGCTGCAATTTAGAAAGTTCCAGGTAGTTTTTATTTGGAAGGTTTTATAGTTCTTTTCATTCGTTACTATCTTGTTCTGTTTGAATTTTAAATGAGCAGTTGATGTTTTCTGAATCTTCTCTGAGTGGACGTAATTCCTTTAGTCTCTGGTTTCTTTGAGCACTTTTTGGATTTTATAAAGGTGACCAGATCTTTGGGAATTAATTGTACCATATCAAATAGCTAGTTCTGATTTTTATCTTAAAATATCCCTTTATTATTTTCCTTCTGATAGATAATTAGTTGATTTTATTCTTGGCATTTTATGTTTTCTATATTCTTTTTAAAAAGATTATTTTAAAGGGTAGCCGTGATACTGAGATCTCTATGGGTTCCACTTTTGTGTAGATGATGTTGCCATTGATTGCTATTTTGCTTGTAAATGAAGTAGATATAAAAAAGTAATTAGTAGCTTTTACATCTTGGGGACATAAAACTGCAAACTTGTAATATACTATTTGACTTTATTTTTCCTTTAGTGAGATTATTCTGTTTGTCACCTCTCCTGACATTTTGGGGATTTTTTTTTTTTTTTTCCAGTAATATTGGATCTTACGTTTTCTATGGGCACCTTAGTTTGTTAAACTTCATAATTAGGCTTCCCTGGTGGCTTAGTAAAGAATCTGCCTGCAGTGGAGGAGACCCAGGTTCAATCCCTGGGTTGGGAAGATACCATGGAGAAGGAAATGGCTACCCACTCCAGTTTTCTTGCCTGCAGAATCCCATGGACAGAGGAGCCTGGCGGGCTAATTAGTCATATTGTTTCCTTGGCTAATGAATGAAATTGAATAATGAACAATCCTACTCGACCTAGTCATTCTAAACTTCTTACGTATTAGAAAGTAGCAAGAGCAAAACAGAGCTTAAGACTTTGTCTTGGACTTGCACTATATTTTAGAAAACCCAGCTTACATTTATTAAGTGTTTGTGATTTACTTGTTCCTTGGCCAGGTAGATACAGTGTGGAAATGCAGGTGATTCAGAGATGAGTTGGAAATGATTCTACCTCTAACATGCTCATTATTACTGCTGTCTAATCTTGGGCAACTTTTAATTTCTCTGGTCCCAAATTCTTTTTTACCTGCTATGTAAAAATGCTAAGATACACTTAATGACCTCAGACAAGTGAGGTAATATATGTGAAAGTCCTTGATACTCCTTAGGAGAAAAGTGTGATATAATTGAAAAGTAAAAGCAGCTTTATATCTGGAATAAAGTGATGGTACAAATTTTTATAAGCTACAGTGGACAATCAGTTCTATTTTATGTGGCTTCCTTACTTGTGATAATTAAAAACTGCAAGTCCTATGGTTTTGTTTTTCTTCTTACTCTTGCTTTAAGGCTGAGAAATGTTTACATACCTGAGAATTTAAAAAGAATTGTATATTGTCGGTAGACAAGATAAATGCCGAACATAAGCTCAACGTGTTTTGTTTTTTTTTTGCTTCATAAGCTCAACATGTATTTTCTTGGGAAAGATTGTTTCTTTGGAAGAGTGGGGAAATAGTGCTGGATTCAGAGATAGTACTGTGCTCTGGCGCTCTGATTCCTGTGATTCCCCTCTGCTTCCTCAAAATGGAGGCCAACTCCAAAAGCTTCTCAGAGGTTGACTTTATTTTTTCTGTGATGTTACAGTTTTCAGATACAAACAAAAACTTCAGCCATCCAAGTTTTTCCACTTGAGTAAAGGAAAGAAGTTGGAGAGAGAGAAAGAGTTTGTGTAGTGTAGCTAGTATCAGTTTTATTTAAAGCGTGTTAGATTTGTTAGAAGTTATCTTAGAGAGTGTATCTGTTGGCTTATGAAAAGTGATCATTTAGTAATTTATTTCGTGTAGGAAAATTAAAGTACATAATCTCATGATTGCACTTCGGATTTTTTCTAGGCCAGACTGGTAGTTTTAAAAATAATTTCTAGATGCTAACATCTAAATAGTCCTTATAAAAAAATAGTCCTTATGAACTAGTGCTTTTTCCTTCCCTTCCCTTCCATTTTCCCTCCTTTGTAGTAGCGTCTGGTTTTTTTGTTTTGTTTTGTGGAAACATCAGTGTTGAATATGTCCAATTATATCTTTATAGCTTGGTAATTTTCTTTCTTTTCCTGTAAGGTCAGTCCCATGTGACAGGTGTAAGAGTTCTGCCTCATTTATGTGTCAAGAAACTCATGCCTGAGGTGCATAACTGCGTAATGATTGGAAGTCAGCCACTTAGGCTCGAAGCTCAGCATCGGGGGTTGGGGGATTTTCTTTGGGAAGGCCTTTGTGAAATTCTTGCTAGGCGATAAAGTTTTAATATTTACAGTTACCTCTAACATTCAAATGGATGCTCTTGTTCTGTGTTGTTTATAAGAAAAAAAGAGGATCTGGGGTAAGCAGTGGTTCTGTTCTGGAATGTGTTACAAGCAAGTACTTTAATTTGAGAATCTTGTATTGTTTTCAGTTGCCCATTGGACGTCAGTGTGTGAGTCACTACCGCCGGCTGAGGCGCCATTGTGTCTTCTCCCATGAGGAGCTCATCTTCAAGATGGCGGCAGATCCGGAATGCTTAGACGTGGGGTTGGCTGCCATGGTGTGCAAGGAGTTGACGCTCCTGACTGAGGAGGAGACACGGTTAAGAGAATCTGTGATGCAGATGGTGAGTTTGCTGATTACACTGCTCACGGAAAACACTAAAAATTGAACCTGTGGTGGAAAGAATCCATTTTCATCTTCAATCCCTCTAGAAGTTGAACACAGAAATGGCTTGTTTGGAGATTTCATACCTTTGTTTCTGCCATTTTGGTTTAAGTTGAAGTTTTAGGAATCTTGATGTCAGCATCTCCAGATTTTTAAAAATGCAGTCCTGTCAGGTAGAATTTCTTAGGTATATATTTTTAAAATTTTCCTAGGTATAGTGTTTCTTTAGGTGAGAAAAATCAAGTTCTCTCAGCTTTGCAATTAAACAAAAGTTGTGTTGCTGGTGATTGCAGATTGTCCGAGTTAATCAATCTGTCTTTCCCGCCAATCTGAGTTTTTCGTGAATATAAGAAGCACTGAATAACCCAGTGTTGGGATTTTGAATGCTTCAAATAAACTAAACATCATATTGAAATGGAAACTAAATATATGTTTTCAGCCTGTCTTAGCCCATTTTCCCTAACCCTCCCTACGTAGTTAGCCTCACTGGCTGTGTACCATGCTCCCTCCTTCTCTGTGTAGCCTACTTTATTTCCCATGATACACAATTCCTCGTGGAATCTTAGTTCCCGGACCAGGGATTGAATCTGTGTTCCTGTATTGGTAGGCGGATTCTTAACCACTAGATCACTATGGAGGTCCCTTAGTGGAATTTTTTACTATAAAACTTACTTGATCCTTTAATGTGCTGGTATTTGTTAATTTCCAGTTGGAAGAGGTATGATGCATAGCATTTATCTCCCCCTAAGTTTCCTTGTTTTTTTGTGGAATACTTTCTAGGGTTAGTGGTCCTTGGAGTATGTTTTGGGAAGAGGTGTAGAATTTCTTGAAGCAGCCAGGATTAGTCAGATGATGTATTAGCATTCCCTGTTTGCCAGCTGTTAACGTAAGAAATACCTGCAGTGCATTTTGGAACCATTTTTGTATTAAAGTAACTTTTAAAGAAAATACGAAGTGCTTCTATGAGAAAATGAAAAGATAGGAGAGTTCAGCCAGGAGAGATCTAGATAAGAAGAAAATATTGAAAGAATTGGGTTGTGTCTGCCAGTGAATAAACTATTAGATCACTACCTTGTTTAAGTGGAGAAAAAAAAGAAGATTGCTCTCATAGTGGAATTGGTTTGTAAACACCATGCTCAGGTAAGTAGAAACTGTAAAGGGGACCCCCTTATTTATCAAATGGAAGCCTTTGTAAAATGCACGCCAGGTGCCCTTTCTTAAAGTGGCATACCAAATTTGATAAGCTTTCTTTTTTCCAGTTTTAATATTTTTTAAAATTAAAGTCAAGTTGATTTACAATGTTTTAATTTCTGCTGTACAGCAGAGTAATTCAGTCACATATACATTCTTAATGTTCTTTTCCATTATGGTTTATCATAAGATATTGAATATAGTTTTCTGTGATATATATAATAGGGCTTTGTTGTTTATATGCAAAAGGTTAGCTTCTTTTTGATGCCTTGTTGAAATAGATTATACTTTGATTTTCATAGTTTAAGTAATTTTACATCTCTTTATCCTTGCATGTGTTTGTACCTATCTGTTATTTTCAGACTATTAAAATTTTTAGTTCAAGAGTATATTGTCCCTGGGGACAGTGCTTTTTGATTTATCTTTTTCTTATGTTAAATAGAAAAAAAACCCACATAAAACATATAGAACTTCATGAATTATTCTATGGCAGCCGTTGTTGTCATCACCATATGATGATGAAATAGAACTTTATCAGCTAGCCAGTATTTTGTAATAACTATAGGGTATAACCTTTCAAAATTGTATATTAAAAAAGGTTTTTAGGGCAAAATATGTTAGAAAAATAATACTAGCAAATAAAAAAGTCTTGGCTTACTGTGCCCAAGAAAACCCTTATCAGCCATCTTCAAAGTACCTCCCAATTACTGCTTCCTGTCCTTCCTTCAACAAATGACTTTCAACCTCTTTACAAAGGAAGCATTTCCTGCATTTTAAGATGTTTTTATCAGTCACATGTGCATTCTTAGATACTAAGGTTTAGTCTTGTTCATAAAAAATTAGCAATGTTTTTAGAAAATATTTTGAGGATGTGCCATCGTATCTCCCGTGTTTATGTCGTCAGAGTAGTAAAAAAAAAAATTAACAAGTTTAAGTTCTCTGATGCTTGAAAGACTGGAAAGACACGATCAGGTGACATCAGTTGTATTTCAGGGTGTCCTGATGTCGGAGGAAGAGGTGTTTGAGCTTGTGCCTGATGATGAGCGGCAGTGTTCAGCCTGCAGGACCACCTGTTTCCTCTCTGCTCTCACATGCTCCTGTAATCCTGAACGGCTCGTGTGTCTCTACCATCCGACTGATCTGTGCCCCTGCCCCATGCAGAAAAAATGTCTTAGGTATCCACACGTTTCTCGTAAGGCTTCCATTACAGTCTTTTTAAAAATTGTTAATACTCTTGTTCGTAATGCCCTTCCTTGTGTTTGTTCTGGTTACCTCTTACCCGTCCGCCTCCTTTCTTGAGGGTCAGCCCATTAAAGTTGGCCCTGAACTTACTGAGTACAGTGAGTTGCTTTATCAAGTTGATGGGACACATTCCTTGCCTCTCTCTGAATTAAAGCTCTGTGAGCTGCTTAGGCTCTTCTCTTTATGTGTACCTGACCATGGTACTTCCCTTAAGGTGATTCTGTTTCAGTGTTAATTTATTTTCAAATTATTGTTGGGTTTTGAAAGTTTTTATTTTTGTATGTGATCTTCTTTTTAGATATCGCTACCCATTGGAGGACCTCCCTTCTCTGCTCTATGGTGTGAAGGTCAGGGCACAGTCCTATGACACGTGGGTCAGTCGTGTTACAGAAGCATTATCTGCCAACTTCAGTCACAAGAAAGGTTAAGTTTCTTCCTTTTTTAAGCAGACACTGAAATGGTTTTCACTTTGAAAGAGATCTTGTTTTGTTTCATGTGTTTTTCCTCCATTAAGGAAAAGTCCTAGGCTTCGTAAGAGATTTGAGACCAATGAGTTGGTTGACTATAGACTTAATTTCCTGTTTGAGAATCTTTTGTTAAGTGATAAAGTTGATATAAAATGAGACAGATTGCTAACAGCAGATGTATCATATATTTTGGGGAACCGTTGTTACAAGTAGACTCACATTAATGGCTTACTGAGCAATTCTTTTTTCAAGAAAATTAGAGTTACCAAGGGAACATTTCATGCAAAGGTGGGCACAATAAAGGACACAAATAGTATAGACCTAACAGAAGCAGAAGATATTAATAGGTGGCAAGAATACACAGAAGAAATATACAAAAAAGATTTTCACAACCCAGATAATCACAATGGTGTGATCACTCACCTGGAGCCAGACATCCTGGAATGCGAAATGAAGTGGGCCTTAGGAAGCATCACTACAAACAAGGCTAGTGGAGGTGATGGAATTCCAGTTGAGCTATTTCAAATCCTAAAAGATGATGCTGTTGAAAGTGCTGCACTCAGTATGCCAGCAAATTTGGAAAACTCAGCAGTGGCCACAGATCTTGAAAAGGTCAGTTTTCATTCCAGTGCCAAAGAATGCTCAAACTACCACACAATTGCACTCATCTCACACACTAGTAAAGAAATGCTCAATTTTCTCCAAGCCAGGCTTCAACAGGATGTGAACTGAGAACTTCCAGATGTTCAAGCTGGATTTAGAAAAGGCAGAGGAACCAGAGATCAAATTGGCAACATCAACTGGGTCATCAAAAAAGAGTTCCAGAAAAACATCTACTTCAGTTTCATTGAATGTGCCAAAGCCTTTGACTGTGTGGATCACAACAAACTGTGGAAAATTCTTAGAGCTGGGAATACCAGACCACCTGACCTGCCTCCTGAGAAATCTGTGTACAGGTCAAGAAGCAACAGTTAAAACTGGATGTGGAACAACAGACTGGTTCCAAATCGGGAAAGGAGTACTTCAAAGCTGTATATTGTCGCACTGCTTATTTAACTTATATGCAGAGTACATCATGAGAAACGCTGGACTAGATAAAGCACAAGTTAGAATCAAGATTGGTGGGAGAAACATCAATAACCGCAGATATGCAGATGACACCACACTTATGGCAAAAAGCAAAGAACTAAAGAGCCTTTTGATGAAAGTGAAAAGAGAGTGAAAATGTTGGCTTAAAAACTAAGATCATGAAAACTAAGATCAGATCGTTCAGAAAACTAAGATCATGGCATCTGGTCCCATCACTTCATGGCAGATAGATGGGGAAACAGTGGAAATAGTGACAGACTTTATGGTTTTAGGCTCCAAAATCAAATTGCAGATGGTGACTGCCGCCATGAAATTAAAAGACGCTTGCTCCTTGGAAGAAAAGCTATGACCAACCTAGACAGCATATTAAAAAGCAGAGACATTACCTTGCCAAAAAGGTCATCTAGTCAAGGCTACGGTTTTTCCAGTAGTCGTGTATGGATGTGAAAGTTGGACTATAAAGAAAGAATTGATGCTTTTGAACTGTGGTGTTGGAGAAGACTCTTGAGAGTCCCTTGGACTACAAGGAGATCCAGTCAGTGCATCCTAAAGGAAATCAGTCCTGAATATTCATTTGAAGGACTGATGCTGAAGCAGAAACTCCAGTGCTTTGGCCACATGATGCGAAGAGCTTACTCATTTGAAAAGACCTTGATGCTGGGAAAGATTGACGGCAGGAGAAGAAGGGGACGACAGAAGATGAGATGGTTGGATGGCATCACCGACTCAATGGACATGAGTTTGAGTAAACTCCGGGAGTTGGTGATGGACAGAGAGGCCTGGTGTGCTGCAGTCTATGAAGTCGCAAAGAGTCAGACACAACTGAGTGACTGAACTGAACTGAGAAATTCTCAGAATTAGGAACAAGCCACCTGGTATAAGCTTCAGTTGTATTGGCGGGATTTTAACAGCTGTAGTGTTTTTGCTAATTGGTTGGTGATTGGCTTTTTATTTTCTGTGGTGATAGTATATGGCTCTCTTTGGTTTTTACAGATTTGATTGAGTTACGAGTAATGTTGGAGGATGCTGAGGATAGGAAATACCCAGAGAATGATCTCTTTCGAAAACTTAAGGATGCTGTAAAAGAAGCTGAGACGTGTGCTTCTGTGGCTCAGCTGCTTCTGAGCAAAAAGCAGAAACACAGGTAAGACTGAGAAGAATTTCTCTATTGGTTTTCCGTTTTGTTTGACCAGAGTAATGACAGAGTCTTAATTGTCTGTGAGGCTGTGTTACCCTTCCCAAGTAATGCCCAGCCTTGTCTCCTGCTGCGCGCGCTTCTCTTGCTCTGCCTGCACTACCCGCCCTGTTCGTCATCATCACTGTGCTGCCCCTGCCCTTCCCCCTCCCTGTGCTCCCCCTGCCCTTCCCCCTCCCTGTGCTCCCCCTGCCCTTCCCCCTCCCCGTTGCTCCCCCTGCCCTTCCCCCTCCCCGTGCTCCCCCAGCCCTTGCCCCTCCCCGTGCTCCCTCAGCCCTTCCCCCTCACCGTGCTCCCCCTGCCCTTCCCCCTCACTGTGTCCTCTGCTTAGGGCTTGCGTATTTGCTCCTGGCCCTCCTTGGGGCTATGTTCCCAGATACCCAGCTGGCTTACTCCCTTGCTTCTTCCAAGTCTTTTTTAGACATCATATTCTTGGAGAGGCCTTCTCGGACAACCTTGTAAAATTGCAGCCTTTTTATTCTTCCTTCCTGCTTTGTTTTTCTCCTGGTAGACGAATCTACTTACTGCCTTATCTCCTCCTCCTTTTCCTACCCCACTGGAAGATAATGCTAGAGTAGAACGTGGGATTTTCATCCTTTTCATTGCTGTGCTTTGAAGCATGCCTGGTACACAGTAGGTGTGTAATAGTGTCTGTAAATAGATGATACTGCAGGCTGAAGGCAGGTGGCAGCAGAGAGTGACTTGGGTGCAGGGGAGGCTGTTAAGGAGCATGGCAGTATATGCCTTGGATTTCACATAATTCACGTTTCATTTTCTGTGGCAGTGTTTCATTCTAACACATTCCTTGTGTCTGAATAGTGTTTTCTATAGCAGTTCACATTGGGTTTTTAATTACTTGGTACATTTTTTAATCTTTTGTTTTATGAGAGACCAATCATCAGTCAGGACTCCACACCTGTCACTGGGTCTCTTACCCCCGCCTCCCCACCTTGGAGAATCTGGCCAAAGCTTAGAGACCCTTTTCTTAGAAAAGTGTATGTACAGACGTAATCTGGAGTCAGTTTCACAGGGTTTGTTATCTCCTAAGCTGGGTTAAAGGCCTTTGTTCTACATCTTAAGTTCCCTGAGATGGAGGATTTAGTTTTATCAGTGAACTTAACATTTTACTGTGAGAATTTATTAAATGTTTGAAATGTTTAATACTTCTTAGGTTGGAAGAATTATAATTTAGAGTGTTGAATCTTTGAGCCATTAACTGAAGAGCTAAGAATCTCATTTGAAAATGAAATCCCTCAGACACTTGTATTTTGGGATTTCTTGGGTTAGAATTCTGAAGAGACTAGAAACCCCCTTAATGCTGGAGTGACTGAATTTTCTTACTTACGTCTCAACATTGACACCAGGCAGAGCCCAGACGGTGGGAGGACGCGGACCAAACTGACGGTTGAAGAGTTGAAGGCCTTTGTCCAGCAGCTCTTCAGTCTTCCGTGCGTCATCAGCCAAGCTCGACAAGTAAAGGTGGAGTATCGCGTTCTTTCTGGGGTAAAAAGAATAGTGTGTCTTGATTCGTTTTTTTGTTCTGTATGTTTCTCTTCTCAAATAAGTGCTGCTGTTTAAGGTTTTTCAATAGGTAGTAAGAACTCTCTTGGTTTCATTCTTAGTCTTTAATTCCTCCTTTAAATTCTGGAACTAAGGCTAGTTTAGAAATATTTTTTTTCTCTGTTACTTTTAGGCCAGAACCTCCATTTAACGTAGATGTAATTGAAATGGAAAAAAATTAGTAAAAGGAATCAATGTATCAGTGAATTACTAGCCCATGAACTTTTGAAAATGCAGGGCTCTGAAATTACCAGGGCCATCATGGCTTAATGAGTATGTAAAATCTCAGAAGTGTCTCTCAGATACATTAATCTGCATAGTTAACTTTTGATAAGTTGTGGTGTCTTTTTGTGATTTGGCCAGGGCTGGGTAACTAAAATGGTTTTTGTCAAGGTTATCGACAGTGAAATCAACATCAGTTGTATTGTCTGAACCCTGTGCTGTAGGAGTGTTCTGATTATTGACCATGCTTTCCTTCTTGAGAGATTTTCTTTTCTAAACATCTGACACCACACTGTGCTTATCTCAGATTCACGATTCACTGTTCTTCCTCTTTAGGGAGGCTGTTTGTTTTCTCCTCAGCTTGGCTTCTGGGTTGGAGTACATTGGGAGTCTTGGCCCTTTGTTCTCGAGGTCCTGATGTCTTCTTGGTGACATTAAATATCACCTGTATCCAGTTGATGCCCAGCTCTGACTGCCTTTCTTCTTTGCTGCAGACTCGTCTATCCAGTTGTAGCCACTCTATTTGCCTGTGGTGGGCTGAACAGCATTTTAGATGAGATGGATCAAAACCCTTAATTGCCTTATTCCCCTTATATACTACATTCAGTTTCAAAACTAGTGCTGCTGTTATATTGCCTCTAAAATGTCTTCCAGAGTCAACTGCTAGTCATCATCTCCATCACTTAAATTATGCCCTAAACTGTGGGACTCTGCCCCTTAGATTACTGCAGCAGCTCCTTAACTGGTCTCTCTTCTTTTACTCTTGTTCCTGACTGTTCATTTTTCATGCAGTAACCAGAGTGATTATGTAAAATAGAAATCAAGTCATATCACTTCCCCATGGTTAAGATCCTCTCGTGGTTCCCCAAAGCCATCAGAATAAAATGCAAAGTGATTGTAATTAATCTACATGGCACTGTGTAATCTGACCTCTGCTTATTCCTTAACCACTTTTCTTCCATATCCACTTTGCTATCCATCATCCACTTTGGACCAAGACACAAGCTCATTCCTCTTTAAAAGCTTTTGCAGTTATTATTTGCCCTTCCTGAACTAGTGTTCCTCCTGTACCTCCTCATTGTAGTTTTGGTTGTTATCATCGTTGTGAAGTAATATGCTCCCCCCTGCCACCTCATCACCTCTGATCACTTTTGTATTGAATTGCCCTGTTTTTCTTTCATAGCACTGAAAACTAACTGAAGCATTATATTCATGTCTTCAGTATCTGGCCACTTACATTAAAACATGTGTTCCTTGAGGACAGGGATGTTGTATTTTTTGTTTAATGCTATGTGCCTAGACTAGTCCCTGTACCTAACTCAGCAGTCATGAAATATTTTTGAGTGACCAGTTCAGTTGCTCAGTCATGACTGACTCTTTATGACCCCATGGACAGCAGCACGCCAGTCCTCCCTCTCCATCATCAACTCCCGGAGTTTACTCAAACTCATGTCCATTGAGTCAGTGATGCCATCCAACCATCTCATCCTCTGTCGTCCCCTTCTCCTCCTGCCTTCAGTCTTTCCCGGCATCAGGGTCTTTTCAAATGAGTCAGCTCTTCACCTCATGTGGCCAAAGTATTGGAGTTTCTGCTTCAGCATCAGTCCTTCCAATGAATATTCAGGACTGATTTCCTTAGGATGAACTGGTTGGATCTCCTTGCAGTCCAAGGGACTCTCAAGAGTCTTCTCCAACATCACGGTTCAAAAGCATCAATTCTTTCTTCATGGTCCAACTCTCACATCTATACATGACTACTGGAAAAACCGTAGCCTTGACTAAACGGACCTTTGTTGGCAAAGTAATGTCTCTGCTGTTTAATGTACTCTCTAGGTTGGTCATAACTTTCCTTCCAAGGAGTAAGCATTTTTCAGTTTCATGGCTACAGGCACCGTCTGCAGTGATTTTGGAGCCCCCAAAAATAAAGTGACTTAATCAGATTGAAAAGGGGTGTGTAAATAATTAGAGAAGCATATTTATGTCTTTATCATATGTCTGTTTGGTGCTATGATAGTGAGATTATTAAATAGTCTAGAATTTGGTAGTTTGCCAGAACCATATGTATTCCATACTCATTTTGTATCTTCTAAGTTTGCTCTTTATTCCTTTGACCTTTTCAGAATTTGCTTGATGACGTGGAGGAGTTTCATGAGCGTGCTCAGGAGGCCATGATGGACGAGACCCCAGACTCGTCCAAACTCCAGATGTTGATCGATATGGGCTCCAGTCTGTATGTGGAGCTCCCAGAGTTAGCTCGACTAAAGCAAGAGCTTCAGCAAGCTCGCTGGTTGGATGAAGTAAGACTGACACTGTCAGACCCTCAGCAGGTCACCTTGGATGTCATGAAGAAGTTGATAGACTCTGGGGTCGGCTTGGCACCCCACCATGCTGTGGAGAAAGCGATGGCCGAGCTTCAGGAGCTTCTCACAGTCTCTGAGCGATGGGAAGAGAAGGCCAAGGTCTGCCTACAGGCAAGGTGAACACATCTATTGGTGACTGTCCCTTCTTTAAGATGTAGGTTAGAAAGTAGAGAGTGGGGAGGAACATAAAGGTCTGTTGAGCTGAATGTCTTGTGCCTTCCCCAAGTGGTCACTAGGTTATCAAGTGGGTCTGTATATGGACAGTTTCAAATCTTGTGAGCACACTGTGTGCAGAGTCCTTTGTTAAGTACTTTAGTAAGTGATACAAAGTAGTGTTTTGTTTACAGCCTTACCATTACTGCTACTCGAGTTAGGAGCTAAGAAATACAAAGCTCTGCTACAGTATGTTGTTAACTGAGAGGACCAGAAAAATGCTAGAATCAGAGGGGGAAAGGTCAGTGTAGCTTGGAGGATTAGAAGAGACTCTTGAGAGAAAGAGGAGAATGTAAGTCAAGCCTTGAAGAATGAGTCGGATTGAAATGGCAGGGGAGGTAAGAGACATGTCCTAAGATCAGCTTAAGGAATGTGTCAGTGTGTGCCCAGGTGACAGAAGCTGAGTGGTGTTTATTTTACCCCAGCAGGGGATTCATGCTGGGAAGTAGAGAGAGATGAGAGTCAGGCAGGAGGATGGGAGGCGTTAGCATCGGCACCCAATAGACTTGTGAGATTGAAGTCAGGCGTCTGTCAGTTTGACTTCCATGTTCTGTATGAAAGTATTTTTTCACCAAAGATTAATATTAATATAATTTCCTTTGTGAGGATGAGGAAATTGGGATGCTTACAGAGATCATATAGTTGTTAAATAATACAGCTCAAATTTAAAGCTTTTTCTACTTCATTCCAAAGTTTCCATGTGCTTAATTACTTTGCCAGTCACTTATTTTGGATTCATTTGATAGGAAAGGCAGTTCTAAAATTGGCCAACAGTGAATGAAAAGTGAAAGTGTTAGTCATTCACTCCTGTCCGACTCTTTGAGATCCCAAGGACTGTATGTAGCCTGCCAGGCTTCTCTGCCCATGGGATTCTCCTGGCAAGCATACTGGAGTGGGTTGCCATTTCCTTCTCCAGGAGATCTTCCAGAGTTTCAGCAAATTAGTGTCATGAAGAAAATGAAGTTGGTCGAGAGGACTGAGGGAGTCAGTTTTCCAGCTCCTGTCAAAGCTCTTCTGAAATGCACCCTTAACATTTTGCATCCTAAGCGCTGGTTGGCTGCTGACTGCTCCTTTCCAGATATCCTCCTCCTGATTTTGGCCTCTCTGCCTCTTTTAGAGTGCTTTCCCTAGAATTCTGACCTAGGCCGCTTTTCTGCTCACTTTGTACCCTTTCTTGGAAATTTCATCTCACTTCTTGTCTCCATTTACCATCTTTGTGCAGACCAACTCCAAATCCTCATCTAGAACACAAGTTTGTTTTTTTACCTGTAGCTATCATCTGCTTGTTAAGTAATTCCAGAGGATGTCCTGTAGGTGCCTCAGACTCCCCATATTCAAAATAACCTTCATCCACTGCTTCGCGTGTTCTCGTCCTTTGTTCCTGTTTTCTTTGAATTAAACCCTCTTTCACTCATTTGAACAAGCCAGAACGCTGGAAATTAGTGTTGGCCCTGCCCTCCCATTTCCTTCCCCTCAGACTCAGCTCCTGAGTCCTGCTGATGCTGTTTCTTTGGTGTTTTTCTCTTTGATTCTTTTTCTTTGGGCTGTTGTTACAGCTGACTTAGCACACAGCACCAGGTTCTGTCTATAATCTCAACCCTCTGTCATCCATTCTTCACAGTGAAATTAGTATCTTCCTAAAATGCAGAAGTGACAGTTTGACTTTGCTGCCTAAAGCCCATCACTGTTTCCCAATCCCCTTAGGGTGAAGTTCAGACTTCCTCAACCTGACTTTTTGTAATCTAGGCCCTTGCTTAAATACCTACCATGACCCCTTGCCGTTCTTTTTCTTGTGTTCTGTGTTCCAGACATAATGACCCCTGCTCTCCACACCAACCCTGGGGAACACCTTTCCCCTCTGTCCACCTACGTTGGTGTACCTCCACCACCTGTCCCCTGGTCCTGGCGTTCCTGACTAGTTCCTATTCAGAAAGGAGAAGCCAGCTTAGAAGTCACTTCCTTACTGCCAAGTCAACCAAGTCCCCCTGCTGTATATTCTGACAGCATCTTCCTTTTCCTTTATTATTGTAATTATGGTATATTGTAATGTTTTATTGATAATCACCTCCCCCAAGATTAAAAGGTTTTATGAAGGCAAGGACTATGTCATCTTGTGCATTAATCATCCCAAGGACATAGCCCAGTGCTTGGCACATAGTAGGGATCATGGGTGCTCAAACTGTTCCCACTCTCAGTAATTTCCCGTTGCTCACATAGACCTTAATTCACAGCCCTGAAGACTTCTTAATCTGCATCTTTCTTTTCTGTCAGATTCCCCTCCTTCATGCTGTTACTCCCACCCCGCCTCCCGTTCTCACTATCCCTCATCTTAAACTTGGTTTTAACATCTTCAAGTTTTCTCCACATCTTTGTTCATTAAATTCCTGATGTTTTTCCTTTAATCCTTTACATGACCAAATCACACTTATTTAAGGCCTAGTTCAGAGCCCTTCTCAGCTCTCCCAGGTCAGATTAATCACTATTTCCCTAGTAGTGAACCCACAATCATTTGTTCTTAGTACAAGTGTATTTCTTAGGATAAGGTCTGTATTTCGGTCATCTTTGTGTAGCAAGGTGTTTAGTGCTTATAGTTGAATTAAATGTCAACATAAGTGGATTTCTAGACCACTGCTTCCTACATTGCTATCTCTTGGGCATCTCTGACAGTTTCAAATCCTGTGGAAACTGATATACAGGTAGTTTAGTGTGGGAAAGAGCACGGGATCTGACACTGATTCTGAGTCAGTGCTTCATGTGTGCCATTTACTGCATTAAATGACTTTGAGGAAGTAATTGATCCTGAGTTAAACTTACCTGTGAAATGGAAATGAAGGTAATAGCTGTTTGCCTCTCTCATAGGCTTATGGTGAGAATTAAGTGAGGTCACATATATGAAAGTTCTTTTACATGTTGTGTTATATAAGTGTTGGTAGTAGTTTGACTTATCCTCATGCGTCCTCCCTGTTTTTATGTTTATCAAGGCCTCGGCATAGTGTGGCGAGTTTAGAAAGCATCGTGAATGAAGCTAAGAGCATTCCAGCCTTTCTGCCCAATGTGTTGTCCCTGAAAGAAGCCTTACAGAAGGCCCGAGAATGGACAACTAAAGTGGAAGCTATTCAGGTAAAGAACCTCTTGAGCTGTCCACCGTTCAGGGAATGCTGTCTCACACCTGAATCCTTGAAGCCTTTAATTCTGTACTGAAATAATTGTGTACTTGAAATTCACTTGTTCTTTCATCTGATTTTTATTTTTAAACATGTATTACCTATTTAAACATTACTTGTTTCTGTTGACTTCTTGCTATGAGAGATGACAGAATTAGCCATTTAAGTAATGCTTAGCAGTAGGGAGTTTATTTCCTGCTGTATTTGACTCTCTTGCCATGTACATGGGTTACTTTTTTAAATGGAAGTATAGTTAATTTACAGTGTTGTGCTTATTTTAAGTGTACAGCAAAGTGGTTCAGTTTTTTATATATATATATATATAATTTTTTTCAGATTCTTTTCTGTTATAGGTTGCTACAAGAGTATAGTTCCCTGTGCTATACAGTAGGCCCTTATTTACCTATTTTATATATATAGTGTGTACTTTTTAAAAAATTGTTAATTTTTTGCTGTCATGGGTCTTTGTTGCTTTGCGCGGGCTTTCTCTAGTTGCAGCAAGCGGGGGCTGCTCTTTCTGCTGTGCTTGGGCTTTTCATTGCAGTGGCTTCTCTTGTTGCAGAGCAAGGACTCTAGGGTGTGTGGACTCAGTAGTTGTGGTGCACGGGCATGTGGAATCCTCCCAGACCAGGGACTGAACCTACGTCCCCTGCATTGGCAGACAGATTCTTAACCCACTGCACCACCAGGAAAGTACAGGAGTGGTGGGTATATGTTAATCCCAAACTCCTAATTTAGCCCCCGCCCCACTGTCCTCTAATTACTTTTGAAACAAGTAGCAGGAAAAGAAAATGAAACTGACATTTACTGAACCCCACAATACTCTTGGGGACTCATCTGGATGTTTGGGAGTAGGAATGGGAGAGAAGGGTGTAAAGATACAACCTTGGACCTCAAAGTGGCATATTCTAGTTGAAAAGACATGTATTACACATACGTAACTCAAAACAGTGAACTAAGTGCTGGAGATGAAAGTATGTCTGAATACATAAGGTTCCTTCTGAATGGTCTGCAGAGACCATTCACTGCAGCGTTTACAGTGGTGAATATGTTGTAGGGCTGGACTGAAAGAAAGGAAACCAGCTCTCCCACTAAACAGCTGCTGCCCTTAGAAAGAGGAGGTGTCATGGTCTAATGACTTCTGTTTTGCTTTCTTTTCAGTTGAGTTTTTCTGGGACCTGCTTAGTTGCTACTCTTTCTGTTCTGTGTTTTAAAATTACTTGTTTTTATCAGTACTCCCCTGTTTGTTTCATCTTTGACCAATTTCAGGCAGTTATCAGATGACTGATAATCTTTAGTTGGCTGTTTATGATTGAAGAACTGAGCTGGCAAGTAGAGGTAGCTGCTGTGGTTTTCCGAGGACTGTTTCTTCCCTTTAGTGGGAGGATGGACTTGGGGGCTCTGAAATAGTGGACATTTTCTGCTGTCCTTCAGGGTACACAGGCTGGAGGAGGCTGTGTCCTGGCCTAGCCAGAAGGTGTTCTGTATGTGTGCTTGGAGAGTCGTACCGTCTGAGGGATCACTCTGGATTGTCGTCTGTGGGCCGCCAACCTGATACTCTGATGTTCTTGCCAGGACCCTGGGATGGATTACTGACTAACTCTTCCATTTCCTGTAATGACTTAATTATTTAATGTCAGTAAATTTAAAGCACTCTTAAGTTTAAAAACTGATTATTTTCATTAAGTGGAAATACTGACACATTGTTAATTAGTAGAATATCCGCTCTTGTCTATAAATGAAGGAGGTTGTCAGAACTAAGATACTGCTCTATAGTAGTTGGAAAAATTTTGAAAGACTTTGAAACAGGCAGAAGAGACTACCATGTCCTTTCAGTGGAGTAGTGGATGTTGTTTAGCAAACCACCCGGCTTTATTTGATTCTCTGAGTGTGTGCCTTAGACTTTCTTCTACCATGCTCATTACAACTCTGTCAGTTATTTAAAAACAATAGTAATGTGACTGAATTAGTCTGTAGGAAAACAGATTTCTAAGGAACAAATTATTCTCCACACTGTAGAAAAGGTGATTCCATTGACCTGGATGATATTAAATGCCTGTTTCCATCTATTAGCAAATTCCTTTCCGCATTTCTGACTTCCATGGTGGCTCAGACGGTAAAGTATCTGCCTATAATGCAGGATACCCAGGTTCGAACCCTGGGTCGGGAAGATCCCCTGGAGAAGGAAATGGTAACCCACTCCAGGATTCTTGCCTGGAAAATCTCATGGATGGGGGAGCCTGGTAGCCTGTATTCCATGGGGTCGCGAAGAGTTGGACACAACTGAGCGACTTCACTTTTACTTTTCCTCATTCCTAATTGCATTTGTATGTTTGTTTTTAGATTGTCCTTTGAACTAGTTTTTACATCTTACTGGGTCCCTTGTTAATTCATTTTTAAAAACCTTTGACAACATGAATTTATACAAACATTTTTTAAAGGACATTGGAAGACTGTTAAGAGATACAATTAGGTTTAAAGACTAATAGTTAATGGAAAAGGTTAGCACTAAACTCTTTATAAGATCTACTAATAGTGTATTGCCAGACTTCATGAGAGATGACAGATTATGTAAGGCTGTACTTCTCTTTCCCAGAGTGGCAGCAATTATGCTTACTTGGAGCAGCTGGAGAGCTTATCTGCTAAAGGCCGCCCTATCCCCGTGCGTCTTGATGCGCTGCCCCAGGTGGAGTCTCAAGTGGCAGCAGCTCGGGCCTGGAGAGAACGGACAGGGAGGACCTTTCTCAAGAAGAATTCCAGCCACACGCTGCTACAGGTGAGGAGTGGTTTGTTTTCATGTGCGTGCCCTTCATTGCCCTCCCCAGAAGTAGGTGACTTATTACCTAAGGTGAGGGTGGTTGTCAGTTTATCTGGTCGTGGTTATACAAGTTCATTCCTACTGGGTGGTATCAAATGTTGGCTAGTAATCTGGAACCTTGGACACACTTACTTCCAGTTCACCTTACACTGTGTCAGCCTGCATCTTATCCCTGTTGTTATCGTGGACTCTTATCACCAAAAGATCTTATTCTCAGAAGCACAAATTAAAAAATAATTTTTTACCTTGAAATACGGTTGATTTATAATGTTGTATTAGTTTCTCATGTACAGCAAAGTGGTTCAGTTGTACATATATATTTTCTTTTTCAGATTCTTTTCCATTATAGGTTATTACAAGGTATTGAATATAGTTCCCTGTGCTATACAGTAGGGCCTTATCTATTTTTTATCTGGGTATTGTATATCTGTTAACCACAAACTTCTAATTTATTCCTCTCCCCACCTTTTCCCTTTGGTAACCATGTTTGTTTTCTATGTCTGTGAAGCTGCTTCTGTTTTATTAATAAGTTCATATGTATTCCTTTTTTTAGATTCCACATGTAAGTGATATCATATGATATTTGTTGTTCTGACTTCACTTAGTATGATCATTTCTTGGTCCATCTATATTGCTGCAAATGGCATATTTCATTCTTTTTTTGCAGCTGAGTAGTATTGCATCGTATATATGCACCACATCTGTATCCATTCCTCTTGTCAGTGGACACTTAGGTTGCTTTCATGTCTTGGTAGTTGTAAATAGTGAGAAGCACAAATTTAAATGCTCATTACCCTTTTCACGTTGAACAGTTTGAACATACTTAAGAGCATAAACTTTGGAATAAGATTGTTTCATGTTTGACGATGGATTCCTGGTGTTAAGGCTGTGTCTGTGAGCAACTTGTTGCCTTTCTGAACCTGTTCCCCTTGTTTGTGGAGATAATATCACCTACTTCAGAGGCTTGTTGGGAAGGTTGAGTTCGATAATGCAGGTGAAGTTTCTAAGAATGTGTCTGGGACATGTGAGTGGTCAATAAATGGTTACATTTATTTCCAATTTTGAGATTTTTTAAAACCAGAGCTCAATGTTTGGTTTTATTTTTGTAGGTGCTTAGTCCCCGGACTGACATTGGTATTTATGGGAGTGGAAAAAATAGAAGGAAAAAAGTAAAAGAACTGATAGAAAAAGAAAAAGAAAAGGATCTAGACCTTGAGCCTCTGAGTGACCTGGAGGAGGGACTGGAGGAAACCAGAGACGCAGCCACAGTGGTGAGAGTTAGAGTGCTTCTTGAATTTGCTTGGTGAATGCAGCATTCTGTGAAGCAGTCACTTTTTTATGTTCCTAACTTTTTATTTTTGTATAGTTCATCTTTGACCTCATGGTTGTACATATTTTACACCTTTTTAATATTTGGAGTCAAAGTGGATAAAAACTGTTCTCTCGCCCTAAAATTGCCCTTTCCATATCCCTCTTTATTGTTGTTTTAATAGTTGTCCAGTAGTCCATCAAATTGTCCATAATTTACTAAACACATTTCTGATACTGATCATTTTTGTTGTTACTCGGTGTTCAGTATTACGGATAATAGCAAAGTGGACTTAGCCTTTTCCTTTTTTCAGGTTGTTTTCCTATACTTGACTCATAGTAATGGGATTACCAGGCTAGGATTTTAGAGTGTTTAATGGTGCTTAATACTGTTGTGCTCTTCAAAGGAATGGTACCAGCTGACTGACTGCAGCTGCTGTTTGCAGTCCTTGCCTCTCTCGGTAGCATTCAGTAATATAGTGAGTATGCAAAAAAGTGTTTGTAGATAATTAAAATTATGGGTTTTATTGTAGAGTAGGAGGGATATGTTATGATTACAAGGAGCCTGAGGAAGTAGAAAATAAAAATGAGCTTGGGCAATATGTAATAGTGGGGAATCGCATTCACTAAGTGACTTCATACGGCTGTTCCTGCCTGCAAATGATCCTGTTTTGAGGCTGATGGAAATAATTTCTTGTTAGCCTGCCTAGTGAGTCAGTCTTGCCAGACAAATAGCACTGGAAATTGCCTCAAAGTTGTTTCAAAGCTAACAGTTTAAAAAAAAAAAAAAGCCCTGATAATATTCTTGATAATTAAATTTTGTTTTTATATATTTTTTTGAAATGAGTTACATAAAACCTTACTATAATTAGACATCAGCTTTTGTTACTCTTCTCCATAAGCTG
Organism: Capra hircus; assembly: GCF_001704415.2. Lineage (NCBI taxonomy): Eukaryota > Metazoa > Chordata > Mammalia > Artiodactyla > Bovidae > Capra > Capra hircus. The sequence goes on along the minus strand of NC_030812.1, from coordinate 106,178,062 downwards.
GAAATTCCAAGAAATAAATAAAATTGATTTGTATTGAACTTCCCCCAGAGAATGAATTAGAAGGAGGTAGGGAGTCAGTACCGATTAAATGTTTATCTTGTGCCAGGCGCCAAGTTAGGCACTGTCGCACGTTATCTTATTTAATCCTTAAAACAGCAAAGTGAAGTTACTAATATTCTCATTTTTTGGAAAACTGAGATTCAGAAAACCTGGATCCAGGAGTCTTGTTAAGTACAAGAGCCAGGCCTGATACCAGGGTGGCTTGAACCCATCTTTCTCCTGCCCATTATGAAAGAATTAACTACTCAACTGCTGGACATTGTCATATATGATGGCAGTTTGCTTATTTCACAGATGAGTATTTGCATAGAAACTGTCAGGCTGCCCCAAATTTTAGGAAACGATGGCTTTTTTTCAAGGACAGTGCTTGGGACTTCCCTGGTGGTCCAGTGGTTAAGATACTGCGCTTCCAATGAAGGTGCTGTGGGTTCAATCCCTTGTTGAGGAACTAAGATCCCACATACTACAAGGTGTGGCCAAAAAAAGACAGTGCTTTGTCAACATGAGTCTGCAATGTGGAAATGGTCCCTACCCTTGAAGATTTGGTATTTTGAGAACATTTTGCAGTGACTCCCTTCAGTTAAATGTTTGTCATACCCAGGTGGCAGTTTTCAAAGAGCGGGAGCAGAAGGAGCTGGAAGCCATGCATTCCCTCAGGGCAGCGAACCTCGCCAAGATGAGCATGGTGGACCGGATAGAGGACGTCAAGTTTTGCATTTGCCGCAAGACAGCGAGCGGGTTTATGCTCCAATGTGAGCTCTGCAAAGACTGGTTTCACAACAGCTGTGTTCCTCTTCCTAAATCGAGTTCCCAGAAGAAGGGGTCCAGCTGGCAGGCTAAGGAAGTAAAATTCCTTTGTCCTCTCTGCATGCGGTCTCGAAGGCCGCGGCTGGAGACGATTCTGTCCCTCCTGGTGTCCCTTCAGAAGTTGCCGGTGCGGCTGCCTGAGGGGGAGGCCCTTCAGTGTTTGACAGAACGTGCCATGAGCTGGCAGGACAGGGCCCGGCAAGCCCTGGCCACAGACGAGCTGTCTTCCGCCCTGGCCAAGCTGTCCGTGTTGAGCCAGCGGATGGTGGAGCAGGCAGCTCGGGAGAAAACCGAAAAGATCATCAGTGCAGAACTCCAGAAAGCCGCAGCCAACCCAGACTTGCAGGCAAGTTGAGAATTTTCTTTTTTCTTTTTCCCCCTATTTCATGGGGTAATATCTGTCAGTGTGTAAGCAGTAAATCAAATCTCTTACCAGTATTAGGAAAATAACAGTAAGTTGCTTCATTACAATTTGATGGACTCAGGCATGCATTAACACTCATGTGTATTTGGTGCCTCTCTTCATCTCCGGTTGCTCGTTGTTTAGGGACACTTGCCTAGTTTCCAGCAGTCTGCTTTCAATCGGGTGGCGAGCAGTGTGTCTTCCTCCCCTCGACAAACGGCGGACTATGACGATGAAGAGACAGATTCTGATGAAGACATTCGGGAGACCTATGGCTATGATATGAAGGTAATTATAGGGATGGGCTGGGGGGGTTTGATCACTTGATCACTGGGTTTGTTTAAAAAGCTGTTGAACACTGATGTTTAAGGCCTGAAAGTGGAAGAGAAAGCTAGTCGTTATATCTATCCTGAATTTATGGTGATGGTATTTTTTCTGTACTCTAAAAAAACAGATTGGTAAAGCTACATTTTTTAATAAAGGATGGTATGTTTTTAAAAAGCCTGTATATATTTTCCAGAGAGGGGCTGGAAAAATTGTATGTTTAAGTTACTGAAAGGTTTCATGGCTAGTTTCAGTGTTCTTTCTTTTGGATTGTTTAAGTCTGTACAGTTAGGTTTTAAGAATCCCGTTCTAGCTGTGCTTTGGGTCTTTTTCTCTGATCTCTCATCTGGTTGGTGCTGGATAGAACATCATATTCAGGGATGCATTATACTTGGGCCCATGACTTGAATTTGTGGAGTTATCGTCATATAACAAAGGATTTGCCCTCAGTATGATTGTTTTGATAGTGACAGCACACTAGGGTGAAGGGGAGGTTTTGGCAAGGTTCTGTGTTGGGTCCTCTTCACCTTTTATTGTTGTTTTTTGTCAGGCCCAAGACGTTCATCTTTTGTCCAGTAATGTGATCTGGACAGAGACCCTGCCAGCCCACAGTGAATCCGTTGATGTGTTTTGTATTCTGCTTTGTGGAGATAATGTTCAGCATCTATACCTATAACCAGGGAATTCATAGTCTGGTGTGAGAAAAAATCAGGGTGCATTCTTTTCCTTTGTCTTTTCAGCATGTATATCAGATAGGTAAACTCATTGTCAGAGTACAAATACCGTTGGCATTAGAACTCCCAGGATATGAAGGTAAACCGTCCATCATAGATGCCTGTAAATTACCTGCTGGAAAATATTTTTCTCAAGATAAAAATGGATCCAGGGGATGTTTTAATGAGGGAGTTTAAAAAAAAATCATATGAATTAAAGACTTGAGAAAAGTTGAAATTTGAATTTGCATTTAAAATGAGATTCGAAGCACATTGTTATCCTTGAAGTTAATGGCTATGTGAAGTTAATGACTGTATGTATGAAGCTGGTAAAATGACCAGAAGCAGCTGGAAGGGGATGCTGCCCACAGCATGTATAGGTTATAGTTAGCTAATACTAAAATTGCCTGTTTGCAGTTTTGACTTAGAGACCTTCAGTACCTGGGTTATCTTTCTAGCACGTTAGGTATCAACCAGTACTCTGGAATTGTCTAACATGATGGACTTTGCTTGGACGCAGATCAGTAACCTATGAAAACAAAACATCGCAAGTATTAAATGATTTCAGGGCTAGGGATCAGAACTGTGGTTTGATATGGTTGTATGGAGTAGTCCTTTGTTTGCAAAGTATATATGGGCTCTTAGCTTACACTCTCTTAGAAGGGGGTGTTGGCAGGGTAGAAAATAAGATTATGGATGTTATAATGTTAGTGGTGTATTGACAACTTAGGAGAGCAGAAGAATGGTGGTAAGACTTGTGGTAATTCAAGGTCAGATTTACCTTGACATTGGTATCTTTGCACTAAAAAAATTTCAGTGCTCCAAAATTTTGTACTAAAAAAATTTCAAGTGCTCTTCAGTGTTTTCCTATAGAGAAAGCACTTACTCTGTAATGAAAATCTTACTTGCCAACTTACTTGCAGTTGACTTGGTGATTTTTCACTTTGTATGATCTTCCCTGATTGTGACTGTGAATTTATCCTTAAAATAGCTTAATTTTAATATCTTCGCTAGAAGAACAACCCCTGCTGGTTTAGGAAGAAGAGTAGGTAATTAGAAAGAAAATGAAAATCAGTCATTTGATCTTAGTTAACATAGCATTTAAGTGTTTAAAGCAGATGGTTTGTGCATTGTATTGCTTGATTACTTCATTTTGCATGTCATACCATGTGATCACCACAAAAATAATCTGAGCAGCAATTCCGAGATCTCATTAGTCAGGAAAATAATACATTTAATGAAACAAAGTCTGAGAGTCTGTTACAGGTTTGTATGATTGTGTCTGGGATAACATTTTTTTCAGATGTTCATATGATCATTTCCTTTTAAACCATATTGTTTACCTTTACTAGACTGTTCATCCATAGTAACAGTTTATATTTTCCAAATGCATACATGTGTAGAATCACACATCAGAAAGGAGGGTATAGAATAGAAGTAGCTGTTATCTCCTAGGAAGTTTTTTTTTTTAATCCCAGGAATTGCTTAATTTACAGAAAGGCAAGTTAAGCACTTGGATTCTTTGATTTTTCTTCTTTTCTACCCTTGTTAATACTTGAGTGGCTTCAGCTTTGGTGAAAATAGAGTCGATTTTGTCTGAGAATTTAGTCCAGCTGATACCAGATATGGTGGAGTGACAGATCTGTCATAAGACACATTGCTCACTGAGAAGCCATTCCTTCTTCCTGTGTATTTACCATTAGTGGGACTGACTGGTAATTTTCCCCTTAGCTTGCTGTTTATCAGTTGTTTTACCTCCAGCCTCCTGTGTCTTTATTTAAAAGGCATCTTTTGTAGACAGCACATGTGGAAGGGTTCTTCTGGTATGTCAGTCTGCATATGTATCTATTTGTAAAATATATGGTTAAATCTGGGGTTTTAGGCAGTATTATAATCTATCTTTTAATTGGGGGTGTTTATTTCTTTTATAGTTAATATAATTGTTGACATGGTTGGATTTAAATTGATCTTTTATGTATTATATTTCATATGTCATCCCAGGGAAGTAATTTTTTAAATGTATTTTTACCTATCTTTCCTTTCAACCATTATTTTCTGATCAGTTTCATTTCTAGTTCAGAAGCTTAATAGAAAATTTCCTGCTTGAGTTTCAATGAAATGAGTGGAGTCAAAGTCAGAAAAGACCCTTGCAGTCAGTGAGGTGAAGTACCTGGGGACGGCAGTAGCCAAGTACTAAAGTACTCTCTTGCCTGTGGCCTTTTAGGACTTAGATTCTCTGGAACAGGAAAGAAGACCTATGTGAACTGCTGTTCCTAAATTCTCAGTGAGTGTAACTGTCTTCCAGAGTCTCTTTGTGAAACCTTTTAAGTATCCTGTTTAATTAAGCACAGTCTCTGATGACAGTACATCTTCCTCTTATGCACCCTACAGTCAGCTCTTGCATTAGTCCTTAGCTGTTGTCTCTGGTCTTCTAAGCTTCCCCCGTGTACTCTTCTTGGTTGGGCTGGGGCTGGGACTAGCCCAGGGCTTGGTAAACTTTCCCTGTAAAGTACCACATGTATAGTGATATTATATATGATGTAGAGTAGATTATTTTTAGGCTTTGCAAGCCATATGTGGTCTCTGTTATGTCTTCTTGTTTATTTTTACAGCTCTTTAAAAATTTAAAAATGTTCTTGGCTCACACTCCATAAAAGAACCAGGCAGCAGCTGGGTTTGGCCCACAGGCTGTGGTTTGCCAACCCATGCCCTGCACGTTTATCCTTTGCCTGCAGCCTCCCTCCGCCAGCAGAGGGCGTTAGAGAACATTAAAAGGCCGCGTAGTGAGGAGGGACTCGATGCTTACCGTTTTATTCTCCATTCCTGCCATCATTGAACTACAATTTTTCTGTTGTTGCTTTGTTTACTGTTTTCAGTTTTGTTTGGTTTTGGAGTTTTGTTTTCGTTCTGTCTTTTCCCCTGGCAGTGGCAGCTGGCTCCAGTTCTAGTTGTTTCTTTGCCACCCAGAAGCCAGCCACATTGTGTTCTATTAGAGATAGCAGGACACACACAGGCCAGTGCCTGCTCCCCACAGGTCTGGGCCCCAGCTCTGTGGGCTCCCAGCTTTCTGGCTGTGACCCCACTTCTTGTCTCTGTTACCTCAAGCTCTAGTGATGGCAGCTCTTTCTTGTAGTTACCTTGGTGTTACTTTGATGTTTCTGTTTGCTTTTTCAAGCCTCCAGTGTACAATTTAGCCAGTTCACTTTATTAAATTCTCCTAGTTAAAATACCTGAGATTTCTGTATTCCTGATTGCACTGTGACCATTAAAGCTGTATATGTGGCTTGTGGAGCCTACCTTCAGGGGAGAGTCATCTGAGACCTGCTTGGAGTTGTCAAGGTTTATAACTTAAACACTGTCAGTCAGGCTTTTTAAGTAAGGGCAGCTAGCTGATAAGTAAAAGCAGCAACTGGTAAGCATCTGGATTTGAAAACCTTTAGAGAAGATTGAATGAGCCGTGTCCTTAAGGTACCGCATCTGAACCTTTATTCCCTTCCTAAGTCCATTTTATTTTTTCTTAAATGGTCAGAGTTTCTTAACTCATGGCTACAGGAGTCTTTATGTGTTGTAGACTGTAGAAAGGTTATTCTTCAAATCGTAGCTTTCTTGTAGATCTATTATCTCTGTGGATTGCTCTCGAGCTTTACTTTTGGCTTGAAACTGGTGATCATTGTTTTTTCCCCAGTGGAAATTTTCTTTCCTATTTAATACCAGATATTTAAGGTTTCCCACCCCCACCCCCCCAAACTGTGTTGTATTAAAAGCCTGTGCTTAGATTATTGTCATGGGACAAGTTAAGTGTTCCTAATTCTCAGCACCCCCTTGGCTGCTTCTTCAGGACACAGCTAGCGTGAAGTCCTCCAGCAGCCTGGAGCCCAACCTCTTCTGTGATGAAGAGATCCCCATCAAGTCTGAGGAAGTAGTCACGCACATGTGGACGGCACCCTCCTTCTGTGCAGAGCACGCATACTCGTCTGCTTCTAAGAGCTGCTCTCAAGGTATTACCACACCGGGGAGCAGTGTGGGGAAGAGAAGTCTGACACCACACTGGAAGTCTCTCCTCAAGTATGAATCCTGACCATGAAATGCAGTAGAACTGGAAAAATGCAACTTTGGAAAATGCAGTCTCTCATAGCATTTTTCTGTGATTAGGTCATAATGATAGAAAATTTCTGTAGAATCGTTGACTCCCCCCTTCTGATCCCGCTTTTATCAAACCCCTGATCAGTCGTTATTTATCCTCTATTTGTTTATAATTAGTTGTTGAGGAACTTGCTACTTTTGAAGAATACTCATTCTGGTTTTGAAGAGCTTTATTAGTTCTTCATCTGTTGGTAAATAATTTTTCTATTGTGTTCACTATCTAGCCTTTGTCCCCAGTGAAAATCAGTCAGACTGCTTTAGGTCACACCTCTGGGAAATGGAGAATATCTCTCTCTTCATAGTAAAATTCAGGATTTTATGGAACAGCATATTATTATTGTTAATTAGGCAGATAATGGGTTATATCTTCTGCAATGGAGAGAGCATTCCCTTTCCCCTCCAGTCACAAGATAAACAATATGGAACCTGTGTTTTCACTCTAAACCAGTTTTTTAGAGTGTCATTAGAACTCTAGGCCTTTTTCGTTCTGTGTTTTTTTTAAATTTCACTTTCATGCTGATACAGTGAATCCAAACATCTAAATTAAGTGTTGGAGGAAGAGGGACCATTCCTCTAAATATTTATTTTGAAAGCATTCCTTTTTTAGTAGTTTTCATGTTTTCTTCTGTCTTCTGTTTTGGGGGAAAGGGTCTAGCACCCCACGGAAACAGCCTCGGAAGAGCCCTTTGGTGCCCCGGAGCTTGGAGCCTCCAGTGCTGGAGTTGTCGCCAGGAGCTAAAGCTCAGCTGGAGGAGCTGATGATGGTGGGAGACCTCCTGGAGGTGTCCCTGGACGAGACTCAGCACATATGGCGGATTTTGCAGGCCACACACCCACCCTCTGAAGATAGATTCCTGCATATCATGGAGGTACAGATTGGAAGCTTATTGCACAATGATTTAAAACCACTTAGAGTGTCCCAGCTCCTTTTAGGTTCCATAGGTCACCTCGAGGGGAGGACTGGTGGATAGTGCTCCGGTTGTCCTTCTCTGTCACCAAGCCAAAGTATTTCTGCTCTTATGGTTTTCTTTATTGAGGTTTTACGTAGTTTATATATTTTTATACAGTTTACCCATGTTTTTTTTAATCTGTGATACTATAGTCCTGAGCAGGAGGGGAAAGGACAGACAAGGCAAGTGTTTAGCTCTTTCTCCCTACGAAGAAGGTAAGGGTCAGAGATGCAGAAACTCACCTGGAGTCACACTTGCAGTAAAAGCGGAGGGACCCAGGCTCTAACTCGCATTTGATTCCTGTGTTCTGAATCATCTTTCTTTTCCTTGACTGTTTCTGTGAAGTGGAAGGTACAGTGTCGTATGCTGGCACACTGTAGTTTGTTTTTGGTTTGAAAGTCAGATCGAAGGTGCCTAATTTAGATAATGTTTTCCAGTTAGCAGAGCTTTTTCTTCACACCCACTGTCTTATTTGATTTTATATATAAGGAAACACAGAGTTTTGAAAAGTTAAATATGTCTTATTCAAGGTATGATAGGTTTAAGACACTTGTGACCCAGTATTCTTTATGATTCTGCAGATTCCATGCTCTGTCACTAAGTCGTGTCCGACTGTTTGTGAACTCATAGATTGCAGCACACCAGGCTCCTCTGTCCTCCCTTGTCTCCTGGAGTTTGCTCAGATTCATGTCCATTGAGTCAGTGATGCTGTCTAATCATCTCATCCTCTACCTGCAGAATCTTAGGAAGTGTTATTTCTTAAGTAATTATCAAGCTTATGATTTTTAATGTTTGTTTTTTCTGCTGCACCCCTTGTTCAGAATTTCAATGCTGGTAAATACAGACCAAAAGAGTTACTGTGTAACTTAGTATACATTTAGTGTGTTGAGCTTTCTATGTTTTCATCTCAGTTACAGACAGATGCTGCAGACTGTATAGTATATGCTGACAATTTTTTGGCCTTTCCCCCTGCCCCTGATAAGCTAAAAATAAGTCAGGTATTTTATTCAGGGCTTGTCATTATTTTCTACTGTTACCTTCTTTGAATATTATATTTGTCTTCTTAAAATATCAGAGTATTTATTGTATAATGTATACAATATAAAACTTATTAAATATACAATTCAGTTGTTTTAAAATCACATTTATAATATTGTACAACTGTTACCACTGTCCATTTCCAGAACTTTTAAATTATTCCAAAGAGAAACTCTGCTACTGCTGCTGTTGCTTCAGTCATGTCCGACTCTGTGCGGCCCCATAGACGGCAGCCCACCAGGCTCCCCCATCCCTGGGATTCTCCAGGCAAGAGCACTGGAATGGGTTGCCGTTTCCTTCTCTAGTGCATAAAAGTGAAAAGTGAAAGTGAAGTCACTCAGTCGTGTCTGACTCCTAGCGACCCCATGGACTGCAGCCTACCAGGCTTCTCTGTCCATGGGATTTTCCAGGCAAGAGTACTGGAGTGGGTTGCCATTGCCTTCTCAGAAGAGAAACTCAGTACCTGTTAAATAATAAATCCCATTTCCTTCCTCCCAGCCTTGGTAATTCATATTCTTATGATACCTCATATAAGAGACTAAAGCTGTTTTAGAATATCTTGCTTTTAAATTGTTTCTCTTTTTATATTTTTGAAGGATGACAGCATGGAAGAGAAACCATTAAAAATAAAAGGAAAGGACTCTTCAGAGAAGAAACGGAAACGGAAGCTAGAAAAAGTAGAGCAGCTTTTTGGTGAAGGAAAGCAGAAGTCCAAGGAGCTGAAGAAAATGGATAAACCTAAAAAGAAGAAATTAAAATTAAGTGCAGAAAAATCAAAGGAGCTGAACAAACTGGCCAAGAAGCTAGCGAAAGAAGAAGAGAGGAAGAAAAAGAAGGAGAAGGCCGCTGCAGCCAAAGTTGAACTTGTGAAGGAGAGCACTGAGAAGAAGAGAGAGAAGAAGGTGCTGGACATTCCCTCCAAGTACGACTGGTCTGGCGCGGAGGAGTCGGATGATGAGAACGCCGTGTGCGCTGCACAGAACTGCCAGAGGCCCTGCAAAGACAAGGTGAGTCTGTCTGCGTCCCAGCGAGTGTTTGTGGGGACGTGGAGCAGCAGCCAGGCACACGAGGCTGTGACGTAGTGATGGTCTGTTTTGATCCCAGGATTTGGCCTTGCACCATCACATGTTTAATATAGTTTCTAGAACATTTTTCAGTTATGAGATTTTAATAGAAGAATGTGTTTTAGAATTTGTGTACAGAGCGAAACATCCCAGATGAGCAGAGAGAAGCTGTGTGGTACCAGGAGCAGTACACCCCATGGGTGGCCACAGTAGAGTTCAGAGCAGTCGTGTGCCCTCCCTGGAGGGTGCCTCGAAGGACTGAGCACCTTGTCAGTCAGCCACAGTGGCCTAAAACGTCCCAGGCCAGAGTTCTAAGACCCAGGAAGCAAGTTGCCTGGAGATTTGTGTGAAGACATAAAACTTGGGTTAAATCTTCCCTTTGGTCTGTGTCTTAGCTACACTCAGGCCTATGTATATGCTCCTAAATAGAACATGATTTTTAAAAATCTCTTGCAGAATATAATGAAGACCTTTAAAGGTACTGTCTTTTTTTTTTAATGTCAGCCCTAAGCTTTAAATATTAGTAAGTACATGATGATCTTTCTTAAGGCAATATTGATGTTATAGACTTCTGAGAAAAATGGATGGACTTTATGAAAAATCCTAGTTCTTTAAGTGTCTGGAGGCATCTATTTTGGTGTTCTCATCAAGATTATTAGTAAGTTCATGGCTTTAACTTTGTCTCCTTACACCACTTGACTTTTAGAATTTTAATAACCCCTCAGTTTGAATATATAAACAGAATAAATACAGTTGCATCACTATTCCCTCCTCAGCTAAATACTGTTAGAGCTTGAAGAGGTCATCTTCTCCAGCCTCTTCATTTTATAAATGATGTAACCAGGACTGAGTGAGGATAAATGATGTAACCAAAGTCATAGAGCTAGTTAGTGGCAAAACCACAAGGAGAAGCCTGGCTCCCAGACCAGGTGCTCCGCTAATATCCCCACCCCTCCGATAATTGAGATGCAAGTACAAAAACAGTCCAGAACTACATGACGTGTTTAAATTATTAAAGGTTTTCTCACTTTTGGAAAATGAGTATATAGTAAAATATATACCCCATAGTCCAGCTCTCCGAGAATACCAACTGGGAATATTTTAGTGTGCTTCCTTCCAGTTCTTTTTCTGTATGGTTTGTTTCATATCATGTCATACTGTCCACTTTCGCATCTTTCTTTATTAACTTCATAAGCATTTTTCTATATTGTAAACATTTTTAAAGCATCTTAGTAGATACATTATGTGTGTGTGTATTTGTCTTTCATTTGAATTTATTCTCATCTGAATTTTTTTATTAAAGAGGCTATGAAAGGTTACCTATTTCTCTTTGGGTCCTGAAACATTAGTAGCTTAGTGTTGGCAGAACCTTCTCCCCTTTCTTTCTCCTTTAACTAATTTTCAGCAGTTGTAGGATTGGCAGCAAGATGTGTGTTTTTTTTTGTTTGTTTTTTTTTTTAGCTTACTTACCGTCATCCTTTCTACAGTGTTTATATCCGTCATAACCTTCCTCTTTTTTTCCCCCTTCTTTTCACTTAATACCCTCTCCCTTCTCCTCTGCTTAACATTTAAAACACAGTTCAGTTCATCTATTGTCTCTGTTCTCTTTCTGTAGCATATAACACTGCAGAGAGTTTTCTCTCTTTTGCTGTAAAATTTATATATTAACATGTCCTGCTTTACTTATTTAAAATAATGTGATCAATATATAAGCCCGAAGACTTGCTCTTAATATTGTAGGTATTTTTTGAAAATCTAGAAAAGGGATTTCCCTGGTGGTCTAGTGGTTAGGACTCCACATTTCCATTGCAGGGGGCCTGGGTTCCATCCCTGGTTGGAGAACTAAGATCCTGCAAGCTGGGTGGCGTGGCCAAAATTAAAAAAAAAATCTGGAAAGTTATCATCCCCATTTTGATGGAGTAAAAGGAAATTTAGCCACATATTTAGAGAAAATGTCTATTGTTTAAAATATACAAAGATTTGTACAGATTACTACAGAAATTTGTGAAGATTAGTAGAGAAAATTGTTGAACACACAGGTGAGCAAGTGTGCCTCACCCTGTCAGTAGCTACATGAAAGAAACTTATAAATGATGTATTTCTATAATGTGTTTAATTTCAAATGGGAATTATTTCAGATTATAAACATTTTGCCCATCACTGCTGTTCTGCAGTTTTTGTAGTCCTCCAAGTTTGTTTCTGACACAGTGTTACTACCTGTGTATTTCTTTAAAAATTTTGTAAATAATTTTACAACTTCCTCAATTTGAAGTGTAGTGTTTCTTTAAGGAAGACAAATTAATGCATGATATACATCTTCACTACAACAGGATACCAAGAAAAGAATGTTTTTGAAAGAAGTCTGTTCTTTAAATACTATGTTGCAAAAAAACACACATGACTTCTAGGGTTCATTCATATTTAGGTAAATGTACATTTTTTTTTACTGTTACTTTTATCTAAAAATGTGCAGATTGAGAAAACTTTGAAGGATTACTTAAATGTATCTAGCCTCTATTTCAAAGATGTTTTAGAAAGAAAAAAGAAAAATATTATCAGAATAAAGTAAAAGGTTTTAAAAGCCCAAAACTCTCTCTTCCATCATTATCAAATTGACTTTAAGTTGAAATTGATTTTTTAAAAAAATAATGAACTATTTTCAAAAGATTAGTTTTCAGGTTCAGATTCTTTTTCTCCCTAAACTCTGCCACTTTCATTCAATCTTACCGGTACCAAGAGTTAACTTGAAGGAGCAAGTTCTTTCAAGGTAGTATATAAGTAATATTTTTCTGCATTAAAATAAATATTTAATCTTACTATGAAAATAGACTTTTTCCCCCTTTAGCTTTTTTACCTTCTTTCTGGAGCTTTTTTCTTAACATTACTATCTCCCTAAGATGTCCTTAATACGGTAAATAAAGAGAGATTATAAACTTCTATCTCTCACTTCAATTGTTTGTTTCCCACTCTGAATTTTAAAAGATTTTTGTGGAGAATCATATAGGCAAAAGTATTTGCATTATCAGTTCCTTTATCATTCTTATCTCCTTTTAGCATAAACAAAGGTTGGATTACCTAAATGAGTGAGTCTCACACACACAGACTATGGTGATGTTATGATAAGGTGACCAGCTGTCACTTTCAGTACCGAAATTCCTGTGTCTTGGGAAACCAGTTAATTTCGGGCAGACTGAAAAAGTTGGTTACTTATTGAAGAGAGCACCAAAAAACATACATGGGGATTCTAAGCATATGTTGTACTTGATTAAGTAAATTGTTTTAATTTTCATATCTGGCTTTTGCAAGAAAGTTTGGTACAAAAGAGATTGAATGCCAAAAATACAAAGAGTTCAGTTGGGTAACTAAGCTAAGAGTATCACTAAATCACCAGCTTTCTTTTTTCCCAGTGTAATAATGTGCACCAAGAATTGAAGAAAATACAACGTGAAAAATATTTTTTCTTAAGCGTAAATATGAAACTGTTTAGCAAAACAAGAAATGCGAAACCAACATAATTTTCTCTGTTTAATATATTTCTCTTTTAAACACACATTTAACTGATAACCTCTTTATCGGTTAATATTTGAACAGCTCATAGCTGTGAAGTTTTTCAGGAACTCCTTTTTTTGATTTGACACATATGCTTCCTAGAAATAATGAAAGGGGAAATGACTATTAGGACTTAATATGCAATTAACCAGATTCTTTGTTCTCGAGTGTTAGGCTGCCACAGTCTGTTCAGAATCCTCTGGATTCAGTTAGCATTCCAGACAAAAGTATAATTTTGATTGTTAGTCAAGGAACATGATCAAAAGATACTCATAGGGGCATTTTTTCCCTGCTGATTATTAGGCCAAATTGTTGTCTGACCTATGGGCTGGGATCAAGTCTCAGGAAAAGTTACTATGCTTTTTTGGGATGGTGGGGAAGCTGGGCTTAGGAATGGACCTCTAGCCAAACTCTCAAAAGGGGAAATGCTCTCTTCCTTATTTGAAAGAGAGCAGATTTGATTTTGGGAAACCAGAAACCAGTGAGCCGGGTGCAAAATTTGATTTTAAAAGAAACTTTCCTTGGCAGCAAATCATGATAAATTATAACTTTTTTACCTTGTGGGGACTGGACTGGTTAGACACCTCCAGTCTGAGCAGCCCAGAGGACCACAGCTCTTCCTCCCAGTTCCCTTGGCCAGCGTCACACAGCCAGACACTCACTCTGTGTTCACCCACTGTCAGGTTATAAATCTTCACCTGCTTGTGCTATCTTTATTTTTTATCTGTTGCACCGGAGTCATCATCTCCGTTTTCTGTACCTTCAGTGCAGTTTGCCACAGTAGGAACACTTTGACTGATTAAGACTTCAGAAGCTAAATATCACACGAACAATTACAGAACAAAAACAAAATCCATTTGAGGAAGCAAGTCACTCTGAACTGCAGAAAGCAGTGTCACACAGTGAAAGTGATGGTCAAGTTTAGAATATATGAGAATGACCTGGGAGCTGGTCACAATACAGGCTTCCGGTTTGAACACCAAGGGGATTCTGAGTCTGTGGGTTTGGGCTAGGTCTCAGCTACACACAGCAGGTGATTCTGGCATGAGCCATGCTGCAGGCAGTTATTTGCAGAATATTTCATGTGAAGAAGGATGAGTGGAGCCGGGAGACTACAATTTTAGAAATGCCTCCAGTGTCCCAGCCTGGGGACCAGGTGCCTTGCCAAACATTATTTCATTTGATCCTCTAAATCAGTGGTCCCCAGCCTTTTTGGCACCAGGCACCGATTTCATGGAAGGCAGTTTTTCCACAGCCTGGAGTCAGTGGATGGTTTCAGGGTGATTCAAGCACATTACATTTATTGTACACTTCATTTCTGTTGTTATTACAGCAGCTCCACCTCCAGTCATCAGACATTAGATCCTGGAGGTTGAGGACCCCTTGCTGTAAATAATCCTGTGAGTAAGACTTGGTTTCCATTTTACAGAGGGAGACATGGAGCCTTAGGGAGATTGAATGACTTGCCTCAGCTCATACATCAGAACTCTGGACTTCGAAGTGAATTCAGTAATCTTTATGCCACACAGTATTGGCCCCTTGAGAGCTAGAACTCTTAAGAACAACTAAAGCAAAAAGATAATTTTGACAAATGATTTCTCCCACCCTTTATTAAAAACCCAGAAACTACTAACATGACTGTCACACTTTTGATGAGTTTTATAGTCTGTGGACACTGATTTTGAGAACTGCCCACTTTCCCTAAAACTCATTTCCTAGCCCACTCCTCCTTCCTTCTGTCCTTTCTCACAAGCTGTGCTAAAGTACTTCGTGGATCCCTTCATTCTCCTCACTTTGCTCTGGTTTCTAGAAAAGTTCATTGTTGTGCATGGCTTCTGACATTGTTAGTGAGATGGTCCACTTTTATCTTGCATAGAGGAGAGTAAGAAGCCCTTTTATCTTAAAGGTTCTAATGTGCCATGGCATAGCCATAAAAACCACCCCAATTACCTGCCAAATAACAAAGCCAGGATCTCCTCACCATTAAGTGTCTACCCCAGGCTTAGTGCCACCAAACCACAGTCCCTTTCTGGCCTCCTATAGTCACCATCCTCTCTGAAGGGTCACAGCTTGCCAGGCCTCTGCCACTGACCTGTCAGTTACTCAGACTTTAAACCCCAGAGTGATCTGTTGACCTGTGTCTTTGACTGTTTTAATTGGTTAATTTGTAAGATTTGACCTCTGATATTTGCTAACTTTTTATAGGGAGTTGTATTTGTAACGGAAGAAGAGAAGAATAAAAAATATTAGTTTTAAAAGTGGCCTATGTGACTGCTTTTCTAAAAAGGTATTTAATGCTCTTAGTACTTTGGCTTATCTCTTTGAAATAAAGCTAATACACAGGATTGCCTTCACATTGTTGTACTCTGCCTTTCCTGATTGATAATTGCATTGTCTTAGAGCCTAGACGTTGTTAATATTAGCTAAAACTACTTGGCTGCTCTATTAGAAGTTCCTTTTTTTTGTCAAATTTTCTCAAACATGTTTCTGCCTTGCAAGGAGCCCCAGGTATTTATGAGGTGATGGAGTACCTAAGAGGCCTTATTTTGTGGACACATTACGGAAAAAAAAAATAATTCGGGGGGATTAACTTCCCAGCTTCTTTATTTAAAAAATAACTCCATAAGAAGTCATTGTCTATCTCTGGGCATTCCCGTTATTTGCTATCATTTAAGCCAAGGCAGCTCTTTGGTTTGCTTATATCCCAGGCTTCCTGCATGTGTAACCTAAATATCCCCAATCTTGTCTCCAACAGGTGGACTGGGTGCAGTGTGATGGTGGCTGCGATGAGTGGTTTCACCAAGTTTGTGTGGGGGTCTCTCCAGAAATGGCGGAAAGTGAAGATTACATCTGTACAAACTGTGCAAAGAAGCAGGGGCCAGACAGCCCAGGGCCAGCGCCACCCCCTTCCTTCATAATGAGCTACAAACTACCAGTGGAGGATCTTAAAGAGACCAGTTAGCAGACGCTGGGTTGGTTTGGGACACGGGGGAAAACGGACCACACTGAGACCGTAGTCATCAAGTAGAGTGGTTTAGGTCCACTCGGAATGTTGCTTCCAAAGATGAACGGCCTTCTGGGAAAGTCCTCTCAGCTGACTTCTCTGCGCATGGATGTGGGACCCGCGTTCTCTGTCTGCACTCGTGTGCTAAGGGTGTCTGCCTTGGTCTAGCAGCTGGGGTTTCAGTACATGTCTCCTCTGAGGTCCTTTGTCACATTAAGGCCAGACACTGGAGCTCCAGGGTGGCAGGTTGGCATCATTGCGTTGGTGTGCTCGCAGGGCTTGTAAGAGTGTTTTAGGGCCAGTTGATACTAGTTAGAGGTTCGCGGCCAGCACTGTTGGGAGGTACTGACTGCTTGGATCTCCTTAGTTAGGGCAGTGGGAGGAGTCAGAGGACCAGCTTCCTTCCACTCTGACCTGCTTTTGATGCCTGGCAGGTCCAGCTCGGAGAGGACCAGGACGAACATAGTCCTGTTAGAGGCCGTGGGAAGGGGGCCTGGCCTGTAGACCTCCGCTCCGTGTGCTTGTGTGTACCAAGAGGAAAACCCCAAGTGAGGGGCAGATCACCCCATCTTCCTAAGGGGAGGAGAGTAGCATCCAGTTCAGAAATCTGACTAGATTGGATTCTGGGAAGAAGAATCTTGCCAAAGGCAAGCAGCCTTTTTTGGCTTTGAGAAGTCTTGTTGCCTTGGGTCTGCATTTAGAGAAGAGCAGGTACGTGGATCCAGGCTTCTGCAGCAGCAGAGACAGTGAGTCAGAATGTTTCACTGAGCTAGCGGTGCATGCTTTTCGGGGAAACCTTCATTGACAAGTGTACCAGGTGCCACCAGGCTTCAGGCATGGCCACCAGCAAAACCAGCAAAACAGCTTTTTGCCTTGCAGCCCTGCCCCACTGTCTGGTTCCAGGACTGGCAGTTGCTGACAGAGGCCGGCCACGGGCGCTATCCCGTAGCCCCATGGCTTCCTCCGAGGAGTTGGGCATAGAGTACCTCTGGTGACGAAGTTGTTTTAGTAATCCATTTTTAAAAAAAGAAAAAAGGACTTGTTTTTACTTTTTTCTAAATGTCTCTGACTACTGACTGTTCTATAAATAGATTATTTTTCCTTTTTTAATATACATATATGAATATATAAATATATATATATTTACCATTACCAGCAGCTTGTGACGGAGTCTCAGCATCAGAAATCCATTTGGGGGCTTGCTTTCTCTTCTTGCTTTTTATAAAGGAGTCCCACGCCTTCCTTGTAGTACATGGAGTTAGCACTTCCTTCTCCAGCCTCGCGTGACCAGATCATCCATCTTGTTTTGTCCAGATAGATAATTCTGTTTCCTTTGTGTGTTGGGGCTCGTCCCTGTGTGTGGGGACCCTGATCGTGCTGTATCTGCAGTGGTGGTTCTGTTTGGTTCTGCTCCATTCTGTTTGTGAAAGTTTGAAACGACGGTGCTGTGTTGTCCTCCTTCCTGTTGTGTTCTGTCCTCGTGGAGGTGTTAGGGACGCTCTTATTAGAAGGGGACTCTCTTTTTTCTTTAAGGACAAGAAAGACCCACCAAACAAGCTGAAAATGGTGTTTCATCTTCACTATCCTGTGTCCCTTTATTTTGGGTTGAAAATATGTGGTTTGGCTTATAAATCCATCAGTTTTCCTTTTAAAGGGGGGAGCAAGATGGGCCCAGAGAACAGCTAATTCTCTCGTCCTCCCTTTTTAAAGAAATGTCTTCTAGTAACTAGAAGCGAAATGTACTGTCGAGTCACAGTTTGAGTGGGTATGAGATTTAACTCAAAAGACCTTCCTTAAAAAAAACCTTTCCTGTAAAATCCAGTTTCTGGACGTGCTTTCTCTGTAGTTCCTATTACCAATCTTTTCGTCCCTCTTCCCCTGGTATCATAAAATCTTGAGTGTTAAGTTCATCAGTGTTGACGTGCATGGATCTTAATGTTTCATCTCAAGTGTATGTATGATTTAAGATTTCATTGGAAATTACAAGGTAACTATTTCCATAAGTTTTCATTTTGGTAATGTACCTAAAGATATTACTTAGTTAAGAATTTCATCTGGTTATAGAAGAAAGCACAATTTTTTTTTTTTCCTTTTGGTCTTCTCTGTAAAAGCCTTCAGACACTTGTAGGTTAAAAATTGATTGCAGTCTTCAGTGATGGCTGCCTGGAACATGCTTTATAAAACACCTTTTCCCTTCAGCTGTCAGCAGAGGGACATATGAGGATGCTGAGAAAGATGGCTCAGGGGCTCTGCTTCTTGGAGAGTGGGAGAGAGGGCTGTTTAGGAAATGATTTATGTCCACAATACGGCATTTGCCTGCATGTTTGACCTGAGAAAGTCGCAAGGCAGTCTCCCAACCATGAATAGCTTCCTGTTCATGTTCAGACATTTTGAAACCTAAATATATCCTTTAATTGATACTGTGGGATTTTCTGTATTAATTTGAAAGTCATAGGAATTTGCTCTGACTTTTGACCATTTAGACTGAGGCTGAGAACAGATGAGTGAAATTAGTTTAAAGAAGAAGAAAAATACATAAAATGTGTAATTTTGCAATTAGTGGATTAAGATTCATCTGTTTAAAGAAATGCTGATACTCTAGTATAAAACTTTTCACTTCGAGGAAGATACATATTTACAGCTTAAACCCATTCTGCAGGGGTGTAGCATGTCAAATTAAAACTTGATTTAAAATGTTTCTTCACCCTTCCTGTCTCCTCCAAGTCACAATTCTTCTCCATTGATACTTTTAACTTTCTTGTTGTAATAATTCTTTCAAAGGCATTTCTCACTATGTTCACTATAAAGCATTTTGGCGAAGATTATAGAAGGGAAGATGAAAATCGGTAGCCCAAGAGTAGATCCTCGGCCCCTTGCACGTGGGACCACAGCTCTCCCGTGGTCTCTCCGGTGGTGTTGGCCTCACTGCCTGTAGTGACCACAGCAGAGCCCCGTGGAGGCCTTGCCGGGCGGCCAGTCCCCAGCTCTCTGTGACTCGGACCTGGGCTTCGTGGAGTGACAGCTGCTGCACGTCTTCCTTTGGATAATTGAAATGTCAAACGTGAAACCTGTGGTTGCCTGTGATGTACTTTAATGATCAAAATGCCAGTGAGGGCTGACCCATGAGCCAAGAACGGTTTTACCTGTGCTTTTCTTCTTTACCTTTATCTTCAACATGTGTCTGAGAAATATGTTTGTTTCTCTTAATCTTTAAATTCTGATGCAATTCCGTGGCTGTAGGAGAAACTCCCTACTGGTCGATACCTCGATTCTGTAGTACATTTATGTGAGAACCAGCCAGTGCTTTTACGTGGGGGGGATGAGAGGGAAAACTGCGAAAGCGCTGCTTTCAAAGGGTGGATGAACCACTCTAAAGAGAAAGTGGAAAGTTGAAATGGAACTTGAAAATTGTGGAAAAACGAAGGTGAAGTCCCACACATAGCCGGGTTCAGTAAAGGTTTATATATGAACTAGCTTTTCATATGTGTGTAAAAAGTTACTTTTGCAGTAATATAAATTTTTAAAAACAGGCATTTGGTTTGCTTTTTTCCTTTTGAAATCCCCCCCTTTTTTTTTCAAATTATCAAAGCTTATCTTTACTTTGGATATGGGTGTGCCGTGGCAGTTAGCATTTACCACAGGAGAAGGAAAGAATGGATATTAATGTATCTGGGGTTGGCGTCTTCTCTCGGCCTAGACCGTATCCAGTCACCACTATGCAACGACCGAACGACGTGCACTGGAAAAGGATGTGACAGGTGTTCACAGCCACACCCTGCTCAGTCTTACTCTTGCAATACTCCAAGATGTCCAAACAGGAATGTCTTTTGTAAACCTCAAGACCTATTGACTATACCCTTACATATTTATTTACCCGTTAGTGAGACACTTAAATATAATATGGACTCTTTTACCAGGGTTTTTGGTGGTGCCTTATGAAAAGTACAACTTGATTTCTTGTTTTTTGAGCATGTTTTGCATTTATTTTTGTTTTCTGGGAAAAAAAAAATACATATGGTTATTTGCATTACATCTAAAAAAATAAAAGCTTTGTGTGTGAACTGAGGCCCCCTGCTCTGTCATTCACATTGGTGGCAACTCTCAAGGGTAACTAAGCCAAGCTAAATTGTGGTTATTGTATTGACCTGAGAGCCACTCTTAACCTGTGCATTTGCTGTCTCTAAAGAACTGGCCTCAAATAACTTCACCAGTGGTGTGATTAACCTGGTAGTTGTCTTCAGAAAGTGTGAAGTAGAAGTGATTCCTGCAGATTTCAACTTTGTTTCCAGTGATGACCAGCAGACATTTCCCCACCGCTGATTCTCGAGCCAGGTACCCCTTTGCAGCCAGCCAATCATAGCAGGGAAAATGAAGATAGGCCCTTTTCCCTTTGGCCTCCTTGTACTTAAAACTAGTTCAAACTGTAAAGTTACTTCAGAGAATAGTGCTCGATTTCTCTTTGCCAAGGTTACCAGGTCACGTAGGTGCAAGGGGCTGATCATTGATGGAAAAGGCTCTGCTTGCAGTGAAATTGGACTTGAAGTGTGTGACTATATATGTGTTGGGGAGTAGAATTAGTGGCAAGAAGGCAAGTCTAGTTATATCCACTTGGAAAAGAATTTCGCCAAGAAAGACAGCAGACACATGAATCTTTGTAAGTCTGACATTTAAAAAGAGATGTGGAGTCCTCCGAGTTCAGACCGCGTTTTTCGTGGGGCCTTGGCACTGTGGTTGATAACAGTGTGCTGAAGATCCGGAACCTCTTCACGGGGTACTTAATCTTTAACTGGGAAGTCTCACGTGATACAGGGACCAAAGGGCACAGGAGAACCCATGCAAGGACTGCATTCTGTGACTAAGTGATTTCAGGATTTCTCAACTCTTCTTGCCTATTTGCTTTTTAAAGTGTGTTTTTACTCTGGGCTTTTAGTAGGGAGGAAGATTTCCTATTTCCATACAATGAAGTCCCGTGAAAATTCTTTACTAGGTGAGGATTTTTCTCTCACAGCATCCCTGGAGCCAGGATGTATGATCTTGTTAATGCAAAGGGGGTTAATAAGAAAGGCACCACAGGAAGCCTGAAAGATGTGTTGGGGTTCCAGCTTGTAGTAAGGAACTCTGGTGAGTTGCCAGGAACATAGGGATGGACTCAGAGTCTTCTGTAGTTTAAACAACCCTCTTCCACTCTCCTGCCCCCCACAACCAAAACCAACAAGCAAAAACTTCAAAAGCCCAGATGAGGGCTTTAGCATTACATAAGAGAGAATGTCAGATTTAGGAATGTACTAATTTGAGTGTTAGCGCTTTGGGCTGCCTTCTCTTAGTTACTTGGCTTTTCCGAGTCCATTTCCTACTATGTATGGGTTAGTTCAGTTGGATACAAAGATGGAGTTACCTCGCCCCTTGAGGAGGGAGGTAAGACATCGATTTTTAAGGTTTTTTTTTTTTTTTTTTTTACAAAACTTTAAAGGAATTTTGGACATGTCTAACTTCACACTGACTGATAGAAATATCTATTCAGGTATAGAAATATCTATTCCTGAGGGAGAATATCCTGTGTTTAGAGAATGTAAGTCTTGATCCCTACATCCATATTAGAGCACAGCCAGTTTTCACTTCATTTGGGTCTAAAGTTTGCAGAGATCGTCACCTACTTCTAATTATTCCCTAAGGCCGATATCCCGCTGTGCCAATCGGAAAGATGAGAGCATCAAACACATTTCAACAGACCTAACCCCAACCCCTCCCTCCTCCTGAGTTGGTACCTGTGCTGTACTGAGTCGTGTGCAACTCTTCGTGACCCCACGGACTGTAGCCCACCAGGCTCTGTCCATGGGACTTCCCAGGCAAGAATACTGGAGTGGGTTGCCATTCCTTCTCCAGGGCATCTTCCCGACCCAGGGATGAAACCGAAGTCTCCTGCATTGGCAGGCAGGTTCTTTACTTCCAGAGCCACCTGGAAGCCCCCTGAAAGGGTACCTGGCCTTAGTGAGAAATCCACCCCCTCTCCCTTAGCCCTCTCCATACTGGGCAGCTCCCTGCCGAGGCAGCAGGCCACCCAGGCCCTGGCAGTATCCAGTCTGCTGGCCGAACCATGCCATCCTTTCTATCTGGCATTAAGCTTTATGGTCTGTTTTTTCTCCATCTCTGGCCCTCCAGGGCCTCATCCTGGCTCAAGTTCGGCCAGCTGATGTCATCTCTGCTGAATACTGCTGAGCACATGCCGTTGATCGGTCGCCTGCTGACACAGAGCAGGGCAGCAGCCCCTTCTGCTCTTTAAGACACTGCAGCCCTTGGTCTCTCATCCAGTCCACACCCCACCCCCCTCTCCCCATGGCAGAGGCCATCCTATAACGCAGAGAAAGCCGATGCCAATGGGAGAGCTCTCAGCTCCCATCACTTGTCCATCCAGCAGCATCTGTCTTGGGACAGGTGTCTTTCCTCAGGCAACAAGACTGTGTAGGCAAACGAGCCAGTCGGTGAGACCCGTCCCACCTTCCTCCCTAGAGACCTCACTCCATCAGTTACCCCCTCCTCCAGCACGTGAACTCAGAGGTCTCCCTTGAACCTGCCTTCCTCCTCCGCTCTCTTCATCCTTCCTTTGCAGCCAAGCCCCATCTGTTTCCTCTGCTTCATTTTCAAATCCCTCCTCCATCGATTGCAGTCTGGACCTTACTCTCCACATTCCACTGAGGATGCTCACTGAAGTTGTTAGTGACTGTGTGTCGCCAAGTGCAGTGGACACGTCACTCCATACCCGACACTGAACACCTGTGCGTTCCCTTTTAACAAGTCCTCCGTCAGCTTCTTGGCCACTGCTGTCTCCTACTGGTTTTTCTCTGCAGCTGCTCTCTATCAGTCTTTTCTGTTTACCTTTCCGACAGTGTCATCAGAGGCTCTTCCTGTATCTCCTTGGATGCCCTCGTTTCTCCCCCTGCCTCCCACCGACTAATGCTTAATTCAGTTGTTTCAATATCAGTCTCACCTTCCCCAGCTTGTTTTACTCTTTAATCAGACTGGTAAGATTTCACTTGTGTTTGTTTTAATCACTTCAAACTCCTTGTGCCAAAACCTGAACTTACCACCTTCCCATCACCAAGCCGGTTTCTCTATTCCCTTCCCAAAAGAACAGCCAGAATTCTGTGTGCCATCCTAAATCCTTGCTGACCGCTTGCTTCCGTGTCCAATGAGACGGTCACTGAACCCTTCAGACTCGTCTCCATCTCCTCTGTTCCCCTCGGGCAGCATCACTTGAAGCTCTCACCACTCGACTTGGATTCCCATCCAAATTTCTACCAGAATAACCACTTGCCTGGTGGCTCAGATGGTAAAGAATCTGCCCACAAGGCAGGAGACCCTGGTTTGACCCCCAGGTTGGGAAGATCCCCTGGAGAAGGGAATGGCAACCCACTCCAGTATTCTTGCCTGGAGAATCCCCATGGACAGAGGAGCCTGGCAGGCTACAGTCCACAGAGCCACAAAGAGTCAGACATGACTGAGCAACTAACACTTTTCACTTTTCAAACTGTCTGTAAAGAGCCGATACATTGACCGCACTGTCCTAAGGAACCTGCCAGTGTTTATCAAATGCGTCTGCCTCCATGCACCCTCAGTCCCTGCGCTTCTCACACGTGGACGTTCATCTCCTTCAACATGTTGGGCTCCTGTCTCTGCCTTGCTGTCCCAGCTCTCATTTCTGAGATGTGAGCGTAGGTGCTGCCTTTTCAGAGGCCCTACTTTGTGCTGCTCCCTCGTGGGGCTTTGTAGCATGCAACAAGATCGTTCATAAATTCTGCCAGGGCAAGGACTTTGTTCCCTGGGACCAAGAATGGCATCCTGTGTAGAGTAAATGTCCAATAAATAACTTGAGCAGATGCAGTTTCATGCCTCTGTTCCTCCCTGGATGTGTGTGCGTGCTCAGTCGCTTCAGCCGTGTCCGACTTCTTTGTGACCCCAAGGACTATAGCCCGCCAGGCTCCTCTGTCCATAGGATTTCCCAGGCAAGAATGCTGGAGTGGGTTGCCATTTCCTTCTCTAGGGGATCTTCCAGGCCCAGGAATCAAATTCATGTCTCCTGCATCTCCTGCATTAGCAGGCGGCTTCTTTACCACTAGCGTCATCTGGGAAGCTGGACAGTCACCCTCAATATTGTCCCCTGTGTCTGGGCTGCCCTGTCCTCATCAACCCTTTCTGCTTCACACCTCCTCTTTCTTCAACATCTAGCACACCCTGAATCTCTGCTGAGAAGTCTTTTGGGTCACTCCTCTCCTCCTGATCTGACTCAGATGTCCTTTCACGGAGCTCTGGTGACATTTAGACATACAGCTTCCCAAACTGTGGTTCCCGGATCCACAGCATCAGTATTACCTGGGACTTTGTTAGAAAGGCAGATCCTTGGACCTCATCCTAGACATTCGGAGTCAGAAACTTGGAGCAGGGCTGACGACCTGCGTTTGGACGAGCCTCCAGGGGGTTGGATGTCTGCTGGCGGTGGAGAACCGTTAGACTGTTTCATCATCAGGGCCTCTGTATGTCCAGGATGAACGCAATACCTAGAGTGGGATTATTGTAAAGACCTTCCCTACAGAGAACTGAGATCCATCTCCTATGATCTTCTACAGCAATCCTGACTTTTTTGAGGGTATGAAGCTGGTTCCACTGCCTTTGCTTGGTAGCCCTTCAACAGTTAAGGACTGCCGTCATTTCTACTTCCTGACCTTCACCCTCCATCTTCTGATGTAGTATTAATTCTTTCCCATGTGCTGTGACTTTGCCTTCAAATTCAAACTCACTGGATATAATTGAACAAACTCCAGTGTACTTCACACCCATCTTTAGTGCCTATATTCAGAGCATGAATAAGCTAATTCATGAATAAGCATGAATTAGCTTTCAACCTACCATTCTAAAAGTGGAACTGAGTGTATAGTCACCCCAACAAGGTGGAATTCACGGTGACTGTGCCAAGGTTCTATTGTAGAGCTAGAGATGGACAGTGGAAACCAAGGGTGGCCCAAATACACTCTCCATCTCAAAGAACCTGAGAGCAATTCTGTGAAGTGGCTCCATCTAATTGAATTGGTGTTTCTCAGCCATGGTGACACATTTGAATCATCTGGAGAGCTCACTCCAGACCAGTTGGATCAGAGTATCCCAGAGTAGGGGCTTTCCAGGTGGCTCAGTGGGTAAAGAATCCACCTGCCAGTTTAGGAGACATGGCTTTGATCTCCCAGTCGGGAAAACTGGGTTTGTTCAGATTTGCATTTTCTAGACCCAAGCATTAGGACTTTTTGAAAAAAAGCTCCCAGGAGATTTTTAATAATGCAGCCAGAGTTGAATATCACAGTTCTAAATGCATGAAAAGAAACCAGTGGTTTTTAGAACTGTGTATAATAAGGATATTTTACATACTTTCGCAGTTGTGAAAATGTGCCCAGACCAGCACACGTAGCCATCACTGATGTCATTAACTTGATAATGAAAATTGATGGACCATCCTATTATTTTCCCTTTATACCTTGTAGCGGGCTTCCCTGGTAGCTCATATGGTAAAGTATCCGCCTGCAGTACGAGAGATCTGGTTTAGATCCCTGGGTTGAGAAAATCCTCTGGAAGAGGTCATGGCAACCCATTCCAGTATTCTTGCCTGCAGAATCCCCATGGAGAGAGGAGCCTGGTGGGCTACAGTCCATGGGGTCGCAAAGAGCAGGACACAACTGAACGACTAAGCACATGCCTTGTAGTATCTAATTCAAAGTTGCCTCCATTCTCTCCCCAGGCTATTTAAAAGTATCTCTAGTCTGCTTTCCCTCTTGTAGTTCATGAATTAACAGCAACAGAACCTCTCTCAGAGCTTCCTCCCTGAGATGGTGTCTCCGGAAGTGATGACAGAGCATTGGTGTCCATCCCATAGACAAAGCTATTTTCCTCTGAGAATCTTTCACGCTGGTGTTTCTTCACCTATGTTTCGCTGTCTAATTCTCTGCCAAATACAGATTTTTCTTCATAAGCAGGCTAATATTTACAAAAATTGGGGGAGAAAAACTTCTTTGTTTTTTTAAATAATACATGCCAATTTGTCTTAAGAACTACTAGAAGGAAGAAATAAAAATCATCTTCGATGCCCAAATGACCACATTAAGGTTTTATCCAAAAGGAAAAAATAGACTTCAGTAAATTTACTTTCAGACAGCTCTCTGTATCTATTTAGGTATGCTATCTATAGATACGTGCTCCTTTACATAAATGAGGTCATACTCCACATAGTGCTTTTTGACTTGCTTCTTTTACTTAATATCAACATTTATATATGACAATAAATGTAGATTTGTATTGTTTTTAATGGCTATGTAGTTTTGCATTCAATGAAATCTTAATGATTTTAATAAGAGTCATGTATAGCGAGGATGTTATTTCTTTGTCTTACATTGCAAAATTTTGACCACTTATCATTGGTCTTTTGACCTTATTTATATATATTTTTTATAGACATTGTTAAATCTCATGCCATAAATGTAACCTCTTTAATTTTATGATTCCTGATTTTCCTGACATGCCTGGAATGACTCTCTTCAACAAGATAATAAAAATACCTCCACGATTTTGCTTTGTGCTTTTATAGCTTTATTCTCTATACTAAATTCTTGTTCCTTCTTGAAGTACTTGGTGGGAGGAGTGCCAAGTTTCTTTAGATTATTCCTCTCTTGGCTACATTTCTTAGAAATGTCTTACAGAGCCCACATTCACTCTTGAAAGTATTGAAGCATCTACCCTGCGTGTCTTCGTGTGTGTAAATGTGGTCATCTCAAACCTCTACTGCCGTGTGTGTGTGTGTGTGTGTGTGTGTACATGTAACGCACCCACTGCATTGGCGCTCTATTGCTGGGTAGCAATATTATGACAAACTTCGCAGTGTAAAGCAGCACCTCTATGACCTGCCAGTTTCTGTGGGGAGAGTCAGGGCCAGGCTCTGCTTGGTCCTCTGCTTGGGGATCTCACTGACTGTCGTCGTGATGCCGTTAGAAGCTGGCTGGAGAAGGATCACTTCCAAGCACACGTGGCTGTTGTGTTTAGTTCCTGTGGGCTGTCAGACTGAGGGCTAAGTGTCCTCCTGTTGGCTGCATCCTCAGCTCCTGGGCTCACACGCTTCCCAACGGGGCCACTTGTTTCCTCAAAGGCAGCAAAAGAGGGAGATCACAGAGGCCGTGATCCCCAGGAGGCAGGGGTCGCCAGGCTCTGTCTGTCCCCCTCATAGTCCCTGTGAGTCAAATCCTGATCGAATTCACATGGTAGCACCCGAGGAGGGAAGCTTGACGAACTCACTCTATTCACGTCAGATTTGGAAAGAGAAGGATAGTGGCTTTGTTTTTCGAATATTCATGAAAAGAAAAGCAGTAACCTTTTTCCTCTGGACTAAATGTTTCTTAGACCTCCTCAGTTTGAGATCATTATAACTACCCCCTGGCATTCAGCAGAACAAAACTTTCCTGTGTCTTAGAGAAACAGAAATCTCCGAATCTCATCAAGTCTTTTTCTACGGTTCTGAGTTCCTCGACCCTACTGGTAGTTCTCTGCTGAACACGCTCCAAATGGTTCGTATCCTTTTTAATGTCTATGCAGAGCATTCTTTTGATCTTTAAATCACAATTCTGGATGAAGAAATCTCACCTCCTAGTATTTTTTAATTCATAAGATTCACAGTACATGTAATGAAGAGTCTTTGCAAATTTGTTTCCTCTCTGTACATCTTTTTCACTTCTGTAGCCTCATGCTTCTGGAGACTGTCAGCAAAAATTCCTATTATTTCCCATTCCCGAGCTCCATTCAGAGATATGGAAATGAGAGGATTCTCTCATCTTGGAAATTACTCTCCTTTTATCTTTCCCTTTCATCCTAAGAGTTTCTATTTAGTTCCTAGGAATGGTAAGTTGACAGCTTAGTAAATTGATTTCTTGATATGAGAAAGGATAAGGTCAGAAAGGAGACTGGAAGCAGAATTCAGAGTTTTAAAGCATCTCATCCCAGATTTGTAAATGAATAAATAATAATTCCTTTCTAAGGTGGTAAGGTCTCTGATACTGAAAGGCAGTTCCTTCCTATACATCCACTTACCCATGGTGGGTTCACCCCTCAGCGGATCAGGGCTAGCTGCATGTTGTGTTGCTTTTCTTTCCTGGAAAAAGTTTAATATCCCCCTGCACTAGGCTCTATGGCTATCCACCTACTCTATCTATCTATGTACTATCTAACTACATTTTGTTGTTCAGTTGCTAAGTTCTGTCTGACTCTTTGCAACCCCATGGACTACAGCATGCCAGGCTCCCCTGTCCTTCACTATCTCCTGGAGTTTGCTCAGATTCATGTCCATTGCGTCGGTAATACTATCTAACCATCTCATCCTATGTCACCCCCCTTCTCCCTTTGCTCTCAACCATTCCCAGCATTAGGGCGTTTTCCAACGAGTCAGCTCTTCACATCAGGTGGCCAAAAATATATACATAGATATCTAGATAAATAGATAGAAACTAGGTATCTCTATATAGATAGGTCTCCTAACTCATGTTTTAGAGATACATAGTCCTAAGATTTCCAGGCCTCCTAACATCAGCTTTTCAATGCTTCTGCTCCCAATAGATGGTATCTAAACCATTCCTCAAAGATAGCTAATCTTTGCATGAAAATTGTATCTGGGAAATATTATGTGTCAATAGCCAAGTTCCATCTTTTTCATTCTAATATTACGAATTAAGCTACCATTGTATAATAAATGAGTGTTTACTAAGCAAAGATTTTTCCACTTTGTGAGATTGCTGCAGTTGTGCAGGAGGTGTCAAGGCTGTGGGGAATGGTGAGTGGGCGGGGGGGGGGGGTAGGAGGGGAAACATGATGGTCTGAGTCCACACAAAATTCCGTTTCCAAGGTATTTCTTTGCTAAGCTGTATTTTTCCAGAGTTGTCTCTGCATTCTCTCTGGTTTGCAGAGAGGGGAGGAAAGAGGGAAAATTGATTTCATTCTAAAGAAGGAGAGAGACCTGGTAACTAAGGTCTATATGAAGGAAGGAACAGTAGATAAGAAGTAGTGTTAGGATATTTTGATGGGCTTAGAGAAGAAGCTGGACTAAAACGTGAAAAATTCCGGACCCATCTTACAGACACTGAGGTATAAAATGTGCTCTCTGTTTAGCCTCTCTTTTCAAGTCATTCCTTCAATGGGCTCAACAGACACTGCTTTGAAGGTGATAAAAGCAGCTGAGGTCCAATCCCCAGCATCCACAGGCTCTGGTCCAGAGAGCAGACTGTGAACCCGAAGACCGGAGGAACAGGGCTGGGTCCTCAGCCGGGATCTCGGGCAGAATGAAGGCTGGCTGTGAGAACCAGAGTGGAGCTCCTACCGGCTGAAACCCCCTCCAGCCAGCCTGCCTGAGGGAGACAGAAAGGAAACCTGTCATGCGGGAAGAACCCCACGGGTACAAAGAAAAATGAGTACCATGAATGAGTAGTGAGCAATCCGCGTTCAAGTGGCACAAGGGAAAGCCACATCCTGTTGTTTCCTTAAAGCACCAGCATCATTCACAGAGCAGAAAGCCAGCACAGCTTTAAAATGCCCTCAGACTGAAATGGGGCTTCCCTGGTTGCGCTGGTGGTAAAGAACCCACCTGCCAATGCAGGAGATGTGGGTTCAATCCCTGGGTTGGGAAGAAACCCTGCAGAAGGAAATGGCAACCCACTCCAGTATTCTTGTCTGAAGAATCCCAAGGACAGAGGAGCCTGGCGGGCTACAGTCCATGGGGTCACATAGAGTCGGACACGACTGAGCGACTTCATCGGAAGGGAGGGGCTGTAAGGCTTCAGCTTTGTTAGCTTCATTAACTTTTACTAACGGTGTATGTGCCCCTGCTGGATAAAGCTCAGGTCTCAGGGGGAGACATGAGCTCAGACCCTAACTGTGTATCTTAGTGGGTTTGGCATCTTTGGGACTCCTCTTGAAAGCTTGGTTTCTTACCTATAAATCAGGGATGGGGCTGGCCTTCCTGGTGGTCAGTTAGGGCTAATGAAGAAATATGTTAAATTTCCCGGCACGAGGCCATTGCTGCCAACACGGATGGCTTTCTGTGGGGCTGAGAAAAATATCTATAACTCATTCAAGTATTCCAAGTGTCTGCTGAGTGGCCCGAGTACTCTGAGAGTCTTCTGTGTTCAGGAGAGGGCCGCGCACTGCCTTAATTTCATTCCAGTGGTGCTAGGTCTGGACTTTACTCCCTGCCCCTCAGAACTGGGAGGATGGTCACTCTCGGAACGGCTGGTGTTGCTGGGAGACAGACTCTGGGTAGGTCAGGTAGAGGGGAAAGGAGCAGGCAATCTCTCTTCTCTACCGAGATCAGCTGTGGAAGAGTCAGAGCTGAAGGAAACCAAGAGATGACCCAGTCTTATCCTCTTATTTCACATATGAGAAACAGGGGCCAGAGAGATGGAATAGATGGCCAAGGTCATCAGATTGAGGACTGAATGTTCCTGTTCTGTCTCAGGGTATCCAGTTTTTATCACACCAAAATGTGCTCTTGCCTCATTTTCTTTTTATTTTTTATCATTAAAAAAAATATGTATTTATTTAGCCACACCGGGTCTTAGTTGCAGTGTGTGGAATCTTTAGTTGAAGCATGTGGGATCTAGTTCCCTGTCCAGGGATTGAACCTGGGCACCTTGCATTGCGTCCTCAGAGTCTTAGCCCCTGGACCACCCAGGAGGTCCCTCATTTTCCGTTTATGCCCTTCCTTTCTGCCTTTTCCTCCACACTGATCGCCTTGCAGGCCTCAATGCCCTGTTCCAACAGTCACTTCTTCAGGCTCCTGCCTGGTAGTCTTCAGGCGCGAACATAGAACTCCTCAACTGTTAAAATCTTCATCGATGGAAACCGAGAGCTGAGTCAGCAGCTCAGAGCCACGGCTGGAGCAAACACAACCTAGCTGGTCAGCAGGGCTCGGAGTTGGGGGAGTCAGGAGGTCATTCCGGATGCTCTGGCCTGATGGGGCTGTTGAGTGCCTGGAGGGCGTCCAGAAAGGAAACAGTGGGTGGGGTCAGAAGTGAGGATGCCTTGGAAAGATGAAAGGGTTTGTGCTTATTGCTCTTGGAGAGGAAAGAGCTGAGCATGGCTTTCAGATAGAGTTTCAAATGTAAGACCAGCTGTAACACCTCCTCCCTGAGGACAGAACAAGCAATAAGGTAACAGCAGCCTGAGGGTTTAGGCTACAGAGGTTTCTGACTTTGGCTGCCCAGGAGAGTTACTCAGGGGGAGCTCTAAAATCCCTCAGTGTCCAAGATATCCCAGGACAATTCAGCTGAATCTTCGGGTTGGGAGTTGGGCCTTGGTGACTTTTTAACATTTCCCGGGTGGTTCCTGTGGTCAACCCATGGCTGAGGACATACGCTAAGGGTGAAGGTAAATTTCCTTAAAGTGCTAAGGGTTGTATGATTTAGGAGAGGACCCGTTTGTTGTTATTTTTCGGTCCCTAAGTCATGTCTGACTCTTTACGACCCTATGGAGTGCAGCACCCCAGGCTTCCCTATCTAGCACCATCTCCCAGAGCTTGCTCAATTTTGTGTCCATCGAGTCAGTGATGCTGTGTGATCTGACCTTCCTCCCTGGAAATGATGTCAGCAGATAACAGACTCTCAGCTCTGTGGATGTTTAGGACAGAGCCTGAATTAGAGCCAGGTTTCAAGGTTGGAGTTCCTTAGGCTGGGCCCAGACTGTACGTTTATATGTATGCTAACAATGGAGTATTTCTCAGCCACTAAAAAGAATACATTTGAATCAGTTCTAATGAGATGGATGAAACTGGAGCCGATTATACAAAGTGAAGTAAGCCAGAAAGAAAAACACCAAAATTTAGAAAGATGGTAATGACAGCAAAAGAGACACAGATGTACAGAAAGGACTTTGGGACTCTGAGGGAGAGGAAGAGGGTGGGATGATGTGGGAGAATGGCATTGAAACATGTATACTATCATGTAAGAAACGAATCGCCAGTCTATGTTCGATACAGGATACAGGATGCTTGGGGCTGGTGCACGGGGATGATCCAGAGAGATGATATGGGGTGGGAGGTGGGAGGGGGGTTCAGGATTGGGAACTCATGTACACCTGTGGCGGATTCATGTCAATGTATGGCAAAACCAATACAGTATTGTAAAGTAAAATAAAGTAAAAAGAAACATTAAAAGAAAAAAAAGATGTATTGAACATAGGTAGCCAGTAAGCTCTGGAGGAGGGCATGGCCACCCACTCCAGGATTCTTGCTGGGGAAATCCCATGGACAGGGAAGCCTGTAGGGCTGCAGTCCAGGGGTTGCAAAGAGTCAGACATGACTGAGCAACTAAACAACAAACAGCGACAGCCCCTCTGTAATGATACAGCTCAACAGGTGATTCCACAGCAGTCAGCGCTGGCATCACTTTCCAGGGGAGGACACTGTGCTCCTGTGTTAGGTGTCTTCCCATTGGCAGGCCCTCCACGAAAAGCACTGCACATCTGACACTTTCCCTTTGCCCTGAAAGCGCCCAGAGCAGCATCATGCCTGGGGATCCTTACATTGGAGCTTCCCTGGTGGCTCAGATGGTCAAGAGTCTGCCTGCAACGCAGGAGACCCGAGTTCCATCTCTGAATTGGTCGGGAAGATCCCCTGGAGAAGGGAATGGCTATCCACTCCAGTATTTTTGCCCGGAGAATCCCATGGACAGAGGAGCCTGGTGGGCTACAGTCCATGGGGCCGCAAAGAGTCAGACATGACAGAGCGACTAACGCTTTCACCTTTTTCTCACATTGCGGCTGATGATCTGGCCCTACCTACCCCAGTTCGCTCTCTAGTAAAACTCTTTGTCCACGTCTCCTAAAGACATCTTGCTTGCTGTGGTCTCACGGGCCTTCCTTTCTGTGCCCCCTGCCCACCTGGCCCCTCAAGACCTCACTCCCACCCCACCGCCTCCACACAGCTCTCAGCTGCCCTCCCTCTCGGTTGACCTTCTGTGATTTGATTCAGCCCGTAGTCCTGCCTGTGTTGTTCTCTAACTGCTTCCAATATGAGAGTTTGTGTCTCCTTAAGGGGAAAAATCTTTGTGTTCTCTGTTCCCATGAATATCATAATGCTGGACACACACCACAGCCCCTCACAGACAATTGTGGGGGGTGATCTCCCTCCCACCATGACCAGTGAACCACACATGTGCTCCTGGTGGGCACTGGCTGGCCAGTGCTGACATAGCATGTCTATTTTTCTCTTGTTTGGAGAAACCAGGATGGGGGGAGAGAGCAAATCATAATCTTTTTTAAAAGTTTTATTTTAAATTAATTTCAGACTCATAGAAATATTGCAAAAATAATACAGAGTCTGCATATGCCCATCACCTGGCTTCCCCTCATGTTCACAAATCACATAACCATGGTGTCGTTTCTCAGGAAGTTACCGTTGGTAGAACATGATTGAACTAAACTCAAGGCCTTTTTACATCAACGTCCCTCTTCTGTCCTCATCCCACCCAGGACCCCACCCATCACCCACGCTGCACTGACTCGTTATCTCCCCTTAATCCCCTGTCCAGGATACTTTTGAAAAGTGAGTGGCCACTTATTTGGCCCAATGTCCCTCACTTTGGATTTGTCTTACATTTTCTTATGAGTGAAGAACAATTTTGGCAAGAAAACCACAGAACTATTGTGTCCTTCTTAGTAACTGTCTCACGCAGTTCAGGATGTGAATATTGATGTCTTATATTACCTTGGTAGCTCCCACTAATTTACTGGGGGATCTTGTCTACAAACTTCCCTGATAGCTCAGTTGGTAAAGAATCTGCCTGCAATGCAGAAGACCCCAGTTCGATTCCTGGGTTGGGAAGATCCTCTGGAGAAGGATAGGCTACCCACTCCAGTATTCTTGGGTGTCCCATGTGGCTCAGCTGGTAAAGAATCTGCCTGCAATTCAGGACACCTGGGTTCGATCCCTGGGTTGGGAAGATCCCCTGGAGAAGGGAAAGGCTACCCACTCCAGTATTCTGGCCTGTCCATGGACCATATGGTCCATGGGGTCACAAAGAGTCAGACATGACTGAGCAATTTTCACTTGTCTACAAAAATTATCTCACTGTCTAAAGCTGATTTTCTATTTCTCTCTTTCCTTCTGGATTTAATCATTGGAATTCCACTGTCTGGAAAAGCTGGCCTTCCTTCCCCATTTGTTTGTTTAGTGGACTATTTATTTCTGTTAGTATGAAATCATAACTATATTTTATTCTTTGGGTTATAATCCAGTACCATCGTTTTTCATTTTCTTGCTCAAATTGTTCCAGTTTTAGCAAACCATGATTTTTTTTTCGTTGATTCTGCTTGCTCCTTTCTTCCCTTTCAGTTTGATCTTTGAAAAGAGATCAAAAAGGTCAACAGGAATCAAAAAGTTCCCTTCCCCCTGCAGTTAAACATGACTATGCCCATTAATTCACAGAGGAGAAGAACCCATCTCTTCCTTTGCCAACCCATTCCAATGTTGAAACCGATGCTGCTCAGAAATGTTCTTTCTGAAACAAATCATGCTCCTTTTAAAACTGATTTGCTCTTCTTTCATTCCAAGGAGAGACCAAAAAAAACAAAAAAATTTGGGGAGAAACTAGCTCACAGCATGTTGGTGTTTAAAAAGACCAGAGTCAGTTTGATGGAGACCCAGGCCTCCAGGGTGCTCCTCCAGAGTGTGCTTTGTTTCATAGACTCTGTTCTGGAGGCTTGGTCATTTGTTAGGGGACTTACTGGATGGGAATTCGTGAAGACAGGTCTTTTTGCATGAGCTTGCAGCCTCCCTGGGAGGACCTTGTGGCTACTGTTTACACACTTGAGTCAGATGGACGGATAGGCTGGGAGAGGAAAGAGGCAGGAGAAACATAAGAATAGTCATCTCTGAGAGGCTCACTGGAGTTTTTGTGATGCGCTTCCAAGGCCTCGAGGCGGCTGGGGGATGAGAGGAATAGGCACTACCTCATCATCTCTGATTTACGCTTGTTTCCGGCATGGCTGTACAATCCCACCCCTTGCGTCCCTCACACCCCCTGATTTATCCCTTCTGTCCAGCAGGAGTTGACTTTGCTAAGGGGTCTTTCAGCCCCATCCCCTTAGGGCATGTCCCTGCTGACCTTGAACACTTCCTTAAGGGTAAATAAGGGCTGGCTGTGTGTTATAGGCCCTTTACATGTACTCAGATCTCCTAGAACCTCCCACAACCTTGCAAGGTAACGAATATTCTCCTCTTTAAAAAAAAATTGTATTTTTATTGAAGTATAGTTGCTCTACAGTGTTTAAAGTGTACAGCAAAGTGATTCAGTTATACATCAGTTCAGTTCAGTTCACTTCAGTCGCTCAGTTGTGTCCGACTCTTTGTGACCCCACGAATCGCAGCACGCGAGGCCTCCCTGTCCATCACCATCTCCCGGAGTTCACTCAGACTCACGTCCATCGAGTCAGTGATGCCATGCAGCCATCTCGTCCTCGGTCATCCCCTTCTTTTCCTGCCCCTAATCCCTCCCAACATCAAAGTCTTTTCCAATGAGTCGACTGTTCGCATGAGGTGGCCGAAGTACTGGAGTTTCAGCTTTAGCATCATTCCTTCCAAAGAAATCCCAGGGTTGATCTCCTTCAGAATGGACTGGTTGGATCTCCTTGCAGTCCAAGGGACTCTCAAGAGTCTTCTCCAACACCACAGTTCAAAAGCATCAATTCTTTGGCGCTCAGCCTTCTTCACAGTCCAACTCTCACATCCATACATGACTGCTGGAAAAACCATAGCCTTGACTAGACGAACCTTTGTTGGCAAAGTAATGTCTCTGCTTTTTAATATGCTGTCTAGGTTGGTCATAACTTTTCTTCCAAGGAGTAAGCATCTTTTAATTTCATGGCTGCAATCACCATCTGCAGTGATTTTAGAGCCCCCCAAAATAAAGTCTGACACTGTTTCCACTGTTTCCCCATCTATTTCCCATGAAGTGATAGGACCAGATGCCGTGATCTTCGTTTTGTGAATGTTGAGCTTTAAGCCAACTTTTTCACTCTCCTCTCTCACTTTCATCAAGAGGCTCTTTAGTTCCTCTTCACTTTCTGCCATAAGGGTGGTGTCATCTGCGTATCTGAGGTTATTGATATTTCTCCTGGCAATCTTGATTCCAGCTTGTGTTTCTTCCAGTCCAGCATTTCTCATGATGTATTCTGCACAGAAGTTAAATAAGCAGGATGACAATATACAGCCTTGACATACTCCTTTTCCTATTTGGAACCAGTCTGTTGTTCCATGTCCAGCTCTAACTGTTGCTTCCTGACCTGCATACAGATTCCTCAAGAGGCAGGTCAGGTGGTCTGGTATTCCCATCTCTTTCAGAATTTTCCACAGTTTATTGTGATCCACACAGTCAAAGGCTTTGGCATAATCAATAAAGCAGAAATAGATGTTTTTCTGGAACTCTCTTGCTTTTTCCATGATCCAGCAGATGAAGGTAATTTAATCTCTGGTTCCTCTGCCTTTTCTAAAACCAGCTGGAACATCAGGAAGTTCACAGTTCACGTATTGCTGAAGCCTGGCTTGGAGAATTTTGAGCATTACTTTACTAGCATGTGAGATGAGTGCAATTGTGCGGTAGTTTGAGCATTCCTTGGCATTGCCTTTCTTTCGAATTGGAATAAAAACTGACCTTTTCCAGTCCTGTGGCCACTGCTGAGTTTTCCAAATTTGCTGGCATATTGAGTGCAGCACTTGGACAGCATCATCTTTCAGGATTTGAAACAGCTCATCTGGCATTCCATCACTTCCACTAGCTTTGTTCATAGTGATGCTTTCCAAGGCCCACTTGACTTCACATTCTAGGATGTCTGGCTCTAGATGAGTGATCACACCATCGTGATTATCCAGGTCGTGAAGATCCTTTTTGTACAGTTCTTCTGTGTATTCTTGCCACCTCTTCTTAATATCTTCTGCTTCTGTTAGGTCCATACCATTTCTGTCCTTTATCAAGCCCATCTTTGCATGAAATATTCCCTTGGTATCTCTGATTTTCTTGAAGAGATCTCTAGTCTTTCCCATTTTGTTGTTTTCCTTTATTTCTTTGCATTGATCACTGAAGAAGGCTTTCATATCTCTTCTTGCTATTCTTTGGAACTCTGCATTCAGATGCTTATATCTTTCCTTTTCTCCTTGACTTTTCACCTCTCTTCTTTTCACAGCTATTTGTAAGGCCTCCCCAGAGAGCCATTTTGCTTTTTTGCATTTCTTTTCCATGGGGGTGGTCTTGATCCCTGTCTCCTGTACAATGTCACGAATCTCATTCCATAGTTCATCAGGCACTCTATCAGATCTAGGCCCTTAAATCTATTTCTCACTTCCACTGTATAATCATAAGGGATTTGATTTAGGTCATACCTGAATGGTCTAGCAGTGTTCCCTGTTTTCTTCAATTTCAGTCTGAATTTGGTAAGGAGTTCATGATCTGAGCCACAGTCAGCTCCTGGTCATGTTTTTGTTGACTGTATAGAGCTTCTCCATCTTTTGCTGCAGAGAATATAATCAATCTGATTTCGGTGTTGACCATCTGGTGATACCCATGTGTAGAGTCTTGTCTTGTGTTGTTGGAAGAGGGTGTTTGCTATGACCAGTGCATTTTCTTGGCAAAACTCTATTAGTCTTTGCCCTGCTTCATTCCGTATTCCAAGGCCAAATTTGCCTGTTACTCCAGGTGTTTCTTGACTTCCTACTTTTGCATTCCAGTCCCCTATAATGAAAAGGACATCTTTTTGGGGTGTTAGTTCTAAAAGGTCTTGTAGGTCTTCATAGAACCATTCAACTTCAGCTTCTTCAGCGTTAATGGTTGGGGCATAGACTTGGATTACTGTGATATTGAATTGTTTGCCTTGGAGACGAACAGAGATCATTCTATCGTTTTTGAGATTGCATCCAAGTACTGCATTTCGGACTCTTCTGTTGACCATGACGGCTACTCCATTTCTTCTAAGGGATTCCTGCCCGCAGTAGTAGATATAATGGTCATCTGAGTTAAATTCACCCATTCCAGTCCATTTTAGTTCACTGATTCCTAGAATGTGGACGTTCACTCTTGCCATCTCCTGTTTGACCACTTTCAATTTGCCTTGATTCATGGACCTGACATTCCAGGTTCCTATGCAATATTGCTCTTTACAGTATTGGACCTTGCTTCTTTCACCAGTCACATCCACAACTGGGTATGTTTTTGCTTTGGCTCTATCCCTTCATTCTTTCTGGAGTTATTTCTCCACTGACCTCCAGTAGCATATTGGGCACCTACTGACCTGGGGAGTACCTCTTTCAGTATCCTATCATTTTGCCTTTTCATACTGTTCATGGGGTTCTCAAGGCAAGAATACTGAAGTGGTTTGCCATTCCCTTCTCCAGTGGACCACAATCTGTCAGACCTCTCCACCATGACCCACCTGTCTTGGATTGCCCTGCAGGCATGGCTTAATTTCATTGAGTTAGTTTCATTCAGATATACATAGGTATACATATATATATATTCTTTTTCAGATTCTTTTTCATTATAGGATATTACAATGTACTGAATAGAGTTCCCTGTGCTGTAGGATCTTGTTATCTACTTTACATGTAGCCGTGGGTATCTGCTAATCCCAATCTCTTAGTTTATTTCTCCCCCTCCCCTTTCCCTTTTGGTAACTTAAGTTTATTTTCTGCGTCTGTGAGCTTGTTTCTGTTTTGTAGATAAGTCCATTTGTGGGATTCTTTTGGTCTTTGTAAAAAATATTCTTATTTATTTATTTATTCAGCTGCACCGGATATTAGTTGCGGCATGTGGGATCTTTAGTTGAGGCATGTGGGATCTAGTTCCCTGACCAAAGGTCACACCCGGGCCCCCTGCGCTGGGAGTGCAGAGTCTCAGGCATTCCACATCTGGGGGTGTCCCTGTCTGTTTTCTGTCTGTCTCATGCTCACTCGTGTCCAATTCTTTGCAACCCTTAGGACTACAGCCCACCAGGCTCCTCTGTCCGTGGGATTTCCCAGGCAAGAATACTGGAGTGGGTTGCCATTTCCTTCTCCAGGGGATCTTCCCCACCCAGGGATCAAACCTGCATCTCCTGTGTCTCTTGCATTGCAGGCAGATTCTTTACCCTAGATAAGTTCATTTGTATCATATTTCAGATTCTGCAGATCAGTGATATCAAATTGTGTCTGTCTTTCTGTCTGACTTACTTCACTTGGTATAACTACCTCTAGATCCACTGCATGCTTCTCTTTATCTAGATAAGAAAACAGGACGTTTAGAGTTTGGACACCTTGCTCCCCACAGCAGCCTTGGAAGGGTCAGAAGCAGGACCCAGACCCTGGACTACCTTGGCCTTGGAGCTGGGAGCCGGAGCAGCCCCGGGCACACTCAGCTTGTCTCCCTGGTCCCTGGTGGGGCTGGGGCTCCCAACTTCACCCTCTGCTGTCTCCTCCCCATCAGTCCGCTCCTGCACCATGAGCCAGGCAGGGCTTTGCTTTGCTGTGAACCTTGGCACATCCTTTTCTGTGATGGTTTAGACAATTATTTAAAGAAATCAATTCTAGCACATTGTTTAGAAATTCAAGCAATACTAAACCTTAAAAAGCAGAAGTGAAAAGTGCCTCTTCATATCTCCTGATCCCAACCCTACTCTCCAGATGTAACTACTAACAACCATGCAGAAAATATTTCTTCAGACTTTTCTGTATGCAGATAAGCATGTGTGTGTGTGTTTGGGAAGTATTTCTAACTCTCCAAAGTTCTATAATCTACACATCTTTATTCTAAATCACTGTCCATTCTAAGTCCTAAGTTGTGAAAGGGTAAGATAAATATGCATTTAAGTTAATCTACACAGCACCTGACCAACGAAACACCTACTCTTGGTGGATTTATGGTGGCCCTTGAGTCGAGAATGAGAGAGAAAGAGAAGGCGGGATACCTCTCCAGAGACCTGAGGTCACCCAGGGGGAGAGTGCTGCCTACCAGCTCGCACTCGAGGGTGAGCGAGGGTGAGCCTTTGAGCTGAGGGGAGGGGACAAGGGCGGAATGTGGGCTGGGCCAAGTTTAGAATTACAAGTGCCAGAGGAGTGGGAACCACACTTTAAATAGCCATCACCTCCCCTTCCCCCAGATAATTCTTCTCCCCTCTGACCGGACCTCTGGCAGCAACTACACTAAGGTTGGTGCTGTTTTCTTCTCTTTTTCTCTGGGTGTCAGACTTCAGGTGGATAGGATCCATAAGACTTACAGTTTTGGGATCCTGTCCTAGAAAATATGACATTTATGTGTGATACGCAAAGATTAGCTATTTTCTTGACTTTCTGAAACTTTGGTGGCTGATGATTCAAGGACCAATGTAACTTGGAGAAAGAGGACCCCAGATGAAAGGGGAAGACATTTGGGTTTACTTCTAAGAAAATAAAGGCTCTCTGCTCTGAGACAAGATTGAAAGTTGAAAGAACATAAAACAAGATTGAAAGAAAATAAAAATTCAAGTGCCTGTTATGCTATGAAGTGCTTTCATATATATATATGTGTGTGTGTATATATGTACATATATACATGTATATATGTACATATATATGAATATATATACACATATATGAACTATATATACATATATGTCTAATGAAATAGATGTATGTATATATACATCTCTTCATTTAATCCTCATGGCTAAGTGTATTCTGTCATGCCCCTATATAAATCCATCAAGAGTAGGTGTTTCTTTGGTCAAGTGTAGATTAACTTAAACACATATTTATCTTACCCTTTCACAGCTTAGGACTTGAAATGGGCAGTGATTTAGAATTAAGATGTGTAGATTATAAAACTTTGGACAGTTAGAAAAACTTCCCAAATACATACACACACACACAAACACGCACACGCATCTGTATATAGAAAAGTCTGAAGAAATATTCACCGCATGGTTGTTAGTAGTTACATTTGGAGAGTAAAGCTGGAATCAGGAGATGGAGTGAAGAGACATTTTATAGACAAGCAAACCGAGGCTCAGAGTGATGAATTCATTTCCTGGGAGTTGGATGGTCTCTGATGCAGAGCTATGGTTTGAATCCAGACTTGCCCTTCAATCGCACAATGCTGCCTCTGCTAATCAACGTGGCTAAGAGACCTAGGGTAGGCTTCTGTTCTCCTGGGGTCTGCGGGGATAGAGAAGTGAGGGGGGTAGTGTTTAATCATTGGAAGACTCCCATTGGGCCCAGAACCTGCACAAGACAAGAGGCAACCCTCTCAGAAGGACTGGGGAAGCTTCTGAGGACCAACGGCTTGGGTTTCTCCTTCGTAGCCCACAGTCTCTGGCGCCCGTTCCTTCATTTATCAAATAAGCAGCACATTCCTGACCTCCCTCTGGTTTTCTGGATCCCCCGGGGCAGCCCCACTGGGGAGACAGAGCTGCAGGAGGCTCTGTGACCAGATGGGGCTCTTGTGAGAAAGTTCTGTTCCCAGGAACTTTTCTGGGCGGGGGGCGGGGGGCGTTGCGTAGAAAGAAGCACGTGTATTCACTTCTGCAGAGAAAGGACCGCTGTATACAATCAGAGATACTTATATTACTTTATCGCTGCTAAACCCACCAGCCATTGTAAGCAAGGGAGGTAGCTGAACAAGCAGGACATCGTGGGGTCAGGTCCTGGCTGTGCTACATGGCCGCACACATGTCATCCAACCTCTCTGACGGGCAGCTCCCTGCTTACAAAGCAGAGGGAACCTTGTCACATCCTGGGGCCGCGTGGACTGAATAACATAAAGGCATGTAAAGCACCTGGTCTACAGTAGTTGTTCTCTGAACATGACCACGTCCAATCTCACCCTCAACCCAGTGCGAGTCTAGAATAGGGGCAGGCGGGGTGTAGCCTGCAGCTCTGTGTTCATCATCTTATGTTGTCGTCTCTGCGGTAATGGAGTCCTGCGCTGGCGTCACTGGGAAAGAAAAGGAGCCCACGGGTCGTCTTCCTCTTATGTTGCTCTCAGAGAGAGATGCAGGGCTGACCTGGGAAGGTCAGCTCATCTTACTCAGAGTCCCTGGTTCTACTCAACCTTTCTCATCTTCTTGCAAGGATCTAAAAAAGCTGACTTTCACATTCCTCTTATAAAATAAAACATGTTTTTGACGAAAATGTAGAAAATATAGATAAGGAAAATATCTCTAAAACCCATCTGCTGAGACAGAAACATCTTGGTGATTATCCTAATTTTCATGCATGCAAATACTTTATAAGGTATTTTTCCCAGCATCATCATGGCATGCGGTCTATTTTGTAACTGTTTGCACTTCACATTTTGTGAAGACCTCTTTATTTCTTTCTTCTGCAGCACAGTTTTTAATGATTATATAGTAGTCCATTGTCTGAGCCATAATTTATTAACCTAGTTACCATATTTGAACATTTATGTGCTTTCTAATTTTTCATTGTTTTAAGCATGAACATCCTCAGTGCTGAATGTTTATACAGAGTCACAGGTATCTCCGTAGGGTAAATTCCCCAAAGGAGAATTGGTGGCTTAAGGATACATACAAATGCCATCCCTTCAGCTGTCCTTGAACACGGAATAGAGAGACTGAGGTACAT
Source organism: Capra hircus (assembly GCF_001704415.2). Taxonomy (NCBI): domain Eukaryota; kingdom Metazoa; phylum Chordata; class Mammalia; order Artiodactyla; family Bovidae; genus Capra; species Capra hircus. Next base: position 106,135,360 of record NC_030812.1, on the reverse strand, counting down.
GCTTATGCAGATGAGGCTGGTTGGAGGGTGGCAGAGAGAACTCAGACAGCCTGGGGCAGGTGGGCTCCCCATGTCCACAAGCCCCCCACCCAAGGCACCTTCTAGGGGTGCAGAGTCTGTGCCTCAGAGTCAGTGCCTTCTTCCTGAAGCAGGAAGAGAACATATACGCTCAGCCTTTACCAACCAGACATGCCAAGGTGGGTGCAGGTCTGCACACAGCAGCAGGAGTCACTCTCCTCCCCGGCACTTTTCCTTTGGGAATTTGGTGGAAGGGAAGGGGGAAGCTTTCCTTCCAGGCACCGCCCCCCACCCGCGGCCCCCAGCAGTAGCACAGTGCCCTGCTTGTCTTCCAGGGGGAATGGATAGCAGAGTCTCGGGCACCACCAGTAATGGAGAGACCAAACCAGTGTGCCCAGGCGTGGAAAAGGCGGCGGAGGATGGTGCCCTGCAGCGAGGGCAGTGGAGCAACAAGATGGAGTTCGTGCTGTCCGTGGCAGGGGAGATCATCGGGCTGGGTAACGTCTGGAGGTTCCCCTACCTCTGCTACAAAAATGGGGGAGGTGAGTTCACTTGAGGTGGGCGTGGTGGGGGAAAACTGTGCCCGCCTGGCGCTTCCTGCTTGGGCAGTGGATGGAGGTTTCCTGCCTCTGTTACCAAAACAGGGGAGGTGAGAGGCACCGCACCCTTCACGCCCGCAAGGCTGTCTCCATCTCCTGCATCTGCTGCTCTCTGGGGAGCTCCATAGATGCAGAGGATGCTGGAGTTGGAAAAACCCTTAGAAGTCACTCAGGACCCTGCAGGAGAAGCACCTAGACGGGGGTGACGTCCTGGGTGCCCATGGTGGCAGCAGAGAAACACAGGTGTGGGCTGGCACCAGACGGATGGGGGTTTGGGTTCTGGCTCTGCTACTCACTCCCTGTGACCTGGAGCAAGCCCTTGGACCTCAGGTGGGCACTGAGAACAGAGATGGTTCTTCCTGCCCCTCAAGGTGGTTGTCAGGACTGGAGGTTGTGGGCAAAGGGCCTCAGAATCCATGGCTGTGCTGAGGGCGATGTTGGCACCCAGCTGTCCCGTGGCCTGGAGACTCTGCAACCAGGGCGCCTGTCCCCAGCCCGCCCCGCCCTGTCCCGCCCGCACCACGTGTCACCTTTGATCCCAGTGACTCTTCTTTTATAATTTTCCCACTGAAATATTTGCATGGGGTGGGGGAGCATGGACTCCAGTTCCTTTCTGGATCCTTCCTGCCTCTCAGGCCCTGCAGTGATCCCACTGCCCCCTTAGCAATGCAGGTCACTTTCCCACCATGGACTCTCTTTTAGGCACCCCCGCCCTTGCCTGGTCTCTGGGGAGCCCCTGAGGGATTTCCCAGGTGCTGAAGGCCTCTAGGAAGAGCAGTGGGTTTGGAAGGTCTCCTCGTCGGTGGGTAAAGCTTAGTGGGACTGGTCTCCCAGGTCTGGTTTTGGGGGCGGGATGGGGCTGCAATCTGGGCTGGAGGAAGGGAAATGCTGAGATAGATCAAGGGGAAAGACTGAAGGGGTAGGACTTTGTGGGCCACGAGGACTTTAGGGCACCCTAATGCAACACTCACCCTTGGTGGAGGCGTGGGAGCCTCCCCATGCATGAACCCAGTTGAAGTGGTTTTGGGGAGAGAAAGCCCGCAGCACAGAGTAGGGATGGGAGGTCAGGAGGGAGGAGAATATAGAGAGGCCCTGAGCCCACTCACACTCTCAGGATGGTGGCAGCTGGGCACTGGCCCAGGGACCGGAGGTAAATTTCTATTTTTCCCAGAGCAGGTGGGAGTGGGCCAGTGTGTTCTCCTTCCCCCAGACTCTGTGGCCGGCAGTCTGAAGCTGCAGGACTTTGCTAGGTCGGCTGGCATCTCTAGGGAAGGCAGGAGGTCCCCACCTAGCCCTGGACCCTCCGACAGCTTGTTCAGACCCTTGGGCCTTAGGGTGGTCAGATTCGGCTAGTCTGGGGAGGAGAGGGGGTGGGGAGCTAGGCCAGGCCTGGGAGCTCTGTGTCTGGACCCAGTGACCAGCTTAGCTCCTCACACGGCAAGATTAGGAGGTGAGCTGCTTTCTGCAAGCCGCTCTGGAATGGGACCGCGAGGTCGGCCTGGGAATTAGCAGGACTGGCACGAAGAGGTGGGGGAGGGATTCTGGGGTCTGTGGGGACCCCTGCACTGAGGAAGGGGGACCGGGGGCCAGGGCAGGAGTACAGGGTCACCCTGTCTACGGGAGGTGTCCCCCAGTAGGTTTGCGCCTGAGCTCTGCTTCGGGGGCCCGTTTAGGTCTGTGTGGCCTGGGGGTGTGTGGCTGTGTCTCAGAAAAGGAAACACAGGCTGGGATCATGACCACAGCCCCTGATTCTTCACTGAAGGAGCTGAGGTGTGGAGGTAGGACGTGGCTGCCTCCTCCCTGGGCAGGGCCCTCCCTCTCGCACGCTGGTCCCCAGGAGCTGTTTTGGGGTCCTGGGACCATCTGCAAAATCCTGATGCCATCGCCCTTCCTCCCACCCCTTCTTCTCCAGTGGGGCACCAGGCCTCAGGCTTCCTCTTCTCTTTCCTTGACGGACAACGGCAGCTGGAGGAAGTGCGCTGAGGGTCTCTGGGGCTGGAGGCTGACGCCCAGCTTTGCTCTGAAGGCCCTGAGTCACACAGGGCCAGCAGGTGGACATATGGGTGGCGCCTCTACCGGCGTGATGGGGACCTGCCCGGGACCCCCCGGGTCTGTGCAGGGACCCAGACAGGCCAGCTCTTCTGGTTTCTGGTATTCCCAGAGGCTCACCCTTTCTGTGCTCTTCACCCCTCCTCGGCCCCTCAGAGCATAGACCCCATGCTTTGTCTCGTCACCTTGGTCTGGAAGGGACCAGACATCGCCTTGTGACAGGGCCCTTCACTGCCCACATGAGATAGGGGTGGGGAGGGGGAGGACAGATGCCTCCTAGGTAGGTTTCATCCCCTCCTCCCAGTTCAGTGTTTTTATTTAAACCCGTGGCCCTCAGATCAGGGCTGGGACTCCCAGGGGATTCAAGGATGGTTCTGAGCAGGTTCTGAGGATGCTGGGGTCGTGGTGTGAACCCCTCAAGGTCACATGTGCTATCAGCCTGCCTCTGCTGGGTGCTTTCTCCAACTTCACAGCTGCAAATAGCTGCTTTTGTGCTTGGAAGGAGGACCTTATCGTTGCTAATGTTTGTTGCTTGGGGAGCTCAGTGAGGAAGACGTCCCCAAAGCATAGCATCAGTTCCAAACTAAAAATGCAAGTGCTGTCTTTGGTTCCTTCCAGCTTGGATGTTTGGTAGATCCGATTAGAAGTGAGTCCCAGAGCAGGGGAAAGGCTGAGCTAAGAATATGATGGAGGACAGGTCGACAGTGAAACACAGTAGCTAAAAACCAGAGACGCTGAGAAAGCGGTGTGAAGAAACTGAGTCTGGTGGTTGGGACTTGGGCTTTCAATGCAAAGGATGCGGATTCAGTCCCTGGTTGGGGAGCCAAGATCCCACATGCCTCATGGTCAAGAAACCAAAACACAAAACAGAAGCAATATTGTAACAAATGCAATAAACACTTAAAAAGTGGTCCACATCCAAAAAAAAAAAAAAGAACTTTAAAAAAAAAAAAATATATATATATAATCAGCATCCAACAGAAGACGGGGAAAGAAGGGGTGCTTCTAGGTAAATGTGCTCCTTGCCCAGGCATTGTGGCCAGTCCACCCTGAGCACTTGCCCCCACCCCATGGCCCCTGTGACTTTCTAGAATCAGGCCAACCAATGTAAGTCACCCAATGGTGGTTACACACTGAGAACGCACTACCTGCCAGGAACTACTCTGAGTTGTGATGATAAAACGGAAACAGAACAGACTGCCTCCCTGTTTTTGTGGGGCTTTCATTCGGGGTGTGGGTGGTGGCAAGACAGACAGTAAACATAGCAAATAAGAAAATGACACAGCATATCAGAAGTCGCCGAGCATCACTGGAGCAGGGTGGGGCGGCCACACGGAGAACACTTGAGTGACAGCTTCTGGGGTCAGGGGTGAGACCCGGTCTTGGGGATATTGGAGGTGGGGAGTGCATCCTGGGGCAGAGGAAACAAAAGGTTTTAATGGCCTCAGAGAGGGCGGCTGGCTGGTGTGTCTGGGGAGTCAAAGGAGGGGAGTCACTGTAGGGGGTGGGTCCTGCAGGGCTTGTCAACCACTGTGAGGTTCAGCTTTCACTCCAGGGCTGGGGAGTCAGGGCAGGAGTTTGAGCAGAGCAGCCAATCTTACACTTGAACACAGTCTCTGTATCTATGGTGCTAAGAACTGATGCCAGAGGCTTCAGGCCAGAAGCAGACCAGTGCCAAGGCTAAGAATCTTGAGGTCTCTTTGCTGTCCTTCTTTCTCACATAACTGCTGACTCTACCTGGATACCCAGATCCTGGTTGCTGCAGAACCTGGGCCTTCAACTGGAACCTCTCCTGCTCCCTGGACCCTGGGCTACCAGCATTCTGAGATTCCCAACACCCAGGATGCCCGGGGCTGGAGACCCCGAGTGAGACCACAGCAGAATGTGCTACCGCTGGGCCACTCAGAAACCAGGATCTCAGAGGGACGGCTGTGGGGCGGTGGCACAGCCAAGCAAACCCCAGCTCTAGACATCAGGGAGAGGGAGCGCATAGGACGCCTTTGCCACGGGCGTTAGACAGCCCCATTGTGCCCTGAGGATGTCCGTAGATACTAAGGAGCAAAGAGAGACAAGGAGCGCATGTCTTCATGCAAGAGTCATAGTTATGTTATTAGTATGTGATGACTGGTTACCATTTTTAGTTAGTGACTCAGTGCCAAGTATTGGTTCAGTAGTGCTGATTACAGCGTGTGATAATTCAGGAATCCTCACTGCTGTGTTACTCATGTGGGACATTTAACAGTTTGTCTTAAAAAAAAAATGTCACCTGGAGGGACTTCCCTGGTGGTTCAGGAGCTAAGACTCTGAGCTCCCAATGCAGGGGGCCTGAGTTTGATTCCTGGTCAGGGAAATAGATACCACAAGCTGCAACTAAGACCAAGTTGCCAAGTAAATAAATACATTTAAAAAAAAAATTGTCACCTGGAACATGACAGGTGACACCACAGAATGCACTCTTACTGAGAAGGATGTCTAGCAGAATGGTTCTTTTCCAGGATGGGTGTGTGGTCTCTGGCATCCCATGGGGGATGATGCCAGGACATTTGAAAACTGAGGGAGGAGACTGAGTGGGGGCTTTGGGGGAGCAGGTAACTGTGACTCCGTTCTCCTTCTCCAGGACTGGATATGTCTTGCAGGGGTGGTGGGTATGGCTTGGATGAGGAAACAGGCAGTGTCTCCAGGACTCCCTGGTGGGCACACGGGTCCCTCTTGGGCTCCATCCCTTCTCTAACTCCCTCCCCAGTTTGGGGCCAGTGACTCTGCCTGGTGGGTGTGGACTTTGTCCCTTACGGCCAGCTGCCGAGGTACTCAAGGAGGCAGAGGAGGAGGGGAACAGACTGACCACAAGACCTGGTGCAGTTAAACGTTGGCTTGGTTTATTGGGAAAGAGCAGGTGGCATAGAGATGGGAGGCGGGGCTTGGAGACTCCTCTCCTGGCCCCCACTCTCTCTTTGCTCTCTTTATTTGATGTTTCTAACTCTCAGTAGTGACAGTTCATTTCAGCTACTGGATTCTCTCTTTCCTAATTCCCTCCTCCTGCCCAGCGAGCCTTGGACTGATTTGTGTACTTACTTGCCTGAGTTGTTTATGATCTTTCTTTGCCCTTATAGTCACCAAGCGTCTCCCTCAGTGCTTGAATCATGCGTGGACTACACGCCAAGAGACTTGGAAGGCAGAGAACTGGAGGAGTTGATTCCTCACCGCCAACTTTTGTTTTAGCAATTTTAGTATGGTATAATTGGCTTATAATAAATCATACACATTTGAAATGTACAGCTACATAAGTTTTGCCATAGGTACACACCCTTGAGACCATCACCACTATCAAGATAATTAACGGGGACTTGCAGGTGATCCAGTGGTTAGGACTCCAAGCTTCCATTGCAGGGGGCACAAGTTTCATCCTTGGCTGGGGAACTAAGATCCCACATGCTACATGGCATGGCCAAAACAAAAACTAAAAGGAAAAAAAAAAAGATTGTGAATATATCCATCACTCCCTCAAATTGCTTCCTGACCCTTTCTCCCACCCCCAACCTCTGCAACCCCATCTCAATGCAACCACAAACCTGTTTTTTTTTTTTTTTAAAGATTTTTGATGTAGACCATTTTTAAAGTCTTTATTGAATTTGTTACAATATTGCTTCTGTTTTATTTTTTTTTTATGTTTTGGTTTTTTGGGGGCTGAGAGGCATGTGGAATCTTAACTCTCTAATTAGGAATTGAACCTGCATCTCCTGCTTTAGAAAGTGAAGTCTTAATCAGTGGACCACCAGGGAGGTCTCTGTTTTTGAAAGATGTAACTATTTCCAGCTTTACTGATTTATATCTGATACATAATATATGTAAGTTTAAGGCATACAACAATATGATTTCATACAAGTATATATTGTAAAATCATTACCACAATAGGGTTAGTTAACAATTTCACTCCTTCATATATTACCTTTTCTTGGTGGTGATAGCTTTTAAGATCTACACTCTTAAGAACTTTCTAGTATATGAAAAAGTATCATTCACTGTAGTCACCACACTGTACAGTTCTAGCCCCAGGAAATGTTCCTCTTATAATGAACTGTGTATCTCCCCATTTTTCCCTTTGAGTATCTCCCCATGTCTCCTACCTCCAGCCTCTGGCAACCACCATTCTACTCTCTGCCTTGATGAATCTGACTATTTTGAGATCCCACATATAAGTGAGAACACACAATATATTTACTTTACTTTCTCTGTATAACTTATGTCACTTAGCATGATACCCTCAAGGTCCATCCATGGTAGCAAAGCATGGAATTTCTGTCTGTCTTATGGCTGAATTATACCCAACTATACGTATAGCATTTTCTTTATCCGTGCTGTCCCTGTACACTAGTTTGCATTTCTTAGACTTATCTATAAATGGAATCATGATTTGGCTTCTTTGACTTGGCATAATTACTTTGAGATTCATCCATCTTTTTCGTTTCTCAGTAGTTCCTCTCTTGTTATTGCTGGATAGTATTGTAGCTCAGTCAGTAAAGAATTCACCTGCAATGCAGGAGACCTGGGTTCAGTTCCTGGGTCAGGAAGATTCCCTGGAGAAGGAAATGGCTACCCATTCCATATTCTTGCCTGGAAAATCCCACAGACAGAGGAGCCTGGCAGGCTACAGTCCATGGGGTCGCAAGAGTCGAACACGACTTAGTGACTAGATCACCGTTTCGTTAGATGGGTGGACTGCCATTTATCTCTTCTCCTGTTTATGGACATTTGGGTTCTTTCCAGGTTTTACAGATGAATCTGCTAAGAACTTTTGTATACAAGTCTTTGTATAAACATATGCTTTCACCTCCCTTGAGTAAACACTTAAGTGTGGAATGACAGGATTATATGGTAATGCACATTTACTTTTTAAGAAATTGCCAAACGCTTTTCCAAAACAGTTGTGCCATCTTACATTCCTGCCAACGGTGCATGTGGGTGCCAGCTTTTCCACATCTTCACCAATACTTAGTCTTTTTTTTCTTTTACTTTTTTTGGCTGCTCCACGTACATGCGAGGCTTGCGGGATCTTAGTTTCCTGATCAGAGATGGAACTGCAGTCCTTACGTTGGGAGCATGGCGTCTTAATCACTGAACCACCAGGGAAATTCCTGCTCTGTCTTTTTAATTTTTAATTGGTGTGTAGCATTACCTCATTATTTAAACTTATAATGACTAATGATATTGAACATCTTTTTATGTGCTTATTTGCAACTCACATATTTTTTTTTTTCTTTTTTTTTTTTGGTGAAAACCTGTTCAAATGTTCTGACCATTCGAAAAAAAAAGGGTTGTTTGTTTTCTTACCATCTTAGCCACTGGATCACAGGGAAGTCCTTCTTTTCTTTTTAATTACACTTTATTGAGTTATGACTGACTTACAAAAAGCTGTACACATTTAACATATCAACTCGAGTTTTGAGGTAAACACATACCTGTGAAACCATTCCCACAGTCAATGTCATAAACACATCCATCACCTCCAGAAGTTTCCTTTTGTCCTTTTTTATTTTAACTTTTTGTGATAAGAACACAATATAAGATTCATCTTCTTAGCACATTTTTTTAAATTTATTTTTTTAATTGAAGGATAATTGCTTTACAGAATTTTCTTGTTTTCTGTCAAACCTCATCATGAATCAGCCATAGGTATACATATATCCCCTCCCTTTTGAACCGCCCTCCCATCTGCCTCCCTATCCCACCCCACTAGGTTGATACAGAGCCCCTGTTTGAGTTTCCTGAGCCATACAGCAAGTTCCCTTTGGCTATCTATTTTACATATGGTAACGTAAGTTTCCATGTTACTCTTTTCATACATCTCACTCTCTCCTCCCCTCTCTGCATGTCCATAAGCCTCTTCTCTATGTCTGTTTCTCCATTGCTGCCCTGGAAATAAATTCCTCAGTACCATTTTTCTAGATTCCATTTATATGTATTAGAATACAATATTTATCTTTCTCTTTCTGACTCACTTCACTCTGTATAATAGGTTCTAGGTTCATCCACCTCATCAGAACTGACTCAAATGTGGTCCTTTTTATGGCTGAATAATACTCCATTGTGTGTATGGACCACAGCTTCTATATCCCTTTATCTGTTGATGGACATCTAGGTTGCTTTCATGTTCTAGCTATTGTAAATGGTGCTGCAATGAACAATGGGATGTGTGTGTCTTTTTCAATTTTGGTTTCCTCGGGGTATATGCCTAGGAGTGGGATTGCTGGGTCATATGGTGGTTTTATTCCTAGTGTTTAAGGAATTTCTATACTGTCTTCCATAGTGGCTGTGAAGGAAATTTGCATGGCTTGAGGTAGCCTGGAGTTAAAACTCCCCTCCAGGTCCTTCCCACCATTCTATGCAAAACAAAGAACTTTCTCACCGGAAATAAAAATGGACATTAGGTTGATTACGCCCAGCCAGTCCAGCCTCTGGCCAGTCTCCAAAATTCCTTTCCCCAGCCGTTTGAGAGATGACTACTCAGAACAACCTTGGGGAAGAACAGGCCCCCTTAAGACAGTAACTTTGCACATACATGCCTATATATACTTACTCATTTCTTAGGTTAGTGCAGCAGCTCGCTAATCTGACTGCTGCCCCTTCTCACCTCATTAAAGGTCATCTGTTCCTGTAAAGTGCCTGTCTCATTCTTTTTCTGAACCTCGCCTTCTCTAATTCTCTTAACCAACAGGCTGTATCAATTTACATTCCCACCAACAGTGCAAGAGCATTCCCTTTTCTCCACACCCTCTCCAGCATTTATTGTTTGTAGACTTTTTGATGATGGCCTTTCTGATTGGTGTGAGGTGATATCTCATTGTGGTTTTGATTTGCATTCCTCTAGTAATTAGCTATGTTGAGCATCTTTTTATGTGTTTGTTAGTCATCTGTATGTCTTCTTTGGAGAAGTGTCTGTTTAGGTCTTTCCCCCACTTTTTGATTGGGTTGTTTGTTTTTCTGGCATTGAGTTGTATGAGCTGCTTGTATATTTTGGAAATTAATCCTTTGTCGGTTGTTTCATTTGTTATTATTTTCTCCCATTCTGAGGGCTGTCGTTTCACCTTGCTTATAGTTTCCTTTGCTGTGCAAAAGCTTTTAAGTTTAATCAGATCCCACTTGTTTACTTTTGTTTTTATTTCCGTTACTCTAGGAGGTGGGTCATAGAGGATCTTGCTTTGATTTATGTCATTGAGTGTTCTGCCTATGTTGTCCTCTAAGAGTTTTATAGTTTCTGGTCTTACATTTAGGTCTTTAATCCATTTTGAGTTTATCTTTGTGTATGGTGTTAGAAAGTGTTCTAATTTCATTCTTTCACATGTAGCTGTCCAGTTTTTCAGCACCATTTATTGAAGAGGCTCTCTTTGCCCTATTGTATATTCTTGCCTCCTTTGTCAAAAATAAGGTATCCATAGGTGCATGGGTTTATTTCTGGGTTTTCTATCTTGTTCCATTGGTCTATATTTCTGTTTCTGTGCCAGTACCATACTGTGTTAATGACTGTAGCTTTGTAGTATAGTCTGAAGAAAGGAAAATTTATTACTCCACTTCCATTCTTCAAGACTGCTTTAGCTATTCAGGGTCTTTTTGTTTTTCCATATGAATTGTGAAATTTGTTGTTCTAGTTCTATGAAAAATACCATTGGTAATTTGATAGGGATCGCATTGAATCTGTAGATTGCATTTGGTAGTGTAGTCATTTTCACAATATTTAAGGAACATGGAATATCCTACCCAGGAACATGGACTATCTCCCCATCTGCTTATTTTGGCTTTGATTTCTTTCACCAGTGTCTTATAATTTTCTGTGTGCAGTTCTTTTGTCTCCTTAGGTAAGTTTACTCTTAGATATTTAATTATTTTTGTTGCAATGGTGAATGGGATTGATTCCTTAATTTCTCTTTCTGATTTTTCATTGTTAGTATATAGAAATGCAAGTAAGTGATTTCTGTGTATTGATTTTGTATCCTGCAACTTTGCTAAATTCACTGATTAGCTCTAATTTTTTGATACTATCTTTAGGGTTTTCTATGTACTGTATCATGTCATCTGCAAACAGTGGGAGCTTTACTTCTTTTCCAATCTGGATTCCTTTTATTTCTTTTTCTTCTCTGATGGCTGTAGCTAGGACTTCCAGAACTATGTTGAATAATAGTGATGAAAGTGGACACCCTTGTCTTGTTCCTGATCTTAGGGGAGATGCTTTCAGTTTTTCACCATTGAGAACAATGTTTTCTGTAGGCTTATTATATACGGCCATTACCATGTTGAGGTAGGTTCCTTCTGTGCCCATTTTTTTTTGAAAAGTTTTAATCATAAATGGGTGCTGAATTTTTTCAATGGCTTTTTCTGCATCTATTGAGATTATCATATGATTTTTATCTTTCAATTTGTTAATATGGTGTATCACATTGATTGATGTGTGTATATTGAAGAATCCTTGCATCCCTGGAATAAACCCAACTTGATCATAGTGTATGAGCTTTTTGATGTGTTGCTGAATTCTGTTTGCTAAAATTTTGTTGCAGATTTTGCATCTATGTTCATCAGTGATATTAACCTGTAGTTTTCTTTTTGTGTGTTGTCTTTGTCTGGTTTTGGTATCAGGGTGATGGTGGACTCATAGAATGAATTTGGAAGTGTTCCTTCTTCTGCAGTTTTTTGAAAGCGTTTTAGGAGGATGGGCATTAGCTTTTCTCTAAATGTTTGATAGAATTCTCCTGTGAAGCCATTTGGTCCTGGGCTTTTGATTTTGGGGGGAGATTTTTGATCATAGCTTCAATTTTAGTGTTTGTAGTTGTATTGTTCATAATTTCTATTTCTTCCTGGTTCAGTCTTGGAAGACTGAACTTTTCTAAGAATCTCTCCATTTCTCCCAGGTTACCCATTTTACTGCCATATAGTTGTTCACAATAGTCTCTAATACTACTCTGTATTTCTGCATTGTCTGTTGTGACCCATCCTTTTTCATTTCTAATGTTGTTGATTTGATTCTTCCTTTTTTCTTGATGAGTCTGGCTAGAGGTTTGTCAATTTTGTTTATCTTCTCAAAGAACCAGATTTTAGTTTTATTAATTTTTTATTATTGTTTCTTTCATTTATTTTTCAATTATTTCTGCTCGGATCTTTATGATTTCTTTCCTTCTACTAATTTTGGGGTTTTTTTTTTTGTTGTTGTTCTTCTTTTTCCAGTTGTTTTAGGTGTAAAGTTAGGTTGTCTATTTGATGTTTTTATTGTTTCTTGAGGTTGGATTGTATTGCTATAATCTTTCCTCTTAGACCTGCTTTTGCTGCATCCCATAGGTTTTGAGTTGTTGTGTTTTCATTGTCCTTTGTGTCTAGAAATGTTTTGATTTCCCTTTTGATTTCTTCAGTAGCCTGTTGGTTATTTAGAAGCGTGTTGTTTGACCTCCATGTGTTTGTGTTTCTTACAGTTTTTTCTTCTAATTGATATCTAGTCTCATAGTGTTGTGGTCAGAGAAAATGCTTGATATGATTTCAATTTTCTTAAATTTACCGAGGTTTGATTTGTGACCCAAGATGTGGTCTATCCTGGAGAATGTTCCACGTGCACTTGAGAAGGTGTATTCCTCTGCATTTGGATGGAATGTCCTGAAGATATCAATGAGATCCATTTCATCTAATGTATCACTTAAGACTTGTGTTTCCTTATTAATTTTCTGTTTGGATGATCTGTCCTTTGGTGTGAGTGGGGTGTCAGTCTCCTACTATTATTGTCTTACTGTCAATTTCTCCTTTTATGTCTGTTAGTGTTTGTCTTGTGTATTGAGGTGCTCCTATGCTGGGTGCATAGGTATTTACAATTGTCATGTCTTCCTCTTGGATTGATCCCTGGGTCATTATGTAGTGTCCTTCCTTATCTCTTGTAATCTTCTTTATTTTAAGGTCTATTTTGTCTGATATGAAGATTGCTACTCCAGCTTTCTTTTGCATCCCATTTGCATGGAATATATTTTTCCATCCTCTTACTTTCAGTCTATATGTGTCTTTAGGTCTGAAGTGGGTTTCTTGTAGACAGCTTATATATGGGTTTTTTTTTTTAAATCCATTCAGCCAGTCTGTGTCTTTTGGTTGGAGCATTAATCCATTTACATTTAAAGTAATTATTGATATATATGCTCCTATTGCCATTTTCTTAATTGTTTGGTGTTGATTTTGTAGATCTTTTTCTTCTGTTGTATTTCTTGACTATATAAGTTCTTTTAATATTTGTTGTAAAGCTGGTTTGATGGTACTGAATCCTCTTAATTGTTGCTTGTCTGAACAGCTTTCTATTTCTCCATCAATTTTGAATGAGATCCTTGCCAGGTACAGTAATCTTGGTTGTAGATTTTTCCCTTTCAGTACTTTAAATATATCCTGCCATTCCTTTCTGGCCTACAGAGTTTCTGCTGAAAGATCAGCTGTTAAGCATTTGGGGTTTCCTTGTATGTTACTTGTTGCCTCTCCCTTGCTGCTTTTAACATTCTTCTTTTGCGTTTAGTCTTTGTTAGTTTGATTAGTATGTGCCTTGGCGTGTTTCTACTTGGGTTTATCCTGTATGGGACTCTTCGTGCCTCTTGGACTTCATTGACTATTTCCTTTTCCATGTTGGGAAAACTTTCAACTTTCAATCTCTTCAAAAATTTTCTCATATCCTTTCTTTTTCTCTTCTTCTTCTTCTGAGACCCCTATGATTTGAATGTTGGTGTGTTTGATATTGTCCCAGATGTGTCTGAGACTATCCTCCGTTCTTTTCATTCTTTTGACTTTATTCGGCTCTTCAGAAGTTATTGCCACCATTTTATCTTCCAGTTCACTGAGTCATTCTTCTGCTTCAGATATTCTGCTATTGATTCCTTCCAGAGTATTTTTAATTTCAGTAATTGTGTTGTTTGTATGTTTATTCTTTAATTCTTCTAGGTCTTCGTTGATTGATTCTTGCATTTTCTCCATTTTGTTTTCAAGGTTTTTGATCATCTTTGCTGTCATTATTCTGAATTCTTTTCAGGTAGTTTGCCCATTTCCTCTCCATTTGTTTGGAGTTCTGTGTTTCTAGTTTGTTCCTTCATTTGTGTAGTGTTTCTCTGCCTTTTCATTATTTTTTTAAACTTATTGTGCTTGAGGTCTCCTTTTCCCAGCCTTCAAGGTTGTTGTATTCCTGGGGTAAACCCCACTATGTAATGTATTATCTTTTTATTAATATGTGTTGTTGAATCTGATTTGCTAAAAAATTTTTAGAATTTTGCATCTATGTTCATCAAAGTTTGACCTATAGTTTTCTTTTCTTGTCTTTGCCTGCTTTTCTTATCAGGGTAATGCTAGCTTTGTAGAATCAGTTGGAAAGAATTCCTTTTACATTCTCTGGAAGAGTTTCTATAAAACTGGGATTATTTCTTCTTAAACGTTTGGAATGTCCCCTGCATAAGCACCACTGGATTCAATCCTTTTGAGAGATAGTTTCCCTTCCCTGGGTGATTTCCTCACACATATGTACTGACCAGTACTCAGCTGCAAGCTAGTAGGGGACCCTCTGCAGATATGTGGGTCTCTCTATGCACATTTTTTTTCCTTTTTTGTCTGTGCTGGGTCTTCACTGTAGCGCTCAGGCCCTCTAGTCGTGGTGTGCTTAGCTGCCCTCAAGGCATGAGAGATAATAGTTCCCCGATGAGGGATTGAACCTGAGTCCCTGCACTGGCAGGCTGATTCTTGACCACTGGACCACCGGGGAAGTCCCTCTCTGTGCACATCTCTCCTCCCTGGGACTCTGTCCTATGAACTCCCTGCCCTGATGCCAGCAGATAGAGGTCTAGGGTGGAGAAAATGCCAGCGTTTCTGGAGTCAGTAGACTTGTCTCAGCCAATGACTGTGAAAACAGAAAGGATTACTAAAAGGAAGTCTGACTGCAGTCTGCTAAAAATCCCTCTCTGACATCGAGAGCAATCATTTCTTCGACACCTGCTGGACTGTGGGCTCTGTGAATGCTCGTGGTTTCTGGGATTCCAGGAGCTCCTCCGATGGCCACAGGTTATGTGTTTTTTAGGCGATAACTGAAGTTGATGGGAAGTACACCTTGGTAAGTATAGATGGAAATTTCAGAGTGAAGAAAGGGACTGGCCAGTCCTAAGTAACTTGGTGACACTTGACCTCTGCCTGGTTCCAGACATCTAGACCAGTGTTCCCAGGTTTTCACAGCACCCCCCGACCCCCACCTTGGGAGCAGTGGTGGTGGGAGGAGCTGGACTTGGACCACAAGAAGTCTACTGCCAAGGAACACACAGCCTGTTTCCCACCTGCAGGTGCCTTCTTCATCCCCTACCTCATCTTCCTCTTTACCTGCGGCATTCCTGTCTTCCTCCTGGAGACGGCGCTGGGCCAGTACACCAGTCAGGGGGGCATCACAGCCTGGAGGAAGATCTGCCCCATCTTTGAGGGTGAGTCATCGTGCCTGACACCAGAGTCTCTGCACCAGGTTATAAACTGCATTTGGAATAACTGGGGGGTTCAGCAGCAGTGCTAATGGAGATAAGCCCCTGGGTCTTTATGTTAAACCTTCCACTTGTGACTCAGTGGGCATGAGTTTGAGCAAGCTCAGGGAGAGAGTAAAGGACAGGGAAGCCTTGCGTACTGCTGTTCATGGGGTCACAGTTGGACACAACTGAGTAACTGAACAACTCCACTTGTGGGCCCAAGACAGAACTAGTCACTCAGCCCAGCAGAGGATGGAGGAGAAGATGGGGTTGAGGGTGGCACAAAGGCTTTAGCTAATAAGTAGAGTGCAAAGCTATTTTAGCTATACCTGTATGTATTTTGCAATACATACAAATAATTCTGTGCTTTTAAAAACATATTTAATCAATGGAAAGCATTTAAAAAGAGATTTTTTTGTTTGTTTTTTAATTCGTTTTTAGTTTGGGGATTTTTTTTTTTTTTTTTGGCTGTGCCATACAGCTTGTGGTGTTTTAGTTCCCCAACCAGGGATTGAGCCCAGGCTCTTGGCAGTGAGAGTACAGAGTCCTAACCACTGGACAGTCAAGGAAGTCTCTAAAAAGAATTTTAATGAGAAAAAAATCCATTAATAATTCTACTATCTTTGGACTTTCTTGGTGGTCCAGTGATTAAGTAGACTCCACACTTCCACTGCTGGGGGCCTGGGTTCAATCCCTGGTTGGGGAACTAAGATACCACAAGCCTCAAGGCACCACCAAAATAAATAAATAAATAATTATACTATCTTGACACAGTAGTTACTTAGGGTGTTTTAATATTCCTCTCCCTTTAGGATTTTCTTTACATTTCTATTTTGAAATAATTGTATGTTCACAGAAAGTTGCAAAAGTAGCCCAGGAGTGTCACGTGTACCCATCAGCCAGTTTTCCTTCATGGTAAAAATTTTATATAGCTATGGAACAATGTCAAAACCTGGAAATGGACATTGGTACCAACCACAGACTTTGTTCAGGTTTCACCCGTTTCCATGCACTCGCTTGTGTGAGGGTATGTATGTGTAATTGTGTGTAATTGTATCACTTGTGTGGATGTGTGTGACCACCACCACTGTTCCATGACTACAAAGGCCTCCACTCCACTGCCCCTTTACAGTCGCATTCACCCCCTCCCTGCCCTCATCCCTAACCTCTGACAACCATTGATCTGTTCTCTATCTCTGTGATTCTGTCATTGGGTAGCGCTGTATAAATGGAGTCATGCAGTGTGTGACTTTTGAGATCCACCGTTTCACTCAGCATCATGCCCTGGAGATAAACCCAGATTGCTCTGGTATCAACGCGCATGCACGCGCGCGCGCGCGCGTGTGTGTGTGTGTGTGTGTGTGTGTGTGTGTGTGCTAAGTCACTTCACTTGTTTCCGACTCTGTGACCCCATGGACTAGCCCCTCCAGGCTCCTCTGTCCATGGGATTCTCCAGGCAAGAATACTGGAGTGGGTTGCCGTGCCCTCCTCCAGGGGCTCTTCCCGACCCAGGGATCAAACCCGAGTCTCTTGCATCTCCTGCATTGGCAGCAGGTTCTTTACCACTAGCGCCACCTGGGAAGCTCCTGGTATCGGTGGTTCATTCCTTTTTATTACTGAGCCTTATTCCATGGCATGGATGAATGTACTACGATTTATTTAACCATTCACCCATCGAAGAACATTTGGGTTGTTTGTCGTTTGGAGAGATTTATTTCACTATTTCTTTCTCTATATTAAAATTTATGTATCTATTATTTTGAAATAGACAGTTTTTTCTTCATTTTTCTTTTTTTTGTTTTTATTTTTAAGAATTTTTTCCTACTTGTGTTTCTGTTTTAGTTAGTGTTATTCTCCATTTTCTACACAGCAATCATTGAGTTGCATAAACTTTCATCAGATGCATATATCAAAATTTATGCTTATTTTTGATCACTTGTAAAATTGTTATACCCTGCTATCATGTATCTTGGTAGAAATAGCCCCCCTCTTTTTGAAATTATTTCTTTGGGATAAATTCCCAAGTTCAGAATCACAGGATCAAATGGACAACCAAGTTGATGTCTCTTGATCTGGCTTATGAAAGTGTTATACTGACGTACAGTCACTGAACTTGAGTAAGGACTTTCTCCCATATCTTTAACAGCTCTGAGTTATGATCCTAGTTCCCAAACTTTTTGGAACATTGGAAATACCCCAGGACCTTCAAAACATCCTGAGGCCTGTACCCCACCCCAGAGGTTGTGATTAAATTGGTCTGGCATCTAGACTGGGCTTTGGAATTTTAAAAATATCTCCAGGTAATTCTCCTAATATGTGGACAAGTTTGGAACTCACCGAGTGACAGCATCTGTAGAAATGTTCGGTGTGTTATGGATGCAGAATGTTACCCCCTCCTCGTTTCAGTGTGCACACCTAGGATGAGGGAGCATGAGGGCATTTTGAGGACGTTCATTCACTACGTGCACTTGCTCCCCGGTGAACTGTCTCGTCCTGCTCTTAGCACATGTTTTTATATTTCAGAAATAGATCAGATGAATTCCAGGGAACATAAGCTGATGGAATCTCGGAGTTAGCCTTACACATGTGTAAAATAACTTGGAATTAGAACCAGTGAAGTTTCAGCACCGAGACTGATGCGAGTTCACGGGAAGCAGGGCAGGGCAGCAGGGCTGGGGAGGAGAGCAGGAAGCCTGGGACCCGAATCCCACGTCTTTGGACCCTCCCAGTGGAGCACAAACCCCCTCCCGAGCAGGGGTGGGCAGGAGAGTGAGACACCTGCCCAGTGCACCAGCCCGGTCTGCCCTCCCCGCCCCCTCCAGGCATCGGCTACGCCTCCCAGATGATCGTCACCCTCCTCAACATCTACTACATCATCGTCCTGGCCTGGGCCCTCTTCTACCTCTTCAGCAGCTTTACCGTCGACCTGCCCTGGGGGAGCTGCCGCCACGACTGGAACACCGGTGAGGTCACCCCCTCCTGCTTGGCTGCGGTGACCCGGGAGAGGGATCGTCCCTGTACCCTGGGACCTGGGCCCCAGGGATGCTCTAGAAGTCTTCCAAGGACATCACGGAGGTCTTACACCAAAGATAAGAGCAAGAATCCACCAGCATCACAGGGAAAATGTCACAGGCCTTTTTTTAAAAAGCAATTTTACTTATTTATTGTTTGCTTGTGCTGGGTCTTTGCTGCTGCGAGCGCTTTTCTCTCGTGGTGAGTGGTGGCTACTCTCTAGTTCCAGTGCCTGGGTTTCTCACTGCGGTGGCTTCTCTTGCTGGAGAGCACAGGCTCCAGGCACACAGGCTTCGCTAGCTGCAGCACCTGGGCTCGGTAGTTTCGGCTTCCGGGCTGCGGAGCACAGGCTCTGTAGTCGTGACACACAGGCTTAGTTGTTCTTCAGCACGCAGGATAATCCCGACTTGGGGATCAAACCCACGATCCACTGAGCCACCGGAAAAGCCCTACAGACTGTAAAAAATTCATGGGTTCCATCAAACACATTACAAATGCATGTATTATGAAGACAGAACTGACTTCTTTTTGTGCAGTTTAGCCCTTTATGTGATCTAAGGCATGGTTAGTTTGATGTATGTATATATTGTACACAATACATATATTGTATATATGTATATATTGTATATAATACATATATAAATATGTGTATATATTATATATTATATATGTATATATAATATATATGTATATATTATTTCATTTATTTGTTTCTTATGTCTTCTTTCTGATGCTATTTTAGGCCTTTTCAACTCCCCGTTCATCTGGACTGAACCAGGGGATACGCCATTTTATACAGTATCTCTATCATTTATAATAGCAAGTCTCTTGTGGTTCCATTTTAAGACAGGAGCCCATAAGGCCGTAGAACTCCTGAGTCTAATGAATAGAAAGTAAACATTAAATTAAAGATAAATTAAAAGTTGCCTAGAGTAGTGCTGTCTAGAAGAACCGCCTGGGGTGATGAGCGTCCTTGGTTACTCTCTGACCCGGCAGCCACGAGGCCCCCGTCGCCCCCAAACTGTGTGCTGTCTCTCCGGGCCTTCCTTCCTTTGTTCCTCTCTGCCACCACCTCCGTGCCTCTCTGCAATCCTGGATGTCCCTCCCTGAGGGTCACTGACCCACTAGGTTCTGCTCAACGTGTCTGCTAGTGCCTGTCCCGGCCCCGGGCCCTGGCATTCACCTGGCTTTTTCTCTGCTGGTTTGGTTTGCGCTTAGTGCTGTGTGCTATATCCTGAGCTCTCAAAACATATTTGTGGAATGAATCAAGTTTTAAAAAATCTGTTCTGTTCGGATGTTTTCTTTATTGTGTTTTTTCTTCTCCTCTCTTTATTTCCCCTCCCTCTCTCCCTCCCTCCCCCCCACCTTTTTTTTTTTTTTTTTTTTGAATAGTTGGCTGTTAGGTCTTTGTTGCTGCTCATGGGCTCTCTAGTTGTGGCCCACAGGCTTAGTTGCTCCTAGGCATGTGGGATCTTAGTTCCCTGTGCTGTGCTTAGTCGCTCAGTCATGTCCAACTCTTTGCGACCCCACGGACTGTAGCCTGTCAGGCTCCTCTTTCCATTGGGATTCTCTAGGCAAGAATACTGGAGTAGGTTGCCATGCCCTCCTCCAGGGGAATCTTCCCAACCCAGGGATGGAATCCAGGTCTCCTGCGTTGCAGGCAGATTCTTTACCAGCTGAGCCACCAGGAAAGCCTAAGAATACTGGAGTGGGTAGCCTATCCCTTTCCAGGGAATCTTCCTGATCCAGGAATCAAACCAGGATCTCCTGCATTGCAGGTGGATTCTTTAGTAGCTGAGTTACCAGGGAAGCCTGACCAGGGACCAGTTCCCCACCCAGGGGAGTCCCCTGCACTGGAAGGTGGATTCTTAACCACTGGACCCCCAGGGCAGTCCTCAGCTCCCAGACCCTCTGCAGGTGGAACTTAACACACTTTGCTGAGCAGGACCCCAGCCCTCACTTCCTCACAGATGGATGATGACAAGTCATCTCTGAGAAGATTCGCTTTCTCGTGAATGGTGGGGAAAATGCTCTCTATCTTAGTATTTTGCAGGATTGTTGTCCTGATAAAACGCAAAGAAGGGTGTGAACACTTTGTGAAAAGTCTGAAGGCATAGAGGGGTAATTGAGAGCCACTATTTATGGAGCGCACTGGAGTCTCATTTTCATTTAATCCCCTTATCAGCCCTGCACACGGCTCTTCTCATGTACATTTAGAGCGGAAAGGACTGAGGCTTAGAGAGCCTCTCAGTAAATAACCTGGGGTGGCGGGGGCGGGGAGTGGGTATGGGTAGAGAGTGGGATTCAAGCCAGAGCCTCCTGACCTGTACCCCTGCTCTTAGCCATGACTGCACCACTTCCCTGGATGGCGTCCTGATTGTTCCTCAAAGGTCGTGAGCCCATCCAGGACGGCGGCCCAGAAATATTTGTCTATTTGAAGCAGTGTGCAAAGCATCTTTGCTGATGCTGCCTGGTCTTGCTTTAATTAGAATGTGCAGCCGCGACCCACCCCCCCATCCCACCCCCCACCCCATCTGCCGTGGAGAAGTGGGAAAGGGTGCCATGGGTTTGATGAGGTTATTGTGTCTTTCGTGTCTCATTGTGAGACTGTTTTGTTTAGATAACTTCAGCCCAGACACCTTCCTTTCCAGTCTTCTAAAGTTCCCCCACTCTCTGGTCACACTGGCCAGTGATCTTTCTCTTGCTCCCCTGACCCCTGGCCACCCACAGAGCGCTGCGTGGAGTTCCAGAGGACCAATGGCTCTCTGAATGCGACCGCTGAGAACGCCACCTCTCCCGTCATCGAGTTCTGGGAGTAAGTGAGGCCCTTTCTCCCTTTACCCATTGTGGATGGATTGTCCAGGGCACGGGGGTGAGTTCAAACAGTGGTGACTCCACAGACGGCAAGGGACAAACTTCTGCTTCCTCCTTTGGTGGCCCCACCATCCAAGTGGCTTTTTCCTTTTGCCTGTATCTGTGGTTAATGCCAGACTGTCCTCAGGCCCGGCCTGCCTCTCTTCCCCCAGGGCCACCCCCATGAGTGTCCACCCTCCTCCCTAGCTCCTTGTCAGTTACCTCTACTGCTCCTCCCCCCAGATACTGACATTTACCTAAGACGTGATTCCTAACATCAAAGCATCTTCAGTCCAGCAGAGAGAATACGTTTGCGTCCTCTTCTCTGGGTTCAGTTGCCTCGGCCTGGCAGAATAAGCTTACCCGGGGACAGTTTGTCTTTGCCTCCCTGTCTGTCTATCCCCATCTCTGGGCAAAGGTGAGCCTCACAGTCCAGAGTAAAGGAGCCGGTGAGCCTTTTTCAGATCAGAGCGAGAGGCTCAGCTCCGCTGCCTAGGGAGCTGAGGCTGGCAGCTCACCCCTTTCCCCAGGCGGCGGGTCCTGAAGATCTCAGAGGGCATCCAGCACCTGGGGGCCCTGCGCTGGGAGCTGGCCCTGTGCCTCCTGCTTGCCTGGGTCGTCTGCTACTTCTGCATCTGGAAGGGCGTCAAGTCCACGGGCAAGGTCTGTGTCAGAGAGCCCCGGGCCCCTCCCCTCCCGGGACCCTCTGCCCTTGCTGTGGGGCTCAGCCACCCAGGGGTTCCTCAAGTTGTACCTAGTTGGGGATGGGAGGGAATGACCCCACAAAGATTGCTTGGCGCTCGCTTGCTTGATTCTGTGCCTCTCCTGGGCTCAGTCACATGTCCTTCTATTTGGGGAAGTGAAATGGAAGAAAGACAGAGAGGGAAGGGGAGACAGAGAGAGGGAGGGGGACACAGAGAGAGGGAAGGGGACACAGAGAGGGAGGGGAGAGACAGAGAGGGGGAGGGGGAGACAGAAAGGGGGAGGGGGAGACAGAGAGGGAGGGGGAGACATGGAGGGGGAGAGGGAGACAGAGAAGGGGAGACAGAGAGAGGGAGGGGGAGACAGAGGGAGGGGGAGACAGAGAGGGGGAGGGGGAGACAGAGAGGGGAGACAGAGAGAGGGAGGGGGAGACAGAGGGAGGGGGAGACAGAGAGAGGGAGGGGGAGACAGAGAGAGGGAGGAAGAGACAGAGAGAGGGAGGGGGAGACAGAGAGAGGGAGGAAGAGACAGAGAGGGGGAGGGGGACACAGAGAGAGGGAGGGGGACACAGAGAGAGGGAGGGGGAGACAGAGAGGGAGGGGAGAGACAGAGAGGGGGAGGGGGACACAGAGAGGAAAAGGAAAGGCAGAGCCAGGGAGGGAGGCAGGATCTCGGAACACACCTCGTGTGTGGCACATTGCCCACTGCACACAGTTCACGGTGCCCTGCTTCATACAGCAGTGCTTCGGGGCTGTTCATCTTGACACAATTCTCAGCCACCTGAGGCCCGAGGAAGACGCCCTGCCTGGAGTGTGTCATACAGGGCAGCTTGAGTTATCCCCGACTCTGGCCCCTGAGGCCTCTGACCAGGCCGCCCTCCTAACTGGGCCGCGTAGTCATGCTAAGCTCGTAAGCTTGGCGAGGACAGGGTCACGTGTGACATAGCTGTCGTCCCCAGCGACCCTGGCCACAGTTCTAAGCCCCCTCTCGGGGGCATGCCTAAGTTCATTCAGTCACTCAATAAATATTTGCCAGGGATTGTGCAGGGGGAGCTGGAGGGAGGGAGGCAGGAGGTTGTGGCCAGAGGCAGAGGGCAGACAGGACTGAACAGCTGCGGGATGAGGGGTGAGCGGGAGGGGGGAGCAGGCGGGCTCCATGACCTCTCCCGTGGGGTCGCAGCTCCTCCAGGCCCTCCCACCCCCCTCACGGCTTCCGTGTCTTTCCATCGCCTTGGCCCAGGTGGTGTACTTCACGGCCACCTTCCCTTACCTCATGCTGGTGGTCCTGTTGATTCGAGGGGTGACGCTGCCCGGGGCAGCCCAAGGAATTCAGTTCTACCTGTACCCAAACCTCACGCGTCTCTGGGACCCCCAGGTAAGAAACCACCGACGACGAGGGCTGCCCCTGTGTTCTGTATGGGCATCTCTGCTCCACTTCCAGCGTCCGCATCTGCTGGCAGCTGTGTGTGCTCCCCTGCTAGTTTCACAGCTGCCAGGGAGCCCAGGGGGTGTCCCTCGGGGGCTAAAGGTCCTAAAAGCCCTTCTCCAGGCTCTGCCCTGCCCCACCTCCCACCCCCGCTTGGCACCTCCTTTCACACTGGGCAGCCTCTCTCCCCTGACCCTCTGCCAGCCCTCTGCTTCCCGCTCTCTGCCCACACGGCCCACCCCTGGCCGTGTCCCCGGCCCCGCCTGGAGCCAGCTGGCTGGTGTTGAGTTTCCTGCCTGCTGTCCGGAGGGCTGCACCCCGCCTCCCTGTCCCTCCCGGCTCTTCCTTCAGGTCCACCCTCCAGGAGCGGGTGCTTGCTGACCGGGGATTTGGACAGCAAGGCCTGTTGTGAGAAGCCTCTGCCGGCTTCCCGCCTCCTGTTTGCCCACCGTTTTGAAGGGCCTCCCAGGTGGCGCTAGTGGTAAAGAACCGGCCTGTCAATGCAGGAGACTAGGATTACATCCCCGGGTCGGGAAGATCTCCTGAAGGAGGGCACAGCAAACTGCTCCAGCATTCTTGCCTGGAGAGTCCCATGGACAGAGGAGCCTGGCGGGCTACAGTGCATGGGGTCACAAAGAGTCAGACAGGACTGAGCGACTCAGGATGCGTATGCATGCAAAGCCAGGAGGTGTGGAGGTGGAAGAGGCCATGGGCGAGGGAAACCCAGAGCCCTACACACCGGGCTACCCCCTGCCCCCATCCCCCCAGCAAAGGTCACCTCCCAGGAGCCTCCTTTGCTTGGTGGGGAGGGGCCATGTCCCTGAAAGTGTCGCCCAGCTCAGGGCAGACCAGCAACCAGACAGCTTTTCAAACATTTTAATAGTAAAGGCAGGGGCATTGTCTTGCCGAGGGGCAAGGAGGCCAGGAGAGGAGGAACAGCCCCTCCCCCAGCTCCTTTTGAGGCGGGGACATCCCCACGGAGGCAGTGGCTCCCCTTGTTCCTTGTGCAGAGGTTGGGGTGACTGTTCTCCAGCCTGCCTCCCCCCACTGGATGGACTACAAGCTCTTCCACCCTGGGTCCCGGGGTCGCTGTGGCCCCCAGAAGCAGCCAGACCATTCGAGCCCAGACACTGCCCCAGCCCAGCCAGACCATTCGAGCCCAGACACTGCCCCAGTCCAGCCAGACCATTCGAGCCCAGACTCTGCCCCAGCCTCGGCCCTGGGGTTCCTTCACGGCCTCTGGTGGGATGTGAGCGTGCCCTGCCGCACTTGTTTCTGAGACAGATCAAGACAGACGCAGCTGCCGCATCTCCACCTGGGCCCGAGGGTGCAGTCGGGCTGGGGAGCCAAACTGTGGAATGGCAGCTGCCGAAGCTAGAAAACCCCAGACATCATCTGTGCACACTCCTCGCAGCACAGATGAGTAGACGGGGCCCAGGCTCACATGGAAGTAACAGCAGGCCGAGACCCACAGGGGACCCTGTGGTGGGACCAGGCAGCAAGCTGGAGGCGGTGGAGCAGCAGAGCTGGGCAAGGCCTGGGGGGAGAGGAGCCAGGTGTGGGTCTGGCGTGGATCCTTCATGCGGGAGGAGCTGCTGTGGTTCTGGAGCGCGGCGTGGAGTGGTGGCTGAGCCACGAGGTGTCTTTGCTTGGGGGTCAGGCAGGAAGAAGGAGGGGTGACAGACAGGGAGACGGGCAGATGGAATGAAAGAAGAAAGGGAGACCGGGTCCAGAATCTCTGGTACTGCCTGGTGGCTTTCCTGATCGATGCCATATTCGTGCTGACCAGCTGTGCGTAGCTGACAACTGCTGAGTGCCTGCCACAGCCCTGGCGTCGTTAAGAGATTCATGTGTACTATTTCAGCTCATCCTCACCATCAACCAGTGAAGTATCCCCACCGTTGTTAGTTGTTATTGTTATTAAGTTGCTCAGTCATGTCTGTGTGTCTGACTCTTTGCGACCCCATGGACTGCAGCACACCAGGCTCCCCTGTCCTTCAACATCTCCTGGAGTTTGCTCAAACTCGTGTCTGTTGAGTCAGTGATGCCATCCAACCATCCCTTCCTCTGTCGTCCCCTTCTCCTCCTGCCTTCAATCCTTCCCAGCATCAGGGTCTTTTCCAACGAGTCAGTTCTTCGCATCAGGTGGCCAAAGTATTGGAGTTTCAACTTCAGCTCAGTCCTTCCAATGAGTATTCAGGACTGATTTCCTTTAGGATTGACTGCTTCTATCTCCTTGCTGTCCAAGGGACTCTTGAGCGTCTTCTCCAGCACCACATATGACAGCTGGCGGCAAATATGAAGGAGGACCAGAATGCATGCAGCTCTGAGAGTTAAAAGGCCATAATTCTGCGTCTGGCTACTGTAGGGATGAAGACCTCTTTCAGTCTCCTCTCCAGGACACTGTCCTTCCAACCCCGGGCAGGTTCAGGCCATGCAGGGAGCTGATGCCCTCAGAGTCCTCCGAGGCCATGGTTTCCAGAGCCAGGCTTGGTCCTGAGCTCGCGAGCAGCCATGTTAGCTGCTGGTCCTGGCCTTCTGCAGGGCAGGATGTCCCGGGCAGAGTGCTAATCAAATCCAGTTGGCGTTCCCCAGGAAGTGTGACGGTTCCAACCTGCATTTGGCTGGCACTTGAGAAAGGCGCAAAATTCCTGCAGCACAAAGACCAGAGCGTCTCTGTCTGTCAAGCTCAGTCTGGGAGCAGAAGCCAGGCAGAGACACGACTGGGTTTCTCTGTCTGCCAGGCTGCTGTGCGGTGGGTGGGCTGCTGCCTCTCCCGGGCTCCCCAGCACCAACTCTGTCCCACTGGGGAGCAGCTGCGGGGGCCCCGCTGGTGCGTGTGCTGGTCAGGCTCTGTTTATTTCCCTCACCCACCCTGACCCTTTTTGTCTGTCCATTGCACTCTGGTAGATCGGTAAGGACAGGGTCTGGGGACAAGGTGTCCAGAGAACCCTTGTAGGACATCTTAAATCTCTGTGTTAAGCTATTCTTGGGAGGGTTTATTTCGGGGGGAGGTTGGAGCCATTAATTAGAATGAGGCTTTTTATTTGATGTCGCACATTGAGACCTAGGGAACCTGGAAGGCAAGTTGCTTCTTTAAAGTGAAAACAACAGCAAATAGCCCACTGTGCTGTGCTGTGCTTAGTCACGCAGTCGTGTCTAATTCTTTGTGACCCTCCAGGCTCCTCTGTCCATGGGGATTCTCCAGGCAAGAATACTGGAGTGGGTTGCCATGCCCTTCTCCAGGGAAATCTTCCAACCCAGGGACTGAACCGAGGTCTCTTGCATTGCAGGTGGATTCTTTATCATCTGAGCCACCAGGGAAGCCCAAGAATACTGGAGTGGGTAGCCCATCCCTTCTCCAGGGAACTTCCCGACCCGGGGATTGAACCAGGGTCTACTGCATTGCAAGCGAATTCTTTACCAGCTGAGCTACCAGGGAAGCCCTGAGGTGGGATAGGGAACTAGTGTTTTTTTATGTATTAGGCATTTGACATACACTATTTTATTTTTATTTGTTATTTTACACATTTTATCTGTTAATATACCCCCTTTTTATTTCACTTATTATTACCATTTTCATGATGAGGCTAGTGAGGTTCAGAGAGGTTAATTGACCCGCCTAAGGTCACACAGCAAGTAAGGAACAGAGTTAGGAAATGAACTCAGTTTGACTCCAAAGCCCAGGCTTTTTCTGTTCCATAATTGCCTTTCTGAAAATAGTAAATATAATAGTTCTTGGGGTTGGACTCTGGGTTGAAAAACATCTTTCCTGGATCTTCTAGAAATTTCTTTCTTCCCCTGTCCCCTACTCCAAGACCTCTTTTTAACCCACACGTGGCCAAGTTTTTTTCACACCTGTTTTGTCAGGCAGTCTTCTGTGCCAGCCAAGCTCATGGAGCTTTGTTCTGGAAACCAGGGCTCCTGCACCAGGCAGGTGGCAGCTGGGCTGCGGCGGGAACAGAATGGCTTGCTCTGCTGTCCTCCGGCCCTTCCCCACTCCGCCCCCAGCCTGCGTCTCCCCTACCCGAGCAGGCCAGCCCAGAGCAGCTGCAAGCCAACTCACTAGCCAGGGGCCTGTGTCACAGTTGCGGGGCTGACCCCTGCACTCTGAACCCTCAGGCCTTCTGCTTCCTTTTCCTCTGTTCTCATCAACCTCTCCTCCCAGCTCGATCTGCGTGTGTCCCCCGAGGGCGAGGTGAACAGCCGAGTCACAGTTTTCCTTTATTTCTTCTTCCCAAGCCCAAGTTCGAAATACTTCCTAACATCGGGATCTGCCCGTGGGCAACCGTGGGAATGTCTCCGAGGAAACAGAGAGTTTCCCATGTGGACCGTGGGCCCCGCCAGGTGTGGCAGTGGACCTCCAGGGCCCAAGGCTGGGCCAGATCCTGGATGACCTGCCTGGAGAGACCTCCCTGATTCTTTCTTTTTATTTATTTAATATTTTATTTTGGCTTTGTCAGGTCTTAGTTCCTGGAGGAGGAAATGGCAATCCACTCCAGTATTCTTGCCTGGAGAATCCCATGGACAGAGGAGCCTGGTGGGCTCCAGTCCGTGGGGTCGCAGAGAGTGGGACACGACTGAGCGACGGAGCGCACAGAGCAAGTCTTAGTTGTAGCACGTGGGGTTTCTTTCTACTGCATCACGCGGGCTCTTTCTTTGCAGCACAGACTCTTCAGTTGTGGCCCACAGGCTTAGTTGCTCCAAAGCACGTGAGATTTTAGTTCCCCAACAGGGAACCGAACCCGTATCCCCCCACATTGCCAGGTAGATTCTTAACCACCGGACCACCAGGGAAGTCCCCCCTTATCCTTTCTTTTCGAGCTCAGAGCCTCTTGCCTCACTGACCCACCCCTGAGGCTGCGATAATGAAGGGAGCGGACCAGTGGCCTTCAGACCAGAGACCACTGGGTTTCCTGGAGGACGCTCCTCTCAGTCTCTGGGGCAGTTTCAGAAGAGGAAAGGGTTTGAGACGCTGCAAAGGAGGCCCCAGACTCCCTGAGGCATGACCTCCACCTGCGGTGTCCACTGAGTTTTGTAGTGTCCACCCTGGTACCCCCCGCTCGGCTTCTCTCATGCCTGCCCTTTCCTTCTCCAGCTTCCGAAATAAATCCCGAGGCCCCCCTCCCCTCTCCCCATCATCATTTCCCCTGAGGTTTAAGAAAGTTTCCCTGAGGTGGTCGACATTGCCTGCTAGCTCTTTTCTGGCCCTGCCCCCTTGGGGGTCTTCCTCTGTGCTTCTTGCTAAGGAACCCCTGCCCCAAGTGGCAACTCCTGCCTCCCAAATGCCCTGGGAGTCCTGATGGGCAGGAGGCACAGATGGTCAGGTACAGCCCCCCTCTCTTCACCCTCTTTCCTGTCTGTCTCCAGCCCTGCACAAGTGGAAAGAGAGCAGGAGGCAAGAGAGCCGGGGTGGACTCCAATTCTCAGAGGCTGGAAGAGTGGGATCCCCACTTCTGGGCTATACACTGGGGTTCCCCAGGAGGCTCTGAAACCACACAGGATTCTGGGTTCTGCTCTAGGCCTAGTTCAGGGTCTCAGCTGGGATACTGGTTGAGGAATGTGTGTTCTGAGGTAGTCAGCTGGCATGGGGTCCCTCAGACCTGTCAGAGCAGCAAGGAAAGGGGGCATTTTGGGGGACTGAGAGCAGGAGCAAGGGAGGTTGAGGGTGGTTGCGGTGGTTAGGGAGGCAGGTGGGGTGGGCAGGGGCTGAGGGGCTGTGGACACGAGCAGCTGAGGCTTTGGTGCCCGTGGGCACGGGAGCCTGATTTTAGCGGAAGGACAGCAGGGACCTGTTTGGGGGCTACTGTGGAGGGTGAGACCAGAAGTGGGGACCCCACCACCAGCCTGGCGATGTCCGTGGCCGCAGCTTGGTGCTCACGTCCCCTGAAGGCAGGAGGTGCCTGGGGAGGGTCTGTGGCCCCAGGACCCCCACCTCCTGTGGATCTGCAGCCTTGCCGAGCCCCGTTTGCCTTGATCTTCTTTCTCTTTGGGATGTTATTCTAGCTGTGAAATCTAAATCACAGCGTGCACAGGCCGGGCGGGCAGCTGAGATAATAAGAGGGACAGCTGTGCCCTGTGTTTACTGAGCGCCGTCTTCCCCCAGGAGCACACAGCCCCTTCGAGATGACATCTCTTCACCCTCTGGATGTTTTGCGAGCGGAGGATCCCTCCTCTGTTTTCAGAGGGTTTTGAGGCATGTGGGACACACGGCCGTGAAGGCTCGGACGTTGAGGACCCACATCCCCAGAAAGACTCTCCTGGGTTCCTTCCAAACTGGGCACATCATCCGGAGTCTGGGGTGGGAGAAAGTGGGGGCTGAGCCCCAGGCTTTGTTTCCATTACAGCAGCACGGGCCCAGCCTCACTTGCTGTTTCAGCTTGTTTGTTTTTTGTTTTGTATCTGACTGCCCCGGGCCTTAGTTTCAACATGAAGATTTTTTTTTTTTTTTTTGCGGCATGTAGGATCTAGTTCCCTGAGCAGGGATTGAACCCAGGCGCCCCCCCTGCATTGCGAGCAGGGAATCTTAACCACTGGACACCAGGAAAGTTCCCAGGCCTCACTTGGTTCTATGGCACCTGCCCACCAGCCTCCATCGTGGGTCCTTTAGTCCTGATGCCCATGCCATCCCAGTGGTGCCCAAGACACCCCATCTAGAGGCCCAGGAAGTTGAGCCCTTTGGGATAGCACGGTCTGGGGGCTCTCTGCCCCGGCTGAGGGCAGGGCTCGGTATCTCCAGCCTGGCTCGGCCGTGGGCCTGTGGGCACCTCGGAGGGGCAGCTTTCTTGCCTTTTCTCTGTGTAGGTGTGGATGGACGCGGGCACCCAGATCTTCTTCTCCTTCGCCATCTGCCTAGGGTGCCTGACGGCCCTGGGCAGCTACAACAAGTATCACAACAACTGCTACAGGTGAGCGGGTGCGGGGCCTGGGCACCTGCCCCTCCAGGTGTGCCAGGTCAGGGGCGATCCCTACACCCCACCTGCCTTCACCCCACTCTCCAATCAATCTGCCAGGGCTGCCAGGTGGTGAGAGGAGCCGGGGGCAGCACAGGCAAGCGATTGCTCCCTGGAGGACGGGATAATTGAGGTTGGCTGGGAAACCCAGCCCCGGGCTCACGTAGAGGGCAGTGGGTGCCGGTAGGCAAGCAGATCTGCCCGGGAGTGAGTCACACAGAGCAGCCCAGGCCCGCCTGCTCTGGTCCCTCCCCATGGCTCCTGCGGGCCCACCAGGGTTATGTCAGAGAATTTAAGCCAGTTTAGTATTAGCTAAACAAAATCACATCATGCATTTCAAAATCGAAACTTAGGTGAATAAGGAACATCTGTAGCCTGGGTGCCCCTCTCCCCTCCATTAACGTGCGGGCTGGGCTGAGTCACAAGGGTGGTGTCCCAGGAGGCACGGTGATGGCACGGTGGCAGAGGGAGGCTGTGTGTCCGTGGGTGAGGTTCAGACCCTGTTACTCGCTTGGGGCCTCACTCTTCCAGGATGACTGTGGGTCAGTCCAAGTCTGAGCCCATGGAATTGGGGCTCAGGACCAGCCCCTTAGGTGTACTCTGCCTGTGCTGGGCAAGCGGTGTCCCTTGGGTTCCCTGGTCCTGGCCAGAGGAGCTGGGAGCCCCGCTGACCGTCTGTTCCCTGCCCCGCCCTGCCCACAGGGACAGCATCGCGCTCTGCTTCCTCAACAGCGGCACCAGCTTCGTGGCCGGGTTTGCCATCTTCTCCATCCTGGGCTTCATGTCCCAAGAGCAGGGGGTGCCCATCTCTGAGGTGGCCGAGTCAGGTGGGTGGTGTTTTGGGGGTTGGGGGGCCTGAGACAGGCGACTCCGTGAGCTTTGTCTGAACCTTCGCCAGCCCACTGGGATTTACAGGCGTTTCTGCTGTCCCCTACACTCTGGGTGACCTTTCAGTGGCTGCGTCCTGGAAAGATGTGGGGTGGACTTAAGCAGCAATTCCAGCTTCAAAGGGCGAACAGGTGTGCAGAGAACATCTTCCTTCCACACCTGCCTCCAGTTCCTCACCGTGGAGGCAACCAGTGTCATCAGGCTCATGGTTTCCCTCCAGAAGTGGTTTAGTCTTTTAAGAGAAAAAGAATACACATATGTCTATACGTACACATTCACACACACATACATATTACTGTTTCTGCTTGTTACATCTTGTAACAACCAGTTGCTAAGGTGCGGTGTATAGTCCTGCATTCTGCCCTGTCTTGTACCCTTTAAAGTGTGTCTCAGAGGTAAGTTAATTACCGGCACGTGGCTTTCCTCCTTTAAGTGCCTGACCCTCACCCCCACCCCCATCCGTGCAGCACTGCTGTTGCTTTTAAATAAAGTCACAGATGGTCCCCTATCTGGGTAAGTGGCCAGCGTTTGCCTTGTACACCCTCTAGGCCCGTGGACCACCTGCTTGCACCTGTGACAAGATGATTTTGATCATGGGGCTCACAAGCTCCCCCATCACACAAGGTGCCGGGCACCAGATAACTGATATCATGCGTTCTTATTAAGAACGTTCGCGTTTCTCTGTTACAAAGTGCTGCCCTGTGCTGGGCGAGGTGCTGAGTGTTTGCGGTGACTTGTGATGGAGAGAGGTGGGGCGGGGGCGGGCCCTGGCAGCATCGGAAGCAGGCTAGGAGCTGACCGTCGTCCCGGCCCCCGGTCTTGCTCTTCCTTTTAGACAAAATCGGGCGCGGTCAGAGTGTTAGGGTCATAGATGTGCCCTTCCTTTCAAAGGCAGCTCCCTATGGATGAACGGGTGCTGGCATGTGACTCTGTTCTTGCCATCTGAGCCAGCCGAGGGCAACATGAAGTGTTTGAGAGGATGGGGGGGGGGGGGGCGCGCGGTAACATGACACCCAGTGATGGCTCGCTTGTTGTTGGTCAAGAGAGAAAAGGCGGTGCAGAGGAGCCCAGCAGTGCCCCAGACCCAATCTAGTATTGCCTCACGGTCGCACGAAGGCCCCATGTCCTTCACCTCCCCCACTCTCCCTTTTACACTGGGACAACCAGCTCCACAAACATCTGTGAGCTCTTTTAAAGTATGAAACCTCTAGTTTGGAGCAATAAGATCTGGAGAGTGAGCGCTGAGGATTTGGCGGTAAAACTTATAGAAATGTGGGTGAAATAGACCCCTTCCTATTTTCCAAAACCCTTTAAAATGCACCAGCCTTTATGTTCTCCTCCTGCCCCGAGAAAACAGCGGGCGGTACCTTGAAGAGCAGGGATCAGGTCGGGGTCTGGGTGTCTTCTTCTGGGCCAGGACGGTGGTGGGGGTGGCTAGCTTCAGGGCTCCCGCTGTCCTGTGTCCCACACTGGGACGCCCGCCTGGGGGTGGCACCGCGTGTCCCTCTCTCCCTGCACAGGCCCCGGCCTGGCCTTCATCGCCTACCCCCGGGCTGTGGTGATGCTGCCCTTCTCGCCCCTCTGGGCCTGCTGCTTCTTCTTCATGGTCGTCCTCCTGGGACTGGACAGCCAGGTATCAAGAGAGATGGCCACTCAGAGCCTGAGAGGCAGTGGTGTGCGTGGGTTGGGGGTGGGGAGCAGCGGGCTTGTTCCCCAACACTGAACCTGATGCCCTGAAGGCCCTTAAAACAGCTGGGGGCTGGGCGCGTGTCAGGCGGCGATGCCCTTCCAGGGACCAAGGGGAGCTTTGGAGGGTAGGTCCAACCCCAACCATGCAGGGGCCGCTCTGGACTGTCAGGAGGCAGGCAGGGCTGCCCCTGGGAGCGATGAGCCAGAGCTGTTTGACGGAGCTTCTCGTGGGGGGCGCTTGCCCTCCAACTCCTCGCCCTCTCGTCCAGTTTGTGTGCGTGGAAAGCCTGGTGACAGCGTTGGTGGACATGTACCCCCGTGTGTTCCGCAAGAAGAACCGGAGAGAGGTCCTCATTCTGGGGGTGTCTGTCACCTCCTTCCTCGTCGGGCTGGTCATGCTCACAGAGGTGAGGGAGTGGGGGCTTGCAGGTGGGTCCTGGGGAGGAGAAGAAGCCAAGGGTGGGGGTCACTGTCCTCCCAGCAGGGGAAGCAGCTGCTGTGATGCCAGGTTTCTGCCGTCTAGGCTTCAGGGCCTGGGGTCTGGTCCTTTCCCAGCCTGGGAAGCACTGAACATCTAGCTCTGGTCATGGCTGAGGGACGCTTTGGCTCCCCAGATGCTGAGAAGTATAGAAAGCCTGGATGGGAAAATCAAAAGTGTCTAGTACAGTTGGACTGGGAAAAACTGCATCCAGCAAGACCCCATGAGTTCCCAGGCAGCTGACCCAAGTTCCAGGGACAGACTTCAAAGGCAGTAAAGGGAGCCCTGGGGTGGGTGACATTCCGGGTGACATCTCAGGGGAAAAGGCAGGAGATGGAACTCGTAGCCTGAAGATACCCAGGACGGCCCCTATCTTGACCTTCTGCAAAAAACGCACACTATCGTGGACTCTGTGTCACCCCCTGCTTGTTCTCAGGGCTGAGCTAACAATGGCTGTTTCAGCTCTTTTTCCCGAAACAATGAGAAGCCCCTATCCTCGTCGCATGTCTGCCTAGAGCCTTACAGCTTACCAGCCAGGCTCTCCTGTGACCCTCCCCGCCTCCTCTCCACGCCCCGAGGGTGCCCGTCTCCTCGGTAAGGCTCCGTCTCTCCCCCTCCCGGGCAGGGCGGCGTGTACGTCTTCCAGCTCTTTGACCACTATGCGGCCAGCGGCATGTGCTTGCTGTTCGTGGCCATCTTCGAGTCCTTCTGCGTGGCGTGGGCCTACGGTGAGTGACTCTCCCCTTGGTCCTGACCCTGGCACTTGCCTCTGCCCAGGGCTCTCAGACAAAGGAGACACCACTGCTCACAAGCACTTTTCCCTGACCCAACCTCAAAAAAAAAAAAATCTCAAGAATCCAACATGGCCCCCAAGAGGTGGTCTTGTGCACCCTCCTAATGATGGCTGCCCCCGGCCCACCCTGGGAGACCATATCACGTCTTATCCAGAGCTTTTCAGCCTTTAACAACCTCGATCATCAGAAAATCCCTGCCTCGGCCCAAGCCGAGTTCTGCCTGCTGCTATTTATGTCTGTGAATTCCAGGCAAGAGTCAGCTCCCAGGGCAATCAGAGAAGACATCCACCACGTCTTTTCCTGACTGGTCCTTGCCCTTCCTGGTCACTGTGGTCCCTGTCCCGATGCTTCAGATGCTAGACGGTCCTTTCTCCCCCTCCCTCCTCTCCTTCATGGCAGGAGCCGGGCGCTTCTATGACAATATCGAGGACATGATTGGGTATAGGCCGTGGCCTCTCATCAAATACTGTTGGCTCTTCCTCACACCGGCTGTGTGCACAGTAAGACAAGCTCCGGAGGAGAAACCAGATGAAGGGAGAGAGGCGGTGGTCCAGGAGGGTTATGGGCCCTTACCCTAGAAGGGACTTCCCCGTGGGGACTGAAAATCCTTTAGAGGTTTCATTCATCCTCCTGTTGGGTTCTGCAAAATGCGAGCCAGATAGCTTCTTCCCATTTCACAGAAGTATAAACTGAGGGCCAGGGCAGCCGGCTCGACCTACTCCACAATGTGAGTCTAACGTGGGGCAGATGCCTCGGGCTGCTGAGATGATGTTCACTGATAAAGTCCAGTGATGACAATAGCAGTTCTAGAACACTGAGCTTCCTGCTGGGCACAGAGTGCATCACACATTTAATCAGTGCTCACAAGAACCCCATGAAGTTAAGAATTACCACTGCATTCGCTTCTCAGGTGAAACTGAAGCCCCGGAGGTTAAGCAGTTCACTGGAGCCGGAAGGTGGCCGAGGATTGGGGCTCAAGCCCAGGCAGCCTGGCTTGGAGTCTGGGCCTGAGCTCCCAAGCACTGCTGCTTTGGCTTTTCCTGGGTCCAGCAGCGCCCCTGAATGCCCACTGTGCTGATGACAGGCCAGGGGATGGAGGCTCCACCCCTGCGCTCCAGGTGCTCACAGCTGGGCACCAAGTCCCACCTGAGGGCCAACCACGCGTAGAGACGCCCAGGGGCGCGGGGACCCTGCAGAGACAGAGTAGGCGCCTTGGAAATACCTCCCGGGGGGTATGGATTTTGAGCAGTCTGTGGATGGAGGCTGGAGGTAGACTGGCCCAGCTGGGTTGGGGACCCATGCTCCCCCAGCCCCATCTCTCCCACTCTCACCCTCAGGCCACCTTCCTCTTCTCCCTGATCAAGTACACCCCGCTGACCTACAACAAGAAGTACAAATACCCGTGGTGGGGCGATGCCCTCGGCTGGCTCCTGGCCCTCTCCTCCATGGTCTGCATTCCTGCCTGGAGCTGCTACAAACTCAGCACCCTCAAGGGCTCATTCAGAGAGGTAGGGAGATGGAGGGGAGAAAAGAGTCAGAGGATGAGCTGGTGGCTCGTTCTTGCTGACAGGTGGCAGCCTGCCTAGGTAGAGGGTGGTGCACAGGAGGGCCAGGGGTCCTGACGTGGGCATTGGGAAGGGACAGACGGAGTGCTAACCGTCTCAGAAAGAGACAGGAGGCCGCCAAGACGCTGCTGTGGTTACCAGGAGGGCATCTGTGTAGGAGGAGGCACGCACACAGCAGCAAAGAGGGCCGCTGCCCCCTCATCCCCTGTCTCCAGCTCACGACAGACCCCACTCTGCTCACAGAGAGTTCGCCAGCTCCTGTGCCCAGCCGAGGACCTTCCCCAGGGGCACCGAGAAGGACCCTCCGCCCCGGCCACACCCGGGACATCACTTCTCATCCTCACCGAGCTGGAGCCTCACCGCTAGAGGCCAGGCCCTGGGTGGTCCCGTGAGCCTGGCTGTGGGCACGATTACGGAAGGAGCACACAGAAGCAGCCCTCTGTGTTTCTCCAGGCTCCCCGCCCCGGCTCGGGAAGGGGTGGGGGCGGGGCAGGCAGAGACTAAACAAGATAATAGGGGACATTTTAGAACCCAGTTCTGAGCTGGGTGCCAACTTCCCTGCTCCAGGGGTGGCTGGACGGGTGAGAAGGGACAGGATCAAGGGCAACCCCTTTGAGAGGGGCCTGGGGAGTCTGGGGGAGGGGCGAGAGCTCTGTTTGGCTTCCCTTCATTCCATTAAATCCATGTTCTTCCCATCACCTGCTAGCGGGTCCGTCTGGTTTCTGCCCCCTACCCTTGCTGCCCTCCCCACCTCCTCACCCACCCTGTCCGCTGTTTCTCCTTCCCACATTGAGTGGGGTCTCTCCTTGTGGACCAGGAGCAGAGGGGCTGCTGTAGGAGACGGGGGTGGGGCCCAGCCAAGGTCCTCTGTCCCCAGGCCCTTGGCCAGAAGGGCTGTCTCCCCTCTGTCCACACCCCCATCCGTCCCCTCTCCCCATCCGTCCGCTCTCCCAGGTCCCTTCCCCCCTCCTTCACTCTGGAATAAGAAAGGAGATGGAAGGGAGAAGGAGTTCTTATTAGAGGAAGGAGGATGAGAGTGGCTGGGCTTCTTTCCGCCCGATTTCCCCCCGCCGAGTCCTGCCTGCCCAAATTGCACACCGCACTGGGCATCGTGCGCTGGGTTCTAGACACAGACGGATAGTCCTCGAAGCTCCGGCGGAGCAGGCCACTACCCGTCTCGGCCAGCAGAGGGCGCCACCTTCTCGGTGCCGTCCCGCCTCTCCTCTCGCAGAAGGATGGATGCGGACTTGGTAACCAGGACGCGGCCTCGAGGTGGGTCTAGGGGACCTCCGCCGGCTGCCGGGCCTGAGCGCTCAGAGGCGTCCAGAGAGGAGCCAGGTGGGAGGCAGAGCCTGTGCGACCTCGGGGTCAGCGGGCCTGACTTTGGCCCTGCAGCGCCCACAGGTGTGCTCTGCAACCTGGCACTTGGCAGGTGAGTGGAGCAGGAGCCTGTCCTGGGGGCCTCCAAGGATTCTTAGCGATGCAGCCAAGTGCACAGAGTTTCCTGAGTGATTTTCTTAGCTTTTTAGTGAGCCTGCTGCTGCTGCTGCTGCCAAGTCACTTCAGTCGTGTCCGACTCTGTGCAACCCCACAGACGGCAGCCCACCAGGCTCCCCCGTCCCTGGGATTCTCCAGGCAAGAACAGTGGAGTGGGTTGCCATTTCCTTCTCCAATGTATGAAAGTGAAAAGTGAAAGGAAGTCGCTCAGTCGTGTCCGGCTCTTCGTGACCCCATGGGCTGCAGCCTACCAGGCTCCTCCGTCCATGGGATTTGCCAGGCAAGAGTACTGGAGTTGGGCACCATCCCCTTCTCCCTTTAGTGAGCCTACTAGTGGGAAAATGCACTGAAGTCCTCAGGTTTTATTCTTTGTTATTGTTAGGAGGGTTTATTAAAATCAGTGACGGCAGCTCATTCGTGGACAGTGGCTGCCGCCCCCACCCCACACCCCAGTGTGCCAGGTGCAACCCAGTCCTAAGATGGGAGAAATAGTTTGCTAGAGGAACTTGTGGGTCTCCAGATATACACGTGGAGTCTTTGCCCAGCTGAGGACATTTCCAGGACACAAACTACGGGGTGCTGTGCTCAGGACACGTGAGGAGCAAAAACGGACATCTCTTTAAGGACAAAGGAAGACAACCGCTATGAAAGAAAAGCAGTCTCTGCAAAAGAATAAGTGGGTGTGGGAGGGACCCTGAGGATCCCAGGACAGGGGTCTGGGAAGACCCAGGGAGGGAGGCAGGCAGTTCAGTCATGGTGATCTAACCCTGAGTTGGGAGCTTCGCTGATGGTGGATGGAGTTGGAAAATAACTCACCGGCACAAGATCCACAGATGTGGGTTCTGGTCTTCTCCTGCCTCACACCTGCTGTGTTCTTGGTGGAATTCAGGTCTTCATTTTTTGCAGACAGAGATGATACTGGGCACCTCAGCCACACACAGGTTTGTGGTGTCTGGATGAGGTCACGGGCATGTGAGCCCACCCCTGAGGTCATTAGACTAGTGGGGGATGGATGGAGGGGGGAGCTGTCCTAAGAGTCAGGGCTCAGGTCAGGGAAAGGGAATAGCGATACCCGGACGTGACTTCAGCCTCTCAAAGGGATGGCTGGGGTGAGGCCACTTTCTCCCCTCTGCTCGAGCCCTGATTGAGAGATTCAGATCCTGCAGTTCCCAGAAGAAGAAGAGCCCTTTGTCTAGAGACCCCACCTGTTGGAGAAGAATACCTTAGAACACATCATTTAGCTTCTATTCACCCAATTTGCTCATCTGTAAAATGGGCAGATCAGCGCCTCTGTATCAAGGTTTCTGTGAGGCTGGCAGAGAGCCTCAGGGCAAGCTGGAAGGAGAGAGGAGAGGCAGTAGTACCCAGAGAGTTAGGGCTGGCCACCCTGAGATCGGGGAGCTACCAGGGGACACTGAGTCCCAGGCTTCATGGGTCCTCA
The DNA here is from genome assembly GCF_001704415.2 of Capra hircus. NCBI lineage: Eukaryota > Metazoa > Chordata > Mammalia > Artiodactyla > Bovidae > Capra > Capra hircus. The sequence continues at coordinate 106,096,909 of NC_030812.1, read as the reverse complement.
GACCATGCTCACACATACAACAGGTCTAGGACCCACACGTGTGCACACACACAGCCCCTCACTCTCCACAGATGAATGTGCACAGACCTGGACACGCCACAGTCTGGAGGCTGGCAGGCCTGGCGTGGGTCTTACTAGCGATGTGACCCTGGGCAAGTTCATGGCTCCGATCCTTAATTTTCTCCTCTATAAAATGAGAATAATAATATTTACCTCATTGTGTTGTTAGAGTCCAGTGGAGAAGGTAGGGGAAGCTGCCTTGGGGACATATTTCAGGCAAATCCATCCTGTTTTCCATGACTCCACCCCCACCCCTGCATTGAGTTGTCAGTGAAACAGAAAAGCCCAGAAAGAGCTCAGAGACATCTTTGCTGCCCCCCTACTTCCCCAGCCCTGTGTATCAGGTTGCAAGGGGCCCCAGGAAGAAGGCTACACATTTATTACCTAAGCATTTTTGCTAGGAGGCAAGGGAGAAGCAGAGCTAAAAGAACCCTACATCCATGGCCTGAGGGTCCTGCTTACCACCAGCAGTTTTGTCTAAGAAAAGCAAGACCTGAATTCTCCAGGCCCTAATCTATCCCCTGGTTCTGAGAGAGCAATACCCTTTCTGGAGAGGAAAAACCGAGATCAGTATTTCCCTCTAGTTGCATCCATCCATCCCTCCCTCCCTCCATCCCTTCTTCTCTCCCACCTATCCATCCATCCATCCGTCCACCCACCCACCCAGTCATCCATCCACCCATCCATCTGTCTGTCCACCCACCCATCCGTCTATCCACTCACCCAGCCAGCCAGCCATCTGTCCATCCACCCATCCATCCATCCATCTATCCACAAATTCATCCATCCAACCGAGTGCCTACTCTGATACAGCACTATAGCAAATGCTTGAGGGAGAAACAGAATTATGAGATGTGATTCCCTGCCCTCTAGATATTCCTGGTCTAGGCAACATTGCTACAGAGAAACAGGCACAGATTTCTGGAGCCCAGCTTCAAATCATAGCTCCCTCATTTACTAAGGACCTCCATTAGCTTCTCTTTGCCCCAGCTTTGTCACTGAAAAACGGGCTAACAATTTCTAGATTTCATGTTTCTCGTGAGGACAAAATGGGGTGTCATGTAAAGCACCTGGCCTGAGTTAGGTGCTCAGGAACCAGGTTCCACCTCAGGCCCTCGCAAAGCAGGCTTGGGGTAGAAGGTGACTGCGGTGATGCAACGGTTTTCACTGCAGTAAGATGCCGGATTCTCTAGTCCATCTTCACCCCCGACCCTCCCCAGCATGGAGACAGCCCAGCCTTAGGCAGGCTTTCCAGGTAGCTTAGGGATCCTCACCTTTTGCAAAGATGGGAGTCTCGTGCCTCTGGGAGTTTACAGATTGTTCTAAATGCCCAGCGAGGGCTGGAAGCTGAAGGGTTCGGTGGGCTTGAGTCAGGGAGGGTGGGAGACACAGGGCAGCCAGGTGAAACCTAGCAGCCCTTCTCTTTGACATGAAGGGGAGGTGACACATGTATCTCCAGGTCCTTGCAGAGATGCCTGACACACTTGGCACCAAGAAACATTTCTGAATGAATGCCTGAGCTGGGAAGTTCACCCTCTGTCCAGCCTGGCTTTCTTCCCTCGTGCTCCCTGCTTCCCGGAGAGGCGGAGTCGTTGGTTCTGAGCAGCTGCAGCCAGGTAATCAATCACAGGGACTTTGGGGGCCCCTCTGCCATAGGCTGACACACCGTGGGGACAGGGGACAACAGCCGGGCATCGGGGCAAGCAGCGCAGTCACTCCATCCCTGCTGGGGGCAGGGGACATGGAGTGAGGATTCTGTCCGGGGAGCCTGGGGGAAGTGCCGAAAGGGGCCCGAGAGAGGCTGAGTGGGGTGCTGATGGAAAACTACAGACTGAGACTCGAGCTTCACACCCCGGCCCTGCGGGGAAGTTCTAGAACACGAAGGGGAAGTCCAGGCTGAGGGAAATTTCCCTTCTCCCCACAACTTCTCCTCCCCCGCAACCACCTGGGGCCAGAGAGACGTCTTCATTGTCCAGAAGGAGATCCTGGCTGTACGGAGTGAAAGATCACAGGCAGCCCTGTGCCACTGCTGTGAGGCCATCGCAAAAACATCAATGAGGACCCTGTTCCAGAGCAGCTCCCCGGGCACACAGAGGGGACACAGATGCTAACTCAGACACCAGTTCACCACGGGTGGCTGCCAGGCAGTCAGACAAGTCCCGGCTGTGTGCTTACTGCCCACAGGTCACCAGAGCACCGTTTCGCCGCCCGGGACTCCTGCACCCCAGCCCCTGCTTCCGGAAGACCCTCAGCAAACACCAGCAAGTGGCTCCAGACACCAGTAACACCCTTTAGCCCTCTCGGCAGCTCTGCAAGTGGGGGCTATCAGGTGAGAAAAGAGGCTCAGATGCCTGCCCGGCTGACATGACCAGGAGGTGACAGAGAAGAGGGCAGACCCAGGGCTGTCTGCCTGCAAACCTATGTCCTTTGCGGATGCTGCTTCCCGAGGCATGCTCTGGGCACTGTGTCTAGGAAAATCCCAAGGAAAGGGGCTGTGGCTGGGAAGGTCCAGAGCCTGGCCGCGAAACCACAGAGGGCAGGTACTGGTGGAAAAGTCCAGCGGTGATTCACCTCCTCCCTGCCCTGCCCTCCCCAGATCTCAGCCTGCAGCCTGGGGGTTGGTAGCACCCACCCTACCGCCCAGTGAGAGAGGGCTGTGCTCAGCCCTGTCCATCCCATCCGCTTCCCTCCGGAGGACCAGAAGCCACACCAGAGGGGCGAGGTGAGAGGGGAGGGGAAGGGACAGGGCCAAGGAGGGGAGAGAGATGGGTCTCTAGGGGGTCGTCCTGAGACAGCGCCTCAGCCAGCAGCCCAGCTGGGAGGGAGGGCAGTGGGGGAGGGGGCTGGGGACGGAGGAGACTTCCTGAGGTTAGGTGTTGTAATCCTGGTTCACAGACTCTTGGCCTCTGTCCCTCTTTCTGCTTGCGGCATTTCTCTGCCCCTTCTTTTTCCAACATACTGGCTCACATGCACGTGGGCACACACAGACACTCACACAGTCACTTTCTGTCCTGTGTGTGTGTGAGGGGGCGGTCCCAGGACCACGTCGGATGGGATCTTGAGCTGGGAGGAACAGAGGGAGCGGGACAGGTTCCTTTTCAGGCTGGGTCTCTTAGCGTCTTCCCGGGAGCTCTGCTGGGGACACGGGAGCCCGGGAGCTGGACAAAGGGATGAGGTGAGTGGGATATGGGATGGGGAGGACTGAGAGCTGCCACAGAGGGCTCAGTGGACCCCCAGGAGGAGGACTGGGTGGAAGCATGTGTCTGGCTATGAGCGAGGCTGGAGGGGAAATCTGGTGCTGGGGACTCTTAGGACACGGCAACCCCCCAGCTCCCTGCACCATCAGCAGCATCTGAGCCGCTCAGGGACAAGCCTGCCTAGCAGGAGGAAAGTCCTTGGATTGGGGGGTGGCTCCAGGGAGCGGGTGAGAGAGAGGTGATCACCAGCTCGAGAAGGAAGGGGAAGCAGGCAGGTGGTGCCCGCAGGTGGGGAGGAAGGCTGGCAGGTGAAGGGCCATGACCTGATCAGACTACCCCCCAGGCAGGCTCCCCAGAGGAGGAGGACGCTGTGGGCTTGTGCACCCGGGAACCACGAGAGCTGAGCCAGGCAGTCCACGGGGTGTGAAGGACTGGACGGGGGTGGGGGTCAGGTTGTGGTGTGGTGCACACAGGTATGTGAGCGCAAGGGGACGTGACGGGAGCGGCCCCAGTGTGTGTGCAGAACAGGAGCTGGTATGTGGGTGTGGGCTGAAGCTGGGGCTGAGCGTCTAGGGCCTGGGCCGCTCCCCCATCGCCGGGCCTGTTGGGCAGCAGCGTTTTCACCTGTGTCTGTTCCTCGGCTGGACACTGGGCAGGCCTCCACCTACCTGCCCAGCCCCTAAAAATGGTGACTGTGGGGCTTATCAGCCTCTTGAAGAGTTCCTTCCTGGATAGGGCTGAGCCGGCTGTGGGTGTGGGTATCTTGCCTCTGGAGGCACTGAAGAATGGTGAGGTCCAGGTCGCACCCTCACTCCCTGCCTCAGCTGAGCAGAGCCAGCGGCAGCCTGGGCAGGTGGTGCGAGGAGCTGGCGAGGTGACAGAGCTGGGGTGAGCCCTTGGAAGGGGGAGTTCTCTGCAAGTCATCGAGACTGAGGGTAACACTGTTGTTTAAGTATTCCTTGCAAATGGGCCAAAGGTGGAAAGGCATAATGTGGGTGAGGAGGGCAGGGTGCTATCTTTTTAGCTTAAAAAAATTTTTTTTAAAAAAAAATTTACTTATTTGGCTGTGCTGGGTCTTATTTGTGACATGTGGAATCTAGTTCCCTGACCAGAGATTGAACCTGGGACCCCTGCACTGGGAGTGTGGAGTCTTGGCCACTACACCACCAGGGAAGTCTCTCTCTGGCTTTTAAAAAGTAACCCTCCAAAGGAAGAGCTCAGACAGCTTTTATGTCTAACGTCCGCCTGGAAAGTTCTTCCTTGAGTCTAACTCGAAATCTGCTTGCTGTAGTTTCAGCCTGTTTCCCCTTGCCTTGCCATGGCTCTGGGCCAGCTTTTCCTTTCATGTGTTCTTGCTTTCGTCCTGCTGTTCGGTATTTCATCCTTAACCCATAAATCATGCTCCTCTCAATATTTTTTTTTTTTTTAAGAAAACAGCAAAACTTTTCACATCAGGGTCAGCTTGTACATGTTCTCTTCTCCCAAATCCTGTGCCCACTCTGGGCTCTGAGATTTCCCCCGCATCCTGTACTCTCCTCCGGTTTTCCCTTCATTTCCTCCTTTCCCAGGGTTGCGGGGGGAGGGGGGACTCTCCCCATCTCCAGCTGCTGGGGCCAGCTTGGCCCTGAAATAACGGCCTCTGGTCTGGGGACAGTGAGCCTTGTCTCCCGGCCGCCCAGTTGGTGATCCTGTGTTCGGGCCCCGAGCTCGGCTATCCCATGGCGTGGCAAGCAAAGGCAATATCTCTCCTTGGCTCTTGTGGATCTCATTTGTATCCCCCCCCTTCCTAATACCACAGTTGAGCAGACATCATTCTCGCTTTCAGGGAGACTTAAAGCCCAGAGAGGAGGTGAGACTTACCGAAGAGGACGGAGCAAACGGGAGGCACAGCTCCCCACTTACTGCACCGGTCAGTTTCTTCAAATCATTGAAAAATAGTTACTGGGGGTGTCAGGGCCTGTTCCTGAATTTCTTTGAACTTCATTTCATCATTCATATAACAGAGTTAATAGTAATTCCTAGCACAAAGGTTTCTATGAAGATGAAACTTCATAATGCATGTAAACACGTGTGTGTTTTGGGCATAGTGCTAAAGGTTCGCTTCTGTCGTTATTCTGAGCCAGGTCTGGACCAGACCTTGGAGTTCCTGTCTGATGCTTCTCCGTCTGTGTTTTCAAGTCCTTTCATTCGTTTGATAAGGATTCAGGGGCCAGCCTTTAGGGCGCCCAGCCTCAATTCTGTACCAGCATCCACCATTGGTTCAGGTGTCCCCCGGGGCCAGACCACCCGGTTCTTTCCACCTGAGGCTTGGTTCTCAAAGCCCTGGGGGTTGGCCTCTTTGCTTTTTCTTCCCTTCTCCCCCAAACCCAGAGGCTGGGGTCTTTGATTCCACCAGGCGTCTCTCTCCTCACCTTCCGTTCAGGGCTGAGCTTGCCAGGGAAGCCTCCTCGCAGGTCCCAGAACTTGAATTTCTGCCCCCGACATGCTTCCCCACTCCTGGGACAATCTGCACCCTCCAAGTCACCTTCAAAAATTTCCATAACCTCAAATGGCCCTGCCACGCCCTCCTAGCTGACTTGGGCTTGGGCTGTTGCCTGGGTTAAAAGGACCAACAAGTAAACAGACGCTTCTTTTAATAAAAAGAATCCCTTGTGTTTCTCTGGAGCCTTGGAGGAACAGAGCCCTTGGTAGCTCCTGGTCACTTTGGTTCCCCAGCGCCCCTCGGAGGCGGGGGCGGGGAGGGGGCGCGTGGGTGAGTGCCCCCCTCTGCAGCCTAGGCACCTCTTCCTGGCAGCTCCTGGAAACAGAATCAGAGGTGGCCTTGGGCAGAGTGTGGGGAGGGGAGGCAAACAAGGATTCCAGATAGAGCAGGCATCAATTTATCTCCTGGCAGCCGGTAAATGGGCCACGGGAAGGACAGAGGAGAGCAGACAGCGGCCGCCCTTCAGGGCGGTAGGGAGTCAGGAGGAACAATGACCTGCCTGTGATGGGCACTCACTCTGGGTCTCCCTTGAGGAGACCACTCAGATTGGAGGTGACCACCCAAGCGAGGATCTCTCTGGTGACCTCCTCCGCCTCCAGGATCCTTGCCAGCTCTCAGGACGGAGGTTCAGCCAAGAGAGGGGGAAGAACCAGGCCTTCCTTGAAGGCCACCCTGTCCCCATCTGGCCTCATGAGGTGGCCCCACCTTCCCCTGCCCTCCCAATCAGATGCCCAGAGCGAGTTGGCCCCGTGTTTACCCGGAGGCAATTGATTGTCCTGGCACAGTGATGAGCATGCTGCTGGCCCAGGGAAGACCATGCCGTTACCTGGCCACACCAGCCCTTTGACCTCCCATCGCCCCCGGCAGCCTCTGACCCCTTATGGCTAGAATGGCGCCACTCACTGGACGCTAGGGACCTAAGGCAGATGGGCCAGTGGGGATGGCAGCTGGCTGCAAGGATCAAAAGAGACTTGGGATAACAGTCCCTGAGCCTGGGTTTTAATCCCCATCCAGTGTGGTCTCAGGCAAAGTACTTCGCCTGCTGAGGCCTGGGTTTTCCCATCTGCAAAATGGGCAAATGAAGAACAAACTGCTCCCATTGTAAAGAAACTACTGTATTTGTTGTTTAGTTGTTAAGTTGTGTCCAACTCTTTCGTGACCGCATGGACTGTACCCCACTGGCTCCTCCGTTCATAGGATTTCCCAGGCAAGAATACTGGAGTGGGTTGCCATTTCCTCCTCCAGGAGATCTACCTGACCCAGGGATCGAACCCACATCTCCTGCATTGGCAGGTGGATTCTTTACTGCTGAGCTACCAGGGAAGCCCAAAACCACTATACTCCAGTAAAAATTAATAAAATAAATACATAAATAAATCCAGATGCAGTCCCCATTTTAAAAAATATGCTTGCATTCGTAAGGTCCTTCTGTACATTACAGGGAACTCTTTTTGATACTCTGTCATGAGCTATCTGGGAAAAGAATCTAAAAAAGAGTGGTGTATGTACATGTATAACTGAGTCGCTTTGCGTACAGCAGAAACTAACACAACTTTATAAATCAACCCTATGCCAATACAATTTTTAAAAGCCATAAAAAAATACATATGTACATTTTAAACAAGAGAAAACTGCTCCCTATTTATTATTGGAGCCATGAGAGCAAAGGGTAACTTGAGGTGCAAACGTCACTGAGAATTTGAGAAGAAAATCTGGTCCAGCATTATTAGAAAACCTCCCGGCAACGCTGAAGGGTTAGAATGGAGAGAGCAGGGGTGACAGTACCCCTGGGGTTGCCCTGCTCATTCCTCTCGTCCCTGCAGGCTGGCCTCTCCCGCTGTCCTGCCCACGCCCATCTGCAGCCTCCCAGCCCATCCATGGCTGCATACGACAGAAAAGTGGCAGCTCCCAAGGAGGGGCTTCCGGTAGTCCCCTGGGCCCCCGAGGAGGGCCCGAGCCCGGACCAGGAAGCCCAGGATCAGGTGAAGGATCGAGGCCAGTGGAACAACAAGATGGAGTTCGTGCTGTCCGTGGCCGGGGAGATCATCGGGCTGGGCAACGTCTGGAGGTTCCCCTACCTCTGCTACAAAAACGGGGGAGGTGAGTTCACTTGAGGTGGGTGCGGTGGGGGAGAGCTGTGGAGCTCCAGTTCCACCGCTGGCCTCAGCATCCCCCGCCGTGAAATGGGCTTGATTCCTCAGAACAAGCTCCCCTCCAGGGGGAAGTCAGTCATTGAAGGACTCAGTCCCTCACTCAGCCCCTACGGTGGGCCACCCTGTGCCAGGCTCTGTGCTAGATACAAAACAGAACACACTCTGGGTTACGTTGCAGCGAAAGGCAGCAGGTTACAGACAAACACGTCCGCTGCAGTCTGTCGCGTGGTGAAGCGTGGCCGGGCTAGAGGCAGAGCAGGGTGGAGGGACGGGGTGGGGAGATACTGGATAGGGAAGGTAGGGATGAGACATGGGAGGCGAGGGGACCAGGAGAGGGTCTGTCCAGGTGGCCTTTGAGCTGAGAACTGAAGGAGGTGAAAGAGCGAGTGCCAAGGGTGGAGTTCAGGTGAAGAACCCTCCAAACTCAGGGGACAGCAAGGGCCAAGATCAAGTGAAGAGCAGCTGGCCTGTCTGAGGAGGGATGAGGAGGGGAGTGATGGGGTGGGGGAGTTGGGGAGAGAGCAGAGGTCATGGGCCTGGACCCTGAGGTTTGGATCTGAGTGAGACAGGGGCCACTGCGGAATGTTGATCAAATAAGAGACATGAGCCCTGTCTAGGATTTTTTTTTAATTAAAGAAGCAATTATACATGTTTTAGCACCAGTGGTAAAAATGAGCAAGGGTGTAATGGGGAGGGGCCAGAGTCACCTTTTTAAGTGTGGTTTTAGTGTATTCAGAGAACTGTACAACCAACCCCACAACTGATTCTAGAATCTTTCCATCACCCCCAAAAGAAGCCCTGTACCCATCAGAAGTCACTCCCCAGCCCTCTCCCAGCCCGCCCTCAGCAACCACAAATCTGCTTCCTGTGGCTACGGTTTTACCAGCTTGGAATATTTCACATCAGTGGAATAATTCATTTACATGAGTTTGTTTGTGAGTGGCCAGATTCATTTTTGCCTTTTGAAAATACCAGTATTCTTTTGTGGAAATGATGTATGTGAATATGAGAAATATTCCAGAAAGGTGAAAAAGAAGGAACAGTCCTGTTTAAAAATAGCCATTGTTTAGAAAATCCTTCTAAACACCATTTATATTTAAGTTGACAAATATTTATTGAACATTTACTATGTATCCTGCTCTCTTTTTTAAGCATCCATGATTAATTTTCTTTTTTTAATATTTATTTATTTGACTGAAACCAATCTTTAGCTGTGGCATGTGGGATCTAGTTCCCCGACCAGGGACTGAACCCAGGCCCCCTGCATTGGGAGCACAGAATTTTAACCACTGGACCAACTGGGGAAGTCTGTACATTTTAAAATTGTTATCAAGTCATGCATAGTAGGTTATTATTTTTGCAAAAAAAGAAATATATGTGGATATGTTTATAAGAAAATTGGAAGGATATACTGATACGAGGGCTTCCCCTTGTGGCTCAGCTGGTAAAGAATCTGCCTGCCATTCGGGAGACCTGGGTTTGATCCCTGGCTTGGGAAGATCCCCTGGAGAAGGGAAAGGCTACCCACTCCAGTATTCTGGCCTGAAGAATTCCATGGACTCTATAGTCCATGGGGTGGCAAAGAGTCGGACATGACTGAGAGACTTTCACTTTCACTTTTCACTGATGCAATGCTTTTCTCTTTCCTTCCCATTATACTTTCTATTTTTTCTACACAGTAACATGCTTGAGAAGCATTGTAACACTGCGGTTACAAGCCCAGGCTCAGGGTCAAGCCACCTGAGTTTGTGCTTCACCTTCCTCATCTGTAAAATGGGGATAACATCAGTACCTGGGAGGGTGTTTTGTGAGGGTTTTGATGTCGGTAAAGCATTTAAAAGCAGGCTTTACAGACAGAAGCCCAAGTGCCAAGTGTTATTACTGGGCAATGAACTCTGCAGTGACTATGCATTGCTATGCAGTGTGTTCCCCCAGGCGCACACTTCTGAGATGATGGAGGTGGACACCCTGGGCTGTCATTTCCAGGGTGTCTTTAGGCCTGGCCTCCCACCACGGCCTGCGGGTCAGCGCCTCCAACGCTGAAACCGCATCCTGAGAATAGCCCCCCAGCAGAAGAGTGGCCTCGTCAGAGAGCCCACTTCAGACCAGAGCCTGAGAGAAGGGAGAACCCTCCGAATATGAGGGGAAAAAACCCTCTGAATGAGAAGGAAAGTAATTTTTCCAAGATATTTTTGTTTGTTAGTTTTCCTCTAAAAAGTAACCTACTTGATAATTTAATAAGCATATCAAATTATACAGAACACATGTTTTTGGTTCCAAAAATAATAAACTGAATCAGATTTGTGAAGCACACTGAGAAAGTAAATAGTATGTCTATTAGGATCTCCACCTACCTTTTCATTCATTTCCCTTTGAAGGTCTTTCCTATCCTGGGTGGGTGCAGACCAGAAACTTTCCACCCACCCTGCTCAGAACAGCAAGAAGCTGCCTTGGGCCTCTGGGGGCTGGGGGGGTGGGAGGGACATTGAGGGGCGGCTGCAGGCTCAGCCCACCTCCCCTTTCTCTGCAGGAGCCTTCTTCATCCCCTACTTCATCTTCTTCTTCTCCTGCGGCATCCCGGTGTTCTTCCTGGAGGTGGCGCTGGGCCAGTACACCAGCCAGGGCAGCGTCACAGCCTGGCGGAAGATCTGCCCCCTCCTCCAGGGTGAGTGTCCTCCCACCACTCCTCTGCAGGCCCCCAGGAGCCCCATTCCCACCCCTGCTTCCCTCATCCACCCTTTGCTCAGGGTTGCAGGGCAGCAGGAAGTATAATCCGGCTTTGTAGAACCCGATTATAAAGTTTATAAAACCTGGGGGAAGCGGTCTTCAGGGAAGGACAATACAAAATCGTACGCAGGCATGAAACTAGGTGCAGTCTTAGGAGGGGTGCTTGCAAGTGAGGAACCCTGGAGCTGAGTCTTCACAGCTTTGTGGAAAAACGTGCTCCCAAGCAAACGGCTGGGCCCCCCATCTGCGTCCAATGGTGTAAGCGCAGTGACCGTGGTGACGGGAGAAGGCCTAAGGCCATGTTGTGCTGTGGTGTCACCTGCTCTTCTTATTTAGAAAAATAAGGAGTAAAGGGTTCTCAGGCCTGGAGTAAGCCTGGCAGTGTCTCCGTGGCCCTGTGTCCTTCCAGCGCCACTGACAGCTCCTGTGGGTTCCGGGCGAACTCTGATCTCTCAGACCTTCCTGTTCCCCACCCCCACCCCCCGCCCTGTCCCCAAGGCATTGGGCTGGCGTCTGTAGTCATCGAGGCCTATCTGAACGTCTACTACATCATCATCCTGGCCTGGGCCCTCTTCTACCTGTTCAGCTCCTTCACCTCCGAGCTGCCCTGGACCACCTGCGCCCACTCCTGGAACACAGGTACCTGTCAGATTGGGCGAGGGGCCAACAGTGACCAGGCACCCAGCCAAACCCACCCCAAGCCGAGCTGTGGGGGCTGCTGGGGCCGCTCTGCGGGCCAGCCCCCTGTGGGTCACTCAGCCAACTGCCCTGACAGCCCACAGCCCCGTGGGACTGTGGGTGATAACTGGCTGCCAGGCGCTAACTGCTCCCACCGTCCACCCATTGAGCCAGTGTTTACTGTGGGCCTACCGTGCACCAGACCCCGGAGACCAGAGGGGCAGAGTCGGACCAGGGGGTCCAGAGGAGCAGTCGATTCGGCGGGACCAGCGCACGTGGCGGGGTTGGGAGAGGGGGCTGGTTCCCTGGGCTTCCCGAGGGGGAACTCCTGACGCTGGAAAGCGGGGGCTCCCAAGGGCTGGGAATGATGGGGCAAGCAGGCCAGAGGGTGGGGGACAGGATGTGAGGGCATCTCTGTCCACTTGGCCCACTTCGGATGCCCCCTCATCCCCCACAGAGCACTGCATGGACTTCCTGAACCACTCCGCAGCCAGCACAACGGGCCCGTCCGAGAACGTCACATCCCCTGTCATGGAATTCTGGGAGTAGGTAGCAGGCCTGGATGTGCCTCCGGGGGGCCAGGGGAGGGAATTTGGGTGTCCAGGGCCTGGGATGTGCGGTGCAGGTGTACACCTTTCCTGCACTCATCTCCCATCACCAAGAGATGAGGGACCCTCGCATACCTACCGCCCACGCCCTCACGCTCACCCCTCCACCCCTGTGTCCTCCTAGACTCACATGGGTGTGAGTGACTCCCATGTGACTGTGTGGGTGACTCCATGTGAGTATCCATGTGACTCCCATCCCACCCAAGTCTGCTCGCCCTCGCCCACCCGCACCCACTCATCCACCTGCACCTCGCAGCTCAGGAGACCAGCTCTACGCACCTTTCCAGCTTTGGGTGCCCTGACGTCCTGGCGGTAGCTTGAACTTGGCCGAAGTGGGAGTATTTACAAATTGGCAAATTTCTACACTCATCCACACTCACATCTGCAGCCTCCACTTGAGCACTTACACCCTCTCCCACATCCACACATGTCCATCTTTGCGCTTACAGTGTCTACCCCACCACCCGACACACACACTCACCTCGGCACACACGTAGCTGCCAATACTCTCCCAAGGGCACCCGCCCAGCCCTGACTCACCCTCACGCCCTCCAGCCCTTGGCTCACACATTCCTATCACCCGTCACCTGCCAACCCCAATGCACACCAGTCCCTCTGCTCCCCAGGCATCTGCTCACCCACCTGCTCATCAGCTGTGCCTCACCACGGGCCCCTCAGGCACGTGCCGCTCTCACTGTCTCTGTCTCTCTCTGAGCAACAGAGAAAGCCGGATGAGTTAGACAGACATACCTGTGGCGTTACGTGAGTTGGTCTCCTGATGGCCAAGGGCTTACAGACCACAGATGGGAACGTGCTGTCCATGGGGCAGGGGAGGGGCAGGGGGTGGGGTGGCCTGGACGCTGAGATCCGTGGGGTCAGCTCTGAGGATCAGGACAGCTGATGATGACGGAGGAGGCGGCCTGCTGTCCCCTTGGCCTCACCTGGCGGTGTACCCCCTGCCCCTGTCTGCAGGAGACGTGTTCTCAGCATCAGCCCCGGCATCCAGCACCTGGGCGGCGTGCGCTGGGAGCTGGCCCTGTGTCTCCTGCTCGCCTGGATCATCTGCTACTTCTGCATCTGGAAGGGCGTCAAGATCACTGGCAAGGTGAGGTGAGGGGCTTGGGCTCTGGGCACGCTCTTTGTGGCTCCCAGAGAGGGACTGCCCCCTGCTACCACCACCATGGCATCCCCCTGGAGGCCTGAAAGAGAAAGTAGTGAAGGGAAGGGCATGCTAAGTACAGGGGACGTCCCGGGAAAGGGGTTTAGCTCAACACTGGGAAAGTCTTTCTTTTTTGATATGACTGTCAAAGGCATGTTTACATAAGCAAGCAACCTGCAGGGTGAGATAAGCCCACCCCAGTTTGGCCTGCTGATGTGTGTCTCACCCTGTGCTGGGGAGCTCCAGACCCCCTGGAACGTGTGAGGGAGGGGTGGCAAGCTTCCTGCGCTCACCCCTCCACAGGAGGCTCGTGCTGGAGAGGGGTGACCTTGGCCTCCCCCCTGCAGGTTGTCTACTTCACAGCCACATTTCCCTACCTGATGCTGGTCATCCTGTTGGTTCGAGGCGTCACTCTGCCTGGAGCCTACGAGGGCATCATCTACTACCTAAAACCAGATTTGCTTCGGCTCAAGGACCCCCAGGTAGGAACCTCGCTGGGGACCCTTATCCTAGGCGTCTCCCGCCCCAAACCAGATCCGGACTTCTAAAAACCTCGGATTGCTTTCCCCTTGGTGTAGAGACAAAATATGCCCACCACAGAAAAGAGAGATAATATAAAGAAAGCTACAAAAAAGTAGTAAACACCTCTTTTAATCCCACCACTCAGTTATAACCTCTGTTAGCATTTTAGTCCATTTTCTTGCAACATTTTTTTCTGGCTGAGGGTGTGTGTGTGTGTTCGCATAGTTGTGATGTGGAGGCAAATATATTTTCAGGTAAACGACAGTGAAAGCATCTTCCGTGTTATTAAATCCATTTGTGAATGTCATCTCACCACTTGCATAATGTTTCCTCCGTCCACCATCCCTCCGCTCCCTCGTCCAGCCAGGATGGACCATGCTTCCAGAAGTCCATGGTCCACACTAGCTGCCCGGGAGCTAGACAGCACGCACACACGTGAGACCCGCCGCGCCCAGGAGAGGAGGAGGAGGAGGCGCTGGTGGACGTGGGGTGCTCTGAGGGGAGGCGGAGGGGCCGCTCTTCATGGCGGGCTGTGTGGTCATGCACGCCAGGCTCCCTGCAGGCTCCCCCTGTCTTTTCACTACTTCCTCGGGGTCTCTCTCCCTTAGGTGTGGATGGACGCGGGCACCCAGATCTTCTTCTCCTTCGCCATCTGCCAGGGGTGCCTAACAGCCCTGGGCAGCTACAACAAGTACCACAACAACTGCTACAGGTGAGCGGGGGCGGGGTCTGGGGGTGGAAGGGGGCCTCCCTCCTTTGTGATCGGAGACGGAGGGGTGGGTGTGGGGGCCCAAGCTGCACAAATCCGACCCGGTGGTCCACTTTCCAGACTGGGCTCTTCTCCCGATACCTGGCCTCGATCTCCGTCCCCCACCTCCTTTCCTCCCTGCCCTTCACCGCTCACTGTCTCTGGATCTCCTTGCACGCTGGGCTTCTTTCTCCCTCTTCCTTCCCGTTTCCCGCAGGGACAGCATCGCGCTCTGCTTCCTCAACAGCGGCACCAGCTTTGTGGCCGGGTTTGTGGTCTTCTCCATCCTAGGCTTCATGTCCCGGGAGCAGGGGGTGCCCATCTCTGAAGTGGCTGAGTCAGGTGGGTGCTGCCTGGCTGTCTGGGACCTGGAGGGAAGGATGGGCAGGGGACAGAGGGTGGGGTCGCGGTGGGTGTCCCAGAAACCGGATTATAGGAAATTTTCAGCGTTGGGGGGCAGTGCTTGGCACAGAGCAGGACCCCAAAACCAGGGGAGGGCAGAGGGAGAGGCGAGCGGATGGGTGGAAATTGTGCTCCCTAGAGTAGTGGACAGGCTCAGCCAGCACACGCAGGCAGACACATGCGTGCACATGCGTGTGTGGACAGGCCTCCCTGATGCTGTGTGTGCCCGGCAGGCCCTGGCCTGGCCTTCATCGCCTTCCCCAAGGCCGTGACCATGATGCCCCTGTCCCAGCTGTGGTCCTGCCTCTTCTTCATCATGCTTATCTTCCTCGGGCTGGACAGCCAGGTTTGCCCCTTCCCAGCCTCTGTGCTCCCTGCCAGGACTTTCCCCAGCTCCCTGGCCCCAGCCCAAGGTCGCTCCCCCTCCATCCCACATCCAGGACCTGTTCTTGAGGTTGGCGGGAGGCGGGTACCCCTGGCCTAGGGACCCTATTCTGTGAGGGGCCACCTCCTTTGTCCACCCCCGCTCCCTCCATCCCCAGGCCTGACCCTTCGCAGACATGGACATGCCCTCCCAAACATCCCTCCTGTGCCCTCAGGCCACCCAGCCTCCCCCTCCACCTCCCAGCTGGGACCCTCTATGGTGGAGATGTGGGCTGGCCTCACCCCAGCTCTGACCCCTGTGCCCCTGACTCTGCGGGTCAGCGTGGGGGGCAGGGAGCAGGCGTGGGCAGTGACCCCTCTCACCAGCCCCCTCCGGCCCACAGTTTGTCTGTATGGAGTGCCTGGTGACGGCCTCCATGGACATGTTCCCCAGGCAGCTCCGGAGGAGCGGGCGGCGGGAGCTCCTGATCCTCGCCATCGCAGTCACATGCTGCCTGATTGGGCTGTTCCTGGTCACTGAGGTGAGCGCCAGGGGCAGAGCCTCCCCGCGAGATTGGGGGGACCACACGGTCGAGCCTTCTTGGGTTGGTTTCCTCTCCTTTGGTTTCAGGTGACAGAAACCAAACACAAGCTGGCTTAAGCAGGAGAATGAACTTTCTGAGTCAGGGAACGGATAAGTCTAGAGGTTCGGTTTCAGGCATGGTTGGGTCCAGCAGCCCCAATGACATTATCAGAGATGGTCCCCCTCTTTCCTCTGGTGATGTCATTCTTGGGCAGATTTTCCTCCTGGGATGTAACAGATGGCTGGGGCAGCTTTGGGCTTCCCTTGTGCCACCGGCCAACCCCTGGGACACAGGACCCTTTTCCTGAGAGTCAGCCGTGGCTCCTCTTCAGGCCTGAAACAGGGGAGTGGGGCACACAAACTCACAGTGAGATGGCCACAACACAGCACCTTGCGGAAGGTGGGATTCTGGGCAGACAACACAGCTGATCTATACCACAGTCCCCGGGGTCCTCGCTGAGGTCAGAGATGGTTGTCAGATGAGGCCTGGGAGGCAGGGACAGGCAGGGCAAACTCTAGCTGCAAGCGAGGGCTTCATTGGGCCAAGCAGGGTGGCACCCCACAAGGTGGGCATCTGTCTTATCTGAGGGGGCAGGGTGTGTCCCCTGCCACCTACCACCGCGCCAGGAGAAGGTTAAAGCCTCAGCTCCATCCCCTGCCTGCAGGGCGGGATGTACCTCTTTCAGCTGTTTGATTACTACGCCTGCAGCGGCACGTGCCTGCTCTTCCTTTCCGTGTTTGAGGTGATCTGTGTCGGCTGGGTGTATGGTAAGTGGTGGGGGGAGCCTTGGGGTCCCTGGAAGGGCTGGATCTGCCCCAGGTAAGGACCAGCAAGCTGGCCTTCTGGTCTTTGTGGCTCTTTGAGCTGCTGTCCTGGTTCTTAATTTTTTTAATATTTATTTTGTATTTATTTATTTGGCTGCTCTGGGTCTTAGTTGCGGCATGAGAACTCTTAGTTGTGGCATGTGGGATCTAGCTCCCTGACCAGGGATCAAAACCCAGGCGCCCTGCCCCGGGAACACAAGAGTCTTAGCCACTGGCCCCTCAGGGAAGTCTCTGCCCTGGCTGGTTCTTTTTACTTGAGGTTTATCCATCGCTGGGAACCCAGGCATTTCTAATTATGGCAGGCAGAGCTGGGCTTGGGACAACCCTGGGTTCCTTGAATAGTGAGAATGATTATGAATACGTGGAGTCTGAGATGCATACCCCGCCCCTGCCCAGTGCCCCGCGTGGCTCAGCGGGCCCTTTGCTGTTCTGCTGCTTTCACTTGAAACTGAATCTGTCTCTGTGATGCAATAAGCATCTGCGTGGCCACTGAGCCTGCTCTGGCTCACACCCTCCTGTGTGTTCGGACGTGGGTCCTCATCCCTAGATGGGAGGCCAGAGACTCCCTGTGGGGTGAGGGGGCTCCCTGTTGGGGGCAGCCTCCCCCTCCCCGAGTGTCACTCCTGTGTGCTGATCCAGTTTCCCCCACACGGTGGGGGGTGGGGAGGATGGGGCAGCTGAGTCCTTCCCCAAACCCATCCGCTGACCCCCGCCCCCGCCCCCTTCCTCACACTCTCCCGACACCTGCCTGGGCAGGGGCTGACCGTTTCTATGACAACGTGGAAGACATGATTGGCTACCGGCCATGGCCGCTGGTGAAGATCTCCTGGCTCTTCCTGACCCCTGGCCTCTGCCTGGTATGTGCCCATCAGTGCGCCCTGTATCCTCTCCTGGAGAGGAGGGGCAGGGGGCTGAGTTCTGGGGCTCCTTGGGGGGCAGGTCCGTGCCCTCTCTTGTGTGCTGGTTCCCCTGCCCCTCCTTTCTCACTGTCTCTTGATTTCACGAGCACTACCATCCGGCCTGGTTCCTGCCCCATCCCTTCCTTTGGCAACCCTGTCGGTCTGTCGGCCTGCCAGATGTTCCAGCTGCTGGTCTGCTTCTGCCTGTCTGCTTGGAGCATCTCCGTCTCCCCTGCCTTCCTTCTCGATGTGCCTGACGCCTTGGCCCACGGTCTGCCGTGGCTTCTGCGCTCCACCTCCAGAAGCACCAGTGTATCTAACTGTGCTCTGTCCCCGAGGGGAGGGTTCGCGGCCCCTCCTGCATCTGCATCTGCACTCCCCCTGTCTCTCTAGGCCACTTTTTTCTTCTCCTTGAGCAAGTACACACCTCTCAAATACAACAACGTCTATGTGTACCCGGCCTGGGGATACTTCATCGGCTGGTTCCTGGCTGGTTCCTCCATGGGCTGTGTCCCTCTCTTCATCATCATCACCCTTTTGAAGACCCGGGGTTCCTTCAAGAAGGTAGGGGCTGGGAAAGTGGCACTGAAGAGGTTGGATGATGGGCAGGGTATCATGGCTGGGGCAGCTCTGAGGCCAGGGAGCCCTTCTGTCTAAGAGAATCTTAAGGAGAAGGGTCTTTGAAGACCCGTGGCTTCATTTTCAGAAATGGTCAAGAGTCCTAGTGTCCTAGACCTTCAGAATCTGACCTCCAGATCATCTGAGCAGGCTGACCAAGAGCACCTGTCAAAGGGTTAAGGGGTGTGTGTGCATGTTAAGTCGCTCCAGTTGTGTCTGACTCTTTGTGACCCTATGAACTGTAGCCCACCAGGCTCCTCTGTCCATGGGGATTCTCTGGGCAAGAATACTGGAGTGGGTTGCCATTTCCTCCTCCAGGGTGTCTTCCTAGGGATCGAACCTGCGTCTCTTACATCTATCTGCATTAGCAGGCGGGTTCTTTACCACTAGCACCACTAGGAAACTAAATTATAAACAAGACCTCAAAGGTGCCAGACACAGGAGGTCACAGAGCACAGATTCCTGCTCCTGGAAATTGGTGACCAGCAGCCACGGTTCATCCACACAGTTTCCCAGCTTCTCTCCTTCTCTTATCCCTGTGTGAACCCTTTGCAAAAGGCTCCCTGCTTAGGGGGTAGGACATGCCTTCCTGGAAAACATAGAGCCAGTGTCCCACAAAGACGCTACATATGTGGGAATCTGTCTCACCTACAAGTCACAGAAAACCCAACTGCAATAAACAAACAGGCTTAGTGTCTTCCTACACATGAAGAAGATCAGAGTTAGGGCTTCTGGCATCTGTTTCAGCTGCCTAAGGAAGCCATTAGGGACCAGACGCTTCCTCTATTCCTGCGCTTTCATCCTGCTCGTGGCGTCCTTTCATCATCATACTTATCACCTCATGGTCACAAGAAGGTGGTCATGATTCCAGTCATCACATCTGCATTCAAGGCAAGGAGATGGCATCAATAACAATAGTAATAGTAGTAATACTACTAGGAAGAAAAACGTTAGGCATTTACCAAGTATTTGATAGCAGTAGCAATAAGAATAGTTATAATAAGAACAAAATAGATACTGAACACTGATCCTGTGCCAGGCGCTGTGCTGAGTTGTGGATGGTTCAGTGGGTTGCCTATGGCTGCACAGATGTCAGGACTGGAGCCAGGTGGCTCCCACGCTGTCCCCACGCCACTGCCTTCTCTCTCTTCTCGAGATCTGTGCTCATTCATTCAGTCGCACCGCACTGAGCTTCCCCACGGGCGGGCTCCGAGCTGGGCCCTGGGGACACAGACAGGAGGACATATTGTCTTTGCCTCTCTCGCCCACAACACCACTGATGCCCTCTTCTCCCCACAGCGCCTGCGGCAGCTCGTCACCCCTGATCCCAGCCTGCCGCAGCCCAAGAGACACCTGTGTCTGGATGGTGGCAGCAGCCGGGACTACAGGCCTGCCCCACTTAAGGAGGGCCTCATGGCTGGGGAGAAGGAGACGCACTTGTAGGATGTGCCCGGAAGCCAGGTGGCTCTTGTGTCCCCAGCGGACAGCTTCACCTCTGCCCCCTCCCACAGCCTTGCCGAGAAACTGTGCTGTCCGTGGGCAGCCCCTCCTGGGGCTGGAGCGTGCCGTGCCTGTTGGAACTCAGCGTCTCATCTGAGCAGGAGGCGGTCTTCCTGAAGCTTGCTGTCTGATTACGACAACTGCAGTGTATATGCGGGGAGTGCCCTCTGTGGGGGGCTTCCTCTTGCCATCACTGGGCTTGGAGAGGGTAGTGCCATGTCAGACATGACCACTGACACCCACGCTGGATCCCGATGTTCTGCTGGAGGGGACCCCTCACCTGGCTCAGCATCCTGGAGTCCACGGGGAGGAACCAGAGAAAGACACAGCCACTGTTGTCTGGCATTTTCCCGGAGACAGGCTCTCAAGGCGTCCCCAGTTCCAGCCCGCCTTTCAGTGTTGTCCTCAGTGCACAGAGCGCTGGGGTGGCAGGGGCTCGGGGTGGCACAGCCTGCACCCTGCACAGACATTCCCCAGCTCATGATCTTCTGAAGACAGAGCTCCTGGCAGCTCTGTTTGCCATCCTGCCTTTGTCCCAACCCTGACGTCATGGACGAGGAAACTGAGGACCTGAGAGACAAAGTGACTTTTGCAGTTCACACAGCTGCTCAGGGCCAGAGACACGACTAAAGCCTCCTGTGCTCAGGCCAGTGTCCCCCCTCACCTCCCTCTCCTGCCTTGTTAACAAGCCCCATGGAGCGCTTGCTGCATGTGCCAACCTTTTTTCTGTCCATTGTGGTTCTTGGGGTGGGAGAGAGAGAGCCCCCTCTGTGGGGGTGAGCAGCCCCCCAGATTGGCAGCCCTCCTTTGGCAGTTCCTCCACCAGCCCACACCCCTCTGACCAGATTTCCTCCCTAGACTTTTGTCTTCTCCCCACTTTCCATCCTCTCCACCAGAGGATGCCTTGGATCTGTGAGAGACTCCCATTCTCCCACAGAGATGTGGGGGTGCCCCTTTCCCCAGGCCCCTGCCAAACCATGCCAGACCCTTCCCTGGCTGGGGGAGGCTTCTTGGAGGAGGAAGGCTTCCTGGAGGAAGAAGGCAGGGCTTGGATAAGCTGTGAGGTCTTGTTCCAAAGGGAAGGGGGGAGGGGGAGTGGGGATGGGGTGGGCCACTTCGGGACAGTGTCCTGGGGAGGACCTGGGGGCTGGAAGAAGGGAAGCAATCTGCAGTGATGTGTAGGTAGAAGTCACCACCTGGTGGCTGGAGTAAAAGTCTGTGGTCCAGCCAGGGTGAGCTCCATCCCCACTGCCCAGCATCCTCAGAGCATCCACTATCCTTAGCTCAGAACTTTGAGGACTTCTCAGCTTTTGAGAACAAGGATGCTGGCATGCCAGGGACAAGCAGATGTCCAGACTCCTGGGTCCTGGATGGCCCCTTATGCCTCCCTCTGGACTGCTTGCTCACCGTGGCAGTTAACTGGCTAGTTGGTGGGTGAAGAAGGCCGTCCAGGGATGGAGAGGAACTCTGCCCCAGGATTCCTCTTTTCCAGGACTGGGGACCTCAGAGGGGCAAGCATGGTGCTCTCTGCTGCCACCTGGTGGCGGATAGGAGCAGGGCCACCTCCCTGGTCTGGCCTCCCACCTCCTGAGGCCCCCTCATCCCTACCCTCGCTGGACATGTGGACTGGCTGAGCATTTCCCCTTCCCTGTGCAAGTTAGCGCCCTCTGGAAATAAAAACCTCCCACACCCTCCTCCTCACGGCCCCGGTGGGTGTTCCCGCAAGAGTCCACTGGCTTTGGGACAGCCCTGCTGCCAGGGGCGTGAGGTGGAGGCCAGCAGGCTTCTCAGCAGCCGGCCGCCTGCCCCGAGTGCGCTGAGCTGTGCAGCCTGGGCCTCAGCCTGGAGACCCTTGCTCTGGGTGGCAGGCAACTCTGCACACAGAGGGGCCGGGCATGGGCTCTCTCCAGCTCCTTTCCTGGGGGTAGGGCAGGAGCCGGGGTGAGGGTGTGGTGGGTCAGGTGGGAGGGTGGCGTAGGGGGTCTGCCCAGCCCCTTAGTGGTGGACAGGGACCATAGCAGTTGGGTTTTGGCTTTTGTATCTTATGGTTCATGACTTGCCCCAGCTGTGCAGGTGTGCGGCTAGTTTCAGTTCCTTACAGTTTCTTTGTATCTGTTGCTTGAAGAGATGAGGGGACACCTGTCCAGGTACACGTACTGCAGTAAAGGGTCCCAGGTCCCCAGTCCCCGCCTGTCTCATAACCTGCTTGCTTCCAGGTCTGACATCCGGGGACTCTGTGGCCCCCTGTGATGGTGGACAAGTCTCCCTCATGCCTGCTGTACATTCATTCCTTGCGGGGTTGGGGTGCAGTGGAGTGGGGAAGCTGCTTCCCACCCAGATGTCTTGGGAGGAAAGGGGATTGGGGAGTTTCGGCGGGGTGGGGGGGGGGGCAGTAGGCCTCTCCAGTGATGTTGGGAATGTGGGAACAAGAGCCGGCCCTCCTGGTGGTCTCCATCCCTGTGGCCAGTTCCCACAATTTTTCCAGAGTTTGCCTTGAGGTTTCAGGGTCGTGGGAGCAGGAAGTGCTGAGGTGCTAGGAGCAGCCAGTGGGGTGAGGGCTCCTGGTTCCCCTGGGAAAGAAGCCACCAGACCTGCAGGGGGGATGGGAGGAGGGGTGAGGAAAGAGTTCCCATCCCTCCTCCCCATCTGCCGAGCCCAGCTCCCTCATCCTCTTGCCACCCCGAGAGTGGAATTTTCCTGTAGGACCAGTTCTGACTCCAGGCTGGGTCTTGGAGCTGATCTTGAACTGGACAGCCTTCTTGGGAGTAAAGCAGTGAAAGTGTTAGTCGCTCATTTATGTCCAACCCTATGCAACTCCGTGGACTGTAGCCCCCCAGGCTCCCCTGCCCATGAGATTTCCCAGACAAGAATGCTGGAGTGGGTACATTCTCTTCTCTAGGGGATCTTCTTAACTCAGGGATCCAACCCAGGTATTCCATATTGCAGGTAGGTCCTCTACCATCTGAGCCACTAGGGAAGCCCATGGTTCTTGACAAGGGGAGGGGTAAGGATCTTGGAGAGACCTGCACCAGGACGGGTCAGGAGGGCACTCCCCCTATGGGGAGGCGAGGCCCAGCTGGAGCCCAGCAGTCTGGAATTGCAGGCTGCATTCTT